>NC_092618.1:2873500-4309000 GCF_047663525.1 Anas platyrhynchos
GGGTTCTTGTTGGTCATCATGGGGAATAAGTGTAAATTTTGGGTTTTGGAGAACATCAGGTAGGTTTAGGGGGACTTTTGGGCTGGATCTTTGGCTTTTGTATTTTTCTTTCTTTTTGGGTTTGATCCTCTTCTTGTTTGAGGTGTTTTAGACGTGTTTTGGGGTCTCCGTTGGGTTTCGTTGGGTTCTCGTTGGTCGTAAAGTTAAAGCGGAGTTGATTGTGGGATTTAGAGAAGATCAGGTGAGTTTCGATTGGTTTTCGTGGGAATTTCTTAGTTTTAGTTGTTTTTTCTTCTTATGCAGTTCTTGTTTGGGGTGTTTTTGACGTGTTTTGGGGTCTCCGTTGTGTTTTAGATGGGTTCTTGTTGGTCATCATGGGGAATAAGTGTAAATTGTGGGTTTTGGAGAACATCAGGCAGGTTTAGGGGGACTTTTGGGGTGGATCTTTGGCTTTTGTATTTTTCTTTCTTTTTGGGTTTGATCCTCTTCTTGTTTGAGGTGTTTTAGACGTGTTTTGGGGTCTCCGTTGGGTTTCGTTGGGTTCTCGTTGGTAGTAAAGTTAAATGGGATTGGATTGTGGGTTTTGGAGAAGATCAGGTGAGTTTCGGGTGGTTTTTGTGGGAATTTCTTAGTTTTTGTTGTTTTTTGTTCTGATGCAGTTCTTCTTTGGGGTGTTTTTGACGTGTTTTGGGGTCTCCGTTGTGTTTTAGTTGGGTTCTTGTTGGTCATCATGGGGAATAAGTGTAAATTGTGGGTTTTGGAGAACATCGGGTAGGTTTAGGGGGACTTTTGGGGTGGATCTTTGGCTTTTGGTGTTTTCTTTCGTTTTTGGGTTTGATCCTGTTCTTTTTTGAGGTGCTTTTGGTGTGTTTTGGGGTCTCCGTTGGGTTTTCGTTAGGTTCTCGCTGGTCGTAAAGGTAAAGGGGTGTGGATTGTGGGTTTTAGAGAAGATCAGGTGAGTTTCGATTGTTTTTCGTGGGAATTTCTTAATTTTTGTTCCTTTTTCTTCTGATGCAGTTCTTATTTGGGGTGTTTTTGACGTGTGTTGGGTTATCCGTTGTGTTTTAGTTGGGTTCATGTTGGTCATCGTGTTGGAAAAGTGTAAATTGTGGTTTTTGGAGAACATCAGGTAGGTTTAGGGTGCTTTTGGGGTATATCTATGGTTTTTGGGGAATTTCTTTCATGTTTGGGTGTGATCCTGTTCTTTTTGTGGCTCTTTTTGAGGTGTTTTGGGGTCTCCGTTGTGTTTTAGTTGGGTTCATGTTGGTCGTCATGGTGAGAAAGGGTAAATTGTGGGTTTTGGAGAACATCAGGTAGGTTTAGGGGGACTTTTGGGGTGGATCTATGGCTTTTGTTTTTTTCTTTCATTTTTTGGGGTGATCCTGTTCTTGTTTGGGGTTTTTTTGACGTGTTTTTGGGTCTCCATTGGGTTTCGTTGGGTTTTCCGTGGTCATCGTGTTGGAAAAGTGTAAATTGTGGGTTTTGGAGAAGTTCAGGTAGGCTCAGGGGGACTTTTGGGATGGATTCATGGTATTTGGGATTTTCTTCTGTTTTTTGGGTTGATCCTGTTCTTTTTGGGGCTCTTTTTGACGTGTTTTGGTGTCTCTGTTTGGTTTTAGTTGCGTTCATGTTGGTCGTCATGGTGAAAAATTGTAAATTGTGGGTTTTATAGAACATCGGGTAGGTTTAGGGGGACTTTTGGGGTGGATCTATGGCTTTTGGGTTTTTCTTTCATTTTTGGGTTTGATCCTGTTCTTGTTTGAGGTGTTTTTTACGTGTTTTGGGGTCTCCGTTGGATTTTAGTTGTGTTCATGTTGGTCGTCATGGTGAGAAAGTGTGAATTGTGGGTTTTGGAGAACATCGGGTAAGTTTAGGGGGACTTTTGGGGTGGATCTATGGCTTTTGGGGTTTTCTTTCGTTTTTGGGTTTGATCCTGTTCTTGTTTGGGGTGTTTTTGACGTGTTTTGGGGTCTCCATTGGGTTTCGTTAGGTTCTCGTTGGTCGTAAAATTAAAGCGGAGTGGATTGTGGGTTTTAGAGAAGATCAGGTGAGTTTCGATTGTTTTTCGTGGGAATTTCTGAGTTTTAGTTGTTTTTTCTTCTTATGCAGTTCTTGTTTGGGGTGTTTTTGACGTGTTTTGGGGTCTCCGTTTTGTTTTAGTTGGGTTCTTGTTGGTCATCATGGGGAATAAGTGTAAATTTTGGGTTTTGGAGAACATCAGGTAGGTTTAGGGGGACTTTTGGGGTGGATCTTTGGATTTTGAATTTTTCTTTCTTTTTGGGTTTGATCCTCTTCTTGTTTGAGGTGTTTTAGACGTGTTTTGGGGTCTCCGTTGGGTTTCGTTGGGTTCTCGTTGGTAGTAAAGTTAAATGGGATTGGATTGTGGGTTTTGGAGAAGATCAGGTGAGTTTCGGGTGGTTTTCGTGGGAATTTCTTAGTTTCTGTTTTTTTTTGTTCTGATGCAGTTCTTTTTTTGGGGTGTTTTTGACGTGTTTTGGCGTCTCCGTTGTATTTTAGTTGGGTTCTTGTTGGTCATCATTGTGAAAACGTGTAAATTGTGGGTTTTGGAGAACATCGGGTAGGTTTAGGGGGACTTTTGGGGTGGATCTATGGCTTTTGGGGTTTTCTTTCATTTTGGGGTTGATCCTGTTCTTGTTTGGGGTGTTTTTGACGTGTTTTGGGGTCTCCGTTGGATTTTAGTTGTGTTCATGTTGGTCGTCATGGTGAGAAAGTGTGAATTGTGGGTTTTGGAGAACATCGGGTAAGTTTAGGGGGACTTTTGGGGTGGATCTATGGCTTTTGGGGTTTTCTTTCGTTTTTGGGTTTGATCCTGTTCTTGTTTGGGGTGTTTTTGACGTGTTTTGGGGTCTCCATTGGGTTTCGTTAGGTTCTCGTTGGTCGTAAAGTTAAAGCGGAGTGGATTGTGGGTTTTAGAGAAGATCAGGTGAGTTTTGATTGTTTTTCGTGGGAATTTCTGAGTTTTAGTTGTTTTTTCTTCTTATGCAGTTCTTGTTTGGGGTGTTTTTGACGTGTTTTGGGGTCTCCGTTTTGTTTTAGTTGGGTTCTTGTTGGTCATCATGGGGAATAAGTGTAAATTGTGGGTTTTGGAGAACATCAGGTAGGTTTAGGGGGACTTTTGGGGTGGATCTTTGGCTTTTGGATTTTTCTTTCTTTTTGGGTTTGATCCTCTTCTTGTTTGAGGTGTTTTAGACGTGTTTTGGGGTCTCCGTTGGGTTTCGTTGGGTTCTTGTTGGTAGTAAAGTTAAATGGGATTGGATTGTGGGTTTTGGAGAAGATCAGGTGAGTTTCGGGTGGTTTTCGTGGGAATTTCTTAGTTTCTGTTGTTTTTTGTTCTGATGCAGTTCTTTTTTTGGGGTGTTTTTGACGTGTTTTGGCGTCTCCGTTGTATTTTAGTTGGGTTCTTGTTGGTCATCATTGTGAAAACGTGTAAATTGTGGGTTTTGGAGAACATCGGGTAGGTTTAGGGGGACTTTTGGGGTGGATCTATGGCTTTTGGGTTTTTCTTTCATTTTTGGGGGTGATCCTGTTCTTGTTTGGGTTGTTTTTGACGTGTTTTGGGGTCTCCATTGGGTTTCGTTAGGTTCTCGTTGGTCGTAAAGTTAAAGCGGAGTGGATTGTGGGTTTTAGAGAAGATCAGGTGAGTTTCGATTGTTTTTCGTGGGAATTTCTGAGTTTTAGTTGTTTTTTCTTCTTATGCAGTTCTTGTTTGGGGTGTTTTTGACGTGTTTTGGGGTCTCCGTTTTGTTTTAGTTGGGTTCTTGTTGGTCATCATGGGGAATAAGTGTAAATTTTGGGTTTTGGAGAACATCAGGTAGGTTTAGGGGGACTTTTGGGCTGGATCTTTGGCTTTTGTATTTTTCTTAATTTTTGGGTTTGATCCTCTTCTTGTTTGAGGTGTTTTAGACGTGTTTTGGGGTCTCCGTTGGGTTTCGTTGGGTTCTCGTTGGTCGTAAAGTTAAAGCGGAGTGGATTGTGGGATTTAGAGAAGATCAGGTGAGTTTCGATTGGTTTTCGTGGGAATTTCTGAGTTTTAGTTGTTTTTTGTTCTGATGCAGTTCTTCTTTGGGGTGTTTTTGACGTGTTTTGGGGTCTCCGTTGTGTTTTAGATGGGTTCTTGTTGGTCATCATGGGGAATAAGTGTAAATTGTGGGTTTTGGAGAACATCAGGCAGGTTTAGGGGGACTTTTGGGGTGGATCTTTGGCTTTTGTATTTTTCTTTCTTTTTGGGTTTGGTCCTCTTCTTGTTTGAGGTGTTTTAGACGTGTCTTTGGGTCTCCGTTGGGTTTCGTTGGGTTCTCGTTGGTCGTAAAGTTAAATGGGATTGGATTGTGGGTTTTGGAGAAGATCAGGTGAGTTTCGGGTGGTTTTTGTGGGAATTTCTTAGGTTTTGTTGTTTTTTGTTCTGATGCAGTTCTTCTTTGGGGTGTTTTTGACGTGTTTTGGGGTCTCCGTTGTGTTTTAGTTGGGTTCTTGTTGGTCATCATGGGGAATAAGTGTAAATTGTGGGTTTTGGAGAACATCAGGTAGGTTTAGGGGGACTTTTGGGGTGGATCTTTGGCTTTTGGTGTTTTCTTTCGTTTTGGGGTTTGATCCTGTTCTTTTTTGAGGTGCTTTTGGTGTGTTTTGGGGTCTCCGTTGGGTTTTCGTTAGGTTCTCGTTGGTCGTAAATGTAAAGGGGTGTGGATTGTGGGTTTTAGAGAAGATCAGGTGAGTTTCGATTGTTTTTCGTGGGAATTTCTTAATTTTTGTTCTTTTTTCTTCTGATGCAGTTCTTATTTGGGGTGTTTTTGACGTGTGTTGGGTTATCCGTTGTGTTTTAGTTGGGTTCATGTTGGTCATTGTGTTGGAAAAGTGTAAATTGTGGTTTTTGGAGAACATCAGGTAGGTTTAGGGTGCTTTTGGGGTAGATCTATGGTTTTTGGGGAATTTCTTTCAGGTTTGGGTGTGATCCTGTTCTTTTTGTGGCTCTTTTTGAGGTGTTTTGGGGTCTCCGTTGTGTTTTAGTTGGGTTCATGTTGGTCGTCATGGTGAGAAAGGGTAAATTGTGGGTTTTGGAGAACATCAGGTAGGTTTAGGGGGACTTTTGGGGTGGATCTATGGCTTTTGTTTTTTTCTTTCATTTTTGGGGGTGATCCTGTTCTTGTTTGGGGTGTTTTTGACGTGTTTTGGGGTCTCCATTGGGTTTCGTTAGGTTCTCGTTGGTCGTAAAGTTAAAGCGGAGTGGATTGTGGGTTTTGGAGAAGATCAGGTGAGTTTGGATTGGTTTTCGTGGGAATTTCTGAGTTTTAGTTGTTTTTTCTTCTTATGCAGTTCTTGTTTGGGGTGTTTTTGACGTGTTTTGGGGTCTCCGTTAGGTTTCGTTGGGTTCTCGTTGGTAGTAAAGTTAAATGGGATTGGATTGTGGGTTTTGGAGAAATCAGGTGAGTTTCGGGTGGTTTTCGTGGGAATTTCTTAGTTTCTGTTGTTTTTTGTTCTGATGCAGTTCTTTTTTTGGGGTGTTTTTGACGTGTTTTGGCGTCTCCGTTGTATTTTAGTTGGGTTCTTGTTGGTCATCATTGTGAAAACGTGTAAATTGTGGGTTTTGGAGAACATCGGGTAGGTTTAGGGGGACTTTTGGGGTGGATCTATGGCTTTTGGGGTTTTCTTTCATTTTGGGGTTGATCCTGTTCTTGTTTGGGGTGTTTTTGACGTGTTTTGGGGTCTCCGTTGTGTTTTAGTTGGGTTCTCGTTGGTCGTAAAGTTAAAGCGGAGTGGATTGTGGGTTTTAGAGAAGATCAGGTGAGTTTTGATTGTTTTTCGTGGGAATTTCTGAGTTTTAGTTGTTTTTTCTTCTTATGCAGTTCTTGTTTGGGGTGTTTTTGACGTGTTTTGGGGTCTCCGTTTTGTTTTAGTTGGGATCTTGTTGGTCATCATGGGGAATAAGTGTAAATTGTGGGTTTTGGAGAACATCAGGTAGGTTTAGGGTGACTTTTGGGGTGGATCTTTGGATTTTGGATTTTTCTTTCTTTTTGGGTTTGATCCTCTTCTTGTTTGAGGTGTTTTAGACGTGTTTTGGGGTCTCCGTTGGGTTTCGTTGGGTTCTCGTTGGTAGTAAAGTTAAATGGGATTGGATTGTGGGTTTTGGAGAAGATCAGGTGAGTTTCGGGTGGTTTTCGTGGGAATTTCTTAGTTTCTGTTGTTTTTTGTTCTGATGCAGTTCTTTTTTTGGGGTGTTTTTGACGTGTTTTGGCGTCTCCGTTGTATTTTAGTTGGGTTCTTGTTGGTCATCATAGTGAAAACGTGTAAATTGTGGGTTTTGGAGAACATCGGGTAGGTTTAGGGGGACTTTTGGTGTGGATTCATGGTATTTGGGGTTTTCTTCTGTTTTTTGGGTTGATCCTGTTCTTTTTGGGGCTCTTTTTGACGTGTTTTGGGGTCTCCTTTGTGTTTTAGTTGGGTTCATGTTGGTCGTCCTGGTGAGAAAGTTTAAATTGTGGTTTTTGGAGAACATCAGGTAGGTTTAGGGGGACTTTTGGGGTGGATCTATGGCTTTTGGGTTTTTCTTTCATTTTTGGGGGTGATCCTGTTCTTGTTTGGGTTGTTTTTGACGTGTTTTGTGGTGTCCGTTGTGTTTCGTTTGGTTCTCGTTGGTCGTAAAGGGAAATGGTAGTTTATTCTGGGTTTTGGATAAGATCAGGTGAGTTTCGATTGGTTTTCGTGGGAATTTCTTCGTTTTTGTTGTTTTTTCTTCTTATGCAGTTCTTGTTTGGGTGTTTCTGACATGTTTTGGGGTGTCCGTTTGGTTTTAGTTGGGTTCTTGTTGGTCATCAAGGTGAAAAATTGTAAATTGTGGGTTTTGGAGAACATCGGGTAGGTTTAGGGGGACTTTTGGGGTGGATCTATGGCTTTTGGGTTTTTCTTTCATTTTTGGGGGTGATCCTGTTCTTGTTTGGGGTGTTTTTTATGTGTTTTGGGGTCTCCATTGGGTTTCGTTGGGTTTTCCGTGGTCATCGTGTTGGAAAAGTGTAAATTGTGGGTTTTGGAGAACTTCAGGTAGGCTCAGGGGGACTTTTGGGATGGATTCATGGTATTTGGGGTTTTCTTCTGTTTTTTGGGTTGATTCTGTTCTTTTTGGGGCTCTTTTTGACGTGTTTTGGGGTCTCCGTTTGGTTTTAGTTGGGTTCATGTTGGTCATCATGGGGAATAAGTGTAAATTGTGGGTTTTGGAGAACATCAGGTAGGTTTAGGGGGACTTTTGGGGTGGATCTTTGGCTTTTGGGTTTTTCTTTCGTTTTTGAGTTTGATCCTGTTCTTTTTTGAGGTGTTTTTGCGTGTTTTGTGGTCTCCGTTGGGTTTTGTTGTGTTCTCGTCGGTCTTAAAAGTAAATGGGAGTGGATTGTGGGTTTTGGAGAAGATCAGGTGAGTTTCGATTGGTTTTCGTGGGAATTTCTCAGTTTTTGTTGTTTTTTCTTCATACGCTGTTCTTCTTTGGGGTGTTTTTGACGTGTTTTGGGGTCTCCGTTGTGTTTTAGTTGGGTTCATGTTGGTCGTCATGGTGAGAAATGGTAAATTTTGCGTTTTGGAGAACATTGGGTAGGTTTAGGGGGACTTTTGGGGTGGATCTATGGCTTTTGGGTTTTTCTTTCATTTTTGGGGGTGATCCTGTTCTTGTTTGGGGTGTTTTTTATGTGTTTTGGGGTCTCCATTGGGTTTCGTTGGGTTTTCCGTGGTCATCGTGTTGGAAAAGTGTAAATTGTGGGTTTTGGAGAACTTCAGGTTGGCTCAGGGGGACTTTTGGGATGGATTCATGGTATTTGGGGTTTTCTTCTGTTTTTTGGGTTGATTCTGTTCTTTTTGGGGCTCTTTTTGACGTGTTTTGGGGTCTCCGTTTGGTTTTAGTTGGGTTCATGTTGGTCGTCATGGTGAAAAAGTGTAAATTGTGGGTTTTATAGAACATCGTGTAGGTTTAGGGGGACTTTTGGGGTGGATCTATGGCTTTTGGGGTTTTCTTTCTTTTTTGGGTTTGATCCTGTTCTTGTTTGGGGTGTTTTTGACGTGTTTTGGGGTCTCCATTGGGTTTCGTTAGGTTGTCGTTGGTCGTAAAGGTAAAGCGTAGTGGATTGTGGGATTTAGAGAAGATCAGGTGAGTTTCGATTGTTTTTCGTGGGAATTTCTTAGTTTTTGTTGTTTTTTCTTCATATGCAGTTCTTATTTGGGGTGTTTTTGACGTGTGTTGGGTTATCCGTTGTGTTTTAGTTGGGTTCATGTTGGTCATCGTGTTGGAAAAGTGTACATTGTGGTTTTTGGAGAACATCAGGTAGGTTTAGGGTGCTTTTGGGGTAGATCTATGGTTTTTGGGGAATTTCTTTCAGGTTTGGGTTGATCCTGTTCTTTTTGGGGCTCTTTTTGACGTGTTTTGGGGTCTCCGTTGTGTTTTAGTTGGGTTCATGTTGGTCGTCATGGTGAGAAAGTGTAAATTGTGGTTTTTATAGAACATCGGGTAGGTTTAGGGGGACTTTTGGGGTGGATCTATGGCTTTTGGGTTTTTCTTTCATTTTTGGGTTTGATCCTGTTCTTGTTTGAGGTGTTTTTGACGGGTTTTGGGGTCTCCTTTGCGATTCGTTGGGTTTTAGCGTGGTCATCATGTTGGAAAAGTGTATATTGTTTGTTTTGGAGAACTTCAGGTAGGCTTAGGGCGACTTAGGGATGGATTCATGGTATTTGGGGTTTTCTTCTGTTTTTTGGGTTGATCCTGTTCTTTTTGGGGCTCTTTTTGACGTGTTTTGTGGTCTCCGTTTGGTTTTAGTTGGGTTCATGTTGGTCGTCATGGTGAAAAAGTGTAAATTGTGGGTTTTATAGAACATCGGGTAGGTTTAGGGGGACTTTTGGGGTGGATCTATGGCTTTTGGGTTTTTCTTTCGTTTTTGGGTTTGATCCTGTTCTTGTTTGGAGTGTTTCTGACGTGTTTTGTGGTGTCATTTGGGTTTTCGTTGGGTTCTCTTTAGTCGTAAATATAAATGGTTGTGGATTGTGGGTTTTGGAGAAGATCAGGTGAGTTTCGGGTGGTTTTCGTGGGAATTTCTTAGTTTCTGTTGTTTTTTCATCTTATGCAGTTCTTGTTTCTGTGGTTTTTGACGTGTTTTGGGGTCTCCGTTGTATTTTAGTTGGGTTCATGTTGGTTGTCCTGGTGAGAAAGGTTAAATTGTGGTTTTTGGAGAACATCAGGTAGGTTTAGGGGGACTTTTGGGGTGGATCTATGGCTTTTGGGTTTTTCTTTCATTTTTGGGGGTGATCCTGTTCTTGTTTGGGTTGTTTTTGACGTGTTTTGGGGTCTCCATTGGGTTTCGTTGGGTTTTCCGTGGTCATCGTGTTGAAAAAATGTAAATTGTGGGTTTTGGAGAAGTTCAGGTAGGCTTAGGGGTACTTTAGGGATGGATTCATGGTATTTGGGGTTTTCTTCTGTTTTTTGGGTTGATCCTGTTCTTTTTGGGGCTCTTTTTGACGTGTTTTGGGGTCTCCGTTGTGTTTTAGTTGGGTTCATGTTGGTCGTCATGGTGAAAAAGTGTAAATTGTGGGTTTTATAGAACATCGGGTAGGTTTAGGGGGACTTTTGGGGTGGATCTATGGCTTTTGGGTTTTTCTTTCGTTTTGGGATTTGATCCTGTTCTTGTTTGGGGTGTTTCTGACGTGTTTTGATGTCTCCATTGGGTTTTGTTAGGTTCTCGTTTGTCGTAAAGTTAAAGCGGAGTGGATTGTGGGATTTAGAGAAGATCAGGTGAGTTTTCGTTGGTTTTCGTGGGAATTTCTTAGTTTTAGTAGTTTTTTCTTCTTATGCAGTTCTTGTTTGGGGAGTTTTTGACGTGTTTTGGTGTCTCCTTTGGGTTTCGTTAGGTTCTCGTTGGTCGTAATGGTAAAGCGGAGTGGGTTGTGGGATTTAGAGAAGGTCAGGTGAGTTTCGATTGTTTTTCGTGGGAATTTCTTAATTTTTGTTGTTTTTTCTTCTGATGCAGTTCTTCTTTGGGTTGTTTTTGACGTGTTTTGGTGTCTCCGTTGTATTTTAGTTTGGTTCTTCTTGGTCATCATGGTGAAAAATTGTAAATTGTGGGTTTTGGAGAACATCGGGTAGGTTTAGGGTGCTTTTGGGGTGGATTCATGGTATTTGGGGTTTTCTTCTGTTTTTTGGGTTGATCCTGTTCTTTTTGGGGCTCTTTTTGACGTGTTTTGGGGTCTCCGTTTTGTTTTAGTTGGGTTCATGTTGGTCGTCATGGTGAGAAATTGTAAATTGTGGTTTTTGGAGAACATCAGCTAGGTTTAGGGGGACTTTTGGGGTGGATCTATGGCTTTTGGGTTTTTCTTTCATTTTTGGGGGTGATCCTGTTCTTGTTTGAGGTGTTTTAACGGGTTTTGGTGTCTCCATTGGGTTTCGTTGGGTTTTAGCTTGGTCATCATGTTGGAAAAGTGTATATTGTTTGTTTTGGAGAACTTCAGGTAGGCCTAGATGGACTTTTTGGATGGATTCATGGTTTTTGGGGTTTTCTTCTGTTTTTTTTGGGTTGATCCTGTTATTTTTGGTGCTCTTTTTGACGTGTTTTGGGGTCTCCGTTGTGTTTTAGTTGGGTTCTTGTTGGTCATCATGGGGAATAAGTGTAAATTGTGGGTTTTGGAGAACATCAGGTAGGTTTAGGGGGACTTTTGGGGTGGATCTTTGGCTTTTGGGGTTTTCTTTCGTTTTTGAGTTTGATCCTGTTCTTTTTTGAGGTGTTTTTGCGTGTTTTGTGGTCTCCGTTGGGTTTTGTTGTGTTCTCGTCGGTCGTAAAAGTAAATGGGAGTGGATTGTGGGTTTTGGAGAATATCAGGTGAGTTTCGATTGGTTTTCGTGGGAATTTCTCAGTTTTTGTTGTTTTTTCTTCATATGCTGTTCTTCTTTGGGTTTTTTTTGACGTGTTTTGGGGTCTCCGTTGTGTTTTAGTTGGGTTCATGTTGGTCGTCATGGTGAGAAATGGTAAATTTTGGGTTTTGGAGAACATTGGGTAGGTTTAGGGGGACTTTTGGGGTGCATCTATGGCTTTTGGGTTTTTCTTTCGTTTTCGAGTTTGATCCTGTTCTTGTTTGGGTTGTTTTTGACGTGTTTTGTGGTGTCCGTTGTGTTTCGTTTGGTTCTCGTTGGTCGTAAAGGGAAATGGTAGTTTATTCTGGGTTTTGGATAAGATCAGGTGAGTTTCGATTGGTTTTCGTGGGAATTTCTTCGTTTTTGTTGTTTTTTCTTCTTATGCAGTTCTTGTTTGGGTGTTTCTGACATGTTTTGGGGTGTCCGTTTGGTTTTAGTTGGGTTCTTGTTGGTCATCAAGGTGAAAAATTGTAAATTGTGGGTTTTGGAGAACATCGGGTAGGTTTAGGGGGACTTTTGGGGTGGATCTATGGCTTTTGGGTTTTTCTTTCATTTTTGGGGGTGATCCTGTTCTTGTTTGGGGTGTTTTTTATGTGTTTTGGGGTCTCCATTGGGTTTCGTTGGGTTTTCCGTGGTCATCGTGTTGGAAAAGTGTAAATTGTGGGTTTTGGAGAACTTCAGGTAGGCTCAGGGGGACTTTTGGGATGGATTCATGGTATTTGGGGTTTTCTTCTGTTTTTTGGGTTGATTCTGTTCTTTTTGGGGCTCTTTTTGACGTGTTTTGGGGTCTCCGTTTGGTTTTAGTTGGGTTCATGTTGGTCATCATGGGGAATAAGTGTAAATTGTGGGTTTTGGAGAACATCAGGTAGGTTTAGGGGGACTTTTGGGGTGGATCTTTGGCTTTTGGGGTTTTCTTTCGTTTTTGAGTTTGATCCTGTTCTTTTTTGAGGTGTTTTTGCGTGTTTTGTGGTCTCCGTTGGGTTTTGTTGTGTTCTCGTCGGTCGTAAAAGTAAATGGGAGTGGATTGTGGGTTTTGGAGAAGATCAGGTGAGTTTCGATTGTTTTTCGTGGGAATTTCTTAGTTTTTGTTGTTTTTTCTTCTGATGCAGTTCTTATTTTGGGTGTTTTTGACGTGTTTTGGGGTCTCCGTTGTGTTTTAGTTGGGTTCATGTTGGTCATCGTGTTGGAAAAGTGTACATTGTGGTTTTTGGAGAACATCAGGTAGGTTTAGGGTGCTTTTGGTGTAGATCTATGGTTTTTGGGGAATTTCTTTCAGTTTTGGGTTGATCCTGTTCTTTTTGGGGCTCTTTTTGACGTGTTTTGGGGTCTCCGTTGTGTTTTAGTTGGGTTCATGTTGGTCGTCATGGTGAGAAAGTGTTAATTGTGGTTTTTATAGAACATCGGATAGGTTTAGGGGGACTTTTGGGGTGGATCTATGGCTTTTGGGTTTTTCTTTCATTTTTGGGTTTGATCCTGTTCTTGTTTGAGGTGTTTTTGACGGGTTTTGGGTTCTCCTTTGCGTTTCGTTGGGTTTTAGCGTGGTCATCATGTTGGAAAAGTGTAAATTTTGGGTTTTGGAGAACTTCAGGTAGGCTCAGGGGGACTTTTGGGATGGATTCATGGTATTTGGGGTTTTCTTCTGTTTTTTGGGTTGATTCTGTTCTTTTTGGGGCTCTTTTTGACGTGTTTTGTGGTCTCCGTTTGGTTTTAGTTGGGTTCATGTTGGTCGTCATGGTGAAAAAGTGTAAATTGTGGGTTTTATAGAACATCGGGTAGGTTTAGGGGGACTTTTGGGGTGGATCTATGGCTTTTGGGTTTTTCTTTCGTTTTTGGGTTTGATCCTGTTCTTGTTTGGAGTGTTTCTGACGTGTTTTGTGGTCTCCGTTGGGTTTTCGTTGGGTTCTCTTTAGTCGTAAATATAAATGGTTGTGGATTGTGGGTTTTGGAGAAGATCAGGTGAGTTTCGGGTGGTTTTCGTGGGAATTTCTTAGTTTCTGTTGTTTTTTCTTCTGATGCAGTTCTTGTTTGGGGTGTTTTTGACGTGTTTTGGGGTCTCCGTTGTGATTTAGTTGGGTTCATGTTGGTCATCGTGTTGGAAAATTGTACATTGTGGTTTTTGGAGATCATCAGGTAGGTTTAGGGTGCTTTTGGGGTGGATCTATGGCTTTTGGGGTTTTCTTTCGTTTAGGGGTTTGATCCTGTTCTTGTTTGGGGTGTTTTTGACGTGTTTTGGGGTCTCCATTGGGTTTCGTTATGTTCTCGTTGGTTGTAAAGTTAAAGGGGTGTGGATTGTGGGTTTTAGAGAAGATCAGGTGAGTTTCGATTTTTTTTTCGTGGGATTTTCTTAATTTTTGTTCTTTTTTCTTCTGATGCAGTTCTTGTTTGGGGTGTTTTTGACGTGTGTTGGGTTATCCGTTGTGTTTTAGTTGGGTTCATGTTGGTCATCGTGTTGGAAAAGTGTAAATTGTGGTTTTTGGAGAACATCAGGTATGTTTAGGGTGCTTTTGGGGTAGATCTATGGTTTTTGGGGAATTTCTTTCAGGTTTGGGTGTGATCCTGTTCTTTTTGGGGTTCTTTTTGACGTGTTTTGGGGTCTCCGTTGTGTTTTAGTTGGGTTCATGTTGGTCGTCATGGTGAGAAATGGTAAATTTTGGGTTTTGGAGAACATTGGGTAGGTTTAGGGGGACTTTTGGGGTGCATCTATGGCTTTTGGGTTTTTCTTTCGTTTTTGAGTTTGATCCTGTTCTTGTTTGGGGTGTTTTTGACGTGTTTTGTGGTGTCCGTTGTGTTTCGTTTGGTTCTCGTTGGTCGTAAAGGGAAATGGTAGTTTATTCTGGGTTTTGGATAAGATCAGGTGAGTTTCGATTGGTTTTTGTGGGAATTTCTTAGTTTTTGTTGTTTTTTCTTCTTATGCAGTTCTTGTTTGGGTGTTTCTGACATGTTTTCGGGTCTCCGTTGTATTTTATTTGGGTTCTTGTTGGTCATCATGGTGAAAAATTGTAAATTGTGGGTTTTGGAGAACATCGGGTAGGTTTAGGGGGACTTTTGGGGTGGATCTATGGCTTTTGGGTTTTTCTTTCATTTTTGGGGGTGATCCTGTTCTTGTTTGGGGTGTTTTTTATGTGTTTTGGGGTCTCCATTGGGTTTCGTTGGGTTTTCCGTGGTCATCGTGTTGGAAAAGTGTAAATTGTGGGTTTTGGAGAACTTCAGGTAGGCTCAGGGGGACTTTTGGGATGGATTCATGGTATTTGGGGTTTTCTTCTGTTTTTTGGGTTGATTCTGTTCTTTTTGGGGCTCTTTTTGACGTGTTTTGGGGTCTCCGTTTGGTTTTAGTTGGGTTCATGTTGGTCGTCATGGTGAAAAATTGTAAATTGTGGGTTTTATAGAACATCGGGTAGGTTTAGGGGGACTTTTGGGGTGGATCTATGGCTTTTGGGGTTTTCTTTCGTTTTTGGGTTTGATCCTGTTCTTGTTTGGGGTGTTTTTGACGTGTTTTGGGGTCTCCATTGGGTTTCGTTAGGTTGTCGTTGGTCGTAAAGTTAAAGCGGAGTGGATTGTGGGATTTAGAGAAGATCAGGTGAGTTTCGATTGTTTTTCGTGGGAATTTCTTAGTTTTTGTTGTTTTTTCTTCTGATGCAGTTCTTATTTTGGGTGTTTTTGACGTGTGTTGGGTTATCCGTTGTGTTTTAGTTGGGTTCATGTTGGTCATCGTGTTGGAAAAGTGTACATTGTGGTTTTTGGAGAACATCAGGTAGGTTTAGGGTGCTTTTGGTGTAGATCTATGGTTTTTGGGGAATTTCTTTCAGGTTTGGGTTGATCCTGTTCTTTTTGGGGCTCTTTTTGACGTGTTTTGGGGTCTCCGTTGTGTTTTAGTTGGGTTCATGTTGGTCGTCATGGTGAGAAAGTGTAAATTGTGGTTTTTATAGAACATCGGATAGGTTTAGGGGGACTTTTGGGGTGGATCTATGGCTTTTGGGTTTTTCTTTCATTTTTGGGTTTGATCCTGTTCTTGTTTGAGGTGTTTTTGACGGGTTTTGGGGTCTCCTTTGCGTTTCGTTGGGTTTTAGCGTGGTCATCATGTTGGAAAAGTGTATATTGTTTGTTTTGGAGAACTTCAGGTAGGCTTAGGGCGACTTAGGGATGGATTCATGGTATTTGGGGTTTTCTTCTGTTTTTTGGGTTGATCCTGTTCTTTTTGGGGCTCTTTTTGACGTGTTTTGTGGTCTCCGTTTGGTTTTAGTTGGGTTCATGTTGGTCGTCATGGTGAAAAAGTGTAAATTGTGGGTTTTATAGAACATCGGGTAGGTTTAGGGGGACTTTTGGGGTGGATCTATGGCTTTTGGGTTTTTCTTTCGTTTTTGGGTTTGATCCTGTTCTTGTTTGGAGTGTTTCTGACGTGTTTTGTGGTCTCCGTTGGGTTTTCGTTGGGTTCTCTTTAGTCGTAAATATAAATGGTTGTGGATTGTGGGTTTTGGAGAAGATCAGGTGAGTTTCGGGTGGTTTTCGTGGGAATTTCTTAGTTTCTGTTGTTTTTTCTTCTGATGCAGTTCTTGTTTGGGGTGTTTTTGACGTGTTTTGGTGTCTCCGTTGGGTTTCGTTGGGTTTTCGTTGGTCGTAAATATAAATGGTAGTGGATTCTGGGTTTTGGAGAAGATCAGGTGAGTTTCGGTGGTTTTCGTGGGAATTTCTTAGTTTCTGTTGTTTTTTCTTCATATGCAGTTCTTCTTTGGGGTGTTTTTTACGTGTTTTGGGGTCTCCGTTGTGTTTTAGTTGGGTTCATGTTGGTCGTCATTGTGAGAAAGGGTAAATTGTGGGTTTTGGAGAACATCGGGTAGGTTTAGGGGGACTTTTGGGGTTGATCTATGGCTTTTGGGTTTTTCTTTCTTTTTTGGGGTTGATCCTGTTCTTGTTTCATGTGTGTTTGACGTGTTTTGTTGTGTCCGTTGTGTTTGTTGAGTTCTTGTTGGTCGTAAATTTAAATGGGAGTGAATTGTGGGTTTTGGAGAAGATCAGGTGAGTTTCGATTGGTTTTCGTGGGAATTTCTTAGTTTTTGTTGTTTTTTCTTCTTATGCAGTTCTTGTTTGGGTGTTTCTGACATGTTTTGGGGTCTCCGTTGTATTTTATTTGGGTTTTCCGTGGTCATCGTGTTGGAAAAGTGTAAATTTTGTGTTTTGGAGAACTTCAGGTAGGTTCAGGGGGACTTTTGGGGTGGATTCATGGTATTTGGGGTTTTCTTCTGTTTTTTGGGTTGATCCTGTTCTTTTTGGGGCTCTTTTTGACGTGTTTTGGGGTCTCCGTTTGGTTTTAGTTGGGTTCATGTTGGTCGTCATGGTGAAAAATTGTAAATTGTGGGTTTTGGAGAACATCGGGTAGGTTTAGGGGGACTTTTGGGGTGGATCTATGGCTTTTGGGTTTTTCTTTCGTTTTTGGGTTTGATCCTCTTCTTGTTTGGGGTGTTTTTGACGTGTTTTGGTGTCTCCATTGGGTTTCGTTGGGTTTTCCGTGGTCATCGTGTTGGAAAAGTGTAAATTTTGGGTTTTGGAGAACTTCAGGTAGGCTCAGGGGGACTTTTGGGGTGGATTCATGGTATTTGGGGTTTTCTTCTGTTTTTTGGGTTGATCCTGTTCTTTTTGGTGCTCTTTTTGACGTGTTTTGGGGTCTCCGTTGTGTTTTAGTTGGGTTCATGTTGGTCGTCATGGTGAGAAAGTGTAAATTGTGGTTTTTATAGAACATCGGGTAGGTTTAGGGGGACTTTTGGGGTGGATCTATGGCTTTTGGGTTTTTCTTTCATGTTTGGGTTTGATCCTGTTCTTGTTTGAGGTGTTTTTTACGGGTTTTGGGTCTCCTTTGCGATTCGTTGGGTTTTAGCGTGGTCATCATGTTGGAAAAGTGTATATTGTTTGTTTTGGAGAACTTCAGGTAGGCTTATGGCGACTTAGGGATGGATTCATGGTATTTGGGGTTTTCTTCTGTTTTTTGGGTTGATCCTGTTCTTTTTGGGGCTCTTTTTGACGTGTTTTGGGGTCTCCGTTTGGTTTTAGTTGGGTTCATGTTGGTCGTCATGGTGAAAAAGTGTAAATTGTGGGTTTTATAGAACATCGGGTAGGTTTAGGGGGACTTTTGGGGTGGATCTATGGCTTTTGGGTTTTTCTTTCGTTTTTGGGTTTGATCCTGTTCTTGTTTGGAGTGTTTCTGACGTGTTTTGTGGTCTCCGTTGGGTTTTCGTTGGGTTCTCTTTAGTCATAAATATAAATGGTTGTGGATTGTGGGTTTTGGAGAAGATCAGGTGAGTTTCGGGTGGTTTTCGTGGGAATTTCTTAGTTTCTGTTGTTTTTTCTTCATATGCAGTTCTTCTTTGGGGTGTTTTTGACGTGTTTTGGTGTCTCCGTTGGGTTTCGTTGGGTTTTCGTTGGTCGTAAATATAAATGGTAGTGGATTCTGGGTTTTGGAGAAGATCAGGTGAGTTTCGGTGGTTTTCGTGGGAATTTCTTAGTTTCTGTTGTTTTTTCTTCTGATGCAGTTCTTGTTTGGGGTGTTTTTGACGTGTGTTGGGTTATCCGTTGTGTTTTAGTTGGGTTCATGTTGGTCATCGTGTTGGAAAAGTGTACATTGCGGTTTTTGGAGAACATCACGTAGGTTTAGGGTGCTTTTGGTGTAGATCTATGGTTTTTGGGGAATTTCTTTCAGGTTTGGGTTGATCCTGTTCTTTTTGGGGCTCTTTTTACGTGTTTTGGGGTCTCCGTTGTGTTTTAGTTGGGTTCATGTTAGTCGTCATGGTGAGAAAGTGTAAATTGTGGTTTTTATAGAACATCGGATAGGTTTAGGGGGACTTTTGGGGTGGATCTATGGCTTTTGGGTTTTTCTTTCATTTTTGGGTTTGATCCTGTTCTTGTTTGAGTTGTTTTTGACGGGTTTTGGGTCTCCTTTGCGTTTCGTTGGGTTTTAGCGTGGTCATCATGTTGGAAAATTGTATATTGTTTGTTTTGGAGAACTTCAGGTAGGCTTAGGGCGACTTAGGGATGGATTCATGGTATTTGGGGTTTTCTTCTGTTTTTTGGGTTGATCCTGTTCTTTTTGGGGCTCTTTTTGACGTGTTTTGTGGTCTCCGTTTGGTTTTAGTTGGGTTCATGTTGGTCGTCATGGTGAAAAAGTGTAAATTGTGGGTTTTATAGAACATCGGGTAGGTTTAGGGGGACTTTTGGGGTGGATCTATGGCTTTTGGGTTTTTCTTTCGTTTTTGGGTTTGATCCTGTTCTTGTTTGGAGTGTTTCTGACGTGTTTTGTGTTCTCCGTTGGGTTTTCGTTGGGTTCTCTTTAGTCGTAAATATAAATGGTTGTGGATTGTGGGTTTTGGAGAAGATCAGGTGAGTTTCGGTGGTTTTCGTGGGAATTTCTTAGTTTCTGTTGTTTTTTCTTCATATGCAGTTCTTCTTTGGGGTGTTTTTTACGTGTTTTGGGGTCTCCGTTGTGATTTAGTTGGGTTCATGTTGGTCATCGTGTTGGAAAATTGTACATTGTGGTTTTTGGAGATCATCAGGTAGGTTTAGGGTGCTTTTGGGGTGGATCTATGGCTTTTGGGGTTTTCTTTCGTTTTGGGGTTTGATCCTGTTCTTGTTTGGGGTGTTTTTGACGTGTTTTGGGGTCTCCATTGGGTTTCGTTATGTTCTCGTTGGTTGTAAAGTTAAAGGGGTGTGGATTGTGGGTTTTAGAGAATATCAGGTGAGTTTCGATTTTTTTTTCGTGGGATTTTCTTAATTTTTGTTCTTTTTTCTTCTGATGCAGTTCTTGTTTGGGGTGTTTTTGACGTGTGTTGGGTTATCCGTTGTGTTTTAGTTGGGTTCATGTTGGTCATCGTGTTGGAAAAGTGTAAATTGTGGTTTTTGGAGAACATCAGGTAGGTTTAGGGTGCTTTTGGGGTAGATCTATGGTTTTTGGGGAATTTCTTTCAGGTTTGGGTGTGATCCTGTTCTTTTTGGGGCTCTTTTTGACGTGTTTTGTGGTCTCCGTTTGGTTTTAGTTGGGTTCATGTTGGTCGTCATGGTGAAAAAGTGTAAATTGTGGGTTTTATAGAACATCGGGTAGGTTTAGGGGGACTTTTGGGGTGGATCTATGGCTTTTGGGTTTTTCTTTCGTTTTTGGGTTTGATCCTGTTCTTGTTTGGAGTGTTTCTGACGTGTTTTGTGGTCTCCGTTGGGTTTTCGTTGGGTTCTCTTTAGTCGTAAATATAAATGGTTGTGGATTGTGGGTTTTGGAGAAGATCAGGTGAGTTTCGGGTGGTTTTCGTGGGAATTTCTTAGTTTTTGTTGTTTTTTCTTCTGATGCAGTTCTTGTTTGGGGTGTTTTTGACGTGTGTTGGGTTATCCGTTGTGTTTTAGTTGGGTTCATGTTGGTCATCGTGTTGGAAAAGTGTACATTGCGGTTTTTGGAGAACATCACGTAGGTTTAGGGTGCTTTTGGTGTAGATCTATGGTTTTTGGGGAATTTCTTTCAGGTTTGGGTTGATCCTGTTCTTTTTGGGGCTCTTTTTACGTGTTTTGGGGTCTCCGTTGTGTTTTAGTTGGGTTCATGTTAGTCGTCATGGTGAGAAAGTGTAAATTGTGGTTTTTATAGAACATCGGGTAGGTTTAGGGGGACTTTTGGGGTGGATCTATGGCTTTTGGGTTTTTCTTTCATTTTTGGGTTTGATCCTGTTCTTGTTTGAGTTGTTTTTGACGGGTTTTGGGTCTCCTTTGCGTTTCGTTGGGTTTTAGCGTGGTCATCATGTTGGAAAAGTGTATATTGTTTGTTTTGGAGAACTTCAGGTAGGCTTAGGGCGACTTAGGGATGGATTCATGGTATTTGGGGTTTTCTTCTGTTTTTTGGGTTGATCCTGTTCTTTTTGGGGCTCTTTTTGACGTGTTTTGTGGTCTCCGTTTGGTTTTAGTTGGGTTCATGTTGGTCGTCATGGTGAAAAAGTGTAAATTGTGGGTTTTATAGAACATCGGGTAGGTTTAGGGGGACTTTTGGGGTGGATCTATGGCTTTTGGGTTTTTCTTTCATTTTTGGGTTTGATCCTGTTCTTGTTTGGAGTGTTTCTGACGTGTTTTGTGGTCTCCGTTGGGTTTTCGTTGGGTTCTCTTTAGTCGTAAATATAAATGGTTGTGGATTGTGGGTTTTGGAGAAGATCAGGTGAGTTTCGGTGGTTTTCGTGGGAATTTCTTAGTTTCTGTTGTTTTTTCTTCATATGCAGTTCTTCTTTGGGGTGTTTTTTACGTGTTTTGGGGTCTCCGTTGTGATTTAGTTGGGTTCATGTTGGTCATCGTGTTGGAAAATTGTACATTGTGGTTTTTGGAGATCATCAGGTAGGTTTAGGGTGCTTTTGGGGTGGATCTATGGCTTTTGGGGTTTTCTTTCGTTTTGGGGTTTGATCCTGTTCTTGTTTGGGGTGTTTTTGACGTGTTTTGGGGTCTCCATTGGGTTTCGTTATGTTCTCGTTGGTTGTAAAGTTAAAGGGGTGTGGATTGTGGGTTTTAGAGAATATCAGGTGAGTTTCGATTTTTTTTTCGTGGGATTTTCTTAATTTTTGTTCTTTTTTCTTCTGATGCAGTTCTTGTTTGGGGTGTTTTTGACGTGTGTTGGGTTATCCGTTGTGTTTTAGTTGGGTTCTTGTTGGTCATCGTGTTGGAAAAGTGTAAATTGTGGTTTTTGGAGAACATCAGGTAGGTTTAGGGTGCTTTTGGGGTAGATCTATGGTTTTTGGGGAATTTCTTTCAGGTTTGGGTGTGATCCTGTTCTTTTTGGGGCTCTTTTTGACGTGTTTTGTGGTCTCCGTTTGGTTTTAGTTGGGTTCATGTTGGTCGTCATGGTGAAAAAGTGTAAATTGTGGGTTTTATAGAACATCGGGTAGGTTTAGGGGGACTTTTGGGGTGGATCTATGGCTTTTGGGTTTTTCTTTCGTTTTTGGGTTTGATCCTGTTCTTGTTTGGAGTGTTTCTGACGTGTTTTGTGGTCTCCGTTGGGTTTTCGTTGGGTTCTCTTTAGTCGTAAATATAAATGGTTGTGGATTGTGGGTTTTGGAGAAGATCAGGTGAGTTTCGGGTGGTTTTCGTGGGAATTTCTTAGTTTCTGTTGTTTTTTCTTCTGATGCAGTTCTTGTTTGGGGTGTTTTTGACGTGTTTTGGTGTCTCCGTTGGGTTTCGTTGGGTTTTCGTTGGTCGTAAATATAAATGGTAGTGGATTCTGGGTTTTGGAGAAGATCAGGTGAGTTTCGGTGGTTTTCGTGGGAATTTCTTAGTTTCTGTTGTTTTTTCTACATATGCAGTTCTTGTTTGGGGTGTTTTTGACGGGTTTTGGGGTCTCTGTTGTGTTTTAGTTGCGTTCATGTTGGTCATCGTGTTGGAAAAGTGTACATTGTGGTTTTTGGAGAACATCAGGTAGGTTTAGGGTGCTTTTGGTGTAGATCTATGGTTTTTGGGGAATTTCTTTCAGGTTTGGGTTGATCCTGTTCTTTTTGGGTCTCTTTTTGACGTGTTTTGGGGTCTCCGTTTGGTTTTAGTTGGGTTCATGTTGGTCGTCATGGTGAGAAAGTGTAAATTGTGGTTTTTATAGAACATCGGGTAGGTTTAGGGGGACTTTTGGGGTGGATCTATGGCTTTTGGGTTTTTCTTTCATTTTTGGGTTTGATCCTGTTCTTGTTTGAGGTGTTTTTGACGGGTTTTGGGGTCTCCTTTGCGATTCGTTGGGTTTTAGCGTGGTCATCATGTTGGAAAAGTGTATATTGTTTGTTTTGGAGAACTTCAGGTAGGCTTAGGGCGACTTAGGGATGGATTCATGGTATTTGGGGTTTTCTTCTGTTTTTTGGGTTGATCCTGTTCTTTTTGGGGCTCTTTTTGACGTGTTTTGTGGTCTCCGTTTGGTTTTAGTTGGGTTCATGTTGGTCGTCATGGTGAAAAAGTGTAAATTGTGGGTTTTATAGAACATCGGGTAGGTTTAGGGGGACTTTTGGGGTGGATCTATGGCTTTTGGGTTTTTCTTTCGTTTTTGGGTTTGATCCTGTTCTTGTTTGGAGTGTTTCTGACGTGTTTTGTGGTCTCCGTTGGGTTTTCGTTGGGTTCTCTTTAGTCGTAAATATAAATGGTTGTGGATTGTGGGTTTTGGAGAAGATCAGGTGAGTTTCGGGTGGTTTTCGTGGGAATTTCTTAGTTTTTGTTGTTTTTTCTTCTGATGCAGTTCTTGTTTGGGGTGTTTTTGACGTGTGTTGGGTTATCCGTTGTGTTTTAGTTGGGTTCATGTTGGTCATCGTGTTGGAAAAGTGTACATTGCGGTTTTTGGAGAACATCACGTAGGTTTAGGGTGCTTTTGGTGTAGATCTATGGTTTTTGGGGAATTTCTTTCAGGTTTGGGTTGATCCTGTTCTTTTTGGGGCTCTTTTTACGTGTTTTGGGGTCTCCGTTGTGTTTTAGTTGGGTTCATGTTAGTCGTCATGGTGAGAAAGTGTAAATTGTGGTTTTTATAGAACATCGGATAGGTTTAGGGGGACTTTTGGGGTGGATCTATGGCTTTTGGGTTTTTCTTTCATTTTTGGGTTTGATCCTGTTCTTGTTTGAGTTGTTTTTGACGGGTTTTGGGTCTCCTTTGCGTTTCGTTGGGTTTTAGCGTGGTCATCATGTTGGAAAAGTGTATATTGTTTGTTTTGGAGAACTTCAGGTAGGCTTAGGGCGACTTAGGGATGGATTCATGGTATTTGGGGTTTTCTTCTGTTTTTTGGGTTGATCCTGTTCTTTTTGGGGCTCTTTTTGACGTGTTTTGTGGTCTCCGTTTGGTTTTAGTTGGGTTCATGTTGGTCGTCATGGTGAAAAAGTGTAAATTGTGGGTTTTATAGAACATCGGGTAGGTTTAGGGGGACTTTTGGGGTGGATCTATGGCTTTTGGGTTTTTCTTTCGTTTTTGGGTTTGATCCTGTTCTTGTTTGGAGTGTTTCTGACGTGTTTTGTGGTCTCCGTTGGGTTTTCGTTGGGTTCTCTTTAGTCGTAAATATAAATGGTTGTGGATTGTGGGTTTTGGAGAAGATCAGGTGAGTTTCGGTGGTTTTCGTGGGAATTTCTTTGTTTCTGTTGTTTTTTCTTCATATGCAGTTCTTCTTTGGGGTGTTTTTTACGTGTTTTGGGGTCTCCGTTGTGATTTAGTTGGGTTCATGTTGGTCATCGTGTTGGAAAATTGTACATTGTGGTTTTTGGAGATCATCAGGTAGGTTTAGGGTGCTTTTGGGGTGGATCTATGGCTTTTGGGGTTTTCTTTCGTTTTGGGGTTTGATCCTGTTCTTGTTTGGGGTGTTTTTGACGTGTTTTGGGGTCTCCATTGGGTTTCGTTATGTTCTCGTTGGTTGTAAAGTTAAAGGGGTGTGGATTGTGGGTTTTAGAGAATATCAGGTGAGTTTCGATTTTTTTTTCGTGGGATTTTCTTAATTTTTGTTCTTTTTTCTTCTGATGCAGTTCTTGTTTGGGGTGTTTTTGACGTGTGTTGGGTTATCCGTTGTGTTTTAGTTGGGTTCATGTTGGTCATCGTGTTGGAAAAGTGTAAATTGTGGTTTTTGGAGAACATCAGGTAGGTTTAGGGTGCTTTTGGGGTAGATCTATGGTTTTTGGGGAATTTCTTTCAGGTTTGGGTGTGATCCTGTTCTTTTTGGGGCTCTTTTTGACGTGTTTTGTGGTCTCCGTTTGGTTTTAGTTGGGTTCATGTTGGTCGTCATGGTGAAAAAGTGTAAATTGTGGGTTTTATAGAACATCGGGTAGGTTTAGGGGGACTTTTGGGGTGGATCTATGGCTTTTGGGTTTTTCTTTCGTTTTTGGGTTTGATCCTGTTCTTGTTTGGAGTGTTTCTGACGTGTTTTGTGGTCTCCGTTGGGTTTTCGTTGGGTTCTCTTTAGTCGTAAATATAAATGGTTGTGGATTGTGGGTTTTGGAGAAGATCAGGTGAGTTTCGGGTGGTTTTCGTGGGAATTTCTTAGTTTTTGTTGTTTTTTCTTCTGATGCAGTTCTTGTTTGGGGTGTTTTTGACGTGTGTTGGGTTATCCGTTGTGTTTTAGTTGGGTTCATGTTGGTCGTCATTGTGAGAAAGGGTAAATTGTGGGTTTTGGAGAACATCGGGTAGGTTTAGGGGGACTTTTGGGGTGGATCTATGGCTTTTGGGTTTTTCTTTCTTTTTTGGGGTTGATCCTGTTCTTGTTTCATGTGTGTTTGACGTGTTTTGTTGTGTCCGTTGTGTTTGTAGAGTTCTTGTTGGTCGTAAATTTAAATGGGAGTGGATTGTGGGTTTTGGAGAAGATCAGGTGAGTTTTGATTGGTTTTCGTGGGAATTTCTTAGTTTTTGTTGTTTTTTCTTCTGATGCAGTTCTTGTTTGGGTGTTTCTGACATGTTTTGGGGTCTCCGTTGTATTTTATTTGGGTTTTTGTTGGTCATCATGGTGAAAAATTGTAAATTGTGGGTTTTGGAGAACATTGGGTAGGTTTAGGGGGACTTTTGGGGTGGATTCATGGTATTTGGGGTTTTCTTCAGTTTTTTGGGTTGATCCTGTTCTTTTTGGGGCTCTTTTTGACGTGTTTTGGAGTCTCCGTTTGGTTTTAGTTGGGTTCATGTTGGTCGTCATGGTGAAAAATTGTAAATTGTGGGTTTTATAGAACATCGGGTAGGTTTAGGGGGACTTTTGGGGTGGATCTATGGCTTTTGGGTTTTTCTTTCATTTTTGGGGGTGATCCTGTTCTTGTTTGGGGTGTTTTTTATGTGTTTTGGGGTCTCCATTGGGTTTCGTTGGGTTTTCCGTGGTCATCGTGTTGGAAAAGTGTAAATTGTGGGTTTTGGAGAACTTCAGGTAGGCTCAGGGGGACTTTTGGGATGGATTCATGGTATTTGGGGTTTTCTTCTGTTTTTTGGGTTGATTCTGTTCTTTTTGGGGCTCTTTTTGACGTGTTTTGGGGTCTCCGTTGTGTTTTAGTTGGGTTCATGTTGGTCGTCATGGTGAAAAAGTGTAAATTGTGGGTTTTATAGAACATCGGGTAGGTTTAGGGGGACTTTTGGGGTGGATCTATGGCTTTTGGGGTTTTCTTTCGTTTTTGGGTTTGATCCTGTTCTTGTTTGGAGTGTTTCTGACGTGTTTTGGGGTCTCCATTGGGTTTCGTTAGGTTGTCGTTGGTCGTAAAGGTAAAGCGGAGTGGATTGTGGGATTTAGAGAAGATTAGGTGAGTTTCGATTGTTTTTCGTGGGAATTTCTTAGTTTCTGTTGTTTTTTCTTCTGATGCAGTTCTTGTTTGGGGTGTTTTTGACGTGTTTTGGTGTCTCCGTTGGGTTTCGTTGGGTTTTCGTTGGTCGTAAATATAAATGGTAGTGGATTCTGGGTTTTGGAGAAGATCAGGTGAGTTTCGGTGGTTTTCGTGGAATTTCTTAGTTTCTGTTGTTTTTTCTTCATATGCAGTTCTTGTTTGGGGTGTTTTTTACGTGTTTTGGGGACTCCGTTGTGATTTAGTTGGGTTCATGTTGGTCATCGTGCTGGAAAATTGTACATTGTGGTTTTTGGAGATCATCAGGTAGGTTTAGGGTGCTTTTGGGGTGGATCTATGGCTTTTGGGGTTTTCTTTCGTTTTGGGGTTTGATCCTGTTCTTGTTTGGGGTGTTTTTGACGTGTTTTGGGGTCTCCATTGGGTTTCATTATGTTCTCGTTTTTTGTAAAGTTAAAGGGGTGTGGATTGTGGGTTTTAGAGAAGATCAGGTGAGTTTCGATTTTTTTTTCATGGGATTTTCTTAATTTTTGTTCTTTTTTCTTCTGATGCAGTTCTTGTTTGGGGTGTTTTTGACGTGTGTTGGGTTATCCGTTGTGTTTTAGTTGGGTTCATGTTGGTCATCGTGTTGGAAAAGTGTAAATTGTGGTTTTTGGAGAACATCAGGTATGTTTAGGGTGCTTTTGGGGTAGATCTATGGTTTTTGGGGAATTTCTTTCAGGTTTGGCTGTGATCCTGTTCTTTTTGGGGTTCTTTTTGACGTGTTTTGGGGTCTCCGTTTTGTTTTAGTTGGGTTCATGTTGGTCGTCATGGTGAGAAAGTGTAAATTTTGGGTTTTGGAGAACATCAGGTAGGTTTAGGGGGACTTTTGGGGTGGATCCATGGCTTTTGGGTTTTTCTTTCGTTTTTGGGGGTGATCCTGTTCTTGTTTCGTGTGTTTTTTACGTGTTTTTTGGTGTCCTTTGTGTTTGTTGAGTTCTTGTTGGTTGTAAATTTAAATGGGAGTGGATTGTGGGATTTGGAGAAGATCAGGTGAGTTTCGATTGGTTTTCGTGGGAATTTCTTAGTTTTTGTTGTTTTTTCATCTTATGCAGTTCTTGTTTCGGTGGTTTTTGACGTGTTTTGGGGTCTCCGTTGTGTTTTAGTTGGGTTCATGTTGGTCGTCATCGTGAGAAAGGGTAAATTGTGGGTTTTGGAGAACATCGGGTAGGTTTAGGGGGACTTTTGGGGTGGATCTATGGCTTTTGGGTTTTTCTTTCTTTTTTGGGGTTGATCCTGTTCTTTTTTCATGTGTGTTTGACGTGTTTTGTTGTGTCCGTTGTGTTTGTAGAGTTCTTGTTGGTCGTAAATTTAAATGGGAGTGGATTGTGGGTTTTGGAGAAGATCAGGTGAGTTTCGATTGGTTTTCGTGGGAATTTCTAAGTTTTTGTTGTTTTTTCTTCTGATGCAGTTCTTGTTTGGGTGTTTCTGACATGTTTTGGGGTCTCCGTTGTATTTTATTTGGGTTCTTGTTGGTCATCATGGTGAAAAATTGTAAATTGTGGGTTTTGGAGAACATTGGGTAGGTTTAGGGGGACTTTTGGGGTGGATTCATGGTATTTGGGGTTTTCTTCAGTTTTTTGGGTTGATCCTGTTCTTTTTGGGGCTCTTTTTGACGTGTTTTGGGGTCTCCGTTTGGTTTTAGTTGGGTTCATGTTGGTCGTCATGGTGAAAAATTGTAAATTGTGGGTTTTATAGAACATCGGGTAGGTTTAGGGGGACTTTTGGGGTGGATCTATGGCTTTTGGGTTTTTCTTTCATTTTTGGGGGTGATCCTGTTCTTGTTTGGGGTGTTTTTTATGTGTTTTGGGGTCTCCATTGGGTTTCGTTGCGTTTTCCGTGGTCATCGTGTTGGAAAAGTGTAAATTGTGGGTTTTGGAGAACTTCAGGTAGGCTCAGGGGGACTTTTGGGATGGATTCATGGTATTTGGGGTTTTCTTCTGTTTTTTGGGTTGATTCTGTTCTTTTTGGGGCTCTTTTTGACGTGTTTTGGGGTCTCCGTTTGGTTTTAGTTGGGTTCATGTTGGTCGTCATGGTGAAAAAGTGTAAATTGTGGGTTTTATAGAACATCGGGTAGGTTTAGGGGGACTTTTGGGGTGGATCTATGGCTTTTGGGGTTTTCTTTCGTTTTTGGGTTTGATCCTGTTCTTGTTTGAGGTGTTTTTAACGGGTTTTGGTGTCTCCATTGGGTTTCGTTAGGTTGTCGTTGGTCGTAAAGGTAAAGCGGAGTGGATTGTGGGATTTAGAGAAGATTAGGTGAGTTTCGATTGTTTTTCGTGGGAATTTCTTAGTTTTAGTTGTTTTTTCTTCTGATGCAGTTCTTATTTGGGGTGTTTTTGACGTGTGTTGGGTTATCCGTTGTGTTTTAGTTGGGTTCATGTTGGTCATCGTGTTGGAAAAGTGTATATTGTTTGTTTTGGAGAACTTCAGGTAGGCTTAGGGCGACTTAGGGATGGATTCATGGTATTTGGGGTTTTCTTCTGTTTTTTGGGTTGATCCTGTTCTTTTTGGGGCTCTTTTTGACGTGTTTTGTGGTCTCCGTTTGGTTTTAGTTGGGTTCATGTTGGTCATCATGTTGAAATAGTGTAAATTGTGGGTTTTATAGAACATCGGGTAGGTTTAGGGGGACTTTTGGGGTGGATCTATGGCTTTTGGGTTTTTCTTTCATTTTTGGGTTTGATCCTGTTCTTGTTTGGAGTGTTTCTGACGTGTTTTGTGGTCTCCGTTGGGTTTTCGTTGGGTTCTCTTTAGTCGTAAATATAAATGGTTGTGGATTGTGGGTTTTGGAGAAGATCAGGTGAGTTTCGGGTGGTTTTCGTGGGAATTTCTTAGTTTCTGTTGTTTTTTCTTCTGATGCAGTTCTTGTTTGGGGTGTTTTTGACGTGTTTTGGTGTCTCCGTTGGGTTTCGTTGGGTTTTCGTTGGTCGTAAATATAAATGGTAGTGGATTCTGGGTTTTGGAGAAGATCAGGTGAGTTTCGGTGGTTTTCGTGGGAATTTCTTAGTTTCTGTTGTTTTTTCTTCATATGCAGTTCTTCTTTGGGGTGTTTTTTACGTGTTTTGGGGTCTCCGTTGTGATTTAGTTGGGTTCATGTTGGTCATCGTGTTGGAAAATTGTACATTGTGGTTTTTGGAGATCATCAGGTAGGTTTAGGGTGCTTTTGGGGTGGATCTATGGCTTTTGGGGTTTTCTTTCGTTTTGGGGTTTGATCCTGTTCTTGTTTGGGGTGTTTTTGACGTGTTTTGGGGTCTCCATTGGGTTTCGTTATGTTCTCGTTGGTTGTAAAGTTAAAGGGGTGTGGATTGTGGGTTTTAGAGAATATCAGGTGAGTTTCGATTTTTTTTTCGTGGGATTTTCTTAATTTTTGTTCTTTTTTCTTCTGATGCAGTTCTTGTTTGGGGTGTTTTTGACGTGTGTTGGGTTATCCGTTGTGTTTTAGTTGGGTTCATGTTGGTCATCGTGTTGGAAAAGTGTAAATTGTGGTTTTTGGAGAACATCAGGTAGGTTTAGGGTGCTTTTGGGGTAGATCTATGGTTTTTGGGGAATTTCTTTCAGGTTTGGGTGTGATCCTGTTCTTTTTGGGGCTCTTTTTGACGTGTTTTGTGGTCTCCGTTTGGTTTTAGTTGGGTTCATGTTGGTCGTCATGGTGAAAAAGTGTACATTGTGGGTTTTATAGAACATCGGGTAGGTTTAGGGGGACTTTTGGGGTGGATCTATGGCTTTTGGGTTTTTCTTTCGTTTTTGGGTTTGATCCTGTTCTTGTTTGGAGTGTTTCTGACGTGTTTTGTGGTCTCCGTTGGGTTTTCGTTGGGTTCTCTTTAGTCGTAAATATAAATGGTTGTGGATTGTGGGTTTTGGAGAAGATCAGGTGAGTTTCGGGTGGTTTTCGTGGGAATTTCTTAGTTTCTGTTGTTTTTTCTTCTGATGCAGTTCTTGTTTGGGGTGTTTTTGACGTGTTTTGGTGTCTCCGTTGGGTTTCGTTGGGTTTTCGTTGGTCGTAAATATAAATGGTAGTGGATTCTGGGTTTTGGAGAAGATCAGGTGAGTTTCGGTGGTTTTCGTGGGAATTTCTTAGTTTCTGTTGTTTTTTCTTCATATGCAGTTCTTCTTTGGGGTGTTTTTGACGGGTTTTGGGGTCTCTGTTGTGTTTTAGTTGCGTTCATGTTGGTCATCGTGTTGGAAAAGTGTACATTGTGGTTTTTGGAGAACATCAGGTAGGTTTAGGGTGCTTTTGGTGTAGATCTATGGTTTTTGGGGAATTTCTTTCAGGTTTGGGTTGATCCTGTTCTTTTTGGGGCTCTTTTTGACGTGTTTTGGGGTCTCCGTTGTGTTTTAGTTGGGTTCATGTTGGTCGTCATGGTGAGAAAGTGTAAATTGTGGTTTTTATAGAACATCGGGTAGGTTTAGGGGGACTTTTGGGGTGGATCTATGGCTTTTGGGTTTTTCTTTCATTTTTGGGGGTGATCCTGTTCTTGTTTGGGGTGTTTTTGACGGGTTTTGGGGTCTCCTTTGCGATTCGTTGGGTTTTAGCGTGGTCATCATGTTGGAAAAGTGTATATTGTTTGTTTTGGAGAACTTCAGGTAGGCTTATGGCGACTTAGGGATGGATTCATGGTATTTGGGGTTTTCTTCTGTTTTTTGGGTTGATCCTGTTCTTTTTGGGGCTCTTTTTGACGTGTTTTGTGGTCTCCGTTTGGTTTTAGTTGGGATCATGTTGGTCGTCATGGTGAAAAAGTGTAAATTGTGGGTTTTATAGAACATCGGGTAGGTTTAGGGGGACTTTTGGGGTGGATCTATGGCTTTTGGGTTTTTCTTTCGTTTTTGGGTTTGATCCTGTTCTTGTTTGGAATGTTTCTGACGTGTTTTATGGTCTTCGTTGGGTTTTCGTTGGGTTCTCTTTAGTCGTAAATATAAATGGTTGTGGATTGTGGGTTTTGGAGAAGATCAGGTGAGTTTCGGTGGTTTTCGTGGGAATTTCTTAGTTTCTGTTGTTTTTTCTTCATATGCAGTTCTTCTTTGGGGTGTTTTTTACGTGTTTTGGGGTCTCCGTTGTGATTTAGTTGGGTTCATGTTGGTCATCGTGTTGGAAAATTGTACATTGTGGTTTTTGGAGATCATCAGGTAGGTTTAGGGTGCTTTTGGGGTGGATCTATGGCTTTTGGGGTTTTCTTTCGTTTTGGGGTTTGATCCTGTTCTTGTTTGGGGTGTTTTTGACGTGTTTTGGGGTCTCCATTGGGTTTCGTTATGTTCTCGTTGGTTGTAAAGTTAAAGGGGTGTGGATTGTGGGTTTTAGAGAATATCAGGTGAGTTTCGATTTTTTTTTCGTGGGATTTTCTTAATTTTTGTTCTTTTTTCTTCTGATGCAGTTCTTGTTTGGGGTGTTTTTGACGTGTGTTGGGTTATCCGTTGTGTTTTAGTTGGGTTCATGTTGGTCATCGTGTTGGAAAAGTGTAAATTGTGGTTTTTGGAGAACATCAGGTAGGTTTAGGGTGCTTTTGGGGTAGATCTATGGTTTTTGGGGAATTTCTTTCAGGTTTGGGTGTGATCCTGTTCTTTTTGGGGCTCTTTTTGACGTGTTTTGTGGTCTCCGTTTGGTTTTAGTTGGGTTCATGTTGGTCGTCATGGTGAAAAAGTGTAAATTGTGGGTTTTATAGAACATCGGGTAGGTTTAGGGGGACTTTTGGGGTGGATCTATGGCTTTTGGGTTTTTCTTTCGTTTTTGGGTTTGATCCTGTTCTTGTTTGGAGTGTTTCTGACGTGTTTTGTGGTCTCCGTTGGGTTTTCGTTGGGTTCTCTTTAGTCGTAAATATAAATGGTTGTGGATTGTGGGTTTTGGAGAAGATCAGGTGAGTTTCGGGTGGTTTTCGTGGGAATTTCTTAGTTTCTGTTGTTTTTTCTTCTGATGCAGTTCTTGTTTGGGGTGTTTTTGACGTGTTTTGGTGTCTCCGTTGGGTTTCGTTGGGTTTTCGTTGGTCGTAAATATAAATGGTAGTGGATTCTGGGTTTTGGAGAAGATCAGGTGAGTTTCGGTGGTTTTCGTGGGAATTTCTTAGTTTCTGTTGTTTTTTCTACATATGCAGTTCTTGTTTGGGGTGTTTTTGACGGGTTTTGGGGTCTCTGTTGTGTTTTAGTTGCGTTCATGTTGGTCATCGTGTTGGAAAAGTGTACATTGTGGTTTTTGGAGAACATCAGGTAGGTTTAGGGTGCTTTTGGTGTAGATCTATGGTTTTTGGGGAATTTCTTTCAGGTTTGGGTTGATCCTGTTCTTTTTGGGGCTCTTTTTGACGTGTTTTGGGGTCTCCGTTTGGTTTTAGTTGGGTTCATGTTAGTCGTCATGGTGAGAAAGTGTAAATTGTGGTTTTTATAGAACATCGGGTAGGTTTAGGGGGACTTTTGGGGTGGATCTATGGCTTTTGGGTTTTTCTTTCATTTTTGGGTTTGATCCTGTTCTTGTTTGAGGTGTTTTTGACGGGTTTTGGTGTCTCCTTTGCGATTCGTTGGGTTTTAGCGTGGTCATCATGTTGGAAAAGTGTATATTGTTTGTTTTGGAGAACTTCAGGTAGGCTTAGGGCGACTTAGGGATGGATTCATGGTATTTGGGGTTTTCTTCTGTTTTTTGGGTTGATCCTGTTCTTTTTGGGGCTCTTTTTGACGTGTTTTGTGGTCTCCGTTTGGTTTTAGTTTGGTTCATGTTGGTCGTCATGGTGAAAAAGTGTAAATTGTGGGTTTTATAGAACATCGGGTAGGTTTAGGGGGACTTTTGGGGTGGATCTATGGCTTTTGGGTTTTTCTTTCGTTTTTGGGTTTGATCCTGTTCTTGTTTGGAGTGTTTCTGACGTGTTTTGTGGTCTCCGTTGGGTTTTCGTTGGGTTCTCTTTAGTCGTAAATATAAATGGTTGTGGATTGTGGGTTTTGGAGAAGATCAGGTGAGTTTCGGGTGGTTTCCGTGGGAATTTCTTAGTTTTTGTTGTTTTTTCTTCTGATGCAGTTCTTGTTTGGGGTGTTTTTGACGTGTGTTGGGTTATCCGTTGTGTTTTAGTTGGGTTCATGTTGGTCATCGTGTTGGAAAAGTGTACATTGCGGTTTTTGGAGAACATCACGTAGGTTTAGGGTGCTTTTGGTGTAGATCTATGGTTTTTGGGGAATTTCTTTCAGGTTTGGGTTGATCCTGTTCTTTTTGGGGCTCTTTTTACGTGTTTTGGGGTCTCCGTTGTGTTTTAGTTGGGTTCATGTTAGTCGTCATGGTGAGAAAGTGTAAATTGTGGTTTTTATAGAACATCGGATAGGTTTAGGGGGACTTTTGGGGTGGATCTATGGCTTTTGGGTTTTTCTTTCATTTTTGGGTTTGATCCTGTTCTTGTTTGAGTTGTTTTTGACGGGTTTTGGGTCTCCTTTGCGTTTCGTTGGGTTTTAGCGTGGTCATCATGTTGGAAAAGTGTATATTGTTTGTTTTGGAGAACTTCAGGTAGGCTTAGGGCGACTTAGGGATGGATTCATGGTATTTGGGGTTTTCTTCTGTTTTTTGGGTTGATCCTGTTCTTTTTGGGGCTCTTTTTGACGTGTTTTGTGGTCTCCGTTTGGTTTTAGTTGGGTTCATGTTGGTCGTCATGGTGAAAAAGTGTAAATTGTGGGTTTTATAGAACATCGGGTAGGTTTAGGGGGACTTTTGGGGTGGATCTATGGCTTTTGGGTTTTTCTTTCGTTTTTGGGTTTGATCCTGTTCTTGTTTGGAGTGTTTCTGACGTGTTTTGTGGTCTCCGTTGGGTTTTCGTTGGGTTCTCTTTAGTCGTAAATATAAATGGTTGTGGATTGTGGGTTTTGGAGAAGATCAGGTGAGTTTCGGGTGGTTTCCGTGGGAATTTCTTAGTTTTTGTTGTTTTTTCTTCTGATGCAGTTCTTGTTTGGGGTGTTTTTGACGTGTGTTGGGTTATCCGTTGTGTTTTAGTTGGGTTCATGTTGGTCATCGTGTTGGAAAAGTGTACATTGCGGTTTTTGGAGAACATCACGTAGGTTTAGGGTGCTTTTGGTGTAGATCTATGGTTTTTGGGGAATTTCTTTCAGGTTTGGGTTGATCCTGTTCTTTTTGGGGCTCTTTTTACGTGTTTTGGGGTCTCCGTTGTGTTTTAGTTGGGTTCATGTTAGTCGTCATGGTGAGAAAGTTTAAATTGTGGTTTTTATAGAACATCGGATAGGTTTAGGGGGACTTTTGGGGTGGATCTATGGCTTTTGGGTTTTTCTTTCATTTTTGGGTTTGATCCTGTTCTTGTTTGAGTTGTTTTTGACGGGTTTTGGGTCTCCTTTGCGTTTCGTTGGGTTTTAGCGTGGTCATCATGTTGGAAAAGTGTATATTGTTTGTTTTGGAGAACTTCAGGTAGGCTTAGGGCGACTTAGGGATGGATTCATGGTATTTGGGGTTTTCTTCTGTTTTTTGGGTTGATCCTGTTCTTTTTGGGGCTCTTTTTGACGTGTTTTGTGGTCTCCGTTTGGTTTTAGTTGGGTTCATGTTGGTCGTCATGGTGAAAAAGTGTAAATTGTGGGTTTTATAGAACATCGGGTAGGTTTAGGGGGACTTTTGGGGTGGATCTATGGCTTTTGGGTTTTTCTTTCGTTTTTGGGTTTGATCCTGTTCTTGTTTGGAGTGTTTCTGACGTGTTTTGTGGTCTCCGTTGGGTTTTCGTTGGGTTCTCTTTAGTCGTAAATATAAATGGTTGTGGATTGTGGGTTTTGGAGAAGATCAGGTGAGTTTCGGTGGTTTTCGTGGGAATTTCTTAGTTTCTGTTGTTTTTTCTTCATATGCAGTTCTTCTTTGGGGTGTTTTTTACGTGTTTTGGGGTCTCCGTTGTGATTTAGTTGGGTTCATGTTGGTCATCGTGTTGGAAAATTGTACATTGTGGTTTTTGGAGATCATCAGGTAGGTTTAGGGTGCTTTTGGGGTGGATCTATGGCTTTTGGGGTTTTCTTTCGTTTTGGGGTTTGATCCTGTTCTTGTTTGGGGTGTTTTTGACGTGTTTTGGGGTCTCCATTGGGTTTCGTTATGTTCTCGTTGGTTGTAAAGTTAAAGGGGTGTGGATTGTGGGTTTTAGAGAATATCAGGTGAGTTTCGATTTTTTTTTCGTGGGATTTTCTTAATTTTTGTTCTTTTTTCTTCTGATGCAGTTCTTGTTTGGGGTGTTTTTGACGTGTGTTGGGTTATCCGTTGTGTTTTAGTTGGGTTCATGTTGGTCATCGTGTTGGAAAAGTGTAAATTGTGGTTTTTGGAGAACATCAGGTAGGTTTAGGGTGCTTTTGGGGTAGATCTATGGTTTTTGGGGAATTTCTTTCAGGTTTGGGTGTGATCCTGTTCTTTTTGGGGCTCTTTTTGACGTGTTTTGTGGTCTCCGTTTGGTTTTAGTTGGGTTCATGTTGGTCGTCATGGTGAAAAAGTGTAAATTGTGGGTTTTATAGAACATCGGGTAGGTTTAGGGGGACTTTTGGGGTGGATCTATGGCTTTTGGGTTTTTCTTTCGTTTTTGGGTTTGATCCTGTTCTTGTTTGGAGTGTTTCTGACGTGTTTTGTGGTCTCCGTTGGGTTTTCGTTGGGTTCCCTTTAGTCGTAAATATAAATGGTTGTGGATTGTGGGTTTTGGAGAAGATCAGGTGAGTTTCGGGTGGTTTTCGTGGGAATTTCTTAGTTTCTGTTGTTTTTTCTTCTGATGCAGTTCTTGTTTGGGGTGTTTTTGACGTGTTTTGGTGTCTCCGTTGGGTTTCGTTGGGTTTTCGTTGGTCGTAAATATAAATGGTAGTGGATTCTGGGTTTTGGAGAAGATCAGGTGAGTTTCGGTGGTTTTCGTGGGAATTTCTTAGTTTCTGTTGTTTTTTCTTCATATGCAGTTCTTCTTTGTGGTGTTTTTTACGTGTTTTGGGGTCTCCGTTGTGATTTAGTTGGGTTCATGTTGGTCATCGTGTTGGAAAATTGTACATTGTGGTTTTTGGAGATCATCAGGTAGGTTTAGGGTGCTTTTGGGGTGGATCTATGGCTTTTGGGGTTTTCTTTCGTTTTGGGGTTTGATCTTGTTCTTGTTTGGGGTGGTTTTGACGTGTTTTGGGGTCTCCATTGGGTTTCGTTATGTTCTCGTTGGTTGTAAAGTTAAAGGGGTGTGGATTGTGGGTTTTAGAGAAGATCAGGTGAGTTTCGATTTTTTTTTCGTGGGATTTTCTTAATTTTTGTTCTTTTTTCTTCTGATGCAGTTCTTGTTTGGGGTGTTTTTGACGTGTGTTGGGTTATCCGTTGTGTTTTAGTTGGGTTCATGTTGGTCATCGTGTTGGAAAAGTGTAAATTGTGGTTTTTGGAGAACATCAGGTAGGTTTAGGGTGCTTTTGGGGTAGATCTATGGTTTTTGGGGAATTTCTTTCAGGTTTGGGTGTGATCCTGTTCTTTTTGGGGCTCTTTTTGACGTGTTTTGTGGTCTCCGTTTGGTTTTAGTTGGGTTCATGTTGGTCGTCATGGTGAAAAAGTGTAAATTGTGGGTTTTATAGAACATCGGGTAGGTTTAGGGGGACTTTTGGGGTGGATCTATGGCTTTTGGGTTTTTCTTTCGTTTTTGGGTTTGATCCTGTTCTTGTTTGGAGTGTTTCTGACGTGTTTTGTGGTCTCCGTTGGGTTTTCGTTGGGTTCTCTTTAGTCGTAAATATAAATGGTTGTGGATTGTGGGTTTTGGAGAAGATCAGGTGAGTTTCGGGTGGTTTTCGTGGGAATTTCTTAGTTTCTGTTGTTTTTTCTTCTGATGCAGTTCTTGTTTGGGGTGTTTTTGACGTGTTTTGGTGTCTCCGTTGGGTTTCGTTGGGTTTTCGTTGGTCGTAAATATAAATGGTAGTGGATTCTGGGTTTTGGAGAAGATCAGGTGAGTTTCGGTGGTTTTCGTGGGAATTTCTTAGTTTCTGTTGTTTTTTCTTCATATGCAGTTCTTGTTTGGGGTGTTTTTGACGGGTTTTGGGGTCTCTGTTGTGTTTTAGTTGCGTTCATGTTGGTCATCGTGTTGGAAAATTGTACATTGTGGTTTTTGGAGAACATCAGGTAGGTTTAGGGTGCTTTTGGTGTAGATCTATGGTTTTTGGGGAATTTCTTTCAGGTTTGGGTTGATCCTGTTCTTTTTGGGGCTCTTTTTGACGTGTTTTGGGGTCTCCGTTTGGTTTTAGTTGGGTTCATGTTGGTCGTCATGGTGAGAAAGTGTAAATTGTGGTTTTTATAGAACATCGGGTAGGTTTAGGGGGACTTTTGGGGTGGATCTATGGCTTTTGGGTTTTTCTTTCATTTTTGGGTTTGATCCTGTTCTTGTTTGAGGTGTTTTTGACGGGTTTTGTGGTCTCCTTTGCGATTCGTTGGGTTTTAGCGTGGTCATCATGTTGGAAAAGTGTATATTGTTTGTTTTGGAGAACTTCAGGTAGGCTTAGGGCGACTTAGGGATGGATTCATGGTATTTGGGGTTTTCTTCTGTTTTTTGGGTTGATCCTGTTCTTTTTGGGGCTCTTTTTGACGTGTTTTGTGGTCTCCGTTTGGTTTTAGTTGGGTTCATGTTGGTCGTCATGGTGAAAAAGTGTAAATTGTGGGTTTTATAGAACATCGGGTAGGTTTAGGGGGACTTTTGGGGTGGATCTATGGCTTTTGGGTTTTTCTTTCGTTTTTGGGTTTGATCCTGTTCTTGTTTGGAGTGTTTCTGACGTGTTTTGTGGTCTCCGTTGGGTTTTCGTTGGGTTCTCTTTAGTCGTAAATATAAATGGTTGTGGATTGTGGGTTTTGGAGAAGATCAGGTGAGTTTCGGGTGGTTTTCGTGGGAATTTCTTAGTTTTTGTTGTTTTTTCTTCTGATGCAGTTCTTCTTTGGGGTGTTTTTGACGTGTGTTGGGTTATCCGTTGTGTTTTAGTTGGGTTCATGTTGGTCATCGTGTTGGAAAAGTGTACATTGCGGTTTTTGGAGAACATCACGTAGGTTTAGGGTGCTTTTGGTGTAGATCTATGGTTTTTGGGGAATTTCTTTCAGGTTTGGGTTGATCCTGTTCTTTTTGGGGCTCTTTTTACGTGTTTTGGGGTCTCCGTTGTGTTTTAGTTGGGTTCATGTTAGTCGTCATGGTGAGAAAGTGTAAATTGTGGTTTTTATAGAACATCGGATAGGTTTAGGGGGACTTTTGGGGTGGATCTATGGCTTTTGGGTTTTTCTTTCATTTTTGGGTTTGATCCTGTTCTTGTTTGAGGTGTTTTTGACGGGTTTTGGGTCTCCTTTGCGTTTCGTTGGGTTTTAGCGTGGTCATCATGTTGGAAAAGTGTATATTGTTTGTTTTGGAGAACTTCAGGTAGGCTTAGGGCGACTTAGGGATGGATTCATGGTATTTGGGGTTTTCTTCTGTTTTTGGGGTTGATCCTGTTCTTTTTGGGGCTCTTTTTGACGTGTTTTGTGGTCTCCGTTTGGTTTTAGTTGGGTTCATGTTGGTCGTCATGGTGAAAAAGTGTAAATTGTGGGTTTTATAGAACATCGGGTAGGTTTAGGGGGACTTTTGGGGTGGATCTATGGCTTTTGGGTTTTTCTTTCGTTTTTGGGTTTGATCCTGTTCTTGTTTGGAGTGTTTCTGACGTGTTTTGTGGTCTCCGTTGGGTTTTCGTTGGGTTCTCTTTAGTCGTAAATATAAATGGTTGTGGATTGTGGGTTTTGGAGAAGATCAGGTGAGTTTCGGTGGTTTTCGTGGGAATTTCTTAGTTTCTGTTGTTTTTTCTTCATATGCAGTTCTTCTTTGGGGTGTTTTTTACGTGTTTTGGGGTCTCCGTTGTGATTTAGTTGGGTTCATGTTGGTCATCGTGTTGGAAAATTGTACATTGTGGTTTTTGGAGATCATCAGGTAGGTTTAGGGTGCTTTTGGGGTGGATCTATGGCTTTTGGGGTTTTCTTTCGTTTTGGGGTTTGATCCTGTTCTTGTTTGGGGTGTTTTTGACGTGTTTTGGGGTCTCCATTGGGTTTCGTTATGTTCTCGTTGGTTGTAAAGTTAAAGGGGTGTGGATTGTGGGTTTTAGAGAATATCAGGTGAGTTTCGATTTTTTTTTCGTGGGATTTTCTTAATTTTTGTTCTTTTTTCTTCTGATGCAGTTCTTGTTTGGGGTGTTTTTGACGTGTGTTGGGTTATCCGTTGTGTTTTAGTTGGGTTCATGTTGGTCATCGTGTTGGAAAAGTGTAAATTGTGGTTTTTGGAGAACATCAGGTAGGTTTAGGGTGCTTTTGGGGTAGATCTATGGTTTTTGGGGAATTTCTTTCAGGTTTGGGTGTGATCCTGTTCTTTTTGGGGCTCTTTTTGACGTGTTTTGTGGTCTCCGTTTGGTTTTAGTTGGGTTCATGTTGGTCGTCATGGTGAAAAAGTGTAAATTGTGGGTTTTATAGAACATCGGGTAGGTTTAGGGGGACTTTTGGGGTGGATCTATGGCTTTTGGGTTTTTCTTTCGTTTTTGGGTTTGATCCTGTTCTTGTTTGGAGTGTTTCTGACGTGTTTTGTGGTCTCCGTTGGGTTTTCGTTGGGTTCTCTTTAGTCGTAAATATAAATGGTTGTGGATTGTGGGTTTTGGAGAAGATCAGGTGAGTTTCGGGTGGTTTTCGTGGGAATTTCTTAGTTTCTGTTGTTTTTTCTTCTGATGCAGTTCTTGTTTGGGGTGTTTTTGACGTGTTTTGGTGTCTCCGTTGGGTTTCGTTGGGTTTTCGTTGGTCGTAAATATAAATGGTAGTGGATTCTGGGTTTTGGAGAAGATCAGGTGAGTTTCGGTGGTTTTCGTGGGAATTTCTTAGTTTCTGTTGTTTTTTCTACATATGCAGTTCTTGTTTGGGGTGTTTTTGACGGGTTTTGGGGTCTCTGTTGTGTTTTAGTTGCGTTCATGTTGGTCATCGTGTTGGAAAAGTGTACATTGTGGTTTTTGGAGAACATCAGGTAGGTTTAGGGTGCTTTTGGTGTAGATCTATGGTTTTTGGGGAATTTCTTTCAGGTTTGGGTTGATCCTGTTCTTTTTGGGGCTCTTTTTGACGTGTTTTGGGGTCTCCGTTTGGTTTTAGTTGGGTTCATGTTAGTCGTCATGGTGAGAAAGTGTAAATTGTGGTTTTTATAGAACATCGGGTAGGTTTAGGGGGACTTTTGGGGTGGATCTATGGCTTTTGGGTTTTTCTTTCATTTTTGGGTTTGATCCTGTTCTTGTTTGAGGTGTTTTTGACGGGTTTTGGGGTCTCCTTTGCGATTCGTTGGGTTTTAGCGTGGTCATCATGTTGGAAAAGTGTATATTGTTTGTTTTGGAGAACTTCAGGTAGGCTTAGGGCGACTTAGGGATGGATTCATGGTATTTGGGGTTTTCTTCTGTTTTTTGGGTTGATCCTGTTCTTTTTGGGGCTCTTTTTGACGTGTTTTGTGGTCTCCGTTTGGTTTTAGTTGGGTTCATGTTGGTCGTCATGGTGAAAAAGTGTAAATTGTGGGTTTTATAGAACATCGGGTAGGTTTAGGGGGACTTTTGGGGTGGATCTATGGCTTTTGGGTTTTTCTTTCGTTTTTGGGTTTGATCCTGTTCTTGTTTGGAGTGTTTCTGACGTGTTTTGTGGTCTCCGTTGGGTTTTCGTTGGGTTCTCTTTAGTCGTAAATATAAATGGTTGTGGATTGTGGGTTTTGGAGAAGATCAGGTGAGTTTCGGGTGGTTTTCGTGGGAATTTCTTAGTTTCTGTTGTTTTTTCTTCTGATGCAGTTCTTGTTTGGGGTGTTTTTGACGTGTTTTGGTGTCTCCGTTGGGTTTCGTTGGGTTTTCGTTGGTCGTAAATATAAATGGTAGTGGATTCTGGGTTTTGGAGAAGATCAGGTGAGTTTCGGTGGTTTTCGTGGGAATTTCTTAGTTTCTGTTGTTTTTTCATCTTATGCAGTTCTTGTTTGGGGTGTTTTTGACGTGTTTTGGGGTCTCCGTTGTGTTTTAGTTGGGTTCATGTTGGTCGTCATTGTGAGAAAGGGTAAATTGTGGGTTTTGGAGAACATCGGGTAGGTTTAGGGGGACTTTTGGGGTGGATCTATGGCTTTTGGGTTTTTCTTTCTTTTTTGGGGTTGATCCTGTTCTTGTTTCATGTGTGTTTGACGTGTTTTGTTGTGTCCGTTGTGTTTGTTGAGTTCTTGTTGGTCGTAAATTTAAATGGGAGTGGATTGTGGGTTTTGGAGAAGATCAGGTGAGTTTTGATTGGTTTTCGTGGGAATTTCTTAGTTTTTGTTGTTTTTTCTTCTGATGCAGTTCTTGTTTGGGTGTTTCTGACATGTTTTGGGGTCTCCGTTGTATTTTATTTGGGTTTTTGTTGGTCATCATGGTGAAAAATTGTAAATTGTGGGTTTTGGAGAACATTGGGTAGGTTTAGGGGGACTTTTGGGGTGGATTCATGGTATTTGGGGTTTTCTTCAGTTTTTTGGGTTGATCCTGTTCTTTTTGGGGCTTATTTTGACGTGTTTTGGAGTCTCCGTTTGGTTTTAGTTGGGTTCATGTTGGTCGTCATGGTGAAAAATTGTAAATTGTGGGTTTTATAGAACATCGGGTAGGTTTAGGGGGACTTTTGGGGTGGATCTATGGCTTTTGGGTTTTTCTTTCATTTTTGGGGGTGATCCTGTTCTTGTTTGGGGTGTTTTTTATGTGTTTTGGGGTCTCCATTGGGTTTCGTTGGGTTTTCCGTGGTCATCGTGTTGGAAAAGTGTAAATTTTGGGTTTTGGAGAACTTCAGGTAGGCTCAGGGGGACTTTTGGGATGGATTCATGGTATTTGGGGTTTTCTTCTGTTTTTTGGGTTGATTCTGTTCTTTTTGGGGCTCTTTTTGACGTGTTTTGGGGTCTCCGTTTGGTTTTAGTTGGGTTCATGTTGGTCGTCATGGTGAAAAAGTGTAAATTGTGGGTTTTATAGAACATCGGGTAGGTTTAGGGGGACTTTTGGGGTGGATCTATGGCTTTTGGGGTTTTCTTTCGTTTTTGGGTTTGATCCTGTTCTTGTTTGGAGTGTTTCTGACGTGTTTTGTGGTCTCCGTTGGGTTTTCGTTGGGTTCTCTTTAGTCGTAAATATAAATGGTTGTGGATTGTGGGTTTTGGAGAAGATCAGGTGAGTTTCGGGTGGTTTTCGTGGGAATTTCTTAGTTTCTGTTGTTTTTTCTTCTGATGCAGTTCTTGTTTGGGGTGTTTTTGACGTGTTTTGGTGTCTCCGTTGTGTTTCGTTGGGTTTTCGTTGGTCGTAAATATAAATGGTAGTGGATTCTGGGTTTTGGAGAAGATCAGGTGAGTTTCGGTGGTTTTCGTGGAATTTCTTAGTTTCTGTTGTTTTTTCTTCATATGCAGTTCTTGTTTGGGGTGTTTTTTACGTGTTTTGGAGACTCCGTTGTGATTTAGTTGGGTTCATGTTGGTCATCGTGCTGGAAAATTGTACATTGTGGTTTTTGGAGATCATCAGGTAGGTTTAGGGTGCTTTTGGGGTGGATCTATGGCTTTTGGGGTTTTCTTTCGTTTTGGGGTTTGATCCTGTTCTTGTTTGGGATGTTTTTGACGTGTTTTGGGGTCTCCATTGGGTTTCGTTATGTTCTCGTTTTTTGTAAAGTTAAAGGGGTGTGGATTGTGGGTTTTAGAGAAGATCAGGTGAGTTTCGATTTTTTTTTCATGGGATTTTCTTAATTTTTGTTCTTTTTTCTTCTGATGCAGTTCTTGTTTGGGGTGTTTTTGACGTGTGTTGGGTTATCCGTTGTGTTTTAGTTGGGTTCATGTTGGTCATCGTGTTGGAAAAGTGTAAATTGTGATTTTTGGAGAACATCAGGTATGTTTAGGGTGCTTTTGGGGTAGATCTATGGTTTTTGGGGAATTTCTTTCAGGTTTGGGTGTGATCCTGTTCTTTTTGGGGTTCTTTTTGACGTGTTTTGGGGTCTCCGTTTTGTTTTAGTTGGGTTCATGTTGGTCGTCATGGTGAGAAAGTGTAAATTTTGGGTTTTGGAGAACATCAGGTAGGTTTAGGGGGACTTTTGGGGTGGATCCATGGCTTTTGGGTTTTTCTTTCGTTTTTGGGGGTGATTCTGTTCTTGTTTCGTGTTTTTTTTTCGTGTTTTTTGGTGTCCTTTGTGTTTGTTGAGTTCTTGTTGGTTGTAAATTTAAATGGGAGTGGATTGTGGGATTTGGAGAAGATCAGGTGAGTTTCGATTGGTTTTCGTGGGAATTTCTTAGTTTTTGTTGTTTTTTCATCTTATGCAGTTCTTGTTTCGGTGGTTTTTGACGTGTTTTGGGGTCTCCGTTGTGTTTTAGTTGGGTTCATGTTGGTCGTCATCGTGAGAAAGGGTAAATTGTGGGTTTTGGAGAACATCGGGTAGGTTTAGGGGGACTTTTGGGGTGGATCTATGGCTTTTGGGTTTTTCTTTCTTTTTTGGGGTTGATCCTGTTCTTGTTTCATGTGTGTTTGACGTGTTTTGTTGTGTCCGTTGTGTTTGTTGAGTTCTTGTTGGTCGTAAATTTAAATGGGAGTGGATTGTGGGTTTTGGAGAAGATCAGGTGAGTTTTGATTGGTTTTCGTGGGAATTTCTAAGTTTTTGTTGTTTTTTCTTCTGATGCAGTTCTTGTTTGGGTGTTTCTGACATGTTTTGGGGTCTCCGTTGTATTTTATTTGGGTTCTTGTTGGTCATCATGGTGAAAAATTGTAAATTGTGGGTTTTGGAGAACATTGGGTAGGTTTAGGGGACTTTTGGGGTGGATTCATGGTATTTGGGGTTTTCTTCTGTTTTTTGGGTTGATCCTGTTCTTTTTGGGGCTCTTTTTGACGTGTTTTGGGGTCTCCGTTTGGTTTTAGTTGGGTTCATGTTGGTCGTCATGGTGAAAAATTGTAAATTGTGGGTTTTATAGAACATCGGGTAGGTTTAGGGGGACTTTTGGGGTGGATCTATGGCTTTTGGGTTTTTCTTTCATTTTTGGGGGTGATCCTGTTCTTGTTTGGGGTGTTTTTTATGTGTTTTGGGGTCTCCATTGGGTTTCGTTGCGTTTTCCGTGGTCATCGTGTTGGAAAAGTGTAAATTGTGGGTTTTGGAGAACTTCAGGTAGGCTCAGGGGGACTTTTGGGATGGATTCATGGTATTTGGGGTTTTCTTCTGTTTTTTGGGTTGATTCTGTTCTTTTTGGGGCTCTTTTTGACGTGTTTTGGGGTCTCCGTTTGGTTTTAGTTGGGTTCATGTTGGTCGTCATGGTGAAAAAGTGTAAATTGTGGGTTTTGGAGAACATCGGGTAGGTTTAGGGGGACTTTTGGGGTGGATCTATGGCTTTTGGGGTTTTCTTTCGTTTTTGGGTTTGATCCTGTTCTTGTTTGGGGTGTTTTTGACGTGTTTTGGGGTCTCCATTGGGTTTCGTTAGGTTGTCGTTGGTCGTAAAGGTAAAGCGGAGTGGATTGTGGGATTTAGAGAAGATTAGGTGAGTTTCGATTGTTTTTCGTGGGAATTTCTTAGTTTTAGTTGTTTTTTCTTCTGATGCAGTTCTTATTTGGGGTGTTTTTGACGTGTGTTGGGTTATCCGTTGTGTTTTAGTTGGTTTCATGTTGTTCATCGTGTTGGAAAAGTGTACATTGTGGTTTTTGGAGAACATCAGGTAGGTTTAGGGTGCTTTTGGTGTAGATCTATGGTTTTTGGGGAATTTCTTTCAGGTTTGGGTTGATCCTGTTCTTTTTGGGGCTCTTTTTGACGTGTTTTGGGGTCTCCGTTTTGTTTTAGTTGGGTTCATGTTGGTCGTCATTGTGAGAAAGTGTAAATTGTGGTTTTTATAGAACATCGGGTAGGTTTAGGGGGACTTTTGGGGTGGATCTTTGGCTTTTGGGTTTTTCTTTCATGTTTGGGTTTGATCCTGTTCTTGTTTGAGGTGTTTTTAACGGGTTTTGGTGTCTCCATTGGGTTTCGTTGGGTTTTAGCTTGGTCATCATGTTGGAAAAGTGTATATTGTTTGTTTTGGAGAACTTCAGGTAGGCTTAGGGCGACTTAGGGATGGATTCATGGTATTTGGGGTTTTCTTCTGTTTTTTGGGTTGATCCTGTTCTTTTTGGGGCTCTTTTTGACGTGTTTTGTGGTCTCCGTTTGGTTTTAGTTGGGTTCATGTTGGTCATCATGGTGAAAAAGTGTAAATTGTGGGTTTTATAGAACATCGGGTAGGTTTAGGGGGACTTTTGGGGTGGATCTATGGCTTTTGGGTTTTTCTTTCATTTTTGGGTTTGATCCTGTTCTTGTTTGGAGTGTTTCTGACGTGTTTTGTGGTCTCCGTTGGGTTTTCGTTGGGTTCTCTTTAGTCGTAAATATAAATGGTTGTGGATTGTGGGTTTTGGAGAAGATCAGGTGAGTTTCGGGTGGTTTTCGTGGGAATTTCTTAGTTTCTGTTGTTTTTTCTTCTGATGCAGTTCTTGTTTGGGGTGTTTTTGACGTGTTTTGGTGTCTCCGTTGGGTTTCGTTGGGTTTTCGTTGGTCGTAAATATAAATGGTAGTGGATTCTGGGTTTTGGAGAAGATCAGGTGAGTTTCGGTTGTTTTCGTGGGAATTTCTTAGTTTCTGTTGTTTTTTCTTCATATGCAGTTCTTCTTTGGGGTGTTTTTTACGTGTTTTGGGGTCTCCGTTGTGATTTAGTTGGGTTCATGTTGGTCATCGTGTTGGAAAATTGTACATTGTGGTTTTTGGAGATCATCAGGTAGGTTTAGGGTGCTTTTGGGGTGGATCTATTGCTTTTGGGTTTTTCTTTCATTTTTGGGTGTGATCCTGTTCTTGTTTGGGTTGTTTTTGACGTGTTTTGGGGTCTCCATTGGGTTTCGTTGGGTTTTCCGTGGTCATCGTGTTGAAAAAACGTAAATTGTGGGTTTTGGAGAAGTTCAGGTAGGCTTAGGGGTACTTTAGGGATGGATTCATGGTATTTGGGGTTTTCTTCTGTTTTTTGGGTTGATCCTGTTCTTTTTGGGGCTCTTTTTGACGTGTTTTGGGGTCTCCGTTGTGTTTTAGTTGGGTTCATGTTGGTTGACATGGTGAAAAAGTGTAAATTGTGGGTTTTATAGAACATCGGGTAGGTTTAGGGGGACTTTTGGGGTGGATCTTTGGCTTTTGGGTTTTTCTTTCGTTTTGGGATTTGATCCTGTTCTTGTTTGGGGTGTTTTTGACGTGTTTTGATGTCTCCATTGGGTTTTGTTAGGTTCTCGTTTGTCGTAAAGTTAAAGCGGAGTGGATTGTGGGATTTAGAGAAGATCAGGTGAGTTTTCGTTGGTTTTCGTGGGAATTTCTTAGTTTTAGTAGTTTTTTCTTCTTATGCAGTTCTTGTTTGGGGAGTTTTTGACGTGTTTTGGTGTCTCCTTTGGGTTTCGTTAGGTTCTCGTTGGTCGTAATGGTAAAGCGGAGTGGGTTGTGGGATTTAGAGAAGGTCAGGTGAGTTTCGATTGTTTTTCGTGGGAATTTCTTAATTTTTGTTGTTTTTTCTTGTGATGCAGTTCTTCTTTGGGTTGTTTTTGATGTGTTTTGCTGTCTCCGTTGTATTTTAGTTTGGTTCTTCTTGGTCATCATGGTGAAAAATTGTAAATTGTGGGTTTTGGAGAACATCGGGTAGGTTTAGGGTGCTTTTGGGGTGGATTCATGGTATTTGGGGTTTTCTTCTGTTTTTTGGGTTGATCCTGTTCTTTTTGGGGCTCTTTTTGACGTGTTTTGGGGTCTCCGTTGTGTTTTAGTTGGGTTCATGTTGGTCGTCATGGTGAGAAATTGTAAATTGTGGTTTTTGGAGAACATCAGCTAGGTTTAGGGGGACTTTTGGGGTGGATCTATGGCTTTTGGGTTTTTCTTTCATTTTTGGGGGTGATCCTGTTCTTGTTTCGTGTGTTTTTAACGGGTTTTGATGTCTCCATTGGGTTTCGTTGGGTTTTAGCTTTGTCATCATGTTGGAAAAGTGTATATTGTTTGTTTTGGAGAACTTCAGGTAGGCTTAGATGGACTTTTTGGATGGATTCATGGTTTTTGGGGTTTTCTTCTGTTTTTTTGGGTTGATCCTGTTCTTTTTGGGGCTCTTTTTGACGTTTTTTGGGGTCTCCGTTGTGTTTTAGTTGGGTTCTTGTTGGTCATCATGGGGAATAAGTGTAAATTGTGGGTTTTGGAGAACATCAGGTAGGTTTAGGGGGACTTTTGGGGTGGATCTTTGGCTTTTGGGGTTTTCTTTCGTTTTTGAGTTTGATCCTGTTCTTTTTTGAGGTGTTTTTGCGTGTTTTGTGGTCTCCGTTGGGTTTTGTTGTGTTCTCGTCTGTCGTAAAGGTAAATGGGAGTGGATTATGGGTTTTGGAGAAGATCAGGTGAGTTTCGATTGTTTTTCGTGGGAATTTCTCAGTTTTTGTTGTTTTTTCTTCATATGCTGTTCTTCTTTGGGGTGTTTTTGACGTGTTTTGGGGTCTAGGTTGTATTTTAGTTTGGTTCTTGTTGGTCATCATTGTGAAAAAGTGTAAATTTTGGGTTTTGGAGAACATCGGGTAGGTTTAGGGGGACTTTTGGGGTGGATCTATGGCTTTTGGTTTTTTCTTTCGTTTTTGGGTTTGATCCTCTTCTTGTTTGGGGTGTTTTTGACGTGTTTTTTTGTCTCCATTGGGTTTCGTTGGGTTTTCCGTGGTCATCGTGTTGGAAAAGTGTAAATTTTGGGTTTTGGAGAACTTCAGGTAGGCTCAGGGGGACTTTTGGGGTGGATTCATGGTATTTGGGGTTTTCTTCTGTTTTTTGGGTTGATTCTGTTCTTTTTGGGGCTCTTTTTGACGTGTTTTGGGGTCTCCGTTGTGTTTTAGTTGGGTTCATGTTGGTCGTCATGGTGAAAAAGTGTAAATTGTGGTTTTTATAGAACATCGGGTAGGTTTAGGGGGACTTTTTGGGTGGATCTATGGCTTTTGGGGTTTTCTTTCGTTTTTGGGTTTGATCCTGTTCTTGTTTGGGGTGTTTTTGATGTGTTTTGGGGTCTCCATTTGGTTTCGTTAGGTTGTCGTTGGTCGTAAAGGTAAAGCGGAGTGGATTGTGGGATTTAGAGAAGATCAGGTGAGTTTCGATTGTTTTTCGTGGGAATTTCTTAGTTTTAGTTGTTTTTTCTTCTTATGCAGTTCTTATTTGGGGTGTTTTTGACGGGTTTTGGTTTATCCGTTGTGTTTTAGTTGGGTTCATGTTGGTCATCGTGTTGGAAAAGTGTACATTGTGGTTTTTGGAGAACATCAGGTAGGTTTAGGGTGCTTTTGGTGTAGATCTATGGTTTTTGGGGAATTTCTTTCAGGTTTGGGTTGATCCTGTTCTTTTTGGGGCTCTTTTTGACGTGTTTTGGGGTCTCCGTTGTGTTTTAGTTGGGTTCATGTTGGTCGTCATGGTGAGAAAGTGTAAATTGTGGTTTTTATAGAACATCGGATAGGTTTAGGGGGACTTTTGGGGTGGATCTATGGCTTTTGGGTTTTTCTTTCATTTTTGGGTTTGATCCTGTTCTTGTTTGAGGTGTTTTTGACGGGTTTTGTGGTCTCCTTTGCGATTCGTTGGGTTTTAGCGTGGTCATCATGTTGGAAAAGTGTATATTGTTTGTTTTGGAGAACTTCAGGTAGGCTTATGGCGACTTAGGGATGGATTCATGGTATTTGGGGTTTTCTTCTGTTTTTTGGGTTGATCCTGTTCTTTTTGGGGCTCTTTTTGACGTGTTTTGTGGTCTCCGTTTGGTTTTAGTTGGGTTCATGTTGGTCGTCATGGTGAGAAAGTGTAAATTGTGGTTTTTATAGAACATCGGGTAGGTTTAGGGGGACTTTTGGGGTGGATCTATGGCTTTTGGGTTTTTCTTTCATTTTTGGGTTTGATCCTGTTCTTGTTTGGAGTGTTTCTGACGTGTTTTGTGGTCTCCGTTGGGTTTTCGTTGGGTTCTCTTTAGTCGTAAATATAAATGGTTGTGGATTGTGGGTTTTGGAGAAGATCAGGTGAGTTTCGGTGGTTTTCGTGGGAATTTCTTAGTTTCTGTTGTTTTTTCTTCATATGCAGTTCTTCTTTGGGGTGTTTTTTACGTGTTTTGGGGTCTCCGTTGTGATTTAGTTGGGTTCATGTTGGTCATCGTGTTGGAAAATTGTACATTGTGGTTTTTGGAGATCATCAGGTAGGTTTAGGGTGCTTTTGGGGTGGATCTATGGCTTTTGGGGTTTTCTTTCGTTTTGGGGTTTGATCCTGTTCTTGTTTGGGGTGTTTTTGACGTGTTTTGGGGTCTCCATTGGGTTTCGTTATGTTCTCGTTGGTTGTAAAGTTAAAGGGGTGTGGATTGTGGGTTTTAGAGAATATCAGGTGAGTTTCGATTTTTTTTTCGTGGGATTTTCTTAATTTTTGTTCTTTTTTCTTCTGATGCAGTTCTTGTTTGGGGTGTTTTTGACGTGTGTTGGGTTATCCGTTGTGTTTTAGTTGGGTTCATGTTGGTCATCGTGTTGGAAAAGTGTAAATTGTGGTTTTTGGAGAACATCAGGTAGGTTTAGGGTGCTTTTGGGGTAGATCTATGGTTTTTGGGGAATTTCTTTCAGGTTTGGGTGTGATCCTGTTCTTTTTGGGGCTCTTTTTGACGTGTTTTGTGGTCTCCGTTTGGTTTTAGTTGGGTTCATGTTGGTCGTCATGGTGAAAAAGTGTAAATTGTGGGTTTTATAGAACATCGGGTAGGTTTAGGGGGACTTTTGGGGTGGATCTATGGCTTTTGGGTTTTTCTTTCGTTTTTGGGTTTGATCCTGTTCTTGTTTGGAGTGTTTCTGACGTGTTTTGTGGTCTCCGTTGGGTTTTCGTTGGGTTCTCTTTAGTCGTAAATATAAATGGTTGTGGATTGTGGGTTTTGGAGAAGATCAGGTGAGTTTCGGGTGGTTTTCGTGGGAATTTCTTAGTTTCTGTTGTTTTTTCTTCTGATGCAGTTCTTGTTTGGGGTGTTTTTGACGTGTTTTGGTGTCTCCGTTGGGTTTCGTTGGGTTTTCGTTGGTCGTAAATATAAATGGTAGTGGATTCTGGGTTTTGGAGAAGATCAGGTGAGTTTCGGTGGTTTTCGTGGGAATTTCTTAGTTTCTGTTGTTTTTTCTTCATATGCAGTTCTTGTTTGGGGTGTTTTTGACGGGTTTTGGGGTCTCTGTTGTGTTTTAGTTGCGTTCATGTTGGTCATCGTGTTGGAAAAGTGTACATTGTGGTTTTTGGAGAACATCAGGTAGGTTTAGGGTGCTTTTGGTGTAGATCTATGGTTTTTGGGGAATTTCTTTCAGGTTTGGGTTGATCCTGTTCTTTTTGGGGCTCTTTTTGACGTGTTTTGGGGTCTCCGTTTGGTTTTAGTTGGGTTCATGTTGGTCGTCATGGTGAGAAATTGTAAATTGTGGTTTTTATAGAACATCGGGTAGGTTTAGGGGGACTTTTGGGGTGGATCTATGGCTTTTGGGTTTTTCTTTCATTTTTGGGTTTGATCCTGTTCTTGTTTGAGGTGTTTTTGACGGGTTTTGGGGTCTCCTTTGCGATTCGTTGGGTTTTAGCGTGGTCATCATGTTGGAAAAGTGTATATTGTTTGTTTTGGAGAACTTCAGGTAGGCTTATGGCGACTTAGGGATGGATTCATGGTATTTGGGGTTTTCTTCTGTTTTTTGGGTTGATCCTGTTCTTTTTGGGGCTCTTTTTGACGTGTTTTGGGGTCTCCGTTTGGTTTTAGTTGGGTTCATGTTGGTCGTCATGGTGAGAAAGTGTAAATTGTGGTTTTTATAGAACATCGGGTAGGTTTAGGGGGACTTTTGGGGTGGATCTATGGCTTTTGGGTTTTTCTTTCATTTTTGGGTTTGATCCTGTTCTTGTTTGGAGTGTTTCTGACGTGTTTTGTGGTCTCCGTTGGGTTTTCGTTGGGTTCTCTTTAGTCGTAAATATAAATGGTTGTGGATTGTGGGTTTTGGAGAAGATCAGGTGAGTTTCGGTGGTTTTCGTGGGAATTTCTTAGTTTCTGTTGTTTTTTCTTCATATGCAGTTCTTCTTTGGGGTGTTTTTTATGTGTTTTGGGGTCTCCGTTGTGATTTAGTTGGGTTCATGTTGGTCATCGTGTTGGAAAATTGTACATTGTGGTTTTTGGAGATCATCAGGTAGGTTTAGGGTGCTTTTGGGGTGGATCTATGGCTTTTGGGGTTTTCTTTCGTTTTGGGGTTTGATCCTGTTCTTGTTTGGGGTGTTTTTGACGTGTTTTGGGGTCTCCATTGGGTTTCGTTATGTTCTCGTTGGTTGTAAAGTTAAAGGGGTGTGGATTGTGGGTTTTAGAGAATATCAGGTGAGTTTCGATTTTTTTTTCGTGGGATTTTCTTAATTTTTGTTCTTTTTTCTTCTGATGCAGTTCTTGTTTGGGGTGTTTTTGACGTGTGTTGGGTTATCCGTTGTGTTTTAGTTGGGTTCATGTTGGTCATCGTGTTGGAAAAGTGTAAATTGTGGTTTTTGGAGAACATCAGGTAGGTTTAGGGTGCTTTTGGGGTAGATCTATGGTTTTTGGGGAATTTCTTTCAGGTTTGGGTGTGATCCTGTTCTTTTTGGGGCTCTTTTTGACGTGTTTTGTGGTCTCCGTTTGGTTTTATTTGGGTTCATGTTGGTCGTCATGGTGAAAAAGTGTAAATTGTGGGTTTTATAGAACATCGGGTAGGTTTAGGGGGACTTTTGGGGTGGATCTATGGCTTTTGGGTTTTTCTTTCGTTTTTGGGTTTGATCCTGTTCTTGTTTGGAGTGTTTCTGACGTGTTTTGTGGTCTCCGTTGGGTTTTCGTTGGGTTCTCTTTAGTCGTAAATATAAATGGTTGTGGATTGTGGGTTTTGGAGAAGATCAGGTGAGTTTCGGGTGGTTTTCGTGGGAATTTCTTAGTTTCTGTTGTTTTTTCTTCTGATGCAGTTCTTGTTTGGGGTGTTTTTGACGTGTTTTGGTGTCTCCGTTGGGTTTCGTTGGGTTTTCGTTGGTCGTAAATATAAATGGTAGTGGATTCTTGGTTTTGGAGAAGATCAGGTGAGTTTCGGTGGTTTTCGTGGGAATTTCTTAGTTTCTGTTGTTTTTTCTTCATATGCAGTTCTTGTTTGGGGTGTTTTTGACGGGTTTTGGGGTCTCTGTTGTGTTTTAGTTGCGTTCATGTTGGTCATCGTGTTGGAAAAGTGTACATTGTGGTTTTTTGGGGAACATCAGGTAGGTTTAGGGTGCTTTTGGTGTAGATCTATGGTTTTTGGGGAATTTCTTTCAGGTTTGGGTTGATCCTGTTCTTTTTGGGGCTCTTTTTGACGTGTTTTGGGGTCTCCGTTTGGTTTTAGTTGGGTTCATGTTGGTCGTCATGGTGAGAAATTGTAAATTGTGGTTTTTATAGAACATCGGGTAGGTTTAGGGGGACTTTTGGGGTGGATCTATGGCTTTTGGGTTTTTCTTTCATTTTTGGGTTTGATCCTGTTCTTGTTTGAGGTGTTTTTGACGGGTTTTGGGGTCTCCTTTGCGATTCGTTGGGTTTTAGCGTGGTCATCATGTTGGAAAAGTGTATATTGTTTGTTTTGGAGAACTTCAGGTAGGCTTATGGCGACTTAGGGATGGATTCATGGTATTTGGGGTTTTCTTCTGTTTTTTGGGTTGATCCTGTTCTTTTTGGGGCTCTTTTTGACGTGTTTTGGGGTCTCCGTTTGGTTTTAGTTGGGTTCATGTTGGTCGTCATGGTGAGAAAGTGTAAATTGTGGTTTTTATAGAACATCGGGTAGGTTTAGGGGGACTTTTGGGGTGGATCTATGGCTTTTGGGTTTTTCTTTCATTTTTGGGTTTGATCCTGTTCTTGTTTGGAGTGTTTCTGACGTGTTTTGTGGTCTCCGTTGGGTTTTCGTTGGGTTCTCTTTAGTCGTAAATATAAATGGTTGTGGATTGTGGGTTTTGGAGAAGATCAGGTGAGTTTCGGTGGTTTTCGTGGGAATTTCTTAGTTTCTGTTGTTTTTTCTTCATATGCAGTTCTTCTTTGGGGTGTTTTTTATGTGTTTTGGGGTCTCCGTTGTGATTTAGTTGGGTTCATGTTGGTCATCGTGTTGGAAAATTGTACATTGTGGTTTTTGGAGATCATCAGGTAGGTTTAGGGTGCTTTTGGGGTGGATCTATGGCTTTTGGGGTTTTCTTTCGTTTTGGGGTTTGATCCTGTTCTTGTTTGGGGTGTTTTTGACGTGTTTTGGGGTCTCCATTGGGTTTCGTTATGTTCTCGTTGGTTGTAAAGTTAAAGGGGTGTGGATTGTGGGTTTTAGAGAATATCAGGTGAGTTTCGATTTTTTTTTCGTGGGATTTTCTTAATTTTTGTTCTTTTTTCTTCTGATGCAGTTCTTGTTTGGGGTGTTTTTGACGTGTGTTGGGTTATCCGTTGTGTTTTAGTTGCGTTCATGTTGGTCGTCATGGTGAGAAAGGGTAAATTGTGGTTTTTGGAGAACATCAGGCAGGTTTAGGGGGACTTTTGGGGTGGATCTATGGCTTTTGGGTTTTTCTTTCATTTTTGGGTTTGATCCTGTTCTTGTTTGGGGTGTTTTTGACGTGTTTTGGGGTCTCCATTGGGTTTCGTTGTGTTTTCCGTGGTCATCGTGTTGGAAAAGTGTAAATTGTGGGTTTTGGAGAAGTTCAGGTAGGCTTAGGGGGACTTTAGGGATGGATTCATGGTATTTGGGTTTTTCTTCTGTTTTTTCTTCTGATCCTGTTCTTTTTGGGGCTCTTTTTGACGTGTTTTGGGGTCTCCGTTTGGTTTTAGTTGGGTTCATGTTGGTCGTCATGGTGAGAAAGTGTAAATTGTGGGTTTTGGAGAACATCGGGTAGGTTTAGGGGGACTTTTGGGGTGGATCTATGGCTTTTGGGCTTTGCTTTCGTTTTTGGGTTTGATCCTGTTCTTGTTTGGGGTGTTTTTGACGTGTTTTGGTGTCTCCATTGGGTTTCGTTAGGTTCTCGTTGGTCGTAAAGTTAAAGCGGAGTGGATTGTGGGATTTAGAGAAGATCAGGTGTGTTTCGATTGTTTTTCGTGGGAATTTCTTAATTTTTGTTGTTTTTTCTTCTGATGCAGTTCTTGTTTGTGGTGTTTTTGACGTGTGTTGGGTTATCCGTTGTGTTTTAGTTGGGTTCATGTTGGTCATCTTGTTGGACAAGTGTAAATTGTGGGTTTTTGGAGAACATCAGGTTTGTTTAGGGGGACTTTTTTGGTGGATCTTTGGCCTTTGGGTTTTTCTTTTGTTTTTGAGTTTGATCCTGTTCTTGTTTGAGGTGTTTTTGTGTGTTTTGTGGTCTCCGTTGTGTTTTGTTGGGTTCTCGTTGGTCGTAAAGGTAAATGGGATGGGATTGTGGGTTTTGGAGAAGATCAGGTGAGTTTCGGGTGGTTTTCGTGGGAATTTCTTAGTTTTTGTTGTTTTTTATTCAAATGCTGTTCTTCTTTGGGGTGTTTTTGACGTGTTTTGGGGTCTCCGTTGTATTTTAGTTTGGTTCTTTTTGGTCATCGTTGTGAAAAATTTTAAATTTTGGGTTTTGGAGAACATCGGGTAGGTTTAGGGGCACTTTTGGGGTGGATCTATGGCTTTTGGGGTTTTCTTTCGTTTTTGGGGGTGATCCTGTTCTTTTTGTGGCTCTTTTTGACGTGTTTTGGTGTCTCCTTTGGGTTTCGTTAGGTTCTCGTTGGTCTAAAGGTAAAGCGGAGTGGGTTGTGGGATTTAGAGAAGGTCAGGTGAGTTTCGATTTTTTTTCGTGGGAATTTCTTAATTTTTGTTCTTTTTTTCTTCTGATGCAGTTCTTATTTGGGGTGTTTTTGACGTGTGTTGGGTTATCCGTTGTCTTTTAGTTGGGTTCTTGTTGGTCATCGTGTTGGAAAAGTGTAAATTGTGGTTTTTGGAGAACATCAGGTAGGTTTAGGGTGCTTTTGGGGTAGATCTATTGTTTTTGGGGAATTTCTTTCAGGTTTGGGGGTGATCCTGTTCTTTTTGGGACTCTTTTGGACGTGTTTTGGGGTCTCCGTTGTGTTTTAGTTGGGTCCCTGTTGGTCGTCATGGTGAGAAAGTGTAAATAGTGGGTTTTATAGAATATCGGGTAATTTATGGGGACTTTTGGGGTGGATCTATGGCTTTTGGGTTTTTCTTGCTTTTTTGGGGGTGATCCTGTTCTTGTTTCGTGTGTTTTTGACGTGTTTTGTGGTGTCCGTTTTGTTTTGTTGAGTTCTTGTTGGTCGTAAATTTAAATGGGAGTGGATTGTGGGATTTACAGAAGATCAGGTGAGTTTGGATTGGTTTTCGTGGGAATTTCTTACTTTTAGTTGTTTTTTCTTCTCATGCAATTCCTGTTTGGGTTGTTTTTGACGTGTTTTGGGGTCTCCGTTTGGTTTTAGTTGGGTTCATGTTGGTCGTCATGGTGAGAAAGGGTAAATTGTGGGTTTTGGAGAACTTCAGTTAGGCTTAGGGGGACTTTAGGGATGGATTCATGGCATTTGGGGTTTTCTTCTGTTTTTTGGGTTGATCCTGTTCTTTTTGGGGCTCTTTTGGACGTGTTTTGGGGTCTCCGTTTGGTTTTAGTTGGGTTCATGTTGGTCGTCATGGTGAGAAATTGTAAATTGTGGGTTTTGGAGAACATCGGGTAGGTTTAGGGGGACTTTTGGGGTGGATCTATGGCTTTTGGGTTTTTCTTTCCTTTTTGGGGATGATCCTGTTCTTGTTTGAGGTGTTTTTGACGGGTTTTGGGTCTCCATTGGGTTTCGTTGGGTTTTAGCGTGGTCATCATGTTGGAAAAGTGTATATTGTTTGTTTTGGAGAACTTCAGATAGGCTTAGGGCGACTTTTTGGATAGATTCATTGTATTTGGGGTTTTCTTCTGTTTTTTTTGGGTTGATCCTGTTCTTTTTGGGGCTCTTTTTGACGTGTTTTGGGGTCTCCGTTTGGTTTTAGTTGCGTTCATGTTGGTCGTCATGGTGAGAAAGGGTAAATTGTGGTTTTTGGAGAACATCAGGCAGGTTTAGGGGGACTTTTGGGGTGGATCTATGGCTTTTGGGTTTTTCTTTCATTTTTGGGTTTGATCCTGTTCTTGTTTGGGGTGTTTTTGACGTGTTTTGTGTCTCTATTGGGTTTCGTTGTGTTTTCCGTGGTCATCGTGTTGGAAAAGTGTAAATTGTGGGTTTTGGAGAAGTTCAGGTAGGCTTAGGGGGACTTTAGGGATGGATTCATGGTATTTGGGTTTTTCTTCTGTTTTTTCTTCTGATCCTGTTCTTTTTGGGGCTCTTTTTGACGTGTTTTGGGGTCTCCGTTGTGTTTTAGTTGGGTTCATGTTGGTCGTCATGGTGAGAAAGTGTAAATTGTGGGTTTTGGAGAACATCGGGTAGGTTTAGGGGGACTTTTGGGGTGGATCTATGGCTTTTGGGCTTTGCTTTCGTTTTTGGGTTTGATCCTGTTCTTGTTTGGGGTGTTTTTGACGTGTTTTGGTGTCTCCATTGGGTTTCGTTAGGTTCTCGTTGGTCGTAAAGTTAAAGCGGAGTGGATTGTGGGATTTAGAGAAGATCAGGTGTGTTTCGATTGTTTTTCGTGGGAATTTCTTAATTTTTGTTGTTTTTTCTTCTGATGCAGTTCTTGTTTGTGGTGTTTTTGACGTGTGTTGGGTTATCCGTTGTGTTTTAGTTGGGTTCATGTTGGTCATCTTGTTGGACAAGTGTAAATTGTGGGTTTTTGGAGAACATCAGGTTTGTTTAGGGGGACTTTTTTGGTGGATCTTTGGCCTTTGGGTTTTTCTTTTGTTTTTGAGTTTGATCCTGTTCGTGTTTGAGGTGTTTTTGTGTGTTTTGTGGTCTCCGTTGTGTTTGTTGGGTTCTCGTTGGTCGTAAAGGTAAATGGGATGGGATTGTGGGTTTTGGAGAAGATCAGGTGAGTTTCGGGTGGTTTTCGTGGGAATTTCTTAGTTTTTGTTGTTTTTTCTTCTGATGCAGTTCTTATTTGGGGTGTTTTTGACGTGTGTTGGGTTATCCGTTGTGTTTTATTTGGGTTCATGTTGGTCATCGTGTTGGAAAATTGTACATTGCGGTTTTTGGAGAACATCAGGTAGGTTTAGGGTGCTTTTGGGGTAGATCTATGGTTTTTGGGGAATTTCTTTCAGGTTTGGGGGTGATCCTGTTCTCTTTGGTGCTATTTTTGACGTGTTTTGGGGTCTCCGTTGTGTTTTAGTTGGGTTCATGTTGGTCGTCATGGTGAGAAAGTGTAAATTGTGGGTTTTGGAGAACATCGGGTAGGTTTAGGGGGACTTTTGGGTTGGATCTATGGCTTTGGGGTTTTTCTTTCATTTTTGGGGGTGATCCTGTTCTTGTTTGGGGTGTTTTTTATGTGTTTTGGGGTCTCCATTCGGTTTCGTTGGGTTTTCCGTGGTCATCGTGTTGGAAAAGTGTAAATTGTGGGTTTTGGAGAAGTTCAGGTAGGCTTACGGGGACTTTAAAGATGGATTCACGGTATTTGGGGTTTTCTTCTGTTTTTTGGGTTGATCCTGTTCTTGTTTGGGGTGTTTTTGACGTGTTTTGGGGTCTCCATTGGGTTTCGTTAGGTTCTCGTTGGTCGTAAAGTTAAAGCAAAGTGGATTGTTGGTTTTAGAGAAGATCAGGTGAGTTTCGATTGTTTTTCGTGGGAATTTCTGAGTTTTAGTTGTTTTTTCTTCTTATGCAGTTCTTGTTTGGGCGGTTTTTGACGTGTTTTGGGGTCTCCGTTTTGTTTTAGTTGGTTTCTTGTTGGTCATCATGGGGAATAAGTGTAAATTTTAGGTTTTGGAGAACATCAGGTAGGTTTAGGGGGACTTTTGGGGTGGATCTATGGCTTTTGGGGTTTTCTTTCGTTTTTGGGTTTGATCCTGTTCTTGTTTGGGGTGTTTTTGACGTGTTTTGGGGTCTCCATTGGGTTTCGTTAGGTTCTCGTTGGTCGTAAAGGTAAAGGGGTGTGGATTGTTGGTTTTAGAGATGATCAGGTGAGTTTCGATTGGTTTTCGTGGGAATTTTTTAATTTTTGTTCTTTTTTCTTCTTATGCAATTCTTGTTGTGGGTGTTTTTGACGTGTGTTGGGTTATCCGTTGTGTTTTAGTTGGGTTCATGTTGGTCATCGTGTTGAAAAAGTGTAAATTGTGGTTTTTGGAGAACATCAGGTAGGTTTAGGGTGCTTTTGGGGTAGATCTATGGTTTTTGGGGAAAATCTTTCAGGTTTGGGGGTGATCCTGTTCTCTTTGGGGCTCTTTTTGACGTGTTTTGGGGTCTCCGTTGTGTTTTAGTTGGGTTCATGTTGGTCGTCATGGTGAGAAATTGTAAATTTTGGGTTTTGGAGAACATCAGGTAGGTTTAGGGGTAATTTTGGGGTGGATCTTTGGCTTTTGTATTTTTCTTTCTTTTTGGGTTTGATCCTCTTCTTGTTTGAGGTGTTTTAGACGTGTATTTGTGTCTCCATAGGGTTTCGTTGGGTTCTCGTTGGTCGTAAAGTTAAATGGGATTGTATTGTGGGACTTAGAGAAGATCAGGTGAGTTTTGATTGGTTTTCGTGGGAATTTCTTAGTTTTAGTTGTTTTTTCTTATGATTCAGTTCTTGTTTGGGGTGTTTTTGACGTGTTTTGGGGTCTCCGTTGTATTTTAGTTGGGTTCCTGTTGGTCATCATTGTGAAAAATTGTAAACTGTGGGTTTTGGAGAACATCGGGTAGGTTTAGGGGGACTTTTGGGGTGGATCTATGGCTTTTGGGTTTTTCTTTCGTTTTTGGGTTTGATCCTGTTCTTGTTTGGGGTGTTTTTGACGTGTTTTTGTGTCTCCGTTGGGTTTCGTTGGGTTTTCGTTGGTCGTAAATATAAATGGTAGTGGATTCTGGATTTTGGAGAAGTCAGGTGAGTTTCGGGTGGTTTTCGTGGGAATTTCTTAGTTTCTGTTGTTTTTTCTTCTGATGCAGTTCTTGTTTGGGTTGTTTTTGACGTGTTTTGGGGTCTCCGTTGTGTTTTAGTTGGGTTCTTGTTGGTCGTCATGGTGAGAAATCGTAAATTTTGGGTTTTGGAGAACATCAGGTAGGTTTAGGGGGACTTTTGGGGTGGATCTTTGGCTTTTGGGTTTTTCTTTCGTTTTTGGGGTTATCCTGTTCTTGTTTCGTGTGTTTTTGACGTATTTTGTGTTGTCCGTTTTGTTTTGTTGAGTTCTCGTTTGTCGTAAATTTAAATGGGAGTGGATTGTGGGTTTTGGAGAAGATCTGGTGAGTTTCGTTTGGTTTTCGTGGGAATTTCTTAGTTTTTGTTGTTTTTTCTTCTTATGCAGTTCTTGTTTAGGGTATTTGGGGTGTTTTTGACGTATTTTGGGGTCTCCGTTGTGTTTTAGTTGGGTTCTTGTTGGTCATCATGGGGAATAAGTGTAAATTGTGGGTTTTGGAGTACATCAGGTAGGTTTAGGGGGACTTTTGGGGTGGGTCTTTGGCTTTTGGTGTTTTCTTTCGTTTTTTGGTTTGATCCTGTTCTGTTTTGAGGTGCTTTTGTTGTTTTTTGGGGTCTCCGTTGTGTTTTCGTTAGGTTCTCGTTGGTCGTAAAGGTAAAGGGGTGTGGATTGTGGGTTTTAGAGAAGATCAGGTGAGTTTCGATTGTTTTTCGTGGGAATTTCTTAGTTTTAGTTGTTTTTTCTTCTAATGCAGTTCTTGTTTGGGGTGTTTTTGACGTGTTTTGGTGTCTCCTTTGGGTTTCGTTAGGTTCTCGTTGGTCTAAAGGTAAAGCGGAGTGGGTTGTGGGATTTAGAGAAGGTCAGGTGAGTTTCGATTGTTTTTCGTGGGAATTTCTTAATTTTTGTTCTTTTTTCTTCTGATGCAGTTCTTATTTGGGGTGTTTTTGACGTGTGTTGGGTTATCCGTTGTGTTTTAGTTGGGTTCATGTTGGTCATCGTGTTGGAAAAGTGTAAATTGTGGTTTTTGGAGAACATCAGGTAGGTTTAGGGTGCTTTTGGGGTAGATCTATGGTTTTTGGGGAATTTCTTTCAGGTTTGGGTGTGATCCTGTTCTTTTTGTGGCTCTTTTTGACGTGTTTTGGGGTCTCCGTTGTGTTTTAGTTGGGTTCATGTTGGTCGTCATGGTGAGAAAGTGTAAATTGTGGGTTTTGGAGAACATCAGGTAGGTTTAGGGGGACTTTTGGGGTGGATCTATGGCTTTTGTTTTTTTCTTTCATTTTTGGGGGTGATCCTGTTCTTGTTTGGGGTTTTTTTGACGTGTTTTGGGGTCTCCATTGGGTTTCGTTGTGTTTTCCGTGGTCATCGTGTTGGAAAATTGTAAATTTTGGGTTCTGGAGAAGTTCAGGTAGGCTTAGGGGGACTTTAGGGATGGATTCATGGTATTTGGGGATTTCTTCTGTTTTTTGGGTTGATCCTGTTCTTTTTGGGGCTCTTTTGGACGTGTTTTGGGGTCTCCGTTTGGTTTTAGTTGGGTTCATGTTGGTCGTCATGGTGAAAAAGTGTAAATTGTGGGTTTTATAGAACATCGGGTAGGTTTAGGGGGACTTTTGGGGTGGATCTATGGCTTTTGGAATTTTCTTTTGTTTTTGGGTTTGATCCTGGTCTTGTTTGGGGTGTTTTTGACGTGTTTTGGTGTCTCCATTGGGTTTCGTTAGGTTCTCGTTGTTCGTAAAGTTAAAGTGGATTATATTGTGGGATTTAGAGAAGATCAGGTGAGTTTCGATTGGTTTTCGTGGGAATTTCTTAGTTTCTGTTGTTTTTTCTTCTGATGCAGTTCTTGTTTGGGGTGTTTATGACGTGTTTTGGGGTCTCCGTTGTATTTTAGTTGGGTACCTGTTGGTCATCATTGTGAAAAAGTGTAAACTGTGGGTTTTGGAGAACATCGGGTAGGTTTAGGGGGACTTTTCGGGTGGATCTATGGCTTTTGGGTTTTTCTTTCGTTTTTGGGTTTGATCCTGTTCTTGTTTGGGGTGTTTTTGACGTGTTTTGTGGTCTTCATTGGGTTTCGTTAGGTTCTCGTTGGTCGTAAAGTTAAAGGGGTGTGGATTGTGGGTTTTAGAGAAGATCAGGTGAGTTTCGATTGGTTTTCGTGGGAATTTCTTAGTTTTTGTTGTTTTTTCTTCTGATGCAGTTCTTCTTTGGGGTGTTTTTGACGTGTTTTAGGGTCTCCGTTGTATTTTATTTGGGTTCTTGTTGGTCATCAATGTGAAAAAGTGTAAATTGTGGGTTTTGGAGAACATCGGGTAGGTTTAGGGGGACTTTTGGTGTGGATCTATGGCTTTTGGGGTTTTCTTTCGTTTTTGGGTTTGATCCTGTTCTTGTTTGGGGTGTTTTTGACGTGTTTTGGTGTCTCCGTTGGGTTTCGTTGGGTTTTCGTTGGTCGTAAATATAAATGGTTGTGGATTCTGGGTTTTGGAGAAGATCAGGTGAGTTTCGGGTGGTTTTCGTGGGAATTTCTTAGTTTCTGTTGTTTTTTCTTCTGATGCAGTTCTTGTTTGGGTTGTTTTTGACGTGTTTTGGGGTCTCCGTTGTGTTTTAGTTGGGTTCATGTTGGTCATCGTGTTGGAAAATTGTAAATTGTGGTTTTTGGAGAACATCAGGTAGGTTTAGGGTGCTTTTGGGGTAGATCTATGTTTTTGGGGGAATGTCTTTCAGGTTTGGGGGTGATCCTGTTCTTTTTGGGGCTCTTTTTGACGTGTTTTGGGGTCTCCGTTGTATTTTAGTTGGGTACCTGTTGGTCATCATTGTGAAAAAGTGTAAACTGTGGGTTTTGGAGAACATCGGGTAGGTTTAGGGGGACTTTTGGGGTGGATCTTTGGCTTTTGGGTTTTTCTTTCGTTTTTGGGGGTTATCCTGTTCTTGTTTCGTGTGTTTTTGACGTATTTTGTGTTGTCCGTTGTGTTTTGTTGAGTTCTCGTTTGTCGTAAATTTAAATGGGAGTGGATTGTGGGTTTTGGAGAAGATCTGGTGAGTTTCGATTGGTTTTCGTGGGAATTTCTTAGTTTCTGTTGTTTTTTCTTCTGATGCAGTTCTTGTTTCGGTGTTTTTGACGTGTTTTGGGGTCTCCGTTGTATTTTAGTTGGGTACCTGTTGGTCATCATTGTGAAAAAGTGTAAACTGTGGGTTTTGGAGAACATCGGGTAGGTTTAGGGGGACTTTTGGGGTGGATCTATGGCTTTTGGGGTTTTCTTTCGTTTTTGGGTTTGATCCTGTTCTTGTTTGGGGTGTTTTTGACGTGTTTTGGTGTCTCCGTTGGGTTTCGTTGGGTTTTCGTTGGTCGTAAATATAAATGGTTGTGGATTCTGGGTTTTGGAGAAGATCAGGTGAGTTTCGGGTGGTTTTCGTGGGAATTTCTTAGTTTCTGTTGTTTTTTCTTCTGATGCAGTTCTTGTTTGGGTTGTTTTTGACGTGTTTTGGGGTCTCCGTTGTGTTTTAGTTGGGTTCATGTTGGTCATCGTGTTGGAAAATTGTAAATTGTGGTTTTTGGAGAACATCAGGTAGGTTTAGGGTGCTTTTGGGGTAGATCTATGTTTTTGGGGGAATGTCTTTCAGGTTTGGGGGTGATCCTGTTCTTTTTGGGGCTCTTTTTGACGTGTTTTGGGGTCTCCGTTGTATTTTAGTTGGGTACCTGTTGGTCATCATTGTGAAAAAGTGTAAACTGTGGGTTTTGGAGAACATCGGGTAGGTTTAGGGGGACTTTTGGGGTGGATCTTTGGCTTTTGGGTTTTTCTTTCGTTTTTGGGGGTTATCCTGTTCTTGTTTCGTGTGTTTTTGACGTATTTTGTGTTGTCCGTTGTGTTTTGTTGAGTTCTCGTTTGTCGTAAATTTAAATGGGAGTGGATTGTGGGTTTTGGAGAAGATCTGGTGAGTTTCGATTGGTTTTCGTGGGAATTTCTTAGTTTCTGTTGTTTTTTCTTCTGATGCAGTTCTTGTTTCGGTGTTTTTGACGTGTTTTGGGGTCTCCGTTGTGTTTTAGTTGGGTTCATGTTGGTCATCGTATTGGAAAAGTGTAAATTGTGGGTTTTGGAGAACTTCAGGTAGGCTTAGGGGGACTTTAGGGGTGGATTCATGGTATTTGGGATTTCTACTGTTTTTTGGGTTGATCCTGTTCTTTTGGGGGCTCTTTTTGACGTGTTTTGGGGTGTCCGTTGTATTTTATTTGGGTTCATGTAGGTCGTCATGGTGAAAATGTGTAAATTGTGGGTTTTATAGAACATCGGGTATGTTTAGGGGGACTTTTGGGGTGGATCTATGGCTTTTGGGGTTTTCTTTCGTTTTTGGGTTTGATCCTGTTCTTGTTTGGGGTGTTTTTGACGTGTTTTGGTGTCTCCATTGGGTTTCGTTAGGTTCTCGTTGGTCGTAAAGTTAAAGCGGAGTGGATTGTAGGATTTAGAGAAGATCAGGTGAGTTTCGATTGTTTTTCGTGGGAATTTCTTAGTTTTTGTTGTTTTTTCTTCGTATGCAGTTCTTGTTTGGGGTGTTTTTGACGTGTTTTGGGGTCTCCGTTGTATTTTAGTTGGGTTCATGTTGGTCGTCATGGTGAGAAATGGTAAATTTTGGGTTTTGGAGAACATCGGGTAGGTTTAGGGGGACTTTTGGGGTGGATCTATGGCTTTTGGGTTTTTCTTTCATTTTTGGGGGTGATCCTGTTCTTGTTTGAGGTGTTTTTGATGGGTTTTGGGGTCTCCATTCGGTTTCATTGGGTTTTAGCGTGGTCATCATGTTGGAAAAGTGTATATTGTTTGTTTTGGAGAAGTTCAGGTAGGCTTAGGGGGACTTTTTGGATGGATTCATGGTATTTGGGGTTTTCTTCTGTTTCTTGGGTTGATCCTGTTCTTTTTGGGGCTCTTTTTGACGTGTTTTGTGGTCTCCGTTTGGTTTTAGTTTGGTTCATGTGGGTCTTCATGGTGAGAAATGGTAAATTTTGGGTTTTGGAGAACATCAGGTAGGTTTAGGGGGACTTTTGGGGTGGATCTTTGGCTTTTGGGTTTTTCTTTCGTTTTTGGGGGTTATCCTTGTTGCAGGAAGCACGGCCGAAAGCACGACAGACACCAGTAGAGTCAGATCATGCTCTATTTTATTGCCCGAATAGCCTAACTTTTATAGAGAACTTAACAGGGGTGGACAGTGTTTCACACAAGATTATTGGTCAAAAGCACTCAGACAAACAACTGCAAGAAAACCACCCCACCTGCAAGAAAACAACCCCCTTGTGATTAGCAGTCACATAAACCTTGTCCTTGAAGCCAGCTACTGGTAACAATATTTTTCTGAGTTCCTCAATTGGGCGATGTGGGAACACTGTCATGGGAACTTCTCATAGTTGCCCTGGTAGCTTGGTTTGCTCAGCTACAGCAAGCCATGGGATTTTTGCTGTTTCAAGAAATCCCTCAACAATTCCCCCTTCTTCTTTTGAGCAAACCAAGCCCGACACAGCAGTTTTACAAGTGACTCTTTAGCTATACTTACAACACACAACGATGAATACCACCACCATAAACCAAATCCTTAATCCCCTTGTGACTAAACCCAGCAACCATCTACACCTTGTTTCAAACAAGTCAGTGAACCATTGATTGAAAGGATTGATACCATACTGAATCTTTCTCATATGCTCTTTCAGGAAAGTAATGGATTTGTGAATTGACTCATTATGATCAGAAAGGTTTAAACAGTACATTCCCTTTAAGTCCTCACACCCATTCCTTTGAGCCAAAAGCAAGATGTCAATAGCAGCTTGATCCTGTAAAAGCAGATGTCGCAGACTATTTTGATCTGGTAACATCTCCTCAAGTATCTCTGTCGTGGCATAGGCTTGCCTCTTGGCCCAGCATACCAATTTTTCTAAGTTGTTAGGTGCGGCCGCAGATGCCACTCCAGGCACTGAAATTGCTAATGCCGCTCTAGCTGCAACCCCACACAATTCAACGTTATCATTGCAATCTGATGCAAGCAATGCCCATTTATGTCTGGTGATCTCACGCAACTGTAACAAGCTAGGAGCAAATACAATGAGTTTATCTAAGTAACATGGACATCTGATAGCATTTGCAGGGATACCTTGCCAGGCCCCATCCCCACAAATCAGAAGCACATCAGGAGGTAAGGCCAAAGCTGCACAATTGTTCCAAACACTGTAGTTGTTACTCCTTGTCTCCATGCTACAAACCCCTAAACCCTGCTTAGCAGCGTCATTGTAATCACAGGTGTTATTTGTGTTTTTGTACCAGTATGGCCCTTTCCCGGTTCCTGTAGCAGGATTCACCTGATAGCCATGGCTACGTTCACATTTGTAGCCACCTTTCAGGTTGATACAGATTTGACTACAGATACCAGGGTTTTGACATTCATCAATATCTCCACAGTTTCTCTTGTCTACAAACTCAAACCCAGCTGGACAGTCACATTCATGTATGTTGCATTCCTTCAGGGGCTCAGCACCCCAGTCCTTGCAGTCTCTCTGCTGGTTACACACTTTGTTGATATCTATGCATTCTCCACTTCTGCACTTGAATTTGCCAGGTCCAGAGCACTGAATAACATTGTTACAGTTTGCTTCATCAGTGCCATCCAGACAGTCTCTCACACCACTGCACTGCCTACTCCCATGGACACAGTTCCCATCTTCACATCTGAACTGGTCTGGCCTGCAGGTCTGAGAAGGGCAGTTGATTTCATCACTTCCATCCTTGCAATCAGGATCTCTGTTACAGTCTTTTTCACCATCACATTTTCAGGACACCAGGATACACTGGGTTGACTGAGGACCACAGCTGATTTCATTTACCTGGCATGTTCTCATATAACACAGATCAGCAGTCTCATCAGACCCATTTTCACAGTCCGGATCCCCATCACACTGCCATCTGTTCGGCACACACTGACCACTGTTGCACACAAAGTCAGATTCAGCACACGTCTTCTTCACACAAGCACTCTCATCACTGCTGTCTGAGCAGTCTTCACATTTTGCTCTAGCACTGTCGGCAGCAGTGCACAGGCAGGTGAGGGCGAGCAGCAGGCAGAATGCCCCACAGCGCGGCAGTGCCTGCTGCCACCCTGCACCTAAGTCACTTATACTACTCCTATTACCCATGCCGTCAGTGTCAGTGGCATCCTCCTGGTACCATTTCTGTCTTTGTCGTCCCTTACTCTCCCCCTTTTCTTTTTGCCACTGACCATTCACCACAAATGGATGAGACACATGATTACTAGTTAGGAAAGAGAGTGTAACGTCTGCTATACGGCCGCAGGCAGTGCCAGCTGCAATCCTAGAAGCTGTTAGTGAACGAGCCTGCCGGTGGTCATTTGGCAGTGTAATCTGCGTCTCTGCATTCCTGCCCTGCAATAGAGCTAAATCGTCATTAATAGTCCGTAGACTGAGGCAACCCCACGGAATGTTATCCAGAAACATAGTTATAACACCGATCTGGGGACGAATAGTCTTTTTTGCATTGCAAGATAAACCTCTTATAAAAAGAATGACAAAGAGAAGCAGCACAGCCGCCGCTGCCTCCATGGTTACGTCAGACAGGCTGCAGGGTCCTGATGTCCGCCCCTCTGCTCTGTGCCGACTCGCCACACGGTGAGGGTCGGCTGCCGTTGTCCACTGATGCCTCTGGTCTCCCGTAGCAGCTCGATCTCGGATGTCCCGCATCACACCGTGATCACGTAAATTTCCCGCGGCCCTCCACAATTCCACGTCCCGCCGCAACTCTGTTTCCCGCGGCCCTCCGCAATTCCACGTCTCGCCGCAACTCCATTTACCCGCGGCCCTCCGCAATTCCACGTCCCGCCGCAACTCTATTTCCCGCGGCCCTCCGCAATTCCACGTCCCGCCGCGACTCCGTTTACCCGCGGCCCTCCGCAATTCCACGTCCCGCCGCAAAAACCCCGTTTCCCACCGTTTTCACGCGTCTCTCAGCGGGAGTACCGCTTCTCACCGTGAGGCCTGTGTACCGTGTTTCCGGGCCGGTGTCCGGTCTGCTCAAGCGCCGGTCGGATGGGCGCTCCGAAGTCCCGACGGCGCGGCGAGATCGCGGCGCCGCTGGTCCCGGCGCCGCCGGTCCCGGCGCCGCTGGTCTCCTGGTCTACCTGCGTTCGGATGTGCCGGTGCCGCTGGTGTCCCGCTGCGCTGCGATGTTTGCCCCGGCGCCGCTGCGATGTCCGTGCTCGGCTGCGATGTCTGCTCCGGTGCTGCGATGTCCTGCTCCTGTGCGATGTCTGTTCAGGTCCTGTTCAGGTCTCCCGCTGCGATGTCCTGTTCAGGCCCTGTTCAGGTCTCAGCCTGTTCGGGCGCCATATGTTGCAGGAAGCACGGCCGAAAGCACGACAGACACCAGTAGAGTCAGATCATGCTCCATTTTATTGCCCGAATAGCCTAACTTTTATAGAGAACTTAACAGGGGTGGACAGTGTTTCACACAAGATTATTGGTCAAAAGCACTCAGACAAACAACTGCAAGAAAACAACCCCACCTGCAAGAAAACAACCCCCTTGTGATTAGCAATCACATAAACCTTGTCCTTGAAGCCAGCTACTGGTAACAATATTTTTCTGAGTTCCTCAATTGGGCGATGTGGGAACACTGTCATGGGAACTTCTCATAGTTGCCCTGGTAGCTTGGTTTGCTCAGCTACAGCAAGCCATGGGATTTTTGCTGTTTCAAAAAATCCCTCAACATATCCTGTTCTTGTTTCGTGTGTTTTTGACGTATTTTGTGTTGTCCGTTGTGTTTTGTTGAGTTCTCGTTGGTCGTAAATTTAAATGGGAGTGGATTGTGGGTTTTGGAGAAGATCAGGTGAGTTTCGGGTGGTTTTCGTGGGAATTTCTTAGTTTCTGTTGTTTTTTCTTCTGATGCAGTTCTTGTTTGGGGTGTTTATGACGTGTTTTGGGGTCTCCGTTGTATTTTAGTTGGGTACCTGTTGGTCATCATTGTGAAAACGTGTAAACTGTGGGTTTTGGAGAACATCGGGTAGGTTTAGGGGGACTTTTCGGGTGGATCTATGGCTTTTGGGTTTTTCTTTCGTTTTTGGGGTTATCCTGTTCTTGTTTCGTGTGTTTTTGACGTATTTTGTGTTGTCCGTTTTGTTTTGTTGAGTTCTCGTTGGTCGTAAATTTAAATGGGAGTGGATTGTGGGTTTTGGAGAAGATCTGGTGAGTTTCGATTGGTTTTCGTGGGAATTTCTTAGTTTTTGTTGTTTTTTCTTCTTATGCAGTTCTTGTTTAGGGTATTTGGGGTGTTTTTGACGTATTTTGGGGTCTCCGTTGTGTTTTAGTTGGGTTCTTGTTGGTCATCATGGGGAATAAGTGTAAATTGTGGGTTTTGGAGTACTACAGGTAGGTTTAGGGGGACTTTTGGGGTGGGTCTTTGGCTTTTGGTGTTTTCTTTCGTTTTTGGGTTTGATCCTGTTCTGTTTTGAGGTGCTTTTGTTGTTTTTTGGGGTCTCCGTTTGGTTTTCGTTAGGTTCTCGTTGGTCGTAAAGGTAAAGGGGTGTGGATTGTGGGTTTTAGAGAAGATCAGGTGAGTTTCGATTGTTTTTCGTGGGAATTTCTTAGTTTTAGTTGTTTTTTCTTCTAATGCAGTTCTTGTTTGGGGTGTTTTTGACGTGTTTTGGTGTCTCCTTTGGGTTTCGTTAGGTTCTCGTTGGTCTAAAGGTAAAGCGGAGTGGGTTGTGGGATTTAGAGAAGGTCAGGTGAGTTTCGATTGTTTTTCGTGGGAATTTCTTAGTTTTAGTTGTTTTTTCTTCTGATGCAGTTCTTCTTTGGGGTGTTTTTGACGTGTTTTGGGGTCTCCGTTGTATTTTAGTTGGGTTCCTGTTGGTCATCATTGTGAAAAATTGTAAACTGTGGGTTTTGGAGAACATCGGGTAGGTTTAGGGGGACTTTTGGGGTGGATCTATGGCTTTTGGGGTTTTTCTTTCGTTTTTGGGTTTGATCCTGTTCTTGTTTGGGGTGTTTTTGACGTGTTTTGGTGTCTCCGTTGGGTTTCGTTGGGTTTTCGTTGGTCGTAAATATAAATGGTAGTGGATTCTGGATTTTGGAGAAGATCAGGTGAGTTTCGGGTGGTTTTCGTGGGAATTTCTTAGTTTCTGTTGTTTTTTCTTCTGATGCAGTTCTTGTTTGGGTTGTTTTTGACGTGTTTTGGGGTCTCCGTTGTGTTTTAGTTGGGTTCATGTTGGTCATCGTGTTGGAAAATTGTAAATTGTGGTTTTTGGAGAACATCAGGTAGGTTTAGGGTGCTTTTGGGGTAGATCTATGTTTTTGGGGGAATGTCTTTCAGGTTTGGGGGTGATCCTGTTCTTTTTGGGGCTCTTTTTGACGTGTTTTGAGGTCTCCGTTGGGTTTTAGTTTGGTTCATGTGGGTCGTCATGGTGAGAAATCGTAAATTTTGGGTTTTGGAGAACATCAGGTAGGTTTAGGGGGACTTTTGGGGTGGATCTTTGGCTTTTGGGTTTTTCTTTCGTTTTTGGGGTTATCCTGTTCTTGTTTCGTGTGTTTTTGACGTATTTTGTGTTGTCCGTTGTGTTTTGTTGAGGTCTCGTTTGTCGTAAATTTAAATGGGAGTGGATTGTGGGTTTTGGAGAAGATCTGGTGAGTTTCGATTGGTTTTCGTGGGAATTTCTTAGTTTTTGTTGTTTTTTCTTCTTATGCAGTTCTTGTTTGGGGTATTTGGGGTGTTTTTGACGTGTTTTGGGGTCTCCGTTGTGTTTTAGTTGGGTTCTTGTTGGTCATCATGGGGAATAAGTGTAAATTGTGGGTTTTGGAGAACATCAGGTAGGTTTAGGGGGACTTTTGGGGTGGGTCTTTGGCTTTTGGTGTTTTCTTTCGTTTTTGTGTTTGATCCTGTTCTGTTTTGAGGTGCTTTTGTTGTTTTTTGGGGTCTCCGTTGGGTTTTCGTTAGGTTCTCGTTGGTCGTAAAGGTAAAGGGGTGTGGATTGTGGGTTTTAGAGAAGATCAGGTGAGTTTCGATTGTTTTTCGTGGGAATTTCTTAGTTTTAGTTGTTTTTTCTTCTAATGCAGTTCTTGTTTGGGGTGTTTTTGACGTGTTTTGGTGTCTCCTTTGGGTTTCGTTAGGTTCTCGTTGGTCTAAAGGTAAAGCGGAGTGGGTTGTGGGATTTAGAGAAGGTCAGGTGAGTTTCGATTTTTTTTTCGTGGGAATTTCTTAATTTTTGTTGTTTTTTCTTCTGATGCAGTTCTTATTTGGGGTGTTTTTGACGTGTGTTGGGTTATCCGTTGTGTTTTAGTTGGGTTCATGTTGGTCATCGTGTTGGAAAAGTGTAAATTGTGGTTTTTGGAGAACATCAGGTAGGTTTAGGGTGCTTTTGGGGTAGATCTATGGTTTTTGGGGAATTTCTTTCAGGTTTGGGTGTGATCCTGTTCTTTTTGTGGCTCTTTTTGACGTGTTTTGGGGTCTCCGTTGTGTTTTAGTTGGGTTCATGTTGGTCGTCATGGTGAGAAAGTGTAAATTGTGGGTTTTGGAGAACATCAGGTAGGTTTAGGGTGACTTTTGGGGTGGATCTATGGCTTTTGTTTTTTTCTTTCATTTTTGGGGGTGATCCTGTTCTTGTTTGGGGTTTTTTTGACGTGTTTTGGGGTCTCCATTGGGTTTCGTTGTGTTTTCCGTGGTCATCGTGTTGGAAAAGTGTAAATTGTGGGTTTTGGAGAAGTTCAGGTAGGCTTAGGGGGACTTTAGGGATGGATTCATGGTATTTGGGGATTTCTTCTGTTTTTTGGGTTGATCCTGTTCTTTTTGGGGCTCTTTTGGACGTGTTTTGGGGTCTCCGTTTGGTTTTAGTTGCGTTCATGTTGGTCGTCATGGTGAAAAATTGTAAATTGTGGGTTTTATAGAACATCGGGTAGGTTTAGGGGCACTTTTTGGGGTGGATCTATGGCTTTTGGAATTTTCTTTTGTTTTTGGGTTTGATCCTGGTCTTGTTTGGGGTGTTTTTGACGTGTTTTGGTGTCTCCATTGGGTTTCGTTAGTTTCTCGTTGGTCGTAAAGTTAAAGTGGATTGGATTGTGGGATTTAGAGAAGATCAGGTGAGTTTCGATTGGTTTTCGTGGGAATTTCTTAGTTTTAGTTGTTTTTTCTTCTGATGCAGTTCTTGTTTGGGGTGTTTATGACGTGTTTTGGGGTCTCCGTTGTATTTTAGTTGGGTACCTGTTGGTCATCATTGTGAAAAAGTGTAAACTGTGGGTTTTGGAGAACATCGGGTAGGTTTAGGGGGACTTTTCGGGTGGATCTATGGCTTTTGGGTTTTTCTTTCGTTTTTGGGTTTGATCCTGTTCTTGTTTGGGGTGTTTTTGACGTGTTTTGGGGTCTTCATTGGGTTTCGTTAGGTTCTCGTTGGTCGTAAAGTTAAAGGGGTGTGGATTGTGGGTTTTAGAGAAGATCAGGTGAGTTTCGATTGGTTTTTGTGGGAATTTCTTAATTTTTGTTGTTTTTTCTTCTGATGCAGTTCTTCTTTGGGGTGTTTTTGACGTGTTTTGGGGTCTCCGTTGTATTTTAGTTGGGTTCTTGTTGGTCATCATGGTGAAAAATTGTAAATTGTGGGTTTTGGAGAACATCGGGTAGGTTTAGGGGGACTTTTGGGGTGGATCTATGGCTTTTGGGGTTTTCTTTCGTTTTTGGGTTTGATCCTGTTCTTGTTTGGGGTGTTTTTGACGTGTTTTGGTGTCTCCGTTGGGTTTCGTTGGGTTTTCGTTGGTCGTAAATATAAATGGTTGTGGATTGTGGGTTTTGGAGAAGATCAGGTGAGTTTCGGGTGGTTTTCGTGGGAATTTCTTAGTTTCTGTTGTTTTTTCTTCGGATGCAGTTCTTGTTTGGGTTGTTTTTGACGTGTTTTGGGGTCTCCGTTGTGTTTTAGTTGGGTTCATGTTGGTCATCGTGTTGGAAAATTGTAAATTGTGGTTTTTGGAGAACATCAGGTAGGTTTAGGGTGCTTTTGGGGTAGATCTATGTTTTTGGGGGAATGTCTTTCAGGTTTGGGGGTGATCCTGTTCTTTTTGGTGCTCTTTTTGACGTGTTTTGGGGTCTCCGTTGGGTTTTAGTTTGGTTCATGTGGGTCGTCATGGTGAGAAATCGTAAATTTTGGGTTTTGGAGAACATCAGGTAGATTTAGGAGGACTTTTGGGGTGGATCTTTGGCTTTTGGGTTTTTCTTTCGTTTTTGGGGGTTATCCTGTTCTTGTTTCGTGTGTTTTTGACGTATTTTTTGTTGTCCGTTGTGTTTTGTTGAGTTCTCATTTGTCGTAAATTTAAATGGGAGTGGATTGTGGGTTTTGGAGAAGATCTGGTGAGTTTCGATTGGTTTTCGTGGGAATTTCTTATTTTTTGTTGTTTTTTCTTCTGATGCAGTTCTTGTTTCGGTGTTTTTGACGTGTTTTGGGGTCTCCATTGTGTTTCGTTGGGTTTTAGCGTGGTCATCGTATTGGAAAAGTGTAAATTGTGGGTTTTGGAGAACTTCAGGTAGGCTTAGGGGGACTTTAGGGGTGGATTCATGGTATTTGGGATTTCTACTGTTTTTTGGGTTGATCCTGTTCTTTTGGGGGCTCTTTTTGACGTGTTTTGGGGTGTCCGTTGTATTTTATTTGGGTTCATGTAGGTCGTCATGGTGAAAATGTGTAAATTGTGGGTTTTATAGAACATCGGGTATGTTTAGGGGGACTTTTGGGGTGGATCTATGGCTTTTGGGGTTTTCTTTCGTTTTTGGGTTTGATCCTGTTCTTGTTTGGGGTGTTTTTGACGTGTTTTGTTGTCTCCATTGGGTTTCGTTAGGTTCTCGTTGGTCGTAAAGTTAAAGCGGAGTGGATTGTAGGATTTAGAGAAGATCAGGTGAGTTTCGATTGGTTTTCCTGGGAATTTCTTAGTTTTTGTTGTTTTTTCTTCATATGCAGTTCTTGTTTGGGGTGTTTTTGACGTGTTTTGGGGTCTCCGTTGTATTTTAGTTGGGTTCATGTTGGTCGTCATGGTGAGAAATGGTAAATTTTGGGTTTTGGAGAACATCGGGTAGGTTTAGGGGGACTTTTGGGGTGGATCTATGGCTTTTGGGTTTTTCTTTCATTTTTGGGGGTGATCCTGTTCTTGTTTGAGGTGTTTTTGACGGGTTTTGGGGTCTCCATTGGGTTTCGTTGGGTTTTAGCTTGGTCATCATGTTGGAAAAGTGTATATTGTTTGTTTTGGAGAAGTTCACGTAGGCTTAGGGGGACTTTTTGGATGGATTCATGGTATTTGGGGTTTTCTTCTGTTTTTTGGGTTGATCCTGTTCTTTTTGGGGCTCTTTTTGACGTGTTTTGTGGTCTCCGTTTGGTTTTAGTTTGGTTCATGTGGGTCGTCATGGTGAGAAATGGTAAATTTTGGGTTTTGGAGAACATCAGGTAGGTTTAGGGGGACTTTTGGGGTGGATCTTTGGCTTTTGGGTTTTTCTTTTGGTTTTGGGGGTTATCCTTGTTGCAGGAAGCACGGCCGAAAGCACGACAGACACCAGTAGAGTCAGATCATGCTCCATTTTATTGCCCGAATAGCCTAACTTTTATAGAGAACTTAACAGGGGTGGACAGTGTTTCACACAAGATTATTGGTCAAAAGCACTCAGACAAACAACTGCAAGAAAACAACCCCACCTGCAAGAAAACAACCCCCTTGTGATTAGCAGTCACATAAACCTTGTCCTTGAAGCCAGCTACTGGTAACAATATTTTTCTGAGTTCCTCAATTGGGCGATGTGGGAACACTGTCATGGGAACTTCTCATAGTTGCCCTGGTAGCTTGGTTTGCTCAGCTACAGCAAGCCATGGGATTTTTGCTGTTTCAAGAAATCCCTCAACAATTCCCCCTTCTTCTCTTGAGCAAACCAAGCCCGACACAGCAGTTTTACAAGTGACTCTTTAGCTATACTTACAACACACAACGATGAATACCACCACCATAAACCAAATCCTTAATCCCCTTGTGACTAAACCCAGCAACCATCTACACCTTGTTTCAAACAAGTCAGTGAACCATTGATTGAAAGGATTGATACCATACTGAATCTTTCTCATATGCTCTTTCAGGAAAGTAATGGATTTGTGAATTGACTCATTATGATCAGAAAGGTTTAAACAGTACATTCCCTTTAAGTCCTCACACCCATTCCTTTGAGCCAAAAGCAAGATGTCAATAGCAGCTTGATCCTGTAAAAGCAGATGTCGCAGACTATTTTGATCTGGTAACATCTCCTCAAGTATCTCTGTCGTGGCATAGGCTTGCCTCTTGGCCCAGCATACCAATTTTTCTAAGTTGTTAGGTGCAGCCGCAGATGCCACTCCAGGCACTGAAATTGCTAATGCCGCTCTAGCTGCAACCCCACACAATTCAACATTATCATTGCAATCTGATGCAAGCAATGCCCATTTATGTCTGGTGATCTCACGCAACTGTAACAAGCTAGGAGCAAATACAATGAGTTTATCTAAGTAACATGGACATCTGATAGCATTTGCAGGGATACCTTGCCAGGCCCCATCCCCACAAATCAGAAGCACATCAGGAGGTAAGGCCAAAGCTGCACAATTGTTCCAAACACTGTAGTTGTTACCCCTTGTCTCCATGCTACAAACCCCTAAACCCTGCTTAGCAGCGTCATTGTAATCACAGGTGTTATTTGTGTTTTTGTACCAGTATGGCCCTTTCCCGGTTCCTGTAGCAGGATTCACCTGATAGCCATGGCTACGTTCACATTTGTAGCCACCTTTCAGGTTGATACAGATTTGACTACAGATACCAGGGTTTTGACATTCATCAATATCTCCACAGTTTCTCTTGTCTACAAACTCAAACCCAGCTGGACAGTCACATTCATGTATGTTGCATTCCTTCAGGGGCTCAGCACCCCAGTCCTTGCAGTCTCTCTGCTGGTTACACACTTTGTTGATATCTATGCATTCTCCACTTCTGCACTTGAATTTGCCAGGTCCAGAGCACTGAATAACATTGTTACAGTTTGCTTCATCAGTGCCATCCAGACAGTCTCTCACACCACTGCACTGCCTACTCCCATGGACACAGTTCCCATCTTCACATCTGAACTGGTCTGGCCTGCAGGTCTGAGAAGGGCAGTTGATTTCATCACTTCCATCCTTGCAATCAGGATCTCTGTTACAGTCTTTTTCACCATCACATTTTCAGGACACCAGGATACACTGGGTTGACTGAGGACCACAGCTGATTTCATTTACCTGGCATGTTCTCATATAACACAGATCAGCAGTCTCATCAGACCCATTTTCACAGTCCGGATCCCCATCACACTGCCATCTGTTCGGCACACACTGACCACTGTTGCACACAAAGTCAGATTCAGCACACGTCTTCTTCACACAAGCACTCTCATCACTGCTGTCTGAGCAGTCTTCACATTTTGCTCTAGCACTGTCGGCAGCAGTGCACAGGCAGGTGAGGGCGAGCAGCAGGCAGAATGCCCCACAGCGCGGCAGTGCCTGCTGCCACCCTGCACCTAAGTCACTTATACTACTCCTATTACCCATGCCGTCAGTGTCAGTGGCATCCTCCTGGTACCATTTCTGTCTTTGTCGTCCCTTACTCTCCCCCTTTTCTTTTTGCCACTGACCATTCACCACAAATGGATGAGACACATGATTACTAGTTAGGAAAGAGAGTGTAACGTCTGCTATACGGCCGCAGGCAGTGCCAGCTGCAATCCTAGAAGCTGTTAGTGAACGAGCCTGCCGGTGGTCATTTGGCAGTGTAATCTGCGTCTCTGCATTCCTGCCCTGCAATAGAGCTAAATCGTCATTAATAGTCCGTAGACTGAGGCAACCCCACGGAATGTTATCCAGAAACATAGTTATAACACCGATCTGGGGACGAATAGTCTTTTTTGCATTGCAAGATAAACCTCTTATAAAAAGAATGACAAAGAGAAGCAGCACAGCCGCCGCTGCCTCCATGGTTACGTCAGACAGGCTGCAGGGTCCTGATGTCCGCCCCTCTGCTCTGTGCCGACTCGCCACACGGTGAGGGTCGGCTGCCGTTGTCCACTGATGCCTCTGGTCTCCCGTAGCAGCTCGATCTCGGATGTCCCGCATCACACCGTGATCACGTAAATTTCCCGCGGCCCTCCACAATTCCACGTCCCGCCGCAACTCTGTTTCCCGCGGCCCTCCGCAATTCCACGTCTCGCCGCAACTCCATTTACCCGCGGCCCTCCGCAATTCCACGTCCCGCCGCAACTCTATTTCCCGCGGCCCTCCGCAATTCCACGTCCCGCCGCGACTCCGTTTACCCGCGGCCCTCCGCAATTCCATGTCCCGCCGCAAAAACCCCGTTTCCCACCGTTTTCACGCGTCTCTCAGCGGGAGTACCGCTTCTCACCGTGAGGCCTGTGTACCGTGTTTCCGGGCCGGTGTCCGGTCTGCTCAAGCGCCGGTCGGATGGGCGCTCCGAAGTCCCGACGGCGCGGCGAGATCGCGGCGCCGCTGGTCCCGGCGCCGCCGGTCCCGGCGCCGCTGGTCTCCTGGTCTACCTGCGTTCGGATGTGCCGGTGCCGCTGGTGTCCCGCTGCGCTGCGATGTTTGCCCCGGCGCCGCTGCGATGTCCGTGCTCGGCTGCGATGTCTGCTCCGGTGCTGCGATGTCCTGCTCCTGTGCGATGTCTGTTCAGGTCCTGTTCAGGTCTCCCGCTGCGATGTCCTGTTCAGGCCCTGTTCAGGTCTCAGCCTGTTCGGGCGCCATATGTTGCAGGAAGCACGGCCGAAAGCACGACAGACACCAGTAGAGTCAGATCATGCTCCATTTTATTGCCCGAATAGCCTAACTTTTATAGAGAACTTAACAGGGGTGGACAGTGTTTCACACAAGATTATTGGTCAAAAGCACTCAGACAAACAACTGCAAGAAAACAACCCCACCTGCAAGAAAACAACCCCCTTGTGATTAGCAGTCACATAAACCTTGTCCTTGAAGCCAGCTACTGGTAACAATATTTTTCTGAGTTCCTCAATTGGGCGATGTGGGAACACTGTCATGGGAACTTCTCATAGTTGCCCTGGTAGCTTGGTTTGCTCAGCTACAGCAAGCCATGGGATTTTTGCTGTTTCAAGAAATCCCTCAACATATCCTGTTCTTGTTTCGTGTGTTTTTGACGTATTTTGTGTTGTCCGTTGTGTTTTGTTGAGTTCTCGTTGGTCGTAAATTTAAATGGGAGTGGATTGTGGGTTTTGGAGAAGATCTGGTGAGTTTCGATTGGTTTTCGTGGGAATTTCTTAGTTTTTGTTGTTTTTTCTTCTGAAGCAGTTCTTGTTTCGGTGTTTTTGACGTGTTTTGGGGCCTCCGTTGTGTTTTAGTTGGGTTCTTGTTGGTCATCATTGTGAAAACGTGTAAATTGTGGGTTTTGGAGAACATCAGGTAGGTTTAGGGGGACTTTTGGGGTGGATCTTTGGCTTTTGGGGTTTTCTTTCGTTTTTGGGTTTGATCCTGTTCTTTTTTGAGGTGCTTTTGGTGTGTTTTGGTGTCTTTGTTGGGTTTTCATTAGGTTCTCGTTGGTCATAAAGGTAAAGGGGTGTGGATTGTGGGTTTTAGAGAAGATCAGGTGAGTTTCGATTTTTTTTCGTGGGAATTTCTTAATTTTTGTTCTTTTTTCTTCTGATGCAGTTCTTATTTGGGGTGTTTTTGACGTGTGTTGGGTTATCCGTTGTGTTTTAGTTGGGATCATGTTGGTCGTCATGGTGAAAAGGTGAAAATTGTGGTTTTTGGAGAACATCAGGTAGGTTTAGGGTGCTTTTGGGGTAGATCTATGGTTTTGGGGGAATTTCTTTCAGGTTTGGGGGTGATCCTGTTCTTTTTGGGGCTCTTTTTGACGTGTTTTGGGGTCTCCGTTGGGTTTTAGTTTGGTTCATGTGGGTCGTCATGGTGAGAAATCGTAAATTTTGGGTTTTGGAGAACATCAGGTAGATTTAGGAGGACTTTTGGGGTGGATCTTTGGCTTTTGGGTTTTTCTTTCGTTTTTGGGGGTTATCCTGTTCTTGTTTCGTGTGTTTTTGACGTATTTTGTGTTGTCCGTTGTGTTTTGTTGAGTTCTCATTTGTCGTAAATTTAAATGGGAGTGGATTGTGGGTTTTGGAGAAGATCTGGTGAGTTTCGATTGGTTTTCGTGGGAATTTCTTATTTTTTGTTGTTTTTTCTTCTGATGCAGTTCTTGTTTCGGTGTTTTTGACGTGTTTTGGGGTCTCCATTGGGTTTCGTTGTGTTTTCCGTGGTCATCGTGTTGGAAAATTGTAAATTGTGGGTTTTGGAGAAGTTCAGGTAGGCTTAGGGGGACTTTTGGGGTGGATCTATGGCTTTTGGGTTTTCTTTCATTTCTGGGGGATATCCTGTTCTTTTTGGGGGTGTTTTTTATGTGTTTTGGGGTCTCCATTGGGTTTCGTTGTGATTTCCGTGGTCATCGTGTTGGAAAAGTGTAAATTGTGGGTTTTGGAGAAGTTCAGGTAGGCTTAGGGGGACTTTAGGGATGGATTCATGGTATTTGGGGATTTCTTCTGTTTTTTGGGTTGATCCTGTTCTGTTTGGGGCTCTTTTGGACGTGTTTTGGGGTCTCCGTTTGGTTTTAGTTGGGTTCATGTTGGTCATCATTGTGAAAAATTGTAAACTGTGGGTTTTGGAGAACATCGGGTAGGTTTAGGGGGACTTCTGGGGTGGATCTATGGCTTTTGGTTTTTTCTTTCATTTTTGGGGGTGATCCTGTTCTTGTTTGGGGTGTTTCTGACGTGTTTTGGTGTCTCCATTGGGTTTCGTTAGGTTCTCGTTTGTCGTAAAGTTAAAGCGGAATGGATTGTGGGATTTAGAGAAGATCAGGTGAGTTTCGATTGGTTTTCGTGAGAATTTCTTAGTTTTTGTTGTTTTTTCTTCATATGCAGTTCTTGTTTGGGGTGTTTTTGACGTGTTTTGGGGTCTCCGTTGTGTTTTAGTTGGGTTCATGTTGGTCATCGTGTTGGAAAAGTGTAAATTGTGGTTTTTGGAGAACATCGGATAGGTTTAGGGGGACTTTTGGGTAAATCTATGGTTTTTGGGGAATTTCTTTCAGGTTTGGGGGTAATCCTGTTCTTTTTTGGGCTCTTTTTGACGTATTTTGTGGTCTCCGTTGTATTTTAGTTGGGTTCATGTTGGTCGTCATGGTGAGAAAGTGTAAATTGTGGGTTTTGGAGAACATCGGGTAGGTTTAGGGGGACTTTTGGGGTGGATCTATGGCTTTTGGGTTTTTCTTTTGTTTTTGGGTTTGATCCTGTTCTTGTTTGGCGTGTTTTTGACGTGTTTTGGTGTCTCCATTGCGTGTCGTTATGTTCTCGTTAGTCGTAAAGTTAAAGCGGAGTGGATTGTGGGATTTAGAGAAGATCAGGTGAGTTTCGATTGGTTTTCGTGGGAATTTCTGAGTTTTAGTTGTTCTATCTTCTTATACAGTTCTTGTTTGGGGTGTTTTTGTTGTGTTTTGGGGTCTCCGTTGTGTTTTAGTTGGGTTCTTGTTGGTCATCATGGGGAATAAGTGTAAATTGTGGGTTTTGGAGAACATCAGGTAGGTTTAGGGGGACTTTTGGGGTGGATCTTTGGCTTTTGGTATTTTCTTTCGTTTTTGAGTTTGATCCTGTTTTTGTTTGAGGTGTTTTTGACCTGTTTTGGTGTCTCTATTGGGTTTCGTTAGGTTGTCGTTGGTCGTAAAGGTAAAGCGGAGTGGATTGTGGGATTTAGAGAAGATCAGGTGAGTTTCGGTTGGTTTTCGTGGGAATTTCTTAGTTTTAGTTGTTTTTTCTTCTGATGCAGTTCTTATTTGGGGTGTTTTTGACGTGTGTTGGGTTATTCATTGTGTTTTAGTTGGGTTCATGTTGGTCATCGTGTTGGAAAAGTGTAAATTGTGGTTTTTGGAGAACATCAGGTAGGTTTAGGGTTCTTTTGGGGAAGATGTATGGATTTTGGGGAATTTCTTTCAGGTTTGGGGGTGATCCTGTTCTCTTTGGGGCTCTTTTTGACGTGTTTTTGGGTCTCAGTTGTGTTTTAGTTGGGTTCATGTTGGTCGTCATGGTGAGAAATGGTAAGTTTTGGGTTTTGGAGAACATTTGGTAGGTTTAGGGGGACTTTTGGGGTGGATTCATGGTATTTGGGGTTTTCTTCTGTTTTTTGAGTTGATCCTGTTCTTTTTCGGTCTCTTTTTGACCTGTTTTGGGGTCTCCGTTGGGTTTTAGTTGGGATCATGTTGGTCGTCAAGGTGAGAAATGGTAAATTTTGGGTTTTGGAGAACATCGGGTAGGTTTAGGGGGACTTTCGGGGTGGGTCTATGGTTTTGGGTTTTTCTTTCGTTTTTGGGTTTAATCCTGTTCTTGTTTGGGGTGTTTTTGACGTTTTTTGGGGTGTCTGTTTTGTTTCGTTGGGTTCTCGTTGGTCGTAAATAGAAATGGTAGTGGATTCTGGGTTTTGGAGAAGATCAGGTAGGTTTAGGAGGACTTTTGGGGTGGATCTATGGCTTTTGGGTTTTTCTTTCATTTTTGGGTTTGATCCTGTTCTTGTTTGAGGTGTTTTTGACGGGTTTTGGGGTCTCCTTTGCGTTTCGTTGGGTTTTAGCGTGGTCATCATGTTGGAAAAGTGTATATTGTTTGTTTTGGAGAACTTCAGGTAGGCTTAGGGCGACTTAGGGATGGATTCATGGTATTTGGGGTTTTCTTCTGTTTTTTGGGTTGATCCTGTTCTTTTTGGGGCTCTTTTTGACGTGTTTTGTGGTCTCCGTTTGGTTTTAGTTGGGTTCATGTTGGTCGTCATGGTGAAAAAGTGTAAATTGTGGGTTTTATAGAACATCGGGTAGGTTTAGGGGGACTTTTGGGGTGGATCTATGGCTTTTGGGTTTTTCTTTCGTTTTTGGGTTTGATCCTGTTCTTGTTTGGAGTGTTTCTGACGTGTTTTGTGGTCTCCGTTGGGTTTTCGTTGGGTTCTCTTTAGTCGTAAATATAAATGGTTGTGGATTGTGGGTTTTGGAGAAGATCAGGTGAGTTTCGGGTGGTTTTCGTGGGAATTTCTTAGTTTCTGTTGTTATTTCTTCTGATGCAGTTCTTGTTTGGGGAGTTTTTGACGTGTTTTGGGGTCTCCATTGGGTTTCGTTGGGTTTTCCGTGGTCATCGTGTTGAAAAAATGTAAATTGTGGGTTTTGGAGAAGTTCAGGTAGGCTTAGGGGTACTTTAGGGATGGATTCATGGTATTTGGGGTTTTCTTCTGTTTTTTGGGTTGATCCTGTTCTTTTTGGGGCTCTTTTGGACGTGTTTTGGGGTCTACGTTGTGTTTTAGTTGGGTTCATGTTGGTTGACATGGTGAAAAATTGTAAATTGTGGGTTTTATAGAACATCGGGTAGGTTTAGGGGGACTTTTGGGGTGGATCTATGGCTTTTGGGTTTTTCTTTCGTTTTGGGATTTGATCCTGTTCTTGTTTGGGGTGTTTCTGACGTGTTTTGATGTCTCCATTGGGTTTTGTTAGGTTCTCGTTTGTCGTAAAGTTAAAGCGGAGTGGATTGTGGGATTTAGAGAAGATCAGGTGAGTTTCCGTTGGTTTTCGTGGGTATTTCTTCGTTTTAGTTGTTTTTTCTTCTTATGCAGTTCTTGTTTGGGGTGTTTTTGACGTGTTTTGGTGTCTCCATTGGGTTTCGTTAGGTTCTCGTTGATCGTAAAGGTAAAGCGGAGTCGATTGTGGGATTTAGAGAAGGTCAGGTGAGTTTTGATTGTTTTTCGTGGGAATTTCTTAATTTTTGTTGTTTTTTCTTCTGATGCAGTTCTTCTTTGGGTTGTTTTTGACGTGTTTTGGTGTCTCCGTTGTATTTTAGTTGGGTTCTTGTTGGTCATCATTGTGAAAAAGTTTAAATTTTGGGTTTTGGAGAACATCGGGTAGGTTTAGGGGGACTTTTCGGGTGGATCTATGGCTTTTGGGTTTTTCTTTCGTTTTTGGGTTTGATCCTCTTCTTGTTTGGGGTGTTTTTGACGTGTTTTGGTGTCTCCATTGGGTTTCGTTAGGTTCTCGTTGGTCGTAAAGTTAAAGGGGTGTGGATTGTGAGTTTTAGAGTAGATCAGGTGAGTTTCGATTGGTTTTCGTGGGAATTTCTTAGTTTTTGTTGTTTTTTCTTCTTATGCAGTTCTTGTTTGGGTGTTTCTGACATGTTTTGGGGTCTCCGTTGTATTTTAGTTGGGTTCTTCTTGGTCATCATGGTGAAAAATTGTAAATTGTGGATTTTGGAGAACATCGGGTATGTTTAGGGGGACTTTTGGGGTGGATTCATGGTATTTGGGGTTTTCTTCTGTTTTTTGGGTTGATCCTGTTCTTTTTGGGGCTCTTTTTGACGTGTTTTGGGGTCTCCGTTTGGTTTTAGTTGGGTTCATGTTGGTCGTCATGGTGAAAAAGTGTAAATTGTGGGTTTTATAGAACATCGGGTAGGTTTAGGGGGACTTTTGGGGTGGATCTATGGCTTTTGGGTTTTTCTTTCTTTTTTGGGTTTGATCCTGTTCTTGTTTGGAGTGTTTCTGACGTTTTTTGTGGTCTCCGTTGGGTTTCGTTAGGTTTTCGTTGGTCGTAAATATAAATGGTAGTGGATTCTGGGTTTTGGAGAAGATCAGGTGAGTTTCGGTGGTTTTCGTGGGAATTTCTTAGTTTCTGTTTTTTTTTCTTCATATGCAGTTCTTCTTTGGGGTGTTTTTTACGTGTTTTGGGGTCTCCGTTGTGTTTTAGTTGGGTTCATGTTGGTCGTCATGGTGAGAAATGGTAAGTTTTGGGTTTTGGAGAACATTGGGTAGGTTTAGGGGGACTTTTGGGGTGGATTCATGGTATTTGGGGTTTTCTTCTGTTTTTTGAGTTGATCCTGTTCTTTTTCGGTCTCTTTTTGACCTGTTTTGGGGTCTCCGTTGGGTTTTAGTTGGGATCATGTTGGTCGTCAAGGTGAGAAATGGTAAATTTTGGGTTTTGGAGAACATCGGGTAGGTTTAGGGGGACTTTCGGGGTGGGTCTATGGTTTTGGGTTTTTCTTTCGTTTTTGGGTTTAATCCTGTTCTTGTTTGGGGTGTTTTTGACGTTTTTTGGGGTGTCTGTTTTGTTTCGTTGGGTTCTCGTTGGTCGTAAATAGAAATGGTAGTGGATTCTGGGTTTTGGAGAAGATCAGGTAGGTTTAGGAGGACTTTTGGGGTGGATCTATGGCTTTTGGGTTTTTCTTTCATTTTTGGGTTTGATCCTGTTCTTGTTTGAGGTGTTTTTGACGGGTTTTGGGGTCTCCTTTGCGTTTCGTTGGGTTTTAGCGTGGTCATCATGTTGGAAAAGTGTATATTGTTTGTTTTGGAGAACTTCAGGTAGGCTTAGGGCGACTTAGGGATGGATTCATGGTATTTGGGGTTTTCTTCTGTTTTTTGGGTTGATCCTGTTCTTTTTGGGGCTCTTTTTGACGTGTTTTGTGGTCTCCGTTTGGTTTTAGTTGGGTTCATGTTGGTCGTCATGGTGAAAAAGTGTAAATTGTGGGTTTTATAGAACATCGGGTAGGTTTAGGGGGACTTTTGGGGTGGATCTATGGCTTTTGGGTTTTTCTTTCGTTTTTGGGTTTGATCCTGTTCTTGTTTGGAGTGTTTCTGACGTGTTTTGTGGTCTCCGTTGGGTTTTCGTTGGGTTCTCTTTAGTCGTAAATATAAATGGTTGTGGATTCTGGGTTTTGGAGAAGATCAGGTGAGTTTCGGGTGGTTTTCGTGGGAATTTCTTAGTTTCTGTTGTTATTTCTTCTGATGCAGTTCTTGTTTGGGGAGTTTTTGACGTGTTTTGGGGTCTCCATTGGGTTTCGTTGGGTTTTCCGTGGTCATCATGTTGAAAAAATGTAAATTGTGGGTTTTGGAGAAGTTCAGGTAGGCTTAGGGGTACTTTAGGGATGGATTCATGGTATTTGGGGTTTTCTTCTGTTTTTTGGGTTGATCCTGTTCTTTTTGGGGCTCTTTTGGACGTGTTTTGGGGTCTACGTTGTGTTTTAGTTGGGTTCATGTTGGTTGACATGGTGAAAAATTGTAAATTGTGGGTTTTATAGAACATCGGGTAGGTTTAGGGGGACTTTTGGGGTGGATCTATGGCTTTTGGGTTTTTCTTTCGTTTTGGGATTTGATCCTGTTCTTGTTTGGGGTGTTTCTGACGTGTTTTGATGTCTCCATTGGGTTTTGTTTGGTTCTCGTTTGTCGTAAAGTTAAAGCGGAGTGGATTGTGGGATTTAGAGAAGATCAGGTGAGTTTCCGTTGGTTTTCGTGGGAATTTCTTCGTTTTAGTTGTTTTTTCTTCTTATGCAGTTCTTGTTTGGGGTGTTTTTGACGTGTTTTGGTGTCTCCATTGGGTTTCGTTAGGTTCTCGTTGATCGTAAAGGTAAAGCGGAGTCGATTGTGGGATTTAGAGAAGGTCAGGTGAGTTTTGATTGTTTTTCGTGGGAATTTCTTAATTTTTGTTGTTTTTTCTTCTGATGCAGTTCTTCTTTGGGTTGTTTTTGACGTGTTTTGGTGTCTCCGTTGTATTTTAGTTGGGTTCTTGTTGGTCATCATTGTGAAAAAGTTTAAATTTTGGGTTTTGGAGAACATCGGGTAGGTTTAGGGGGACTTTTCGGGTGGATCTATGGCTTTTGGGTTTTTCTTTCGTTTTTGGGTTTGATCCTCTTCTTGTTTGGGGTGTTTTTGACGTGTTTTGGTGTCTCCATTGGGTTTCGTTAGGTTCTCGTTGGTCGTAAAGTTAAAGGGGTGTGGATTGTGAGTTTTAGAGTAGATCAGGTGAGTTTCGATTGGTTTTCGTGGGAATTTCTTAGTTTTTGTTGTTTTTTCTTCTTATGCAGTTCTTGTTTGGGTGTTTCTGACATGTTTTGGGGTCTCCGTTGTATTTTAGTTGGGTTCTTCTTGGTCATCATGGTGAAAAATTGTAAATTGTGGATTTTGGAGAACATCGGGTATGTTTAGGGGGACTTTTGGGGTGGATTCATGGTATTTGGGGTTTTCTTCTGTTTTTTGGGTTGATCCTGTTCTTTTTGGGGCTCTTTTTGACGTGTTTTGGGGTCTCCGTTTGGTTTTAGTTGGGTTCATGTTGGTCGTCATGGTGAAAAAGTGTAAATTGTGGGTTTTATAGAACATCGGGTAGGTTTAGGGGGACTTTTGGGGTGGATCTATGGCTTTTGGGTTTTTCTTTCTTTTTTGGGTTTGATCCTGTTCTTGTTTGGAGTGTTTCTGACGTTTTTTGTGGTCTCCGTTGGGTTTCGTTAGGTTTTCGTTGGTCGTAAATATAAATGGTAGTGGATTCTGGGTTTTGGAGAAGATCAGGTGAGTTTCGGGTGGTTTTCGTGGGAATTTCTTAGTTTCTGGTTTTTTTTCTTCTGATGCAGTTCTTGTTTGGGGTGTTTTTGAAGTGTTTTCGTGTCTCCGTTGGGTTTCGTTAGGTTTTCGTTGGTCGTAAATATAAATGGTAGTGGATTCTGGGTTTTGGAGAAGATCAGGTGAGTTTCGGTGGTTTTCGTGGGAATTTCTTAGTTTCTGTTTTTTTTTCTTCATATGCAGTTCTTCTTTGGGGTGTTTTTGACGTGTTTTGGGGTCTCCGTTGTGTTTTAGTTGGGTTCATGTTGGTCGTCATGGTGAGAAAGTGTAAATTGTGGGTTTTGGAGAACATCAGGTAGGTTTAGGGTGACTTTTGGGGTGGATCTATGGCTTTTGTTTTTTTCTCTCATTTTTGGGGGTGATCCTGTTCTTGTTTGGGGTTTTTTTGACGTGTTTTGGGGTCTCCATTGGGTTTCGTTGTGATTTCCGTGGTCATCGTGTTGGAAAAGTGTAAATTGTGGGTTTTGGAGAAGTTCAGGTAGGCTTAGATGGACTTTAGGGATGGATTCATGGTAATTGGGGATTTCTTCTGTTTTTTGGGTTGATCCTGTTCTTTTTGGGGCTCTTTTGGACGTGTTTTGGGGTCTCCGTTTGGTTTTAGTTGCGTTCATGTTGGTCGTCATGGTGAAAAAGTGTATATTGTGGGTTTTATAGAACATCGGGTAGGTTTAGGGGGACTTTTTGGGGTGGATCTATGGCTTTTGGAATTTTCTTTCGTTTTTGCGTTTGATCCTGGTCTTGTTTGGGGTGTTTTTGACGTGTTTTGGTGTCTCCATTGGGTTTCGTTAGGTTCTCGTTGTTCGTAAAGTTAAAGTGGATTGGATTGTGGGATTTAGAGAAGATCAGGTGAGTTTCGATTGGTTTTCGTGGGAATTTCTTAGTTTCTGTTGTTTTTTCTTCTGATGCAGTTCTTTTTTTGGGTGTTTATGACGTGTTTTGGGGTCTCCGTTGTATTTTAGTTGGGTACCTGTTGGTCATCATTGTGAAAAAGTGTAAACTGTGGGTTTTGGAGAACATCGGGTAGGTTTAGGGGGACTTTTCGGGTGGATCTATGGCTTTTGGGTTTTTCTTTCGTTTTTGGGTTTGATCCTGTTCTTGTTTGGGGTGTTTTTGACGTGTTTTGTGGTCTTCATTGGGTTTCGTTAGGTTCTCGTTGGTCGTAAAGTTAAAGGGGTGTGGATTGTGGGTTTTAGAGAAGATCAGGTGAGTTTCGATTGGTTTTTGTGGGAATTTCTTAGTTTTTGTTGTTTTTTCTTCTGATGCAGTTCTTCTTTGGGGTGTTTTTGACGTGTTTTGGGGTCTCCGTTGTATTTTATTTGGGTTCTTGTTGGTCATCAATGTGAAAAAGTGTAAATTGTGGGTTTTGGAGAACATCAGGTAGGTTTAGGGGGACTTTTGGGGTGGATCTATGGCTTTTGGGGTTTTCTTTCGTTTTTGGGTTTGATCCTGTTCTTGTTTCGTGTGTTTTTGATGTGTTTTGGTGTCTCCGTTGGGTTTCGTTGGGTTTTCGTTGGTCGTAAATATAAATGGTTGTGGATTCTGGGTTTTGGAGAAGATCAGGTGAGTTTCGGGTGGTTTTCGTGGGAATTTCTTAGTTTCTGTTGTTTTTTCTTCTGATGCAGTTCTTGTTTGGGTTGTTTTTGACGTGTTTTGGGGTCTCCGTTGTGTTTTAGTTGGGTTCATGTTGGTCATCGTGTTGGAAAATTGTAAATTGTGGTTTTTGGAGAACATCAGGTAGGTTTAGGGTGCTTTTGGCGTAGATCTATGTTTTTGGGGGAATGTCTTTCAGGTTTGGGGGTGATCCTGTTCTTTTTGGGGCTCTTTTTGACGTGTTTTGGGGTCTCCGTTGTATTTTAGTTTGGTACCTGTTGGTCATCATTGTGAAAAATTGTAAACTGTGGGTTTTGGAGAACATCGGGTAGGTTTAGGGGGACTTTTGGGGTGGATCTATGGCTTTTGGGTTTTTCTTTCATTTTTGGGTTTGATCCTGTTCTTGTTTGAGGTGTTTTTGACGGGTTTTGGGGTCTCCATTGGGTTTCGTTGGGTTTTAGCGTGGTCATCATGTTGGAAAAGTGTATATTGTTTGTTTTGGAGAAGTTCAGGTAGGCTTAGGGGGACTTTTTGGATGGATTCATGGTATTTGGGGTTTTCTCCTGTTTCTTGGGTTGATCCTGTTCTTTTTGGGGCTCTTTTTGACGTGTTTTGTGGTCTCCGTTTGGTTTTAGTTTGGTTCATGTGGGTCGTCATGGTGAGAAATGGTAAATTTTGGGTTTTGGAGAACATCATGTAGGTTTAGGGGGACTTTTGGGGTGGATCTTTGGCTTTTGGGTTTTTCTTTTGTTTTTGGGGTTTATCCTTGTTGCAGGAAGCACGGCCGAAAGCACGACAGACACCAGTAGAGTCAGATCATGCTCCATTTTATTGCCCGAATAGCCTAACTTTTATAGAGAACTTAACAGGGTTGGACAGTGTTTCACACAAGATTATTGGTCAAAAGCACTCAGACAAACAACTGCAAGAAAACAACCCCACCTGCAAGAAAACAACCCCCCTGTGATTAGCAGTCACATAAACCTTGTCCTTGAAGCCAGCTACTGGTAACAATATTTTTCTGAGTTCCTCAATTGGGCGATGTGGGAACACTGTCATGGGAACTTCTCATAGTTGCCCTGGTAGCTTGGTTTGCTCAGCTACAGCAAGCCATGGGATTTTTGCTGTTTCAAGAAATCCCTCAACAATTCCCCCTTCTTCTTTTGAGCAAACCAAGCCCGACACAGCAGTTTTACAAGTGACTCTTTAGCTATTCTTACAACACACAACGATGAATACCACCACCATAAACCAAATCCTTAATCCCCTTGTGACTAAACCCAGCAACCATCTACACCTTGTTTCAAACAAGTCAGTGAACCATTGATTGAAAGGATTGATACCATACTGAATCTTTCTCATATGCTTTTTCAGGAAAGTAATGGATTTGTGAATTGACTCATTATGATCAGAAAGGTTTAAACAGTACATTCCCTTTAAGTCCTCACACCCATTCCTTTGAGCCAAAAGCAAGATGTCAATAGCAACTTGATCCTGTAAAAGCAGATGTCGCAGACTATTTTGATCTGGTAACATCTCCTCAAGTATCTCTGTCGTGGCATAGGCTTGCCTCTTGGCCCAGCATACCAATTTTTCTAAGTTGTTAGGTGCGGCCGCAGATGCCACTCCAGGCACTGAAATTGCTAATGCCGCTCTAGCTGCAACCCCACACAATTCAACATTATCATTGCAATCTGATGCAAGCAATGCCCATTTATGTCTGGTGATCTCACGCAACTGTAACAAGCTAGGAGCAAATACAATGAGTTTATCTAAGTAACATGGACATCTGATAGCATTTGCAGGGATACCTTGCCAGGCCCCATCCCCACAAATCAGAAGCACATCAGGAGGTAAGGCCAAAGCTGCACAATTGTTCCAAACACTGTAGTTGTTACCCCTTGTCTCCATGCTACAAACCCCTAAACCCTGCTTAGCAGCGTCATTGTAATCACAGGTGTTATTTGTGTTTTTGTACCAGTATGGCCCTTTCCCGGTTCCTGTAGCAGGATTCACCTGATAGCCATGGCTACGTTCACATTTGTAGCCACCTTTCAGGTTGATACAGATTTGACTACAGATACCAGGGTTTTGACATTCATCAATATCTCCACAGTTTCTCTTGTCTACAAACTCAAACCCAGCTGGACAGTCACATTCATGTATGTTGCATTCCTTCAGGGGCTCAGCACCCCAGTCCTTGCAGTCTCTCTGCTGGTTACACACTTTGTTGATATCTATGCATTCTCCACTTCTGCACTTGAATTTGCCAGGTCCAGAGCACTGAATAACATTGTTACAGTTTGCTTCATCAGTGCCATCCAGACAGTCTCTCACACCACTGCACTGCCTACTCCCATGGACACAGTTCCCATCTTCACATCTGAACTGGTCTGGCCTGCAGGTCTGAGAAGGGCAGTTGATTTCATCACTTCCATCCTTGCAATCAGGATCTCTGTTACAGTCTTTTTCACCATCACATTTTCAGGACACCAGGATACACTGGGTTGACTGAGGACCACAGCTGATTTCATTTACCTGGCATGTTCTCATATAACACAGATCAGCAGTCTCATCAGACCCATTTTCACAGTCCGGATCCCCATCACACTGCCATCTGTTCGGCACACACTGACCACTGTTGCACACAAAGTCAGATTCAGCACACGTCTTCTTCACACAAGCACTCTCATCACTGCTGTCTGAGCAGTCTTCACATTTTGCTCTAGCACTGTCGGCAGCAGTGCACAGGCAGGTGAGGGCGAGCAGCAGGCAGAATGCCCCACAGCGCGGCAGTGCCTGCTGCCACCCTGCACCTAAGTCACTTATACTACTCCTATTACCCATGCCGTCAGTGTCAGTGGCATCCTCCTGGTACCATTTCTGTCTTTGTCGTCCCTTACTCTCCCCCTTTTCTTTTTGCCACTGACCATTCACCACAAATGGATGAGACACATGATTACTAGTTAGGAAAGAGAGTGTAACGTCTGCTATACGGCCGCAGGCAGTGCCAGCTGCAATCCTAGAAGCTGTTAGTGAACGAGCCTGCCGGTGGTCATTTGGCAGTGTAATCTGCGTCTCTGCATTCCTGCCCTGCAATAGAGCTAAATCGTCATTAATAGTCCGTAGACTGAGGCAACCCCACGGAATGTTATCCAGAAACATAGTTATAACACCGATCTGGGGACGAATAGTCTTTTTTGCATTGCAAGATAAACCTCTTATAAAAAGAATGACAAAGAGAAGCAGCACAGCCGCCGCTGCCTCCATGGTTACGTCAGACAGGCTGCAGGGTCCTGATGTCCGCCCCTCTGCTCTGTGCCGACTCGCCACACGGTGAGGGTCGGCTGCCGTTGTCCACTGATGCCTCTGGTCTCCCGTAGCAGCTCGATCTCGGATGTCCCGCATCACACCGTGATCACGTAAATTTCCCGCGGCCCTCCGCAATTCCACGTCCCGCCGCAACTCTGTTTCCCGCGGCCCTCCGCAATTCCACGTCTCGCCGCAACTCCATTTACCCGCGGCCCTCCGCAATTCCACGTCCCGCCGCAACTCTATTTCCCGCGGCCCTCCGCAATTCCACGTCCCGCCGCGACTCCGTTTACCCGCGGCCCTCCGCAATTCCACGTCCCGCCGCAAAAACCCCGTTTCCCACCGTTTTCACGCGTCTCTCAGCGGGAGTACCGCTTCTCACCGTGAGGCCTGTGTACCGTGTTTCCGGGCCGGTGTCCGGTCTGCTCAAGCGCCGGTCGGATGGGCGCTCCGAAGTCCCGACGGCGCGGCGAGATCGCGGCGCCGCTGGTCCCGGCGCCGCCGGTCCCGGCGCCGCTGGTCTCCTGGTCTACCTGCGTTCGGATGTGCCGGTGCCGCTGGTGTCCCGCTGCGCTGCGATGTTTGCCCCGGCGCCGCTGCGATGTCCGTGCTCGGCTGCGATGTCTGCTCCGGTGCTGCGATGTCCTGCTCCTGTGCGATGTCTGTTCAGGTCCTGTTCAGGTCTCCCGCTGCGATGTCCTGTTCAGGCCCTGTTCAGGTCTCAGCCTGTTCGGGCGCCATATGTTGCAGGAAGCACGGCCGAAAGCACGACAGACACCAGTAGAGTCAGATCATGCTCCATTTTATTGCCCGAATAGCCTAACTTTTATAGAGAACTTAACAGGGGTGGACAGTGTTTCACACAAGATTATTGGTCAAAAGCACTCAGACAAACAACTGCAAGAAAACAACCCCACCTGCAAGAAAACAACCCCCTTGTGATTAGCAATCACATAAACCTTGTCCTTGAAGCCAGCTACTGGTAACAATATTTTTCTGAGTTCCTCAATTGGGCGATGTGGGAACACTGTCATGGGAACTTCTCATAGTTGCCCTGGTAGCTTGGTTTGCTCAGCTACAGCAAGCCATGGGATTTTTGCTGTTTCAAGAAATCCCTCAACATATCCTGTTCTTGTTTCGTGTGTTTTTGACGTATTTTGTGTTGTCCGTTGTGTTTTGTTGAGTTCTCGTTGGTCGTAAATTTAAATGGGAGTGGATTGTGGGTTTTGGAGAAGATCTGGTGAGTTTCGATTGGTTTTCGTGGGAATTTCTTAGTTTTTGTTGTTTTTTCTTCTGAAGCAGTTCTTGTTTCGGTGTTTTTGACGTGTTTTGGGGTCTCCATTGGGTTTCGTTGGGTTTTAGCGTGGTCATCGTGTTGGAAAAGTGTAAATTGTGGGTTTTGGAGAACTTCAGGTAGGTTTAGGGTGCTTTTGGGGAAGATGTATGGATTTTGGGGAATTTCTTTCAGGTTTGGGGGTGATCCTGTTCTTTTTGGGGCTCTTTTTGACGTGTTTTGGGGTCTCTGTTGTGTTTTAGTTGGGTTCATGTTGGTCGTCATGGTGAGAAATGGTAAATTTTGGGTTTTGGAGAACATTGGGTAGGTTTAGGGGGACTTTTCGGGTGCATCTATGGATTTTGGGTTTTTCTTTCATTTTTGGGGGTGATCCTATTCTTGTTTGAGGTTTTTTTGACGGGTTTTGGGGTCTCCATTGGGTTTCGTTGGGTTTTAGCGTGGTCATCATGTTGGAAAAGTTGATATTGTTTGTTTTGGAGAAGTTCAGGTAGGCTTAGGGCGACTTTAGGGATGGATTCATGGTATTTGGGGTTTTCTTCTGTTTTTTTGGGTTGATCCTGTTCTTTTTGGGGCTCTTTTTGACGTGTTTTGGGGTCTCCGTTTGGTTTTAGTTGGGATCATGTTGGTCGTCATGGTGAAAAGGTGAAAATTGTGGGTTTTATAGAACATCGGGTAGGTTTAGGGGGACTTTTGGGGTGGAAATATGGCTTTTGGGTATTTCTTTCGTTTTTGAGTTAGATCCTGTTCTTGTTTGGGGTGTTTTTGACGTGTTTTGGGGTCTCCGTTGTGGTTTTGTTGGGTTCATGTTGGTCATCGTGTTGGAAAATTGTAAATTGTGGTTTTTGGAGAATATCAGGTAGGTTTAGGGTGCTTTAGGGTAGATCTATGGTTTTTGGGGAATTTCTTTCAGATTTGGGGGTGATCCTGTTCCTTTTGGGGCTCTTTTTGTCGTGTTTTGGGGTCTCCGTTGTGTTTTAGTTGGGTTCATGTTGGTCGTCAAGGTGAGAAACGGTAAATTTTGGGTTTTGGAGAACATCAGGTAGGTTTAGGGGGACTTTTGGGGTGGGTCTATGGCTTTTGGGTTTTTCTTTCTTTTTTGGGGGTGATCCTGTTCTTGTTTGGGTTGTTTTGTATGTGTTTTGGTGTCTCCTTTTGGTGTCGTTAGGTTCTCGTTGGTCGTAAAGTTAAAGGGGAGTGGATTGTGGGATTTAGAGAAGATCAGGTGAGTTTTGGGTGGTTTTTGTGGGAATTTCTTAGTTTTAGTTGTTTTTTCTTCTTATGCTGTTCTTGTTTGGGGTGTTTTTGACGTGTTTTGGGGTCTCCGTTTGGTTTTAATTGGGTTCATGTTGGTCGTCATGGTGAGAAATGGTAAATTGTGGGTTTTGGAGAACATCGGATAGGTTTAGGGGGACTTTTGGGGTGGATCTATGGCTTTGGGTTTTTATTTAAATTTTGGGGGTGATCCCGTTCTTGTTTGGGGTGTTTTTTATGTGTTTTGTGGTCTCCATTGGGTTTCGTTGGGTTTTCCGTGGTCATGGTGTTGGAAAATTGTAAATTGTGGGTTTTGGAGAAGTTCAGGTAGGCTTAGGGGGACTTTTGGGGTGGATCTATGGCTTTTGGGTTTTCTTTCATTTCTGGGGGATATCCTGTTCTTTTTGGGGGTGTTTTTTATGTGTTTTGGGGTCTCCATTGGGTTTCGTTTGGTTTTCCGTGGTCATCGTGTTTGTAAAGTGTAAATTGTGGGTTTTGGAGAAGTTCAGGTAGGCTTAGGGGGACTTTAGGGATGGATTCATGGTATTTGGGGTTTTCTTCTGTTTTTTGGGTTGATCCTGTTCTGTTTGGGGCTCTTTTGGACGTGTTTTGGGGTCTCCATTGGGTTTCGTTAGGTTCTCGTTTGTCGTAAAGTTAAAGCGGAATGGATTGTGGGATTCAGAGAAGATCAGGTGAGTTTCGATTGGTTTTCGTGAGAATTTCTTAGTTTTTGTTGTTTTTTCTTCATATGCAGTTCTTGTTTGGGGTGTTTTTGACGTGTTTTGGGGTCTCCGTTGTGTTTTAGTTGGGTTCATGTTGGTCATCGTGTTGGAAAAGTGTAAATTGTGGTTTTGGGAGAACATCGGATAGGTTTAGGGGGACTTTTGGGTAAATCTATGGTTTTTGGGGAATTTCTTTCAGGTATGGGGGTGATCCTGTTCTTTTTGGGGCTCTTTTTGACGTGTTTTGTGGTCTCCGTTGTATTTTAGTTGGGTTCATGTTGGTCGTCATGGTGAGAAAGTGTAAATTGTGGGTTTTGGAGAACATCGGGTAGGTTTAGGGGGACTTTTGGGGTGGATCTATGGCTTTTGGGTTTTTCTTTCGTTTTTGGGTTTGATCCTGTTCTTGTTTGAGGTGTTTTTGACGTGTTTTGGTGTCTCCATTGCGTGTCAAGTTCTCGTTAGTCGTAAAGTTAAAGCGGAGTGGATTGTGGGATTTAGAGAAGATCAGGTTAGTTTCTATTGGTTTTCGTGGGAATTTCTGAGTTTTAGTTGTTTTTTATTCTTATACACTTCTTGTTTGGGGTGTTTTTGACGTGTTTTGGTGTCTCCGTTGTGTTTTAGTTGGGTTCTTGTTGGTCATCATGGGGAATAAGTGTAAATTTTGGGTTTTGGAGAACATCAGGTAGGTTTAGGGTGCTTTTGGGGAAGATGTATGGATTTTGGGGAATTTCTTTCAGGTTTGGGGGTGATCCTGTTCTCTTTGGGGCTCTTTTTGACGTGTTTTGGGGTCTCCGTTGTGTTTTAGTTGGGTTCACGTTGGTCGTCATGGTGAGAAATGGTAAATTTTGGGTTTTGGAGAACATTGGGTAGGTTTAGGGGGACTTTTGGGGTGCATCTATGGCTTTTGGGTTTTTCTTTCGTTTTTGAGTTTGATCCTGTTCTTGTTTGGGGTGTTTTTGACGTGTTTTGGGGTCTCCATTGGGTTTCGTTTGGTTCTCGTTGGTCGTAAAGGGAAATGGTAGTGGATTCTGGGTTTTGGAGAAGATCAGGTGAGTTTCGGGTTGTTTTCGTGAGAATTTCTTAGTTTTAGTTGTTTTTTCTTCTGATGCAGTTCTTGTTTGGGGTGTTTTTGACGTGTTTTGGGGTCTCCGTTGTCGTTTTGTTGGGTTAAAGTTGGTCATCGTGTTGGAAAATTGTAAATTGTGGGTTTTGGAGAACATCGGGTAGGTTTAGGGGGACTTTTGGTGTGGATTCATGGTATTTGGGGTTTTCTTCTGTTTTTTGGGTTGATCCTGTTCTTTTTGGGTCTCTTTTTGACCTGTTTTGGGGTCTCCGTTGGGTTTTAGTTGGGATCATGTTGGTCGTCAAGGTGAGAAATGGTAAATTTTGGGTTTTGGAGAACATCGGGTAGGTTTAGGGGGACTTTCGGGGTGGGTCTATGGCTTTTGGGTTTTTCTTTCGTTTTTGGGTTTAATCCTGTTCTTGTTTGGGGTGTTTTTGACGTTTTCTGGGGTGTCTGTTTTGTTTCGTTGGGTTCTCGTTGGTCGTAAATAGAAATGGTAGTGGATTCTGGGTTTTGGAGAAAATCAGGTAGGTTTAGGGGGACTTTTGGGGTGCATCTATGGCTTTTGGGTTTTTCTTTCATTTTTGGGTTTGATCCTGTTCTTTTTTGAGGTGTTTTTGACGGGTTTTGGGGTCTCCTTTGCGTTTCGTTGGGTTTTAGCGTGGTCATCATGTTGGAAAAGTGTATATTGTTTGTTTTGGAGAACTTCAGGTAGGCTTAGGGCGACTTAGGGATGGATTCATGGTATTTGGGGTTTTCTTCTGTTTTTTGGGTTGATCCTGTTCTTTTTGGGGCTCTTTTTGACGTGTTTTGTGGTCTCCGTTTGGTTTTAGTTGGGTTCATGTTGGTCGTCATGGTGAAAAAGTGTAAATTGTGGGTTTTATAGAACATCGGGTAGGTTTAGGGGGACTTTTGGGGTGGATCTATGGCTTTTGGGTTTTTCTTTCGTTTTTGGGTTTGATCCTGTTCTTGTTTGGAGTGTTTCTGACGTGTTTTGTGGTCTCCGTTGGGTTTTCGTTGGGTTCTCTTTAGTCGTAAATATAAATGGTTGTGGATTGTGGGTTTTGGAGAAGATCAGGTGATTTTCGGGTGGTTTTCGTGGGAATTTCTTAGTTTCTGTTGTTTTTTCTTCTGATGCAGTTCTTGTTTGGGGTGTTTTTGACGTGTTTTGGGGTCTCCGTTGTGATTTAGTTGGGTTCATGTTGGTCATCGTGTTGGAAAATTGTACATTGTGGTTTTTGGAGATCATCAGGTAGGTTTAGGGTGCTTTTGGGGTGGATCTATGGCTTTTGGGGTTTTCTTTCGTTTTGGGGTTTGATCCTGTTCTTGTTTGGGGTGTTTTTGACGTGTTTTGGGGTCTCCATTGGGTTTCGTTATGTTCTCGTTGGTCGTAAAGTTAAAGGGGTGTGGATTGTGGGTTTTAGAGATCAGGTGAGTTTCGATTTTTTTTTCGTGGGATTTTCTTAATTTTTGTTCTTTTTTCTTCTGATGCAGTTCTTGTTGGGGGTGGTTTTGACGTGTGTTGGGTTATTCGTTGTGTTTTAGTTGGGTTCATGTTGGTCATCGTGTTGAAAAAGTGTAAATTGTGGTTTTTGGAGAACATCAGGTAGGTTTAGGGGGACTTTTGGGGTGGATTCATGGTATTTGGGGTTTTCTTCTGTTTTTTGGGTTGATCCTGTTCTTTTTGGGGCTCTTTTTGACGTGTTTTGGGGTCTCCGTTTTGTTTTAGTTGGGTTCATGTTGGTCGTCATGGTGATAAAGTGTAAATTTTGGGTTTTGGAGAACATCAGGTAGGTTTAGGGGGACTTTTGGGGTGGATTCATCGTATTTGGGGTTTTCTTCTGTTTTTTGGGTTGATCCTGTTCTTTTTGGGGCTCTTTTTGACGTGTTTTGGGGTCTCCGTTGTGTTTTAGTTGGGTTCATGTTGGTCGTCCTGGTGAGAAAGTTTAAATTGTGGTTTTTGGAGAACATCGGGTAGGTTTAGGGGGACTTTTGGGGTGGATCTATGGCTTTGGGGTTTTTCTTTCATTTTTGGGGGTGATCCTGTTCTTGTTTGAGGTGTTTTTGACGTGTTTTGGGGTCTCCATTGGGTTTCGTTGGGTTTTCCGTGGTCATCGTGTTGAAAAAATGTAAATTGTGGGTTTTGGAGAAGTTCAGGTAGGCTTAGGGGTACTTTAGGGATGGATTCATGGTATTTGGGGTTTTCTTCTCTTTTTTGGGTTGATCCTGTTCTTTTTGGGGCTCTTTTGGACGTGTTTTGGGGTCTACGTTGTGTTTTAGTTGGGTTCATGTTGGTTGACATGGTGAAAAATTGTAAATTGTGGGTTTTATAGAACATCGGGTAGGTTTAGGGGGACTTTTGGGGTGGATCTATGGCTTTTGGGTTTTTCTTTCGTTTTGGGATTTGATCCTGTTCTTGTTTGGGGTGTTTCTGACGTGTTTTGATGTCTCCATTGGGTTTTGTTAGGTTCTCGTTTGTCGTAAAGTTAAAGCGGAGTGGATTGTGGGATTTAGAGAAGATCAGGTGAGTTTCCGTTGGTTTTCGTGGGAATTTCTTCGTTTTAGTTGTTTTTTCTTCTTATGCAGTTCTTGTTTGGGGTGTTTCTGACATGTTTTGGGGTCTCCGTTGTATTTTAGTTGGGTTCTTCTTGGTCATCATGGTGAAAAATTGTAAATTGTGGATTTTGGAGAACATCGGGTAGGTTTAGGGGGACTTTTGGGGTGGATTCATGGTATTTGGGGTTTTCTTCTGTTTTTTGGGTTGATCCTGTTCTTTTTGGGGCTTTTTTTGACGTGTTTTGGGGTCTCCGTTTGGTTTTAGTTGGGTTCATGTTGGTCGTCATGGTGAGAAAGTGTAAATTGTGGGTTTTATAGAACATCGGGTAGGTTTAGGGGGACTTTTGGGGTGGATCTATGGCTTTGGGGTTTTTCTTTCATTTTTGGGGGTGATCCTGTTCTTCTTTTGGGTGTTTTTTATGTGTTTTGTGGTCTCCATTGTGTTTCGTTGGGTTTTCCGTGGTCATCGTGTTGGAAAATTGTAAATTTTGGGTTTTGGAGAACTTCAGGTAGGCTCAGGGGGACTTTTGGGATGTATTCATGGTATTTGGGGTTTTCTTCTGTTTTTTGGGTTGATTCTGTTCTTTTTGGGGCTCTTTTGGACGTGTTTTTGGGTCTCCGTTTGGTTTTAGTTGGGTTCATGTTGGTCGTCATGGTGAAAAAGTGTAAATTGTGGGTTTTATAGAACATCGGGTAGGTTTAGGGGGACTTTTGGGGTGGATCTATGGCTTTTGGGTTTTTCTTTCGTTTTGGGATTTGATCCTGTTCTTGTTTGTGGTGTTTTTGACGTGTTTTGGGGTCTCCATTGGGTTTCGTTAGGTTGTCGTTGGTCGTAAAGGTAAAGCGGAGTGGATTGTGGGATTTAGAGAAGATCAGGTGAGTTTTGATTGTTTTTCGTGGGAATTTCTTAGTTTTTGTTGTTTTTTCTTCTGATGCAGTTCTTATTTGCGGTGTTTTTGACGTGTGTTGGGTTATCCGTTTTGTTTTAGTTGGGTTCATATTGGTCATCGTGTTAAAAAAGTGTACATTGTGGTTTTTGGAGAACATCGGGTAGGTTTAGGGTGCTTTTGGTGTAGATCTATGGTTTTTGGGGAATTTCTTTCAGGTTTGGGTTAATCCTGTTCTTTTTGGGGCTCTTTTTGACGTGTTTTGGGGTCTCCGTTGTGTTTTAGTTGGGTTCATGTTGGTCGTCATGGTGAGAAAGTGTAAATTGTGGTTTTTATAGAACATCGGGTAGGTTTAGGGGGACTTTTGGGGTGGATCTATGGCTTTTGGGTTTTTCTTTCATTTTTGGGTTTGATCCTGTTCTTGTTTGAGGTGTTTTTGACGGGTTTTGGGGTCTCCTTTGCGTTTCGTTGGGTTTTAGCGTGGTCAGCATGTTGGAAAAGTGTATATTGTTTGTTTTGGAGAACTTCAGGTAGGCTTAGGGCGACTTAGGGATGGATTCATGGTATTTGGGGTTTTCTTCTGTTTTTTGGGTTGATCCTGTTCTTTTTGGGGCTCTTTTTGACGTGTTTTGTGGTCTCCGTTTGGTTTTAGTTGGGTTCATGTTGGTCGTCATGGTGAAAAATTGTAAATTGTGGGTTTTATAGAACATCGGGTAGGTTTAGGGGGACTTTTGGGGTGGATCTATGGCTTTTGGTTTTTTCTTTCGTTTTTGGGTTTGATCCTGTTCTTGTTTGGAGTGTTTCTAACGTGTTTTGTGGTCTCCGTTGGGTTTTCGTTGGGTTCTCTTTAGTCGTAAATATAAATGGTTGTGGATTGTGGGTTTTGGAGAAGATCAGGTGAGTTTTGGGTAGTTTTCGTGGGAATTTCTTAGTTTCTGTTGTTTTTTCTTCTGATGCAGTTCTTGTTTGGGGTGTTTTTGACGTGTTTTGGTGTCTCCGTTGGGTTTCGTTGGGTTTTCGTTGGTCGTAAATATAAATGGTAGTGGATTCTGGGTTTTGGAGAAGATCAGGTGAGTTTCGGTGGTTTTCGTGGGAATTTCTTAGTTTCTGTTGTTTTTTCTTCATATGCAGTTCTTCTTTGGGGTGTTTTTTACGTGTTTTGGGGTCTCCGTTGTGATTTAGTTGGGTTCATGTTGGTCATCGTGTTGGAAAAGTGTACATTGTGGTTTTTGGAGATCATCAGGTAGGTTTAGGGTGCTTTTGGGGTGGATCTATGGCTTTTGGGGTTTTCTTTCGTTTTGGGGTTTGATCCTGTTCTTGTTTGGGGTGTTTTTGACGTGTTTTGGGGTCTCCATTGGGTTTCGTTATGTTCTCGTTGGTTGTAAAGTTAAAGGGGTGTGGATTGTGGGTTTTAGAGATCAGGTGAGTTTCGATTTTTTTTTCGTGGTATTTTCTTAATTTTTGTTCTTTTTTCTTCTGATGCAGTTCTTGTTTGGGGTGTTTTTGACGTGTGTTGGGTTATCCGTTGTGTTTTAGTTGGGTTCATGTTGGTCATCGTGTTGAAAAAGTGTAAATTCTGGTTTTTGGAGAACATCAGGTAGGTTTAGGGTGCTTTTGGGGTAGATCTATGGTTTTTGGGGAATTTCTTTCATGTTTGGGTGTGATCCTGTTCTTTTTGGGGCTCTTTTTGACGTGTTTTGAGGTCTCCGTTGTGTTTTAGTTGGGTTCATGTTGGTCGTCATGGTGAGAAATGGTAAATTTTGGGTTTTGGAGAACATCAGGTAGGTTTAGGGGGACTTTTGGGGTGGATCCATGGCTTTTGGGTTTTTCTTTCGTTATTGGGTTTGATCCTGTTCTTGTTTGAGGTGTTTTTTACGTGTTTTGTGGTGTCCGTTGTGTTTGTTGAGTTCTTGTTGGTCGTAAAATTTAATGGGAGTGGATTGTGGGATTTGGAGAAGATCAGGTGAGTTTGGATTGGTTTTCGTGGGAATTTCTTAGTTTTTGTTGTTTTTTCTTCTGATGCAGTTCTTGTTTCTGTGGTTTTTGACGTGTTTTGGGGTCTCCGTTGTATTTTATTTGGGTTCTTGTTGGTCATCATGGTGAAAAATTGTAAATTGTGGGTTTTGGAGAACATCGGGTAGGTTTAGGGGGACTTTTGGGGTGGATTCATGGTATTTGGGGTTTTCTTCTGTTTTTTGGGTTGATCCTGTTCTTTTTGGGGCTCTTTTTGACGTGTTTTGGGGTCTCCGTTGTGTTTTAGTTGGGTTCATGTTTTTCGTCCTGGTAAGAAAGGTTAAATTGTGGTTTATGGAGAAAATCAGGTAGGTTTAGGGGGACTTTTGGGGTGGATCTATGGCTTTTGGGTTTTTCTTTCATTTTTGGGGGTGATCCTGTTCTTGTTTGGGTTGTTTTTGACGTGTTTTGGGGTCTCCATTGGGTTTCGTTGTGATTTCCGTGGTCATCGTGTTGAAAAAATGTAAATTGTGGGTTTTGGAGAAGTTCAGGTAGGCTTAGGGGTACTTTAAGGATGGATTCATGGTATTTGGGGTTTTCTTCTGTTTTTTGGGTTGATCCTGTTCTTTTTGGGGCTCTTTTTGACGTGTTTTGGGGTCTCCGTTTGGTTTTAGTTTGGTTCATGTGGGTCGTCATGGTGAGAAATGGTAAATTTTGGGTTTTGGAGAACATCATGTAGGTTTAGGGGGACTTTTGGGGTGGATCTATGGCTTTTGGTTTTTTCTTTCGTTTTTGGGTTTGATCCTGTTCTTGTTTGGAGTGTTTCTAACGTGTTTTGTGGTCTCCATTGGGTTTTCGTTGGGTTCTCTTTAGTCGTAAATATAAATGGTTGTGGATTGTGGGTTTTGGAGAAGATCAGGTGAGTTTTGGGTAGTTTTCGTGGGAATTTCTTAGTTTCTGTTGTTTTTTCTTCTGATGCAGTTCTTGTTTGGGGTGTTTTTGACGTGTTTTGGTGTCTCCGTTGGGTTTCGTTGGGTTTTCGTTGGTCGTAAATATAAATGGTAGTGGATTCTGGGTTTTGGAGAAGATCAGGTGAGTTTCGGTGGTTTTCGTGGGAATTTCTTAGTTTCTGTTGTTTTTTCTTCATATGCAGTTCTTCTTTGGGGTGTTTTTTACGTGTTTTGGGGTCTCCGTTGTGATTTAGTTGGGTTCATGTTGGTCATCGTGTTGGAAAAGTGTACATTGTGGTTTTTGGAGATCATCAGGTAGGTTTAGTGTGCTTTTGGGGTGGATCTATGGCTTTTGGGGTTTTCTTTCGTTTTGGGGTTTGATCCTGTTCTTGTTTGGGGTGTTTTTGACGTGTTTTGGGGTCTCCATTGGGTTTCGTTATGTTCTCGTTGGTTGTAAAGTTAAAGGGGTGTGGATTGTGGGTTTTAGAGATCAGGTGAGTTTCGATATTTTTTCGTGGTATTTTCTTAATTTTTGTTCTTTTTTCTTCTGATGCAGTTCTTGTTTGGGGTGTTTTTGACGTGTGTTGGGTTATCCGTTGTGTTTTAGTTGGGTTCATGTTGGTCATCGTGTTGAAAAAGTGTAAATTCTGGTTTTTGGAGAACATCAGGTAGGTTTAGGGTGCTTTTGGGGTAGATCTATGGTTTTTGGGGAATTTCTTTCATGTTTGGGTGTGATCCTGTTCTTTTTGGGGCTCTTTTTGACGTGTTTTGAGGTCTCCGTTGTGTTTTAGTTGGGTTCATGTTGGTCGTCATGGTGAGAAATGGTAAATTTTGGGTTTTGGAGAACATCAGGTAGGTTTAGGGGGACTTTTGGGGTGGATCCATGGCTTTTGGGTTTTTCTTTCGTTATTGGGTTTGATCCTGTTCTTGTTTGAGGTGTTTTTTACGTGTTTTGTGGTGTCCGTTGTGTTTGTTGAGTTCTTGTTGGTCGTAAAATTTAATGGGAGTGGATTGTGGGATTTGGAGAAGATCAGGTGAGTTTGGATTGGTTTTCGTGGGAATTTCTTAGTTTTTGTTGTTTTTTCTTCTGATGCAGTTCTTGTTTCTGTGGTTTTTGACGTGTTTTGGGGTCTCCGTTGTATTTTATTTGGGTTCTTGTTGGTCATCATGGTGAAAAATTGTAAATTGTGGGTTTTGGAGAACATCGGGTAGGTTTAGGGGGACTTTTGGGGTGGATTCATGGTATTTGGGGTTTTCTTCTGTTTTTTGGGTTGATCCTGTTCTTTTTGGGGCTCTTTTTGACGTGTTTTGGGGTCTCCGTTGTGTTTTAGTTGGGTTCATGTTTTTCGTCCTGGTAAGAAAGGTTAAATTGTGGTTTATGGAGAACATCAGGTAGGTTTAGGGGGACTTTTGGGGTGGATCTATGGCTTTTGGGTTTTTCTTTCATTTTTGGGGGTGATCCTGTTCTTGTTTGGGTTGTTTTTGACGTGTTTTGGGGTCTCCATTGGGTTTCGTTGGGTTTTCCGTGGTCATCGTGTTGAAAAAATGTAAATTGTGGGTTTTGGAGAAGTTCAGGTAGGCTTAGGGGTACTTTAAGGATGGATTCATGGTATTTGGGGTTTTCTTCTGTTTTTTGGGTTGATCCTGTTCTTTTTGGGGCTCTTTTTGACGTGTTTTGGGGTCTCCGTTTGGTTTTAGTTTGGTTCATGTGGGTCGTCATGGTGAGAAATGGTAAATTTTGGGTTTTGGAGAACATCATGTAGGTTTAGGGGGACTTTTGGGGTGGATCTTTGGCTTTTGGGTTTTTCTTTTGTTTTTGGGGTTTATCCTTGTTGCAGGAAGCACGGCCGAAAGCACGACAGACACCAGTAGAGTCAGATCATGCTCCATTTTATTGCCCGAATAGCCTAACTTTTATAGAGAACTTAACAGGGTTGGACAGTGTTTCACACAAGATTATTGGTCAAAAGCACTCAGACAAACAACTGCAAGAAAACAACCCCACCTGCAAGAAAACAACCCCCCTGTGATTAGCAGTCACATAAACCTTGTCCTTGAAGCCAGCTACTGGTAACAATATTTTTCTGAGTTCCTCAATTGGGCGATGTGGGAACACTGTCATGGGAACTTCTCATAGTTGCCCTGGTAGCTTGGTTTGCTCAGCTACAGCAAGCCATGGGATTTTTGCTGTTTCAAGAAATCCCTCAACAATTCCCCCTTCTTCTTTTGAGCAAACCAAGCCCGACACAGCAGTTTTACAAGTGACTCTTTAGCTATTCTTACAACACACAACGATGAATACCACCACCATAAACCAAATCCTTAATCCCCTTGTGACTAAACCCAGCAACCATCTACACCTTGTTTCAAACAAGTCAGTGAACCATTGATTGAAAGGATTGATACCATACTGAATCTTTCTCATATGCTTTTTCAGGAAAGTAATGGATTTGTGAATTGACTCATTATGATCAGAAAGGTTTAAACAGTACATTCCCTTTAAGTCCTCACACCCATTCCTTTGAGCCAAAAGCAAGATGTCAATAGCAACTTGATCCTGTAAAAGCAGATGTCGCAGACTATTTTGATCTGGTAACATCTCCTCAAGTATCTCTGTCGTGGCATAGGCTTGCCTCTTGGCCCAGCATACCAATTTTTCTAAGTTGTTAGGTGCGGCCGCAGATGCCACTCCAGGCACTGAAATTGCTAATGCCGCTCTAGCTGCAACCCCACACAATTCAACATTATCATTGCAATCTGATGCAAGCAATGCCCATTTATGTCTGGTGATCTCACGCAACTGTAACAAGCTAGGAGCAAATACAATGAGTTTATCTAAGTAACATGGACATCTGATAGCATTTGCAGGGATACCTTGCCAGGCCCCATCCCCACAAATCAGAAGCACATCAGGAGGTAAGGCCAAAGCTGCACAATTGTTCCAAACACTGTAGTTGTTACCCCTTGTCTCCATGCTACAAACCCCTAAACCCTGCTTAGCAGCGTCATTGTAATCACAGGTGTTATTTGTGTTTTTGTACCAGTATGGCCCTTTCCCGGTTCCTGTAGCAGGATTCACCTGATAGCCATGGCTACGTTCACATTTGTAGCCACCTTTCAGGTTGATACAGATTTGACTACAGATACCAGGGTTTTGACATTCATCAATATCTCCACAGTTTCTCTTGTCTACAAACTCAAACCCAGCTGGACAGTCACATTCATGTATGTTGCATTCCTTCAGGGGCTCAGCACCCCAGTCCTTGCAGTCTCTCTGCTGGTTACACACTTTGTTGATATCTATGCATTCTCCACTTCTGCACTTGAATTTGCCAGGTCCAGAGCACTGAATAACATTGTTACAGTTTGCTTCATCAGTGCCATCCAGACAGTCTCTCACACCACTGCACTGCCTACTCCCATGGACACAGTTCCCATCTTCACATCTGAACTGGTCTGGCCTGCAGGTCTGAGAAGGGCAGTTGATTTCATCACTTCCATCCTTGCAATCAGGATCTCTGTTACAGTCTTTTTCACCATCACATTTTCAGGACACCAGGATACACTGGGTTGACTGAGGACCACAGCTGATTTCATTTACCTGGCATGTTCTCATATAACACAGATCAGCAGTCTCATCAGACCCATTTTCACAGTCCGGATCCCCATCACACTGCCATCTGTTCGGCACACACTGACCACTGTTGCACACAAAGTCAGATTCAGCACACGTCTTCTTCACACAAGCACTCTCATCACTGCTGTCTGAGCAGTCTTCACATTTTGCTCTAGCACTGTCGGCAGCAGTGCACAGGCAGGTGAGGGCGAGCAGCAGGCAGAATGCCCCACAGCGCGGCAGTGCCTGCTGCCACCCTGCACCTAAGTCACTTATACTACTCCTATTACCCATGCCGTCAGTGTCAGTGGCATCCTCCTGGTACCATTTCTGTCTTTGTCGTCCCTTACTCTCCCCCTTTTCTTTTTGCCACTGACCATTCACCACAAATGGATGAGACACATGATTACTAGTTAGGAAAGAGAGTGTAACGTCTGCTATACGGCCGCAGGCAGTGCCAGCTGCAATCCTAGAAGCTGTTAGTGAACGAGCCTGCCGGTGGTCATTTGGCAGTGTAATCTGCGTCTCTGCATTCCTGCCCTGCAATAGAGCTAAATCGTCATTAATAGTCCGTAGACTGAGGCAACCCCACGGAATGTTATCCAGAAACATAGTTATAACACCGATCTGGGGACGAATAGTCTTTTTTGCATTGCAAGATAAACCTCTTATAAAAAGAATGACAAAGAGAAGCAGCACAGCCGCCGCTGCCTCCATGGTTACGTCAGACAGGCTGCAGGGTCCTGATGTCCGCCCCTCTGCTCTGTGCCGACTCGCCACACGGTGAGGGTCGGCTGCCGTTGTCCACTGATGCCTCTGGTCTCCCGTAGCAGCTCGATCTCGGATGTCCCGCATCACACCGTGATCACGTAAATTTCCCGCGGCCCTCCGCAATTCCACGTCCCGCCGCAACTCTGTTTCCCGCGGCCCTCCGCAATTCCACGTCTCGCCGCAACTCCATTTACCCGCGGCCCTCCGCAATTCCACGTCCCGCCGCAACTCTATTTCCCGCGGCCCTCCGCAATTCCACGTCCCGCCGCGACTCCGTTTACCCGCGGCCCTCCGCAATTCCACGTCCCGCCGCAAAAACCCCGTTTCCCACCGTTTTCACGCGTCTCTCAGCGGGAGTACCGCTTCTCACCGTGAGGCCTGTGTACCGTGTTTCCGGGCCGGTGTCCGGTCTGCTCAAGCGCCGGTCGGATGGGCGCTCCGAAGTCCCGACGGCGCGGCGAGATCGCGGCGCCGCTGGTCCCGGCGCCGCCGGTCCCGGCGCCGCTGGTCTCCTGGTCTACCTGCGTTCGGATGTGCCGGTGCCGCTGGTGTCCCGCTGCGCTGCGATGTTTGCCCCGGCGCCGCTGCGATGTCCGTGCTCGGCTGCGATGTCTGCTCCGGTGCTGCGATGTCCTGCTCCTGTGCGATGTCTGTTCAGGTCCTGTTCAGGTCTCCCGCTGCGATGTCCTGTTCAGGCCCTGTTCAGGTCTCAGCCTGTTCGGGCGCCATATGTTGCAGGAAGCACGGCCGAAAGCACGACAGACACCAGTAGAGTCAGATCATGCTCCATTTTATTGCCCGAATAGCCTAACTTTTATAGAGAACTTAACAGGGGTGGACAGTGTTTCACACAAGATTATTGGTCAAAAGCACTCAGACAAACAACTGCAAGAAAACAACCCCACCTGCAAGAAAACAACCCCCTTGTGATTAGCAATCACATAAACCTTGTCCTTGAAGCCAGCTACTGGTAACAATATTTTTCTGAGTTCCTCAATTGGGCGATGTGGGAACACTGTCATGGGAACTTCTCATAGTTGCCCTGGTAGCTTGGTTTGCTCAGCTACAGCAAGCCATGGGATTTTTGCTGTTTCAAGAAATCCCTCAACATATCCTGTTCTTGTTTCGTGTGTTTTTGACGTATTTTGTGTTGTCCGTTGTGTTTTGTTGAGTTCTCGTTGGTCGTAAATTTAAATGGGAGTGGATTGTGGGTTTTGGAGAAGATCTGGTGAGTTTCGATTGGTTTTCGTGGGAATTTCTTAGTTTTTGTTGTTTTTTCTTCTGAAGCAGTTCTTGTTTCGGTGTTTTTGACGTGTTTTGGGGTGTCCATTGGGTTTCGTTGGGTTTTAGCGTGGTCATCGTGTTGGAAAAGTGTAAATTGTGGGTTTTGGAGAACTTCAGGTAGGTTTAGGGTGCTTTTGGGGAAGATGTATGGATTTTGGGGAATTTCTTTCAGGTTTGGGGGTGATCCTGTTCTTTTTGGGGCTCTTTTTGACGTGTTTTGGGGTCTCCGTTGTGTTTTAGTTGGGTTCATGTTGGTCGTCATGGTGAGAAATGGTAAATTTTGGGTTTTGGAGAACATTGGGTAGGTTTAGGGGGACTTTTCGGGCGCATCTATGGATTTTGGGTTTTTCTTTCATTTTTGGGGGTGATCCTATTCTTGTTTGAGGTTTTTTTGACGGGTTTTGGGGTCTCCATTGGGTTTCGTTGGGTTTTAGCGTGGTCATCATGTTGGAAAAGTTGATATTGTTTGTTTTGGAGAAGTTCAGGTAGGCTTAGGGCGACTTTAGGGATGGATTCATGGTATTTGGGGTTTTCTTCTGTTTTTTTGGGTTGATCCTGTTCTTTTTGGGGCTCTTTTTGACGTGTTTTGTGGTCTCCGTTTGGTTTTAGTTGGGATCATGTTGGTCGTCATGGTGAAAAGGTGAAAATTGTGGGTTTTATAGAACATCGGGTAGGTTTAGGGGGACTTTTGGGGTGGAAATATGGCTTTTGGGTATTTCTTTCGTTTTTGAGTTAGATCCTGTTCTTGTTTGGGGTGTTTTTGACGTGTTTTGGGGTCTCCGTTGTGGTTTTGTTGGGTTCATGTTGGTCATCGTGTTGGAAAATTGTAAATTGTGGTTTTTGGAGAATATCAGGTAGGTTTAGGGTGCTTTAGGGTAGATCTATGGTTTTTGGGGAATTTCTTTCAGATTTGGGGGTGATCCTGTTCCTTTTGGGGCTCTTTTTGTCGTGTTTTGGGGTCTTCGTTGTGTTTTAGTTGGGTTCATGTTGGTCGTCAAGGTGAGAAACGGTAAATTTTGGGTTTTGGAGAACATCAGGTAGGTTTAGGGGGACTTTTGGGGTGGGTCTATGGCTTTTGGGTTTTTCTTTCTTTTTTGGGGGTGATCCTGTTCTTGTTTGGGTTGTTTTGTATGTGTTTTGGTGTCTCCTTTTGGTGTCGTTAGGTTCTCGTTGGTCGTAAAGTTAAAGGGGAGTGGATTGTGGGATTTAGAGAAGATCAGGTGAGTTTTGGGTGGTTTTTGTGGGAATTTCTTAGTTTTAGTTGTTTTTTCTTCTTATGCTGTTCTTGTTTGGGGTGTTTTTGACGTGTTTTGGGGTCTCCGTTTGGTTTTAATTGGGTTCATGTTGGTCGTCATGGTGAGAAATGGTAAATTGTGGGTTTTGGAGAACATCGGATAGGTTTAGGGGGACTTTTGGGGTGGATCTATGGCTTTGGGTTTTTATTTAAATTTTGGGGGTGATCCCGTTCTTGTTTGGGGTGTTTTTTATGTGTTTTGTGGTCTCCATTGGGTTTCGTTGGGTTTTCCGTGGTCATGGTGTTGGAAAATTGTAAATTGTGGGTTTTGGAGAAGTTCAGGTAGGCTTAGGGGGACTTTTGGGGTGGATCTATGGCTTTTGGGTTTTCTTTCATTTCTGGGGGATATCCTGTTCTTTTTGGGGGTGTTTTTTATGTGTTTTGGGGTCTCCATTGGGTTTCGTTGGGTTTTCCGTGGTCATCGTGTTTGTAAAGTGTAAATTGTGGGTTTTGGAGAAGTTCAGGTAGGCTTAGGGGTACTTTAGGGATGGATTCATGGTATTTGGGGTTTTCTTCTGTTTTTTGGGTTGATCCTGTTCTGTTTGGGGCTCTTTTGGACGTGTTTTGGGGTCTCCATTGGGTTTCGTTAGGTTCTCGTTTGTCGTAAAGTTAAAGCGGAATGGATTGTGGGATTCAGAGAAGATCAGGTGAGTTTCGATTGGTTTTCGTGAGAATTTCTTAGTTTTTGTTGTTTTTTCTTCATATGCAGTTCTTGTTTGGGGTGTTTTTGACGTGTTTTGGGGTCTCCGTTGTGTTTTAGTTGGGTTCATGTTGGTCATCGTGTTGGAAAAGTGTAAATTGTGGTTTTGGGAGAACATCGGATAGGTTTAGGGGGACTTTTGGGTAAATCTATGGTTTTTGGGGAATTTCTTTCAGGTATGGGGGTGATCCTGTTCTTTTTGGGGCTCTTTTTGACGTGTTTTGTGGTCTCCGTTGTATTTTAGTTGGGTTCATGTTGGTCGTCATGGTGAGAAAGTGTAAATTGTGGGTTTTGGAGAACATCGGGTAGGTTTAGGGGGACTTTTGGGGTGGATCTATGGCTTTTGGGTTTTTCTTTCGTTTTTGGGTTTGATCCTGTTCTTGTTTGAGGTGTTTTTGACGTGTTTTGGTGTCTCCATTGCGTGTCAAGTTCTCGTTAGTCGTAAAGTTAAAGCGGAGTGGATTGTGGGATTTAGAGAAGATCAGGTGAGTTTCCGTTGGTTTTCGTGGGAATTTCTTCGTTTTAGTTGTTTTTTCTTCTTATGCAGTTCTTGTTTGGGGTGTTTCTGACATGTTTTGGGGTCTCCGTTGTATTTTAGTTGGGTTCTTCTTGGTCATCATGGTGAAAAATTGTAAATTGTGGATTTTGGAGAACATCGGGTAGGTTTAGGGGGACTTTTGGGGTGGATTCATGGTATTTGGGGTTTTCTTCTGTTTTTTGGGTTGATCCTGTTCTTTTTGGGGCTTTTTTTGACGTGTTTTGGGGTCTCCGTTTGGTTTTAGTTGGGTTCATGTTGGTCGTCATGGTGAGAAAGTGTAAATTGTGGGTTTTATAGAACATCGGGTAGGTTTAGGGGGACTTTTGGGGTGGATCTATGGCTTTTGGGTTTTTCTTTCATTTTTGGGGGTGATCCTGTTCTTCTTTTGGGTGTTTTTTATGTGTTTTGTGGTCTCCATTGTGTTTCGTTGGGTTTTCCGTGGTCATCGTGTTGGAAAAGTGTAAATTTTGGGTTTTGGAGAACTTCAGGTAGGCTCAGGGGGACTTTTGGGATGTATTCATGGTATTTGGGGTTTTCTTCTGTTTTTTGGGTTGATTCTGTTCTTTTTGGGGCTCTTTTGGACGTGTTTTTGGGTCTCCGTTTGGTTTTAGTTGGGTTCATGTTGGTCGTCATGGTGAAAAAGTGTAAATTGTGGGTTTTATAGAACATCGGGTAGGTTTAGGGGGACTTTTGGGGTGGATCTATGGCTTTTGGGTTTTTCTTTCGTTTTGGGATTTGATCCTGTTCTTGTTTGTGGTGTTTTTGACGTGTTTTGGGGTCTCCATTGGGTTTCGTTAGGTTGTCGTTGGTCGTAAAGGTAAAGCGGAGTGGATTGTGGGATTTAGAGAAGATCAGGTGAGTTTTGATTGTTTTTCGTGGGAATTTCTTAGTTTTTGTTGTTTTTTCTTCTGATGCAGTTCTTATTTGCGGTGTTTTTGACGTGTGTTGGGTTATCCGTTTTGTTTTAGTTGGGTTCATATTGGTCATCGTGTTAAAAAAGTGTACATTGTGGTTTTTGGAGAACATCGGGTAGGTTTAGGGTGCTTTTGGTGTAGATCTATGGTTTTTGGGGAATTTCTTTCAGGTTTGGGTTAATCCTGTTCTTTTTGGGGCTCTTTTTGACGTGTTTTGGGGTCTCCGTTGTGTTTTAGTTGGGTTCATGTTGGTCGTCATGGTGAGAAAGTGTAAATTGTGGTTTTTATAGAACATCGGGTAGGTTTAGGGGGACTTTTGGGGTGGATCTATGGCTTTTGGGTTTTTCTTTCATTTTTGGGTTTGATCCTGTTCTTGTTTGAGGTGTTTTTGACGGGTTTTGGGGTCTCCTTTGCGTTTCGTTGGGTTTTAGCGTGGTCATCATGTTGGAAAAGTGTATATTGTTTGTTTTGGAGAACTTCAGGTAGGCTTAGGGCGACTTAGGGATGGATTCATGGTATTTGGGGTTTTCTTCTGTTTTTTGGGTTGATCCTGTTCTTTTTGGGGCTCTTTTTGACGTGTTTTGTGGTCTCCGTTTGGTTTTAGTTGGGTTCATGTTGGTCGTCATGGTGAAAAATTGTAAATTGTGGGTTTTATAGAACATCGGGTAGGTTTAGGGGGACTTTTGGGGTGGATCTATGGCTTTTGGTTTTTTCTTTCGTTTTTGGGTTTGATCCTGTTCTTGTTTGGAGTGTTTCTAACGTGTTTTGTGGTCTCCGTTGGGTTTTCGTTGGGTTCTCTTTAGTCGTAAATATAAATGGTTGTGGATTGTGGGTTTTGGAGAAGATCAGGTGAGTTTTGGGTAGTTTTCGTGGGAATTTCTTAGTTTCTGTTGTTTTTTCTTCTGATGCAGTTCTTGTTTGGGGTGTTTTTGACGTGTTTTGGTGTCTCCGTTGGGTTTCGTTGGGTTTTCGTTGGTCGTAAATATAAATGGTAGTGGATTCTGGGTTTTGGAGAAGATCAGGTGAGTTTCGGTGGTTTTCGTGGGAATTTCTTAGTTTCTGTTGTTTTTTCTTCATATGCAGTTCTTCTTTGGGGTGTTTTTTACGTGTTTTGGGGTCTCCGTTGTGATTTAGTTGGGTTCATGTTGGTCATCGTGTTGGAAAAGTGTACATTGTGGTTTTTGGAGATCATCAGGTAGGTTTAGGGTGCTTTTGGGGTGGATCTATGGCTTTTGGGGTTTTCTTTCGTTTTGGGGTTTGATCCTGTTCTTGTTTGGGGTGTTTTTGACGTGTTTTGGGGTCTCCATTGGGTTTCGTTATGTTCTCGTTGGTTGTAAAGTTAAAGGGGTGTGGATTGTGGGTTTTAGAGTTCAGGTGAGTTTCGATTTTTTTTTCGTGGTATTTTCTTAATTTTTGTTCTTTTTTCTTCTGATGCAGTTCTTGTTTGGGGTGTTTTTGACGTGTGTTGGGTTATCCGTTGTGTTTTAGTTGGGTTCATGTTGGTCATCGTGTTGAAAAAGTGTAAATTCTGGTTTTTGGAGAACATCAGGTAGGTTTAGGGTGCTTTTGGGGTAGATCTATGGTTTTTGGGGAATTTCTTTCATGTTTGGGTGTGATCCTGTTCTTTTTGGGGCTCTTTTTGACGTGTTTTGAGGTCTCCGTTGTGTTTTAGTTGGGTTCATGTTGGTCGTCATGGTGAGAAATGGTAAATTTTGGGTTTTGGAGAACATCAGGTAGGTTTAGGGGGACTTTTGGGGTGGATCCATGGCTTTTGGGTTTTTCTTTCGTTATTGGGTTTGATCCTGTTCTTGTTTGAGGTGTTTTTTACGTGTTTTGTGGTGTCCGTTGTGTTTGTTGAGTTCTTGTTGGTCGTAAAATTTAATGGGAGTGGATTGTGGGATTTGGAGAAGATCAGGTGAGTTTGGATTGGTTTTCGTGGGAATTTCTTAGTTTTTGTTGTTTTTTCTTCTGATGCAGTTCTTGTTTCTGTGGTTTTTGACGTGTTTTGGGGTCTCCGTTGTATTTTATTTGGGTTCTTGTTGGTCATCATGGTGAAAAATTGTAAATTGTGGGTTTTGGAGAACATCGGGTAGGTTTAGGGGGACTTTTGGGGTGGATTCATGGTATTTGGGGTTTTCTTCTGTTTTTTGGGTTGATCCTGTTCTTTTTGGGGCTCTTTTTGACGTGTTTTGGGGTCTCCGTTGTGTTTTAGTTGGGTTCATGTTTTTCGTCCTGGTAAGAAAGGTTAAATTGTGGTTTATGGAGAACATCAGGTAGGTTTAGGGGGACTTTTGGGGTGGATCTATGGCTTTTGGGTTTTTCTTTCATTTTTGGGGGTGATCCTGTTCTTGTTTGGGTTGTTTTTGACGTGTTTTGGGGTCTCCATTGGGTTTCGTTGGGTTTTCCGTGGTCATCGTGTTGAAAAAATGTAAATTGTGGGTTTTGGAGAAGTTCAGGTAGGCTTAGGGGTACTTTAAGGATGGATTCATGGTATTTGGGGTTTTCTTCTGTTTTTTGGGTTGATCCTGTTCTTTTTGGGGCTCTTTTTGACGTGTTTTGGGGTCTCCGTTTGGTTTTAGTTTGGTTCATGTGGGTCGTCATGGTGAGAAATGGTAAATTTTGGGTTTTGGAGAACATCATGTAGGTTTAGGGGGACTTTTGGGGTGGATCTTTGGCTTTTGGGTTTTTCTTTTGTTTTTGGGGTTTATCCTTGTTGCAGGAAGCACGGCCGAAAGCACGACAGACACCAGTAGAGTCAGATCATGCTCCATTTTATTGCCCGAATAGCCTAACTTTTATAGAGAACTTAACAGGGTTGGACAGTGTTTCACACAAGATTATTGGTCAAAAGCACTCAGACAAACAACTGCAAGAAAACAACCCCACCTGCAAGAAAACAACCCCCCTGTGATTAGCAGTCACATAAACCTTGTCCTTGAAGCCAGCTACTGGTAACAATATTTTTCTGAGTTCCTCAATTGGGCGATGTGGGAACACTGTCATGGGAACTTCTCATAGTTGCCCTGGTAGCTTGGTTTGCTCAGCTACAGCAAGCCATGGGATTTTTGCTGTTTCAAGAAATCCCTCAACAATTCCCCCTTCTTCTTTTGAGCAAACCAAGCCCGACACAGCAGTTTTACAAGTGACTCTTTAGCTATTCTTACAACACACAACGATGAATACCACCACCATAAACCAAATCCTTAATCCCCTTGTGACTAAACCCAGCAACCATCTACACCTTGTTTCAAACAAGTCAGTGAACCATTGATTGAAAGGATTGATACCATACTGAATCTTTCTCATATGCTTTTTCAGGAAAGTAATGGATTTGTGAATTGACTCATTATGATCAGAAAGGTTTAAACAGTACATTCCCTTTAAGTCCTCACACCCATTCCTTTGAGCCAAAAGCAAGATGTCAATAGCAACTTGATCCTGTAAAAGCAGATGTCGCAGACTATTTTGATCTGGTAACATCTCCTCAAGTATCTCTGTCGTGGCATAGGCTTGCCTCTTGGCCCAGCATACCAATTTTTCTAAGTTGTTAGGTGCGGCCGCAGATGCCACTCCAGGCACTGAAATTGCTAATGCCGCTCTAGCTGCAACCCCACACAATTCAACATTATCATTGCAATCTGATGCAAGCAATGCCCATTTATGTCTGGTGATCTCACGCAACTGTAACAAGCTAGGAGCAAATACAATGAGTTTATCTAAGTAACATGGACATCTGATAGCATTTGCAGGGATACCTTGCCAGGCCCCATCCCCACAAATCAGAAGCACATCAGGAGGTAAGGCCAAAGCTGCACAATTGTTCCAAACACTGTAGTTGTTACCCCTTGTCTCCATGCTACAAACCCCTAAACCCTGCTTAGCAGCGTCATTGTAATCACAGGTGTTATTTGTGTTTTTGTACCAGTATGGCCCTTTCCCGGTTCCTGTAGCAGGATTCACCTGATAGCCATGGCTATGTTCACATTTGTAGCCACCTTTCAGGTTGATACAGATTTGACTACAGATACCAGGGTTTTGACATTCATCAATATCTCCACAGTTTCTCTTGTCTACAAACTCAAACCCAGCTGGACAGTCACATTCATGTATGTTGCATTCCTTCAGGGGCTCAGCACCCCAGTCCTTGCAGTCTCTCTGCTGGTTACACACTTTGTTGATATCTATGCATTCTCCACTTCTGCACTTGAATTTGCCAGGTCCAGAGCACTGAATAACATTGTTACAGTTTGCTTCATCAGTGCCATCCAGACAGTCTCTCACACCACTGCACTGCCTACTCCCATGGACACAGTTCCCATCTTCACATCTGAACTGGTCTGGCCTGCAGGTCTGAGAAGGGCAGTTGATTTCATCACTTCCATCCTTGCAATCAGGATCTCTGTTACAGTCTTTTTCACCATCACATTTTCAGGACACCAGGATACACTGGGTTGACTGAGGACCACAGCTGATTTCATTTACCTGGCATGTTCTCATATAACACAGATCAGCAGTCTCATCAGACCCATTTTCACAGTCCGGATCCCCATCACACTGCCATCTGTTCGGCACACACTGACCACTGTTGCACACAAAGTCAGATTCAGCACACGTCTTCTTCACACAAGCACTCTCATCACTGCTGTCTGAGCAGTCTTCACATTTTGCTCTAGCACTGTCGGCAGCAGTGCACAGGCAGGTGAGGGCGAGCAGCAGGCAGAATGCCCCACAGCGCGGCAGTGCCTGCTGCCACCCTGCACCTAAGTCACTTATACTACTCCTATTACCCATGCCGTCAGTGTCAGTGGCATCCTCCTGGTACCATTTCTGTCTTTGTCGTCCCTTACTCTCCCCCTTTTCTTTTTGCCACTGACCATTCACCACAAATGGATGAGACACATGATTACTAGTTAGGAAAGAGAGTGTAACGTCTGCTATACGGCCGCAGGCAGTGCCAGCTGCAATCCTAGAAGCTGTTAGTGAACGAGCCTGCCGGTGGTCATTTGGCAGTGTAATCTGCGTCTCTGCATTCCTGCCCTGCAATAGAGCTAAATCGTCATTAATAGTCCGTAGACTGAGGCAACCCCACGGAATGTTATCCAGAAACATAGTTATAACACCGATCTGGGGACGAATAGTCTTTTTTGCATTGCAAGATAAACCTCTTATAAAAAGAATGACAAAGAGAAGCAGCACAGCCGCCGCTGCCTCCATGGTTACGTCAGACAGGCTGCAGGGTCCTGATGTCCGCCCCTCTGCTCTGTGCCGACTCGCCACACGGTGAGGGTCGGCTGCCGTTGTCCACTGATGCCTCTGGTCTCCCGTAGCAGCTCGATCTCGGATGTCCCGCATCACACCGTGATCACGTAAATTTCCCGCGGCCCTCCGCAATTCCACGTCCCGCCGCAACTCTGTTTCCCGCGGCCCTCCGCAATTCCACGTCTCGCCGCAACTCCATTTACCCGCGGCCCTCCGCAATTCCACGTCCCGCCGCAACTCTATTTCCCGCGGCCCTCCGCAATTCCACGTCCCGCCGCGACTCCGTTTACCCGCGGCCCTCCGCAATTCCACGTCCCGCCGCAAAAACCCCGTTTCCCACCGTTTTCACGCGTCTCTCAGCGGGAGTACCGCTTCTCACCGTGAGGCCTGTGTACCGTGTTTCCGGGCCGGTGTCCGGTCTGCTCAAGCGCCGGTCGGATGGGCGCTCCGAAGTCCCGACGGCGCGGCGAGATCGCGGCGCCGCTGGTCCCGGCGCCGCCGGTCCCGGCGCCGCTGGTCTCCTGGTCTACCTGCGTTCGGATGTGCCGGTGCCGCTGGTGTCCCGCTGCGCTGCGATGTTTGCCCCGGCGCCGCTGCGATGTCCGTGCTCGGCTGCGATGTCTGCTCCGGTGCTGCGATGTCCTGCTCCTGTGCGATGTCTGTTCAGGTCCTGTTCAGGTCTCCCGCTGCGATGTCCTGTTCAGGCCCTGTTCAGGTCTCAGCCTGTTCGGGCGCCATATGTTGCAGGAAGCACGGCCAAAAGCACGACAGACACCAGTAGAGTCAGATCATGCTCCATTTTATTGCCCGAATAGCCTAACTTTTATAGAGAACTTAACAGGGGTGGACAGTGTTTCACACAAGATTATTGGTCAAAAGCACTCAGACAAACAACTGCAAGAAAACAACCCCACCTGCAAGAAAACAACCCCCTTGTGATTAGCAATCACATAAACCTTGTCCTTGAAGCCAGCTACTGGTAACAATATTTTTCTGAGTTCCTCAATTGGGCGATGTGGGAACACTGTCATGGGAACTTCTCATAGTTGCCCTGGTAGCTTGGTTTGCTCAGCTACAGCAAGCCATGGGATTTTTGCTGTTTCAAGAAATCCCTCAACATATCCTGTTCTTGTTTCGTGTGTTTTTGACGTATTTTGTGTTGTCCGTTGTGTTTTGTTGAGTTCTCGTTGGTCGTAAATTTAAATGGGAGTGGATTGTGGGTTTTGGAGAAGATCTGGTGAGTTTCGATTGGTTTTCGTGGGAATTTCTTAGTTTTTGTTGTTTTTTCTTCTGAAGCAGTTCTTGTTTCGGTGTTTTTGACGTGTTTTGGGGTCTCCATTGGGTTTCGTTGGGTTTTAGCGTGGTCATCGTGTTGGAAAAGTGTAAATTGTGGGTTTTGGAGAACTTCAGGTAGGTTTAGGGTGCTTTTGGGGAAGATGTATGGATTTTGGGGAATTTCTTTCAGGTTTGGGGGTGATCCTGTTCTTTTTGGGGCTCTTTTTGACGTGTTTTGGGGTCTCCGTTGTGTTTTAGTTGGGTTCATGTTGGTCGTCATGGTGAGAAATGGTAAATTTTGGGTTTTGGAGAACATTGGGTAGGTTTAGGGGGACTTTTCGGGCGCATCTATGGATTTTGGGTTTTTCTTTCATTTTTGGGGGTGATCCTATTCTTGTTTGAGGTTTTTTTGACGGGTTTTGGGGTCTCCATTGGGTTTCGTTGGGTTTTAGCGTGGTCATCATGTTGGAAAAGTTGATATTGTTTGTTTTGGAGAAGTTCAGGTAGGCTTAGGGCGACTTTAGGGATGGATTCATGGTATTTGGGGTTTTCTTCTGTTTTTTTGGGTTGATCCTGTTCTTTTTGGGGCTCTTTTTGACGTGTTTTGTGGTCTCCGTTTGGTTTTAGTTGGGATCATGTTGGTCGTCATGGTGAAAAGGTGAAAATTGTGGGTTTTATAGAACATCGGGTAGGTTTAGGGGGACTTTTGGGGTGGAAATATGGCTTTTGGGTATTTCTTTCGTTTTTGAGTTAGATCCTGTTCTTGTTTGGGGTGTTTTTGACGTGTTTTGGGGTCTCCGTTGTGGTTTTGTTGGGTTCATGTTGGTCATCGTGTTGGAAAATTGTAAATTGTGGTTTTTGGAGAATATCAGGTAGGTTTAGGGTGCTTTAGGGTAGATCTATGGTTTTTGGGGAATTTCTTTCAGATTTGGGGGTGATCCTGTTCCTTTTGGGGCTCTTTTTGTCGTGTTTTGGGGTCTTCGTTGTGTTTTAGTTGGGTTCATGTTGGTCGTCAAGGTGAGAAACGGTAAATTTTGGGTTTTGGAGAACATCAGGTAGGTTTAGGGGGACTTTTGGGGTGGGTCTATGGCTTTTGGGTTTTTCTTTCTTTTTTGGGGGTGATCCTGTTCTTGTTTGGGTTGTTTTGTATGTGTTTTGGTGTCTCCTTTTGGTGTCGTTAGGTTCTCGTTGGTCGTAAAGTTAAAGGGGAGTGGATTGTGGGATTTAGAGAAGATCAGGTGAGTTTTGGGTGGTTTTTGTGGGAATTTCTTAGTTTTAGTTGTTTTTTCTTCTTATGCTGTTCTTGTTTGGGGTGTTTTTGACGTGTTTTGGGGTCTCCGTTTGGTTTTAATTGGGTTCATGTTGGTCGTCATGGTGAGAAATGGTAAATTGTGGGTTTTGGAGAACATCGGATAGGTTTAGGGGGACTTTTGGGGTGGATCTATGGCTTTGGGTTTTTATTTAAATTTTGGGGGTGATCCCGTTCTTGTTTGGGGTGTTTTTTATGTGTTTTGTGGTCTCCATTGGGTTTCGTTGGGTTTTCCGTGGTCATGGTGTTGGAAAATTGTAAATTGTGGGTTTTGGAGAAGTTCAGGTAGGCTTAGGGGGACTTTTGGGGTGGATCTATGGCTTTTGGGTTTTCTTTCATTTCTGGGGGATATCCTGTTCTTTTTGGGGGTGTTTTTTATGTGTTTTGGGGTCTCCATTGGGTTTCGTTGGGTTTTCCGTGGTCATCGTGTTTGTAAAGTGTAAATTGTGGGTTTTGGAGAAGTTCAGGTAGGCTTAGGGGTACTTTAGGGATGGATTCATGGTATTTGGGGTTTTCTTCTGTTTTTTGGGTTGATCCTGTTCTGTTTGGGGCTCTTTTGGACGTGTTTTGGGGTCTCCATTGGGTTTCGTTAGGTTCTCGTTTGTCGTAAAGTTAAAGCGGAATGGATTGTGGGATTCAGAGAAGATCAGGTGAGTTTCGATTGGTTTTCGTGAGAATTTCTTAGTTTTTGTTGTTTTTTCTTCATATGCAGTTCTTGTTTGGGGTGTTTTTGACGTGTTTTGGGGTCTCCGTTGTGTTTTAGTTGGGTTCATGTTGGTCATCGTGTTGGAAAAGTGTAAATTGTGGTTTTGGGAGAACATCGGATAGGTTTAGGGGGACTTTTGGGTAAATCTATGGTTTTTGGGGAATTTCTTTCAGGTATGGGGGTGATCCTGTTCTTTTTGGGGCTCTTTTTGACGTGTTTTGTGGTCTCCGTTGTATTTTAGTTGGGTTCATGTTGGTCGTCATGGTGAGAAAGTGTAAATTGTGGGTTTTGGAGAACATCGGGTAGGTTTAGGGGGACTTTTGGGGTGGATCTATGGCTTTTGGGTTTTTCTTTCGTTTTTGGGTTTGATCCTGTTCTTGTTTGAGGTGTTTTTGACGTGTTTTGGTGTCTCCATTGCGTGTCAAGTTCTCGTTAGTCGTAAAGTTAAAGCGGAGTGGATTGTGGGATTTAGAGAAGATCAGGTTAGTTTCTATTGGTTTTCGTGGGAATTTCTGAGTTTTAGTTGTTTTTTATTCTTATACACTTCTTGTTTGGGGTGTTTTTGACGTGTTTTGGTGTCTCCGTTGTGTTTTAGTTGGGTTCTTGTTGGTCATCATGGGGAATAAGTGTAAATTTTGGGTTTTGGAGAACATCAGGTAGGTTTAGGGTGCTTTTGGGGAAGATGTATGGATTTTGGGGAATTTCTTTCAGGTTTGGGGGTGATCCTGTTCTCTTTGGGGCTCTTTTTGACGTGTTTTGGGGTCTCCGTTGTGTTTTAGTTGGGTTCACGTTGGTCGTCATGGTGAGAAATGGTAAATTTTGGGTTTTGGAGAACATTGGGTAGGTTTAGGGGGACTTTTGGGGTGCATCTATGGCTTTTGGGTTTTTCTTTCGTTTTTGAGTTTGATCCTGTTCTTGTTTGGGGTGTTTTTGACGTGTTTTGGGGTCTCCATTGGGTTTCGTTTGGTTCTCGTTGGTCGTAAAGGGAAATGGTAGTGGATTCTGGGTTTTGGAGAAGATCAGGTGAGTTTCGGGTTGTTTTCGTGAGAATTTCTTAGTTTTAGTTGTTTTTTCTTCTGATGCAGTTCTTGTTTGGGGTGTTTTTGACGTGTTTTGGGGTCTCCGTTGTCGTTTTGTTGGGTTAAAGTTGGTCATCGTGTTGGAAAATTGTAAATTGTGGGTTTTGGAGAACATCGGGTAGGTTTAGGGGGACTTTTGGTGTGGATTCATGGTATTTGGGGTTTTCTTCTGTTTTTTGGGTTGATCCTGTTCTTTTTGGGTCTCTTTTTGACCTGTTTTGGGGTCTCCGTTGGGTTTTAGTTGGGATCATGTTGGTCGTCAAGGTGAAAAATGGTAAATTTTGGGTTTTGGAGAACATCGGGTAGGTTTAGGGGGACTTTCGGGGTGGGTCTATGGCTTTTGGGTTTTTCTTTCGTTTTTGGGTTTAATCCTGTTCTTGTTTGGGGTGTTTTTGACGTTTTTTGGGGTGTCTGTTTTGTTTCGTTGGGTTCTCGTTGGTCGTAAATAGAAATGGTAGTGGATTCTGGGTTTTGGAGAAAATCAGGTAGGTTTAGGGGGACTTTTGGGGTGCATCTATGGCTTTTGGGTTTTTCTTTCATTTTTGGGTTTGATCCTGTTCTTTTTTGAGGTGTTTTTGACGGGTTTTGGGGTCTCCTTTGCGTTTCGTTGGGTTTTAGCGTGGTCATCATGTTGGAAAAGTGTATCTTGTTTGTTTTGGAGAACTTCAGGTAGGCTTAGGGCGACTTAGGGATGGATTCATGGTATTTGGGGTTTTCTTCTGTTTTTTGGGTTGATCCTGTTCTTTTTGGGGCTCTTTTTGACGTGTTTTGTGGTCTCCGTTTGGTTTTAGTTGGGTTCATGTTGGTCGTCATGGTGAAAAAGTGTAAATTGTGGGTTTTATAGAACATCGGGTAGGTTTAGGGGGACTTTTGGGGTGGATCTATGGCTTTTGGGTTTTTCTTTCGTTTTTGGGTTTGATCCTGTTCTTGTTTGGAGTGTTTCTGACGTGTTTTGTGGTCTCCGTTGGGTTTTCGTTGGGTTCTCTTTAGTCGTAAATATAAATGGTTGTGGATTGTGGGTTTTGGAGAAGATCAGGTGATTTTCGGGTGGTTTTCGTGGGAATTTCTTAGTTTCTGTTGTTTTTTCTTCTGATGCAGTTCTTGTTTGGGGTGTTTTTGACGTGTTTTGGGGTCTCCGTTGTGATTTAGTTGGGTTCATGTTGGTCATCGTGTTGGAAAATTGTACATTGTGGTTTTTGGAGATCATCAGGTAGGTTTAGGGTGCTTTTGGGGTGGATCTATGGCTTTTGGGGTTTTCTTTCGTTTTGGGGTTTGATCCTGTTCTTGTTTGGGGTGTTTTTGACGTGTTTTGGGGTCTCCATTGGGTTTCGTTATGTTCTCGTTGGTTGTAAAGTTAAAGGGGTGTGTATTGTGGGTTTTAGAGATCAGGTGAGTTTCGATTTTTTTTTCGTGGGATTTTCTTAATTTTTGTTCTTTTTTCTTCTGATGCAGTTCTTGTTGGGGGTGGTTTTGACGTGTGTTGGGTTATTCGTTGTGTTTTAGTTGGGTTCATGTTGGTCATCGTGTTGAAAAAGTGTAAATTGTGGTTTTTGGAGAACATCAGGTAGGTTTAGGGGGACTTTTGGGGTGGATTCATGGTATTTGGGGTTTTCTTCTGTTTTTTGGGTTGATCCTGTTCTTTTTGGGGCTCTTTTTGACGTGTTTTGGGGTCTCCGTTTTGTTTTAGTTGGGTTCATGTTGGTCGTCATGGTGATAAAGTGTAAATTTTGGGTTTTGGAGAACATCAGGTAGGTTTAGGGGGACTTTTGGGGTGGATTCATGGTATTTGGGGTTTTCTTCTGTTTTTTGGGTTGATCCTGTTCTTTTTGGGGCTCTTTTTGACGTGTTTTGGGGTCTCCGTTGTGTTTTAGTTGGGTTCATGTTGGTCGTCCTGGTGAGAAAGGTTAAATTGTGGTTTTTGGAGAACATCGGGTAGGTTTAGGGGGACTTTTGGGGTGGATCTATGGCTTTGGGGTTTTTCTTTCATTTTTGGGGGTGATCCTGTTCTTGTTTGAGGTGTTTTTGACGTGTTTTGGGGTCTCCATTGGGTTTCGTTGGGTTTTCCGTGGTCATCGTGTTGAAAAAATGTAAATTGTGGGTTTTGGAGAAGTTCAGGTAGGCTTAGGGGTACTTTAGGGATGGATTCATGGTATTTGGGGTTTTCTTCTGTTTTTTGGGTTGATCCTGTTCTTTTTGGGGCTCTTTTGGACGTGTTTTGGGGTCTACGTTGTGTTTTAGTTGGGTTCATGTTGGTTGACATGGTGAAAAATTGTAAATTGTGGGTTTTATAGAACATCGGGTAGGTTTAGCGGGACTTTTGGGGTGGATCTATGGCTTTTGGGTTTTTCTTTCGTTTTGGGATTTGATCCTGTTCTTGTTTGGGGTGTTTCTGACGTGTTTTGATGTCTCCATTGGGTTTTGTTAGGTTCTCGTTTGTCGTAAAGTTAAAGCGGAGTGGATTGTGGGATTTAGAGAAGATCAGGTGAGTTTCCGTTGGTTTTCGTGGGAATTTCTTCGTTTTAGTTGTTTTTTCTTCTTATGCAGTTCTTGTTTGGGGTGTTTTTTATGTGTTTTGGTGTCTCCATTGGGTTTCGTTAGGTTCTCGTTGGTCGTAAAGTTAAAGCGGAGTGGATTGTGAGTTTTAGAGTAGATCAGGTGAGTTTCGATTGTTTTTCGTGGGAATTTCTTAGTTTTTGTTGTTTTTTCTTCTTATGCAGTTCTTGTTTGGGTGTTTCTGACATGTTTTGGGGTCTCCGTTTTATTTTAGTTGGGTTCTTCTTGGTCATCATGGTGAAAAATTGTAAATTGTGGATTTTGGAGAACATCGGGTAGGTTTAGGGGGACTTTTGGAGTGGATTCATGGTATTTGGGGTTTTCTTCTGTTTTTTGGGTTGATCCTGTTCTTTTTGGGGCTCTTTTTGACGTGTTTTGGGGTCTCCGTTTGGTTTTAGTTGGGTTCATGTTGGTCGTCATGGTGAGAAAGTGTAAATTGTGGGTTTTATAGAACATCGGGTAGGTTTAGGGGGACTTTTGGGGTGGATCTATGGCTTTTGGGTTTTTCTTTCATTTTTGGGGGTGATCCTGTTCTTCTTTTGGGTGTTTTTTATGTGTTTTGTGGTCTCCATTGTGTTTCTTTGGGTTTTCCGTGGTCATCGTGTTGGAAAAGTGTAAATTTTGGGTTTTGGAGAACTTCAGGTAGGCTCAGGGGGACTTTTGGGATGGATTCATGGTATTTGGGGTTTTCTTCTGTTTTTTGGGTTGATTCTGTTCTTTTTGGGGCTCTTTTGGACGTGTTTTTGGGTCTCCGTTTGGTTTTAGTTGGGTTCATGTTGGTCGTCATGGTGAAAAAGTGTAAATTGTGGGTTTTATAGAACATCGGGTAGGTTTAGGGGGACTTTTGGGGTGGATCTATGGCTTTTGGGTTTTTCTTTCGTTTTGGGATTTGATCCTGTTCTTGTTTGTGGTGTTTTTGACGTGTTTTGGGGTCTCCATTGGGTTTCGTTAGGTTGTCGTTGGTCGTAAAGGTAAAGCGGAGTGGATTGTGGGATTTAGAGAAGATCAGGTGAGTTTCGATTGTTTTTCGTGGGAATTTCTTAGTTTTTGTTGTTTTTTCTTCTTATGCAGTTCTTGTTTGGGTGTTTCTGACATGTTTTGGGGTCTCCGTTGTATTTTAGTTGGGTTCTTCTTGGTCATCATGGTGAAAAATTGTAAATTGTGGATTTTTGAGAACATCGGGTAGGTTTAGGGGGACTTTTGGGGTGGATTCATGGTATTTGGGGTTTTCTTCTGTTTTTTGGGTTGATCCTGTTCTTTTTGGGGCTTTTTTTGACGTGTTTTGGGGTCTCCGTTTGGTTTTAGTTGGGTTCATGTTGGTCGTCATGGTGAGAAAGTGTAAATTGTGGGTTTTATAGAACATCGGGTAGGTTTAGGGGGACTTTTGGGGTGGATCTATGGCTTTTGGGTTTTTCTTTCATTTTTGGGGGTGATCCTGTTCTTCTTTTGGGTGTTTTTTATGTGTTTTGTGGTCTCCATTGTGTTTCGTTGGGTTTTCCGTGGTCATCGTGTTGGAAAAGTGTAAATTTTGGGTTTTGGAGAACTTCAGGTAGGCTCAGGGGGACTTTTGGGATGTATTCATGGTATTTGGGGTTTTCTTCTGTTTTTTGGGTTGATTCTGTTCTTTTTGGGGCTCTTTTGGACGTGTTTTTGGGTCTCCGTTTGGTTTTAGTTGGGTTCATGTTGGTCGTCATGGTGAAAAAGTGTAAATTGTGGGTTTTATAGAACATCGGGTAGGTTTAGGGGGACTTTTGGGGTGGATCTATGGCTTTTGGGTTTTTCTTTCGTTTTGGGATTTGATCCTGTTCTTGTTTGTGGTGTTTTTGACGTGTTTTGGGGTCTCCATTGGGTTTCGTTAGGTTGTCGTTGGTCGTAAAGGTAAAGCGGAGTGGATTGTGGGATTTAGAGAAGATCAGGTGAGTTTTGATTGTTTTTCGTGGGAATTTCTTAGTTTTTGTTGTTTTTTCTTCTGATGCAGTTCTTATTTGCGGTGTTTTTGACGTGTGTTGGGTTATCCGTTTTGTTTTAGTTGGGTTCATATTGGTCATCGTGTTAAAAAAGTGTACATTGTGGTTTTTGGAGAACATCGGGTAGGTTTAGGGTGCTTTTGGTGTAGATCTATGGTTTTTGGGGAATTTCTTTCAGGTTTGGGTTAATCCTGTTCTTTTTGGGGCTCTTTTTGACGTGTTTTGGGGTCTCCGTTGTGTTTTAGTTGGGTTCATGTTGGTCGTCATGGTGAGAAAGTGTAAATTGTGGTTTTTATAGAACATCGGGTAGGTTTAGGGGGACTTTTGGGGTGGATCTATGGCTTTTGGGTTTTTCTTTCATTTTTGGGGGTGATCCTGTTCTTGTTTGAGGTGTTTTTGACGTGTTTTGTGGTCTCCATTCGGTTTCGTTAGGTTCTCGTTGGTGGTAAAGTTAAAGCGGAGTGGATTGTGGGATTTAGAGAAGATCAGGTGAGTTTCGATTGGTTTTCGTGGGAATTTCTTAGTTTCTGTTGTTTTTTCTTCTTATGCAGTTCTTGTTTGGGGTGTTTTTGACGTGTTTTGGTATCTCCGTTTTGTTTTAGTTGGGTTCTTGTTGGTCATCATGGGGAATAAGTGTAAACTGTGGGTTTTGGAGAACATCAGGTAGGTTTAGGGGGACTTTTGGGGTGTATCTATGGCTTTGGTGTTTTCTTTAATTTTTGGGGTTGATCCTGTTCTTGTTTGGCGTGTTTTTTATGTGTTTTGGGGTCTCCGTTGGTTTTTCGTTGGGTTCTCTTTTGTCGTAAATATAAATGGGAGTGGATTGTGGGTTTTGGAGAAGATCAGGTGAGTTTCTGGTGGTTTTCGTGGGAATTTCTTAGTTTGTGTTGTTTTTTCTTCTGATGCAGTTCTTGTTTAGGGAGTTTTTGACGTGTTTTGGTGTCTCCGTTGGGTTTCGCTGGGTTTTCGTTGGTCGTAAATATAAATGGTAGTGGATTCTGGGTTTTGGAGAAGATCAGGTGAGTTTCGGTGGCTTTCGTGGGAATTTCGTAGTTTCTGTTGTTTTTTCTTCTGATGCAGTTCTTATTTGGGGTGTTTTTTACGTGTTTTGGGGTCTCCGTTGTGATTTAGTTGGGTTCATGTTGGTCATCGTGTTGGAAAATTGTACATTGTGGTTTTTGGAGATCATCAGGTAGGTTTAGGGTGCTTTTGGGGTGGATCTATGGCTTTTGGGGTTTTCTTTCGTTTTGGGGTTTGATCCTGTTCTTGTTTGGGGTGTTTCTGACGTGTTTTGGTGTCTCCATTGGGTTTTGTTAGGTTCTCGTTTGTCGTAAAGTTAAAGCGGAGTGGATTGTGGGTTTTAGAGAAGATCAGGTGAGTTTCGGTTGGTTTTCGTGGGAATTTCTTCGTTTTAGTTGTTTTTTCTTCTGATGCAGTTCTTGTTTGGGGTGTTTTTTATGTGTTTTTGTGTCTCCATTGGGTTTTGTTAGGTTCTCGTTGGTCGTAAAGGTAAAGCGGAGTGGATTGTGGGATTTAGAGAAGGTCAGGTGAGTTTCGATTGTTTTTCGTGGGAATTTCTTATTTTTTGTTGTTTTATCTTCTGATGCAGTTCTTATTTGGGGTGTTTTAGACGTGTGTTGGGTTATCCGTTGTGTTTTAGTTGGGTTCGTGTTGGTCATCGTGTTGGAAAAGTGTAAATTGTGGTTTTTGGAGATCATCAGGTAGGTTTAGGGTGCTTTTGGGGTAGATCTATGGTTTTTGGGGAATTTCTTTCAGGTTTGGTGTTGATCCTGTTCTTTTTGGGGCTCTTTTTGACGTGTTTTGAGGTCTCCGTTGTGTTTTAGTTGGGTTCATGTTGGTCGTCATGGTGAGAAATGGTAAATTTTGGGTTTTGGAGAACATCAGGTAGGTTTAGCGGGAGTTTTGGGGTGGATCTATGGCTTTTGGGTTTTTCTTTCTTTTTTGGGGGTGATCCTGTTCTTGTTTCGTGTGTTTTTTACGTGTTTTTTGGTGTCCGTTGTGTTTGTTGAGTTCTTGTTGGTCGTAAATTTAAATGGGAGTGGATTGTGGGTTTTGGAGAAGATCAGGTGAGTTTCGATTGTTTTTCTTGGTAATTTCTTAGTTTTTGTTGTTTTTTCTTCTGATGCAGTTCTTGTTTGTGTTGTTTTTGACGTGTTTTGTTGTCTCCGTTGTATTTTAGTTGGGTTCTTCTTGGTCATCATGGTGAAAAATTGTAAATTGTGGGTTTTGGAGAACATCGGGTAGGTTTAGGAGGAATTTTGGGGTGGATTCATGGTATTTCGGGTTTTCTTCTGTTTTTTGGTTTGATCCTGTTCTTTTTGGGGCTCTTTTGGACGTGTTTTGGGGTCTCCGTTGTGTTTTAGTTGGGTTCATGTTGGTCGTCATGGTGAGAAAGTGTAAATACTGGGTTTTATAGAATATCGGGTAATTTATGGGGACTTTGTGGGTGGATCTATGGCTTTTGGGTTTTTCTTTCTTTTTTGGGGGTGATCCTGTTCTTGTTTCGTGTGTTTTTGACGTGTTTTGTGGTGTCCGTTTTGTTTTGTTGAGTTCTTGTTGGTCGTAAATTTAAATGGGAGTGGATTGTGGGATTTAGAGAAGATCAGGTGAGTGTGGATTGGTTTTCGTGGGAATTTCTTAGTTTTAGTTGTTTTTTCTTGTGATGCAATTCCTGTTTGGGTTGTTTTTGACGTGTTTTGGGGTCTCCGTTTGGTTTTAGTTGGGTTCATGTTGGTCGTCATGGTGAGAAAGTGTAAATTGTGGGTTTTGGAGAACATCGGGTAGGTTTAGGGGGACTTTTGGGGTGGATCTATGGCTTTTGGGTTTTTCTTTCATTTTTGGGGGTGATCCTGTTCTTGTTTGAGGTGTTTTTGACGTGTTTTGGGGTCTCCATTGGGTTTCGTTAGGTTCTCGTTGGTCGTAAAGTTAAAGCGGAGTGGATTGTGGGATTTAGAGAAGATCAGGTGAGTTTCGATTGGTTTTCGTGGGAATTTCTTAGTTTCTGTTGTTTTTTCTTCTTATGCAGTTCTTGTTTGGGGTGTTTTTGACGTGTTTTGGTATCTCCGTTTTGTTTTAGTTGGGTTCTTGTTGGTCATCATGGGGAATAAGTGTAAACTGTGGGTTTTGGAGAACATCAGGTAGGTTTAGGGGGACTTTTGGGGTGTATCTATGGCTTTGGTGTTTTCTTTAATTTTTGGGGTTGATCCTGTTCTTGTTTGGCGTGTTTTTTATGTGTTTTGGGGTCTCCGTTGGTTTTTCGTTGGGTTCTCTTTTGTCGTAAATATAAATGGGAGTGGATTGTGGGTTTTGGAGAAGATCAGGTGAGTTTCTGGTGGTTTTCGTGGGAATTTCTTAGTTTGTGTTGTTTTTTCTTCTGATGCAGTTCTTGTTTAGGGAGTTTTTGACGTGTTTTGGTGTCTCCGTTGGGTTTCGCTGGGTTTTCGTTGGTCGTAAATATAAATGGTAGTGGATTCTGGGTTTTGGAGAAGATCAGGTGAGTTTCGGTGGCTTTCGTGGGAATTTCGTAGTTTCTGTTGTTTTTTCTTCTGATGCAGTTCTTATTTGGGGTGTTTTTTACGTGTTTTGGGGTCTCCGTTGTGATTTAGTTGGGTTCATGTTGGTCATCGTGTTGGAAAATTGTACATTGTCGTTTTTGGAGATCATCAGGTAGGTTTAGCGTGCTTTTGGGGTGGATCTATGGCTTTTGGGGTTTTCTTTCGTTTTGGGGTTTGATCCTGTTTGTTTGGGGTGTTTCTGACGTGTTTTGGTGTCTCCATTGGGTTTTGTTAGGTTCTCGTTTGTCGTAAAGATAAAGCGGAGTGGATTGTGGGTTTTAGAGAAGATCAGGTGAGTTTCCGTTGGTTTTCGTGGGAATTTCTTAGTTTTAGTTGTTTTTTCTTCTTATGCAGTTCTTGTTTGGGGTGTTTTTTATGTGTTTTGGTGTCTCCATTGGGTTTTGTTAGGTTCTCGTTGGTCGTAAATGTAAAGCGGAGTGGATTGTGGGATTTAGAGAAGGTCAGGTGAGTTTCGATTGTTTTTCGTGGGAATTTCTTATTTTTTGTTGTTTTATCTTCTGATGCAGTTCTTATTTGGGGTGTTTTAGACGTGTGTTGGGTTATCCGTTGTGTTTTAGTTGGGTTCGTGTTGGTCAACGTGTTGGAAAAGTGTAAATTGTGGTTTTTGGAGAACATCAGGTAGGTTTAGGGTGCTTTTGGGGTAGATCTATGGTTTTTGGGGAATTTCTTTCAGGTTTGGTGTTGATCCTGTTCTTTTTGGGGCTCTTTTTGACGTGTTTTGAGGTCTCCGTTGTGTTTTAGTTGGGTTCATGTTGGTCGTCATGGTGAGAAATGGTAAATTTTGGGTTTTGGAGAACATCAGGTAGGTTTAGCGGGAGTTTTGGGGTGGATCTATGGCTTTTGGGTTTTTCTTTCTTTTTTGGGGGTGATCCTGTTCTTGTTTCGTGTGTTTTTTACGTGTTTTGTGGTGTCCGTTGTGTTTGTTGAGTTCTTGTTGGTCGTAAATTTAAATGGGAGTGGATTGTCGGTTTTGGAGAAGATCAGGTGAGTTTTGATTGTTTTTCGTGGTAATTTCTTAGTTTTTGTTGTTTTTTCTTCTGATGCAGTTCTTGTTTGGGGTGTTTTTGACGTGTTTTGTTGTCTCCGTTGTATTTTAGTTGGGTTCATGTTGGTCGTCATGGTGAGAAAGTGTAAATTGTGGGTTTTGGAGAACATCGGGTAGGTTTAGGAGGACTTTTGGGGTGGATCTATGGCTTTTGGGTTTTTCTTTCATTTTTGGGGGTGATCCTGTTTTTTTTTGGGTTGTTTTTGACGGGTTTTGTGGTCTCCATTGGGTTTCGTTGGGTTTTCCGTGGTCATCCTGTTGGAAAATTGTAAATTTTGGGTTTTGGAGAACTTCAGGTAGGCTCAGGGGGACTTTTGGGATGGATTCATGGTATTTGGGGTTTTCTTCTGTTTTTTGGGTTGATTGTGTTCTTTTTGGGGCTCTTTTGGACGTGTTTTGGGGTCTCCGTTTGGTTTTAGTTGGGTTCATGTTGGTCGTAATGGTGAGAAAGTGTAAATAGTGGGTTTTATAGAACATCGGGTAGGTTTAGGGGGACTTTTCGGGTGGATGTATGGCTTTTGGGTTTTTCTTTCTTTTTTGGGGGTGATCTTGTTCTTGTTTCGTGTGTTTTTGACGTGTTTTGTGGTGTCCATTGTGTTTAACTGAGTTCTTGTTGGTCGTAAAGTTAAAGCGGAGTGGATTGTGGGATTTAGAGAAGATCAGGTGAGTGTTTGTTGGTTTTCGTGGGAATTTCTTAGTTTTAGTTGTTTTTTCTTCTCATGCAGTTCTTGTTTGGGGTGTTTTTGACGTGTTTTGGGGTCTCCGTTGTGTTTTAGTTGGGTTCTTGTTGGTCATCATGGGGAATAAGTGTAAATTGTGGGTTTTGGAGAACATCAGGTAGGTTTAGGGGGACTTTTGGTGTGAATCTTTGGCTTTTGGGGTTTTCTTTCTTTTTTGGGTTTGATCCTGTTTTTTTTTGAGTTGTTTTTGCGTGTTTTGTTGTCTCCGTTGTGTTTTGTTGTGTTCTCGTTGGTCGTAAATTTAAATGGGAGTGGATTGTGGGTTTTGGAGAAGATCAGGTGAGATTCGGGTGATTTTCGTGGGATTTTCTTAGTTTTTGTTGTTTTTTATTCATATGCAGTTCTTCTTTGGGGTGTTTTTGACGTGTTTTGGGGTCTCCGTTGTATTTTAGTTGGGTTCTTTTTGGTCATCATTGTGAAAAATTTTAAATTTTGGGTTTTGGAGAACATCGGGTAGGTTTAGGGGGACTTTTGGGTTGGATCTATGGCTTTTGGGGTTTTCTTTCGTTTTTGGGGGTGATCCTGTTCTTTTTGTGGCTCTTTTGGACGTGTTTTGTGGTCTCCATTGGGTTTCGTTAGGTTCTCGTTGGTCGTAAAGCTAAAGGGGTGTGGATTGTGGGTTTTAGAGAAGATCAGGTGAGTTTCGATTTTTTTTCGTGGGAATTTCTTAATTGTTCTTGTTCTTTTCTTCTGATGCAGTTCTTATTTGGGGTGTTTTTGACGTGTGTTGGTTTATCCGTTGTGTTTTAGTTGGGTTCTTGTTGGTCATCATGGGGAATAAGTGTAAATTGTGGGTTTTGGAGAACCTCAGGTAGGTTTAGGGTGCTTTTGGGGTAGATCTATGGTTTCTGGGGAATTTCTTTCAGTTTGGGAGTGATCCTGTTCTTTTGTGGCTCTTTTTGACGTGTTTTGGGGTCTCCGTTTGGTTTTAATTGGGTTCATGTTGGTCGTCATGGTGAAAAAGTGTAAATTGTGGGTTTTGGAGAACATCAGGTAGGTTTAGGGGGACTTTTGGGGTGGATCTATGGCTTTTGGGTTTTTCTTTCTTTTTTGGGGGTGATCCTGTTCTTGTTTCGTGTGTTTTTGACGTGTTTTGTGGTGTCCGTTGTGTTTTGTTGAGTTCTTGTTGGTCGTAAATTTAAATGGGAGTGGATTGTGGGTTTTAGAGAAGATCAGGTGAGTTTCGATTTTTTTTTCGTGGGAATTTCTTAATTTTTGTTGTTCTTTTCTTCTGATGCAGTTCTTATTTGGGGTGTTTTTGACGTGTGTTGGGTTATCCGTTGTGTTTTAGTTGGGTTCATGTTGGTCATCGTGTTGGAAAAGTGTAAATTGTGTTTTTTGGAGAACATCAGGTAGGTTTAGGGTGCTTTTGGGGTAGATCTATGGTTTTTGGGGAATTTCTTTCAGTTTTGGGAGTGATCCTGTTCTTTTTGGGGCTCTTTTGGACGTGTTTTGGGGTCTCCGTTGTGTTTTAGTTGGGTCCCTGTTGGTCGTCATTGTGAGAAAGTGTAAATTGTGGGTTTTGGAGAACATCGTGTAGGTTTACGGGGACTTTTGGGGTGGATCTATGGCTTTTGGGTTTTTCTTTCTTTTTTGGGGGTGATCCTGTTCTTGTTTCGTGTGTTTTTGACGTGTTTTGTGGTGTCCGTTGTGTTTTGTTGAGTTCTTGTTGGTCGTAAATTTAAATGGGAGTGGATTGTGGGATTTAGAGAAGATCAGGTGAGTTTGGATTGGTTTTCGTGGGAATTTCTTAGTTTTAGTTGTTTTTTCTTCTGATGCAATTCCTGTTTGGGTTGTTTTTGACGTGTTTTGGGGTCTCCGTTTGGTTTTAGTTGGGTTCATGTTGGTCGTCATGGTGAGAAAGGGTAAATTGTGGGTTTTGGATAACATAAGGTAGGTTTAGGGGGACTTTTGGGTGTGATCTATGGCTTTGGGGTTTTTCTTTCATTTTTGGGGGTGATCCTGTTCTTGTTTGAGGTGTTTTTGACGGGTTTTGGGGTCTCCATTGGGTTTCGTTGGGTTTTAGCATGGTCATCGTGTTGGAAAAGTGTAAATTGTGGGTTTTGGAGAACTTCAGGTAGGCTTAGGGGGACTTTAGGGATGGATTCATGGTATTTGGGGTTTTCTTCGTTTTTTTTGGGTTGATTCTGTTCTTTTTGGGGCTCTTTTGGACGTGTTTTGGGGTCTCCGTTTGGTTTTAGTTGTGTTCATGTTGGTCGTAATGGTGAGAAAGGGTAAATAGTGGGTTTTATAGAACATCGGGTAGGTTTAGGGGGACTTTTCGGGTGGATCTATGGCTTTTGGGGTTTTCTTTCTTTTTTGGGGGTGATCTTGTTCTTGTTTCGTGTGTTTTTGACGTGTTTTGTGGTGTCCGTTGTGTTTTGCTGAGTTCTTGTTGGTCGTAAATTTAAATGGGAGTGGATTGTGGGTTTTGGAGAAGATCAGGTGAGTTTGGATTGGTTTTCGTGGGAATTTCTTAGTTTTAGTTGTTTTTTCTTCTCATGCAGTTCTTGTTTGGGTTGTTTTTGACGTGTTTTGGGGTCTCCGTTTGGTTTTAGTTGGGTTCATGTTGGTCGTCATGGTGAGAAAGGGTAAATTGTGGGTTTTGGAGAACATCGGGTAGGTTTAGGGAGACTTTTGGGGTGGATCTATGGCTTTTGGGTTTTTCTTTCATTTTTGGGGATGATCCTGTTCTTGTTTGAGGTGTTTTTGACGGGTTTTGGGGTCTCCATTGGGTTTCGTGGTGTTTTAGCTTGTTCATCATGTTGGAAAAGTGTATATTGTTTGTTTTGGAGAACTTCAGTTAGGCTTAGGGCGACTTTTTGGATGGATTCATGGTATTTCGGGTTTTCTTCTGTTTTTTTGTGTTGATCCTGTTCTTTTTGGGGCTCTTTTTGACGTGTTTTGGGGTCTCCGTTGTGTTTTAGTTGGGTTCATGTTGGTCGTCATGGTGAGAAAGTGTAAATTGTGGGTTTTGGAGAACATCAGGTAGGTTTAGGGGGACTTTTGGGGTGTATCTATGGCTTTGGGATTTTCTTTAATTTTTGGGGGTGATCCTGTTCTTGTTTGGGGTGTTTTTTATGTGTTTTGGGGTCTCCATTGGGTTTCGTTGTGTTTTCCGTGGTCATCGTGTTGGAAAAGTGTAAATTGTGGGTTTTGGAGAAGTTCAGGTAGGCTTAGGGGGACTTTAGGGATGGATTCATGGTATTTGGGGTTTTCTTCTGTTTTTTGGGTTGATCCTGTTCTTTTTGGAGCTCTTTTTGACGTGTTTTGGGGTCTCCATTTGGTCTTATTTGCGTTCCTGTTGGTCGTCATGGTGAAAAAGTGTAAATTGTGGGTTTTAGAGAACATCGGGTAGGTTTAGGGGGACTTTTCGGGTGGATCTAAGGCTTTTGGGTTTTTCTTGCTTTTTTGGGGGTGATCTTGTTCTTGTTTCGTGTGTTTTTGACGTGTTTTGTGGTGTCCGTTTTGTTTTGCTTAGTTCTTGTTGGTCGTAAATTTAAATGGGAGTGGATTGTCGGTTTTGGAGAACATCGGGTAGGTTTAGGGGGACTTTTGGGGTGGATCTATGGCTTTTGGGGTTTTCTTTCGGTTTTGGGTTTGATCCTGTTCTTGTTCGGGGTGTTTTTGACGTGTTTTGGGGTCTCCATTGTGTTTCGTTAGGTTCTCGTTGGTCGTAAAGGTAAAGGGGTGTGGATTCTGGGTTTTAGAGAAGATCAGGTGAGTTTCGATTTTTTTTCGTGGGAATTTCTTAATTTTTGTTGTTTTTTTCTTCTGATGCAGTTCTTATTTGGGGTGTTTTTGACGTGTGTTTGGTTTTCCGTTGTGTTTTATTTGGGTTCATGTTGGTCATCGTGTTGGAAAAGTGTAAATTGTGTTTTTTGGAGAACATCAGGTAGGTTTAGAGTGCTTTTGGGGTAGATCTATTGTTTTTGGGGAATTTCTTTCAGGTTTGGTGGTGATCCTGTTCTTTTTGGGGCTCTTTTGGATGTGTTTTGGGGTCTCCGTTTGGTTTTAGTTGGGTCCCTGTTGGTCGTCATGGTGAGAAATTTTAAATAGTGGGTTTTATAGAATATCGGGTAATTTATGGGGACTTTTGGGGTGGATCTATGGCTTTTGGGGTTTTCTTTCGTTTTTGGGTTTGATCCTGTTCTTGTTCGGGGTGTTTTTGACGTGTTTTGGGGTCTCCATTGGGTTTCGTTAGGTTCTCGTTGGTCGTAAAGGTAAAGGGGTGTGGATTCTGGGTTTTAGAGAAGATCAGGTGAGTTTCGATTTTTTTTCGTTGTAATTTCTTAATTTTTGTTGTTTTTTTCTTCTGATGCAGTTCTTATTTGGGGTGTTTTTGACGTGTGTTGGGTTTTCCGTTGTGTTTTATTTGGGTTCATGTTGGTCATCGTGTTGGAAAAGTGTAAATTGTGTTTTTTGGAGAACATCAGGTAGGTTTAGGGTGCTTTTGGGGTGGATCTATGGCTTTTGGGTTTTTCTTTCATTTTTGGGGTTGATCCTGTTCTTTTAGTGGCTCTTTTTGACGTGTTTTGGGGTCTCCGTTTGGTTTTAGTTGGGTTCATGTTGGTCGTCATGGTGAGAAAGTGTAAATTGTGGGTTTTGGAGAACATCAGGTAGGTTTAGGGTGACTTTTGGGGTGGATCTTTGGCTTTTGGGTTTTTCTTTCGTTTTTGGGTTTGATCCTGTTCTTGTTTGGGATGTTTTTGATGTGTTTTGAGGTCTCCATTGGGTTTCGTTAGGTTCTCGTTGGTCGTAAAGATAAAGGGGTGTGTATTGTGGGTTTTAGAGAAGATCAGGTGAGTTTCGGTTGGTTTTCGTGGGAATTTCTTAGTTTTAGTTGTTTTTTCTTGTTATGCAGTTCTTGTTTGGGGTGTTTTTGACGTGTTTTGGGGTCTCCGTTTGGTTTTAGTTGGGTTCATGTTGGTCGTCATGGTGAGAAAGTGTAAATTGTGGGTTTTGGAGAACATCGTGTAGGTTTACGGGGACTTTTGGGGTGGATCTATGGCTTTTGGGTTTTTCTTTCTTTTTTGGGTTTGATCCTGTTCTTGTTTGGGGTGTTTTTGACGTGTTTTGTGGTGTCCGTTGTGTTTTGTTGAGTTCTTGTTGGTCGTAAATTTAAATGGGATTGGTTTGTGGGATTTAGAGAAGATCAGGTGAGTTTGGATTGGTTTTCGTGGGAATTTCTTAGTTTTAGTTGTTTTTTCTTCTGATGCAGTTCTTGTTTGGGTTGTTTTTGACGTGTTTTGGGGTCTCCGTTTGGTTTTAGTTGGGTTCATGTTGGTCGTCATGGTGAGAAAGTGTAAATTGTGGGTTTTGGAGAACATCGGGTAGGTTTAGGGGGACTTTTGGGGTGGATCTATGGCTTTTGGGTTTTTCTTTCATTTTTGGGGATGATCCTGTTCTTGTTTGAGGTGTTTTTGATGTGTTTTGGGGTCTCCATTGGGTTTCGTTGGGTTTTAGCGAGGTCATCATGTTGGAAAAGTGTAAATTGTGGGTTTTGGAGAAGTTCAGGTAGGCTTAGGGGGACTTTAGGGATGGATTCATGGTATTTGGGGTTTTCTTCTGTTTTTTCTTCTGATGCAGTTCTTTTTGGGGCTCTTTTTGACGTGTTTTTGGGTCTCCGTTTGGTTTTAGTTGGGTTCATGGTGGTCGTCATGGTGAGAAAGTGTAAATTGTGGGTTTTGGAGAACATCAGGTTTGTTTAGGGGGACTTTTGGGGTGGATCTTTGGCTTTTGGGGTTTTCTTTCGTTTTTGAGTTTGATCCTGTTCTTGTTTGAGGTGTTTTTGTGTGTTTTGTGGTCTCCGTTGTGTTTTGTTGGGTTCTCGTTTGTCGTAAAGATAAATGGGATTGGATTGTGGGTTTTGGAGAAGATCAGGTGAGTTTCGGTTGGTTTTCATGGGAATTTCTTAGTTTTTGTTGTTTTTACTTCTGATGCAGTTCTTGTTTGGGGTGTTTTTGACGTGTTTTGGGGTCTCCGTTTTATTTTAGATGGGTTCTTGTTGGTCATCATTGTGAAAAATTTTAAATTTGGGGTTTTGGAGAACATCGGGTAGGTTTAGGGGGACTTTTGGGGTGGATCTATGGCTTTTGGGTTTTTCTTTCGATTTTGGGTTTGATCCTGTTCTTTTTCGGGAAGTTTTTAACGTGTTTTGGGGTTCCCTTTGGGTTTCGTTAGGTTCTCGTTGGTCGTAAAGGTAAAGGGGTGTGGATTGTGGGTTTTAGAGAAGATCAGGTGAGTTTTCATTTTTTTTTGGGAGAATTTCTTAATTTATGTTGTTTTTTCTTGTTATGCAGTTCTTGTTTGGGGTGTTTTTGACGTGTGTTGGGTTATCCGTTGTGTTTTATTTGGTTTCATGTTGGTCATCGTGTTGGAAAATTGTACATTGTGGTTTTTGGAGAACATCAGGTAGGTTTAGGGTGCTTTTGGGGTGGATCTATGGTTTTTGGGGAATTTCTTTCAGGTTTCGGGGTGATCCTGTTCTTTTTGGGGCTCTTTTTGACGTGTTTTGGGGTCTCCGTTGTGTTTTAGTTGGGTTCATGTTGGTTATCATGGGGAAGAAGTGTAAACTGTGGGTTTTGGAGAACATCAGGTAGGTTTAGGGGGACTTTTGGGGTGGATCTATGGCTTTTGGGTTTTTCTTTCTTTTTTTGGGGGTGATCCTGTTCTTGTTTCGTGTGTTTTTGACGTGTTTTGGTGTCTCCATTGGGTTTCGTTAGGTTCTCATTGGTCGTAAAGTTAAAGCGGAGTGGATTGTGGGATTTAGAGAAGATCAGGTGAGTTTGGATTGGTTTTCGTGGGAATTTCTTAGTTTTAGTTGTTTTTTCTTCTTATGCCGTTCTTGTTTGGGGTGTTTTTGACGTGTTTTGTGGTCTCCGTTGTGTTTTAGTTTGGTTCTTGTTGGTCATCATGGGGAATAAGTGTAAACTGTGGGTTTTGGAGAACATCGGGTAGGTTTAGGGGGACTTTTCGGGTGGATCTTTGGCTTTTGGGTTTTTCTTTCGTTTTTGGGTTTGATCCTGTTCTTGTTTGGGGTGTTTTTGACGTGTTTTGTGGTCTCCGTTGTGTTTTAGTTTGGTTCTTGTTGGTCATCATGGGGAATAAGTGTAAACTGTGGGTTTTATAGAACATCGGGTAATTTTAGGGGGACTTTTGGGGTGGATCTATGGCTTTTGGGTTTTTCTTTCATTTTTGGGGGTGATCCTGTTCTTGTTTGGGGTGTTTGTGACGTGTTTTGGGGTCTCCATTGGGTTTCGTTGGGTTTTCCGTGGTCATCGTGTTTGAAAAGTGTATATTGTGGGTTTTGGAGAAGTTCAGGTAGGCTTAGGGGGACATTAGGGATGGATTCATGGTATTTGGGGTTTTCTTCTGTTTTTTTGGGTTGATCCTGTTCTTTTTGGGGCTTTTTTTGACGTGTTTTTGGGTCTCCGTTTGGTTTTAGTTGGGTTCATGGTGGTCGTCATGGTGAGAAAGTGTAAATTTTGGGTTTTGGAGAACATCGGGTAGGTTTAGGGGGACTTTTGGGGTGGATCTATGGCTTTTGGGTTTTTCTTTCGTTTTTGGGTTTGATCCTGTTCTTGTTTGTGGTGTTTTTGACGTGTTTTGGTGTCTCCATTGGGTTTCGTTAGGTTCTCGTTGGTCGTAAAGATAAAGCGGAGTGGATTGTGGGATTTAGAGAAGATCAGGTGAGTTTGGGTTGGTTTTCGTGGGAATTTCTTAGTTTTAGTTGTTTTTTCTTCTTATGCAGTTCTTGTTTGGGTTGTTTTTGACGTGTTTTGGGGTCTCCGTTTGGTTTTAGTTGGGTTCATGTTGGTCGTCATGGTGAGAAAGTGTAAATTGTGGGTTTTGGAGAACATCGGGTAGGTTTAGGGGGACTTTTTTGGTGGATCTTTGGCCTTTGGGTTTTTCTTTCGTTTTTGGGTTTGATCCTGTTCTTGTTTGGGGTGTTTTTGACGTGTTTTGGTGTCTCCATTGGGTTTCGTTAAGTTCTTCTTGGTCGAAAAGGTAAACGGATTGGATTGTGGGATTTAGAGAAGATCAGGTGAGTTTCGATTGTTTTTCGTGGGAATTTCTTAATTTTTGTTGTTTTTTCTTCTGATGCAGTTCTTATTTGGGGTGTTTTTGACGTGTTTTGGGTTATCCGTTGTGTTTTAGTTGGGTTCATGTTGGTCATCTTGTTGGACAAGTGTAAATTGTGGGTTTTGGAGAATATCAGGTAGGTTTAGGGGGACTTTTGGGGTGGATCTATGGCTTTGGGGTTTTTCTTTCATTTTTGGGGGTGATCCTGTTCTTGTTTGAGGTGTTTTTGTGTGTTTTGTGGTCTCCGTTGGGTTTTGTTGGGTTCTCGTTGGTCGTAAAGGTAAATGGGAGTGGATTGTGGGTTTTGGAGAACATCAGGTAGGCTTAGGGGGACTTTTGGGGTGTATCTATGGCTTTGGGCTTTTCTTTAATTTTTGGGTGTGATCCTGTTTTTGTTTGGGGTGTTTTTGATGGGTTTTGTGGTGTCCGTTGTGTTTTGCTGAGTTCTTGTTGGTCGTAAATTTAAATGGGAGTGGATTGTGGTTTTTGGAGAACATCAGGTAGGTTTAGGGTGCTTTTGGTGTAGATCTATGGTTTTTGGGGAATTTCTTTCAGGTTTGGGGGTGATCCTGTTCTTTTTGGGGCTCTTTTTGACGTGTTTTGGGGTCTCCGTTGTGTTGTAGTTGGGTTCATGTTGGTCGTCATGGTGAGAAATTGTAAATTGTGGGTTTTATAGAACATCGGGTAATTTTAGGGGGACTTTTGGGGTGGATCTATGGCTTTTGGGTTTTTCTTTCATTTTTGGGGGTGATCCTGTTCTTGTTTGGGGTGTTTTTTATGTGTTTTGGGGTCTCCATTGGGTTTCGTTGGGTTTTAGCGTGGTCTTCATGTTGGAAAATTGTATATTGTTTGTTTTGGAGAACTTCAGGTAGGCTTAGGGCGACTTTTTGGATGGATTCATGGTATTTGGGGTTTTCTTCTGTTTTTTGGGTTGATCCTGTTCTTTTTGGGGCTCTTTTTGACGTGTTTTTGGGTCTCCGTTTGGTTTTAGTTGGGTTCATGGTGGTCGTCATGGTGAGAAAGTGTAAATTTTGGGTTTTGGAGAACATCAGGTAGGTTTAGGGGGACTTTTGGGGTGTATCTATGGCTTTTGGGTTTTTCTTTAAAATTTGGGGGTGATCCTGTTCTTGTTTGGGGTGTTTTTGATGTGTTTTGTGGTCTCCATTGGGTTTCGTTGGGTTTTAGCGTGGTCTTCATGTTGGAAAAGTGTAAATTGTGGGTTTTGGAGAAGTTCAGGTAGGCTTAGGGGGACTTTAGGGATGGATTCATGGTATTTGGGGTTTTCTTCTGTTTTTTGAGTTGATCCTGTTCTTTTTGGGGCTCTTTTTGACGTGTTTTGGGGTCTCCGTTTGGTTTTAGTTGGGTTTATGTTGGTCGTCATGGTGAAAAAGTGTAAATTGTGGGTTTTGGAGAACATCGGGTAGGTTCACGGGGACTTTTGGGGTGGATCTATGGCTTTTGGGTTTTTCTTTCTTTTTTGGGGTTGATCCTGTTCTTGTTTCGTGTGTTTTTGACGTGTTTTGTGGTGTCCATTGTGTTTTGTTGAGTTCTTTTTGGTCGTAAATTTAAATGGGAGTGGATTGTGGGATTTAGAGAAGATCAGGTGAGTTTGGATTGGTTTTCGTGGGAATTTCTTAGTTTTAGTTGTTTTTTCTTCTTATGCAGTTCTTGTTTGGGGTGTTTTTGACGTGTTTTGGGGTCTCCGTTGTGTTTTAGTTGGGTTCTTGTTGGTAATCATGGGGAATAAGTGTAAATTGTGGGTTTTGGAGAATATCAGGTAGGTTTAGGGGGACTTTTGTGGTGGATCTTTGGCTTTTGGGTTTTTCTTTCGTTTTTGAGTTTGATCCTGTTCTTGTTTGAGGTGTTTTTGTGTGTTTTGTGGTCTCCGTTGGATTTTGTTGTGTTCTCGTTGGTCGTAAAGGTAAATGGGAGTGGATTGTGGGTTTTGGAGAAGATCAGGTGAGTTTCGGGTGGTTTTCATGGGAATTTCTTAGTTTTTGCTGTTTTTACTTCTGATGCAGTTCTTGTTTGGGGTGTTTTTGACGTGTTTTGGGGTCTCCGTTTGGTTTTAGTTGGGTTCATGTTGGTCATCATGGTGAGAAAGTGTAAATTGTGGTTTTTGGAGAACATCAGGTAGGTTTAGGGGGACTTTTGGAGTGGATCTATGGCTTTTGGGGTTTTCTTTCGTTTTTGGGTTTGATCCTCTTCTTGTTTGGGGTGTTTTTGACGTGTTTTGGTGTCTCCATTGGGTTTCGTTAGGTTCTCGTTGGTCGTAAAGTTAAAGCGGAGTGGATTGTGGGATTTAGAGAAGATCAGGTGAGTTTCGGTTGGTTTTCGTGGGAATTTCTTAGTTTTAGTTTTTTTTTCTTCTGATGCAGTTCTTGTTTGGGGTGTTTTTGACGTGTTTTGGGGTCCCCGTTGTGTTTTAGTTGGGTTCTTGTTGGTCATCATGGGGAATAAGTGTAAATTGTGGGTTTTGGAGAATATCAGGTAGGTTTAGGGGGACTTTTGGGGTGGATCTTTGGCTTTTGTTTTTTTTTTTCGTTTTTGAGTTTGATCCTGTTCTTGTTTGAGGTGTTTTTGTGTGTTTTGTGGTCTCCGTTGGGTTTTGTTGGGTTCTCGTTGGTCGTAAAGGTAAATGGGAGTGGATTGTGGGTTTTGGAGAAGATCAGGTGAGTTTCGGGTGGTTTTCATGGGAATTTCTTAGTTTTTGTTGTTTTTTCTTCTGATGCAGTACTTTTTTGGGTGTTTTTGACGTGTTTTTGGGTCTCCGTTGTGTTTTAGTTGGGTTAATGTTGGTCATCGTGTTGGAAAAGTGTAAATTGTGGTTTTTGGAGAACATCAGGTAGGTTTAGGGTGCTTTTGGGGTGGATCTATGGTTTTTGGGGAATTTCTTTCAGGTTTGGGGGTGATCCTGTTCTTTTTGGGGCTCTTTTTGACGTGTTTTGGGGTCTCCGTTGTGTTGTAGTTGGGTTCATGTTGGTCGTCATGGTGAGAAATTGTAAATTGTGGGTTTTATAGAACATCGGGTAATTTTAGGGGGACATTTGGGGTGGATCTATGGCTTTTGGGTTTTTCTTTAATATTTGGGGGTGATCCTGTTCTTGTTTGGGGTGTTTTTTATGTGTTTTGGTGTCTCCATTGGGTTTCGTTGGGTTTTCCGTGGTCATCGTGTTGGAAAAGTGTAAATTGTGGGTTTTGGAGAAGTTCAGGTAGGCTTAGGGGGACTTTAGGGATGGATTCATGGTATTTGGGGTTTTCTTCTGTTTTTTGAGTTGATCCTGTTCTTTTTGGGGCTCTTTTGGACGTGTTTTGGGGTCTCCGTTTGGTTTTAGTTGGGTTCATGTTGGTCGTCATGGTGAAAAAGTGTAAATTTTGGGTTTTGGAGAACATCGGGTAGGTTTAGGGGGACATTTGGGGTGGATCTATGGCTTTTGTTTTTTTTTTTTCGTTTTTGGGTTTGATCCTGTTCTTGTTTGGGGTGTTTTTGACGTGTTTTGGTGTCTCTATTGGGTTTCGTTAGGTTCTCGTTGGTCGTAAAGATAAAGCGGAGTGGATTATGGGATTTAGAGAAGATCAGGTGAGTTTCGGTTGGTTTTCGTGGGAATTTCTTAGTTTTAGTTGTTTTTTCTTCTTATGCAGTTCTTGTTTGGGGTGTTTTTGACGTGTTTTGGGGTCTCCGTTGTGTTTTAGTTGGGTTCTTGTTGGTCATCATGGGGAATAAGTGTAAATTGTGGGTTTTGGAGAACATCAGGTAGGTTTAGGGGGACTTTTGGGGTGGATCTATGGCTTTTGGGGTTTTCTTTCGTTTTTGGGTTTGATCCTGTTCTTGTTTGGGGTGTTTTTGACGTGTTTTGGTGTCTCCATTGGGTTTCGTTAAGTTCTCGTTGGTCGTAAAGGTAAAGCGGATTGGATTGTGGGATTTAGAGAAGATCAGGTGAGTTTCGATTGTTTTTCGTGGGAATTTCTTAGTTTTTGTTGTTTTTTCTTCTGATGAAGTTCTTGTTTGGGGTGTTTTTGACGTGTTTTGGGGTCTCCGTTTGGTTTTAGTTGGGTTAATGTTGGTCATCGTGTTGGAAAAGTGTAAATTGTGGTTTTTGGAGAACATCAGGTAGGTTTAGGGTGCTTTTGGGGTAGATCTATGGTTTTTGGGGAATTTCTTTCAGGTTTGGGGGTGATCCTGTTCTTTTTGGGGCTCTTTTTGACGTGTTTTGGGGTCTCCGTTGTGTTTTAGTTGGGTTCATGTTGGTCGTCATGGTGAGAAAGGGTAAATTGTGGGTTTTGGAGAACATCGGGTAGGTTTAGGTGGACTTTTGGGGTGGATCTATGGCTTTTGGGTTTTTCTTTCATTTTTGGGTTTGATCCTGTTCTTGTTTGAGGTGTTTTTGACGGGTTTTGGTGTCTCCATTGGGTTTCGTTGGGTTTTAGCGTGGTCATCATGTTGGAAAAGTGTATATTGTTTGTTTTGGAGAACTTCAGGTAGGCTTCGGGCGACTTAGGGATGGATTCATGGTATTTGGGGTTTTCTTCTGTTTTTTTTGGGTTGATCCTGTTCTTTTTGGGGCTCTTTTTGACGTGTTTTGGGGTCTCCGTTTGGTTTTAGTTGGGTTCATGTTGGTCATCATGGTGAGAAAGTGTAAATTGTGGGTTTTGGAGAACATCAGGTAGGTTTAGGGGGACTTTTGGGGTGGATCTATGGCTTTTGGTGTTTTCTTTCCTTTTTGGGTTTGATCCTGTTCTTGTTTGGGGTGTTTTTGACGTGTTTTGGTGTCTCCATTGGGTTTCGTTAGGTTCTCGTTGGTCGTAAAGTTAAAGTGGATTGGATTGTGGGATTTAGAGAAGATCAGGTGAGTTTCGGTTGGTTTTCGTGGGAATTTCTTAGTTTTAGTTGTTTTTTCTTCTTATGCAGTTCTTGTTTGGGGTGTTTTTGACGTGTTTTGGTGTCTCCGTTGTGTTTTAGTTGGGTTCTTGTTGGTCATCATGGGGAATAAGTGTAAATTGTGGGTTTTGGAGAATATCAGGTAGGTTTAGGGGGACTTTTTTGGTGGATCTTTGGCCTTTGGGTTTTTCTTTCGTTTTTGAGTTTGATCCTGTTCTTGTTTGAGGTGTTTTTGTGTGTTTTGTGGTCTCTGTTGGATTTTGTTGGGTTCTCGTTGGTCGTAAAGGTAAATGGGAGTGGATTGTGGGTTTTGGAGAAGATCAGGTGAGTTTCGGGTGGTTTTCATGGGAATTTCTTAGTTTTAGTTGTTTTTTCTTCTGATGCAGTTCTTGTTTGGGGTGTTTTTGACGTGTTTTGGGGTCTCCGTTGTGTTTTAGTTGGGTTAATGTTGGTCATCGTGTTGGAAAAGTGTAAATTGTGGTTTTTGGAGAACATCAGGTAGGTTTAGGGTGCTTTTGGGGTAGATCTATGGTTTTTGGGGAATTTCTTTCAGGTTTGGGGGTGATCCTGTTCTTTTTGGGGCTCTTTTTGACGTGTTTTGGGGTCTCCGTTGTGTTTTAGTTGGGTTCATGTTGGTCGTCATGGTGAGAAATTGTAAATTGTGGGTTTTATAGAACATCGGGTAATTTTACGGGGACTTTTGGGGTGGATCTATGGCTTTTGGGTTTTTCTTTCATTTTTGGGGGTGATCCTGTTCTTGTTTGAGGTGTTTTTGACGGGTTTTGGGGTCTCCATTGGGTTTCGTTGGGTTTTAGCGTGGTCATCATGTTGGAAAATTGTATATTGTTTGTTTTGGAGAACTTCAGGTAGGCTTAGGGCGACTTTTTGGATGGATTCATGGTATTTGGGTTTTTCTTCTGTTTTTTGGGTTGATCCTGTTCTTTTTGGGGCTCTTTTTGACGTGTTTTGGGGTCTCCGTTTGGTTTTAGTTGGGTTCATGTTGGTCGTCATGGTGAGAAAGTGTAAATTGTGGGTTTTGGAGAACATCAGGTAGGTTTAGGGGGACTTTTGGGGTGTATCTATGGCTTTGGGTTTTTCTTTAAAATTTGGGGGTGATCCTGTTCTTGTTTGGGGTGTTTTTTATGTGTTTTGGGGTCTCCATTGGGTTTCGTTGGGTTTTCCGTGGTCATCGTGTTGGAAAAGTGTAAATTGTGGGTTTTGGAGAAGTTCAGGTAGGCTTAGGGGGACTTTTTGGATGGATTCATGGTATTTGGGGTTTTCTTCTGTTTTTTGAGTTGATCCTGTTCTTTTTGGGGCTCTTTTGGACGTGTTTTGGGGTCTCCGTTTGGTTTTAGTTGGGTTCATGTTGGTCGTCATGGTGAAAAAGTGGAAATTTTGGGTTTTGGAGAACATCGGGTAGGTTTAGGGGGACTTTTGGGGTGTATCTATGGCTTTGGGGTTTTCTTTAATTTTTGGGGGTGATCCTGTTCTTGTTTGGGGTGTTTTTTATGTGTTTTGGGGTCTCCATTGGGTTTCGTTGTGTTTTCCGTGGTCATCGTGTTGGAAAAGTGTAAATTGTGGGTTTTGGAGAAGTTCAGGTAGGCTTAGGTGTACTTTAGGGATGGATTCATGGTATTTGGGGTTTTCTTCTGTTTTTTGGGTTGATCCTGTTCTTTTTGGGGCTCTTTTTGACGTGTTTTGGGGTCTCCATTTGGTCTTATTTGCGTTCATGTTGATCGTCATGGTGAAAAAATGTAAATTGTGGGTTTTATAGAACATCGGGTAGGTTTAGGGGGACTTTTGGGGTGGATCTATGGCTTTTGGGGTTTTCTTTCGTTTTTGGGTTTGATCCTGTTCTTGTTTGGGGTGTTTTTGACGTGCTTTAAGGTCTTCATTGGGTTTCGTTAGGTTCTCGTTGGTCGTAAAGGTAAAGGGGTGTGGATTGTGGGTTTTAGAGAAGGTCAGGTGAGTTTCAATTGTTTTTCGTGGGAATTTCTTAATTTTTGTTGTTTTTTCTTCTGATGCAGTTCTTATTTGGGGTGTTTTTGATGTGTGTTGGGTTATCCGTTGTGTTTTAGTTGGGTTCTTGTTGGTCATCGTGTTGGAAAATTGTAAATTGTGTTTTTTGGAGAACATCAGGTAGGTTTAGGGTGCTTTTGGGGTAGATCTATGGTTTTTGGGGAATTTCGTTCAGGTTTGGGGGTGATCCTGTTCTTTTAGTGGCTCTTTTTGACGTGTTTTGTGGTCTCCGTTGTGTTTTAGTTGGGTTCATGTTGGTCGTCATGGTGAGAAAGTGTAAATTGTGGGTTTTGGAGAACATCAGGTAGGTTTAGGGGGACTTTTGGGGTGTATCTATGGCTTTGGGTTTTTCTTTAATATTTGGGGGTGATCCTGTTCTTGTTTGGGGTGTTTTTGATGTGTTTTGGGGTCTCCATTGGGTTTCGTTGGGTTTTCCGTGGTCATCGTGTTGGAGAAGTGTAAATTGTGGGTTTTGGAGAAGTTCAGGTAGGCTTAGGGGGACTTTAGGGATGGATTCATGGTATTTGGGGTTTTCTTCTGTTTTTTGAGTTGATCCTGTTCTTTTTGGGGCTCTTTTGGACGTGTTTTGGGGTCTCCGTTTGGTTTTAGTTGGGTTCATGTTGGTCGTCATGGTGAAAAAGTGTAAATTGTGGGTTTTGGAGAACATCGTGTAGGTTTAGGGGGACTTTTGGGGTGTATCTATGGCTTTTGGGTTTTTCTTTCATTTTTGGGGGTGATCCTGTTCTTGTTTGAGTTGTTTTTGATGGGTTTTGGGGTCTCCATTGGGTTTCGTTGGGTTTTAGTGTGGTCATCATGTTGGAAAATTGTATATTGTTTGTTTTGGAGAACTTCAGGTAGGCTTAGGGCAACTTTTTGGATGGATTCATGGTATTTGGGGTTTTCTTCTGTTTTTTGGGTTGATCCTGTTCTTTTTGGGGCTCTTCTTGACGTGTTTTGGGGTCTCCGTTGTGTTTTAGTTGGGTTCATGGTGGTCGTCATGGTGAGAAATTGTAAATTGTGGGTTTTATAGAACATCGGGTAATTTTACGGGGACTTTTGGGGTGGATCTATGGCTTTGGGTTTTTCTTTAAAATTTGGGGGTGATCCTGTTCTTGTTTGGGGTGTTTTTTATGTGTTTTGGGGTCTCCATTGGGTTTCGTTGGGTTTTCCGTGGTCATCGTGTTGGAAAAGTGTAAATTGTGGGTTTTGGAGAAGTTCAGGTAGGCTTAGGGGGACTTTAGGGATGGATTCATGGTATTTGGGGTTTTCTTCTGTTTTTTGAGTTGATCCTGTTCTTTTTGGGGCTCTTTTGGACGTGTTTTGGGGTCTCCGTTTGGTTTTAGTTGGGTTCATGTTGGTCGTCATGGTGAAAAAGTGTAAATTGTGGGTTTTGGAGAACATCGGGTAGGTTTAGGGGGACTTTTGGGGTGTATCTATGGCTTTGGGATTTTCTTTAATTTTTGGGGGTGATCCTGTTCTTGTTTGGGGTGTTTTTTATGTGTTTTGGGGTCTCCATTGGGTTTCGTTGTGTTTTCCGTGGTCATCGTGTTGGAAAAGTGTAAATTGTGGGTTTTGGAGAAGTTCAGGTAGGCTTAGGTGTACTTTAGGAATGGATTCATGGTATTTGGGGTTTTCTTCTGTTTTTTGAGTTGATCCTGTTCTTTTTGGGGCTCTTTTTGACGTGTTTTGGGGTCTCCATTTGGTCTTATTTGCGTTCATGTTGGTCGTCATGGTGAAAAAATGTAAATTGTGGGTTTTATAGAACATCGAGTAGGTTTAGGGGGACTTTTGGGGTGGATCTATGGCTTTTGGGGTTTTCTTTCGTTTTTGGGTTTGATCCTGTTCTTGTTTGGGGTGTTTTTGACGTGTTTTGAGGTCTTCATTGGGTTTCGTTAGGTTCTCGTTTGTCGTAAAGTTAAAGGGGTGTGGATTGTGGGTTTTAGAGAAGATCAGGTGAGTTTCAATTGTTTTTCGTGGGAATTTCTTAATTTTTGTTGTTTTTTCTTCTGATGCAGTTCTTATTTGGGGTGTTTTTGATGTGTGTTGGGTTATCCGTTGTGTTTTAGTTGGGTTCATGTTGGTCATCGTGTTGGAAAATTGAAAATTGTGTTTTTTGGAGAACATCAGGTAGGTTTAGGGTGCTTTTGGGGTAGATCTATGGTTTTTGGGGAATTTCGTTCAGGTTTGGGGGTGATCCTGTTCTTTTAGTGGCTCTTTTTGACGTGTTTTGTGGTCTCCGTTGTGTTTTAGTTGGGTTCATGTTGGTCGTCATGGTGAGAAAGTGTAAATTGTGGGTTTTGGAGAACATCAGGTAGGTTTAGGGGGACTTTTGGGGTGTATCTATGGCTTTGGGTTTTTCTTTAATATTTGGGGGTGATCCTGTTCTTGTTTGGGGTGTTTTTGATGTGTTTTGGGGTCTCCATTGGGTTTCGTTGGGTTTTCCGTGGTCATCGTGTTGGAGAAGTGTAAATTGTGGGTTTTGGAGAAGTTCAGGTAGGCTTAGGGGGACTTTAGGGATGGATTCATGGTATTTGGGGTTTTCTTCTGTTTTTTGAGTTGATCCTGTTCTTTTTGGGGCTCTTTTGGACGTGTTTTGGGGTCTCCGTTTGGTTTTAGTTGGGTTCATGTTGGTCGTCATGGTGAAAAAGTGTAAATTGTGGGTTTTGGAGAACATCGTGTAGGTTTAGGGGGACTTTTGGGGTGTATCTATGGCTTTTGGGTTTTTCTTTCATTTTTGGGGGTGATCCTGTTCTTGTTTGAGTTGTTTTTGATGGGTTTTGGGGTCTCCATTGGGTTTCGTTGGGTTTTAGTGTGGTCATCATGTTGGAAAATTGTATATTGTTTGTTTTGGAGAACTTCAGGTAGGCTTAGGGCAACTTTTTGGATGGATTCATGGTATTTGGGGTTTTCTTCTGTTTTTTGGGTTGATCCTGTTCTTTTTGGGGCTCTTTTTGACGTGTTTTGGGGTCTCCGTTGTGTTTTAGTTGTGTTCATGGTGGTCGTCATGGTGAGAAATTGTAAATTGTGGGTTTTATAGAACATCGGGTAATTTTACGGGGACTTTTGGGGTGGATCTATGGCTTTGGGTTTTTCTTTAAAATTTGGGGGTGATCCTGTTCTTGTTTGGGGTGTTTTTTATGTGTTTTGGGGTCTCCATTGGGTTTCGTTGGGTTTTCCGTGGTCATCGTGTTGGAAAAGTGTAAATTGTGGGTTTTGGAGAAGTTCAGGTAGGCTTAGGGGGACTTTAGGGATGGATTCATGGTATTTGGGGTTTTCTTCTGTTTTTTGAGTTGATCCTGTTCTTTTTGGGGCTCTTTTGGACGTGTTTTGGGGTCTCCGTTTGGTTTTAGTTGGGTTCATGTTGGTCGTCATGGTGAAAAAGTGTAAATTGTGGGTTTTGGAGAACATCGGGTAGGTTTAGGGGGACTTTTGGGGTGTATCTATGGCTTTGGGATTTTCTTTAATTTTTGGGGGTGATCCTGTTCTTGTTTGGGGTGTTTTTTATGTGTTTTGGGGTCTCCATTGGGTTTCGTTGTGTTTTCCGTGGTCATCGTGTTGGAAAAGTGTAAATTGTGGGTTTTGGAGAAGTTCAGGTAGGCTTAGGTGTACTTTAGGAATGGATTCATGGTATTTGGGGTTTTCTTCTGTTTTTTGGGTTGATCCTGTTCTTTTTGGGGCTCTTTTTGACGTGTTTTGGGGTCTCCATTTGGTCTTATTTGCGTTCATGTTGGTCGTCATGGTGAAAAAATGTAAATTGTGGGTTTTATAGAACATCGAGTAGGTTTAGGGGGACTTTTGGGGTGGATCTATGGCTTTTGGGGTTTTCTTTCGTTTTTGGGTTTGATCCTGTTCTTGTTTGGGGTGTTTTTGACGTGTTTTGAGGTCTTCATTGGGTTTCGTTAGGTTCTCGTTTGTCGTAAAGTTAAAGGGGTGTGGATTGTGGGTTTTAGAGAAGATCAGGTGAGTTTCAATTGTTTTTCGTGGGAATTTCTTAATTTTTGTTGTTTTTTCTTCTGATGCAGTTCTTATTTGGGGTGTTTTTGATGTGTGTTGGGTTATCCGTTGTGTTTTAGTTGGGTTCATGTTGGTCATCGTGTTGGAAAATTGTAAATTGTGTTTTTTGGAGAACATCAGGTAGGTTTAGGGTGCTTTTGGGGTAGATCTATGGTTTTTGGGGAATTTCTTTCAGGTTTGGGGGTGATCCTGTTCTTTTTGGGGCTCTTTTTGACGTGTTTTGGGGTCTCCGTTGTGTTTTAGTTGGGTTCATGTTGGTCGTCATGGTGAGAAATTGTAAATTGTGGGTTTTATAGAACATCGGGTAATTTTACGGGGACTTTTGGGGTGGATCTATGGCTTTTGGGTTTTTCTTTCATTTTTGGGGGTGATCCTGTTCTTGTTTGAGGTGTTTTTGACGGGTTTTGGGGTCTCCATTGGGTTTCGTTGGGTTTTAGCGTGGTCATCATGTTGGAAAATTGTATATTGTTTGTTTTGGAGAACTTCAGGTAGGCTTAGGGCGACTTTTTGGATGGATTCATGGTATTTGGGTTTTTCTTCTGTTTTTTGGGTTGATCCTGTTCTTTTTGGGGCTCTTTTTGACGTGTTTTGGGGTCTCCGTTTGGTTTTAGTTGGGTTCATGTTGGTCGTCATGGTGAGAAAGTGTAAATTGTGGGTTTTGGAGAACATCAGGTAGGTTTAGGGGGACTTTTGGGGTGTATCTATGGCTTTGGGTTTTTCTTTAAAATTTGGGGGTGATCCTGTTCTTGTTTGGGGTGTTTTTTATGTGTTTTGGGGTCTCCATTGGGTTTCGTTGGGTTTTCCGTGGTCATCGTGTTGGAAAAGTGTAAATTGTGGGTTTTGGAGAAGTTCAGGTAGGCTTAGGGGGACTTTTTGGATGGATTCATGGTATTTGGGGTTTTCTTCTGTTTTTTGAGTTGATCCTGTTCTTTTTGGGGCTCTTTTGGACGTGTTTTGGGGTCTCCGTTTGGTTTTAGTTGGGTTCATGTTGGTCGTCATGGTGAAAAAGGGTAAATTGTGGGTTTTGGAGAACATCGGGTAGGTTTAGGGGGACTTTTGGGGTGGATCTATGGCTTTTGGGTTTTTCTTTCTTTTTTGGGGGTGATGCTGTTCTTGTTTCGTGTGTTTTTGACGTGTTTTTTGGTGTCCGTTGTGTTTTGTTGAGTTCTTGTTGGTCGTAAATTTAAATGGGATTGGATTGTGGGATTTAGAGAAGATCAGGTGAGTTTGGATTGGTTTTCGTGGGAATTTCTTAGTTTTAGTTGTTTTTTCTTCTGATGCAGTTCTTGTTTGGGTTGTTTTTGACGTGTTTTGGGGTCTCCGTTTGGTTTTAATTGGGTTCATGTTGGTCGTCATGGTGAGAAAATGTAAATTGTGGGTTTTGGAGAACATCAGGTAGGTTTAGGGGGACTTTTGGGGTGTATCTATGGCTTTGGGGTTTTCTTTAATTTTTGGGGGTGATCCTGTTCTTGTTTGGGGTGTTTTTTATGTGTTTTGGGGTCTCCATTGGGTTTCGTTGTGTTTTCCGTGGTCATCGTGTTGGAAAAGTGTAAATTGTGGGTTTTGGAGAAGTTCAGGTAGGCTTAGGTGTACTTTAGGGATGGATTCATGGTATTTGGGGTTTTCTTCTGTTTTTTGGGTTGATCCTGTTCTTTTTGGGGCTCTTTTTGACGTGTTTTGGGGTCTCCATTTGGTCTTATTTGCGTTCATGTTGATCGTCATGGTGAAAAAATGTAAATTGTGGGTTTTATAGAACATCGGGTAGGTTTAGGGGGACTTTTGGGGTGGATCTATGGCTTTTGGGGTTTTCTTTCGTTTTTGGGTTTGATCCTGTTCTTGTTTGGGGTGTTTTTTACGTGCTTTAAGGTCTTCATTGGGTTTCGTTAGGTTCTCGTTGGTCGTAAAGGTAAAGGGGTGTGGATTGTGGGTTTTAGAGAAGGTCAGGTGAGTTTCAATTGTTTTTCGTGGGAATTTCTTAATTTTTGTTGTTTTTTCTTCTGATGCAGTTCTTATTTGGGGTGTTTTTGATGTGTGTTGGGTTATCCGTTGTGTTTTAGTTGGGTTCTTGTTGGTCATCGTGTTGGAAAATTGTAAATTGTGTTTTTTGGAGAACATCAGGTAGGTTTAGGGTGCTTTTGGGGTAGATCTATGGTTTTTGGGGAATTTCGTTCAGGTTTGGGGGTGATCCTGTTCTTTTAGTGGCTCTTTTTGACGTGTTTTGTGGTCTCCGTTGTGTTTTAGTTGGGTTCATGTTGGTCGTCATGGTGAGAAAGTGTAAATTGTGGGTTTTGGAGAACATCAGGTAGGTTTAGGGGGACTTTTGGGGTGTATCTATGGCTTTGGGTTTTTCTTTAATATTTGGGGGTGATCCTGTTCTTGTTTGGGGTGTTTTTTATGTGTTTTGGGGTCTCCATTGGGTTTCGTTGGGTTTTCCGTGGTCATCGTGTTGGAGAAGTGTAAATTGTGGGTTTTGGAGAAGTTCAGGTAGGCTTAGGGGGACTTTAGGGATGGATTCATGGTATTTGGGGTTTTCTTCTGTTTTTTGAGTTGATCCTGTTCTTTTTGGGGCTCTTTTGGACGTGTTTTGGGGTCTCCGTTTGGTTTTAGTTGGGTTCATGTTGGTCGTCATGGTGAAAAAGTGTAAATTGTGGGTTTTGGAGAACATCGTGTAGGTTTAGGGGGACTTTTGGGGTGTATCTATGGCTTTTGGGTTTTTCTTTCATTTTTGGGGGTGATCCTGTTCTTGTTTGAGTTGTTTTTGATGGGTTTTGGGGTCTCCATTGGGTTTCGTTGGGTTTTAGTGTGGTCATCATGCTGGAAAATTGTATATTGTTTGTTTTGGAGAACTTCAGGTAGGCTTAGGGCAACTTTTTGGATGGATTCATGGTATTTGGGGTTTTCTTCTGTTTTTTGGGTTGATCCTGTTCTTTTTGGGGCTCTTTTTGACGTGTTTTGGGGTCTCCGTTGTGTTTTAGTTGGGTTCATGGTGGTCGTCATGGTGAGAAATTGTAAATTGTGGGTTTTATAGAACATCGGGTAATTTTACGGGGACTTTTGGGGTGGATCTATGGCTTTGGGTTTTTCTTTAAAATTTGGGGGTGATCCTGTTCTTGTTTGGGGTGTTTTTTATGTGTTTTGGGGTCTCCATTGGGTTTCGTTGGGTTTTCCGTGGTCATCGTGTTGGAAAAGTGTAAATTGTGGGTTTTGGAGAAGTTCAGGTAGGCTTAGGGGGACTTTAGGGATGGATTCATGGTATTTGGGGTTTTCTTCTGTTTTTTGAGTTGATCCTGTTCTTTTTGGGGCTCTTTTGGACGTGTTTTGGGGTCTCCGTTTGGTTTTAGTTGGGTTCATGTTGGTCGTCATGGTGAAAAAGTGTAAATTGTGGGTTTTGGAGAACATCGGGTAGGTTTAGGGGGACTTTTGGGGTGTATCTATGGCTTTGGGATTTTCTTTAATTTTTGGGGGTGATCCTGTTCTTGTTTGGGGTGTTTTTTATGTGTTTTGGGGTCTCCATTGGGTTTCGTTGTGTTTTCCGTGGTCATCGTGTTGGAAAAGTGTAAATTGTGGGTTTTGGAGAAGTTCAGGTAGGCTTAGGTGTACTTTAGGAATGGATTCATGGTATTTGGGGTTTTCTTCTGTTTTTTGGGTTGATCCTGTTCTTTTTGGGGCTCTTTTTGACGTGTTTTGGGGTCTCCATTTGGTCTTATTTGCGTTCATGTTGGTCGTCATGGTGAAAAAATGTAAATTGTGGGTTTTATAGAACATCGAGTAGGTTTAGGGGGACTTTTGGGGTGGATCTATGGCTTTTGGGGTTTTCTTTCGTTTTTGGGTTTGATCCTGTTCTTGTTTGGGGTGTTTTTGACGTGTTTTGAGGTCTTCATTGGGTTTCGTTAGGTTCTCGTTGGTCGTAAAGGTAAAGGGGTGTGGATTGTGGGTTTTAGAGAAGATCAGGTGAGTTTCAATTGTTTTTCGTGGGAATTTCTTAATTTTTGTTGTTTTTTCTTCTGATGCAGTTCTTATTTGGGGTGTTTTTGATGTGTGTTGGGTTATCCGTTGTGTTTTAGTTGGGTTCATGTTGGTCATCGTGTTGGAAAATTGTAAATTGTGTTTTTTGGAGAACATCAGGTAGGTTTAGGGTGCTTTTGGGGTAGATCTATGGTTTTTGGGGAATTTCTTTCAGGTTTGGGGGTGATCCTGTTCTTTTAGTGGCTCTTTTTGACGTGTTTTTTGGTCTCCGTTGTGTTTTAGTTGGGTTCATGTTGGTCGTCATGGTGAGAAAGTGTAAATTGTGGGTTTTGGAGAACATCAGGTAGGTTTAGGGGGACTTTTGGGGTGTATCTATGGCTTTGGGTTTTTCTTTAATATTTGGGGGTGATCCTGTTCTTGTTTGGGGTGTTTTTGATGTGTTTTGGGGTCTCCATTGGGTTTCGTTGGGTTTTCCGTGGTCATCGTGTTGGAAAAGTGTAAATTGTGGGTTTTGGAGAAGTTCAGGTAGGCTTAGGGGGACTTTAGGGATGGATTCATGGTATTTGGGGTTTTCTTCTGTTTTTTGAGTTGATCCTGTTCTTTTTGGGGCTCTTTTGGACGTGTTTTGGGGTCTCCGTTTGGTTTTAGTTGGGTTCATGTTGGTCGTCATGGTGAAAAAGTGTAAATTGTGGGTTTTGGAGAACATCGTGTAGGTTTAGGGGGACTTTTGGGGTGTATCTATGGCTTTTGGGTTTTTCTTTCATTTTTGGGGGTGATCCTGTTCTTGTTTGAGGTGTTTTTGATGGGTTTTGGGGTCTCCATTGGGTTTCGTTGGGTTTTAGCTTGGTCATCATGTTGGAAAATTGTATATTGTTTGTTTTGGAGAACTTCAGCTAGGCTTAGGGCGACTTTTTGGATGGATTCATGGTATTTGGGGTTTTCTTCTGTTTTTTGGGTTGATCCTGTTCTTTTTGGGGCTCTTTTTGACGTGTTTTGGGGTCTCCGTTGTGTTTTAGTTGTGTTCATGGTGGTCGTCATGGTGAGAAAGTGTAAATTGTGGGTTTTGGAGAACATCAGGTAGGTTTAGGGGGACTTTTGGGGTGTATCTATGGCTTTGGGTTTTTCTTTAAAATTTGGGGGTGATCCTGTTCTTGTTTGGGGTGTTTTTTATGTGTTTTGGGGTCTCCATTGGGTTTCGTTGGGTTTTCCGTGGTCATCGTGTTGGAAAAGTGTAAATTGTGGGTTTTGGAGAAGTTCAGGTAGGCTTAGGTGTACTTTAGGGATGGATTCATGGTATTTGGGGTTTTCTTCTCTTTTTTGAGTTGATCCTGTTCTTTTTGGGGCTCTTTTGGACGTGTTTTGGGGTCTCCGTTTGGTTTTAGTTGGGTTCATGTTGGTCGTCATGGTGAAAAAGTGTAAATTGTGGGTTTTGGAGAACATCGTGTAGGTTTAGGGGGACTTTTGGGGTGTATCTATGGCTTTGGGGTTTTCTTTAATTTTTGGGGGTTATCCTGTTCTTGTTTGGGGTGTTTTTTATGTGTTTTGGTGTCTCCATTGGGTTTCGTTGTGTTTTCCGTGGTCATCGTGTTGGAAAAGTGTAAATTGTGGGTTTTGGAGAAGTTCAGGTAGGCTTAGGTGTACTTTAGGGATGGATTCATGGTATTTGGGGTTTTCTTCTGTTTTTTTGGGTTGATCCTGTTCTTTTTGGGGCTCTTTTTGACGTGTTTTGGGGTCTCCATTTGGTCTTATTTGCGTTCATGTTGGTCGTCATGGTGAAAAAATGTAAATTGTGGGTTTTATAGAACATCGAGTAGGTTTAGGGGGACTTTTGGGGTGGATCTATGGCTTTTGGGGTTTTCTTTCGTTTTTGGGTTTGATCCTGTTCTTGTTTGGGGTGTTTTTTATGTGTTTTGGGGTCTTCATTGGGTTTCGTTAGGTTCTCGTTTGTCGTAAAGTTAAAGGGGTGTGGATTGTGGGTTTTAGAGAAGATCAGGTGAGTTTCAATTGTTTTTCGTGGGAATTTCTTAATTTTTGTTGTTTTTTCTTCTGATGCAGTTCTTATTTGGGGTTTTTTTGATGTGTGTTGGGTTATCCGTTGTGTTTTAGTTGGGTTCATGTTGGTCATCGTGTTGGAAAATTGTAAATTGTGTTTTTTGGAGAACATCAGGTAGGTTTAGGGTGCTTTTGGGGTAGATCTATGGTTTTTGGGGAATTTCTTTCAGGTTTGGGGGTGATCCTGTTCTTTTAGTGGCTCTTTATGACGTGTTTTGGGGTCTCCGTTGTGTTTTAGTTGGGTTCATGTTGGTCGTCATGGTGAGAAAGTGTAAATTGTGGGTTTTGGAGAACATCGGGTAGGTTTAGGGAGACTTTTGGGGTGGATCTATGGCTTTTGGGTTTTTCTTTCATTTTTGGGGATGATCCTGTTCTTGTTTGAGGTGTTTTTGACGGGTTTTGGGGTCTCCATTGTGTTTCGTTGGGTTTTAGCGTGGTCATCATGTTGGAAAAGTGTATATTGTTTGTTTTGGAGAACTTCAGATAGGCTTAGGGCGATTTTTGGATGGATTCATGGTATTTGGGGTTTTCTTCTGTTTTTTTGGGTTGATCCTGTTCTTTTTGGGGCTCTTTTGGACGTGTTTTGGGGTCTACGTTGTGTTTTAGTTGGGTTCATGTTGGTTGACATGGTGAAAAATTGTAAATTGTGGGTTTTATAGAACATCGGGTAGGTTTAGGGGGACTTTTTGGATGGATTCATGGTATTTGGGTTTTTCTTTCGTTTTGGGATTTGATCCTGTTTTTGTTTGGGGTGTTTCTGACGTGTTTTGATGTCTCCATTGGGTTTTGTTAGGTTCTCGTTTGTCGTAAAGTTAAAGCGGATTGGATTGTGGGATTTAGAGAAGATCAGGTTAGTTTCCGTTGGTTTTCGTGGGAATTTCTTCGTTTTAGTTGTTTTTTCTTCTTATGCAGTTCTTGTTTGGGGTGTTTTTGACGTGTTTTGGTGTCTCCATTGGGTTTCGTTAGGTTCTCGTTGGTCGTAAATGTAAAGCGGAGTGGGTTGTGGGATTTAGAGAAGGTCAGGTGAGTTTCGATTGTTTTTCGTGGGAATTTCTTAATTTTTGTTGTTTTTTCTTCTGATGCAGTTCTTCTTTGGGTTGTTTTTGACGTGTTTTGGTGTCTCCGTTGTATTTTAGTTGGGTTCTTGTTGGTCATCATGGAGAGAAAGGGTAAATTGTGGGTTTTGGAGAACATCGGGTAGGTTTAGGGGGACTTTTGGGGTGGATCTATGGCTTTTGGGTTTTTCTTTCATTTTTGGGGGTGATCCTGTTCTTCTTTGGGGTGTTTTTTATGTGTTTTGGGGTCTCCATTGGGTTTCGTTGGGTTTTCCGTGGTCATCGTGTTGGAAAAGTGTAAATTTTGCGTTTTGGAGAACTTCAGGTAGGCTCAGGGGGACTTTTGGGATGGATTCATGGTATTTGGGGTTTTCTTCTGTTTTTTGGGTTGATCCTGTTCTTTTTGGGGCTCTTTTTGACGTGTTTTGGGGTCTCCGTTTGGTTTTAGTTGGGTTCATGTTGGTCGTCATGGTGAAAAAGTGTAAATTGTGGGTTTTGGAGAACATCGTGTAGGTTTAGGGGGACTTTTGGGGTGGATCTATGGCTTTGGGGTTTTCTTTAATTTTTGGGGGTTATCCTGTTCTTGTTTGGGGTGTTTTTTATGTGTTTTGGGGTCTCCATTGGGTTTCGTTGTGTTTTCCGTGGTCATCGTGTTGGAAAAGTGTAAATTGTGGGTTTTGGAGAAGTTCAGGTAGGCTTAGGTGTACTTTAGGGATGGATTCATGGTATTTGGGGTTTTCTTCTGTTTTTTGGGTTGATCCTGTTCTTTTTGGGGCTCTTTTTGACGTGTTTTGGGGTCTCCATTTGGTCTTATTTGCGTTCATGTTGGTCGTCATGGTGAAAAAATGTAAATTGTGGGTTTTATAGAACATCGAGTAGGTTTAGGGGGACTTTTGGGGTGGATCTATGGCTTTTGGGGTTTTCTTTCGTTTTTGGGTTTGATCCTGTTCTTGTTTGGGGTGTTTTTTATGTGTTTTGGGGTCTTCATTGGGTTTCGTTAGGTTCTCGTTGGTCGTAAAGGTAAAGGGGTGTGGATTGTGGGTTTTAGAGAAGATCAGGTGAGTTTCAATTGTTTTTCGTGGGAATTTCTTAATTTTTGTTGTTTTTTCTTCTGATGCAGTTCTTATTTGGGGTGTTTTTGATGTGTGTTGGGTTATCCGTTGTGTTTTAGTTGGGTTCATGTTGGTCATCGTGTTGGAAAATTGTAAATTGTGTTTTTTGGAGAACATCAGGTAGGTTTAGGGTGCTTTTGGGGTAGATCTATGGTTTTAGGGGAATTTCTTTCAGGTTTGGGGGTGATCCTGTTCTTTTAGTGGCTCTTTTTGACGTGTTTTGGGGTCTCCGTTGTGTTTTAGTTGGGTTCATGTTGGTCGTCATGGTGAGAAAGTGTAAATTGTGGGTTTTGGAGAACATCAGGTAGGTTTAGGGGGACTTTTGGGGTGTATCTATGGCTTTGGGTTTTTCTTTAAAATTTGGGGGTGATCCTGTTCTTGTTTGGGGTGTTTTTTATGTGTTTTGGGGTCTCCATTGGGTTTCGTTGGGTTTTCCGTGGTCATCGTGTTGGAAAAGTGTAAATTGTGGGTTTTGGAGAAGTTCAGGTAGGCTTAGGGGGACTTTTTGGATGGATTCATGGTATTTGGGGTTTTCTTCTGTTTTTTGAGTTGATCCTGTTCTTTTTGGGGCTCTTTTGGACGTGTTTTGGGGTCTCCGTTTGGTTTTAGTTGGGTTCATGTTGGTCGTCACGGTGAAAAAGTGTAAATTGTGGGTTTTGGAGAACATCGGATAGGTTTACGGGGACTTTTGGGGTGGATCTATGGCTTTTGGGTTTTTCTTTCGTTTTTGGGTTTGATCCTGTTTTGTTTGGGGTGTTTTTGACGTGTTTTGTGGTGTCCGTTGTGTTTTGTTGAGTTCTTGTTGGTCGTAAATTTAAATGGGATTGGATTGTGGGATTTAGAGAAGATCAGGTGAGTTTGGATTGGTTTTCGTGGGAATTTCTTAGTTTTAGTTGTTTTTTCTTCTGATGCAGTTCTTGTTTGGGTTGTTTTTGACGTGTTTTGGGGTCTCCGTTTGGTTTTAGTTGGGTTCATGTTGGTCGTCATGGTGAGAAAGTGTAAATTGTGGGTTTTGGAGAACATCGGGTAGGTTTAGGGAGACTTTTGGGGTGGATCTATGGCTTTTGGGTTTTTCTTTCATTTTTGGGGATGATCCTGTTCTTGTTTGAGGTGTTTTTGACGGGTTTTGGGGTCTCCATTGGGTTTCGTTGGGTTTTAGCGTGGTCATCATGTTGGAAAAGTGTATATTGTTTGTTTTGGAGAACTTCAGATAGGCTTAGGGCGATTTTTGGATGGATTCATGGTATTTGGGGTTTTCTTCTGTTTTTTTGGGTTGATCCTGTTCTTTTTGGGGCTCTTTTTGACGTGTTTTGGGGTCTACGTTGTGTTTTAGTTGGGTTCATGTTGGTTGACATGGTGAAAAATTGTAAATTGTGGGTTTTATAGAACATCGGGTAGGTTTAGGGGGACTTTTTGGATGGATTCATGGTATTTGGGTTTTTCTTTCGTTTTGGGATTTGATCCTGTTCTTGTTTGGGGTGTTTCTGACGTGTTTTGTGGTCTCCGTTGGGTTTTCGTTGGGTTCTCTTTAGTCGTAAATATAAATGGTTGTGGATTGTGGGTTTTGGAGAAGATCAGGTGAGTTTCGATTGTTTTTCGTGGGAATTTCTTAATTTTTGTTGTTTTTTCTTCTGATGCAGTTCTTCTTTGGGTTGTTTTTGACATGTTTTGGTGTCTCCGTTGTATTTTAGTTGGGTTCTTGTTGGTCATCATGGTGAGAAAGGGTAAATTGTGGGTTTTGGAGAACATCGGGTAGGTTTAGGGGGACTTTTGGGGTGGATCTATGGCTTTTGGGTTTTTCTTTCATTTTTGGGGGTGATCCTGTTCTTCTTTGGGGTGTTTTTTATGTGTTTTGGGGTCTCCATTGGGTTTCGTTGGGTTTTCCGTGGTCATCGTGTTGGAAAAGTGTAAATTTTGGGTTTTGGAGAACTTCAGGTAGGCTCAGGGGGACTTTTGGGATGGATTCATGGTATTTGGGGTTTTCTTCTGTTTTTTTGGGTTGATCCTGTTCTTTTTGGGGCTCTTTTTGACGTGTTTTGGGGTCTCCGTTTGGTTTTAGTTGGGTTCATGTTGGTCGTCATGGTGAAAAAGTGTAAATTGTGGGTTTTGGAGAACATCGTGTAGGTTTAGGGGGACTTTTGGGGTGGATCTATGGCTTTGGGGTTTTCTTTAATTTTTGGGGGTTATCCTGTTCTTGTTTGGGGTGTTTTTTATGTGTTTTGGGGTCTCCATTGGGTTTCGTTGTGTTTTCCGTGGTCATCGTGTTGGAAAAGTGTAAATTGTGGGTTTTGGAGAAGTTCAGGTAGGCTTAGGTGTACTTTAGGGATGGATTCATGGTATTTGGGGTTTTCTTCTGTTTTTTGGGTTGATCCTGTTCTTTTTGGGGCTCTTTTTGACGTGTTTTGGGGTCTCCATTTGGTCTTATTTGCGTTCATGTTGGTCGTCATGGTGAAAAAATGTAAATTGTGGGTTTTATAGAACATCGAGTAGGTTTAGGGGGACTTTTGGGGTGGATCTATGGCTTTTGGGGTTTTCTTTCGTTTTTGGGTTTGATCCTGTTCTTGTTTGGGGTGTTTTTTATGTGTTTTGGGGTCTTCATTGGGTTTCGTTAGGTTCTCGTTGGTCGTAAAGTTAAAGGGGTGTGGATTGTGGGTTTTAGAGAAGATCAGGTGAGTTTCAATTGTTTTTCGTGGGAATTTCTTAATTTTTGTTGTTTTTTCTTCTGATGCAGTTCTTATTTGGGGTGTTTTTGATGTGTGTTGGGTTATCCGTTGTGTTTTAGTTGGGTTCATGTTGGTCATCGTGTTGGAAAATTGTAAATTGTGTTTTTTGGAGAACTTCAGGTAGGCTTAGGGCGACTTTTTGGATGGATTCATGGTATTTGGGGTTTTCTTCTGTTTTTTGGGTTGATCCTGTTCTTTTTGGGGCTCTTTTTGACGTGTTTTGGGGTCTCCGTTTGGTTTTAGTTGGGTTCATGTTGGTCGTCATGGTGAGAAAGTGTAAATTGTGGGTTTTGGAGAACATCAGGTAGGTTTAGGGGGACTTTTGGGGTGTATCTATGGCTTTGGGTTTTTCTTTAAAATTTGGGGGTGATCCTGTTCTTGTTTGGGGTGTTTTTTATGTGTTTTGGGGTCTCCATTGGGTTTCGTTGGGTTTTCCGTGGTCATCGTGTTGGAAAAGTGTAAATTGTGGGTTTTGGAGAAGTTCAGGTAGGCTTAGGGGGACTTTTTGGATGGATTCATGGTATTTGGGGTTTTCTTCTGTTTTTTGAGTTGATCCTGTTCTTTTTGGGGCTCTTTTGGACGTGTTTTGGGGTCTCCGTTTGGTTTTAGTTGGGTTCATGTTGGTCGTCACGGTGAAAAAGTGTAAATTGTGGGTTTTGGAGAACATCGGATAGGTTTACGGGGACTTTTGGGGTGGATCTATGGCTTTTGGGTTTTTCTTTCTTTTTTGGGGGTGATGCTGTTCTTGTTTCGTGTGTTTTTGACGTGTTTTGTGGTGTCCGTTGTGTTTTGTTGAGTTCTTGTTGGTCGTAAATTTAAATGGGATTGGATTGTGGGATTTAGAGAAGATCAGGTGAGTTTGGATTGGTTTTCGTGGGAATTTCTTAGTTTTAGTTGTTTTTTCTTCTGATGCAGTTCTTGTTTGGGTTGTTTTTGACGTGTTTTGGGGTCTCCGTTTGGTTTTAGTTGGGTTCATGTTGGTCGTCATGGTGAGAAAGTGTAAATTGTGGGTTTTGGAGAACATCGGGTAGGTTTAGGGAGACTTTTGGGGTGGATCTATGGCTTTTGGGTTTTTCTTTCATTTTTGGGGATGATCCTGTTCTTGTTTGAGGTGTTTTTGACGGGTTTTGGGGTCTCCATTGGGTTTCGTTGGGTTTTAGCGTGGTCATCATGTTGGAAAAGTGTATATTGTTTGTTTTGGAGAACTTCAGATAGGCTTAGGGCGATTTTTGGATGGATTCATGGTATTTGGGGTTTTCTTCTGTTTTTTTGGGTTGATCCTGTTCTTTTTGGGGCTCTTTTTGACGTGTTTTGGGGTCTACGTTGTGTTTTAGTTGGGTTCATGTTGGTTGACATGGTGAAAAATTGTAAATTGTGGGTTTTATAGAACATCGGGTAGGTTTAGGGGGACTTTTTGGATGGATTCATGGTATTTGGGTTTTTCTTTCGTTTTGGGATTTGATCCTGTTCTTGTTTGGGGTGTTTCTGACGTGTTTTGATGTCTCCATTGGGTTTTGTTAGGTTCTCGTTGGTCGTAAATGTAAAGCGGAGTGGTTTGTGGGATTTAGAGAAGGTCAGGTGAGTTTCGATTGTTTTTCGTGGGAATTTCTTAATTTTTGTTGTTTTTTCTTCTGATGCAGTTCTTCTTTGGGTTGTTTTTGACATGTTTTGGTGTCTCCGTTGTATTTTAGTTGGGTTCTTGTTGGTCATCATGGTGAGAAAGGGTAAATTGTGGGTTTTGGAGAACATCGGGTAGGTTTAGGGGGACTTTTGGGGTGGATCTATGGCTTTTGGGTTTTTCTTTCATTTTTGGGGGTGATCCTGTTCTTCTTTGGGGTGTTTTTTATGTGTTTTGGGGTCTCCATTGGGTTTCGTTGGGTTTTCCGTGGTCATCGTGTTGGAAAAGTGTAAATTTTGGGTTTTGGAGAACTTCAGGTAGGCTCAGGGGGACTTTTGGGATGGATTCATGGTATTTGGGGTTTTCTTCTGTTTTTTTGGGTTGATCCTGTTCTTTTTGGGGCTCTTTTTGACGTGTTTTGGGGTCTCCGTTTGGTTTTAGTTGGGTTCATGTTGGTCGTCATGGTGAAAATGTGTAAATTGTGGGTTTTGGAGAACATCGTGTAGGTTTAGGGGGACTTTTGGGGTGGATCTATGGCTTTGGGGTTTTCTTTAATTTTTGGGGGTTATCCTGTTCTTGTTTGGGGTGTTTTTTATGTGTTTTGGGGTCTCCATTGGGTTTCGTTGTGTTTTCCGTGGTCATCGTGTTGGAAAAGTGTAAATTGTGGGTTTTGGAGAAGTTCAGGTAGGCTTAGGTGTACTTTAGGGATGGATTCATGGTATTTGGGGTTTTCTTCTGTTTTTTGGGTTGATCCTGTTCTTTTTGGGGCTCTTTTTGACGTGTTTTGGGGTCTCCATTTGGTCTTATTTGCGTTCATGTTGGTCGTCATGGTGAAAAAATGTAAATTGTGGGTTTTATAGAACATCGAGTAGGTTTAGGGGGACTTTTGGGGTGGATCTATGGCTTTTGGGGTTTTCTTTCGTTTTTGGGTTTGATCCTGTTCTTGTTTGGGGTGTTTTTTATGTGTTTTGGGGTCTTCATTGGGTTTCGTTAGGTTCTCGTTGGTCGTAAAGTTAAAGGGGTGTGGATTGTGGGTTTTAGAGAAGATCAGGTGAGTTTCAATTGTTTTTCGTGGGAATTTCTTAATTTTTGTTGTTTTTTCTTCTGATGCAGTTCTTATTTGGGGTGTTTTTGATGTGTGTTGGGTTATCCGTTGTGTTTTAGTTGGGTTCATGTTGGTCATCGTGTTGGAAAATTGTAAATTGTGTTTTTTGGAGAACTTCAGGTAGGCTTAGGGCGACTTTTTGGATGGATTCATGGTATTTGGGGTTTTCTTCTGTTTTTTGGGTTGATCCTGTTCTTTTTGGGGCTCTTTTTGACGTGTTTTGGGGTCTCCGTTTGGTTTTAGTTGGGTTCATGTTGGTCGTCATGGTGAGAAAGTGTAAATTGTGGGTTTTGGAGAACATCAGGTAGGTTTAGGGGGACTTTTGGGGTGTATCTATGGCTTTGGGTTTTTCTTTAAAATTTGGGGGTGATCCTGTTCTTGTTTGGGGTGTTTTTTATGTGTTTTGGGGTCTCCATTGGGTTTCGTTGGGTTTTCCGTGGTCATCGTGTTGGAAAAGTGTAAATTGTGGGTTTTGGAGAAGTTCAGGTAGGCTTAGGGGGACTTTTTGGATGGATTCATGGTATTTGGGGTTTTCTTCTGTTTTTTGAGTTGATCCTGTTCTTTTTGGGGCTCTTTTGGACGTGTTTTGGGGTCTCCGTTTGGTTTTAGTTGGGTTCATGTTGGTCGTCACGGTGAAAAAGTGTAAATTGTGGGTTTTGGAGAACATCGGATAGGTTTACGGGGACTTTTGGGGTGGATCTATGGCTTTTGGGTTTTTCTTTCTTTTTTGGGGGTGATGCTGTTCTTGTTTCGTGTGTTTTTGACGTGTTTTGTGGTGTCCGTTGTGTTTTGTTGAGTTCTTGTTGGTCGTAAATTTAAATGGGATTGGATTGTGGGATTTAGAGAAGATCAGGTGAGTTTGGATTGGTTTTCGTGGGAATTTCTTAGTTTTAGTTGTTTTTTCTTCTGATGCAGTTCTTGTTTGGGTTGTTTTTGACGTGTTTTGGGGTCTCCGTTTGGTTTTAGTTGGGTTCATGTTGGTCGTCATGGTGAGAAAGTGTAAATTGTGGGTTTTGGAGAACATCGGGTAGGTTTAGGGAGACTTTTGGGGTGGATCTATGGCTTTTGGGTTTTTCTTTCATTTTTGGGGATGATCCTGTTCTTGTTTGAGGTGTTTTTGACGGGTTTTGGGGTCTCCATTGGGTTTCGTTGGGTTTTAGCGTGGTCATCATGTTGGAAAAGTGTATATTGTTTGTTTTGGAGAACTTCAGATAGGCTTAGGGCGATTTTTGGATGGATTCATGGTATTTGGGGTTTTCTTCTGTTTTTTTGGGTTGATCCTGTTCTTTTTGGGGCTCTTTTTGACGTGTTTTGGGGTCTACGTTGTGTTTTAGTTGGGTTCATGTTGGTTGACATGGTGAAAAATTGTAAATTGTGGGTTTTATAGAACATCGGGTAGGTTTAGGGGGACTTTTTGGATGGATTCATGGTATTTGGGTTTTTCTTTCGTTTTGGGATTTGATCCTGTTCTTGTTTGGGGTGTTTCTGACGTGTTTTGATGTCTCCATTGGGTTTTGTTAGGTTCTCGTTGGTCGTAAATGTAAAGCGGAGTGGGTTGTGGGATTTAGAGAAGGTCAGGTGAGTTTCGATTGTTTTTCGTGGGAATTTCTTAATTTTTGTTGTTTTTTCTTCTGATGCAGTTCTTCTTTGGGTTGTTTTTGACGTGTTTTGGTGTCTCCGTTGTATTTTAGTTGGGTTCTTGTTGGTCATCATGGTGAGAAAGGGTAAATTGTGGGTTTTGGAGAACATCGGGTAGGTTTAGGGGGACTTTTGGGGTGTATCTATGGCTTTGGGTTTTTCTTTAAAATTTGGGGGTGATCCTGTTCTTGTTTGGGGTGTTTTTGATGTGTTTTGGGGTCTCCATTGGGTTTCGTTGGGTTTTCCGTGGTCATCGTGTTGGAAAAGTGTAAATTTTGGGTTTTGGAGAACTTCAGGTAGGCTCAGGGGGACTTTTGGGATGGATTCATGGTATTTGGGGTTTTCTTCTGTTTTTTGGGTTGATCCTGTTCTTTTTGGGGCTCTTTTTGACGTGTTTTGGGGTCTCCGTTTGGTTTTAGTTGGGTTCATGTTGGTCGTCATGGTGAAAAAGTGTAAATTGTGGGTTTTGGAGAACATCGTGTAGGTTTAGGGGGACTTTTGGGGTGGATCTATGGCTTTGGGGTTTTCTTTAATTTTTGGGGGTTATCCTGTTCTTGTTTGGGGTGTTTTTTATGTGTTTTGGTGTCTCCATTGGGTTTCGTTGGGTTTTCCGTGGTCATCGTGTTGGAAAAGTGTAAATTGTGGGTTTTGGAGAAGTTCAGGTAGGCTTAGGTGTACTTTAGGGATGGATTCATATTATTTGGGGTTTTCTTCTGTTTTTTGGGTTGATCCTGTTCTTTTTGGGGCTCTTTTTGACGTGTTTTGGGGTCTCCATTTGGTCTTATTTGCGTTCATGTTGGTCGTCATGGTGAAAAAATGTAAATTGTGGGTTTTATAGAACATCGAGTAGGTTTAGGGGGACTTTTGGGGTGGATCTATGGCTTTTGGGGTTTTCTTTCGTTTTTGGGTTTGATCCTGTTCTTGTTTGGGGTGTTTTTTATGTGTTTTGGGGTCTTCATTGGGTTTCGTTAGGTTCTCGTTGGTCGTAAAGTTAAAGGGGTGTGGATTGTGGGTTTTAGAGAAGATCAGGTGAGTTTCGATTGTTTTTCGTGGGAATTTCTTAATTTTTGTTGTTTTTTCTTCTGATGCAGTTCTTATTTGGGGTGTTTTTGATGTGTGTTGGGTTATCCGTTGTGTTTTAGTTGGGTTCATGTTGGTCATCGTGTTGGAAAATTGTAAATTGTGTTTTTTGGAGAACATCAGGTAGGTTTAGGGTGCTTTTGGGGTAGATCCATGGTTTTAGGGGAATTTCTTTCAGGTTTGGGGGTGATCCTGTTCTTTTAGTGGCTCTTTTTGACGTGTTTTGGGGTCTCCGTTGTGTTTTAGTTGGGTTCATGTTGGTCGTCATGGTGAGAAAGTGTAAATTGTGGGTTTTGGAGAACATCAGGTAGGTTTAGGGGGACTTTTGGGGTGTATCTATGTCTTTGGGTTTTTCTTTAAAATTTGGGGGTGATCCTGTTCTTGTTTGGGGTGTTTTTGATGTGTTTTGGGGTCTCCATTGGGTTTCGTTGGGTTTTCCGTTGTCATCATGTTGGAAAAGTGTAAATTTTGGGTTTTGGAGAACTTCAGGTAGGCTCAGGGGGACTTTTGGGATGGATTCATGGTATTTGGGGTTTTCTTCTGTTTTTTGGGTTGATCCTGTTCTTTTTGGGGCTCTTTTGGACGTGTTTTGGGGTCTCCGTTTGGTTTTAGTTGGGTTCATGTTGGTCGTCATGGTGAAAAAGTGTAAATTGTGGGTTTTGGAGAACATCGTGTAGGTTTAGGGGGACTTTTGGGGTGGATCTATGGCTTTGGGGTTTTCTTTAATTTTTGGGGGTTATCCTGTTCTTGTTTGGAGTGTTTTTTATGTGTTTTGGTGTCTCCATTGGGTTTCGTTGTGTTTTCCGTGGTCATCGTGTTGGAAAAGTGTAAATTGTGGGTTTTGGAGAAGTTCAGGTAGGCTTAGGTGTACTTTAGGGATGGATTCATGGTATTTGGGTTTTTGTTCTGTTTTTTGGGTTGATCCTGTTCTTTTTGGGGCTCTTTTTGACGTGTTTTGGGGTCTCCATTTGGTCTTATTTGCGTTCATGTTGGTCGTCATGGTGAAAAAATGTAAATTGTGGGTTTTATAGAACATCGAGTAGGTTTAGGGGGACTTTTGGGGTGGATCTATGGCTTTTGGGGTTTTCTTTCGTTTTTGGGTTTGATCCTGTTCTTGTTTGGGGTGTTTTTTATGTGTTTTGGGGTCTTCATTGGGTTTCGTTAGGTTCTCGTTGGTCGTAAAGGTAAAGGGGTGTGGATTGTGGGTTTTAGAGAAGATCAGGTGAGTTTCAATTGTTTTTCGTGGGAATTTCTTAAATTTGTTGTTTTTTCTTCTGATGCAGTTCTTATTTGGGGTGTTTTTGATGTGTGTTGGGTTATCCGTTGTGTTTTAGTTGGGTTCATGTTGGTCATCGTGTTGGAAAATTGTAAATTATGTTTTTTGGAGAACATCAGGTAGGTTTAGGGCGCTTTTGGGGTAGATCTATGGTTTTTGGGGAATTTCTTTCAGGTTTGGGGGTGATCCTGTTCTTTTAGTGGCTCTTTTTGACGTGTTTTGGGGTCTCCGTTGTATTTTAGTTGGGTTCATGTTGGTCGTCATGGTGAGAAAATGTAAATTGTGGGTTTTATAGAACATCGTGTAGGTTTAGGGGGACTTTTGGGGTGTATCTATGGCTTTTGGGTTTTTCTTTCGTTTCTGGGGGTGATCCTGTTCTTGTTTGAGGTGTTTTTGACGGGTTTTGGGGTCTCCATTGGGTTTCGTTGGGTTTTAGCGTGGTCATCATGTTGGAAAATTGTATATTGTTTGTTTTGGAGAACTTCAGGTAGGCTTAGGGCGACTTTTTGGATGGATTCATGGTATTTGGGGTTTTCTTCTGTTTTTTGGGTTGATCCTGTTCTTTTTGGGGCTCTTTTTGACGTGTTTTGGGGTCTCCGTTTGGTTTTAGTTGGGTTCATGTTGGTCGTCATGGTGAGAAAGTGTAAATTGTGGGTTTTGGAGAACATCAGGTAGGTTTAGGGGGACTTTTGGGGTGTATCTATGGCTTTGGGTTTTTCTTTAAAATTTGGGGGTGATCCTGTTCTTGTTTGGGGTGTTTTTTTATGTGTTTTGGGGTCTCCATTGGGTTTCGTTGGGTTTTCCGTGGTCATCGTGTTGGAAAAGTGTAAATTTTGGGTTTTGGAGAAGTTCAGGTAGGCTTAGGGGGACTTTTTGGATGGATTCATGGTATTTGGGGTTTTCTTCTGTTTTTTGAGTTGATCCTGTTCTTTTTGGGGCTCTTTTGGACGTGTTTTGGGGTCTCCGTTTGGTTTTAGTTGGGTTCATGTTGGTCGTCACGGTGAAAAAGTGTAAATTGTGGGTTTTGGAGAACATCGGATAGGTTTACGGGGACTTTTGGGGTGGATCTATGGCTTTTGGGTTTTTCTTTCTTTTTTGCGGGTGATGCTGTTCTTGTTTCGTGTGTTTTTGACGTGTTTTGTGGTGTCCGTTGTGTTTTGTTGAGTTCTTGTTGGTCGTAAATTTAAATGGGATTGGATTGTGGGATTTAGAGAAGATCAGGTGAGTTTGGATTGGTTTTCGTGGGAATTTCTTAGTTTTAGTTGTTTTTTCTTCTGATGCAGTTCTTGTTTGGGTTGTTTTTGACGTGTTTTGGGGTCTCCGTTTGGTTTTAGTTGGGTTCATGTTGGTCGTCATGGTGAGAAAGTGTAAATTGTGGGTTTTGGAGAACATCGGGTAGGTTTAGGGAGACTTTTGGGGTGGATCTATGGCTTTTGGGTTTTTCTTTCATTTTTGGGGATGATCCTGTTCTTGTTTGAGGTGTTTTTGACGGGTTTTGGGGTCTCCATTGGGTTTCGTTGGGTTTTAGCGTGGTCATCATGTTGGAAAAGTGTATATTGTTTGTTTTGGAGAACTTCAGATAGGCTTAGGGCGATTTTTGGATGGATTCATGGTATTTGGGGTTTTCTTCTGTTTTTTTGGGTTGATCCTGTTCTTTTTGGGGCTCTTTTTGACGTGTTTTGGGGTCTACGTTGTGTTTTAGTTGGGTTCATGTTGGTTGACATGGTGAAAAATTGTAAATTGTGGGTTTTATAGAACATCGGGTAGGTTTAGGGGGACTTTTTGGATGGATTCATGGTATTTGGGTTTTTCTTTCGTTTTGGGATTTGATCCTGTTCTTGTTTGGGGTGTTTCTGACGTGTTTTGATGTCTCCATTGGGTTTTGTTAGGTTCTCGTTTGTCGTAAAGTTAAAGCGGATTGGATTGTGGGATTTAGAGAAGATCAGGTTAGTTTCCGTTGGTTTTCGTGGGAATTTCTTCGTTTTAGTTGTTTTTTCTTCTTATGCAGTTCTTGTTTGGGGTGTTTTTGACGTGTTTTGGTGTCTCCATTGGGTTTCGTTAGGTTCTCGTTGGTCGTAAATGTAAAGCGGAGTGGGTTGTGGGATTTAGAGAAGGTCAGGTGAGTTTCGATTGTTTTTCGTGGGAATTTCTTAATTTTTGTTGTTTTTTCTTCTGATGCAGTTCTTCTTTGGGTTGTTTTTGACGTGTTTTGGTGTCTCCGTTTTATTTTAGTTGGGTTCTTGTTGGTCATCATGGTGAGAAAGTGTAAATTGTGGGTTTTGGAGAACATCGGGTAGGTTTAGGGGGACTTTTGGGGTGGATCTATGGCTTTGGGTTTTTCTTTAAAATTTGGGGGTGATCCTGTTCTTCTTTGGGGTGTTTTTGATGTGTTTTGGGGTCTCCATTGGGTTTCGTTGGGTTTTCCGTGGTCATCGTGTTGGAAAAGTGTAAATTTTGGGTTTTGGAGAACTTCAGGTAGGCTCAGGGGGACTTTTGGGATGGATTCATGGTATTTGGGGTTTTCTTCTGTTTTTTGAGTTGATCCTGTTCTTTTTGGGGCTCTTTTTGACGTGTTTTGGGGTCTCCGTTTGGTTTTAGTTGGGTTCATGTTGGTCGTCATGGTGAAAAAGTGTAAATTGTGGGTTTTGGAGAACATCGTGTAGGTTTAGGGGGACTTTTGGGGTGGATCTATGGCTTTGGGGTTTTCTTTAATTTTTGGGGGTTATCCTGTTCTTGTTTGGGGTGTTTTTTATGTGTTTTGGGGTCTCCATTGGGTTTCGTTGTGTTTTCCGTGGTCATCGTGTTGGAAAAGTGTAAATTGTGGGTTTTGGAGAAGTTCAGGTAGGCTTAGGTGTACTTTAGGGATGGATTCATGGTATTTGGGGTTTTCTTCTGTTTTTTGGGTTGATCCTGTTCTTTTTGGGGCTCTTTTTGACGTGTTTTGGGGTCTCCATTTGGTCTTATTTGCGTTCATGTTGGTCGTCATGGTGAAAAAATGTAAATTGTGGGTTTTATAGAACATCGAGTAGGTTTAGGGGGACTTTTGGGGTGGATCTATGGCTTTTGGGGTTTTCTTTCGTTTTTGGGTTTGATCCTGTTCTTGTTTGGGGTGTTTTTTATGTGTTTTGGGGTCTTCATTGGGTTTCGTTAGGTTCTCGTTGGTCGTAAAGTTAAAGGGGTGTGGATTGTGTGTTTTAGAGAAGATCAGGTGAGTTTCAATTGTTTTTCGTGGGAATTTCTTAATTTTTGTTGTTTTTTCTTCTGATGCAGTTCTTATTTGGGGTGTTTTTGATGTGTGTTGGGTTATCCGTTGTGTTTTAGTTGGGTTCATGTTGGTCATCGTGTTGGAAAATTGTAAATTGTGTTTTTTGGAGAACTTCAGGTAGGCTTAGGGCGACTTTTTGGATGGATTCATGGTATTTGGGGTTTTCTTCTGTTTTTTGGGTTGATCCTGTTCTTTTTGGGGCTCTTTTTGACGTGTTTTGGGGTCTCCGTTTGGTTTTAGTTGGGTTCATGTTGGTCGTCATGGTGAGAAAGTGTAAATTGTGGGTTTTGGAGAACATCAGGTAGGTTTAGGGGGACTTTTGGGGTGTATCTATGGCTTTGGGTTTTTCTTTAAAATTTGGGGGTGATCCTGTTCTTGTTTGGGGTGTTTTTGATGTGTTTTGGGGTCTCCATTGGGTTTCGTTGGGTTTTCCGTGGTCATCGTGTTGGAAAAGTGTAAATTGTGGGTTTTGGAGAAGTTCAGGTAGGCTTAGGGGGACTTTTTGGATGGATTCATGGTATTTGGGGTTTTCTTCTGTTTTTTGAGTTGATCCTGTTCTTTTTGGGGCTCTTTTGGACGTGTTTTGGGGTCTCCGTTTGGTTTTAGTTGGGTTCATGTTGGTCGTCACGGTGAAAAAGTGTAAATTGTGGGTTTTGGAGAACATCGGATAGGTTTACGGGGACTTTTGATGTGGATCTATGGCTTTTGGGTTTTTCTTTCTTTTTTGGGGGTGATGCTGTTCTTGTTTCGTGTGTTTTTGACGTGTTTTGTGGTGTCCGTTGTGTTTTGTTGAGTTCTTGTTGGTCGTAAATTTAAATGGGATTGGATTGTGGGATTTAGAGAAGATCAGGTGAGTTTGGATTGGTTTTCGTGGGAATTTCTTAGTTTTAGTTGTTTTTTCTTCTGATGCAGTTCTTGTTTGGGTTGTTTTTGACGTGTTTTGGGGTCTCCGTTTGGTTTTAGTTGGGTTCATGTTGGTCGTCATGGTGAGAAAGTGTAAATTGTGGGTTTTGGAGAACATCGGGTAGGTTTAGGGAGACTTTTGGGGTGGATCTATGGCTTTTGGGTTTTTCTTTCATTTTTGGGGATGATCCTGTTCTTGTTTGAGGTTTTTTTGACGGGTTTTGGGGTCTCCATTGGGTTTCGTTGGGTTTTAGCGTGGTCATCATGTTGGAAAAGTGTATATTGTTTGTTTTGGAGAACTTCAGATAGGCTTAGGGCGATTTTTGGATGGATTCATGGTATTTGGGGTTTTCTTCTGTTTTTTTGGGTTGATCCTGTTCTTTTTGGGGCTCTTTTTGACGTGTTTTGGGGTCTACGTTGTGTTTTAGTTGGGTTCATGTTGGTTGACATGGTGAAAAATTGTAAATTGTGGGTTTTATAGAACATCGGGTAGGTTTAGGGGGACTTTTTGGATGGATTCATGGTATTTGGGTTTTTCTTTCGTTTTGGGATTTGATCCTGTTCTTGTTTGGGGTGTTTCTGACGTGTTTTGATGTCTCCATTGGGTTTTGTTAGGTTCTCGTTTGTCGTAAAGTTAAAGCGGATTGGATTGTGGGATTTAGAGAAGATCAGGTTAGTTTCCGTTGGTTTTCGTGGGAATTTCTTCGTTTTAGTTGTTTTTTCTTCTTATGCAGTTCTTGTTTGGGGTGTTTTTGACGTGTTTTGGTGTCTCCATTGGGTTTCGTTAGGTTCTCGTTGGTCGTAAATGTAAAGCGGAGTGGGTTGTGGGATTTAGAGAAGGTCAGGTGAGTTTCGATTGTTTTTCGTGGGAATTTCTTAATTTTTGTTGTTTTTTCTTCTGATGCAGATCTTCTTTGGGTTGTTTTTGACGTGTTTTGGTGTCTCCGTTGTATTTTAGTTGGGTTCTTGTTGGTCATCATGGTGAGAAAGGGTAAATTGTGGGTTTTGGAGAACATCGGGTAGGTTTAGGGGGACTTTTGGGGTGGATCTATGGCTTTTGGGTTTTTCTTTCATTTTTGGGGGTGATCCTGTTCTTCTTTGGGGTGTTTTTTATGTGTTTTGGGGTCTCCATTGGGTTTCGTTGGGTTTTCCGTGGTCATCGTGTTGGAAAAGTGTAAATTGTGGGTTTTGGAGAACTTCAGGTAGGCTCAGGGGGACTTTAGGGATGGATTCATGGTATTTGGGGTTTTCTTCTGTTTTTTGGGTTGATCCTGTTCTTTTTGGGGCTCTTTTTGACGTGTTTTGGGGTCTCCATTTGGTCTTATTTGCGTTCATGTTGGTCGTCATGGTGAAAAAATGTAAATTGTGGGTTTTATAGAACATCGAGTAGGTTTAGGGGGACTTTTGGGGTGGATCTATGGCTTTTGGGGTTTTCTTTCGTTTTTGGGTTTGATCCTGTTCTTGTTTGGGGTGTTTTTTATGTGTTTTGGGGTCTTCATTGGGTTTCGTTAGGTTCTCGTTGGTCGTAAAGTTAAAGGGGTGTGGATTGTGGGTTTTAGAGAAGATCAGGTGAGTTTCAATTGTTTTTCGTGGGAATTTCTTAATTTTTGTTGTTTTTTCTTCTGATGCAGTTCTTATTTGGGGTGTTTTTGATGTGTGTTGGGTTATCCGTTGTGTTTTAGTTGGGTTCATGTTGGTCATCGTGTTGGAAAATTGTAAATTGTGTTTTTTGGAGAACTTCAGGTAGGCTTAGGGCGACTTTTTGGATGGATTCATGGTATTTGGGGTTTTCTTCTGTTTTTTGGGTTGATCCTGTTCTTTTTGGGGCTCTTTTTGACGTGTTTTGGGGTCTCCGTTTGGTTTTAGTTGGGTTCATGTTGGTCGTCATGGTGAGAAAGTGTAAATTGTGGGTTTTGGAGAACATCAGGTAGGTTTAGGGGGACTTTTGGGGTGTATCTATGGCTTTGGGTTTTTCTTTAAAATTTGGGGGTGATCCTGTTCTTGTTTGGGGTGTTTTTTATGTGTTTTGGGGTCTCCATTGGGTTTCGTTGGGTTTTCCGTGGTCATCGTGTTGGAAAAGTGTAAATTGTGGGTTTTGGAGAAGTTCAGGTAGGCTTAGGGGGACTTTTTGGATGGATTCATGGTATTTGGGGTTTTCTTCTGTTTTTTGAGTTGATCCTGTTCTTTTTGGGGCTCTTTTGGACGTGTTTTGGGGTCTCCGTTTGGTTTTAGTTGGGTTCATGTTGGTCGTCACGGTGAAAAAGTGTAAATTGTGGGTTTTGGAGAACATCGGATAGGTTTACGGGGACTTTTGGGGTGGATCTATGGCTTTTGGGTTTTTCTTTCTTTTTTGGGGGTGATGCTGTTCTTGTTTCGTGTGTTTTTGACGTGTTTTGTGGTGTCCGTTGTGTTTTGTTGAGTTCTTGTTGGTCGTAAATTTAAATGGGATTGGATTGTGGGATTTAGAGAAGATCAGGTGAGTTTGGATTGGTTTTCGTGGGAATTTCTTAGTTTTAGTTGTTTTTTCTTCTGATGCAGTTCTTGTTTGGGTTGTTTTTGACGTGTTTTGGGGTCTCCGTTTGGTTTTAGTTGGGTTCATGTTGGTCGTCATGGTGAGAAAGTGTAAATTGTGGGTTTTGGAGAACATCGGGTAGGTTTAGGGAGACTTTTGGGGTGGATCTATGGCTTTTGGGTTTTTCTTTCATTTTTGGGGATGATCCTGTTCTTGTTTGAGGTGTTTTTGACGGGTTTTGGGGTCTCCATTGGGTTTCGTTGGGTTTTAGCGTGGTCATCATGTTGGAAAAGTGTATATTGTTTGTTTTGGAGAACTTCAGATAGGCTTAGGGCGATTTTTGGATGGATTCATGGTATTTGGGGTTTTCTTCTGTTTTTTTGGGTTGATCCTGTTCTTTTTGGGGCTCTTTTTGACGTGTTTTGGGGTCTACGTTGTGTTTTAGTTGGGTTCATGTTGGTTGACATGGTGAAAAATTGTAAATTGTGGGTTTTATAGAACATCGGGTAGGTTTAGGGGGACTTTTTGGATGGATTCATGGTATTTGGGTTTTTCTTTCGTTTTGGGATTTGATCCTGTTCTTGTTTGGGGTGTTTCTGACGTGTTTTGATGTCTCCATTGGGTTTTGTTAGGTTCTCGTTTGTCGTAAAGTTAAAGCGGATTGGATTGTGGGATTTAGAGAAGATCAGGTTAGTTTCCGTTGGTTTTCGTGGGAATTTCTTCGTTTTAGTTGTTTTTTCTTCTTATGCAGTTCTTGTTTGGGGTGTTTTTGACGTGTTTTGGTGTCTCCATTGGGTTTCGTTAGGTTCTCGTTGGTCGTAAATGTAAAGCGGAGTGGGTTGTGGGATTTAGAGAAGGTCAGGTGAGTTTCGATTGTTTTTCGTGGGAATTTCTTAATTTTTGTTGTTTTTTCTTCTGATGCAGTTCTTCTTTGGGTTGTTTTTGACGTGTTTTGGTGTCTCCGTTGTATTTTAGTTGGGTTCTTGTTGGTCATCATGGTGAGAAAGGGTAAATTGTGGGTTTTGGAGAACATCGGGTAGGTTTAGGGGGACTTTTGGGGTGGATCTATGGCTTTTGGGTTTTTCTTTCATTTTTGGGGGTGATCCTGTTCTTCTTTGGGGTGTTTTTTATGTGTTTTGGGGTCTCCATTGGGTTTCGTTGGGTTTTCCGTGGTCATCGTGTTGGAAAAGTGTAAATTTTGGGTTTTGGAGAACTTCAGGTAGGCTCAGGGGGACTTTTGGGATGGATTCATGGTATTTGGGGTTTTCTTCTGTTTTTTGGGTTGATCCTGTTCTTTTTGGGGCTCTTTTTGACGTGTTTTGGGGTCTCCGTTTGGTTTTAGTTGGGTTCATGTTGGTCGTCATGGTGAAAAAGTGTAAATTGTGGGTTTTGGAGAACATCGTGTAGGTTTAGGGGGACTTTTGGGGTGGATCTATGGCTTTGGGGTTTTCTTTAATTTTTGGGGGTTATCCTGTTCTTGTTTGGGGTGTTTTTTATGTGTTTTGGGGTCTTCATTGGGTTTCGTTAGGTTCTCGTTGGTCGTAAAGTTAAAGGGGTGTGGATTGTGGGTTTTAGAGAAGATCAGGTGAGTTTCAATTGTTTTTCGTGGGAATTTCTTAATTTTTGTTGTTTTTTCTTCTGATGCAGTTCTTATTTGGGGTGTTTTTGATGTGTGTTGGGTTATCCGTTGTGTTTTAGTTGGGTTCATGTTGGTCATCGTGTTGGAAAATTGTAAATTGTGTTTTTTGGAGAACATCAGGTAGGTTTAGGGTGCTTTTGGGGTAGATCCATGGTTTTAGGGGAATTTCTTTCAGGTTTGGGGGTGATCCTGTTCTTTTAGTGGCTCTTTTTAACGTGTTTTGGGGTCTCCGTTGTGTTTTATTTGGGTTCATGTTGGTCGTCATGGTGAGAAAGTGTAAATTGTGGGTTTTGGAGAACATCAGGTAGGTTTAGGGGGACTTTTGGGGTGTATCTATGGCTTTGGGTTTTTCTTTAAAATTTGGGGGTGATCCTGTTCTTGTTTGGGGTGTTTTTGATGTGTTTTGGGGTCTCCATTGGGTTTCGTTGGGTTTTCCGTTGTCATCATGTTGGAAAAGTGTAAATTTTGGGTTTTGGAGAACTTCAGGTAGGCTCAGGGGGACTTTTGGGATGGATTCATGGTATTTGGGGTTTTCTTCTGTTTTTTGGGTTGATCCTGTTCTTTTTGGGGCTCTTTTTGACGTGTTTTGGGGTCTCCGTTTGGTTTTAGTTGGGTTCATGTTGGTCGTCATGGTGAAAAAGTGTAAATTGTGGGTTTTGGAGAACATCGTGCAGGTTTAGGGGGACTTTTGGGGTGGATCTATGGCTTTGGGGTTTTCTTTAATTTTTGGGGGTTATCCTGTTCTTGTTTGGAGTGTTTTTTATGTGTTTTGGTGTCTCCATTGGGTTTCGTTGTGTTTTCCGTGGTCATCGTGTTGGAAAAGTGTAAATTGTGGGTTTTGGAGAAGTTCAGGTAGGCTTAGGTGTACTTTAGGGATGGATTCATGGTATTTGGGTTTTTCTTCTGTTTTTTGGGTTGATCCTGTTCTTTTTGGGGCTCTTTTTGACGTGTTTTGGGGTCTCCATTTGGTCTTATTTGCGTTCATGTTGGTCGTCATGGTGAAAAAATGTAAATTGTGGGTTTTATAGAACATCGAGTAGGTTTAGGGGGACTTTTGGGGTGGATCTATGGCTTTTGGGTTTTTCTTTCGTTTTTGGGGGTGATCCTGTTCTTGTTTGGGGTGTTTTTGATGTGTTTTGGGGTCTCCATTGGGTTTCGTTGTGTTTTCCGTGGTCATCGTGTTGGAAAAGTGTAAATTGTGGGTTTTGGAGAAGTTCAGGTAGGCTTAGGGGGACTTTTTGGATGGATTCATGGTATTTGGGGTTTTCTTCTGTTTTTTGAGTTGATCCTGTTCTTTTTGGGGCTCTTTTGGACGTGTTTTGGGGTCTCCGTTTGGTTTTAGTTGGGTTCATGTTGGTCGTCACGGTGAAAAAGTGTAAATTGTGGGTTTTGGAGAACATCGGATAGGTTTACGGGGACTTTTGGGGTGGATCTATGGCTTTTGGGTTTTTCTTTCTTTTTTGGGGGTGATGCTGTTCTTGTTTCGTGTGTTTTTGACGTGTTTTGTGGTGTCCGTTGTGTTTTGTTGAGTTCTTGTTGGTCGTAAATTTAAATGGGATTGGATTGTGGGATTTAGAGAAGATCAGGTGAGTTTGGATTGGTTTTCGTGGGAATTTCTTAGTTTTAGTTGTTTTTTCTTCTGATGCAGTTCTTGTTTGGGTTGTTTTTGACGTGTTTTGGGGTCTCCGTTTGGTTTTAGTTGGGTTCATGTTGGTCGTCATGGTGAGAAAGTGTAAATTGTGGGTTTTGGAGAACATCGGGTAGGTTTAGGGAGACTTTTGGGGTGGATCTATGGCTTTTGGGTTTTTCTTTCATTTTTGGGGATGATCCTGTTCTTGTTTGAGGTGTTTTTGACGGGTTTTGGGGTCTCCATTGGGTTTCGTTGGGTTTTAGCGTGGTCATCATGTTGGAAAAGTGTATATTGTTTGTTTTGGAGAACTTCAGATAGGCTTAGGGCGATTTTTGGATGGATTCATGGTATTTGGGGTTTTCTTCTGTTTTTTTTGGGTTGATCCTGTTCTTTTTGGGGCTCTTTTTGACGTGTTTTGGGGTCTACGTTGTGTTTTAGTTGGGTTCATGTTGGTTGACATGGTGAAAAATTGTAAATTGTGGGTTTTATAGAACATCGGGTAGGTTTAGGGGGACTTTTTGGATGGATTCATGGTATTTGGGTTTTTCTTTCGTTTTGGGATTTGATCCTGTTCTTGTTTGGGGTGTTTCTGACGTGTTTTGATGTCTCCATTGGGTTTTGTTAGGTTCTCGTTTGTCGTAAAGTTAAAGCGGATTGGATTGTGGGATTTAGAGAAGATCAGGTTAGTTTCCGTTGGTTTTCGTGGGAATTTCTTCGTTTTAGTTGTTTTTTCTTCTTATGCAGTTCTTGTTTGGGGTGTTTTTGACGTGTTTTGGTGTCTCCATTGGGTTTCGTTAGGTTCTCGTTGGTCGTAAATGTAAAGCGGAGTGGGTTGTGGGATTTAGAGAAGGTCAGGTGAGTTTCGATTGTTTTTCGTGGGAATTTCTTAATTTTTGTTGTTTTTTCTTCTGATGCAGTTCTTCTTTGGGTTGTTTTTGACGTGTTTTGGTGTCTCCGTTGTATTTTAGTTGGGTTCTTGTTGGTCATCATGGTGAGAAAGGGTAAATTGTGGGTTTTGGAGAACATCGGGTAGGTTTAGGGGGACTTTTGGGGTGGATCTATGGCTTTTGGGTTTTTCTTTCATTTTTGGGGGTGATCCTGTTCTTGTTTGGGGTGTTTTTGATGTGTTTTGGGGTCTCCATTGGGTTTCGTTGGGTTTTCCGTGGTCATCGTGTTGGAAAAGTGTAAATTTTGGGTTTTGGAGAACTTCAGGTAGGCTCAGGGGGACTTTTGGGATGGATTCATGGTATTTGGGGTTTTCTTCTGTTTTTTGGGTTGATCCTGTTCTTTTTGGGGCTCTTTTTGACGTGTTTTGGGGTCTCCGTTTGGTTTTAGTTGGGTTCATGTTGGTCGTCATGGTGAAAAAGTGTAAATTGTGGGTTTTGGAGAACATCGTGTAGGTTTAGGGGGACTTTTGGGGTGGATCTATGGCTTTGGGGTTTTCTTTAATTTTTGGGGGTTATCCTGTTCTTGTTTGGGGTGTTTTTTATGTGTTTTGGGGTCTCCATTGGGTTTCGTTGTGTTTTCCGTGGTCATCGTGTTGGAAAAGTGTAAATTGTGGGTTTTGGAGATGTTCAGGTAGGCTTAGGTGTACTTTAGGGATGGATTCATGGTATTTGGGGTTTTCTTCTGTTTTTTGGGTTGATCCTGTTCTTTTTGGGGCTCTTTTTGACGTGTTTTGGGGTCTCCATTTGGTCTTATTTGCGTTCATGTTGGTCGTCATGGTGAAAAAATGTAAATTGTGGGTTTTATAGAACATCGAGTAGGTTTAGGGGGACTTTTGGGGTGGATCTATGGCTTTTGGGGTTTTCTTTCGTTTTTGGGTTTGATCCTGTTCTTGTTTGGGGTGTTTTTTATGTGTTTTGGGGTCTTCATTGGGTTTCGTTAGGTTCTCGTTGGTCGTAAAGTTAAAGGGGTGTGGATTGTGGGTTTTAGAGAAGATCAGGTGAGTTTCAATTGTTTTTCGTGGGAATTTCTTAATTTTTGTTGTTTTTTCTTCTGATGCAGTTCTTATTTGGGGTGTTTTTGATGTGTGTTGGGTTATCCGTTGTGTTTTAGTTGGGTTCATGTTGGTCATCGTGTTGGAAAATTGTAAATTGTGTTTTTTGGAGAACTTCAGGTAGGCTTAGGGCGACTTTTTGGATGGATTCATGGTATTTGGGGTTTTCTTCTGTTTTTTGGGTTGATCCTGTTCTTTTTGGGGCTCTTTTTGACGTGTTTTGGGGTCTCCGTTTGGTTTTAGTTGGGTTCATGTTGGTCGTCATGGTGAGAAAGTGTAAATTGTGGGTTTTGGAGAACATCAGGTAGGTTTAGGGGGACTTTTGGGGTGTATCTATGGCTTTGGGTTTTTCTTTAAAATTTGGGGGTGATCCTGTTCTTGTTTGGGGTGTTTTTTATGTGTTTTGGGGTCTCCATTGGGTTTCGTTGGGTTTTCCGTGGTCATCGTGTTGGAAAAGTGTAAATTGTGGGTTTTGGAGAAGTTCAGGTAGGCTTAGGGGGACTTTTTGGATGGATTCATGGTATTTGGGGTTTTCTTCTGTTTTTTGAGTTGATCCTGTTCTTTTTGGGGCTCTTTTGGACGTGTTTTGGGGTCTCCGTTTGGTTTTAGTTGGGTTCATGTTGGTCGTCACGGTGAAAAAGTGTAAATTGTGGGTTTTGGAGAACATCGGATAGGTTTACGGGGACTTTTGGGGTGGATCTATGGCTTTTGGGTTTTTCTTTCTTTTTTGGGGGTGATGCTGTTCTTGTTTCGTGTGTTTTTGACGTGTTTTGTGGTGTCCGTTGTGTTTTGTTGAGTTCTTGTTGGTCGTAAATTTAAATGGGATTGGATTGTGGGATTTAGAGAAGATCAGGTGAGTTTGGATTGGTTTTCGTGGGAATTTCTTAGTTTTAGTTGTTTTTTCTTCTGATGCAGTTCTTGTTTGGGTTGTTTTTGACGTGTTTTGGGGTCTCCGTTTGGTTTTAGTTGGGTTCATGTTGGTCGTCATGGTGAGAAAGTGTAAATTGTGGGTTTTGGAGAACATCGGGTAGGTTTAGGGAGACTTTTGGGGTGGATCTATGGCTTTTGGGTTTTTCTTTCATTTTTGGGGATGATCCTGTTCTTGTTTGAGGTGTTTTTGACGGGTTTTGGGGTCTCCATTGGGTTTCGTTGGGTTTTAGCGTGGTCATCATGTTGGAAAAGTGTATATTGTTTGTTTTGGAGAACTTCAGATAGGCTTAGGGCGATTTTTGGATGGATTCATGGTATTTGGGGTTTTCTTCTGTTTTTTTGGGTTGATCCTGTTCTTTTTGGGGCTCTTTTTGACGTGTTTTGGGGTCTACGTTGTGTTTTAGTTGGGTTCATGTTGGTTGACATGGTGAAAAATTGTAAATTGTGGGTTTTATAGAACATCGGGTAGGTTTAGGGGGACTTTTTGGATGGATTCATGGTATTTGGGTTTTTCTTTCGTTTTGGGATTTGATCCTGTTCTTGTTTGGGGTGTTTCTGACGTGTTTTGATGTCTCCATTGGGTTTTGTTAGGTTCTCGTTTGTCGTAAAGTTAAAGCGGATTGGATTGTGGGATTTAGAGAAGATCAGGTTAGTTTCCGTTGGTTTTCGTGGGAATTTCTTCGTTTTAGTTGTTTTTTCTTCTTATGCAGTTCTTGTTTGGGGTGTTTTTGACGTGTTTTGGTGTCTCCATTGCGTTTCGTTAGGTTCTCGTTGGTCGTAAATGTAAAGCGGAGTGGGTTGTGGGATTTAGAGAAGGTCAGGTGAGTTTCGATTGTTTTTCGTGGGAATTTCTTAATTTTTGTTGTTTTTTCTTCTGATGCAGTTCTTCTTTGGGTTGTTTTTGACGTGTTTTGGTGTCTCCGTTGTATTTTAGTTGGGTTCTTGTTGGTCATCATGGTGAGAAAGGGTAAATTGTGGGTTTTGGAGAACATCGGGTAGGTTTAGGGGGACTTTTGGGGTGGATCTATGGCTTTTGGGTTTTTCTTTCATTTTTGGGGGTGATCCTGTTCTTCTTTGGGGTGTTTTTTATGTGTTTTGGGGTCTCCATTGGGTTTCGTTGGGTTTTCCGTGGTCATCGTGTTGGAAAAGTGTAAATTTTGGGTTTTGGAGAACTTCAGGTAGGCTCAGGGGGACTTTTGGGATGGATTCATGGTATTTGGGGTTTTCTTCTGTTTTTTGGGTTGATCCTGTTCTTTTTGGGGCTCTTTTTGATGTGTTTTGGGGTCTCCGTTTGGTTTTAGTTGGGTTCATGTTGGTCGTCATGGTGAAAAAGTGTAAATTGTGGGTTTTGGAGAACATCGTGTAGGTTTAGGGGGACTTTTGGGGTGGATCTATGGCTTTGGGGTTTTCTTTAATTTTTGGGGGTTATCCTGTTCTTGTTTGGGGTGTTTTTTATGTGTTTTGGTGTCTCCATTGGGTTTCGTTGGGTTTTCCGTGGTCATCGTGTTGGAAAAGTGTAAATTGTGGGTTTTGGAGAAGTTCAGGTAGGCTTAGGTGTACTTTAGGGATGGATTCATGGTATTTGGGGTTTTCTTCTGTTTTTTGGGTTGATCCTGTTCTTTTTGGGGCTCTTTTTGACGTGTTTTGGGGTCTCCATTTGGTCTTATTTGCGTTCATGTTGGTCGTCATGGTGAAAAAATGTAAATTGTGGGTTTTATAGAACATCGAGTAGGTTTAGGGGGACTTTTGGGGTGGATCTATGGCTTTTGGGGTTTTCTTTCGTTTTTGGGTTTGATCCTGTTCTTGTTTGGGGTGTTTTTTATGTGTTTTGGGGTCTTCATTGGGTTTCGTTAGGTTCTCGTTGGTCGTAAAGTTAAAGGGGTGTGGATTGTGGGTTTTAGAGAAGATCAGGTGAGTTTCAATTGTTTTTCGTGGGAATTTCTTAATTTTTGTTGTTTTTTCTTCTGATGCAGTTCTTATTTGGGGTGTTTTTGATGTGTGTTGGGTTATCCGTTGTGTTTTAGTTGGGTTCATGTTGGTCATCGTGTTGGAAAATTGTAAATTGTGTTTTTTGGAGAACATCAGGTAGGTTTAGGGTGCTTTTGGGGTAGATCCATGGTTTTAGGGGAATTTCTTTCAGGTTTGTGGGTGATCCTGTTCTTTTAGTGGCTCTTTTTGACGTGTTTTGGGGTCTCCGTTGTGTTTTATTTGGGTTCATGTTGGTCGTCATGGTGAGAAAGTGTAAATTGTGGGTTTTGGAGAACATCAGGTAGGTTTAGGGGGACTTTTGGGGTGTATCTATGGCTTTGGGTTTTTCTTTAAAATTTGGGGGTGATCCTGTTCTTGTTTGGGGTGTTTTTGATGTGTTTTGGGGTCTCCATTGGGTTTCGTTGGGTTTTCCGTTGTCATCATGTTGGAAAAGTGTAAATTTTGGGTTTTGGAGAACTTCAGGTAGGCTCAGGGGGACTTTTGGGATGGATTCATGGTATTTGGGGTTTTCTTCTGTTTTTTGGGTTGATCCTGTTCTTTTTGGGGCTCTTTTTGACGTGTTTTGGGGTCTCCGTTTGGTTTTAGTTGGGTTCATGTTGGTCGTCATGGTGAAAAAGTGTAAATTGTGGGTTTTGGAGAACATCGTGTAGGTTTAGGGGGACTTTTGGGGTGGATCTATGGCTTTTGGGTTTTTCTTTCGTTTTTGGGGGTGATCCTGTTCTTGTTTGGGGTGTTTTTTATGTGTTTTGGGGTCTTCATTGGGTTTCGTTAGGTTCTCGTTGGTCGTAAAGGTAAAGGGGTGTGGATTGTGGGTTTTAGAGAAGATCAGGTGAGTTTCAATTGTTTTTCGTGGGAATTTCTTAGTTTTTGTTGTTTTTTCTTCTGATGCAGTTCTTATTTGGGGTGTTTTTGACGTGTGTTGGGTTATCCGTTTTGTTTTAGTTGGGTTCATGTTGGTCATCGTGTTGAAAAAGTGTACATTGTGGTTTTTGGAGAACATCAGGTAGGTTTAGGGTGCTTTTGGTGTAGATCTATGGTTTTTGGGGAATTTCTTTCAGGTTTGGGTTAATCCTGTTCTTTTTGGGGCTCTTTTTGACGTGTTTTGGGGTCTCCGTTGTGTTTTAGTTGGGTTCATGTTGGTCGTCATGGTGAGAAAGTGTAAATTGTGTTTTTTATAGAACATCAGGAAGGTTTAGGGGGACTTTTGGGGTGGATCTATGGCTTTTGGGTTTTTCTTTCATTTTTGGGTTTGATCCTGTTCTTGTTTGAGGTGTTTTTGACGGGTTTTGGGGTCTCCTTTGCGTTTCGTTGGGTTTTAGCGTGGTCATCATGTTGGAAAAGTGTATATTGTTTGTTTTGGAGAACTTCAGGTAGGCTTAGGGCGACTTAGGGATGGATTCATGGTATTTGGGGTTTTCTTCTGTTTTTTGGGTTGATCCTGTTCTTTTGGGGGCTCTTTTTGACGTGTTTTGTGGTTTCCGTTTGGTTTTAGTTGGGTTCATGTTGGTCGTCATGGTGAAAAAGTGTAAATTGTGGGTTTTATAGAACATCGGGTAGGTTTAGGGGGACTTTTGGGGTGGATCTATGGCTTTTGGGTTTTTCTTTCGTTTTTGGGTTTGATCCTGTTCTTGTTTGGAGTGTTTCTGACGTGTTTTGTGGTCTCCGTTGGGTTTTCGTTGGGTTCTCTTTAGTCGTAAATATAAATGGTTGTGGATTGTGGGTTTTGGAGAAGATCAGGTGAGTTTCGGGTGGTTTTCGTGGGAATTTCTTAGTGTCTGTTGTTTTTTCTTCTGATGCAGTTCATGTTTGGGGTGTTTTTGACGTGTTTTGGTGTCTCCGTTGGGTTTCGTTGGGTTTTCGTTGGTCGTAAATATAAATGGTAGTGGATTCTGGGTTTTGGAGAAGATCAGGTGAGTTTCGGTGGTTTTCGTGGGAATTTCTTAGTTTCTGTTGTTTTTTCTTCATATGCAGTTCTTCTTTGGGGTGTTTTTTACGTGTTTTGGGGTCTCCGTTGTGATTTAGTTGGGTTCATGTTGGTCATCGTGTTGGAAAATTGTACATTGTGGTTTTTGGAGATCATCAGGTAGGTTTAGGGTGCTTTTGGGGTGGATCTATGGCTTTTGGGGTTTTCTTTCGTTTTGGGGTTTGATCCTGTTCTTGTTTGGGGTGTTTTTGACGTGTTTTGGGGTCTCCATTGGGTTTCGTTAGGTTCTCGTTGGTCGTAAAGGTAAAGCGGAGTGGGTTGTGGGATTTAGAGAAGGTCAGGTGAGTTTCGATAGTTTTTCGTGGGAATTTCTTAATTTTTGTTGTTTTTTCTTCTGATGCAGTTCTTGTTTGTGTTGTTTTTGACGTGTTTTGGTGTCTCCGTTGTATTTTAGTTGGGTTCTTGTTGGTCATCATGGTGAAAAATTGTAAATTGTGGGTTTTGGAGAACATCGGGTAGGTTTAGGGGGACTTTTGGGGTGGATTCATGGTATTTGGGGTTTTCTTCTGTTTTTTGGGTTGATCCTGTTCTTTTTGGGGCTCTTTTTGACGTGTTTTGGGGTCTCCGTTGTGTTTTAGTTGGGTTCATGTTGGTCGTCATGGTGAGAAAGTGTAAATTGTGGGTTTTATAGAACATCGGGTAGGGTTAGGGGGACATTTTTGGGTGGATCTATGGCTTTTGGGTTTTTCTTTCATTTTTGGGGGTGATCCTGTTCTTGTTTGAGGTGTTTTTGACGTGTTTTGGTGTCTCCATTGGGTTTCGTTGGGTTTTAGCTTGGTCATCATGTTGGAAAATTGTATATTGTTTGTTTTGGAGAACTTCAGGTAGGCTTAGATGGACTTTTTGGATGGATTCATGGTTTTTGGGGTTTTCTTCTGTTTTTTTGGCTTGATCCTGTTCTTTTTGGTGCTCTTTTTGACGTGTTTTGGGGTCTCCATTGTGTTTTAGTTGGGTTCTTGTTGGTCATCATGGGGAATAAGTGTAAATTGTGGGTTTTGGAGAACATCAGGTAGGTTTAGTGGGACTATTGAGGTGGATCTTTGGCTTTTGGGGTTTTCTTTAATTTTTGGGGTTGATCCTGTTCTTGTTTGGGGTGTTTTTTATGTGTTTTGATGTCTCCATTGGGTTTTCGTTGGGTTCTCTTTTGTCGTAAATATAAATGGGAGTGGATTGTGGGTTTTGGAGAAGATCAGGTGAGTTTCTGGTGGTTTTCGTGGGAATTTCTTAGTTTGTGTTGTTTTTTCTTCTGATGCAGTTCTTGTTTAGGGAGTTTTTGACGTGTTTTGGTGTCTCCGTTGGGTTTCGTTGGGTTTTCGTTGGTCGTAAATATAAATGGTAGTGGATTCTGGGTTTTGGAGAAGATCAGGTGAGTTTCGGTGGCTTTCGTGGGAATTTCGTAGTTTCTGTTGTTTTTTCTTCTGATGCAGTTCTTATTTGGGGTGTTTTTTACGTGTTTTGGGGTCTCCGTTGTGATTTAGTTGGGTTCATGTTGGTCATCGTGTTGGAAAATTGTACATTGTGGTTTTTGGAGATCATCAGGTAGGCTTAGGGTGCTTTTGGGGTGGATCTATGGCTTTTGGGGTTTTCTTTCGTTTTGGGGTTTGATCCTGTTCTTGTTTGGGGTGTTTCTGACGTGTTTTGGTGTCTCCATTGGGTTTTGTTAGGTTCTCGTTTGTCGTAAAGTTAAAGCGGAGTGGATTGTGGGTTTTAGAGAAGATCAGGTTAGTTTCGGTTGGTTTTCGTGGGAATTTCTTCGTTTTAGTTGTTTTTTCTTCTGATGCAGTTCTTCTTTGGGGTGTTTTTTATGTGTTTTTGTGTCTCCATTGGGTTTTGTTAGGTTCTCGTTGGGCGTAAAGGCAAAGAGGAGTGGATTGTGGGATTTAGAGAAGGTCAGGTGAGTTTCGATTGTTTTTCGTGGGAATTTCTTATTTTTTGTTGTTTTATCTTCTGATGCAGTTCTTATTTGGGGTGTTTTAGACGTGTGTTGGGTTATCCGTTGTGTTTTAGTTGGGTTCGTGTTGGTCATCGTGTTGGAAAAGTGTAAATTGTGGTTTTTGGAGAACATCGGGTAGGTTTAGGGTGCTTTTGGGGTAGATCTATGGTTTTTGGGGAATTTCTTTCAGGTTTGGGTGTGATCCTGTTCTTTTTGGGGCTCTTTTGGACGTGTTTTGGGTTCTCCGTTGTGTTTTAGTTGGGTCCCTGTTGGTCGTCATGGTGAGAAAGTGTAAATAGTGGGTTTTATAGAATATCAGGTAATTTATGGGGACTTTTGGGGTGGATCTATGGCTTTTGGGTTTTTCTTTCTTTTTTGGGGGTGATCCTGTTCTTGTTTCGTGTGTTTTTGACGTGTTTTGTGGTGTCCGTTGTGTTTTGTTGAGTTCTTGTTGGTCGTAAATTTAAATGGGAGTGGATTGTGGGATTTAGAGAAGATCAGGTTAGTTTGGATTGGTTTTCGTGGGAATTTCTTAGTTTTAGTTGTTTTTTCTTCTGATGCAATTCCTGTTTGGGTTGTTTTTGACGTGTTTTGGGGTCTCCGTTTGGTTTTAGTTGGGTTCATGTTGGTCGTCATGGTGAGAAAGGGTAAATTGTGGGTTTTGGATAACAGAAGGTAGGTTTAGGGGGACTTTTGGGTGTGATCTATGGCTTTGGGGTTTTTCTTTCATTTTTGGGGGTGATCCTGTTCTTGTTTGAGGTTTTTTTGACGGGTTTTTGGGTCTCCATTGGGTTTCGTTGGGTTTTCCGTGGTCATCGTGTTGGAAAAGTGTAAATTGTGGGTTTTGGAGAACTTCAGGTAGGCTTAGGGGGACTTTAGGGATGGATTCATGGTATTTGGGGTTTTCTTCTGTTTTTTGGGTTGATTCTGTTCTTTTTGGGGCTCTTTTGGACGTGTTTTGTGGTCTCCATTTGGTTTTAGTTGGGTTCATGTTGGTCGTAATGGTGAGAAAGGGTAAATAGTCGGTTTTATAGAACATCGGGTAGGTTTAGGGGGACTTTTCGGGTGGATCTATGGCTTTTGGGTTTTTCTTTCTTTTTTGGGGGTGATATTGTTCTTGTTTCGTGTGTTTTTGACGTGTTTTGTGGTGTCCGTTTTGTTTTGCTGAGTTCTTGTTGGTCGTAAATTTAAATGGGAGTGGATTGTGGGATTTAGAGAAGATCAGGTGTGTTTCGGTTGGTTTTCGTGGGAATTTCTTAGTTTTAGTTGATTTTTCTTCTCATGCGGTTCTTGTTTGGGGTGTTTTTGACGTGTTTTGGGGTCTCCGTTGTGTTTTAGTTGGGTTCTTGTTGGTCATCATGGGGAATAAGTGTAAATTGTGGGTTTTGGAGAACATCAGGTAGGTTTAGGGGGACTTTTGGGGTGGATCTTTGGCTTTTGGGTTTTTCTTTCATTTTTGGGTTTTATCCTGTTCTTTTTTGAGGTGTTTTTGCGTGTTTTGTGGTCTCCGTTGTGTTTTGTTGTGTTCTCGTTGGTCGTAAATTTAAATGGGTGTGGATTGTGGGTTTTGGAGAAGATCAGGTGAGTTTCGGGTGGTTTTCGTGGGAATTTCTTAGTTTTTATTGTTTTTTATTCATATGCTGTTCTTCTTTGGGGTGTTTTTGACGTGTTTTGGGGTCTCCGTTGTATTTTAGTTTGGTTCTTTTTGGTCATCATTGTGAAAAAGTTTAAATTTTAGGTTTTGGAGAACATTGGGTAGGTTTAGGGGGACTTTTGGGGTGGATCTATGGCTTTTGGGTTTTTCTTTCTTTTTTGGGGGTGATCCTGTTCTTGTTTCGTGTGTTTTTGACGTGTTTTGTGGTATCCGTTGTGTTTTGTTGAGTTCTTGTTGGTCGTAAATTTAAATGGGATTGGTTTGTGGGATTTAGAGAGGATCAGGTGAGTTTGGATTGGTTTTCGTGGGAATTTCTTAGTTTTAGTTGTTTTTTCTTCTGATGCAGTTCTTGTTTGGGTTGTTTTTGACGTGTTTTGGGGTCTCCGTTTGGTTTTAGTTGGGTTCATGTTGGTCGTCATGGTGAGAAAGTGTAAATTGTGGGTTTTGGAGAACATCAGGTAGGTTTAGGGGGACTTTTGGGGTGGATCTATGGCTTTTGGGTTTTTCTTTCATTTTTGGGGATGATCCTGTTCTTGTTTGGGGTGTTTTTGATGTGTTTTGGGGTCTCCATTGGGTTTCGTTGGGTTTTAGCGTGGTCATCATGTTGGAAAAGTGTAAATTGTGGGTTTTGGAGAAGTTCAGGTAGGCTTAGGGGGACTTTAGGGATGGATTCATGGTATTTGGGGTTTTCTTCTGTTTTTTGGGTTGATCCTGTTCTTTTTGGGGCTCTTTTTGACGTGTTTTGTGGTCTCCATTTGGTCTTATTTGCGTTCATGTTGGTCGTCATGGTGAAAAAGTGTTAATTGTGGGTTTTATAGAACATCGAGTAGGTTTAGGGGGACTTTTGGGGTGGATCTATGGCTTTTGGGGTTTTCTTTCGTTTTTGGGTTTGATCCTGTTCCTGTTTGGGGTGTTTTTGACATGTTTTGAGGTCTTCATTGGGTTTCGTTAGGTTCTCGTTAGTCGTAAAGATAAAGGGGTGTGGATTGTGGGTTTTAGAGAAGATCAGGTGAGTTTCAATTGTTTTTCGTGGGAATTTCTTAATTTTTGTTGTTTTTTCTTCTGATGCAATTCTTATTTGTGGTGCTTTTGATGTGTGTTGGGTTATCCGTTGTGTTTTAGTTGGGTTCATGTTGGTCATCGTGTTGGAAAATAGTAAATTGTGTTTTTTGGAGAACATCAGGTAGGTTTAGGGGGACTTTTGGGGTGGATCTATGGCTTTTGGGTTTTTCTTTCATTTTTGGGGGTGATCCTGTTCTTGTTTGGGGTGTTTTTGACGTGTTTTGGGGTCTCCATTGGGTTTTTTTGGGTTTTCCGTGGTCATCGTGTTGGAAAAGTGTAAATTGTGGGTTTTAGAGAAGTTCAGGTAAGCTTAGGGGGACTTTAGGGATGGATTCATGGTATTTGGGGTTTTCTTCTGTTTTTTCTTCTGATGCAGTTCTTTTTGGGGCTCTTTTTGACGTGTTTTGGGGTCTCCGTTTGGTTTTAGTTGGGTTCATGTTTGTCGTCATGGTGAGAAAGTGTAAATTGTGGGTTTTGGAGAACATCAGGTTTGTTTAGGGGGACTTTTGGGGTGGATCTTTGGCTTTTGGGTTTTTCTTTCGTTTTTGAGTTTGATCCTGTTCTTGTTTGAGGTGTTTTTGTGTGTTTTGTGGTCTCCGTTGTGTTTTGTTGGGTTCTCGTTGGTCGTAAAGTTAAATGGGATTGGATTGTGGGTTTTGGAGAAGATCAGGTGAGTTTCGGGTGGTTTTCATGGGAATTTCTTAGTTTTTGTTGTTTTTACTTCTGCTGCAGTTCTTGTTTGGGGTGTTTTTGACGTGTTTTGGGGTCTACGTTGTATTTTAGATGGGTTCTTGTTGGTCATCATTGTGAAAAATTTTAAATTTAGGGTTTTGGAGAACATTGGGTAGGTTTAGGGGGACTTTTGGGGTGGATCTATGGCTTTTGGGTTTTTCTTTCGATTTTGGGTTTGATCCTGTTCTTTTTCGGGATGTTTTTAAAGTGTTTTGGGGTTCCCTTTGGGTTTCGTTATGTTCTCGTTGGTCGTAAAGGTAAAGGGGTGTGGATTGTGGGTTTTAGAGAAGATCAGGTGAGTTTTGATTTTTTTTCGTGGGAATTTCTTAATTTTTGTTGTTTTTTCTTGTTATGCAGTTCTTGTTTGGGGTGTTTTTGACGTGTGTTGGGTTATCCGTTGTGTTTTATTTGGGTTCATGTTGGTCATCGTGTTGGAAAATTGTACATTGTGGTTTTTGGAGAACATCAGGTAGGTTTAGGGTGCTTTTGGGGTGGATCTATGGTTTTTGGGGAATTTCTTTCAGGTTTGGGGGTGATCCTGTTCTTTTTGGGGCTCTTTTTGACGTGTTTTGGGGTCTCCGTTGTGTTTTAGTTGGGTTCATGTTGGTCGTCATGGGGAAGAAGTGTAAACTGTGGGTTTTGGAGAACATCAGGTAGGTTTAGGGGGACTTTTGGGGTGGATCTATGGCTTTTGGGTTTTTCTTTCTTTTTTGGGGGTGATCCTGTTCTTGTTTCGTGTGTTTTTGACGTGTTTTGGTGTCTCCATTGGGTTTCGTTAGGTTCTCATTGGTCGTAAAGTTAAAGCGGAGTGGATTGTGGGATTTAGAGAAGATCAGGTGAGTTTGGATTGGTTTTCGTGGGAATTTCTTAGTGTTAGTTGTTTTTTCTTCTTATGCCGTTCTTGTTTGGGGTGTTTTTGACGTGTTTTGTGGTCTCCGTTGTGTTTTAGTTGGGTTCTTGTTGGTCATCATGGGGAATAAGTGTAAACTGTGGGTTTTGGAGAACATCGGGTAGGTTTAGGGGGACTTTTCGGGTGGATCTTTGCCTTTTGGGTTTTTCTTTCGTTTTTGGGTTTGATCCTGTTCTTGTTTTGGGTGTTTTTGACGTGTTTTGGGGTCTTCATTAAGTTTCGTTAAGTTCTCGTTGGTCGTAAAGGTAAAGCGGATTGGATTGTGGGTTTTAGAGAAGATCAGGTGAGTTTCGATTGTTTTTCGTGGGAATTTCTTAATTTTTGTTGTTTTTTCTTCTGATGCAGTTCTTATTTGGGGTGTTTTTGACGTGTTTTGGGTTATCCGTTGTGTTTTAGTTGGGTTCATGTTGGTCATCTTGTTGGACAAGTGTAAATTGTGGGTTTTGGAGAATATCAGGTAGGTTTAGGGGGACTTTTGGGGTGGATCTTTGGCTTTTGGGTTTTTCTTTCTTTTTTGAATTTGATCCTGTTCTTGTTTGAGGTGTTTTTGTGTGTTTTGTGGTCTCCGTTGTGTTTTGTTGGGTTCTCGTTGGTCGTAAAGGTAAATGGGAGTGGATTGTGGGATTTAGAGAAGATCAGGTGAGTTTCGGGTGGTTTTCATGGGAATTTCTTAGTTTTTGTTGTTTTTTCTTCATATGCAGTTCTTGTTTGGGGTGTTTTTGACGTGTTTTGGGGTCTCCGTTGTGTTTTAGTTGGGTTCTTGTTGGTCATCATGGGGAATAAGTGTAAATTGTGGGTTTTGGAGAACATCAGGTAGGTTTAGGGGGACTTTTGGGGTGGATCTATGGCTTTTGGGGTTTTCTTTCGTTTTTGGGTTTGATCCTGTTCTTGTTTGGGGTGTTTTTGACGTGTTTTGGTGTCTCCATTGGGTTTCGTTAAGTTCTCGTTGGTCGTAAAGTTAAAGCGAATTGGATTGTGGGATTTAGAGAAGATCAGGTGAGTTTCGATTGTTTTTCGTGGGAATTTCTTAATTTTTGTTGTTTTTTCTTCTGATGCAGTTCTTGTTTGGGGTGTTTTTGACGTGTTTTGGGTTATCCGTTGTGTTTTAGTTGGGTTCATGTTGGTCATGTTGTTGGACAAGTGTAAATTGTGGGTTTTGGAGAACATCGGGTAGGTTTAGGGGGACTTTTGGGGTGGATCTATGGCTTTTGGGTTTTTTTTTCGTTTTTGAGTTTGATCCTGTTCTTGTTTGAGGTGTTTTTGTGTGTTTTGTGGTCTCCGTTGGGTTTTGTTGGGTTCTCGTTGGTCGTAAAGGTAAATGGGAGTGGATTGTGGGTTTTGGAGAAGATCAGGTGAGTTTCGGGTGGTTTTCATGGGAATTTCTTAGTTTTTGTTGTTTTTTCTTCATATGCAGTTCTTGTTTGGGGTGTTTTTGTCGTGTTTTTGGGTCTCCGTTGTGTTTTAGTTGGGTTCTTGTTGGTCATCATGGGGAATAAGTGTAAATTGTGGGTTTTGGAGAACATCAGGTAGGTTTAGGGGGACTTTTGGGGTGGATCTATGGCTTTTGGGGTTTTCTTTCGTTTTTGGGTTTGATCCTGTTCTTGTTTTGGGTGTTTTTGACGTGTTTTGGTGTCTCCATTGGGTTTCGTTAAGTTCTCGTTGGTCGTAAAGTTAAAGCGGATTGGATTGTGGGATTTAGAGAAGATCAGGTGAGTTTCGATTGTTTTTCGTGGGAATTTCTTAATTTTTGTTGTTTTTTCTTCTGATGCAGTTCTTATTTGGGGTGTTTTTGACGTGTTTTGGGTTATCCGTTGTGTTTTAGTTGGGTTCATGTTGGTCGTCATGGTGAGAAAGTGTAAATTGTGGGTTTTGGAGAACATCGGGTAGGTTTAGGGGGACTTTTGGGGTGGATCTATGGCTTTTGGGTTTTTCTTTCATTTTTGGGGGTGATCCTATTCTTGTTTGAGGTGTTTTTGACGGGTTTTGGGGTCTCCATTGGGTTTCGTTGGGTTTTAGTGTGGTCATCATGTTGGAAAAGTGTATATTGTTTGTTTTGGAGAACTTCGGGTAGGCTTAGGGCGACTTAGGGATGGATTCATGGTATTTGGGGTTTTCTTCTGTTTTTTTTGGGTTGATCCTGTTCTTTTTGGGGCTCTTTTTGACGTGTTTTGGGGTCTCCGTTGGATTTTAGTTGGGTTCATGTTGGTCGTCATGGTGAGAAAGTGTAAATTTTGGGTTTTGGAGAACATCGGGTAGGTTTAGGGGGACTTTTGGGGTGGATCTATGGCTTTTGGGGTTTTCTTTCGTTTTTGGGTTTGATCCTCTTCTTGTTTGGGGTGTTTTTGACGTGTTTTGGTGTCTCCATTGGGTTTCGTTAGGTTCTCGTTGGTCGTAAAGTTAAAGCGGAGTGGATTGTGGGATTTAGAGAAGATCAGGTGAGTTTCGGTTGGTTTTCGTGGGAATTTCTTAGTTTTAGTTTTTTTTTCTTCTGATGCAGTTCTTGTTTGGGGTGTTTTTGACGTGTTTTGGGGTCTCCGTTGTGTTTTAGTTGGGTTCTTGTTGGTCATCATGGGGAATAAGTGTAAATTGTGGGTTTTGGAGAATATCAGGTAGGTTTAGGGGGACTTTTGGGGTGGATCTATGGCTTTTGGGGTTTTCTTTCGTTTTTGGGTTTGATCCTGTTCTTGTTTGGGTTGTTTTTGACGTGTTTTGAGGTCTTCATTGGGTTTCGATAGGTTCTCGTTGGTCGTAAAGGTAAAGGGGTGTGGATTGTGGGTTTTAGAGAAGATCAGGTGAGTTTCAATTGTTTTTCGTGGGAATTTCTTAATTTTTGTTGTCTTTTCTTCTGATGCAGTTCTTATTTGGGGTGTTTTTGATGTGTGTTGGGTTATCCGTTGTGTTTTAGCTGCGTTCATGTTGGTCATCGTGTTGGAAAATTGTAAATTGTGTTTTTTGGAGAACATCAGGTAGGTTTAGGGTGCTTTTGGGGTAGATCTATGGTTTTTGGGGAAATTCTTTCAGGTTTGGGGGTGATCCTGTTCTTTTAGTGGCTCTTTTTGACGTGTTTTGGGGTCTCCGTTGTGTTTTAGTTGGGTTCATGTTGGTCGTCATGGTGAGAAAGTGTAAATTGTGGGTTTTGGAGAACATCAGGTAGGTTTAGGGGGACTTTTGGGGTGTATCTATGGCATTGGGATTTTCTTTAAAATTTGGGGGTGATCCTGTTCTTTTTTGGGGTGTTTTTTATGTGTTTTGGGGTCTCCATTGGGTTTCGTTGGGTTTTCCGTGGTCATCGTGTTGGAAAAGTGTAAATTGTGGGTTTTGGAGAAGTTCAGGTAGGCTCAGGGGGACTTTAGGGATGGATTCATGGTATTTGGGGTTTTCTTCTGTTTTTTGAGTTGATCCTGTTCTTTTTGGGGCTCTTTTGGACGTGTTTTGGGGTCTCCGTTTGGTTTTAGTTGGGTTCATGTTGGTCGTCATGGTGAAAAAGTGTAAATTGTGGGTTTTGGAGAACATCGGGTAGGTTTAGGGGGACTTTTGGGGTGGATCTATGGCTTTTGGGTTTTTCTTTCTTTTTTGGGGTTGATCCTGTTCTTGTTTCGTGTGTTTTTGACGTGTTTTTTGGTGTCCGTTGTGTTTTGTTGAGTTCTTGTTGGTCGTAAATTTAAATGGGAGTGGATTGTGGGATTTAGAGAAGATCAGGTGAGTTTGGATTGGTTTTCGTGGGAATTTCTTAGTTTTAGTTGTTTTTTCTTCTGATGCAGTTCTTGTTTGGGTTGTTTTTGACGTGTTTTGGGGTCTCCGTTTGGTTTTAGTTGGGTTCATGTTGGTCGTCATGGTGAGAAAGTGTAAATTGTGGGTTTTGGAGAACATCGTGTAGGTTTAGGGGGACTTTTGGGGTGGATCTATGGCTTTTGGGTTTTTCTTTCATTTTTGGGGATGATCCTGTTCTTGTTTGAGTTGTTTTTGACGGGTTTTGGGGTCTCCATTGGGTTTCGTTGGGTTTTAGCGTGGTCATCATGTTGGAAAAGTGTATATTATTTGTTTTGGAGAACTTCAGATAGGCTTAGGGCGATTTTTGGATGGATTCATGGTATTTGGGGTTTTCTTCTGTTTTTTTTGGGTTGATCCTGTTCTTTTTGGGGCTCTTTTTGACGTGTTTTGGGGTCTCCGTTTGGTTTTAGTTGGGTTCATGTTGGTCGTCATGGTGAGAAAGTGTAAATTGTGGGTTTTGGAGAACATCAGGTAGGTTTAGGGGGACTTTTGGGGTGTATCTATGGCTTTGGGGTTTTCTTTAATTTTTGGGGGTGATCCTGTTCTTGTTTGGGGTGTTTTTTATGTGTTTTGGGGTCTCCATTGGGTTTCGTTGTGTTTTCCGTGGTCATCGTGTTGGAAAAGTGTAAATTGTGGGTTTTGGAGAAGTTCAGGTAGGCTTAGGTGTACTTTAGGGATGGATTCATGGTATTTGGGGTTTTCTTCTGTTTTTTGGGTTGATCCTGTTCTTTTTGGGGCTCTTTTTGACGTGTTTTGGGGTCTCCATTTGGTCTTATTTGCGTTCATGTTGGTCGTCATGGTGAAAAAATGTAAATTGTGGGTTTTATAGAACATCGAGTAGGTTTAGGGGGACTTTTGGGGTGGATCTATGGCTTTTGGGGTTTTCTTTCGTTTTTGGGTTTGATCCTGTTCTTGTTTGGGGTGTTTTTGACGTGTTTTGAGGTCTTCATTGGGTTTCGTTAGGTTCTCGTTGGTCGTAAAGGTAAAGGGGTGTGGATTGTGGGTTTTAGAGAAGATCAGGTGAGTTTCAATTGTTTTTCGTGGGAATTTCTTAATTTTTGTTGTTTTTTCTTCTGATGCAGTTCTTATTTGGGGTGTTTTTGATGTGTGTTGGGTTATCCGTTGTGTTTTAGTTGGGTTCATGTTGGTCATCGTGTTGGAAAATTGTAAATTGTGTTTTTTGAAGAACATCAGGTAGGTTTAGGGTGCTTTTGGGGTAGATCTATGGTTTTTGGGGAATTTCTTTCAGGTTTGGGGGTGATCCTGTTCTTTTAGTGGCTCTTTTTGACGTGTTTTGGGGTCTCTGTTGTGTTTTAGTTGGGTTCATGTTGGTCGTCATGGTGAGAAAGTGTAAATTGTGGGTTTTGGAGAACATCAGGTAGGTATAGGGGGACTTTTGGGGTGTATCTATGGCTTTGGGTTTTTCTTTAATATTTGGGGGTGATCCTGTTCTTGTTTGGGGTGTTTTTTATGTGTTTTGGTGTCTCCATTGGGTTTCGTTGGGTTTTCCGTGGTCATCGTGTTGGAAAAGTGTAAATTGTGGGTTTTGGAGAAGTTCAGGTAGGCTTAGGGGGACTTTAGGGATGGATTCATGGTATTTGGGGTTTTCTTCTGTTTTTTGAGTTGATCCTGTTCTTTTTGGGGCTCTTTTGGACGTGTTTTGGGGTCTCCGTTTGGTTTTAGTTGGGTTCATGTTGGTCGTCATGGTGAGAAAGGGTAAATTGTGGGTTTTATAGAACATCGGGTAGGTTTAGGGGGACTTTTGGGGTGTATCTATGGCTTTGGGGTTTTCTTTAATTTTTGGGGGTGATCCTGTTCTTGTTTGGGGTGTTTTTTATGTGTTTTGGGGTCTCCATTGGGTTTCGTTGTGTTTTCCGTGGTCATCGTGTTGGAGAAGTGTAAATTGTGGGTTTTGGAGAAGTTCAGGTAGGCTTAGGTGTCCTTTAGGGATGGATTCATGGTATTTGGGGTTTTCTTCTGTTTTTTGGGTTGATCCTGTTCTTTTTGGGGCTCTTTTTGAAGTGTTTTGGGGTCTCCATTTGGTCTTATTTGCGTTCATGTTGGTCGTCATGGTGAAAAAATGTAAATTGTGGGTTTTATAGAACATCGAGTAGGTTTAGGGGGACTTTTGGGGTGGATCTATGGCTTTGGGTTTTTCTTTAAAATTTGGGGGTGATCCTGTTCTTGTTTGGGGTGTTTTTTATGTGTTTTGGGGTCTCCCTTGGGTTTCGTTGGGTTTTCCGTGGTCATCGTGTTGGAGAAGTGTAAATTGTGGGTTTTGGAGAAGTTCAGGTAGGCTTAGGGGGACTTTAGGGATGGATTCATGGTATTTGGGGTTTTCTTCTGTTTTTTGAGTTGATCCTGTTCTTTTTGGGGCTCTTTTGGACGTGTTTTGGGGTCTCCGTTTGGTTTTAGTTGGGTTCATGTTGGTCGTCACGGTGAAAAAGTGTAAATTGTGGGTTTTAGAGAACATCGTGTAGGTTTACGGGGACTTTTGGGGTGGATCTATGGCTTTTGGGTTTTTCTTTAAAATTTTTGGGGGTGATCCTGTTCTTGTTTCGTGTGTTTTTGACGTGTTTTGTGGTGTCCGTTGTGTTTTGTTGAGTTCTTGTTGGTCGTAAATTTAAATGGGAGTGGATTGTGGGATTTAGAGAAGATCAGGTGAGTTTGGATTGGTTTTCGTGGGAATTTCTTAGTTTTAGTTGTTTTTTCTTCTGATGCAGTTCTTGTTTGGGTTGTTTTTGACGTTTTTTGGGGTCTCCGTTTGGTTTTAGTTGGGTTCATGTTGGTCGTCATGGTGAGAAAGTGTAAATTGTGGGTTTTGGAGAACATCGTGTAGGTTTAGGGGGACTTTTGGGGTGGATCTATGGCTTTTGGGTTTTTCTTTCATTTTTGGGGATGATCCTGTTCTTGTTTGAGTTGTTTTTGACGGGTTTTGGGGTCTCCATTAGGTTTCGTTGGGTTTTAGCGTGGTCATCATGTTGGAAAAGTGTATATTGTTTGTTTTGGAGAACTTCAGATAGGCTTAGGGCGATTTTTGGATGGATTCATGGTATTTGGGGTTTTCTTCTGTTTTTTGGGTTGATCCTGTTCTTTTTGGGCTCTTTTTGACGTGTTTTGGGGTCTCCATTTGGTCTTATTTGCGTTCATGTTGGTCGTCATGGTGAAAAAATGTAAATTGTGGGTTTTATAGAACATCGAGTAGGTTTAGGGGGACTTTTGGGGTGGATCTATGGCTTTTGGGGTTTTCTTTCGTTTTTGGGTTTGATCCTGTTCTTGTTTGGGGTGTTTTTGACGTGTTTTGAGGTCTTCATTGGGTTTCGTTAGGTTCTCGTTGGTCGTAAAGGTAAAGGGGTGTGGATTGTGGGTTTTAGATAAGATCAGGTGAGTTTCAATTGTTTTTCGTGGGAATTTCTTAATTTTTGTTGTTTTTTCTTCTGATGCAGTTCTTATTTGGGGTGTTTTTGATGTGTGTTGGGTTATCCGTTGTGTTTTAGTTGGGTTCATGTTGGTCATCGTGTTGGAAAATTGTAAATTATGTTTTTTGGAGAACATCAGGTAGGTTTAGGGTGCTTTTGGGGTAGATCTATGGTTTTTGGGGAATTTCTTTCAGGTTTGGGGGTGATCCTGTTCTTTTAGTGGCTCTTTTTGACGTGTTTTGGGGTCTCCGTTGTGTTTTAGTTGGGTTCATGTTGGTCGTCATGGTGAGAAAGTGTAAATTGTGGGTTTTGGAGAACATCAGGTAGGTTTAGGGGGACTTTTGGGGTGTATCTATGGCTTTGGGTTTTTCTTTAAAATTTGGGGGTGATCCTGTTCTTGTTTGGGGTGTTTTTTATGTGTTTTGGGGTCTCCATTGGGTTTCGTTGGGTTTTCCGTGGTCATCGTGTTGGAAAAGTGTAAATTGTGGGTTTTGGAGAAGTTCAGGTAGGCTTAGGGGGACTTTAGGGATGGATTCATGGTATTTGGGGTTTTCTTCTGTTTTTTGAGTTGATCCTGTTCTTTTTGGGGCTCTTTTGGACGTGTTTTGGGGTCTCCGTTTGGTTTTAGTTGGGTTCATGTTGGTCGTCATGGTGAAAAAGTGTAAATTGTGGGTTTTATAGAACATCGGGTAGGTTTAGGGGGACTTTTGGGGTGGATCTATGGCTTTTGGGTTTTTCTTTCATTTTTGGGGGTGATCCTGTTCATATTTGAGGTGTTTTTGACGGGTTTTGGGGTCTCCATTGGGTTTCGTTGGGTTTTAGCGTGGTCATCATGTTGGAAAATTGTATATTGTTTGTTTTGGAGAACTTCAGGTAGGCTTAGGGCGACTTTTTGGATGGATTCATGGTATTTGGGGTTTTCTTCTTTTTTTTGGGTTGATCCTATTCTTTTTGTGGCTCTTTTTGACGTGTTTTGGGGTCTCCGTTTGGTTTTAGTTGGGTTCATGGTGGTCGTCATGGTGAGAAAGTGTAAATTGTGGGTTTTGGAGAACATCAGGTAGGTTTAGGGGGACTTTTGGGGTGTATCTATGGCTTTGGGTTTTTCTTTAAAATTTGGGGGTGATCCTGTTCTTGTTTGGGTTGTTTTTTATGTGTTTTGGGGTCTCCATTGGGTTTCGTTGGGTTTTCCGTGGTCATCGTGTTGGAGAAGTGTAAATTGTGGGTTTTGGAGAAGTTCAGGTAGGCTTAGGGGGACTTTAGGGATGGATTCATGGTATTTGGGGTTTTCTTCTGTTTTTTGAGTTGATCCTGTTCTTTTTGGGGCTCTTTTGGACGTGTTTTGGGGTCTCCGTTTGGTTTTAGTTGGGTTCATGTTGGTCGTCACGGTGAAAAAGTGTAAATTGTGGGTTTTAGAGAACATCGTGTAGGTTTACGGGGACTTTTGGGGTGGATCTATGGCTTTTGGGTTTTTCTTTCTTTTTTGGGGGTGATCCTGTTCTTGTTTCGTGTGTTTTTGACGTGTTTTGTGGTGTCCGTTGTGTTTTGTTGAGTTCTTGTTGGTCGTAAATTTAAATGGGAGTGGATTGTGGGATTTAGAGAAGATCAGGTGAGTTTGGATTGGTTTTCGTGGGAATTTCTTAGTTTTAGTTGTTTTTTCTTCTGATGCAGTTCTTGTTTGGGTTGTTTTTGACGTGTTTTGGGGTCTCCGTTTGGTTTTAGTTGGGTTCATGTTGGTCGTCATGGTGAGAAAGTGTAAATTGTGGGCTTTGGAGAACATCGGGTAGGTTTAGGGGGACTTTTGGGGTGGATCTATGGCTTTTGGGTTTTTATTTCATTTTTGGGGATGATCCTGTTCTTGTTTGAGGTGTTTTTGACGGGTTTTGGGGTCTCCATTGGGTTTCGTTGTGTTTTCCGTGGTCATCGTGTTGGAAAAGTGTAAATTGTGGGTTTTGGAGAAGTTCAGGTAGGCTTAGGTGTACTTTAGGGATGGATTCATGGTATTTGGGGTTTTCTTCTGTTTTTTGGGTTGATCCTGTTCTTTTTGGGGCTCTTTTTGACGTGTTTTGGGGTCTCCATTTGGTCTTATTTGCGTTCATGTTGGTCGTCATGGTGAAAAAATGTAAATTGTGGGTTTTGGAGAACATCGAGTAGGTTTAGGGGGACTTTTGGGGTGGATCTATGGCTTTTGGGGTTTTCTTTCGTTTTTGGGTTTGATCCTGTTCTTGTTTGGGTTGTTTTTGACGTGTTTTGAGGTCTTCATTGGGTTTCGATAGGTTCTCGTTGGTCGTAAAGGTAAAGGGGTGTGGATTGTGGGTTTTAGAGAAGATCAGGTGAGTTTCAATTGTTTTTCGTGGGAATTTCTTAATTTTTGTTGTCTTTTCTTCTGATGCAGTTCTTATTTGGGGTGTTTTTGATGTGTGTTGGGTTATCCGTTGTGTTTTAGCTGCGTTCATGTTGGTCATCGTGTTGGAAAATTGTAAATTGTGTTTTTTGGAGAACATCAGGTAGGTTTAGGGTGCTTTTGGGGTAGATCTATGGTTTTTGGGGAAATTCTTTCAGGTTTGGGGGTGATCCTGTTCTTTTAGTGGCTCTTTTTGACGTGTTTTGGGGTCTCCGTTTGGTTTTAGTTGGGTTCATGTTGGTCGTCATGGTGAGAAAGTGTAAATTGTGGGTTTTGGAGAACATCAGGTAGGTTTAGGGGGACTTTTGGGGTGTATCTATGGCATTGGGATTTTCTTTAAAATTTGGGGGTGATCCTGTTCTTTTTTGGGGTGTTTTTTATGTGTTTTGGGGTCTCCATTGGGTTTCGTTGGGTTTTCCGTGGTCATCGTGTTGGAAAAGTGTAAATTGTGGGTTTTGGAGAAGTTCAGGTAGGCTCAGGGGGACTTTAGGGATGGATTCATGGTATTTGGGGTTTTCTTCTGTTTTTTGAGTTGATCCTGTTCTTTTTGGGGCTCTTTTGGACGTGTTTTGGGGTCTCCGTTTGGTTTTAGTTGGGTTCATGTTGGTCGTCATGGTGAAAAAGTGTAAATTGTGGGTTTTATAGAACATCGGGTAGGTTTAGGGGGACTTTTGGGGTGGATCTATGGCTTTTGGGTTTTTCTTTCATTTTTGGGGGTGATCCTGTTCTTGTTTGAGGTGTTTTTGACGTGTTTTGGTGTCTCCATTGGGTTTCGTTGGGTTTTAGCGTGGTCATCATGTTGGAAAATTGTATATTGTTTGTTTTGGAGAACTTCAGGTAGGCTTAGGGCGACTTTTTGGATGGATTCATGGTATTTGGGGTTTTCTTCTGTTTTTTGGGTTGATCCTGTTCTTTTTGTGGCTCTTTTTGACGTGTTTTGGGGTCTCCGTTTGGTTTTAGTTGGGTTCATGGTGGTCGTCATGGTGAGAAAGTGTAAATTGTGGGTTTTGGAGAACATCAGGTAGGTTTAGGGGGACTTTTGGGGTGTATCTATGGCTTTGGGTTTTTCTTTAAAATTTGGGGGTGATCCTGTTCTTGTTTGGGGTGTTTTTGACGTGTTTTGGGGTCTCCATTGGGTTTCGTTGGGTTTTCCGTGGTCATCGTGTTGGAGAAGTGTAAATTGTGGGTTTTGGAGAAGTTCAGGTAGGCTTAGGGGGACTTTAGGGATGGATTCATGGTGTTTGGGGTTTTCTTCTGTTTTTTGAGTTGATCCTGTTCTTTTTGGGGCTTTTTTGGACGTGTTTTGGGGTCTCCGTTTGGTTTTAGTTGGGTTCATGTTGGTCGTCATGGTGAAAAAGTGTAAATTGTGGGTTTTGGAGAACATCGTGTAGGTTTACGGGGACTTTTGGGGTGGATCTATGGCTTTTGGGTTTTTCTTTCTTTTTTGGGGGTGATCCTGTTCTTGTTTCGTGTGTTTTTGACGTGTTTTGTGGTGTCCGTTGTGTTTTGTTGAGTTCTTGTTGGTCGTAAATTTAAATGGGAGTGGATTGTGGGATTTAGAGAAGATCAGGTGAGTTTGGATTGGTTTTCGTGGGAATTTCTTAGTTTTAGTTGTTTTTTCTTCTGATGCAGTTCTTGTTTGGGTTGTTTTTGACGTGTTTTGGGGTCTCCGTTTGGTTTTAGTTGGGTTCATGTTGGTCGTCATGGTTAAAGTATGTAAATTGTGGGTTTTGGAGAACATCGGGTAGGTTTAGGGGGACTTTTGGGGTGGATCTATGGCTTTTGGGTTTTTCTTTCATTTTTGGGGGTGATCCTGTTCTTGTTTGAGGTGTTTTTGACGGGTTTTGGGGTCTCCATTGGGTTTCGTTGGGTTTTAGCGTGGTCATCATGTTGGAAAATTGTATATTGTTTGTTTTGGAGAACTTCAGGTAGGCTTAGGGAGACTTTTTGGATGGATTCATGGTATTTGGGGTTTTCTTCTGTTTTTTGGGTTGATCCTGTTCTTTTTGGGGCTCTTTTGGACGTGTTTTGGGGTCTCCGTTTGGTTTTAGTTGGGTTCATGGTGGTCGTCATGGTGAGAAAGTGTAAATTTTGGGTTTTGGAGAACATCAGGTAGGTTTAGGGGGACTTTTGGGGTGTATCTATGGCTTTGGGTTTTTCTTTAAAATTTGGGGGTGATCCTGTTCTTGTTTGGGGTGTTTTTGACGTGTTTTGGGGTCTCCATTGGGTTTCGTTGGGTTTTCCGTGGTCATCGTGTTGGAGAAGTGTAAATTGTGGGTTTTGGAGAAGTTCAGGTAGGCTTAGGGGGACTTTAGGGATGGATTCATGGTATTTGGGGTTTTCTTCTGTTTTTTGAGTTGATCCTGTTCTTTTTGGGGCTCTTTTGGACGTGTTTTGGGGTCTCCGTTTGGTTTTAGTTGGGTTCATGTTGGTCGTCATGGTGAGAAAGTGTAAATTGTGGGTTTTGGAGAACATCGGGTAGGTTTAGGGGGACTTTTGGGGTGTATCTATGGCTTTTGGGTTTTTATTTCATTTTTGGGGGTGATCCTGTTCTGGTTTGGGGTGTTTTTGACGTGTTTTGGGGTCTCCATTGGGTTTCGTTGTGTTTTCCGTGGTCATCGTGTTGGAAAAGTGTAAACTGTGGGTTTTGGAGAAGTTTAGGTAGGCTTAGGTGTACTTTAGGGATGGATTCATGGTATTTGGGGTTTTCTTCTGTTTTTTGGGTTGATCCTGTTCTTTTTGGGGCTCTTTTTGACGTGTTTTGGGGTCTCCATTTGGTCTTATTTGCGTTCATGTTGGTCGTCATGGTGAAAAAATGTAAATTGTGGGTTTTATAGAACATCGAGTAGGTTTAGGGGGACTTTTGGGGTGGATCTATGGCTTTTGGGGTTTTCTTTCGTTTTTGGGTTTGATCCTGTTCTTGTTTGGGTTGTTTTTGACGTGTTTTGAGGTCTTCATTGGGTTTCGTTAGGTTCTCGTTGGTCGTAAAGGTAAAGGGGTGTGGATTGTGGGTTTTAGAGAAGATCAGGTGAGTTTCAATTGTTTTTCGTGGGAATTTCTTAATTTTTGTTGTTTTTTCTTCTGATGCAGTTCTTGTTTGGGGTGTTTTTGACGTGTTTTGGGGTCTCCGTTGTGTTTTAGTTGGGTTCTTGTTGGTCATCATGGGGAATAAGTGTAAATTGTGGGTTTTGGAGAACATCAGGTAGGTTTAGGGGGACTTTTGGGGTGTACCTATGGCTTTGGGTTTTTCTTTAAAATTTGGGGGTGATCCTGTTCTTGTTTGGGGTGTTTTTTATGTGTTTTGGGGTCTCCATTGGGTTTCGTTGGGTTTTCCGTGGTCATCGTGTTGGAAAAGTGTAAATTGTGGGTTTTGGAGAAGTTCAGGTAGGCTTAGGGGGACTTTAGGGATGGATTCATGGTATTTGGGGTTTTCTTCTGTTTTTTGAGTTGATCCTGTTCTTTTTGGGGCTCTTTTTACGTGTTTTGGGGTCTCCGTTTGGTTTTAGTTGGGTTCATGTTGGTCGTCATGTTGAGAAAGTGTAAATTTTGGGTTTTGGAGAACATCGGGTAGGTTTAGGGGGACTTTTGGGGTGGATCTATGGCTTTTGTTTTTTTCTTTCATTTTTGGGGATGATCCTGTTCTTGTTTGGGGTGTTTTTTATGTGTTTTGGGGTCTCCATTGGGTTTCGTTGGGTTTTCCGTGGTCATCGTGTTGGAAAAGTGTAAATTGTGGGTTTTGGAGAAGTTCAGGTAGGCTTAGGGGGACTTTAGGGATGGATTCATGGTATTTGGGGTTTTCTTCTGTTTTTTGAGTTGATCCTGTTCTTTTTGGGGCTCTTTTGGACGTGTTTTGGGGTCTCCGTTTGGTTTTAGTTGGGTTCATGTTGGTCGTCATGGTGAAAAAGTGTAAATTGTGGGTTTTATAGAACATCGGGTAGGTTTAGGGGGACTTTTGGGGTGGATCTATGGCTTTTGGATTTTTCTTTCATTTTTGGGGGTGATCCTGTTCTTGTTTGAGGTGTTTTTGACGGGTTTTGGGTCTCCATTGGGTTTCGTTGGGTTTTAGCGTGGTCATCATGTTGGAAAATTGTATATTGTTTGTTTTGGAGAACTTCAGGTAGGCTTAGGGCGACTTTTTGGATGGATTCATGGTATTTGGGGTTTTCTTCTGTTTTTTGGGTTGATCCTGTTCTTTTTGGGGCTCTTTTTGACGTGTTTTGGGGTCTCCGTTTGGTTTTAGTTGGGTTCATGTTGGTCGTCATGGTGAGAAAGTGTAAATTGTGGGTTTTGGAGAACATCAGGTAGGTTTAGGGGGACTTTTGGGGTGTATCTATGGCTTTGGGTTTTTCTTTAAAATTTGGGGGTGATCCTGTTCTTTTTTGGGGTGTTTTTGACGTGTTTTGGGGTCTCCATTGGGTTTCGTTGGTTTTTCCGTGGTCATCGTGTTGGAAAAGTGTAAATTGTGGGTTTTGGAGAAGTTCAGGTAGGCTTAGGGGGACTTTAGGGATGGATTCATGGTATTTGGGGTTTTCTTCTGTTTTTTCTTCTGATGCAGTTCTTTTTGGGGCTCTTTTTGACGTGTTTTGGGGTCTCCGTTTGGTTTTAGTTGGGTTCATGTTGGTCGTCATGGTGAGAAAGCGTAAATTTTGGGTTTTGGAGAACATCGGGTAGGTTTAGGGGGACTTTTGGGGTGGATCTATGGCTTTTGTTTTTTTTTTTTCGTTTTTGGGTTTGATCCTGTTCTTGTTTGGGGTGTTTTTGACGTGTTTTGGTGTCTCCATTGGGTTTCGTTAGGTTCTCGTTGGTCGTAAAGTTAAAGCGGATTGGATTGTGGGATTTAGAGAAGATCAGGTGAGTTTCGATTGTTTTTCGTGGGAATTTCTTAATTTTTGTTGTTTTTTCTTCTGATGCAGTTCTTATTTGGGGTGTTTTTGACGTGTTTTGGGTTATCCGTTGTGTTTTAGTTGGGTTCATGTTGGTCATCATGGGGAATAAGTGTAAATTGTGGGTTTTGGAGAACATCAGGTAGGTTTAGGGGGACTTTTGGGGTGTATCTATGGCTTTGGGTTTTTCTTTAAAATTTGGGGGTGATCCTGTTCTTTTTTGGGGTGTTTTTTATGTGTTTTGGGGTCTCCATTGGGTTTCGTTGGGTTTTCCGTGGTCATCGTGTTGGAAAATTGTAAATTGTGGGTTTTGGAGAAGTTCAGGTAGGCTTAGGGGGACTTTAGGGATGGATTCATGGTATTTGGGGTTTTCTTCTGTTTTTTGAGTTGATCCTGTTCTTTTTGGGGCTCTTTTTGACGTGTTTTGGGGTCTCCATTTGGTCTTATTTGCGTTCATGTTGGTCGTCATGGTGAAAAAATGTAAATTGTGGGTTTTATAGAACATCGAGTAGGTTTAGGGGGACTTTTGGGGTGGATCTATGGCTTTTGGGGTTTTCTTTCGTTTTTGGGTTTGATCCTGTTCTTGTTTGGGTTGTTTTTGACGTGTTTTGAGGTCTTCATTGGGTTTCGTTAGGTTCTCGTTGGTCGTAAAGGTAAAGGGGTGTGGATTGTGGGTTTTAGAGAAGATCAGGTGAGTTTCAATTGTTTTTCGTGGGAATTTCTTAATTTTTGTTGTTTTTTCTTCTGATGCAGTTCTTATTTGGGGTGTTTTTGATGTGTGTTGGGTTATCCGTTGTGTTTTAGTTGGGTTCATGTTGGTCATCGTGTTGGAAAATTGTAAATTGTGTTTTTTGGAGAACATCAGGTAGGTTTAGGGTGCTTTTGGGGTGTATCTATGGCTTTTGGGTTTTTATTTCATTTTTGGGGGTGATCCTGTTCTGGTTTGGGGTGTTTTTGACGTGTTTTGGGGTCTCCATTGGGTTTCGTTGGGTTTTAGCGTGGTCATCATGTTGGAAAAGTCTATATTGTTTGCTTTGGAGAACTTCAAGTAGGCTTAGGGGGACTTTTTGGATGGATTCATGGTATTTGGGGTTTTCTTCTGTTTTTTGGGTTGATCCTGTTCTTTTTGGGGCTCTTTTTGACGTGTTTTGGGGTCTCCGTTTGGTTTTAGTTGGGTTCATGTTGGTCGTCATGGTGAGAAAGTGTAAATTGTGGGTTTTGGAGAACATCAGGTAGGTTTAGGGGGACTTTTGGGGTGTATCTATGGCTTTGGGTTTTTCTTTAAAATTTGGGGGTGATCCTGTTCTTGTTTGGGGTGTTTTTGACGTGTTTTGGGGTCTCCATTGGTTTTCGTTAGGTTCTCGTTGGTCGTAAAGTTAAAGCGGAGTGGATTGTGGGATTTAGAGAAGATCAGGTGAGTTTCGATTGGTTTTCGTGGGAATTTCTTAGTTTTAGTTGTTTTTTCTTCTGATGCAGTTCTTGTTTGGGGTGTTTTTGACGTGTTTTGGGGTCTCCGTTGTGTTTTAGTTGGGTTCATGTTGGTCATCATGGGGAATAAGTGTAAATTGTGGGTTTTGGAGAACATCAGGTAGGTTTAGGCGGACTTTTGGGGTGGATCTATGGCTTTTGGGGTTTTATTTCGTTTTTGGGTTTGATCCTGTTCTTGTTTGGGGTGTTTTCGACGTGTTTTGTGTCTCCATTGGGTTTCGTTAGGTTCTCGTTGGTCGTAAAGTTAAAGCGGAGTGGATTGTGGGATTTAGAGAAGATCAGGTGAGTTTCGATTGTTTTTCGTGGGAATTTCTTAATTTTTGTTGTTTTTTCTTCTGATGCAGTTCTTATTTGGGGTGTTTTTGACGTGTTTTGGGTTATCCGTTGTGTTTTAGTTGTGTTCATGTTGGTCATCTTGTTGGACAAGTGTAAATTGTGGGTTTTTGGAGAACATCAGTTTTGTTTAGGGGGACTTTTGGGGTGGATCTTTGGCTTTTGGGTTTTTCTTTCGTTTTTGAGTTTGATCCTGTTCTTGTTTGAGGTGTTTTTGTGTGTTTTGTGGTCTCCGTTGGGTTTTTTTGGGTTCTCGTTGGTCGTAAATTTAAATGGGAGTGGATTGTGGGTTTTGGAGAAGATCAGGTGAGTTTCGTTAGGTTTTCATGGGAATTTCTTAGTTTTTGTTGTTTTTGCTTCTGATGCAGTTCTTGTTTGGGGTGTTTTTGACGTGTTTTGGGGTCTCCGTTGTGTTTTAGTTGGGTTAATGTTGGTCATCGTGTTGGAAAAATGTAAATTGTGGTTTTTGGAGAACATCAGGTAGGTTTAGGGTGCTTTTGGGGTAGATCTATGGTTTTTGGGGAATTTCTTTCAGGTTTGGGGGTGATCCTGTTCTTTTTGGGGCTCTTTTTGACGTGTTTTGGGGTCTCCGTTGTGTTTTAGTTGGGTTCATGGTGGTCGTCATGGTGAAAAAGGGTAAATTGTGGGTTTTGGAGAACATCAGGTAGGTTTAGGGGGACTTTTGGGGTGGATCTATGGCTTTTGGATTTTTCTTTCATTTTTGGGGATGATCCTGTTCTTGTTTGAGGTGTTTTTGACGGGTTTTGGGGTCTCCATTGGGTTTCGTTGGGTTTTAGCGTGGTCATCATGTTGGAAAATTGTATATTGTTTGTTTTGGAGAACTTCAGGTAGGCTTAGGGCGACTTTTTGGATGGATTCATGGTATTTGGGGTTTTCTTCTGTTTTTTGGGTTGATCCTGTTCTTTTTGGGGCTCTTTTTGACGTGTTTTGGGGTCTCCGTTTGGTTTTATTTGGGTTCATGGTGGTCGTCATGGTGAGAAAGTGTAAATTGTGGGTTTTGGAGAACATCAGGTAGGTTTAGGGGGACTTTTGGGGTGTATCTATGGCTTTGGGTTTTTCTTTCATTTTTGGGGGTGATCCTGTTCTTGTTTGGGGTGTTTTTGACGTGTTTTGGGGTCTCCATTGGGTTTCGTTGGGTTTTCCGTGGTCATCGTGTTGGAAAAGTGTAAATTGTGGGTTTTGGAGAAGTTCAGGTAGGCTTAGGGGGACTTTAGGGATGGATTCATGGTATTTGGGGTTTTCTTCTGTTTTTTGTTCTGATGCAGTTCTTTTTGGGGCTCTTTTTGATGTGTTTTGTGGTCTCCGTTTGGTTTTAGTTGGGTTCATGTTGGTCGTCATGGTGAGAAAGTGTAAATTGTGGGTTTTGGAGAACATCAGGTAGGTTTAGGGGGACTTTTGGGGTGGATCTATGGCTTTTGTTTTTTTTTTTCGTTTTTGGGTTTGATCCTGTTCTTGTTTGGGGTGTTTTTGACGTGTTTTGGGGTCTCCGTTGTGTTTTAGTTGGGTTCATGTTGGTCATCATGGGGAATAAGTGTAAATTGTGGGTTTTGGAGAACATCAGGTAGGTTTAGGCGGACTTTTGGGGTGGATCTATGGCTTTTGGGGTTTTCTTTCGTTTTTGGGTTTGATCCTGTTCTTGTTTGGGGTGTTTTTGACGTGTTTTGGTGTCTCCATTGGGTTTCGTTAAGTTCTCGTTGGTCGTAAAGTTAAAGCGGATTGGATTGTGGGATTTAGAGAAGATCAGGTGAGTTTCGATTGTTTTTCGTGGGAATTTCTTAATTTTTGTTGTTTTTTCTTCTGATGCAGTTCTTATTTGGGGTGTTTTTGACGTGTTTTGGGTTATCCGTTGTGTTTTAGTTGGGTTCATGTTGGTCATCTTGTTGGACAAGTGTAAATTGTGGGTTTTTGGAGAACATCAGTTTTGTTTAGGGGGACTTTTGGGGTGGATCTTTGGCTTTTGGGTTTTTCTTTCGTTTTTGAGTTTGATCCTGTTCTTGTTTGGGGTGTTTTTGTTGAGTTTTGGTGTCTCCATTGGGTTTCGTTAGGTTCTCCTTGGTCGTAAAGCTAAAGGGGAGTGGATTGTGGGTTTTGGAGTAGATCAGGTGAGTTTCGATTGGTTTTTGTGGGAATTTCTTAGTTTTAGTTGATTTTTCTTCGTATGCAGTTCTTGTTTGGGGTGTTTTTGTTGTGTTTTGGGTCTCCGTTGTGTTTTAGTTGGGTTAATGTTGGTCATCGTGTTGGAAAAGTGTAAATTGTGGTTTTTGGAGAACATCAGGTAGGTTTAGGGTGTTTTTGGGGTAGATCTATGGTTTTTGGGGAATTTCTTTCAGGTTTGGGGGTGATCCTGTTCTTTTTCGGGCTCTTTTTGACGTGTTTTGGGGTCTCCGTTTGGTTTTAGTTGGGTTCATGGTGGTCGTCATGGTGAGAAAGTGTAAATTGTGGGTTTTGGAGAACATCAGGTAGGTTTAGGGGGACTTTTGGGGTGTATCTATGGCTTTGGGTTTTCTTTAAAATTTGGGGGTGATCCTGTTCTTGTTTGGGGTGTTTTTTATGTGTTTTGGGGTCTCCATTGGGTTTCGTTGGGTTTTCCATGGTCATCGTGTTGGAGAAGTGTAAATTGTGGGTTTTGGAGAAGTTTAGGTAGGCTTAGGGGGACTTTAGGGATGGATTCATGGTATTTGGGGTTTTCTTCTGTTTTTTGAGTTGATCCTGTTCTTTTTGGGGCTCTTTTGGACATGTTTTGGGGTCTCCGTTGTGTTTTAGTTGGGTTCATGTTGGTCGTCATGGTGAGAAATGGTAAATTTTGGGTTTTGGAGAACATCGGGTAGGTTTAGGGGGACTTTTGGGGTGGATCTATGGCTTTTGGTTTTTTCTTTCATTTTTGTGTTTGATCCTGTTCTTGTTTGGGGTGTTTTTGACGTGTTTTGGGGTCTCCTTTGGGTTTCGTTGGGTTTTCCGTGGTCATCGTGTTGGAAAAGTGTAAATTGTGGGTTTTGGAGAAGTTCAGGTAGGCTTCGGGGGACTTTAGGGATGGATTCATGGTATTTGGGGTTTTCTTCTGTTTTTTCTTCTGATGCAGTTCTTTTTGGGGCTCTTTTTGACGTGTTTTGGGGTCTCCGTTTGGTTTTAGTTGGGTTCATGTTGGTCGTCATGGTGAGAAAGCGTAAATTTTGGGTTTTGGAGAACATCGGGTAGGTTTAGGGGGACTTTTGGGGTGGATCTATGGCTTTTGTTTTTTTTTTCGTTTTTGGGTTTGATCCTGTTCTTGTTTGGGGTGTTTTTGACGTGTTTTGGTGTATCCATTGGGTTTCGTTAGGTTCTCGTTGGTCGTAAAGTTAAAGCGGAGTGGATTGTGGGATTTAGAGAAGATCAGGTGAGTTTGGATTGGTTTTCGTGGGAATTTCTTAGTTTTAGTTGTTTTTTCTTCTTATGCAGTTCTTGTTTGGGGTGTTTTTGACGTGTTTTGGGGTCTCCGTTGTGTTTTAGTTGGGTTCTTGTTGGTCATCATGGGGAATAAGTGTAAATTGTGGGTTTTGGAGAACATCAGGTAGGTTTAGAGGGACTTTTGGGGTGGATCTATGGCTTTTCGGGTTTTCTTTCGTTTTTGGGTTTGATCCTGTTCTTGTTTGGGGTGTTTTTGACGTGTTTTGTGTCTCCATTGGGTTTCGTTAGGTTCTCGTTGGTCGTAAAGGTAAATGGGAGTGGATTGTGGGATTTAGAAAAGATCAGGTGAGTTTCGATTGTTTTTCGTGGGAATTTCTTAATTTTTGTTGTTTTTTCTTCTGATGCAGTTCTTCTTTGGGGTGTTTTTGACGTGTTTTGGGTTATCCGTTGTGTTTTAGTTGGGTTAATATTGGTCATCGTGTTGGAAAAGTGTAAATTGTGGTTTTTGGAGAACATCAGGTAGGTTTAGGGTGCTTTTGGGGTAGATCTATGGTTTTTGGGGAATTTCTTTCAGGTTTGGGGGTGATCCTGTTCTTTTTGGGGCTCTTTTTGACGTGTTTTGGGGTCTCCGTTGTGTTTTAGTTGGGTTCATGTTGGTCGTCATGGTGAAAAATTGTAAATTGTGGGTTTTGGAGAACATCGGGTAATTTTAGGGGGACTTTTGGGGTGGATCTATTGCTTTTGGGTTTTTCTTTCTTTTTTGGGGGTGATCCTGTTCTTGTTTCGTGTGTTTTTGACGTGTTTTGTGGTGTCCGTTGTGTTTTGTTGAGTTCTTGTTGGTCGTAAATTTAAATGGGAGTGGATTGTGGGATTTAGAGAAGATCAGGTGAATTTGGATTGGTTTTCGTGGGAATTTCTTAGTTTTAGTTGTTTTTTATTCTGATGCAGTTCTTGTTTGGGTTGTTTTTGACGTGTTTTGGGGTCTCCGTTTGGTTTTAGTTGGGTTCATGTTGGTCGTCATGGTGAGAAAGTGTAAATTGTGGGTTTTGGAGAACATCGTGTAGGTTTAGGGGGACTTTTGCGTGGATCTATGGCTTTTGGGTTTTTCTTTCATTTTTGGGGGTGATCCTGTTCTTGTTTGGGGTGTTTTTGACGGGTTTTGGGGTCTCCATTGGGTTTCGTTGGGTTTTAGCGTGGTCATCGTGTTGGAAAAGTGTAAATTGTGGGTTTTGGAGAAGTTCAGGTAGGCTTAGGGCGACTTTTTGGATGGATTCATGGTATTTGGGGTTTTCTTCTGTTTTTTGGGTTGATCCTGTTCTTTTTGGGGCTCTTTTTGACGTGTTTTGGGGTCTCCTTTTGGTCTTATTTGCGTTCATGTTGGTCGTCATGGTGAAAAAATGTAAATTGTGGGTTTTATAGAACATCGAGTAGGTTTAGGGGGACTTTTGGGGTGGATCTATGGCTTTTGGGGTTTTCTTTCGTTTTTGGGTTTGATCCTGTTCTTGTTTGGGGTGTTTTTGACGTGTTTTGAGGTCTTCATTGGGTTTCGTTAGGTTCTCGTTGGTCGTAAATTTAAATGGGAGTGGATTGTGGGTTTTAGAGAAGATCAGGTGAGTTTCAATTGTTTTTCGTGGGAATTTCTTAATTTTTGTTGTTTTTTCTTCTGATGCAGTTCTTATTTGGGGTGTTTTTGATGTGTGTTGGGTTATCCGTTGTTTCTTAGTTGGGTTCATGTTGGTCATCGTGTTGGAAAATTGTAAATTGTGTTTTTTGGAGAACATCAGGTAGTTTTAGGGTGCTTTTGGGGTAGATCTATGGTTTTTGGGGAATTTCTTTCAGGTTTGGGGGTGATCCTGTTCTTTTAGTGGCTCTTTTTGACGTCTTTTGGGGTCTCCGTTGTGTATTAGTTGGGTTCATGTTGTTCGTCATGGTGAGAAAGGGTAAATTGTGGGTTTTGGAGAACATCAGGTAGGTTTAGGGGGACTTTTGGGGTGTATCTATGGCTTTTGGGTTTTTCTTTCATTTTTGGGGGTAATCCTGTTCTTGTTTGAGGTGTTTTTGACGGGTTTTGTGGTCTCCATTGGGTTTCGTTGGGTTTTAGCGTGGTCATCATATTGGAAAATTGTATATTGTTTGTTTTGGAGAACTTCAGGTAGGCTTAGGGCGACTTTTTGGATGGATTCATGGTATTTGGGGTTTTCTTCTGTTTTTTGGGTTGATCCTGTTCTTTTTGGGGCTCTTTTTGACGTGTTTTGGGGTTTCCGTTTGGTTTTAGTTGGGTTCATGGTGGTCGTCATGGTGAGAAAGGGTAAATTGTGGGTTTTGGAGAACATCAGGTAGGTTTAGGGGGACTTTTGGGGTGTATCTATGGCTTTGGGTTTTTCTTTAATATTTGGGGGTGATCCTGTTCTTGTTTGGGGTGTTTTTTATGTGTTTTGGGGTCTCCATTGGGTTTCGTTGGGTTTTCCGTGGTCATCGTGTTGGAAAAGTGTAAATTGTGGGTTTTGGAGAAGTTCAGGTAGGCTTAGGGGGACTTTAGGGATGGATTCATGGTATTTGGGGTTTTCTTCTGTTTTTTCTTCTGATGCAGTTCTTTTTGGGGCTCTTTTTGACGTGTTTTGGGGTCTCCGTTTGGTTTTAGTTGGGTTCATGTTGGTCGTCATGGTGAGAAAGCGTAAATTGTGGGTTTTGGAGAACATCGGGTAGGTTTAGGGGGACTTTTGGGGTGGATCTATGGCTTTTGTTTTTTTTTTTTCGTTTTTGGGTTTGATCCTGTTCTTGTTTGGGGTGTTTTTGACGTGTTTTGGTGTCTCCATTGGGTTTCGTTAGGTTCTCGTTGGTCGTAAAGTTAAAGCGGATTGGATTGTGGGATTTAGAGAAGATCAGGTGAGTTTCGATTGTTTTTCGTGGGAATTTCTTAGTTTCTGTTGTTTTTTCTTCTGATGCCGTTCTTGTTTGGGGTGTTTTTGTCGTGTTTTGGGGTCTCCGTTGTGTTTTAGTTGGGTTCATGTTGGTCATCTTGTTGGACAAGTGTAAATTGTGGGTTTTTGGAGAACATCAGGTTTGTTTAGGGGGACTTTTGGGGTGGATCTTTGGCTTTTGGGTTTTTCTTTCATTTTTGAGTTTGATCCTGTTCTTGTTTGAGGTGTTTTTGTGTGTTTTGTGGTCTCCGTTGGGTTTTGTTGGGTTCTCGTTGGTCGTAAATTTAAATGGGAGTGGATTGTGGGTTTTGGAGAAGATCAGGTGAGTTTCGGGTGGTTTTCATGGGAATTTCTTAGTTTTTGTTGTTTTTACTTCTGATGCAGTTCTTGTTTGGGGTGTTTTTGACGTGTTTTGGGGTCTCCGTTGTGTTTTAGTTGGGTTAATGTTGGTCGTCATGGTGAGAAATTGTAAATTGTGGTTTTTATAGAACATCGGGTAATTTTAGGGGGACTTTTGGGGTGGATCTATGGCTTTTGGATTTTTCTTTCATTTTTGGGGATGATCCTGTTCTTGTTTGAGGTGTTTTTGACGGGTTTTGGGGTCTCCATTGGGTTTCGTTGGGTTTTAGCGTGGTCATCATGTTGGAAAATTGTATATTGTTTGTTTTGGAGAACTTCAGGTAGGCTTAGGGCGACTTTTTGGATGGATTCATGGTATTTGGGGTTTTCTTCTGTTTTTTGGGTTGATCCTGTTCTTTTTGGGGCTCTTTTTGACGTGTTTTGGGGTTTCCGTTTGGTTTTAGTTGGGTTCATGGTGGTCGTCATGGTGAGAAAGTGTAAATTGTGGGTTTTGGAGAACATCAGGTAGGTTTAGGGGGACTTTTGGGGTGTATCTATGGCTTTGGGTTTTTCTTTAATATTTGGGGGTGATCCTGTTCTTGTTTGGGGTGTTTTTTATGTGTTTTGGGGTCTCCATTGGGTTTCGTTGGGTTTTCCGTGGTCATCGTGTTGGAAAATTGTAAATTGTGGGTTTTGGAGAAGTTCAGGTAGGCTTAGGGGGACTTTAGGGATGGATTCATGGTATTTGGGGTTTTCTTCTGTTTTTTCTTCTGATGCAGTTCTTTTTGGGCTCTTTTTGATGTGTTTTGGGTTCTCCGTTTGGTTTTAGTTAGGTTCATGTTGGTCGTCATGGTGAGAAAGTGTAAATTTTGGGTTTTGGAGAACATCGGGTAGGTTTAGGGGGACTTTTGGGGTGGATCTATGGCTTTTGTTTTTTTTTTTTCGTTTTTGGGTTTGATCCTGTTCTTGTTTGGGGTGTTTTTTATGTGTTTTGGGGTCTCCATTGGGTTTCGTTAGGTTCTCGTTGGTCGTAAAGTTAAAGCGGAGTATATTGTGGGATTTAGAGAAGATCAGGTGAGTTTGGATTGGTTTTCATGGGAATTTCTTAGTTTTAGTTGTTTTTTCTTATGCAGTTCTTGTTTGGGGTGTTTTTGACGTGTTTTGGGGTCTCCGTTGTGTTTTAGTTGGGTTCTTGTTGGTCATCATGGGGAATAAGTGTAAATTGTGGGTTTTGGAGAACATCAGGTAGGTTTAGGGGGACTTTTGGGGTGGATCTATGGCTTTTGGGTTTTTTTTTCGTTTTTGGGTTTGATCCTGTTCTTGTTTGGGGTGTTTTTGACGTGTTTTGTGTCTCCATTGGGTTTCGTTAAGTTCTCGTTGGTCGTAAAGGTAAAGCGGATTGGACTGTGGGATTTAGAGAAGATCAGGTGAGTTTTGATTGTTTTCCGTGGGAATTTCTTAATTTTTGTTGTTTTTTCTTCTGATGCAGTTCTTATTTGGGGTGTTTTTGACGTGTTTTGGGTTATCCGTTGTGTTTTAGTTGGGTTCATGTTGGTCATCTTGTTGGACAAGTGTAAATTGTGGGTTTTTGGAGAACATCAGGTTTGTTTAGGGGGACTTTTGGGGTGGATCTTTGGCTTTTGGGTTTTTCTTTCGTTTTTGAGTTTGATCCTGTTCTTGTTTGAGGTGTTTTTGTGTGTTTTGTGGTCTCCGTTGGGTTTTGTTGGGTTCTCGTTGGTCGTAAAGGTAAATGGGAGTGGATTGTGGGTTTTGGAGAAGATCAGGTGAGTTTTGGGTGGTTTTCGTGGGAATTTCTTAGTTTTTGTTGTTTTTACTTCTGATGCAGTTCTTGTTTGTGGTGTTTTTGACGTGTTTTGGGGTCTCCGTTGGGTTTTAGTTGGGTTCATGTTGGTCATCGTGTTGGAAAAGTGTAAATTGTGGTTTTTGGAGAACATCAGGTAGGTTTAGGGTGCTTTTGGGGTAGATCTATTGTTTTTGGGGAATTTCTTTCAGGTTTGGGGGTGATCCTGTTCTTTTTGTGGCACTTTTTGACGTGTTTTGGGGTCTCCGTTGTGTTTTAGTTGGGTTCATGTTGGTCGTCATGGTGAGAAAGTGTAAATTGTGGGTTTTATAGAACATGGGGTAATTTTAGGGGGACTTTTGGGGTGGATCTATGGCTTTTGGGGTTTTCTTTCGTTTTGGGGGTGATCCTGTTCTTGTTTCGTGTGTTTTTGACGTGTTTTGGTGTCTCCATTGGGTTTCGATAGGTTCTCATTGGTTGTAAAGTTAAAGTGGAGTGGATTGTGGGATTTAGAGAAGATCAGGTGAGTTTCGGTTGGTTTTCGTGGGAATTTCTTAGTTTTAGTTGATTTTTCTTCTTATGCAGTTCTTGTTTGGGGTGTTTTTGACGTGTTTTGGGGTCTCCGTTGTGTTTTAGTTGGGTTCTTGTTGGTCATCATGGGGAATAAGTGTAAACTGTGGGTTTTGGAAAACATCAGGTAGGTTTAGGGGGACTTTTGGGGTGGATCTTTGGCTTTTGGGTTTTTCTTTCGTTTTTGGGTTTAATCCTGTTCTTGTTTGGGGTGTTTTTGACGTGTTTTTGGGTCTTCATTAAGTTTCGTTAAGTTCTCGTTGGTCGTAAAGTTAAAGGGGTGTGGATTGTGGGTTTTAGAGAATATCAGTTGAGTTTCAATTGTTTTTCGTGGGAATTTCTTAATTTTTGTTGTTTTTTCTTCTGATGCAGTTCTTGTTTGGGGTGTTTTTGACGTGTTTTGGGGTCTCCGTTGTGTTTTAGTTGGGTTCATTTCGGTCTTCGTGTTGGAAAAGTGTAAAATTTGTTTTTTGGAGAACATCAGGTAGGTTTAGGGTGCTTTTGGGGTAGATCTATGGTTTTTGGGGAATTTCTTTCAGGTTTGGGGGTGATCCTGTTCTTTTAGTGGCTCTTTTTTACGTGTTTTGTGGTCTCCGTTTTGTTTTAGTGGGTTCATGTTGTTCGTCATGGTGAGAAAGTGTAAATTGTGGGTTTTGGAGAACATCAGGTAGGTTTAGGGGGACTTTTGGGGTGTATCTATGGCTTTTGGGTTTTTCTTTCATTTTTGGGGGTGATCCTGTTCTTGTTTGGGGTGTTTTTGACTTGTTTTGGCGTCTCCATTGGGTTTCGTTGGGTTTTCCGTTGTCATCGTGTTGGAAAAGTGTATATTGTCGGTTTTGGAGAAGTTCAGGTAGGCTTAGGGGGACTTTTTGGATGGATTCATGGTATTTGGGGTTTTCTTCTGTTTTTTGGGTTGATCCTGTTCTTTTTGGGGCTCTTTCTGACGTGTTTTGGGGTCTCCGTTTGGTTTTAGTTGGGTTCATGTTGGTCGTCATGGTGAGAAAGGGTAAATTGTGGGTTTTATAGAACATCGGGTAGGTTTAGGGGGACTTTTGGGGTGGATCTATGGCTTTTGGGTTTTTCTTTCATTTTTGGGGGTGATCCTGTTCTTGTTTGAGGTGTTTTTAACGGGTTTTGGGGTCTCCATTGGGTTTCGTTGGGTTTTAGCGTGGTCATCGTGTTGGAAAAGTGTAAATTGTGGGTTTTGGAGAAGTTCAGGTAGGCTTAGGGCGACTTTAGGGATGGATTCATGGTATTTGGGGTTTTCTTCTCTTTTTGGTGTTGATCCTGTTCTTTTTGGGGCTCTTTTTGACGTGTTTTGGGTTCTCCGTTGTGTTTTAGTTGGGTTCATGTTGGTCGTCATGGTGAAAAATTGTAAATTGTGGGTTTTATAGAACATCGAGTAGGTTTAGGGGGACTTTTGGGGTGTATCTATGGCTTTTGGGGTTTTCTTTCGTTTTTTGGTTTGATCCTGTTCTTGTTTGGGGTGTTTTTGACGTTTTTTTCGGGTCTCCATTGGATTTCGTTAGGTTCTCGTTGGTCGTAAAGTTAAAGCGGAGTGGATTGTGGGATTTAGAGAAGATCAGGTGAGTTTCGGTTGGTTTTCGTGGGAATTTCTTAGTTTTAGTTGATTTTTCTTCTTATGCAGTTCTTGTTTGGGGTGTTTTTGATGTGTTTTGGGGTCTCCGTTGTGTTTTAGTTGGGTTCTTGTTGGTCATCATGGGGAATAAGTGTAAATTGTGGGTTTTGGAGAACATCAGGTAGGTTTAGGGGGACTTTTGGGGTGGATCTTTGGCTTTTGGGTTTTTCTTCCATTTTTGAGTTTGATCCTGTTCTTGTTTGAGGTGTTTTTTTGTTTTTTGTGGTCTCCGTTGGGTTTTGTTGGGTTCTCGTTGGTCGTAAAGGTAAATGGGAGTGGATTGTGGGTTTTGGAGAAGATCAGGTGAGTTTCGAGTGGTTTTCATGGGAATTTCTTAGTTTTTGTTGTTTTTTCTTCTGATGCAGTTCTTCTTTGGGGTGTTTTTGACGTGTTTTGGGTTATCCGTTGTGTTTTAGTTGGGTTCTTGTTGGTCATCATTGTGAAAAAGTGTAAATTGTGGTTTTTGGAGAATATCAGGTAGGTTTAGGGTGCTTTTGGGGTAGATCTTTGGTTTTTGGGGAATTTCTTTCAGGTTTGGGGGTGATCCTGTTCTTTTTGTGGCACTTTTTGACGTGTTTTGGGGTCTCCGTTGTGTTTTAGTTGGGTTCATGTTGGTCGTCATGGTGAGAAAGTGTAAATTGTGGGTTTTGGAGAACATCCGGTAGGTTTAGGGGGACTATTGGGGTGTATCTATGGCTTTTGGGTTTTTCTTTCATTTTTGGGGATGATCCTGTTCTTGTTTGGGGTGTTTTTGACGTGTTTTGGGGTCTCCGTTGTGTTTTAGATGGGTTCTTGTTGGTCATAATTGTGAAAAATTTTAAATTTTGGGTTTTGGAGAACATCGGGTAGGTTTAGGGGGACTTTTGGGGTGGATCTATGGCTTTTGGGTTTTTCTTTCGATTTGGGTTTGATCCTGTTCTTTTTCGGGATATTTTTGACGTGTTTTGGGGTTCCCATTGGGTTTCGTTAGGTTCTCGTTGGTCGTAAAGTTAAAGGGGTGTGGATTGTGGGTTTTAGAGAAGATCAGGTGAGTTTCGATTGGTTTTCGTGGGAATTTCTTAGTTTTAGTTGTTTTTTCTTCTTATGCCGTTCTTGTTTGGGGTGTTTTTGACGTGTTTTGTGTCTCCATTGGGTTTCGATAGGTTCTCATTGGTCGTAAAGTTAAAGCGGAGTGGATTGTGGGATTTAGAGAAGATCAGGTGAGTTTCGATTGGTTTTCGTGGGAATTTCTTATTTTTAGTTTTTTTTTCTTCTTATGCAGTTCTTGTTTTGGGTGTTTTTGACGTGTTTTGGGGTCTCCGTTGTGTTTTAGTTGGGTTCTTGTTGGTCATCATGGGGAATAAGTGTAAACTGTGGGTTTTGGAGAACATCGGGTAGGTTTAGGTGGACTTTTGGGGTGGATCTATGGCTTTTGGGTTTTTCTTTCGTTTTTGGGTTTGATCCTGTTCTTGTTTGGGATGTTTTTGATGTGTTTTGGGGTCCCCATTGGGTTTCGTTAGGTTCTCGTTGGTCGTAAAGATAAACGGGTGTGGATTGTGGGTTTTAGAGAAGATCAGGTGAGTTTCGGGTGGTTTTCGTGGGAATTTCTTAGTTTTAGTTGTTTTTTCTTCTTATGCATTTCTTGTTTGGGGTGTTTTTGACGTGTTTTGGGGTCTCCGTTGTGTTTTAGTTGGGTTCTGGTTGGTCATCGTGTTGGAATAAGTGTAAATTGTGGGTTTTGGTGAACATCAGGTAAGTTTAGTGGGATTTTGGGGTGGATCTTTGGCTTTTGGGGTTTTCTTTCGTTTTTCGTTTTGATCCTGTTCTTTTAGTGGCTCTTTTTGACGTGTTTTGGGGTCTCCGTTTTGTTTTAGTTGGGTTCATGTTGGTCGTCATGGTGAGAAAGGGTAAATTGTGGGTTTTGGAGAACATAAGGTAGGTTTAGGGGGACTTTTGGGGTGGATCTATGGCTTTTGGGTTTTTCTTTCATTTTTGGGGGTGATCCTGTTCTTGTTTGGGGTGTTTTTGACGTGTTTTGGCGTCTCCATTGGGTTTCGTTGGGTTTTCCGTGGTCATCGTGTTGGAAAAGTGTATATTGTGGGTTTTGGAGAAGTTCAGGTAGGCTTAGGGGGACTTTAGGGATGGATTCATGGTATTTGGGGTTTTCTTCTGTTTTTTGGGTTGATCCTGTTCTTTTTGGGGCTCTTTCTGACGTGTTTTGGGGTCTCCGTTTGGTTTTAGTTGGGTTCATGTTGGTCGTCACGGTGAGAAAGGGTAAATTGTGGGTTTTATAGAACATCGGGTAGGTTTAGGGGGACTTTTGCGTGGATCTATGGCTTTTGGGTTTTTCTTTCATTTTTGGGGATGATCCTGTTCTTGTTTGAGGTGTTTTTGACGGGTTTTGGGGTCTCCATTGGGTTTCGTTGGGTTTTAGCGTGGTCATCGTGTTGGAAAAGTGTAAATTGTGGGTTTTGGAGAAGTTCAGGTAGGCTTAGGGCGACTTTAGGGATGGATTCATGGTATTTGGGGTTTTCTTCTCTTTTTGGGGTTGATCCTGTTCTTTTTGGGGCTCTTTTTGACGTGTTTTGGGTTCTCCGTTGTGTTTTAGTTAGGTTCATGTTGGTCGTCATGGTGAAAAATTGTAAATTGTGGGTTTTATAGAACATCGAGTAGGTTTAGGGGGACTTTTGGGGTGGATCTATGGCTTTTGGGGTTTTCTTTCATTTTTGGGGGTGATCCTGTTCTTGTTTGGTGTGTTTTTGACGTGTTTTGGGGTCTCCGTTGTGTTTTAGTTGGGTTCTTGTTGGTCACCATGGTGAAAAACTGTAAATTGTGGGTTTTGGAGAACATCAGGAAGGTTTACGGGGACTTTTGGTGTGGATCTATGGCTTTTGGGTTTTTCTTTCTTTTTTGGGTTTGATCCTGTTCTTGTTTGGGATGTTTTTGATGTGTTTTGGGGTCTCCATTGGGTTTCGTTAGGTTCTCGTTGGTCGTGAAGATAAACGGGTGTGGATTGTGGGTTTTAGAGAAGATCAGGTGAGTTTCGGGTGGTTTTCGTGGGAATTTCTTAGTTTTAGTTGTTTTTTCTTCTTATGCATTTCTTGTTTTGGGTGTTTTTGACGTGTTTTGGGGCCTCCGTTGTGTTTTAGTTGGGTTCTTGTTGGTCATCGTGTTGGAATAAGTGTAAATTTTGGGTTATGGTGAACATCAGGTAAGTTTAGGGGGACTTTTGGGGTGGATCTTTGGCTTTTGGGGTTTTCTTTCGTTTTTGGTTTTGATCCTGTTCTTTTAGTGGCTCTTTTTGACGTGTTTTGTGGTCTCCGTTTTGTTTTATTTGGGTTCATGTTGGTCGTCATGGTGAGAAAGTGTAAATTGTGGGTTTTGGATAACATAAGGTAGGTTTAGGGGGACTTTTGGGGTGTATCTATGGCTTTTGGGTTTTTCTTTCATTTTGGGGGGTGATCCTGTTCTTGTTTGTGGTGTTTTTGACGTGTTTTGGCGTCTCCATTGGGTTTCGTTGGGTTTTCCGTGGTCATCGTGTTGGAAAAGTGTATATTGTGGGTTTTGGAGAAGTTCAGGTAGGCTTAGGGGGACTTTAGAGATGGATTCATGGTATTTGGGGTTTTCTTCTGGTTTTTGGGTTGATCCTGTTCTTTTTGGGGCTCTTTTGGACGTGTTTTGGGGTCTCCGTTGTGTTTTAGTTGGGTTCATGTTGGTCGTCATGGTGAAAAATTGTAAATTGTGGGTTTTATAGAACATCGAGTAGGTTTAGGGGGACTTTTGGGGTGTATCTATGGCTTTTGGGGTTTTCTTTCGTTTTTGGGTTTGATCCTGTTCTTGTTTGGGGTGTTTTTGACGTTTTTTTCGGGTCTCCATTGGATTTCGTTAGGTTCTCGTTGGTCGTAAAGTTAAAGCGGAGTGGATTGTGGGATTTAGAGAAGATCAGGTGAGTTTCGGTTGGTTTTCGTGGGAATTTCTTAGTTTTAGTTGATTTTTCTTCTTATGCAGTTCTTGTTTGGGCTGTTTTTGATGTGTTTTGGGGTCTCCGTTGTGTTTTAGTTGGGTTCTTGTTGGTCATCATGGGGAATAAGTGTAAATTGTGGGTTTTGGAGAACATCAGGTAGGTTTAGGGGGACTTTTGGTGTGGATCTTTGGCTTTTGGGTTTTTCTTCCATTTTTGAGTTTGATCCTGTTCTTGTTTGAGGTGTTTTTGTGTTTTTTGTGGTCTCCGTTGGGTTTTGTTGGGTTCTCGTTGGTCGTAAAGGTAAATGGGAGTGGATTGTGGGTTTTGGAGAAGATCAGGTGAGTTTCGAGTGGTTTTCATGGGAATTTCTTAGTTTTTGTTGTTTTTTCTTCTGATGCAGTTCTTCTTTGGGGTGTTTTTGACGTGTTTTGGGGTCTCCGTTTTGTTTTGGTTGGGTTCTTGTTGGTCATCGTGTTGGAAAAGTGTAAATTATGGTTTTTGGAGAATATCAGGTAGGTTTAGGGTGCTTTTGGGGTAGATCTTTGGTTTTTGGGGAATTTCTTTCAGGTTTGGGGGTGATCCTGTTCTTTTTGTGGCACTTTTTGACGTGTTTTGGGGTCTCCGTTGTGTTTTAGTTGGGTTCATGTTGGTCGTCATGGTGAGAAAGTGTAAATTGTGGGTTTTGGAGAACATCAGGTAGGTTTAGGGGGACTATTGGGGTGTATCTATGGCTTTTGGGTTTTTCTTTCATTTTTGGGGGTGATCCTGTTCTTGTTTGGGGTGTTTTTGAAGTGTTTTGGGGTCTCCGTTGTATTTTAGATGGGTTCTTGTTGGTCATAATTGTGAAAAATTTTAAATTTTGGGTTTTGGAGAACATCGGGTAGGTTTAGGGGGACTTTTGGGGTGGATCTATGGCTTTTGGGTTTTTCTTTCGATTTGGGTTTGATCCTGTTCTTTTTCGGGATATTTTTGACGTGTTTTGGGGTTCCCATTGGGTTTCGTTAGGTTCTCGTTGGTCGTAAAGTTAAAGGGGTGTGGATTGTGGGTTTTAGAGAAGATCAGGTGAGTTTCGATTGGTTTTCGTGGGAATTTCTTAGTTTTAGTTGTTTTTTCTTCTTATGCCGTTCTTGTTTGGGGTGTTTTTGACGTGTTTTGTGTCTCCATTGGGTTTCGTTAGGTTCTCATTGGTCGTAAAGTTAAAGCGGAGTGGATTGTGGGATTTAGAGAAGATCAGGTGAGTTTCGATTGGTTTTCGTGGGAATTTCTTATTTTTAGTTTTTTTTTCTTCTTATGCAGTTCTTGTTTGGGGTGTTTTTGTCGTGTTTTGGGGTCTCCGTTGTGTTTTAGTTGGGTTCTTGTTGGTCATCATGGGGAATAAGTGTAAACTGTTGGTTTTGGAGAACATCGGGTAGGTTTAGGTGGACTTTTGGGGTGGATCTATGGCTTTTGGGTTTTTCTTTCGTTTTTGGGTTTGATCCTGTTCTTGTTTGGGATGTTTTTGATGTGTTTTGGGGTCCCCATTGGGTTTCGTTAGGTTCTCGTTGGTCGTAAAGATAAACGGGTGTGGATTGTGGGTTTTAGAGAAGATCAGGTGAGTTTCGGGTGGTTTTCGTGGGAATTTCTTAGTTTTAGTTGTTTTTTCTTCTTATGCATTTCTTGTTTGGGGTGTTTTTGACGTGTTTTGGGGTCTCCGTTGTGTTTTAGTTGGGTTCTGGTTGGTCATCGTGTTGGAATAAGTGTAAATTGTGGGTTTTGGTGAACATCAGGTAAGTTTAGTGGGATTTTGGGGTGGATCTTTGGCTTTTGGGGTTTTCTTTCGTTTTTCGTTTTGATCCTGTTCTTTTAGTGGCTCTTTTTGACGTGTTTTGGGGTCTCCGTTTTGTTTTATTTGGGTTCATGTTGGTCGTCATGGTGAGAAAGGGTAAATTGTGGGTTTTGGAGAACATAAGGTAGGTTTAGGGGGACTTTTGGGGTGGATCTATGGCTTTTGGGTTTTTCTTTCATTTTTGGGGGTGATCCTGTTCTTGTTTGGGGTGTTTTTGACGTGTTTTGGCGTCTCCATTGGGTTTCGTTGGGTTTTCCGTGGTCATCGTGTTGGAAAAGTGTATATTGTGGGTTTTGGAGAAGTTCAGGTAGGCTTAGGGGGACTTTAGGGATGGATTCATGGTATTTGGGGTTTTCTTCTGTTTTTTGGGTTGATCCTGTTCTTTTTGGGGCTCTTTTTGACGTGTTTTGGGGTCTCCGTTTGGTTTTAGTTGGGTTCATGTTGGTCGTCACGGTGAGAAAGGGTAAATTGTGGGTTTTATAGAACATCGGGTAGGTTTAGGGGGACTTTTGCGTGGATCTATGGCTTTTGGGTTTTTCTTTCATTTTTGGGGATGATCCTGTTCTTGTTTGAGGTGTTTTTGACGGGTTTTGGGGTCTCCATTGGGTTTCGTTGGGTTTTAGCGTGGTCATCGTGTTGGAAAAGTGTAAATTGTGGGTTTTGGAGAAGTTCAGGTAGGCTTAGGGCGACTTTAGGGATGGATTCATGGTATTTGGGGTTTTCTTCTCTTTTTGGGGTTGATCCTGTTCTTTTTGGGGCTCTTTTTGACGTGTTTTGGGTTCTCCGTTGTGTTTTAGTTAGGTTCATGTTGGTCGTCATGGTGAAAAATTGTAAATTGTGGGTTTTATAGAACATCGAGTAGGTTTAGGGGGACTTTTCGGGTGGATCTATGGCTTTTGGGGTTTTCTTTCATTTTTGGGGGTGATCCTGTTCTTGTTTGGTGTGTTTTTGACGTGTTTTGGGGTCTCCGTTGTATTTTAGATGGGTTCTTGTTGGTCATAATTGTGAAAAATTTTAAATTTTGGGTTTTGGAGAACATCGGGTAGGTTTAGGGGGACTTTTGGGGTGGATCTATGGCTTTTGGGTTTTTCTTTCGATTTGGGTTTGATCCTGTTCTTTTTCGGGATATTTTTGACGTGTTTTGGGGTTCCCATTGGGTTTCGTTAGGTTCTCGTTGGTCGTAAAGTTAAAGGGGTGTGGATTGTGGGTTTTAGAGAAGATCAGGTGAGTTTCGATTGGTTTTCGTGGGAATTTCTTAGTTTTAGTTGTTTTTTCTTCTTATGCCGTTCTTGTTTGGGGTGTTTTTGACGTGTTTTGTATCTCCATTGGGTTTCGATAGGTTCTCATTGGTCGTAAAGTTAAAGCGGAGTGGATTGTGGGATTTAGAGAAGATCAGGTGAGTTTCGATTGGTTTTCGTGGGAATTTCTTATTTTTAGTTTTTTTTTCTTCTTATGCAGTTCTTGTTTGGGGTGTTTTTGACGTGTTTTGGGGTCTCCGTTGTGTTTTAGTTGGGTTCTTGTTGGTCATCATGGGGAATAAGTGTAAACTGTGGGTTTTGGAGAACATCGGGTAGGTTTAGGTGGACTTTTGGGGTGGATCTATGGCTTTTGGGTTTTTCTTTCGTTTTTGGGTTTGATCCTGTTCTTGTTTGGGATGTTTTTGATGTGTTTTGGGGTCCCCATTGGGTTTCGTTAGGTTCTCGTTGGTCGTAAAGATAAACGGGTGTGGATTGTGGGTTTTAGAGAAGATCAGGTGAGTTTCGGGTGGTTTTTGTGGGAATTTCTTAGTTTTAGTTGTTTTTTCTTCTTATGCATTTCTTGTTTGGGGTGTTTTTGACGTGTTTTGGGGTCTCCGTTGTGTTTTAGTTGGGTTCTGGTTGGTCATCGTGTTGGAATAAGTGTAAATTGTGGGTTTTGGTGAACATCAGGTAAGTTTAGTGGGATTTTGGGGTTGATCTTTGGCTTTTGGGGTTTTCTTTCGTTTTTTGGGTTGATCCTGTTCTTTTAGTGGCTCTTTTTGACGTGTTTTGGGGTCTCCGTTTGGTTTTAGTTGGGTTCATGTTGGTCGTCATGGTGAGAAAGGGTAAATTGTGGGTTTTGGAGAACATAAGGTAGGTTTAGGGGGACTTTTGGGGTGGATCTATGGCTTTTGGGTTTTTCTTTCATTTTTGGGGGAGATCCTGTTCTTGTTTGGGGTGTTTTTGACGTGTTTTGGCGTCTCCATTGGGTTTCGTTGGGTTTTCCGTGGTCATCGTGTTGGAAAAGTGTATATTGTGGGTTTTGGAGAAGTTCAGGTAGGCTTAGGGGGACTTTAGGGATGGATTCATGGTATTTGGGGTTTTCTTCTGTTTTTTGGGTTGATCCTGTTCTTTTTGGGGCTCTTTCTGACGTGTTTTGGGGTCTCCGTTTGGTTTTAGTTGGGTTCATGTTGGTCGTCACGGTGAGAAAGGGTAAATTGTGGGTTTTATAGAACATCGGGTAGGTTTAGGGGGACTTTTGCGTGGATCTATGGCTTTTGGGTTTTTCTTTCATTTTTGGGGATGATCCTGTTCTTGTTTGAGGTGTTTTTGACGGGTTTTGGGGTCTCCATTGGGTTTCGTTGGGTTTTAGCGTGGTCATCGTGTTGGAAAAGTGTAAATTGTGGGTTTTGGAGAAGTTCAGGTAGGCTTAGGGCGACTTTAGGGATGGATTCATGGTATTTGGGGTTTTCTTCTCTTTTTGGGGTTGATCCTGTTCTTTTTGGGGCTCTTTTTGACGTGTTTTGGGTTCTCCGTTGTGTTTTAGTTAGGTTCATGTTGGTCGTCATGGTGAAAAATTGTAAATTGTGGGTTTTATAGAACATCGAGTAGGTTTAGGGGGACTTTTCGGGTGGATCTATGGCTTTTGGGGTTTTCTTTCGTTTTTGGGGGTGATCCTGTTCTTGTTTCGTGTGTTTTTGATGTTTTTTTCGGGTCTCCATTGGATTTCGTTAGGTTCTCGTTGGTCGTAAAGTTAAAGCGGAGTGGATTGTGGGATTTAGAGAAGATCAGGTGAGTTTCGGTTGGTTTTCGTGGGAATTTCTTAGTTTTAGTTGATTTTTCTTCTTATGCAGTTCTTGTTTGGGCTGTTTTTGATGTGTTTTGGGGTCTCCGTTGTGTTTTAGTTGGGTTCTTGTTGGTCATCATGGGGAATAAGTGTAAATTGTGGGTTTTGGAGAACATCAGGTAGGTTTAGGGGGACTTTTGGTGTGGATCTTTGGCTTTTGGGTTTTTCTTCCATTTTTGAGTTTGATCCTGTTCTTGTTTGAGGTGTTTTTGTGTTTTTTGTGGTCTCCGTTGGGTTTTGTTGGGTTCTCGTTGGTCGTAAAGGTAAATGGGAGTGGATTGTGGGTTTTGGAGAAGATCAGGTGAGTTTCGAGTGGTTTTCATGGGAATTTCTTAGTTTTTGTTGTTTTTTCTTCTGATGCAGTTCTTCTTTGGGGTGTTTTTGACGTGTTTTGGGGTCTCCGTTTTGTTTTGGTTGGGTTCTTGTTGGTCATCGTGTTGGAAAAGTGTAAATTATGGTTTTTGGAGAATATCAGGTAGGTTTAGGGTGCTTTTGGGGTAGATCTTTGGTTTTTGGGGAATTTCTTTCAGGTTTGGGGGTGATCCTGTTCTTTTTGTGGCACTTTTTGACGTGTTTTGGGGTCTCCGTTGTGTTTTAGTTGGGTTCATGTTGGTCGTCATGGTGAGAAAGTGTAAATTGTGGGTTTTGGAGAACATCAGGTAGGTTTAGGGGGACTATTGGGGTGTATCTATGGCTTTTGGGTTTTTCTTTCATTTTTGGGGGTGATCCTGTTCTTGTTTGGGGTGTTTTTGAAGTGTTTTGGGGTCTCCGTTGTATTTTAGATGGGTTCTTGTTGGTCATAATTGTGAAAAATTTTAAATTTTGGGTTTTGGAGAACATCGGGTAGGTTTAGGGGGACTTTTGGGGTGGATCTATGGCTTTTGGGTTTTTCTTTCGATTTGGGTTTGATCCTGTTCTTTTTCGGGATATTTTTGACGTGTTTTGGGGTTCCCATTGGGTTTCGTTAGGTTCTCGTTGGTCGTAAAGTTAAAGGGGTGTGGATTGTGGGTTTTAGAGAAGATCAGGTGAGTTTCGATTGGTTTTCGTGGGAATTTCTTAGTTTTAGTTGTTTTTTCTTCTTATGCCGTTCTTGTTTGGGGTGTTTTTGACGTGTTTTGTGTCTCCATTGGGTTTCGTTAGGTTCTCATTGGTCGTAAAGTTAAAGCGGAGTGGATTGTGGGATTTAGAGAAGATCAGGTGAGTTTCGATTGGTTTTCGTGGGAATTTCTTATTTTTAGTTTTTTTTTCTTCTTATGCAGTTCTTGTTTGGGGTGTTTTTGACGTGTTTTGGGGTCTCCGTTGTGTTTTAGTTGGGTTCTTGTTGGTCATCATGGGGAATAAGTGTAAACTGTTGGTTTTGGAGAACATCGGGTAGGTTTAGGTGGACTTTTGGGGTGGATCTATGGCTTTTGGGTTTTTCTTTCGTTTTTGGGTTTGATCCTGTTCTTGTTTGGGATGTTTTTGATGTGTTTTGGGGTCCCCATTGGGTTTCGTTAGGTTCTCGTTGGTCGTAAAGATAAACGGGTGTGGATTGTGGGTTTTAGAGAAGATCAGGTGAGTTTCGGGTGGTTTTCGTGGGAATTTCTTAGTTTTAGTTGTTTTTTCTTCTTATGCATTTCTTGTTTGGGGTGTTTTTGACGTGTTTTGGGGTCTCCGTTGTGTTTTAGTTGGGTTCTGGTTGGTCATCGTGTTGGAATAAGTGTAAATTGTGGGTTTTGGTGAACATCAGGTAAGTTTAGTGGGATTTTGGGGTGGATCTTTGGCTTTTGGGGTTTTCTTTCGTTTTTCGTTTTGATCCTGTTCTTTTAGTGGCTCTTTTTGACGTGTTTTGGGGTCTCCGTTTTGTTTTATTTGGGTTCATGTTGGTCGTCATGGTGAGAAAGGGTAAATTGTGGGTTTTGGAGAACATAAGGTAGGTTTAGGGGGACTTTTGGGGTGGATCTATGGCTTTTGGGTTTTTCTTTCATTTTTGGGGGTGATCCTGTTCTTGTTTGGGGTGTTTTTGACGTGTTTTGGCGTCTCCATTGGGTTTCGTTGGGTTTTCCGTGGTCATCGTGTTGGAAAATTGTATATTGTGGGTTTTGGAGAAGTTCAGGTAGGCTTAGGGGGACTTTAGGGATGGATTCATGGTATTTGGGGTTTTCTTCTGTTTTTTGGGTTGATCCTGTTCTTTTTGGGGCTCTTTTTGACGTGTTTTGGGGTCTCCGTTTGGTTTTAGTTGGGTTCATGTTGGTCGTCACGGTGAGAAAGGGTAAATTGTGGGTTTTATAGAACATCGGGTAGGTTTAGGGGGACTTTTGCGTGGATCTATGGCTTTTGGGTTTTTCTTTCATTTTTGGGGATGATCCTGTTCTTGTTTGAGGTGTTTTTGACGGGTTTTGGGGTCTCCATTGGGTTTCGTTGGGTTTTAGCGTGGTCATCGTGTTGGAAAAGTGTAAATTGTGGGTTTTGGAGAAGTTCAGGTAGGCTTAGGGGGACTTTAGGGATGGATTCATGGTATTTGGGGTTTTCTTCTCTTTTTGGGGTTGATCCTGTTCTTTTTGGGGCTCTTTTTGACGTGTTTTGGGTTCTCCGTTGTGTTTTAGTTAGGTTCATGTTGGTCGTCATGGTGAAAAATTGTAAATTGTGGGTTTTATAGAACATCGAGTAGGTTTAGGGGGACTTTTCGGGTGGATCTATGGCTTTTGGGGTTTTCTTTCATTTTTGGGGGTGATCCTGTTCTTGTTTGGTGTGTTTTTGACGTGTTTTGGGGTCTCCGTTGTATTTTAGATGGGTTCTTGTTGGTCATAATTGTGAAAAATTTTAAATTTTGGGTTTTGGAGAACATCGGGTAGGTTTAGGGGGACTTTTGGGGTGGATCTATGGCTTTTGGGTTTTTCTTTCGATTTGGGTTTGATCCTGTTCTTTTTCGGGATATTTTTGACGTGTTTTGGGGTTCCCATTGGGTTTCGTTAGGTTCTCGTTGGTCGTAAAGTTAAAGGGGTGTGGATTGTGGGTTTTAGAGAAGATCAGGTGAGTTTCGATTGGTTTTCGTGGGAATTTCTTATTTTTAGTTTTTTTTTCTTCTTATGCAGTTCTTGTTTGGGGTGTTTTTGACGTGTTTTGGGGTCTCCATTGTGTTTTAGTTGGGTTCTTGTTGGTCATCATGGGGAATAAGTGTAAACTGTGGGTTTTGGAGAACATCGGGTAGGTTTAGGTGGACTTTTGGGGTGGATCTATGGCTTTTGGGTTTTTCTTTCGTTTTTGGGTTTGATCCTGTTCTTGTTTGGGATGTTTTTGATGTGTTTTGGGGTCCCCATTGGGTTTCGTTAGGTTCTCGTTGGTCGTAAAGATAAACGGGTGTGGATTGTGGGTTTTAGAGAAGATCAGGTGAGTTTCGGGTGGTTTTCGTGGGAATTTCTTAGTTTTAGTTGTTTTTTCTTCTTATGCATTTCTTGTTTGGGGTGTTTTTGATGTGTTTTGGGGTCTCCGTTGTGTTTTAGTTGGGTTCTTGTTGGTCATCATTGTGAAAAAGTGTAAATTGTGGTTTTTGGAGAATATCAGGTAGGTTTAGGGTGCTTTTGGGGTCGATCTATGGTTTTTGGGGTTTTCTTTCAGGTTTGGGGGTGATCCTGTTTATTTTGTGGCTCTTTTTGACGTGTTTTGGGGTCTCCGTTGTGTTTTAGTTGGGTTCATGTTGGTCGTCATGGTGAGAAAGTGTAAATTTTGGGTTTTGGAGAACATCAGGTAGGTTTAGGTGGACTTTTGGGGTGGATCTATGGCTTTTGGGGTTTTCTTTCGTTTTTGGGTTTGATCCTGTTCTTGTTTGGGGTGTTTTTGACGTTTTTTTCGGGTCTCCATTGGATTTTGTTAGGTTCTCGTTGGTCGTAAAGATAAACGGGTGTGGATTGTGGGTTTTAGAGAAGATCAGGTGAGTTTCGGGTGGTTTTCGTGGGAATTTCTTAGTTTTTGTTGTTTTTTCTTCTGATGCAGTTCTTATTTGGAGTGTTTTTGATGTGTGTTGGGTTATCCGATGTGTTTTAGTTGGGTTCATTTCGGTCTTCGTGTTGGAAAAGTGTAAAATTTGTTTTTTGGAGAACATCAGGTAGGTTTAGGGTGCTTTTGGGGTAGATCTATGGTTTTTGGGGAATTTCTTTCAGGTTTGGGGGTGATCCTGTTCTTTTAGTGGCTCTTTTTTACGTGTTTTGTGGTCTCCGTTTTGTTTTAGTGGGTTCATGTTGTTCGTCATGGTGAGAAAGTGTAAATTGTGGGTTTTGGAGAACATCAGGTAGGTTTAGGGGGACTTTTGGGGTGTATCTATGGCTTTTGGGTTTTTCTTTCATTTTTGGGGGTGATCCTGTTCTTGTTTGGGGTGTTTTTGACTTGTTTTGGCGTCTCCATTGGGTTTCGTTGGGTTTTCCGTTGTCATCGTGTTGGAAAAGTGTATATTGTCGGTTTTGGAGAAGTTCAGGTAGGCTTAGGGGGACTTTTTGGATGGATTCATGGTATTTGGGGTTTTCTTCTGTTTTTTGGGTTGATCCTGTTCTTTTTGGGGCTCTTTCTGACGTGTTTTGGGGTCTCCGTTTGGTTTTAGTTGGGTTCATGTTGGTCGTCATGGTGAGAAAGGGTAAATTGTGGGTTTTATAGAACATCGGGTAGGTTTAGGGGGACTTTTGCGTGGATCTATGGCTTTTGGGTTTTTCTTTCATTTTTGGGGGTGATCCTGTTCTTGTTTGAGGTGTTTTTAACGGGTTTTGGGGTCTCCATTGGGTTTCGTTGGGTTTTAGCGTGGTCATCGTGTTGGAAAAGTGTAAATTGTGGGTTTTGGAGAAGTTCAGGTAGGCTTAGGGCGACTTTAGGGATGGATTCATGGTATTTGGGGTTTTCTTCTCTTTTTGGTGTTGATCCTGTTCTTTTTGGGGCTCTTTTTGACGTGTTTTGGGTTCTCCGTTGTGTTTTAGTTGGGTTCATGTTGGTCGTCATGGTGAAAAATTGTAAATTGTGGGTTTTATAGAACATCGAGTAGGTTTAGGGGGACTTTTGGGGTGTATCTATGGCTTTTGGGGTTTTCTTTCGTTTTTTGGTTTGATCCTGTTCTTGTTTGGGGTGTTTTTGACGTTTTTTTCGGGTCTCCATTGGATTTCGTTAGGTTCTCGTTGGTCGTAAAGTTAAAGCGGAGTGGATTGTGGAATTTAGAGAAGATCAGGTGAGTTTCGGTTGGTTTTCGTGGGAATTTCTTAGTTTTAGTTGATTTTTCTTCTTATGCAGTTCTTGTTTGGGGTGTTTTTGATGTGTTTTGGGGTCTCCGTTGTGTTTTAGTTGGGTTCTTGTTGGTCATCATTGGGAATAAGTGTAAATTGTGGGTTTTGGAGAACATCAGGTAGGTTTAGGGGGACTTTTGGTGTGGATCTTTGGCTTTTGGGTTTTTCTTCCATTTTTGAGTTTGATCCTGTTCTTGTTTGAGGTGTTTTTTTGTTTTTTGTGGTCTCCGTTGGGTTTTGTTGGGTTCTCGTTGGTCGTAAAGGTAAATGGGAGTGGATTGTGGGTTTTGGAGAAGATCAGGTGAGTTTCGAGTGGTTTTCATGGGAATTCCTTAGTTTTTGTTGTTTTTTCTTCTGATGCAGTTCTTCTTTGGGGTGTTTTTGACGTGTTTTGGGTTATCCGTTGTGTTTTAGTTGGGTTCTTGTTGGTCATCATTGTGAAAAAGTGTAAATTGTGGTTTTTGGAGAATATCAGGTAGGTTTAGGGTGCTTTTGGGGTAGATCTTTGGTTTTTGGGGAATTTCTTTCAGGTTTGGGGGTGATCCTGTTCTTTTTGTGGCACTTTTTGACGTGTTTTGGGGTCTCCGTTGTGTTTTAGTTGGGTTCATGTTGGTCGTCATGGTGAGAAAGTGTAAATTGTGGGTTTTGGAGAACATCCGGTAGGTTTAGGGGGACTATTGGGGTGTATCTATGGCTTTTGGGTTTTTCTTTCATTTTTGGGGATGATCCTGTTCTTGTTTGGGGTGTTTTTGACGTGTTTTGGATTCTCCGTTGTATTTTAGATGGGTTCTTGTTGGTCATAATTGTGAAAAATTTTAAATTTTGGGTTTTGGAGAACATCGGGTAGGTTTAGGGGGAATTTTGGGGTGGATCTATGGCTTTTGGGTTTTTCTTTCGATTTGGGTTTGATCCTGTTCTTTTTCGGGATGTTTTTGACGTGTTTTGGGGTTCCCATTGGGTTTCGTTAGGTTCTCGTTGGTCGTAAAGTTAAAGGGGTGTGGATTGTGGGTTTTAGCGAAGATCAGGTGAGTTTCGATTGGTTTTCGTGGGAATTTCTTAGTTTTAGTTGTTTTTTCTTCTTATGCCGTTCTTGTTTGGGGTGTTTTTGACGTGTTTTGTGTCTCCATTGGGTTTCGTTAGGTTCTCATTGGTCGTAAAGTTAAAGCGGAGTGGATTGTGGGATTTAGAGAAGATCAGGTGAGTTTCGATTGGTTTTCGTGGGAATTTCTTATTTTTAGTTTTTTTTTCTTCTTATGCAGTTCTTGTTTGGGGTGTTTTTGACGTGTTTTGGGGTCTCCGTTGTGTTTTAGTTGGGTTCTTGTTGGTCATCATGGGGAATAAGTGTAAACTGTGGGTTTTGGAGAACATCGGGTAGGTTTAGGTGGACTTTTGGGGTGGATCTATGGCTTTTGGGTTTTTCTTTCGTTTTTGGGTTTGATCCTGTTCTTGTTTGGGATGTTTTTGATGTGTTTTGGGGTCTCCATTGGGTTTCGTTAGGTTCTCGTTGGTCGTAAAGATAAACGGGTGTGGATTGTGGGTTTTAGAGAAGATCAGGTGAGTTTCGGGTGGTTTTCGTGGGAATTTCTTAGTTTTAGTTGTTTTTTCTTCTTATGCATTTCTTGTTTGGGGTGTTTTTGACGTGTTTTGGGGTCTCCGTTGTGTTTTAGTTGGGTTCTGGTTGGTCATCGTGTTGGAATAAGTGTAAATTGTGGGTTTTGGTGAACATCAGGTAAGTTTAGTGGGATTTTGGGGTGGATCTTTGGCTTTTGGGGTTTTCTTTCGTTTTTCGTTTTGATCCTGTTCTTTTAGTGGCTCTTTTTGACGTGTTTTGGGGTCTCCGTTTTGTTTTAGTTGGGTTCATGTTGGTCGTCATGGTGAGAAAGTGTAAATTGTGGGTTTTGGAGAACATAAGGTAGGTTTAGGGGGACTTTTGGGGTGGATCTATGGCTTTTGGGTTTTTCTTTCATTTTTGGGGGTGATCCTGTTCTTGTTTGGGGTGTTTTTGACGTGTTTTGGCGTCTCCATTGGGTTTCGTTGGGTTTTCCGTGGTCATCGTGTTGGAAAAGTGTATATTGTGGGTTTTGGAGAAGTTCAGGTAGGCTTAGGGGGACTTTAGGGATGGATTCATGGTATTTGGGGTTTTCTTCTGTTTTTTGGGTTGATCCTGTTCTTTTTGGGGCTCTTTTTGACGTGTTTTGGGGTCTCCGTTTGGTTTTAGTTGGGTTCATGTTGGTCGTCATGGTGAGAAAGGGTAAATTGTGGGTTTTATAGAACATCGGGTAGGTTTAGGGGGACTTTTGCGTGGATCTATGGCTTTTGGGTTTTTCTTTCATTTTTGGGGATGATCCTGTTCTTGTTTGAGGTGTTTTTGACGGGTTTTGGGGTCTCCATTGGGTTTCGTTGGGTTTTAGCGTGGTCATCGTGTTGGAAAAGTGTAAATTGTGGGTTTTGGAGAAGTTCAGGTAGGCTTAGGGCGACTTTAGGGATGGATTCATGGTATTTGGGGTTTTCTTCTCTTTTTGGGGTTGATCCTGTTCTTTTTGGGGCTCTTTTTGACGTGTTTTGGGTTCTCCGTTGTGTTTTAGTTAGGTTCATGTTGGTCGTCATGGTGAAAAATTGTAAATTGTGGGTTTTATAGAACATCGAGTAGGTTTAGGGGGACTTTTCGGGTGGATCTATGGCTTTTGGGGTTTTCTTTCATTTTTGGGGGTGATCCTGTTCTTGTTTGGTGTGTTTTTGACGTGTTTTGGGGTCTCCGTTGTGTTTTAGTTGGGTTCTTGTTGGTCACCATGGTGAAAAAGTGTAAATTGTGGGTTTTGGAGAACATCAGGAAGGTTTACGGGGACTTTTGGTGTGGATCTATGGCTTTTGGGTTTTTCTTTCTTTTTTGGGTTTGATCCTGTTCTTGTTTGGGATATTTTTGATGTGTTTTGGGGTCTCCATTGGGTTTCGTTAGGTTCTCGTTGGTCGTGAAGATAAACGGGTGTGGATTGTGGGTTTTAGAGAAGATCAGGTGAGTTTCGGGTGGTTTTCGTGGGAATTTCTTAGTTTTAGTTGTTTTTTCTTCTTATGCATTTCTTGTTTGGGGTGTTTTTGACGTGTTTTGGGGCCTCCGTTGTGTTTTAGTTGGGTTCTTGTTGGTCATCGTGTTGGAATAAGTGTAAATTTTGGGTTATGGTGAACATCAGGTAAGTTTAGGGGGACTTTAGGGGTGGATCTTTGGCTTTTGGGGTTTTCTTTCGTTTTTGGTTTTTTATCCTGTTCTTTTAGTGGCTCTTTTTGACGTGTTTTGTGGTCTCCGTTTTGTTTTATTTGGGTTCATGTTGGTCGTCATGGTGAGAAAGGGTAAATTGTGGGTTTTGGATAACATAAGGTAGGTTTAGGGGGACTTTTGGGGTGTATCTATGGCTTTTGGGTTTTTCTTTCATTTTTGGGGGTGATCCTGTTCTTGTTTGTGGTGTTTTTGACGTGTTTTGGCGTCTCCATTGGGTTTCGTTGGGTTTTCCGTGGTCATCGTGTTGGAAAATTGTATATTGTGGGTTTTGGAGAAGTTCAGGTAGGCTTAGGGGGACTTTAGAGATGGATTCATGGTATTTGGGGTTTTCTTCTGGTTTTTGGGTTGATCCTGTTCTTGTTTGTGGTGTTTTTGACGTGTTTTGGCGTCTCCATTGGGTTTCGTTGGGTTTTAGCGTGGTCATCGTGTTGGAAAAGTGTAAATTGTGGGTTTTGGAGAAGTTCAGGTAGGCTTAGGGCGACTTTAGGGATGGATTCATGGTATTTGGGGTTTTCTTCTCTTTTTGGTGTTGATCCTGTTCTTTTTGGGGCTCTTTTTGACGTGTTTTGGGTTCTCCGTTGTGTTTTAGTTGGGTTCATGTTGGTCGTCATGGTGAAAAATTGTAAATTGTGGGTTTTATAGAACATCGAGTAGGTTTAGGGGGACTTTTGGGGTGTATCTATGGCTTTTGGGGTTTTCTTTCGTTTTTGGGTTTGATCCTGTTCTTGTTTGGGGTGTTTTTGACGTTTTTTTCGGGTCTCCATTGGATTTCGTTAGGTTCTCGTTGGTCGTAAAGTTAAAGCGGAGTGGATTGTGGGATTTAGAGAAGATCATGTGAGTTTCGGTTGGTTTTCGTGGGAATTTCTTAGTTTTAGTTGATTTTTCTTCTTATGCAGTTCTTGTTTGGGGTGTTTTTGATGTGTTTTGGGGTCTCCGTTGTGTTTTAGTTGGGTTCTTGTTGGTCATCATGGGGAATAAGTGTAAATTGTGGGTTTTGGAGAACATCAGGTAGGTTTAGGGGGACTTTTGGTGTGGATCTTTGGCTTTTGGGTTTTTCTTCCATTTTTGAGTTTGATCCTGTTCTTGTTTGAGGTGTTTTTGTGTTTTTTGTGGTCTCCGTTGGGTTTTGTTGGGTTCTCGTTGGTCGTAAAGGTAAATGGGAGTGGATTGTGGGTTTTGGAGAAGATCAGGTGAGTTTCGAGTGGTTTTCATGGGAATTTCTTAGTTTTTGTTGTTTTTTCTTCTGATGCAGTTCTTCTTTGGGGTGTTTTTGACGTGTTTTGGGTTATCCGTTTTGTTTTGGTTGGGTTCTTGTTGGTCATCGTGTTGGAAAAGTGTAAATTATGGTTTTTGGAGAATATCAGGTAGGTTTAGGGTGCTTTTGGGGTAGATCTTTGGTTTTTGGGGAATTTCTTTCAGGTTTGGGGGTGATCCTGTTCTTTTTGTGGCACTTTTTGACGTGTTTTGGGGTCTCCGTTGTGTTTTAGTTGGGTTCATGTTGGTCGTCATGGTGAGAAAGTGTAAATTGTGGGTTTTGGAGAACATCAGGTAGGTTTAGGGGGACTATTGGGGTGTATCTATGGCTTTTGGGTTTTTCTTTCATTTTTGGGGGTGATCCTGTTTTTGTTTGGGGTGTTTTTGACGTGTTTTGGGGTCTCCGTTGTATTTTAGATGGGTTCTTGTTGGTCATAATTGTGAAAAATTTTAAATTTTGGGTTTTGGAGAACATCGGGTAGGTTTAGGGGGACTTTTGGGGTGGATCTATGGCTTTTGGGTTTTTCTTTCGATTTGGGTTTGATCCTGTTCTTTTTCGGGATGTTTTTGACATGTTTTGGGGTTCCCATTGGGTTTCGTTAGGTTCTCGTTGGTCGTAAAGTTAAAGGGGTGTGGATTGTGGGTTTTAGAGAAGATCAGGTGAGTTTCGATTGGTTTTCGTGGGAATTTCTTAGTTTTAGTTGTTTTTTCTTCTTATGCCGTTCTTGTTTGGGGTGTTTTTGACGTGTTTTGTGTCTCCATTGGGTTTCGTTAGGTTCTCATTGGTCGTAAAGTTAAAGCGGATTGGATTGTGGGATTTAGAGAAGATCAGGTGAGTTTCGATTGGTTTTCGTGGGAATTTCTTATTTTTAGTTTTTTTTTCTTCTTATGCAGTTCTTGTTTGGGGTGTTTTTGACGTGTTTTGGGGTCTCCGTTGTGTTTTAGTTGGGTTCTTGTTGGTCATCATGGGGAATAAGTGTAAACTGTGGGTTTTGGAGAACATCGGGTAGGTTTAGGTGGACTTTTGGGGTGGATCTATGGCTTTTGGGTTTTTCTTTCGTTTTTGGGTTTGATCCTGTTCTTGTTTGGGATGTTTTTGATGTGTTTTGGGGTCCCCATTGGGTTTCGTTAGGTTCTCGTTGGTCGTAAAGATAAACGGGTGTGGATTGTGGGTTTTAGAGAAGATCAGGTGAGTTTCGGGTGGTTTTCGTGGGAATTTCTTAGTTTTAGTTGTTTTTTCTTCTTATGCATTTCTTGTTTGGGGTGTTTTTGACGTGTTTTGGGGTCTCCGTTGTGTTTTAGTTGGGTTCTGGTTGGTCATCGTGTTGGAATAAGTGTAAATTGTGGGTTTTGGTGAACATCAGGTAAGTTTAGTGGGATTTTGGGGTGGATCTTTGGCTTTTGGGGTTTTCTTTCGTTTTTCGTTTTGATCCTGTTCTTTTAGTGGCTCTTTTTGACGTGTTTTGGGGTCTCCGTTTGGTTTTAGTTAGGTTCATGTTGGTCGTCATGGTGAAAAATTGTAAATTGTGGGTTTTATAGAACATCGAGTAGGTTTAGGGGGACTTTTCGGGTGGATCTATGGCTTTTGGGGTTTTCTTTCATTTTTGGGGGTGATCCTGTTCTTGTTTGGTGTGTTTTTGACGTGTTTTGGGGTCTCCGTTGTGTTTTAGTTGGGTTCTTGTTGGTCACCATGGTGAAAAAGTGTAAATTGTGGGTTTTGGAGAACATCGGGTAGGTTTAGGGGGACTTTTGGTGTGGATCTATGGCTTTTGGGTTTTTCTTTCTTTTTTGGGTTTGATCCTGTTCTTGTTTGGGATATTTTTCATGTGTTTTGGGGTCTCCATTGGGTTTCGTTAGGTTCTCGTTGGTCGTGAAGATAAACGGGTGTGGATTGTGGGTTTTAGAGAAGATCAGGTGAGTTTCGGGTGGTTTTCGTGGGAATTTCTTAGTTTTAGTTGTTTTTTCTTCTTATGCATTTCTTGTTTGGGGTGTTTTTGACGTGTTTTGGGGCCTCCGTTGTGTTTTAGTTGGGTTCTTGTTGGTCATCGTGTTGGAATAAGTGTAAATTTTGGGTTATGGTGAACATCAGGTAAGTTTAGGGGGACTTTAGGGGTGGATCTTTGGCTTTTGGGGTTTTCTTTCGTTTTTGGTTTTTTATCCTGTTCTTTTAGTGGCTCTTTTTGACGTGTTTTGTGGTCTCCGTTTTGTTTTATTTGGGTTCATGTTGGTCGTCATGGTGAGAAAGGGTAAATTGTGGGTTTTGGATAACATAAGGTAGGTTTAGGGGGACTTTTGGGGTGTATCTATGGCTTTTGGGTTTTTCTTTCATTTTTGGGGGTGATCCTGTTCTTGTTTGTGGTGTTTTTGACGTGTTTTGGCGTCTCCATTGGGTTTCGTTGTGTTTTCCGTGGTCATCGTGTTGGAAAAGTGTATATTGTGGGTTTTGGAGAAGTTCAGGTAGGCTTAGGGGGACTTTAGAGATGGATTCATGGTATTTGGGGTTTTCTTCTGGTTTTTGGGTTGATCCTGTTCTTTTTGGGGCTCTTTTGGACGTGTTTTGGGGTCTCCGTTGTGTTTTAGTTGGGTTCATGTTGGTCGTCATGGTGAAAAATTGTAAATTGTGGGTTTTATAGAACATCGAGTAGGTTTAGGGGGACTTTTGGGGTGTATCTATGGCTTTGGGGGTTTTCTTTCGTTTTTGGGTTTGATCCTGTTCTTGTTTGGGGTGTTTTTGACGTTTTTTTCGGGTCTCCATTGGATTTCGTTAGGTTCTCGTTGGTCGTAAAGTTAAAGCGGAGTGGATTGTGGGATTTAGAGAAGATCAGGTGAGTTTGGATTGGTTTTCGTGGGAATTTCTTAGTTTTAGTTGATTTTTCTTCTTATGCAGTTCTTGTTTGGGGTGTTTTTGATGTGTTTTGGGGTCTCCGTTGTGTTTTAGTTGGGTTCTTGTTGGTCATCATGGGGAATAAGTGTAAATTGTGGGTTTTGGAGAACATCAGGTAGGTTTAGGGGGACTTTTGGTGTGGATCTTTGGCTTTTGGGTTTTTCTTCCATTTTTGAGTTTGATCCTGTTCTTGTTTGAGGTGTTTTTGTGTTTTTTGTGGTCTCCGTTGGGTTTTGTTGGGTTCTCGTTGGTCGTAAAGGTAAATGGGAGTGGATTGTGGGTTTTGGAGAAGATCAGGTGAGTTTCGAGTGGTTTTCATGGGAATTTCTTAGTTTTTGTTGTTTTTTCTTCTGATGCAGTTCTTCTTTGGGGTGTTTTTGACGTGTTTTGGGTTATCCGTTTTGTTTTGGTTGGGTTCTTGTTGGTCATCGTGTTGGAAAAGTGTAAATTATGGTTTTTGGAGAATATCAGGTAGGTTTAGGGTGCTTTTGGGGTAGATCTTTGGTTTTTGGGGAATTTCTTTCAGGTTTGGGGGTGATCCTGTTCTTTTTGTGGCACTTTTTGACGTGTTTTGGGGTCTCCGTTGTGTTTTAGTTGGGTTCATGTTGGTCGTCATGGTGAGAAAGTGTAAATTGTGGGTTTTGGAGAACATCAGGTAGGTTTAGGGGGACTATTGGGGTGTATCTATGGCTTTTGGGTTTTTCTTTCATTTTTGGGGGTGATCCTGTTTTTGTTTGGGGTGTTTTTGACGTGTTTTGGGGTCTCCGTTGTATTTTAGATGGGTTCTTGTTGGTCATAATTGTGAAAAATTTTAAATTTTGGGTTTTGGAGAACATCGGGTAGGTTTAGGGGGACTTTTGGGGTGGATCTATGGCTTTTGGGTTTTTCTTTCGATTTGGGTTTGATCCTGTTCTTTTTCGGGATATTTTTGACGTGTTTTGGGGTTCCCATTGGGTTTCGTTAGGTTCTCGTTGGTCGTAAAGTTAAAGGGGTGTGGATTGTGGGTTTTAGAGAAGATCAGGTGAGTTTCGATTGGTTTTCGTGGGAATTTCTTAGTTTTAGTTGTTTTTTCTTCTTATGCCGTTCTTGTTTGGGGTGTTTTTGACGTGTTTTGTGTCTCCATTGGGTTTCGATAGGTTCTCATTGGTCGTAAAGTTAAAGCGGATTGGATTGTGGGATTTAGAGAAGATCAGGTGAGTTTCGATTGGTTTTCGTGGGAATTTCTTATTTTTAGTTTTTTTTTCTTCTTATGCAGTTCTTGTTTGGGGTGTTTTTGACGTGTTTTGGGGTCTCCGTTGTGTTTTAGTTGGGTTCTTGTTGGTCATCATGGGGAATAAGTGTAAACTGTGGGTTTTGGAGAACATCGGGTAGGTTTAGGTGGACTTTTGGGGTGGATCTATGGCTTTTGGGTTTTTCTTTCGTTTTTGGGTTTGATCCTGTTCTTGTTTGGGATGTTTTTGATGTGTTTTGGGGTCCCCATTGGGTTTCGTTAGGTTCTCGTTGGTCGTAAAGATAAACGGGTGTGGATTGTGGGTTTTAGAGAAGATCAGGTGAGTTTCGGGTGGTTTTCGTGGGAATTTCTTAGTTTTAGTTGTTTTTTCTTCTTATGCATTTCTTGTTTGGGGTGTTTTTGACGTGTTTTGGGGTCTCCGTTGTGTTTTAGTTGGGTTCTGGTTGGTCATCGTGTTGGAATAAGTGTAAATTGTGGGTTTTGGTGAACATCAGGTAAGTTTAGTGGGATTTTGGGGTGGATCTTTGGCTTTTGGGGTTTTCTTTCGTTTTTCGTTTTGATCCTGTTCTTTTAGTGGCTCTTTTTGACGTGTTTTGGGGTCTCCGTTTGGTTTTAGTTAGGTTCATGTTGGTCGTCATGGTGAAAAATTGTAAATTGTGGGTTTTATAGAACATCGAGTAGGTTTAGGGGGACTTTTCGGGTGTATCTATGGCTTTTGGGGTTTTCTTTCATTTTTGGGGGTGATCCTGTTCTTGTTTGGTGTGTTTTTGACGTGTTTTGGGGTCTCCGTTTTGTTTTAGTTGGGTTCTTGTTGGTCACCATGGTGAAAAAGTGTAAATTGTGGGTTTTGGAGAACATCGGGTAGGTTTAGGGGGACTTTTGGTGTGGATCTATGGCTTTTGGGTTTTTCTTTCTTTTTTGGGTTTGATCCTGTTCTTGTTTGGGATATTTTTCATGTGTTTTGGGGTCTCCATTGGGTTTCGTTAGGTTCTCGTTGGTCGTGAAGATAAACGGGTGTGGATTGTGGGTTTTAGAGAAGATCAGGTGAGTTTCGGGTGGTTTTCGTGGGAATTTCTTAGTTTTAGTTGTTTTTTCTTCTTATGCATTTCTTGTTTGGGGTGTTTTTGACGTGTTTTGGGGCCTCCGTTGTGTTTTAGTTGGGTTCTTGTTGGTCATCGTGTTGGAATAAGTGTAAATTTTGGGTTATGGTGAACATCAGGTAAGTTTAGGGGGACTTTAGGGGTGGATCTTTGGCTTTTGGGGTTTTCTTTCGTTTTTGGTTTTTTATCCTGTTCTTTTAGTGGCTCTTTTTGACGTGTTTTGTGGTCTCCGTTTTGTTTTATTTGGGTTCATGTTGGTCGTCATGGTGAGAAAGGGTAAATTGTGGGTTTTGGATAACATAAGGTAGGTTTAGGGGGACTTTTGGGGTGTATCTATGGCTTTTGGGTTTTTCTTTCATTTTTGGGGGTGATCCTGTTCTTGTTTGTGGTGTTTTTGACGTGTTTTGGCGTCTCCATTGGGTTTCGTTGTGTTTTCCGTGGTCATCGTGTTGGAAAAGTGTATATTGTGGGTTTTGGAGAAGTTCAGGTAGGCTTAGGGGGACTTTAGAGATGGATTCATGGTATTTGGGGTTTTCTTCTGGTTTTTGGGTTGATCCTGTTCTTTTTGGGGCTCTTTTGGACGTGTTTTGGGGTCTCCGTTGTGTTTTAGTTGGGTTCATGTTGGTCGTCATGGTGAAAAATTGTAAATTGTGGGTTTTATAGAACATCGAGTAGGTTTAGGGGGACTTTTGGGGTGTATCTATGGCTTTTGGGGTTTTCTTTCGTTTTTGGGTTTGATCCTGTTCTTGTTTGGGGTGTTTTTGACGTTTTTTTCGGGTCTCCATTGGATTTCGTTAGGTTCTCGTTGGTCGTAAAGTTAAAGCGGAGTGGATTGTGGGATTTAGAGAAGATCAGGTGAGTTTGGATTGGTTTTCGTGGGAATTTCTTAGTTTTAGTTGATTTTTCTTCTTATGCAGTTCTTGTTTGGGGTGTTTTTGATGTGTTTTGGGGTCTCCGTTGTGTTTTAGTTGGGTTCTTGTTGGTCATCATGGGGAATAAGTGTAAATTGTGGGTTTTGGAGAACATCAGGTAGGTTTAGGGGGACTTTTGGTGTGGATCTTTGGCTTTTGGGTTTTTCTTCCATTTTTGAGTTTGATCCTGTTCTTGTTTGAGGTGTTTTTGTGTTTTTTGTGGTCTCCGTTGGGTTTTGTTGGGTTCTCGTTGGTCGTAAAGGTAAATGGGAGTGGATTGTGGGTTTTGGAGAAGATCAGGTGAGTTTCGAGTGGTTTTCATGGGAATTTCTTAGTTTTTGTTGTTTTTTCTTCTGATGCAGTTCTTCTTTGGGGTGTTTTTGACGTGTTTTGGGTTATCCGTTTTGTTTTGGTTGGGTTCTTGTTGGTCATCGTGTTGGAAAAGTGTAAATTATGGTTTTTGGAGAATATCAGGTAGGTTTAGGGTGCTTTTGGGGTAGATCTTTGGTTTTTGGGGAATTTCTTTCAGGTTTGGGGGTGATCCTGTTCTTTTTGTGGCACTTTTTGACGTGTTTTGGGGTCTCCGTTGTGTTTTAGTTGGGTTCATGTTGGTCGTCATGGTGAGAAAGTGTAAATTGTGGGTTTTGGAGAACATCAGGTAGGTTTAGGGGGACTATTGGGGTGTATCTATGGCTTTTGGGTTTTTCTTTCATTTTTGGGGGTGATCCTGTTTTTGTTTGGGGTGTTTTTGACGTGTTTTGGGGTCTCCGTTGTATTTTAGATGGGTTCTTGTTGGTCATAATTGTGAAAAATTTTAAATTTTGGGTTTTGGAGAACATCGGGTAGGTTTAGGGGGACTTTTGGGGTGGATCTATGGCTTTTGGGTTTTTCTTTCGATTTGGGTTTGATCCTGTTCTTTTTCGGGATATTTTTGACGTGTTTTGGGGTTCCCATTGGGTTTCGTTAGGTTCTCGTTGGTCGTAAAGTTAAAGGGGTGTGGATTGTGGGTTTTAGAGAAGATCAGGTGAGTTTCGATTGGTTTTCGTGGGAATTTCTTAGTTTTAGTTGTTTTTTCTTCTTATGCCGTTCTTGTTTGGGGTGTTTTTGACGTGTTTTGTGTCTCCATTGGGTTTCGATAGGTTCTCATTGGTCGTAAAGTTAAAGCGGAGTGGATTGTGGGATTTAGAGAAGATCAGGTGAGTTTCGATTGGTTTTCGTGGGAATTTCTTATTTTTAGTTTTTTTTTCTTCTTATGCAGTTCTTGTTTGGGGTGTTTTTGACGTGTTTTGGGGTCTCCGTTGTGTTTTAGTTGGGTTCTTGTTGGTCATCATGGGGAATAAGTGTAAACTGTGGGTTTTGGAGAACATCGGGTAGGTTTAGGTGGACTTTTGGTGTGGATCTATGGCTTTTGGGTTTTTCTTTCGTTTTTGGGTTTGATCCTGTTCTTGTTTGGGATGTTTTTGATGTGTTTTGGGGTCCCCATTGGGTTTCGTTAGGTTCTCGTTGGTCGTATTGATAAACGGGTGTGGATTGTGGGTTTTAGAGAAGATCAGGTGAGTTTCGGGTGGTTTTCGTGGGAATTTCTTAGTTTTAGTTGTTTTTTCTTTTTATGCATTTCTTGTTTGGGGTGTTTTTGACGTGTTTTGGGGTCTCCGTTGTGTTTTAGTTGGGTTCTGGTTGGTCATCGTGTTGGAATAAGTGTAAATTGTGGGTTTTGGTGAACATCAGGTAAGTTTAGTGGGATTTTGGGGTGGATCTTTGGCTTTTGGGGTTTTCTTTCGTTTTTCGTTTTGATCCTGTTCTTTTAGTGGCTCTTTTTGACGTGTTTTGGGGTCTCCGTTTTGTTTTATTTGGGTTCATGTTGGTCGTCATGGTGAGAAAGGGTAAATTGTGGGTTTTGGAGAACATAAGGTAGGTTTAGGGGGACTTTTGGGGTGGATCTATGGCTTTTGGGTTTTTCTTTCATTTTTGGGGGTGATCCTGTTCTTGTTTGGGGTGTTTTTGACGTGTTTTGGCGTCTCCATTGGGTTTCGTTGGGTTTTCCGTGGTCATCGTGTTGGAAAATTGTATATTGTGGGTTTTGGAGAAGTTCAGGTAGGCTTAGGGGGACTTTAGGGATGGATTCATGGTATTTGGGGTTTTCTTCTGTTTTTTGGGTTGATCCTGTTCTTTTTGGGGCTCTTTTTGACGTGTTTTGGGGTCTCCGTTTGGTTTTAGTTGGGTTCATGTTGGTCGTCACGGTGAGAAAGGGTAAATTGTGGGTTTTATAGAACATCGGGTAGGTTTAGGGGGACTTTTGCGTGGATCTATGGCTTTTGGGTTTTTCTTTCCTTTTTGGGGATGATCCTGTTCTTGTTTGAGGTGTTTTTGACGGGTTTTGGGGTCTCCATTGGGTTTCGTTGGTTTTAGCGTGGTCATCGTGTTGGAAAAGTGTAAATTGTGGGTTTTGGAGAAGTTCAGGTAGGCTTAGGGGGACTTTAGGGATGGATTCATGGTATTTGGGGTTTTCTTCTCTTTTTGGGGTTGATCCTGTTCTTTTTGGGGCTCTTTTTGACGTGTTTTGGGTTCTCCGTTGTGTTTTAGTTAGGTTCATGTTGGTCGTCATGGTGAAAAATTGTAAATTGTGGGTTTTATAGAACATCGAGTAGGTTTAGGGGGACTTTTCGGGTGGATCTATGGCTTTTGGGGTTTTCTTTCATTTTTGGGGGTGATCCTGTTCTTGTTTGGTGTGTTTTTGACGTGTTTTGGGGTCTCCGTTGTATTTTAGTTGGGTTCTTGTTGGTCATCATTGTGAAAAATTTTAAATTGTGGGTTTTGGAGAACATCGGGTAGGTTTAGGGGGACTTTTGGGGTGGATCTATGGCTTTTGGGTTTTTCTTTCGATTTGGGTTTGATCCTGTTCTTTTTCGGGATATTTTTGACGTGTTTTGGGGTTCCCATTGGGTTTCGTTAGGTTCTCGTTGGTCGTAAAGTTAAAGGGGTGTGGATTGTGGGTTTTAGAGAAGATCAGGTGAGTTTCGATTGGTTTTCGTGGGAATTTCTTAGTTTTAGTTGTTTTTTCTTCTTATGCCGTTCTTGTTTGGGGTGTTTTTGACGTGTTTTGTGTCTCCATTGGGTTTCGTTAGGTTCTCATTGGTCGTAAAGTTAAAGCGGAGTGGATTGTGGGATTTAGAGAAGATCAGGTGAGTTTCGATTGGTTTTCGTGGGAATTTCTTATTTTTAGTTTTTTTTTCTTCTTATGCAGTTCTTGTTTGGGGTGTTTTTGACGTGTTTTGGGGTCTCCGTTGTGTTTTAGTTGGGTTCTTGTTGGTCATCATGGGGAATAAGTGTAAACTGTGGGTTTTGGAGAACATCGGGTAGGTTTAGGTGGACTTTTGGTGTGGATCTATGGCTTTTGGGTTTTTCTTTCGTTTTTGGGTTTGATCCTGTTCTTGTTTGGGATGTTTTTGATGTGTTTTGGGGTCCCCATTGGGTTTCGTTAGGTTCTCGTTGGTCGTATTGATAAACGGGTGTGGATTGTGGGTTTTAGAGAAGATCAGGTGAGTTTCGGGTGGTTTTCGTGGGAATTTCTTAGTTTTAGTTGTTTTTTCTTTTTATGCATTTCTTGTTTGGGGTGTTTTTGACGTGTTTTGGGGTCTCCGTTGTGTTTTAGTTGGGTTCTGGTTGGTCATCGTGTTGGAATAAGTGTAAATTGTGGGTTTTGGTGAACATCAGGTAAGTTTAGTGGGATTTTGGGGTGGATCTTTGGCTTTTGGGGTTTTCTTTCGTTTTTCGTTTTGATCCTGTTCTTTTAGTGGCTCTTTTTGACGTGTTTTGGGGTCTCCGTTTTGTTTTATTTGGGTTCATGTTGGTCGTCATGGTGAGAAAGGGTAAATTGTGGGTTTTGGAGAACATAAGGTAGGTTTAGGGGGACTTTTGGGGTGGATCTATGGCTTTTGGGTTTTTCTTTCATTTTTGGGGGTGATCCTGTTCTTGTTTGGGGTGTTTTTGACGTGTTTTGGCGTCTCCATTGGGTTTCGTTGGGTTTTCCGTGGTCATCGTGTTGGAAAATTGTATATTGTGGGTTTTGGAGAAGTTCAGGTAGGCTTAGGGGGACTTTAGGGATGGATTCATGGTATTTGGGGTTTTCTTCTGTTTTTTGGGTTGATCCTGTTCTTTTTGGGGCTCTTTTTGACGTGTTTTGGGGTCTCCGTTTGGTTTTAGTTGGGTTCATGTTGGTCGTCACGGTGAGAAAGGGTAAATTGTGGGTTTTATAGAACATCGGGTAGGTTTAGGGGGACTTTTGCATGGATCTATGGCTTTTGGGTTTTTCTTTCCTTTTTGGGGATGATCCTGTTCTTGTTTGAGGTGTTTTTGACGGGTTTTGGGGTCTCCATTGGGTTTCGTTGGTTTTAGCGTGGTCATCGTGTTGGAAAAGTGTAAATTGTGGGTTTTGGAGAAGTTCAGGTAGGCTTAGGGGGACTTTAGGGATGGATTCATGGTATTTGGGGTTTTCTTCTCTTTTTGGGGTTGATCCTGTTCTTTTTGGGGCTCTTTTTGACGTGTTTTGGGTTCTCCGTTGTGTTTTAGTTAGGTTCATGTTGGTCGTCATGGTGAAAAATTGTAAATTGTGGGTTTTATAGAACATCGAGTAGGTTTAGGGGGACTTTTCGGGTGGATCTATGGCTTTTGGGGTTTTCTTTCATTTTTGGGGGTGATCCTGTTCTTGTTTGGTGTGTTTTTGACGTGTTTTGGGGTCTCCGTTGTATTTTAGTTGGGTTCTTGTTGGTCATCATTGTGAAAAATTTTAAATTGTGGGTTTTGGAGAACATCGGGTAGGTTTAGGGGGACTTTTGGGGTGGATCTATGGCTTTTGGGTTTTTCTTTCGATTTGGGTTTGATCCTGTTCTTTTTCGGGATATTTTTGACGTGTTTTGGGGTTCCCATTGGGTTTCGTTAGGTTCTCGTTGGTCGTAAAGTTAAAGGGGTGTGGATTGTGGGTTTTAGAGAAGATCAGGTGAGTTTCGATTGGTTTTCGTGGGTATTTCTTATTTTTAGTTTTTTTTTCTTCTTATGCAGTTCTTGTTTGTGGTGTTTTTGACTTGTTTTGTGGTCTCCATTGTGTTTTAGTTGGGTTCTTGTTGGTCATCATGGGGAATAAGTGTAAACTGTGGGTTTTGGAGAACATCGGGTAGGTTTAGGTGGACTTTTGGGGTGGATCTATGGCTTTTGGGTTTTTCTTTCGTTTTTGGGTTTGATCCTGTTCTTGTTTGGGATGTTTTTGATGTGTTTTGGGGTCCCCATTGGGTTTCGTTAGGTTCTCGTTGGTCGTAAAGATAAACGGGTGTGGATTGTGGGTTTTAGAGAAGATCAGGTGAGTTTCGGGTGGTTTTCGTGGGAATTTCTTAGTTTTAGTTGTTTTTTCTTCTTATGCATTTCTTGTTTGGGGTGTTTTTGATGTGTTTTGGGGTCTCCGTTGTGTTTTAGTTGGGTTCTTGTTGGTCATCATTGTGAAAAAGTGTAAATTGTGGTTTTTGGAGAATATCAGGTAGGTTTAGGGTGCTTTTGGGGTCGATCTATGGTTTTTGGGGAATTTCTTTCAGGTTTGGTGGTGATCCTGTTTATTTTGTGGCTCTTTTTGACGTGTTTTGGGGTCTCCGTTGTGTTTTAGTTGGGTTCATGTTGGTCGTCATGGTGAGAAAGTGTAAATTTTGGGTTTTGGAGAACATCAGGTAGGTTTAGGTGGACTTTTGGGGTGGATCTATGGCTTTTGGGGTTTTCTTTCGTTTTTGGGTTTGATCCTGTTCTTGTTTGGGGTGTTTTTGACGTTTTTTTCGGGTCTCCATTGGATTTTGTTAGGTTCTCGTTGGTCGTAAAGATAAACGGGTGTGGATTGTGGGTTTTAGAGAAGATCAGGTGAGTTTCGGGTGGTTTTCGTGGGAATTTCTTAGTTTTTGTTGTTTTTTCTTCTGATGCATTTCTTCTTTGGGGTGTTTTTGACGTGTTTTGGGTTATCCGTTGTGTTTTAGTTGGGTTCTTGTTGGTCATCGTGTTGGAATAAGTGTAAATTGTGGGTTTTGGTGAATATCAGGTAAGTTTAGGGGGAATTTTGGGGTGGATCTTTGGCTTTTGGGGTTTTCTTTCGTTTTTGGTTTTGATCCTGTTCTTTTAGTGGCTCTGTTAGACGTGTTTTGGGGTCTCCGTTTGGTTTTATTTGGGTTCATGTTGGTCGTCATGGTGAGAAGGTGTAAATTGTGGGTTTTGGATAACATAAGGTAGGTTTAGGGGGACTTTTGGGGTGTATCTATGGCTTTTGGGTTTTTCTTTCATTTTTGGGGGTGATCCTGTTCTTGTTTGGGTTGTTTTTTATGTGTTTTGGGGTCTCCATTGGGTTTCGTTGGGTTTTCCGTGGTCATCGTGTTGGAAAAGTGTATATTGTGGGTTTTGGAGAAGTTCAGGTAGGCTTAGGGGGACTTTAGGGATGGATTCATGGTATTTGGGGTTTTCTTCTGTTTTTTGGGTTGATCCTGTTCTTTTTGGGGCTCTTTTTGATGTGTTTTTGGCTCTCCGTTTGGTTTTAGTTGGGTTCATGTTGGTCGTCACGGTGAGAAAGGGTAAATTGTGGGTTTTATAGAACATCGGGTAGGTTTAGGGGGACTTTTGCGTGGATCTATGGCTTTTGGGTTTTTCTTTCATTTTTGGGGGTGATCCTGTTCTTGTTTGGGGTGTTTTTGACGGGTTTTGGGGTCTCCATTGGGTTTCGTTGGGTTTTAGCGTGGTCATCGTGTTGGAAAAGTGTAAATTGTGGGTTTTGGAGAAGTTCAGGTAGGCGTAGGGCGACTTTAGGGATGGATTCATGGTATTTGGGGTTTTCTTCTCTTTTTGGGGTTGATCCTGTTCTTTTTGGGGCTCTTTTTTACGTGTTTTGGATTCTCCGTTGTGTTTTAGGTGGGTTCATGTTGGTCGTCATGGTGAAAAATTGTAAATTGCGGGTTTTATAGAACATCGAGTAGGTTTAGGGGTACTTTTCGGGTGGATCTATGGCTTTTGGGGTTTTCTTTCGTTTTTGGGTTTGATCCTGTTCTTGTTTGGGGTGTTTTTGACGTGTTTTGTGGTCTCCGTTGTGTTTTAGTTGGGTTCTTGTTGGTCATCATGGGGAATAAGTGTAAATTATGGGTTTTGGTGAACATCAGGTAGGTTTAGGGGGACTTTTGGGGTGGAACTATGGCTTTTGGGGTTTTCTTTCGATTTGGGTTTGATCCTGTTCTTGTTTGGGGTGTTTTTGACGTGTTTTGGGGTCTCCATTGTGTTTCGTTTGGGTCTCGTTGGTCGTAAAGTTAAAGCGGAGTGGATTGTGGGATTTAGAGAAGATCAGGTGAGTTTTGATTGTTTTTCGTGGGAATTTCTTAATTTTTGTTGTTTTTTCTTCTGATGCAGTTCTTATTTGGGGTGTTTTTGACGTGTTTTGGGTTATCCGTTGTGTTTTAGTTGGGTTCTTGTTGGTCATCATTGTGAAAAAGTGTAAATTGTGGTTTTTGGAGAATATCAGGTAGGTTTAGTGTGCTTTTGGGGTAGATCTATGGTTTTTGGGGAATTTCTTTCACGTTTGGGGGTTATCCTGTTCTTTTTGTGGCTCTTTTTGACGTGTTTTGTGTGGGTAGTGTGGGTCTGGCGGCCGGAAGATGTCGTGCTGTACGGAAAGGTGGAGCCCCTCCCTTGATGGACAGTAGCGTGTGGCCTGTGATGTAAGCAAGCGGAAGTGACGCTATGGGCCTCGGCTATATAAGCCCATGTGACTCGACAATAAACGCCATTTGCCATCCACCACGTTGGTGTCTGTGAGCTGCTGGACCGAGCGGCCTGGTGTTGGCCGCCGTGCCGTTCCTGAACCAGGTCGCCACTGCCCCCTGAAGGCAACAAGTGGTGCCGAAACCCGGGAAAACTCCTGGATTCGGGTGAACGGCGGCCGGAGCGGCGGGACCAGCCCGGCGGGGAGGAAGCTCCCGGACCAACAAGGAAGATGGAAACCCTTGTGAAGGTCGTATCCAAGTTGTGGAAGCTGTGGGGTGGCTCGGCTGAGGAAGCCAGGGGTGCCGGTGGGGAACCAGAGCCTGGGGAAATCTGGGAGAGACCACGGCCATGTGCGCCCCAGTACGGTGCTGAACTAGAAGACGAAGAATTGGGTGAAGAAGCCTCCGGCGGGAACGGGGATGAAGCGTTAGGTTTTACTAACACGTGGAAATGTGAGAAAGAGAACGGTTGCGGGGACGACCGGGGAGGAGGTAGAAGCGCGAGAGAGGGGCAGAGAGCCGATCGGAACGGCCATCCGAGAAAACGCTCCTGTGGCGCAAACGCCTCGCTGAGCAGGCGGCGGGGCGAGCCACGAGGTAGAGAGCGGCCCGCCCGCAGGGGTGGGGGGCGGGGCCGGAACTCGATGGGAGGGGACCGGAACTCGGAGGTGAGCAGTCAGCCAAGCTCTGACTCCGGATCAGATACCGATTCACATTCGGAGGAGGAAATGGGGACAGATAGCAAAAATATCCCCACCCGAAATAAAGCTGCACCGCGAGGCAGAGAAATTCCTCTAACAGATTGGAGGAAAATTAAGATTGCGTGCACCATCTTGGCTCTATCGGCCATGCTGGCGTTCCCGGTCTGGGTGACAGACGGGGGGCAGAGGGTTCACTCACCAACAAACCCTAAGGATGTACAAGCGATTGTTAAAGCCATTGTGGATAAAGGGCTTCATTCTGCAATGGTCTCCACCCTCATAGATGGTGTTTTCAGGGGAGACGACATGCTCCCGTTTGATATAAAACAAACTTGTAGACTGATCTTTGACGGGGGTGGGATGATCATTTTTAAACGAGAATGGGGGGACAACTGTATGAGACAGCTGGCCCAAGTAACTGGGACGGATCACACACTGTATGGCTCTAGCCTGCAGCGGCTAATGGGTACGGACCCAACAGTGATCACCCCCCAGGCGCAAGTCCAGGGCCTGAGGGCCCATGAAGGTATGGCAACTCGTGCGTCCAGAGAAGCTCCAAACAGCCGACGCCCCAATTTCAGAACAAAACTAATAAAAACTGAGTTTCTGTTCACAGGAACGGATCATCGGGCACCCCCGTAATCTGTGTACCCCGGCGACATGAGAAGACAATAAGTCAGCAAGCGTCCTGTCTAAGCCTGAGAGTTCCACACTGGCAGAATCCAGACACCAGCGAAGCGGCCTCCGTGGGTGGGGGGCTGCAATGCGTTTGTGTGATCTTATCTTTGGACCTTGTATACTAAATATGCTTGTGTTGTTTGTTAAAAGTTGGTTAGAGAAAGTTAACATTATGTTGGTAGAACACCAACAACTACTTTAAGAGTGTATTTACTCAGGGTTACCAGTTACCTCCTAGTTTTCTCCTGGTTATTGTGCCTTATGTTTTTCAGTTAAGTTACGATGTCTACATCTTAAGATTGTTATGTTTTAGCTAATTTGGTTGTGCATAGGGAGGGGGGAGATGTGGGTAGTTAGGGTCTGGCGGCCGGAAGATGTCGTGCTGTACGGAAAGGTGGAGCCCCTCCCTTGATGGACAGTAGCGTGTGGCCTGTGATGTAAGCAAGCGGAAGTGACGCTATGGGCCTCGGCTATATAAGCCCATGTGACTCGACAATAAACGCCATTTGCCATCCACCACATTGGTGTCTGTGAGCCGATGGACCGAGCGGCCTGGGGTTGGCCGCCGTGCCGTTCCTGAACCAGGTCGCCACTGCCCCCTGAAGGCAACAGTTTTGGGGTCTCCGTTGTGTTTTAGTTGGGTTCATGTTGGTCGTCATGGTGAGAAAGGGTAAATTGTGGGTTTTGGAGAACATCAGGTAGGTTTAGGGGGACTTTTGGGGTGGATCTATGGCTTTTGGGTTTTTCTTTCATTTTGGGGGGTGATCCTGTTCTTGTTTGGGGTGTTTTTGACGGGTTTTGGGGTCTCCTTTGCGTTTCGTTGGGTTTTCCGTGGTCATCGTGTTGGAAAAGTGTAAATTGTGGGTTTTGGAGAAGTTCAGGTAGGCTTAGGGGGACTTTAGGGATGGATTCATGGTATTTGGGGTTTTCTTCTGTTTTTTGGGTTGATCCTGTTCTTTTTGGGGCTCTTTTTGACGTGTTTTGGGGTCTCCGTTGTGTTTTAGTTGGGTTCATGTTGGTCGTCATGGTGAGAAAGGGTAAATTGTGGGTTTTGGAGAACATAAGGTAGGTTTAGGGGAACTTTTGGGGTGGATCTATGGCTTTTGGGTTTTTCTTTCATTTTTGGGGGTGATCCTGTTCTTGTTTGGGGTGTTTTTGACGTGTTTTGGCGTCTCCATTGGGTTTCGTTGGGTTTTCCGTGGTCATCGTGTTGGAAAAGTGTATATTGTGGGTTTTGGAGAAGTTCAGGTAGGCTTAGGGGGACTTTAGGGATGGATTCATGGTATTTGGGGTTTTCTTCTGTTTTTTGGGTTGATCCTGTTCTTTTTGGGGCTCTTTTTGACGTGTTTTGGGGTCTCCGTTTGGTTTTAGTTGGGTTCATGTTGGTCGTCACGGTGAGAAAGGGTAAATTGTGGGTTTTATAGAACATCGGGTAGGTTTAGGGGGACTTTTGCGTGGATCTATGGCTTTTGGGTTTTTCTTTCCTTTTTGGGGATGATCCTGTTCTTGTTTGAGGTGTTTTTGACGGGTTTTGGGGTCTCCATTGGGTTTCGTTGGGTTTTAGCGTGGTCATCGTGTTGGAAAAGTGTAAATTGTGGTTTTTGGAGAAGTTCAGGTAGGCTTAGGGCGACTTTAGGGATGGATTCATGGTATTTGGGGTTTTCTTCTCTTTTTGGGGTTGATCCTGTTCTTTTTGGGGCTCTTTTTGACGTGTTTTGGGTTCTCCGTTGTGTTTTAGTTAGGTTCATGTTGGTCGTCATGGTGAAAAATTGTAAATTGTGGGTTTTATAGAACATCGAGTAGGTTTAGGGGGACTTTTCGGGTGGATCTATGGCTTTTGGGGTTTTCTTTCATTTTTGGGGGTGATCCTGTTCTTGTTTGGTGTGTTTTTGACGTGTTTTGGGGTCTCCGTTGTGTTTTAGTTGGGTTCTTGTTGGTCACCATGGTGAAAAAGTGTAAATTGTGGGTTTTGGAGAACATCAGGAAGGTTTACGGGGACTTTTGGTGTGGATCTATGGCTTTTGGGTTTTTCTTTCTTTTTTGGGTTTGATCCTGTTCTTGTTTGGGATGTTTTTGATGTGTTTTGGGGTCTCCATTGGGTTTCGTTAGGTTCTCGTTGGTCGTAAAGATAAACGGGTGTGGATTGTGGGTTTTAGAGAAGATCAGGTGAGTTTCGGGTGGTTTTCGTGGGAATTTCTTAGTTTTAGTTGTTTTTTCTTCTTATGCATTTCTTGTTTGGGGTGTTTTTGACGTGTTTTGGGGCCTCCGTTGTGTTTTAGTTGGGTTCTTGTTGGTCATCGTGTTGGAATAAGTGTAAATTTTGGGTTATGGTGAACATCAGGTAAGTTTAGGGGGACTTTTGGGGTGGATCTTTGGCTTTTGGGGTTTTCTTTCGTTTTTGGTTTTGATCCTGTTCTTTTAGTGGCTCTTTTTGACGTGTTTTGTGGTCTCCGTTTTGTTTTATTTGGGTTCATGTTGGTCGTCATGGTGAGAAAGGGTAAATTGTGGGTTTTGGATAACATAAGGTAGGTTTAGGGGGACTTTTGGGGTGTATCTATGGCTTTTGGGTTTTTCTTTCATTTTTGGGGGTGATCCTGTTCTTGTTTGGGGTGTTTTTGACGTGTTTTGGCGTCTCCATTGGGTTTCGTTGGGTTTTCCGTGGTCATCGTGTTGGAAAAGTGTATATTGTGGGTTTTGGAGAAGTTCAGGTAGGCTTAGGGGGACTTTAGGGATGGATTCATGGTATTTGGGGTTTTCTTCTGTTTTTTGGGTTGATCCTGTTCTTTTTGGGGCTCTTTTTGACGTGTTTTGGGGTCTCCGTTGTGTTTTAGTTGGGTTCATGTTGGTCGTCATGGTGAAAAATTGTAAATTGTGGGTTTTATAGAACATCGAGTAGGTTTAGGGGGACTTTTCGGGTGGATCTATGGCTTTTGGGGTTTTCTTTCGTTTTTGGGGGTGATCCTGTTCTTGTTTCGTGTGTTTTTGATGTTTTTTTCGGGTCTCCATTGGATTTCGTTAGGTTCTCGTTGGTCGTAAAGTTAAAGCGGAGTGCATTGTGGGATTTAGAGAAGATCAGGTGAGTTTCGGTTGGTTTTCGTGGGAATTTCTTAGTTTTAGTTGATTTTTCTTCTTATGCAGTTCTTGTTTGGGGTGTTTTTGACATGTTTTGGGGTCTCCGTTGTGTTTTAGTTGGGTTCTTGTTGGTCATCATGGGGAATAAGTGTAAATTGTGGGTTTTGGAGAACATCAGGTAGGTTTAGGGGGACTTTTGGGGTGGATCTTTGGCTTTTGGGTTTTTCTTCCGTTTTTGAGTTTGATCCTGTTCTTGTTTGAGGTGTTTTTGACGTGTTTTGTGGTCTCCGTTGGGTTTTGTTGGGTTCTCGTTGGTCGTAAAGGTAAATGGGAGTGGATTGTGGGTTTTGGAGAAGATCAGGTGAGTTTCGGGTGGTTTTCATGGGAATTTCTTAGTTTTTGTTGTTTTTTCTTCTGTTGCAGTTCTTCTTTGGAGTGTTTTTGACGTGTTTTGGGTTATCCGTTTTGTTTTAGTTGGGTTCTTGTTGGTCATCATTGTGAAAAAGTGTAAATTGTGGTTTTTGGAGAATATCAGGTAGGTTTAGGGTGCTTTTGGGGTCGATCTATGGTTTTTGGGGAATTTCTTTCAGGTTTGGGGGTGATCCTGTTTATTTTGTGGCTCTTTTTGACGTGTTTTGGGGTCTCCGTTGTGTTTTAGTTGGGTTCATGTTGGTCGTCATGGTGAGAAAGTGTAAATTTTGGGTTTTGGAGAACATCAGGTAGGTTTAGGTGGACTTTTGGGGTGGATCTATGGCTTTTGGGTTTTTCTTTCCTTTTTGGGTTTGATCCTGTTCTTGTTTGGGATGTTTTTGATGTGTTTTGGGGTCTCCATTGGGTTTTGTTAGGTTCTCGTTTGTCGTAAAGATAAACGGGTGTGGATTGTGGGTTTTAGAGAAGATCAGGTGAGTTTCAATTGTTTTTCGTGGGAATTTCTTAGTTTTTGTTGTTTTTTCTTCTGATGCATTTCTTCTTTGGGGTGTTTTTGACGTGTTTTGGGTTATCCGTTGTGTTTTAGTTGGGTTCTTGTTGGTCATCGTGTTGGAATAAGTGTAAATTGTGGGTTTTGGTGAATATCAGGTAAGTTTAGGGGGAATTTTGGGGTGGATCTTTGGCTTTTGGGGTTTTCTTTCGTTTTTGGTTTTGATCCTGTTCTTTTAGTGGCTCTGTTAGACTTGTTTTGGGGTCTCCGTTTGGTTTTATTTGGGTTCATGTTGGTCGTCATGATGAGAAGGTGTAAATTGTGGGTTTTGGATAACATAAGGTAGGTTTAGGGGGACTTTTGGGGTGTATCTATGGCTTTTGGGTTTTTCTTTCATTTTTGGGGGTGATCCTGTTCTTGTTTGGGTTGTTTTTTATGTGTTTTGGGGTCTCCATTGGGTTTCGTTGGGTTTTCCGTGGTCATCGTGTTGGAAAAGTGTATATTGTGGGTTTTGGAGAAGTTCAGGTAGGCTTAGGGGGACTTTAGGGATGGATTCATGGTATTTGGGGTTTTCTTCTGTTTTTTGGGTTGATCCTGTTCTTTTTGGGGCTCTTTTTGATGTGTTTTTGGGTCTCCGTTTGGTTTTAGTTGGGTTCATGTTGGTCGTCACGGTGAGAAAGGGTAAATTGTGGGTTTTATAGAACATCGGGTAGGTTTAGGGGGACTTTTGCGTGGATCTATGGCTTTTGGGTTTTTCTTTCATTTTTGGGGGTGATCCTGTTCTTGTTTGGGGTGTTTTTGACGGGTTTTGGTGTCTCCATTGGGTTTCGTTGGGTTTTAGCGTGGTCATCGTGTTGGAAAAGTGTAAATTGTGGGTTTTGGAGAAGTTCAGGTAGGCGTAGGGCGACTTTAGGGATGGATTCATGGTATTTGGGGTTTTCTTCTCTTTTTGGGGTTGATCCTGTTCTTTTTGGGGCTCTTTTTTACGTGTTTTGGATTCTCCGTTGTGTTTTAGGTGGGTTCATGTTGGTCGTCATGGTGAAAAATTGTAAATTGCGGGTTTTATAGAACATCGAGTAGGTTTAGGGGGACTTTTCGGGTGGATCTATGGCTTTTGGGGTTTTCTTTCGTTTTTGGGTTTGATCCTGTTCTTGTTTGGGGTGTTTTTGACGTGTTTTGTGGTCTCCGTTGTGTTTTAGTTGGGTTCTTGTTGGTCATCATGGGGAATAAGTGTAAATTGTGGGTTTTGGAGAACATCAGGTAGGTTTAGGTGGACTTTTGGGGTGGATCTATGGCTTTTGGGTTTTTCTTCCGTTTTTGAGTTTGATCCTGTTCTTGTTTGGGATGTTTTTGATGTGTTTTGTGGTCTCCATTGGGTTTCGTTAGGTTCTCGTTGGTCGTAAAGATAAAGGGGTGTGGATTGTGGGTTTTAGAGAAGATCAGGTGAGTTTCGGGTGGTTTTCGTGGGAATTTCTTAGTTTTAGTTGTTTTTTCTTGTTATGCAGTTCTTGTTTGGGGTGTTTTTGACGTGTTTTGGGGTCTCCGTTGTGTTTTAGTTGGGTTCTTGTTGGTCATCGTGTTGGAATAAGTGTAAATTATGGGTTTTGGTGAACATCAGGTAGGTTTAGGGGGACTTTTGGGGTGGAACTATGGCTTTTGGGGTTTTCTTTCGATTTGGGTTTGATCCTGTTCTTGTTTGGGGTGTTTTTGACGTGTTTTGGTGTCTCCATTTTGTTTCGTTAGGTTCTTGTTGGTCGTAAATTTAAATGGGAGTGGATTGTGGGATTTAGAGAAGATCAGGTGAGTTTTGATTGTTTTTCGTGGGAATTTCTTAATTTTTGTTGTTTTTTCTTCTGATGCAGTTCTTATTTGGGGTGTTTTTGACGTGTTTTGGGTTATCCGTTGTGTTTTAGTTGGGTTCTTGTTGGTCATCATTGTGAAAAAGTGTAAATTATGGTTTTTGGAGAATATCAGGTAGGTTTAGTGTGCTTTTGGGGTAGATCTATGGTTTTTGGGGAATTTCTTTCAGGTTTGGGGGTGATCCTGTTCTTTTTGTGGCTCTTTTTGACGTGTTTTGTGTGGGTAGTGTGGGTCTGGCGGCCGGAAGATGTCGTGCTGTACGGAAAGGTGGAGCCCCTCCCTTGATGGACAGTAGCGTGTGGCCTGTGATGTAAGCAAGCGGAAGTGACGCTATGGGCCTCGGCTATATAAGCCCATGTGACTCGACAATAAACGCCATTTGCCATCCACCACGTTGGTGTCTGTGAGCTGCTGGACCGAGCGGCCTGGTGTTGGCCGCCGTGCCGTTCCTGAACCAGGTCGCCACTGCCCCCTGAAGGCAACAAGTGGTGCTGAAACCCGGGAAAACTCCTGGATTCGGGTGAACGGCGGCCGGAGCGGCGGGACCAGCCCGGCGGGGAGGAAGCTCCCGGACCAACAAGGAAGATGGAAACCCTTGTGAAGGTCGTATCCAAGTTGTGGAAGCTGTGGGGTGGCTCGGCTGAGGAAGCCAGGGGTGCCGGTGGGGAACCAGAGCCTGGGGAAATCTGGGAGAGACCACGGCCATGTGCGCCCCAGTACGGTGCTGAACTAGAAGACGAAGAATTGGGTGAAGAAGCCTCCGGCGGGAACGGGGATGAAGCGTTAGGTTTTACTAACACGTGGAAATGTGAGAAAGAGAACGGTTGCGGGGACGACCGGGGAGGAGGTAGAAGCGCGAGAGAGGGGCAGAGAGCCGATCGGAATGGCCATCCGAGAAAACGCTCCTGTGGCGCAAACGCCTCGCTGAGCAGGCGGCGGGGCGAGCCACGAGGTAGAGGGCGGCCCGCCCGCAGGGGTGGGGGGCGGGGCCGGAACTCGATGGGAGGGGACCGGAACTCGGAGGTGAGCAGTCAGCCAAGCTCTGACTCCGGATCAGATACCGATTCACATTCGGAGGAGGAAATGGGGACAGATAGCAAAAATATCCCCACCCGAAATAAAGCTGCACCGCGAGGCAGAGAAATTCCTCTAACAGATTGGAGGAAAATTAAGATTGCGTGCACCATCTTGGCTCTATCGGCCATGCTGGCGTTCCCGGTCTGGGTGACAGACGGGGGGCAGAGGGTTCACTCACCAACAAACCCTAAGGATGTACAAGCGATTGTTAAAGCCATTGTGGATAAAGGGCTTCATTCTGCAATGGTCTCCACCCTCATAGATGGTGTTTTCAGGGGAGACGACATGCTCCCGTTTGATATAAAACAAACTTGTAGACTGATCTTTGACGGGGGTGGGATGATCATTTTTAAACGAGAATGGGGGGACAACTGTATGAGACAGCTGGCCCAAGTAACTGGGACGGATCACACACTGTATGGCTCTAGCCTGCAGCGGCTAATGGGTACGGACCCAACAGTGATCACCCCCCAGGCGCAAGTCCAGGGCCTGAGGGCCCATGAAGGTATGGCAACTCGTGCGTCCAGAGAAGCTCCAAACAGCCGACGCCCCAATTTCAGAACAAAACTAATAAAAACTGAGTTTCTGTTCACAGGAACGGATCATCGGGCACCCCCGTAATCTGTGTACCCCGGCGACATGAGAAGACAATAAGTCAGCAAGCGTCCTGTCTAAGCCTGAGAGTTCCACACTGGCAGAATCCAGACACCAGCGAAGCGGCCTCCGTGGGTGGGGGGCTGCAATGCGTTTGTGTGATCTTATCTTTGGACCTTGTATACTAAATATGCTTGTGTTGTTTGTTAAAAGTTGGTTAGAGAAAGTTAACATTATGTTGGTAGAACACCAACAACTACTTTAAGAGTGTATTTACTCAGGGTTACCAGTTACCTCCTAGTTTTCTCCTGGTTATTGTGCCTTATGTTTTTCAGTTAAGTTACGATGTCTACATCTTAAGATTGTTATGTTTTAGCTAATTTGGTTGTGCATAGGGAGGGGGGAGATGTGGGTAGTTAGGGTCTGGCGGCCGGAAGATGTCGTGCTGTACGGAAAGGTGGAGCCCCTCCCTTGATGGACAGTAGCGTGTGGCCTGTGATGTAAGCAAGCGGAAGTGACGCTATGGGCCTCGGCTATATAAGCCCATGTGACTCGACAATAAACGCCATTTGCCATCCACCACATTGATGTCTGTGAGCCGATGGACCGAGCGGCCTGGGGTTGGCCGCCGTGCCGTTCCTGAACCAGGTCGCCACTGCCCCCTGAAGGCAACAGTTTTGGGGTCTCCGTTGTGTTTAAGTTGGGTTCATGTTGGTCGTCATGGTGAGAAAGGGTAAATTGTGGGTTTTGGAGAACATCAGGTAGGTTTAGGGGGACTTTTGGGGTGGATCTATGGCTTTTGGGTTTTTCTTTCATTTTTGGGGGTGATCCTGTTCTTGTTTGGGGTGTTTTTGACGGGTTTTGGGGTCTCCATTGGGTTTCGTTGGGTTTTCCGTGGTCATCGTGTTGGAAAAGTGTAAATTGTGGGTTTTGGAGAAGTTCAGGTAGGCTTAGGGGGACTTTAGGGATGGATTCATGGTATTTGGGGTTTTCTTCTGTTTTTTGGGTTGATCCTGTTCTTTTTGGGGCTCTTTTTGACGTGTTTTGGGGTCTCCGTTGTGTTTTAGTTGGGTTCATGTTGGTCGTCATGGTGAGAAAGGGTAAATTGTGGGTTTTATAGAACATCGGGTAGGTTTAGGGGGACTTTTGGGGTGGATCTATGGCTTTTGGGATTTCTTTCATTTTTGGGGGTGATCCTGTTCTTGTTTGAGGTGTTTTTGACGGGTTTTGGGGTCCCCATTTTGTTTCGTTGGGTTTTAGCGTGGTCATCGTGTTGGAAAAGTGTAAATTGTGGGTTTCGGAGAAGTTCAGGTAGGCTTAGGGGGACTTTAGGGATGGATTCATGGTATTTGGGGTTTTCTTCTGTTTTTTTGGGTTGATCCTGTTCTTTTTGGGGCTCTTTTTGACGTGTTTTGGGGTCTTCATTGGGTTTCATTAGGTTCTCGTTGGTCGTAAAGTAAAAGGGGTGTGGATTGTGGGTTTTAGAGAAGATCAGGTGAGTTTCGATTGTTTTTCGTGGGAATTTCTTAATTTTTGTTGTTTTTTCTTCTTATGCAGTTCTTGTTTGGGGTGTTTTTGACGTGTTTTGGGGTCTCCGTTGTGTTTTAGTTGGGTTCTTGTTGGTCATCATGGGGAATAAGTGTAAACTGTGGGTTTTGGAGAACATCGTGTAGGTTTAGGGGGACTTTTGGGGTGGATCTATGGCTTTTGGGGTTTTCTTTCGTTTTTGGGTTTGATCCTGTTCTTGTTTGGGATGTTTTTGACGTGTTTTGGGGTCTCCATTGGGTTTCGTTAGGTTCTCGTTGGTCGTAAAGTTAAAGCGGTGTGGATTGTGGGTTTTAGAGAAGATCAGGTGAGTTTTGATTGTTTTTCGTGGGAATTTCTTAATTTTTGTTGTTTTTTCTTCTGATGCAGTTCTTATTTGGGGTGTTTTTGATGTGTGTTGGGTTATCCGTTGTGTTTTAGTTGGTTTCATGTTGGTCATCGTGTTGGAAAAGTGTAAATTGTGGTTTTTGGAGAACATCAGGTAGGTTTAGGGTGCTTTTGGGGTAGATCTATGTTTTTTGGGGAATTTCTTTCAGGTTTGGGTGTGATCCTGTTCTTTTTGGGGCTCTTTTTGACGTGTTTTGGGGTCTCCGTTGTGTTTTAGTTGGGTTCATGTTGGTCGTCATGGTGAGAAAGGGTAAATTGTGGGTTTTATAGAACATCGGGTGTTATAAATGGCTCAGGATTCAAATTAGGATTAAATAAAAAAATAGGATTTATTAAAAGAATATAAAGGAATAGAGGTAAGCAAACAGCGCTGGGTGCACCGGGAGTCTCTGCTCCACCAGGACGCACACCAGTTACATCAAGCAGCTGATTTTTATGCACCTAGACTAATACATATTCATTACTACTTCTAAAAAAGTAGATTATTATAATTAGCTTCCGGGGTCCAGTTCCTCCTACTGGAGCATGCGCATCAGTCTCCTCTGGGGGTCTCTAGGGGTCTTTCATGCTGAAGGCTCGTAGTCTTCCTCTCACCCTTTGTACTTACTCGGCACTATTCCAAGTTTATGGAACACTCTCTGTTCACTCTCCGCAGGTCTTGTCTCCCAACCGTCCTTCAGCTTCTTTTTCCTTCCTCTTAATCTCTTGGCCCCCCCTGGCCAGATACCAAGGATCCTCATAGTATCCCATAACAGTCACTAGTTGTTATCAGTTGTTCTGAAACTCCCAGACATCAAACACAAACAGCTTTCTTATTTGACGCTTCACGAGTAATTAAAATATTCTTCCCCAGCCATTCACAGACACATCTATAGCAGTGTTAAGTTAATCTCGAAGAAGACAGGAAAAAAAACCCTGTAACTGTTAGAACTAGAAGTCAGGAATAACAAAAGCAAACAGGTTCATAAATTTAAGGAGTGTTTTCTGAAGACGTGATAAATTGACTGGAATGAGGGGGAGACTGGGGCACACTGCATCTGTGGTTCAAGAATTAAATTGCCAGTGCAGGGCCCAGAGGCAGACAGGATTCAAACAGAATTGTTCTTTATGGACACGAATTTATGGACACGAATTTATGGACACGAATTTATGGACACGAATTGGAATTGTTAAAACATTCCTCACATCGTGTAATTTTAGGGGGACTTTTGGGGTGGATCTATGGCTTTTGGGTTTTTCTTTCATTTTTGGGGGTGATCCTGTTCTTGTTTGAGGTGTTTTTGACGGGTTTTGGGGTCTCCATTGGGTTTCGTTGGGTTTTAGCGTGGTCATCATGTTGGAAAATTGTATATTGTTTGTTTTGGAGAACTTCAGGTAGGCTTAGGGCGACTTTTTCGATGGATTCATGGTATTTGGGGTTTTCTTCTGTTTTTTGGGTTGATCCTGTTCTTTTTGGGGCTCTTTTTGACGTGTTTTGGGGTCTTCATAGGGTTTCGTTAGGTTCTCGTAGGTCGTAAAGTAAAAGGGGTGTGGATTGTGGGTTTTAGAGAAGATCAGGTGAGTTTGGATTGGTTTTCGTGGGAATTTCTTAATTTTTGTTGTTTTTTCTTCTTATGCAGTTCTTGTTTGGGGTGTTTTTGACGTGTTTTGGGGTCTCCGTTGTGTTTTAGTTGGGTTCTTGTTGGTCATCATGGTGAAAAAGTGTAAATTGTGGGTTTTGGAGAACATCGTGTAGGTTTAGGGGGACTTTTGGGGTGGATCTATGGCTTTTGGGTTTTTCTTTCATTTTTGGGGGTGATCCTGTTCTTGTTTCGTGTGTTTTTGACGTGTTTTGTGGTGTCCGTTGTGTTTTGTTGAGTTCTTGTTGGTCGTAAATTTAAATGGGAGTGGATTGTGGGATTTAGAGAAGATCAGGTGAGTTTGGATTGGTTTTCGTGGGAATTTCTTAGTTTTCGTTGTTTTTTCTTCTGATGCAGTTCTTGTTTGGGTTGTTTTTGACGTGTTTTGGGGTCTCCGTTTGGTTTTAGTTGGGTTCATGTTGGTCGTCATGGTGAGAAAGGGTAAATTGTGGGTTTTGGAGAACATCGGGTAGGTTTAGGGGGACTTTTGGGGTGGATCTATGGTATTGGGTTTTTCTTTCATTTTTGGGGGTGATCCTGTTCTTGTTTGAGGTGTTTTTGACGGGTTTTGGGGTCTCCATTGGGTTTCGTTGGGTTTTAGCGTGGTCATCATGTTGGAAAAGTGTATATTGTTTGTTTTGGAGAACTTCAGGTAGGCTTAGGGGGACTTTTTGGATGGATTCATGGTATTTGGGGTTTTCTTCTGTTTTTGGGGTTGATCCTGTTCTTTTTGGGGCTCTTTTTGACGTGTTTTGGGGTCTCCGTTTGGTTTTAGTTGGGTTCATGTAGGTCGTCATGGTGAGAAAGTGTAAATTTTGGGTTTTGGAGAACATCGGGTAGGTTTAGGGGGACTTTTGGGGTGGATCTATGGCTTTTGGTTTTTTTTTTCGTTTTTGGGTTCGATCCTGTTCTTGTTTGTGGTGTTTTTGACGTGTTTTGGTGTGTCCATTGGGTTTCGTTGGGTTCTCGTTGGTCGTAAAGTTAAAGCGGAGTGGATTGTGGGATTTAGAGAAGATCAGGTGAGTTTCGATTGTTTTTCGTGGGAATTTCTTAATTTTTGTTGTTTTTTCTTCTGATGCAGTTCTTATTTGTGTTGTTTTTGACGTGTTTTGGGTTTTCCGTTGTGTTTTAGTTGGGTTCATGTTGGTCATCATTGTGAAAAAGTGTAAATTGTGGGTTTTTGGAGAACATCAGGTTTGTTTAGGGGGACTTTTGGGGTGGATCTTTGGCTTTTGGGCTTTTCTTTCGTTTTTGAGTTTGATCCTGTTCTTGTTTGAGGTGTTTTTGTGTGTTTTGTGGTCTTTGTTGGGTTTTGTTCGGTTCTCGTTGGTCGTAAAGGTAAATGGGAGTGGATTGTGGGTTTTGGAGAAGATCAGGTGAGTTTCGGGTGGTTTTCATGGGAATTTCTTAGTTTTTGTTGTTTTTACCTCTGATGCAGTTCTAGTTTGGGGTGTTTTTGACGTGTTTTGGGGTCTCCATTGGGTTTCGTTAGGTTCTCGTTGGTCGTAAAGGTAAAGGGGTGTGGATTGTGGGTTTTAGAGAATATCAGGTGAGTTTTGATTGTTTTTCGTGGGAATTTCTTAATTTTTGTTGTTTTTTCTTCTAATGCAGTTCTTATTAGGGGTGTTTTTGACGTGTGTTGGGTTATCCGTTGTGTTTTAGTTGGGTTCTTGTTGGTCATCATTGTGAAAAAGTGTAAATTGTGGTTTTTGGAGAACATCAGGTAGGTTTAGGGTGCTTTTGGGGTAGATCTATGGTTTTTGGGGAATTTCTTTCAGGTTTGGGGGTTATCCTGTTCTTTTTGTGGCTCTTTTTGACGTGTTTTGGGGTCTCCGTTGTGTTTTAGTTGGGCTCATGTTGGTCGTCATGGTGAGAAATTGTAAATTGTGGGTTTTGGAGAACATCAGGTAGGATTAGGGGGACTTTTGGGGTGGAAATATGGCTTTTGGGTTTTTCTTTCATTTTTGGGGGTGATCCTGTTCTTGTTTGGGGTGTTTTTGACGTGTTTTGGGGTCTCCGTTGTATTTTAGTTGGGTTCTTTTTGTTCATCATTGTGAAAAAGTTTAAATTTTGGGTTTTGGAGAACATCGGGTAGGTTTAGGGGGACTTTTGGGGTGGATCTATGGCTTTTGGGTTTTTCTTTCGTTTTTGAGTTTGATCCTGTTCTTGTTTGAGGTGTTTTTGTGTGTTTTGGGGTCTCCGTTTGGTTTCGTTAGGTCCTCGTTGGTCGTAAAGATAAAGGGGTGTGGATTGTGGTTTTTAGAGAAGATCAGGTGAGTTTCGGTTGGTTTTCGTGGGAATTTCTTAGTTTTAGTTGTTTTTTCTTCTTATGCAGTTCTTGTTTGGGGTGTTTTTGACGTGTTTTGGGGTCTCCGTTGTGTTTTAGTTGGGTTCTTGTTGGTCATCGTGTTGGACAAGTGTAAATTGTGGGTTTTGGAGAACATCGTGTAGGTTTAGGGGGACTTTTGGGGTGGATCTTTGGCTTTTGGGGTTTTCTTTCGTTTTTGGGTTTGATCCTGTTCTTGGTTGGGGTGTTTTTGACGTGTTTTGGTGTCTCCATTTTGTTTCGTTAGGTTCTTGTTGGTCGTAAATTTAAATGGGAGTGGATTGTGGGATTTAGAGAAGATCAGGTGAGTTTTGATTGTTTTTCGTGGGAATTTCTTAATTTTTGTTGTTTTTTCTTCTGATGCAGTTCTTATTTGGGGTGTTTTTGACGTGTGTTGGGTTATCCGTTGTGTTTTAGTTGGGTTCATGTTGGTCATCATTGTGAAAAAGTGTAAATTGTGGTTTTTGGAGAATATCAGGTAGGTTTAGTGTGCTTTTGGGGTAGATCTATGTTTTTTGGGGAATTTCTTTCAGGTTTGGGGGTGATCCTGTTCTTTTTGTGGCTCTTTTTGACGTGTTTTGTGTGGGTAGTGTGGGTCTGGCGGCCGGAAGATGTCGTGCTGTACGGAAAGGTGGAGCCCCTCCCTTGATGGACAGTAGCGTGTGGCCTGTGATGTAAGCAAGCGGAAGTGACGCTATGGGCCTCGGCTATATAAGCCCATGTGACTCGACAATAAACGCCATTTGCCATCCACCACGTTGGTGTCTGTGAGCTGCTGGACCGAGCGGCCTGGTGTTGGCCGCCGTGCCGTTCCTGAACCAGGTCGCCACTGCCCCCTGAAGGCAACAAGTGGTGCCGAAACCCGGGAAAACTCCTGGATTCGGGTGAACGGCGGCCGGAGCGGCGGGACCAGCCCGGCGGGGAGGAAGCTCCCGGACCAACAAGGAAGATGGAAACCCTTGTGAAGGTCGTATCCAAGTTGTGGAAGCTGTGGGGTGGCTCGGCTGAGGAAGCCAGGGGTGCCGGTGGGGAACCAGAGCCTGGGGAAATCTGGGAGAGACCACGGCCATGTGCGCCCCAGTACGGTGCTGAACTAGAAGACGAAGAATTGGGTGAAGAAGCCTCCGGCGGGAACGGGGATGAAGCGTTAGGTTTTACTAACACGTGGAAATGTGAGAAAGAGAACGGTTGCGGGGACGACCGGGGAGGAGGTAGAAGCGCGAGAGAGGGGCAGAGAGCCGATCGGAACGGCCATCCGAGAAAACGCTCCTGTGGCGCAAACGCCTCGCTGAGCAGGCGGCGGGGCGAGCCACGAGGTAGAGAGCGGCCCGCCCGCAGGGGTGGGGGGCGGGGCCGGAACTCGATGGGAGGGGACCGGAACTCGGAGGTGAGCAGTCAGCCAAGCTCTGACTCCGGATCAGATACCGATTCACATTCGGAGGAGGAAATGGGGACAGATAGCAAAAATATCCCCACCCGAAATAAAGCTGCACCGCGAGGCAGAGAAATTCCTCTAACAGATTGGAGGAAAATTAAGATTGCGTGCACCATCTTGGCTCTATCGGCCATGCTGGCGTTCCCGGTCTGGGTGACAGACGGGGGGCAGAGGGTTCACTCACCAACAAACCCTAAGGATGTACAAGCGATTGTTAAAGCCATTGTGGATAAAGGGCTTCATTCTGCAATGGTCTCCACCCTCATAGATGGTGTTTTCAGGGGAGACGACATGCTCCCGTTTGATATAAAACAAACTTGTAGACTGATCTTTGACGGGGGTGGGATGATCATTTTTAAACGAGAATGGGGGGACAACTGTATGAGACAGCTGGCCCAAGTAACTGGGACGGATCACACACTGTATGGCTCTAGCCTGCAGTGGCTAATGGGTACGGACCCAACAGTGATCACCCCCCAGGCGCAAGTCCAGGGCCTGAGGGCCCATGAAGGTATGGCAACTCGTGCGTCCAGAGAAGCTCCAAACAGCCGACGCCCCAATTTCAGAACAAAACTAATAAAAACTGAGTTTCTGTTCACAGGAACGGATCATCGGGCACCCCCGTAATCTGTGTACCCCGGCGACATGAGAAGACAATAAGTCAGCAAGCGTCCTGTCTAAGCCTGAGAGTTCCACACTGGCAGAATCCAGACACCAGCGAAGCGGCCTCCGTGGGTGGGGGGCTGCAATGCGTTTGTGTGATCTTATCTTTGGACCTTGTATACTAAATATGCTTGTGTTGTTTGTTAAAAGTTGGTTAGAGAAAGTTAACATTATGTTGGTAGAACACCAACAACTACTTTAAGAGTGTATTTACTCAGGGTTACCAGTTACCTCCTAGTTTTCTCCTGGTTATTGTGCCTTATGTTTTTCAGTTAAGTTACGATGTCTACATCTTAAGATTGTTATGTTTTAGCTAATTTGGTTGTGCATAGGGAGGGGGGAGATGTGGGTAGTTAGGGTCTGGCGGCCGGAAGATGTCGTGCTGTACGGAAAGGTGGAGCCCCTCCCTTGATGGACAGTAGCGTGTGGCCTGTGATGTAAGCAAGCGGAAGTGACGCTATGGGCCTCGGCTATATAAGCCCATGTGACTCGACAATAAACGCCATTTGCCATCCACCACATTGATGTCTGTGAGCCGATGGACCGAGCGGCCTGGGGTTGGCCGCCGTGCCGTTCCTGAACCAGGTCGCCACTGCCCCCTGAAGGCAACAGTTTTGGGGTCTCCGTTGTGTTTTAGTTGGGTTCATGTTGGTCGTCATGGTGAGAAAGGGTAAATTGTGGGTTTTGGAGAACATCAGGTAGGTTTAGGGGGACTTTTGGGGTGGATCTATGGCTTTTGGGTTTTTCTTTCATTTTGGGGGGTGATCCTGTTCTTGTTTGGGGTGTTTTTGACGGGTTTTGGGGTCTCCATTGGGTTTCGTTGGGTTTTCCGTGGTCATCGTGTTGGAAAAGTGTAAATTGTGGGTTTTGGAGAAGTTCAGGTAGGCTTAGGGGGACTTTAGGGATGGATTCATGGTATTTGGGGTTTTCTTCTGTTTTTTGGGTTGATCCTGTTCTTTTTGGGTTGTTTTTGACGTGTTTTGGTGTCTCCATTTTGTTTCGTTAGGTTCTTGTTGGTCGTAAATTTAAATGGGAGTGGATTGTGGGTTTTAGAGAAGATCAGGTGAGTTTTGATTGTTTTTCGTGGGAATTTCTTAATTTTTGTTGTTTTTTCTTCTGATGCAGTTCTTATTTGGGGTGTTTTTGACGTGTGTTGGGTTATCCGTTGTGTTTTAGTTGGGTTCTTGTTGGTCATCATTGTGAAAAAGTGTAAATTATGGTTTTTGGAGAATATCAGGTAGGTTTAGTGTGCTTTTGGGGTAGATCTATGGTTTTTGGGGAATTTCTTTCAGGTTTGGGGGTGATCCTGTTCTTTTTGTGGCTCTTTTTGACGTGTTTTGTGTGGGTAGTGTGGGTCTGGCGGCCGGAAGATGTCGTGCTGTACGGAAAGGTGGAGCCCCTCCCTTGATGGACAGTAGCGTGTGGCCTGTGATGTAAGCAAGCGGAAGTGACGCTATGGGCCTCGGCTATATAAGCCCATGTGACTCGACAATAAACGCCATTTGCCATCCACCACGTTGGTGTCTGTGAGCTGCTGGACCGAGCGGCCTGGTGTTGGCCGCCGTGCCGTTCCTGAACCAGGTCGCCACTGCCCCCTGAAGGCAACAAGTGGTGCCGAAACCCGGGAAAACTCCTGGATTCGGGTGAACGGCGGCCGGAGCGGCGGGACCAGCCCGGCGGGGAGGAAGCTCCCGGACCAACAAGGAAGATGGAAACCCTTGTGAAGGTCGTATCCAAGTTGTGGAAGCTGTGGGGTGGCTCGGCTGAGGAAGCCAGGGGTGCCGGTGGGGAACCAGAGCCTGGGGAAATCTGGGAGAGACCACGGCCATGTGCGCCCCAGTACGGTGCTGAACTAGAAGACGAAGAATTGGGTGAAGAAGCCTCCGGCGGGAACGGGGATGAAGCGTTAGGTTTTACTAACACGTGGAAATGTGAGAAAGAGAACGGTTGCGGGGACGACCGGGGAGGAGGTAGAAGCGCGAGAGAGGGGCAGAGAGCCGATCGGAACGGCCATCCGAGAAAACGCTCCTGTGGCGCAAACGCCTCGCTGAGCAGGCGGCGGGGCGAGCCACGAGGTAGAGAGCGGCCCGCCCGCAGGGGTGGGGGGCGGGGCCGGAACTCGATGGGAGGGGACCGGAACTCGGAGGTGAGCAGTCAGCCAAGCTCTGACTCCGGATCAGATACCGATTCACATTCGGAGGAGGAAATGGGGACAGATAGCAAAAATATCCCCACCCGAAATAAAGCTGCACCGCGAGGCAGAGAAATTCCTCTAACAGATTGGAGGAAAATTAAGATTGCGTGCACCATCTTGGCTCTATCGGCCATGCTGGCGTTCCCGGTCTGGGTGACAGACGGGGGGCAGAGGGTTCACTCACCAACAAACCCTAAGGATGTACAAGCGATTGTTAAAGCCATTGTGGATAAAGGGCTTCATTCTGCAATGGTCTCCACCCTCATAGATGGTGTTTTCAGGGGAGACGACATGCTCCCGTTTGATATAAAACAAACTTGTAGACTGATCTTTGACGGGGGTGGGATGATCATTTTTAAACGAGAATGGGGGGACAACTGTATGAGACAGCTGGCCCAAGTAACTGGGACGGATCACACACTGTATGGCTCTAGCCTGCAGCGGCTAATGGGTACGGACCCAACAGTGATCACCCCCCAGGCGCAAGTCCAGGGCCTGAGGGCCCATGAAGGTATGGCAACTCGTGCGTCCAGAGAAGCTCCAAACAGCCGACGCCCCAATTTCAGAACAAAACTAATAAAAACTGAGTTTCTGTTCACAGGAACGGATCATCGGGCACCCCCGTAATCTGTGTACCCCGGCGACATGAGAAGACAATAAGTCAGCAAGCGTCCTGTCTAAGCCTGAGAGTTCCACACTGGCAGAATCCAGACACCAGCGAAGCGGCCTCCGTGGGTGGGGGGCTGCAATGCGTTTGTGTGATCTTATCTTTGGACCTTGTATACTAAATATGCTTGTGTTGTTTGTTAAAAGTTGGTTAGAGAAAGTTAACATTATGTTGGTAGAACACCAACAACTACTTTAAGAGTGTATTTACTCAGGGTTACCAGTTACCTCCTAGTTTTCTCCTGGTTATTGTGCCTTATGTTTTTCAGTTAAGTTACGATGTCTACATCTTAAGATTGTTATGTTTTAGCTAATTTGGTTGTGCATAGGGAGGGGGGAGATGTGGGTAGTTAGGGTCTGGCGGCCGGAAGATGTCGTGCTGTACGGAAAGGTGGAGCCCCTCCCTTGATGGACAGTAGCGTGTGGCCTGTGATGTAAGCAAGCGGAAGTGACGCTATGGGCCTCGGCTATATAAGCCCATGTGACTCGACAATAAACGCCATTTGCCATCCACCACATTGGTGTCTGTGAGCCGATGGACCGAGCGGCCTGGGGTTGGCCGCCGTGCCGTTCCTGAACCAGGTCGCCACTGCCCCCTGAAGGCAACAGTTTTGGGGTCTCCGTTGTGTTTTAGTTGGGTTCATGTTGGTCGTCATGGTGAGAAAGGGTAAATTGTGGGTTTTGGAGAACATCAGGTAGGTTTAGGGGGACTTTTGGGGTGGATCTATGGCTTTTGGGTTTTTCTTTCATTTTGGGGGGTGATCCTGTTCTTGTTTGGGGTGTTTTTGACGGGTTTTGGGGTCTCCATTGGGTTTCGTTGGGTTTTCCGTGGTCATCGTGTTGGAAAAGTGTAAATTGTGGGTTTTGGAGAAGTTCAGGTAGGCTTAGGGGGACTTTAGGGATGGATTCATGGTATTTGGGGTTTTCTTCTGTTTTTTGGGTTGATCCTGTTCTTTTTGGGGCTCTTTTTGACGTGTTTTGGGGTCTCCGTTGTGTTTTAGTTGGGTTCATGTTGGTCGTCATGGTGAGAAAGGGTAAATTGTGGGTTTTATAGAACATCGGGTAGGTTTAGGGGGACTTTTGGTGTGGATCTTTGGCTTTTGGGTTTTTCTTTCGTTTTTGAGTTTGATCCTGTTCTTGTTTGAGGTGTTTTTGTGTGTTTTGTGGTCTCCGTTGGGTTTTGTTGGGTTCTCGTTGGTCGTAAAGGTAAATGGGAGTGGATTGTGGGTTTTGGAGTAGATCAGGTGAGTTTCGGGTGATTTTCATGGGAATTTCTTAGTTTTTGTTGTTTTTTCTTCTGATGCAGTTCTTCTTTGGGGTGTTTTTGACGTGTTTTGGGGTCTCCGTTGTGTTTTAGTTGGGTTCTTGTTGGTCATCGTGTTGGAATAAGTGCAAATTGTGGGTTTTGGAGAACATCGTGTAGGTTTAGGGGGACTTTTGGGGTGGATCTTTGGCTTTTGGGGTTTTCTTTCGTTTTTGGGTTTGATCCTGTTCTTGTTTGGGGTGTTTTTGACGTGTTTTGGTGTCTCCATTTTGTTTCGTTAGGTTCTTGTTGGTCGTAAATTTAAATGGGAGTGGATTGTGGGATTTAGAGAAGATCAGGTGAGTTTTGATTGTTTTTCGTGGGAATTTCTTAATTTTTGTTGTTTTTTCTTCTGATGCAGTTCTTATTTGGGGTGTTTTTGACGTGTGTTGGGTTATCCGTTGTGTTTTAGTTGGGTTCTTGTTGGTCATCATTGTGAAAAAGTGTAAATTGTGGTTTTTGGAGAATATCAGGTAGGTTTAGTGTGCTTTTGGGGTAGATCTATGGTTTTTGGGGAATTTCTTTCAGGTTTGGGGGTGATCCTGTTCTTTTCGTGGCTCTTTTTGACGTGTTTTGTGTGGGTAGTGTGGGTCTGGCGGCCGGAAGATGTCGTGCTGTACGGAAAGGTGGAGCCCCTCCCTTGATGGACAGTAGCGTGTGGCCTGTGATGTAAGCAAGCGGAAGTGACGCTATGGGCCTCGGCTATATAAGCCCATGTGACTCGACAATAAACGCCATTTGCCATCCACCACGTTGGTGTCTGTGAGCTGCTGGACCGAGCGGCCTGGTGTTGGCCGCCGTGCCGTTCCTGAACCAGGTCGCCACTGCCCCCTGAAGGCAACAAGTGGTGCCGAAACCCGGGAAAACTCCTGGATTCGGGTGAACGGCGGCCGGAGCGGCGGGACCAGCCCGGCGGGGAGGAAGCTCCCGGACCAACAAGGAAGATGGAAACCCTTGTGAAGGTCGTATCCAAGTTGTGGAAGCTGTGGGGTGGCTCGGCTGAGGAAGCCAGGGGTGCCGGTGGGGAACCAGAGCCTGGGGAAATCTGGGAGAGACCACGGCCATGTGCGCCCCAGTACGGTGCTGAACTAGAAGACGAAGAATTGGGTGAAGAAGCCTCCGGCGGGAACGGGGATGAAGCGTTAGGTTTTACTAACACGTGGAAATGTGAGAAAGAGAACGGTTGCGGGGACGACCGGGGAGGAGGTAGAAGCGCGAGAGAGGGGCAGAGAGCCGATCGGAACGGCCATCCGAGAAAACGCTCCTGTGGCGCAAACGCCTCGCTGAGCAGGCGGCGGGGCGAGCCACGAGGTAGAGAGCGGCCCGCCCGCAGGGGTGGGGGGCGGGGCCGGAACTCGATGGGAGGGGACCGGAACTCGGAGGTGAGCAGTCAGCCAAGCTCTGACTCCGGATCAGATACCGATTCACATTCGGAGGAGGAAATGGGGACAGATAGCAAAAATATCCCCACCCGAAATAAAGCTGCACCGCGAGGCAGAGAAATTCCTCTAACAGATTGGAGGAAAATTAAGATTGCGTGCACCATCTTGGCTCTATCGGCCATGCTGGCGTTCCCGGTCTGGGTGACAGACGGGGGGCAGAGGGTTCACTCACCAACAAACCCTAAGGATGTACAAGCGATTGTTAAAGCCATTGTGGATAAAGGGCTTCATTCTGCAATGGTCTCCACCCTCATAGATGGTGTTTTCAGGGGAGACGACATGCTCCCGTTTGATATAAAACAAACTTGTAGACTGATCTTTGACGGGGGTGGGATGATCATTTTTAAACGAGAATGGGGGGACAACTGTATGAGACAGCTGGCCCAAGTAACTGGGACGGATCACACACTGTATGGCTCTAGCCTGCAGCGGCTAATGGGTACGGACCCAACAGTGATCACCCCCCAGGCGCAAGTCCAGGGCCTGAGGGCCCATGAAGGTATGGCAACTCGTGCGGCCAGAGAAGCTCCAAACAGCCGACGCCCCAATTTCAGAACAAAACTAATAAAAACTGAGTTTCTGTTCACAGGAACGGATCATCGGGCACCCCCGTAATCTGTGTACCCCGGCGACATGAGAAGACAATAAGTCAGCAAGCGTCCTGTCTAAGCCTGAGAGTTCCACACTGGCAGAATCCAGACACCAGCGAAGCGGCCTCCGTGGGTGGGGGGCTGCAATGCGTTTGTGTGATCTTATCTTTGGACCTTGTATACTAAATATGCTTGTGTTGTTTGTTAAAAGTTGGTTAGAGAAAGTTAACATTATGTTGGTAGAACACCAACAACTACTTTAAGAGTGTATTTACTCAGGGTTACCAGTTACCTCCTAGTTTTCTCCTGGTTATTGTGCCTTATGTTTTTCAGTTAAGTTACGATGTCTACATCTTAAGATTGTTATGTTTTAGCTAATTTGGTTGTGCATAGGGAGGGGGGAGATGTGGGTAGTTAGGGTCTGGCGGCCGGAAGATGTCATGCTGTACGGAAAGGTGGAGCCCCTCCCTTGATGGACAGTAGCGTGTGGCCTGTGATGTAAGCAAGCGGAAGTGACGCTATGGGCCTCGGCTATATAAGCCCATGTGACTCGACAATAAACGCCATTTGCCATCCACCACATTGATGTCTGTGAGCCGATGGACCGAGCGGCCTGGGGTTGGCCGCCATGCCGTTCCTGAACCAGGTCGCCACTGCCCCCTGAAGGAAACAGTTTTGGGGTCTCCGTTGTGTTTTAGTTGGGTTCATGTTGGTCGTCATGGTGAGAAAGGGTAAATTGTGGGTTTTGGAGAACATCAGGTAGGTTTAGGGGGACTTTTGGGGTGGATCTATGGCTTTTGGGTTTTTCTTTCATTTTTGGGGGTGATCCTGTTCTTGTTTGGGGTGTTTTTGACGGGTTTTGGGGTCTCCATTGGGTTTCGTTGGGTTTTCCGTGGTCATCGTGTTGGAAAAGTGTAAATTGTGGGTTTTGGAGAAGTTCAGGTAGGCTTAGGGGGACTTTAGGGATGGATTCATGGTATTTGGGGTTTTCTTCTGTTTTTTGGGTTGATCCTGTTCTTTTTGGGGCTCTTTTTGACGTGTTTTGGGGTCTCCGTTGTGTTTTAGTTGGGTTCATGTTGGTCGTCATGGTGAGAAAGGGTAAATTGTGGGTTTTATAGAACATCGGGTAGGTTTAGGGGGACTTTTGGTGTGGATCTTTGGCTTTTGGGTTTTTCTTTCGTTTTTGAGTTTGATCCTGTTCTTGTTTGAGGTGTTTTTGTGTGTTTTGTGGTCTCCGTTGGGTTTTGTTGGGTTCTCGTTGGTCGTAAAGGTAAATGGGAGTGGATTGTGGGTTTTGGAGTAGATCAGGTGAGTTTCGGGTGATTTTCATGGGAATTTCTTAGTTTTTGTTGTTTTTTCTTCTGATGCAGTTCTTCTTTGGGGTGTTTTTGACGTGTTTTGGGTTATCCGTTGTGTTTTAGTTGGGTTCTTGTTGGTCGTCATGGTGAGAAAGTGTAAATTGTGGGTTTTGGAGAACATCAGGTAGGTTTAGGGGGACTTTTGGGGTGGATCTATGGCTTTTGGGTTTTTCTTTCATTTTTGGGGGTCATCCTGTTCTTGTTTGGGGTGTTTTTGACGTGTTTTGGGGTCTCCGTTGTATTTTAGTTGGGTTCTTTTTGTTCATCATTGTGAAAAATTTTAAATTTTGGGTTTTGGAGAACATCGGGTAGGTTTAGGGGGACTTTTGGGGTGGATCTATGGCTTTTGGGTTTTTCTTTCGTTTTTGGGTTTGATCCTGTTCTTGTTTGGGATGTTTTTGATGTGTTTTGGGGTCTCCGTTTGGTTTCGTTAGGTCCTCGTTGGTCGTAAAGATAAAGGGGTGTGGATTGTGGTTTTTAGAGAAGATCAGGTAAGTTTCGGTTGGTTTTCGTGGGAATTTCTTAGTTTTAGTTGTTTTTTCTTCTTATGCAGTTCTTGTTTGGGGTGTTTTTGACGTGTTTTGGGGTCTCCGTTGTGTTTTAGTTGGGTTCTTGTTGGTCATCGTGTTGGAATAAGTGTAAATTGTGGGTTTTGGAGAACATCGTGTAGGTTTAGGGGGACTTTTGGGGTGGATCTTTGTCTTTTGGGGTTTTCTTTCGTTTTTGGGTTTGATCCTGTTCTTGTTTGGGGTGTTTTTGACGTGTTTTGGTGTCTCCATTTTGTTTCGTTAGGTTCTTGTTGGTCGTAAATTTAAATGGGAGTGGATTGTGGGTTTTAGAGAAGATCAGGTGAGTTTTGATTGTTTTTCGTGGGAATTTCTTAATTTTTGTTGTTTTTTCTTCTGATGCAGTTCTTATTTGGGGTGTTTTTGACGTGTGTTGGGTTATCCGTTGTGTTTTAGTTGGGTTCTTGTTGGTCATCATTGTGAAAAAGTGTAAATTATGGTTTTTGGAGAATATCAGGTAGGTTTAGTGTGCTTTTGGGGTAGATCTATGGTTTTTGGGGAATTTCTTTCAGGTTTGGGGGTGATCCTGTTCTTTTTGTGGCTCTTTTTGACGTGTTTTGTGTGGGTAGTGTGGGTCTGGCGGCCGGAAGATGTCGTGCTGTACGGAAAGGTGGAGCCCCTCCCTTGATGGACAGTAGCGTGTGGCCTGTGATGTAAGCAAGCGGAAGTGACGCTATGGGCCTCGGCTATATAAGCCCATGTGACTCGACAATAAACGCCATTTGCCATCCACCACGTTGGTGTCTGTGAGCTGCTGGACCGAGCGGCCTGGTGTTGGCCGCCGTGCCGTTCCTGAACCAGGTCGCCACTGCCCCCTGAAGGCAACAAGTGGTGCCGAAACCCGGGAAAACTCCTGGATTCGGGTGAACGGCGGCCGGAGCGGCGGGACCAGCCCGGCGGGGAGGAAGCTCCCGGACCAACAAGGAAGATGGAAACCCTTGTGAAGGTCGTATCCAAGTTGTGGAAGCTGTGGGGTGGCTCGGCTGAGGAAGCCAGGGGTGCCGGTGGGGAACCAGAGCCTGGGGAAATCTGGGAGAGACCACGGCCATGTGCGCCCCAGTACGGTGCTGAACTAGAAGACGAAGAATTGGGTGAAGAAGCCTCCGGCGGGAACGGGGATGAAGCGTTAGGTTTTACTAACACGTGGAAATGTGAGAAAGAGAACGGTTGCGGGGACGACCGGGGAGGAGGTAGAAGCGCGAGAGAGGGGCAGAGAGCCGATCGGAACGGCCATCCGAGAAAACGCTCCTGTGGCGCAAACGCCTCGCTGAGCAGGCGGCGGGGCGAGCCACGAGGTAGAGAGCGGCCCGCCCGCAGGGGTGGGGGGCGGGGCCGGAACTCGATGGGAGGGGACCGGAACTCGGAGGTGAGCAGTCAGCCAAGCTCTGACTCCGGATCAGATACCGATTCACATTCGGAGGAGGAAATGGGGACAGATAGCAAAAATATCCCCACCCGAAATAAAGCTGCACCGCGAGGCAGAGAAATTCCTCTAACAGATTGGAGGAAAATTAAGATTGCGTGCACCATCTTGGCTCTATCGGCCATGCTGGCGTTCCCGGTCTGGGTGACAGACGGGGGGCAGAGGGTTCACTCACCAACAAACCCTAAGGATGTACAAGCGATTGTTAAAGCCATTGTGGATAAAGGGCTTCATTCTGCAATGGTCTCCACCCTCATAGATGGTGTTTTCAGGGGAGACGACATGCTCCCGTTTGATATAAAACAAACTTGTAGACTGATCTTTGACGGGGGTGGGATGATCATTTTTAAACGAGAATGGGGGGACAACTGTATGAGACAGCTGGCCCAAGTAACTGGGACGGATCACACACTGTATGGCTCTAGCCTGCAGCGGCTAATGGGTACGGACCCAACAGTGATCACCCCCCAGGCGCAAGTCCAGGGCCTGAGGGCCCATGAAGGTATGGCAACTCGTGCGGCCAGAGAAGCTCCAAACAGCCGACGCCCCAATTTCAGAACAAAACTAATAAAAACTGAGTTTCTGTTCACAGGAACGGATCATCGGGCACCCCCGTAATCTGTGTACCCCGGCGACATGAGAAGACAATAAGTCAGCAAGCGTCCTGTCTAAGCCTGAGAGTTCCACACTGGCAGAATCCAGACACCAGCGAAGCGGCCTCCGTGGGTGGGGGGCTGCAATGCGTTTGTGTGATCTTATCTTTGGACCTTGTATACTAAATATGCTTGTGTTGTTTGTTAAAAGTTGGTTAGAGAAAGTTAACATTATGTTGGTAGAACACCAACAACTACTTTAAGAGTGTATTTACTCAGGGTTACCAGTTACCTCCTAGTTTTCTCCTGGTTATTGTGCCTTATGTTTTTCAGTTAAGTTACGATGTCTACATCTTAAGATTGTTATGTTTTAGCTAATTTGGTTGTGCATAGGGAGGGGGGAGATGTGGGTAGTTAGGGTCTGGCGGCCGGAAGATGTCGTGCTGTACGGAAAGGTGGAGCCCCTCCCTTGATGGACAGTAGCGTGTGGCCTGTGATGTAAGCAAGCGGAAGTGACGCTATGGGCCTCGGCTATATAAGCCCATGTGACTCGACAATAAACGCCATTTGCCATCCACCACATTGATGTCTGTGAGCCGATGGACCGAGCGGCCTGGGGTTGGCCGCCGTGCCGTTCCTGAACCAGGTCGCCACTGCCCCCTGAAGGCAACAGTTTTGGGGTCTCCGTTGTGTTTTAGTTGGGTTCATGTTGGTCGTCATGGTGAGAAAGGGTAAATTGTGGGTTTTGGAGAACATCAGGTAGGTTTAGGGGGACTTTTGGGGTGGATCTATGGCTTTTGGGTTTTTCTTTCATTTTTGGGGGTGATCCTGTTCTTGTTTGGGGTGTTTTTGACGGGTTTTGGGGTCTCCATTGGGTTTCGTTGGGTTTTCCGTGGTCATCGTGTTGGAAAAGTGTAAATTGTGGGTTTTGGAGAAGTTCAGGTAGGCTTAGGGGGACTTTAGGGATGGATTCATGGTATTTGGGGTTTTCTTCTGTTTTTTGGGTTGATCCTGTTCTTTTTGGGGCTCTTTTTGACGTGTTTTGGGGTCTCCGTTGTGTTTTAGTTGGGTTCATGTTGGTCGTCATGGTGAGAAAGTGTAAATTGTGGGTTTTGGAGAACATCAGGTAGGTTTAGGGGGACTTTTGGGGTGGATCTATGGCTTTTGGTTTTTTCTTTCATTTTTGGGGGTGATCCTGTTCTTGTTTGGGGTGTTTTTGACGTGTTTTGGGGTCTCCGTTGTATTTTAGTTGGGTTCTTTTTGTTCATCATTGTGAAAAATTTTAAATTTTGGGTTTTGGAGAACATCGGGTAGGTTTAGGGGGACTTTTGGGGTGGATCTATGGCTTTTGGGTTTTTCTTTCGTTTTTGGGTTTGATCCTGTTCTTGTTTGGGATGTTTTTGATGTGTTTTGGGGTCTCCGTTTGGTTTCGTTAGGTCCTCGTTGGTCGTAAAGATAAAGGGGTGTGGATTGTGGTTTTTAGAGAAGATCAGGTGAGTTTCGGTTGGTTTTCGTGGGAATTTCTTAGTTTTAGTTGTTTTTTCTTCTTATGCAGTTCTTGTTTGGGGTGTTTTTGACGTGTTTTGGGGTCTCCGTTGTGTTTTAGTTGGGTTCTTGTTGGTCATCGTGTTGGAATAAGTGTAAATTGTGGGTTTTGGAGAACATCGTGTAGGTTTAGGGGGACTTTTGGGGTGGATCTTTGTCTTTTGGGGTTTTCTTTCGTTTTTGGGTTTGATCCTGTTCTTGTTTGGGGTGTTTTTGACGTGTTTTGGTGTCTCCATTTTGTTTCGTTAGGTTCTTGTTGGTCGTAAATTTAAATGGGAGTGGATTGTGGGTTTTAGAGAAGATCAGGTGAGTTTTGATTGTTTTTCGTGGGAATTTCTTAATTTTTGTTGTTTTTTCTTCTGATGCAGTTCTTATTTGGGGTGTTTTTGACGTGTGTTGGGTTATCCGTTGTGTTTTAGTTGGGTTCTTGTTGGTCATCATTGTGAAAAAGTGTAAATTGTGGTTTTTGGAGAATATCAGGTAGGTTTAGTGTGCTTTTGGGGTAGATCTATGGTTTTTGGGGAATTTCTTTCAGGTTTGGGGGTGATCCTGTTCTTTTTGTGGCTCTTTTTGACGTGTTTTGTGTGGGTAGTGTGGGTCTGGCGGCCGGAAGATGTCGTGCTGTACGGAAAGTTGGAGCCCCTCCCTTGATGGACAGTAGCGTGTGGCCTGTGATGTAAGCAAGCGGAAGTGACGCTATGGGCCTCGGCTATATAAGCCCATGTGACTCGACAATAAACGCCATTTGCCATCCACCACGTTGGTGTCTGTGAGCTGCTGGACCGAGCGGCCTGGTGTTGGCCGCCGTGCCGTTCCTGAACCAGGTCGCCACTGCCCCCTGAAGGCAACAAGTGGTGCTGAAACCCGGGAAAACTCCTGGATTCGGGTGAACGGCGGCCGGAGCGGCGGGACCAGCCCGGCGGGGAGGAAGCTCCCGGACCAACAAGGAAGATGGAAACCCTTGTGAAGGTCGTATCCAAGTTGTGGAAGCTGTGGGGTGGCTCGGCTGAGGAAGCCAGGGGTGCCGGTGGGGAACCAGAGCCTGGGGAAATCTGGGAGAGACCACGGCCATGTGCGCCCCAGTACGGTGCTGAACTAGAAGACGAAGAATTGGGTGAAGAAGCCTCCGGCGGGAACGGGGATGAAGCGTTAGGTTTTACTAACACGTGGAAATGTGAGAAAGAGAACGGTTGCGGGGACGACCGGGGAGGAGGTAGAAGCGCGAGAGAGGGGCAGAGAGCCGATCGGAATGGCCATCCGAGAAAACGCTCCTGTGGCGCAAACGCCTCGCTGAGCAGGCGGCGGGGCGAGCCACGAGGTAGAGGGCGGCCCGCCCGCAGGGGTGGGGGGCGGGGCCGGAACTCGATGGGAGGGGACCGGAACTCGGAGGTGAGCAGTCAGCCAAGCTCTGACTCCGGATCAGATACCGATTCACATTCGGAGGAGGAAATGGGGACAGATAGCAAAAATATCCCCACCCGAAATAAAGCTGCACCGCGAGGCAGAGAAATTCCTCTAACAGATTGGAGGAAAATTAAGATTGCGTGCACCATCTTGGCTCTATCGGCCATGCTGGCGTTCCCGGTCTGGGTGACAGACGGGGGGCAGAGGGTTCACTCACCAACAAACCCTAAGGATGTACAAGCGATTGTTAAAGCCATTGTGGATAAAGGGCTTCATTCTGCAATGGTCTCCACCCTCATAGATGGTGTTTTCAGGGGAGACGACATGCTCCCGTTTGATATAAAACAAACTTGTAGACTGATCTTTGACGGGGGTGGGATGATCATTTTTAAACGAGAATGGGGGGACAACTGTATGAGACAGCTGGCCCAAGTAACTGGGACGGATCACACACTGTATGGCTCTAGCCTGCAGCGGCTAATGGGTACGGACCCAACAGTGATCACCCCCCAGGCGCAAGTCCAGGGCCTGAGGGCCCATGAAGGTATGGCAACTCGTGCGTCCAGAGAAGCTCCAAACAGCCGACGCCCCAATTTCAGAACAAAACTAATAAAAACTGAGTTTCTGTTCACAGGAACGGATCATCGGGCACCCCCGTAATCTGTGTACCCCGGCGACATGAGAAGACAATAAGTCAGCAAGCGTCCTGTCTAAGCCTGAGAGTTCCACACTGGCAGAATCCAGACACCAGCGAAGCGGCCTCCGTGGGTGGGGGGCTGCAATGCGTTTGTGTGATCTTATCTTTGGACCTTGTATACTAAATATGCTTGTGTTGTTTGTTAAAAGTTGGTTAGAGAAAGTTAACATTATGTTGGTAGAACACCAACAACTACTTTAAGAGTGTATTTACTCAGGGTTACCAGTTACCTCCTAGTTTTCTCCTGGTTATTGTGCCTTATGTTTTTCAGTTAAGTTACGATGTCTACATCTTAAGATTGTTATGTTTTAGCTAATTTGGTTGTGCATAGGGAGGGGGGAGATGTGGGTAGTTAGGGTCTGGCGGCCGGAAGATGTCGTGCTGTACGGAAAGGTGGAGCCCCTCCCTTGATGGACAGTAGCGTGTGGCCTGTGATGTAAGCAAGCGGAAGTGACGCTATGGGCCTCGGCTATATAAGCCCATGTGACTCGACAATAAACGCCATTTGCCATCCACCACATTGATGTCTGTGAGCCGATGGACCGAGCGGCCTGGGGTTGGCCGCCGTGCCGTTCCTGAACCAGGTCGCCACTGCCCCCTGAAGGCAACAGTTTTGGGGTCTCCGTTGTGTTTTAGTTGGGTTCATGTTGGTCGTCATGGTGAGAAAGGGTAAATTGTGGGTTTTGGAGAACATCAGGTAGGTTTAGGGGGACTTTTGGGGTGGATCTATGGCTTTTGGGTTTTTCTTTCATTTTTGGGGGTGATCCTGTTCTTGTTTGGGGTGTTTTTGACGGGTTTTGGGGTCTCCATTGGGTTTCGTTGGGTTTTCCGTGGTCATCGTGTTGGAAAAGTGTAAATTGTGGGTTTTGGAGAAGTTCAGGTAGGCTTAGGGGGACTTTAGGGATGGATTCATGGTATTTGGGGTTTTCTTCTGTTTTTTGGGTTGATCCTGTTCTTTTTGGGGCTCTTTTTGACGTGTTTTGGGGTCTCCGTTGTGTTTTAGTTGGGTTCATGTTGGTCGTCATGGTGAGAAAGGGTAAATTGTGGGTTTTATAGAACATCGGGTAGGTTTAGGGGGACTTTTGGTGTGGATCTTTGGCTTTTGGGTTTTTCTTTCGTTTTTGAGTTTGATCCTGTTCTTGTTTGAGGTGTTTTTGTGTGTTTTGTGGTCTCCGTTGTGTTTTGTTGGGTTCTCGTTGGTCGTAAAGGTAAATGGGAGTGGATTGTGGGTTTTGGAGTAGATCAGGTGAGTTTCGGGTGATTTTCATGGGAATTTCTTAGTTTTTGTTGTTTTTTCTTCTGATGCAGTTCTTCTTTGGGGTGTTTTTGACGTGTTTTGGGTTATCCGTTGTGTTTTAGTTGGGTTCTTGTTGGTCATCATTGTGAAAAAGTGTAAATTGTGGTTTTTGGAGAACATCAGGTAGGTTTAGGGTGCTTTTGGGGTAGATCTATGGTTTTTGGGGAATTTCTTTCAGGTTTGGGGGTTATCCTGTTCTTTTTGTGGCTCTTTTTGACGTGTTTTGGGGTCTCCGTTGTGTTTTAGTTGGGCTCATGTTGGTCGTCATGGTGAGAAAGTGTAAATTGTGGGTTTTGGAGAACATCAGGTAGGATTAGGGGGACTTTTTGGGTGGAAATATGGCTTTTGGGTTTTTCTTTCATTTTTGGGGGTGATCCTGTTCTTGTTTGGGGTGTTTTTGACGTGTTTTGGGGTCTCCGTTGTATTTTAGTTGGGTTCTTTTTGTTCATCATTGTGAAAAAGTTTAAATTTTGGGTTTTGGAGAACATCGGGTAGGTTTAGGGGGACTTTTGGGGTGGATCTATGGCTTTTGGGTTTTTCTTTCGTTTTTGGGTTTGATCCTGTTCTTGTTTGGGATGTTTTTGATGTGTTTTGGGGTCTCCGTTGTGTTTTAGTTAGGTTCTTGTTGGTCATCGTGTTGGACAAGTGTAAATTGTGGGTTTTGGAGAACATCGTGTAGGTTTAGGGGGACTTTTGGGGTGGATCTTTGGCTTTTGGGGTTTTCTTTCGTTTTTGGGTTTGATCCTGTTCTTGTTTGGGGTGTTTTTGACGTGTTTTGGTGTCTCCATTTTGTTTCGTTAGGTTCTTGTTGGTCGTAAATTTAAATGGGAGTGGATTGTGGGATTTAGAGAAGATCAGGTGAGTTTTGATTGTTTTTCGTGGGAATTTCTTAATTTTTGTTGTTTTTTCTTCTGATGCAGTTCTTATTTGGGGTGTTTTTGACGTGTGTTGGGTTATCCGTTGTGTTTTAGTTGGGTTCATGTTGGTCATCATGGTGAAAAAGTGTAAATTGTGGTTTTTGGAGAATATCAGGTAGGTTTAGTGTGCTTTTGGGGTAGATCTATGGTTTTTGGGGAATTTCTTTCAGGTTTGGGGGTGATCCTGTTCTTTTTGTGGCTCTTTTTGACGTGTTTTGTGTGGGTAGTGTGGGTCTGGCGGCCGGAAGATGTCGTGCTGTACGGAAAGGTGGAGCCCCTCCCTTGATGGACAGTAGCGTGTGGCCTGTGATGTAAGCAAGCGGAAGTGACGCTATGGGCCTCGGCTATATAAGCCCATGTGACTCGACAATAAACGCCATTTGCCATCCACCACGTTGGTGTCTGTGAGCTGCTGGACCGAGCGGCCTGGTGTTGGCCGCCGTGCCGTTCCTGAACCAGGTCGCCACTGCCCCCTGAAGGCAACAAGTGGTGCTGAAACCCGGGAAAACTCCTGGATTCGGGTGAACGGCGGCCGGAGCGGCGGGACCAGCCCGGCGGGGAGGAAGCTCCCGGACCAACAAGGAAGATGGAAACCCTTGTGAAGGTCGTATCCAAGTTGTGGAAGCTGTGGGGTGGCTCGGCTGAGGAAGCCAGGGGTGCCGGTGGGGAACCAGAGCCTGGGGAAATCTGGGAGAGACCACGGCCATGTGCGCCCCAGTACGGTGCTGAACTAGAAGACGAAGAATTGGGTGAAGAAGCCTCCGGCGGGAACGGGGATGAAGCGTTAGGTTTTACTAACACGTGGAAATGTGAGAAAGAGAACGGTTGCGGGGACGACCGGGGAGGAGGTAGAAGCGCGAGAGAGGGGCAGAGAGCCGATCGGAACGGCCATCCGAGAAAACGCTCCTGTGGCGCAAACGCCTCGCTGAGCAGGCGGCGGGGCGAGCCACGAGGTAGAGAGCGGCCCGCCCGCAGGGGTGGGGGGCGGGGCCGGAACTCGATGGGAGGGGACCGGAACTCGGAGGTGAGCAGTCAGCCAAGCTCTGACTCCGGATCAGATACCGATTCACATTCGGAGGAGGAAATGGGGACAGATAGCAAAAATATCCCCACCCGAAATAAAGCTGCACCGCGAGGCAGAGAAATTCCTCTAACAGATTGGAGGAAAATTAAGATTGCGTGCACCATCTTGGCTCTATCGGCCATGCTGGCGTTCCCGGTCTGGGTGACAGACGGGGGGCAGAGGGTTCACTCACCAACAAACCCTAAGGATGTACAAGCGATTGTTAAAGCCATTGTGGATAAAGGGCTTCATTCTGCAATGGTCTCCACCCTCATAGATGGTGTTTTCAGGGGAGACGACATGCTCCCGTTTGATATAAAACAAACTTGTAGACTGATCTTTGACGGGGGTGGGATGATCATTTTTAAACGAGAATGGGGGGACAACTGTATGAGACAGCTGGCCCAAGTAACTGGGACGGATCACACACTGTATGGCTCTAGCCTGCAGCGGCTAATGGGTACGGACCCAACAGTGATCACCCCCCAGGCGCAAGTCCAGGGCCTGAGGGCCCATGAAGGTATGGCAACTCGTGCGTCCAGAGAAGCTCCAAACAGCCGACGCCCCAATTTCAGAACAAAACTAATAAAAACTGAGTTTCTGTTCACAGGAACGGATCATCGGGCACCCCCGTAATCTGTGTACCCCGGCGACATGAGAAGACAATAAGTCAGCAAGCGTCCTGTCTAAGCCTGAGAGTTCCACACTGGCAGAATCCAGACACCAGCGAAGCGGCCTCCGTGGGTGGGGGGCTGCAATGCGTTTGTGTGATCTTATCTTTGGACCTTGTATACTAAATATGCTTGTGTTGTTTGTTAAAAGTTGGTTAGAGAAAGTTAACATTATGTTGGTAGAACACCAACAACTACTTTAAGAGTGTATTTACTCAGGGTTACCAGTTACCTCCTAGTTTTCTCCTGGTTATTGTGCCTTATGTTTTTCAGTTAAGTTACGATGTCTACATCTTAAGATTGTTATGTTTTAGCTAATTTGGTTGTGCATAGGGAGGGGGGAGATGTGGGTAGTTAGGGTCTGGCGGCCGGAAGATGTCGTGCTGTACGGAAAGGTGGAGCCCCTCCCTTGATGGACAGTAGCGTGTGGCCTGTGATGTAAGCAAGCGGAAGTGACGCTATGGGCCTCGGCTATATAAGCCCATGTGACTCGACAATAAACGCCATTTGCCATCCACCACATTGATGTCTGTGAGCCGATGGACCGAGCGGCCTGGGGTTGGCCGCCGTGCCGTTCCTGAACCAGGTCGCCACTGCCCCCTGAAGGCAACAGTTTTGGGGTCTCCGTTGTGTTTTAGTTGGGTTCATGTTGGTCGTCATGGTGAGAAAGGGTAAATTGTGGGTTTTGGAGAACATCAGGTAGGTTTAGGGGGACTTTTGGGGTGGATCTATGGCTTTTGGGTTTTTCTTTCATTTTTGGGGGTGATCCTGTTCTTGTTTGGGGTGTTTTTGACGGGTTTTGGGGTCTCCATTGGGTTTCGTTGGGTTTTCCGTGGTCATCGTGTTGGAAAAGTGTAAATTGTGGGTTTTGGAGAAGTTCAGGTAGGCTTAGGGGGACTTTAGGGATGGATTCATGGTATTTGGGGTTTTCTTCTGTTTTTTGGGTTGATCCTGTTCTTTTTGGGGCTCTTTTTGACGTGTTTTGGGGTCTCCGTTGTGTTTTAGTTGGGTTCATGTTGGTCGTCATGGTGAGAAAGTGTAAATTGTGGGTTTTGGAGAACATCAGGTAGGTTTAGGGGGACTTTTGGGGTGGATCTATGGCTTTTGGTTTTTTCTTTCATTTTTGGGGGTGATCCTGTTCTTGTTTGGGGTGTTTTTGACGTGTTTTGGGGTCTCTGTTGTATTTTAGTTGGGTTCTTTTTGTTCATCATTGTGAAAAATTTTAAATTTTGGGTTTTGGAGAACATCGGGTAGGTTTAGGGGGACTTTTGGGGTGGATCTATGGCTTTTGGGTTTTTCTTTCGTTTTTGGGTTTGATCCTGTTCTTGTTTGGGATGTTTTTGATGTGTTTTGGGGTCTCCGTTTGGTTTCGTTAGGTCCTCGTTGGTCGTAAAGATAAAGGGGTGTGGATTGTGGTTTTTAGAGAAGATCAGGTAAGTTTCGGTTGGTTTTCGTGGGAATTTCTTAGTTTTAGTTGTTTTTTCTTCTTATGCAGTTCTTGTTTGGGGTGTTTTTGACGTGTTTTGGGGTCTCCGTTGTGTTTTAGTTGGGTTCTTGTTGGTCATCGTGTTGGAATAAGTGTAAATTGTGGGTTTTGGAGAACATCGTGTAGGTTTAGGGGGACTTTTGGGGTGGATCTTTGTCTTTTGGGGTTTTCTTTCGTTTTTGGGTTTGATCCTGTTCTTGTTTGGGGTGTTTTTGACGTGTTTTGGTGTCTCCATTTTGTTTCGTTAGGTTCTTGTTGGTCGTAAATTTAAATGGGAGTGGATTGTGGGTTTTAGAGAAGATCAGGTGAGTTTTGATTGTTTTTCGTGGGAATTTCTTAATTTTTGTTGTTTTTTCTTCTGATGCAGTTCTTATTTGGGGTGTTTTTGACGTGTGTTGGGTTATCCGTTGTGTTTTAGTTGGGTTCTTGTTGGTCATCATTGTGAAAAAGTGTAAATTATGGTTTTTGGAGAATATCAGGTAGGTTTAGTGTGCTTTTGGGGTAGATCTATGGTTTTTGGGGAATTTCTTTCAGGTTTGGGGGTGATCCTGTTCTTTTTGTGGCTCTTTTTGACGTGTTTTGTGTGGGTAGTGTGGGTCTGGCGGCCGGAAGATGTCGTGCTGTACGGAAAGTTGGAGCCCCTCCCTTGATGGACAGTAGCGTGTGGCCTGTGATGTAAGCAAGCGGAAGTGACGCTATGGGCCTCGGCTATATAAGCCCATGTGACTCGACAATAAACGCCATTTGCCATCCACCACGTTGGTGTCTGTGAGCTGCTGGACCGAGCGGCCTGGTGTTGGCCGCCGTGCCGTTCCTGAACCAGGTCGCCACTGCCCCCTGAAGGCAACAAGTGGTGCTGAAACCCGGGAAAACTCCTGGATTCGGGTGAACGGCGGCCGGAGCGGCGGGACCAGCCCGGCGGGGAGGAAGCTCCCGGACCAACAAGGAAGATGGAAACCCTTGTGAAGGTCGTATCCAAGTTGTGGAAGCTGTGGGGTGGCTCGGCTGAGGAAGCCAGGGGTGCCGGTGGGGAACCAGAGCCTGGGGAAATCTGGGAGAGACCACGGCCATGTGCGCCCCAGTACGGTGCTGAACTAGAAGACGAAGAATTGGGTGAAGAAGCCTCCGGCGGGAACGGGGATGAAGCGTTAGGTTTTACTAACACGTGGAAATGTGAGAAAGAGAACGGTTGCGGGGACGACCGGGGAGGAGGTAGAAGCGCGAGAGAGGGGCAGAGAGCCGATCGGAATGGCCATCCGAGAAAACGCTCCTGTGGCGCAAACGCCTCGCTGAGCAGGCGGCGGGGCGAGCCACGAGGTAGAGGGCGGCCCGCCCGCAGGGGTGGGGGGCGGGGCCGGAACTCGATGGGAGGGGACCGGAACTCGGAGGTGAGCAGTCAGCCAAGCTCTGACTCCGGATCAGATACCGATTCACATTCGGAGGAGGAAATGGGGACAGATAGCAAAAATATCCCCACCCGAAATAAAGCTGCACCGCGAGGCAGAGAAATTCCTCTAACAGATTGGAGGAAAATTAAGATTGCGTGCACCATCTTGGCTCTATCGGCCATGCTGGCGTTCCCGGTCTGGGTGACAGACGGGGGGCAGAGGGTTCACTCACCAACAAACCCTAAGGATGTACAAGCGATTGTTAAAGCCATTGTGGATAAAGGGCTTCATTCTGCAATGGTCTCCACCCTCATAGATGGTGTTTTCAGGGGAGACGACATGCTCCCGTTTGATATAAAACAAACTTGTAGACTGATCTTTGACGGGGGTGGGATGATCATTTTTAAACGAGAATGGGGGGACAACTGTATGAGACAGCTGGCCCAAGTAACTGGGACGGATCACACACTGTATGGCTCTAGCCTGCAGCGGCTAATGGGTACGGACCCAACAGTGATCACCCCCCAGGCGCAAGTCCAGGGCCTGAGGGCCCATGAAGGTATGGCAACTCGTGCGTCCAGAGAAGCTCCAAACAGCCGACGCCCCAATTTCAGAACAAAACTAATAAAAACTGAGTTTCTGTTCACAGGAACGGATCATCGGGCACCCCCGTAATCTGTGTACCCCGGCGACATGAGAAGACAATAAGTCAGCAAGCGTCCTGTCTAAGCCTGAGAGTTCCACACTGGCAGAATCCAGACACCAGCGAAGCGGCCTCCGTGGGTGGGGGGCTGCAATGCGTTTGTGTGATCTTATCTTTGGACCTTGTATACTAAATATGCTTGTGTTGTTTGTTAAAAGTTGGTTAGAGAAAGTTAACATTATGTTGGTAGAACACCAACAACTACTTTAAGAGTGTATTTACTCAGGGTTACCAGTTACCTCCTAGTTTTCTCCTGGTTATTGTGCCTTATGTTTTTCAGTTAAGTTACGATGTCTACATCTTAAGATTGTTATGTTTTAGCTAATTTGGTTGTGCATAGGGAGGGGGGAGATGTGGGTAGTTAGGGTCTGGCGGCCGGAAGATGTCGTGCTGTACGGAAAGGTGGAGCCCCTCCCTTGATGGACAGTAGCGTGTGGCCTGTGATGTAAGCAAGCGGAAGTGACGCTATGGGCCTCGGCTATATAAGCCCATGTGACTCGACAATAAACGCCATTTGCCATCCACCACATTGATGTCTGTGAGCCGATGGACCGAGCGGCCTGGGGTTGGCCGCCGTGCCGTTCCTGAACCAGGTCGCCACTGCCCCCTGAAGGCAACAGTTTTGGGGTCTCCGTTGTGTTTTAGTTGGGTTCATGTTGGTCGTCATGGTGAGAAAGGGTAAATTGTGGGTTTTGGAGAACATCAGGTAGGTTTAGGGGGACTTTTGGGGTGGATCTATGGCTTTTGGGTTTTTCTTTCATTTTTGGGGGTGATCCTGTTCTTGTTTGGGGTGTTTTTGACGTGTTTTGGGGTCTCCATTGGGTTTCGTTGGGTTTTCCGTGGTCATCGTGTTGGAAAAGTGTAAATTGTGGGTTTTGGAGAAGTTCAGGTAGGCTTAGGGGGACTTTAGGGATGGATTCATGGTATTTGGGGTTTTCTTCTGTTTTTTGGGTTGATCCTGTTCTTTTTGGGGCTCTTTTTGACGTGTTTTGGGGTCTCCGTTGTGTTTTAGTTGGGTTCATGTTGGTCGTCATGGTGAGAAAGGGTAAATTGTGGGTTTTATAGAACATCGGGTAGGTTTAGGGGGACTTTTGGTGTGGATCTTTGGCTTTTGGGTTTTTCTTTCGTTTTTGAGTTTGATCCTGTTCTTGTTTGAGGTGTTTTTGTGTGTTTTGTGGTCTCCGTTGTGTTTTGTTGGGTTCTCGTTGGTCGTAAAGGTAAATGGGAGTGGATTGTGGGTTTTGGAGTAGATCAGGTGAGTTTCGAGTGATTTTCATGGGAATTTCTTAGTTTTTGTTGTTTTTTCTTCTGATGCAGTTCTTCTTTGGGGTGTTTTTGACGTGTTTTGGGTTATCCGTTGTGTTTTAGTTGGGTTATTGTTGGTCATCATTGTGAAAAAGTGTAAATTGTGGTTTTTGGAGAACATCAGGTAGGTTTAGGGTGCTTTTGGGGTAGATCTATGGTTTTTGGGGAATTTCTTTCAGGTTTGGGGGTTATCCTGTTCTTTTTGTGGCTCTTTTTGACGTGTTTTGGGGTCTCCGTTGTGTTTTAGTTGGGCTCATGTTGGTCGTCATGGTGAGAAAGTGTAAATTGTGGGTTTTGGAGAACATCAGGTAGGATTAGGGGGACTTTTGGGGTGGAAATATGGCTTTTGGGTTTTTCTTTCATTTTTGGGGGTGATCCTGTTCTTGTTTGGGGTGTTTTTGACGTGTTTTGGGGTCTCCGTTGTATTTTAGTTGGGTTCTTTTTGTTCATCATTGTGAAAAAGTTTAAATTTTGGGTTTTGGAGAACATCGGGTAGGTTTAGGGGGACTTTTGGGGTGGATCTATGGCTTTTGGGTTTTTCTTTCGTTTTTGGGTTTGATCCTGTTCTTGTTTGGGATGTTTTTGATGTGTTTTGGGGTCTCCGTTGTGTTTTAGTTAGGTTCTTGTTGGTCATCGTGTTGGACAAGTGTAAATTGTGGGTTTTGGAGAACATCGTGTAGGTTTAGGGGGACTTTTGGGGTGGATCTTTGTCTTTTGGGGTTTTCTTTCGTTTTTGGGTTTGATCCTCTTCTTGTTTGGGGTGTTTTTGACGTGTTTTGGTGTCTCCATTTTGTTTCGTTAGGTTCTTGTTGGTCGTAAATTTAAATGGGAGTGGATTGTGGGATTTAGAGAAGATCAGGTGAGTTTTGATTGTTTTTCGTGGGAATTTCTTAATTTTTGTTGTTTTTTCTTCTGATGCAGTTCTTATTTGGGGTGTTTTTGACGTGTGTTGGGTTATCCGTTGTGTTTTAGTTGGGTTCATGTTGGTCATCATTGTGAAAAAGTGTAAATTGTGGTTTTTGGAGAATATCAGGTAGGTTTAGTGTGCTTTTGGGGTAGATCTATGGTTTTTGGGGAATTTCTTTCAGGTTTGGGGGTGATCCTGTTCTTTTTGTGGCTCTTTTTGACGTGTTTTGTGTGGGTAGTGTGGGTCTGGCGGCCGGAAGATGTCGTGCTGTACGGAAAGGTGGAGCCCCTCCCTTGATGGACAGTAGCTTGTGGCCTGTGATGTAAGCAAGCGGAAGTGACGCTATGGGCCTCGGCTATATAAGCCCATGTGACTCGACAATAAACGCCATTTGCCATCCACCACGTTGGTGTCTGTGAGCTGCTGGACCGAGCGGCCTGGTGTTGGCCGCCGTGCCGTTCCTGAACCAGGTCGCCACTGCCCCCTGAAGGCAACAAGTGGTGCCGAAACCCGGGAAAACTCCTGGATTCGGGTGAACGGCGGCCGGAGCGGCGGGACCAGCCCGGCGGGGAGGAAGCTCCCGGACCAACAAGGAAGATGGAAACCCTTGTGAAGGTCGTATCCAAGTTGTGGAAGCTGTGGGGTGGCTCGGCTGAGGAAGCCAGGGGTGCCGGTGGGGAACCAGAGCCTGGGGAAATCTGGGAGAGACCACGGCCATGTGCGCCCCAGTACGGTGCTGAACTAGAAGACGAAGAATTGGGTGAAGAAGCCTCCGGCGGGAACGGGGATGAAGCGTTAGGTTTTACTAACACGTGGAAATGTGAGAAAGAGAACGGTTGCGGGGACGACCGGGGAGGAGGTAGAAGCGCGAGAGAGGGGCAGAGAGCCGATCGGAACGGCCATCCGAGAAAACGCTCCTGTGGCGCAAACGCCTCGCTGAGCAGGCGGCGGGGCGAGCCACGAGGTAGAGAGCGGCCCGCCCGCAGGGGTGGGGGGCGGGGCCGGAACTCGATGGGAGGGGACCGGAACTCGGAGGTGAGCAGTCAGCCAAGCTCTGACTCCGGATCAGATACCGATTCACATTCGGAGGAGGAAATGGGGACAGATAGCAAAAATATCCCCACCCGAAATAAAGCTGCACCGCGAGGCAGAGAAATTCCTCTAACAGATTGGAGGAAAATTAAGATTGCGTGCACCATCTTGGCTCTATCGGCCATGCTGGCGTTCCCGGTCTGGGTGACAGACGGGGGGCAGAGGGTTCACTCACCAACAAACCCTAAGGATGTACAAGCGATTGTTAAAGCCATTGTGGATAAAGGGCTTCATTCTGCAATGGTCTCCACCCTCATAGATGGTGTTTTCAGGGGAGACGACATGCTCCCGTTTGATATAAAACAAACCTGTAGACTGATCTTTGACGGGGGTGGGATGATCATTTTTAAACGAGAATGGGGGGACAACTGTATGAGACAGCTGGCCCAAGTAACTGGGACGGATCACACACTGTATGGCTCTAGCCTGCAGCGGCTAATGGGTACGGACCCAACAGTGATCACCCCCCAGGCGCAAGTCCAGGGCCTGAGGGCCCATGAAGGTATGGCAACTCGTGCGTCCAGAGAAGCTCCAAACAGCCGACGCCCCAATTTCAGAACAAAACTAATAAAAACTGAGTTTCTGTTCACAGGAACGGATCATCGGGCACCCCCGTAATCTGTGTACCCCGGCGACATGAGAAGACAATAAGTCAGCAAGCGTCCTGTCTAAGCCTGAGAGTTCCACACTGGCAGAATCCAGACACCAGCGAAGCGGCCTCCGTGGGTGGGGGGCTGCAATGCGTTTGTGTGATCTTATCTTTGGACCTTGTATACTAAATATGCTTGTGTTGTTTGTTAAAAGTTGGTTAGAGAAAGTTAACATTATGTTGGTAGAACACCAACAACTACTTTAAGAGTGTATTTACTCAGGGTTACCAGTTACCTCCTAGTTTTCTCCTGGTTATTGTGCCTTATGTTTTTCAGTTAAGTTACGATGTCTACATCTTAAGATTGTTATGTTTTAGCTAATTTGGTTGTGCATAGGGAGGGGGGAGATGTGGGTAGTTAGGGTCTGGCGGCCGGAAGATGTCGTGCTGTACGGAAAGGTGGAGCCCCTCCCTTGATGGACAGTAGCGTGTGGCCTGTGATGTAAGCAAGCGGAAGTGACGCTATGGGCCTCGGCTATATAAGCCCATGTGACTCGACAATAAACGCCATTTGCCATCCACCACATTGATGTCTGTGAGCCGATGGACCGAGCGGCCTGGGGTTGGCCGCCGTGCCGTTCCTGAACCAGGTCGCCACTGCCCCCTGAAGGCAACAGTTTTGGGGTCTCCGTTGTGTTTTAGTTGGGTTCATGTTGGTCGTCATGGTGAGAAAGGGTAAATTGTGGGTTTTGGAGAACATCAGGTAGGTTTAGGGGGACTTTTGGGGTGGATCTATGGCTTTTGGGTTTTTCTTTCATTTTTGGGGGTGATCCTGTTCTTGTTTGGGGTGTTTTTGACGTGTTTTGGGGTCTCCATTGGGTTTCGTTGGGTTTTCCGTGGTCATCGTGTTGGAAAAGTGTAAATTGTGGGTTTTGGAGAAGTTCAGGTAGGCTTAGGGGGACTTTAGGGATGGATTCATGGTATTTGGGGTTTTCTTCTGTTTTTTGGGTTGATCCTGTTCTTTTTGGGGCTCTTTTTGATGTGTTTTGGGGTCTCCGTTGTGTTTTAGTTGGGTTCATGTTGGTCGTCATGGTGAGAAAGTGTAAATTGTGGGTTTTGGAGAACATCAGGTAGGTTTAGGGGGACTTTTGGGGTGGATCTATGGCTTTTGGGTTTTTCTTTCCTTTTTGGGGATGATCCTGTTCTTGTTTGAGGTGTTTTTGACGGGTTTTGGGTCTCCATTGGGTTTCGTTGGGTTTTAGCGTGGTCATCATGTTGGAAAAGTGTATATTGTTTGTTTTGGAGAACTTCAGGTAGGCTTAGGGGGACTTTAGGGATGGATTCATGGTATTTGGGGTTTTCTTCTGTTTTTTGGGTTGATCCTGTTCTTTTTGGGGCTCTTTTTGACGTGTTTTGGGGTCTCCGTTTGGTTTTAGTTGGGTTCATGTTGGTCGTCATGGTGAGAAAGTGTAAATTTTGGGTTTTTGAGAACATCGGGTAGGTTTAGGGGGACTTTTGGGGTGGATCTATGGCTTTTGGTTTTTTTTTTTTCGTTTTTGGGTTTGATCCTGTTCTTCTTTGTGGTGTTTTTGACGTGTTTTCGTGTCTCCATTGGGTTTCGTTAGGTTCTCGTTGGTCGTAAAGTTAAAGCGGAGTGGATTGTGGGATTTAGAGAAGATCAGGTGAGTTTCGGTTGGTTTTCGTGGGAATTTCTTAGTTTTAGTTGTTTTTTCTTCTTATGCAGTTCTTGTTTGGGGTGTTTTTGACGTGTTTTGGGGTCTCCGTTGTGTTTTAGTTGGGTTCTTGTTGGTCATCATGGGGAATAAGTGTAAATTGTGGGTTTTGGAGAACATCAGGTAGGTTTAGGGGGACTTTTGGGGTGGATCTATGGCTTTTGGGGTTTTCTTTCGTTTTTGGGTTTGATCCTGTTCTTTTTGGGGCTCTTTTTGACGTGTTTTGGTGTCTCCATTGGGTTTCGTTAAGTTCTCGTTGGTCGTAAAGTTAAAGCGGAGTGGATTGTGGGATTTAGAGAAGATCACGTGAGTTTCGATTGTTTTTCGTGGGAATTTCTTAATTTTTGTTGTTATTTCTTCTGATGCAGTTCTTATTTGTGGTGTTTTTGACGTGTTTTGGGTTATCCGTTGTGTTTTAGTTGGGTTCATGTTGGTCATCTTGTAGGACATGTGTAAATTGTGGGTTTTTGGAGAACATCAGGTTTGTTTAGGGGGACTTTTGGGGTGGATCTTTGGCTTTTGGGCTTTTCTTTCGTTTTTGAGTTTGATCCTGTTCTTGTTTGAGGTGTTTTTGTGTGTTTTGTGGTCTTTGTTGTGTTTTGTTGGGTTCTCGTTGGTCGTAAAGGTAAATGGGAGTGGATTGTGGGTTTTGGAGAAGATCAGGTGAGTTTCGGGTGGTTTTCATGGGAATTTCTTAGTTTTAGTTGTTTTTACTTCTGATGCAGTTCTTGTTTGGGGTGTTTTTGACGTGTTTTGGGGTCTCCGTTGTATTTTAGTTGGGTTCTTGTTGGTCATCATTGTGAAAAATTTTAAATTTTGGGTTTTGGAGAACATCGGGTAGGTTTAGGGGGACTTTTGGGGTGGATCTATGGCTTTTGGGTTTTTCTTTCGTTTTTGGGTTTGATCCTGTTCTTGTTTGGGATGTTTTTGACGTGTTTTGGGGTCTCCATTGGGTTTCGTTAGGTTCTCGTTGGTCGTAAAGGTAAAGGGGTGTGGATTGTGGGTTTTAGAGAAGATCAGGTGAGTTTTGATAGTTTTTCGTGGGAATTTGTTAATTTTTGTTGTTTTTTCTTCTGATGCAGTTCTTCTTTGGGGTGTTTTTGACGTGTTTTGGGTTATCCGTTGTGTTTAAGTTGGGTTCTTGTTGGTCATCATTGTGAAAAAGTGTAAATTGTGGTTTTTGGAGAACATCAGGTAGGTTTAGGGTGCTTTTGGGGTAGATCTATGGTTTTTGGGGAATTTCTTTCAGGTTTGGGTGTGATCCTGTTCTTTTTGGGGCTCTTTTTGACGTGTTTTGGGGTCTCCGTTGTGTTTTAGTTGGGTTCATGTTGGTCGTCATGGTGAGAAAGGGTAAATTGTGGGTTTTGGAGAACATCGTGTAGGTTTAGGGGGACTTTTGGGGTGGATCTTTGGCATTTGGATTTTTCTTTCATTTTTGGGGGTGATCCTGTTCTTGTTTGAGGTGTTTTTGACGGGTTTTGGGGTCTCCATTGGGTTTCGTTGGGTTTTAGCGTGGTCATCATGTTGGAAAAGTGTATATTGTTTGTTTTGGAGAACTTCAGGTAGGCTAAGGGGGACTTTTTGGATGGATTCATGGTATTTGGGGTTTTCTTCTGTTTTTTCTTCTGATGCAGTTCTTTTTGGGGCTCTTTTTGACGTGTTTTGGGGTCTCCGTTTGGTTTTAGTTGGGTTCATGTTGGTCGTCATGGTGAGAAAGTGTAAATTTTGGGTTTTTGAGAACATCGGGTAGGTTTAGGGGGACTTTTGGGGTGGATCTATGGCTTTTTTTTTTTTTTTTCGTTTTTGGGTTTGATCCTGTTCTTGTTTGGGGTGTTTTTGACGTGTTTTGGTGTCTCCATTGGGTTTCGTTAGGTTCTCGTTGGTCGTAAAGTTAAAGCGGAGTGGATTGTGGGATTTAGAGAAGATCAGGTGAGTTTCGGTTGGTTTTCGTGGGAATTTCTTAGTTTTAGTTGTTTTTCCTTCTTATGCAGTTCTTGTTTGGGGTGTTTTTGACGTGTTTTGGGTTCTCCGTTGTGTTTTAGTTGGGTTCTTGTTGGTCATCATGGGGAATAAGTGTAAATTGTGGGTTTTGGAGAACATCAGGTAGGTTTAGGGGGACTTTTGGGGTGGATCTATGGCTTTTGGGGTTTTCTTTCGTTTTTGGGTTTGATCCTGTTCTTGTTTGGGTTGTTTTTGACGTGTTTTGGGGTCTCCGTTGTGTTTTAGTTGGGTTCTTGTTGGTCATCATGGGGAATAAGTGTAAATTGTGGGTTTTGGAGAACATCAGGTAGGTTTAGGGGGACTTTTGTGGTGGATCTTTGGCTTTTGGGTTTTTCTTTCATTTTTGGGGGTGATCCTGTTCTTGTTTGGGGTGTTTTTGACGGGTTTTGGGGTCTCCATTCGGTTTCGTTGGGTTTTCCGTGGTCATCATGTTGGAAAAGTGTAAATTGTGGGTTTTGGAGAAGTTCAGGTAGGCTTAGGGGGACTTTAGGGATGGATTCATGGTATTCGGGGTTTTCTTCTGTTTTTTGGGTTGATCCTGTTCTTTTTGGGGCTCTTTTTGACGTGTTTTGGGGTCTCCGTTGTGTTTTAGTTGGGTTCATGTTGGTCGTCATGGTGAGAAAGTGTATATTGTGGGTTTTATAGAACATCGGGTAGGTTTAGGGGGACTTTTGGGGTGGATCTATGGCTTTTGGGATTTCTTTCATTTTTGGGGGTGATCCTGTTCTTGTTTGAGGTGTTTTTGACGGGTTTTGGGGTCTCCATTGGGTTTCGTTGGGTTTTAGCGTGGTCATCGTGTTGGAAAAGTGTAAATTGTGGGTTTTGGAGAAGTTCAGGTAGGCTTAGGCGGACTTTAGGGATGGATTCTTGGTATTTGGGGTTTTCTTCTGTTTTTTGGGTTGATCCTGTTCTTGTTTGGGATGTTTTTGACGTGTTTTGGGGTCTCCATTGGGTTTCGTTAGGTTCTCGTTGGTCGTAAAGGTAAAGCGGAGTGGATTGTGGGTTTTAGAGAAGATCAGGTGAGTTTTGATTGTTTTTCGTGGGAATTTCTTAATTTTTGTTGTTTTTTCTTCTGATGCAGTTCTTATTTGGGGTGTTTTTGATGTGTGTTGGTTTCTCCGTTTTGTTTTAGTTGGGTTCATGTTGGTCATCGTGTTGGAAAAGTGTAAATTGTGGTTTTTGGAGAACATCAGGTAGGTTTAGGGTGCTTTTGGGGTAGATCTATGGTTTTTGGGGAATTTCTTTCAGGTTTGGTGGTGATCCTGTTCTTTTTGGGGCTCTTTTTGACGTGTTTTGGGGTCTCCGTTGTGTTTTAGTTGGGTTCATGTTGGTCGTCATGGTGAGAAAGTGTAAATTGTGGGTTTTGGAGAAGTTCAGGTAGGCTTAGGCGGACTTTAGGGATGGATTCTTGGTATTTGGGGTTTTCTTCTGTTTTTTGGGTTGATCCTGTTCTTGTTTGGGATGTTTTTGACGTGTTTTGGGGTCTCCATTGGGTTTCGTTCGGTTTTCCGTGGTCATCGTGTTGGAAAAGTGTAAATTGTGGGTTTGGAGAAGTTCAGGTAGGCTTAGGGGGACTTTAGGGATGGATTCATGGTATTTGGCGTTTTCTTCTGTTTTTTTAGGTTGATCCTGTTCTTTTTGGGGCTCTTTTTGACGTGTTTTTGGGTCTTCATTTGTTTTTATTTGCGTTCATGTTGGTCGTCATGGTGAAAAAGTGTAAATTGTGGGTTTTATAGAACATCGGGTAGGTTTAGGGGGACTTTTGGGGTGGATCTATGGCTTTTGGGGTTTTCTTTCGTTTTTGGGTTTGATCCTGTTCTTGTTTGGGTTGTTTTTGACGTGTTTTGGGGTCTCCGTTGTGTTTTAGTTGGGTTCTTGTTGGTCATCATGGGGAATAAGTGTAAATTGTGGGTTTTGGAGAACATCAGGTAGGTTTAGGGGGACTTTTGGTGTGGATCTTTGGCTTTTGGGTTTTTCTTTCATTTTTGGGGGTGATCCTGTTCTTGTTTGGGGTGGTTTTGACGTGTTTTAGGGTCTCCATTCGGTTTCGTTGGGTTTTCCGTGGTCATCATGTTGGAAAAGTGTAAATTGTGGGTTTTGGAGAAGTTCAGGTAGGCTTAGGGGGACTTTAGGGATGGATTCATGGTATTTGGGGTTTTCTTCTGTTTTTTGGGTTGATCCTGTTCTTTTTGGGGCTCTTTTTGACGTGTTTTAGGGTCTCTGTTGTGTTTTAGTTGGGTTCATGTTGGTCGTCATGGTGAGAAAGGGTAAATTGTGGGTTTTATAGAACATCGGGTAGGTTTAGGGGGACTTTTGGTGTGGATCTTTGGCTTTTGGGTTTTTCTTTCATTTTTGAGTTTGATCCTGTTCTTGTTTGAGGTGTTTTTGTGTGTTTTGTGGTCTCCGTTGTGTTTTGTTGGGTTCTCGTTGGTCGTAAAGGTAAATGGGAGTGGATTGTGGGTTTTGGAGTAGATCAGGTGAGTTTCGAGTGATTTTCATGGGAATTTCTTAGTTTTTGTTGTTTTTTCTTCTGATGCAGTTCTTCTTTGGGGTGTTTTTGACGTGTTTTGGGTTATCCGTTGTGTTTTAGTTGGGTTATTGTTGGTCATCATTGTGAAAAAGTGTAAATTGTGGTTTTTGGAGAACATCAGGTAGGTTTAGGGTGCTTTTGGGGTAGATCTATGGTTTTTGGGGAATTTCTTTCAGGTTTGGGGGTTATCCTGTTCTTTTTGTGGCTCTTTTTGACGTGTTTTGGGGTCTCCGTTGTGTTTTAGTTGGGCTCATGTTGGTCGTCATGGTGAGAAAGTGTAAATTGTGGGTTTTGGAGAACATCAGGTAGGATTAGGGGGACTTTTGGGGTGGAAATATGGCTTTTGGGTTTTTCTTTCTTTTTTGGGGGTGATCCTGTTCTTGTTTGGGGTGTTTTTGACGTGTTTTGGGGTCTCCGTTGTATTTTAGTTGGGTTCTTTTTGTTCATCATTGTGAAAAAGTTTAAATTTTGGGTTTTGGAGAACATCGGGTAGGTTTAGGGGGACTTTTGGGGTGGATCTATGGCTTTTGGGTTTTTCTTTCGTTTTTGGGTTTGATCCTGTTCTTGTTTGGGATGTTTTTGATGTGTTTTGGGGTCTCCGTTGTGTTTTAGTTGGGTTCATGTTGGTCGTCATGGTGAGAAAGGGTAAATTGTGGGTTTTATAGAACATCGGGTAGGTTTAGGGGGACTTTTGGTGTGGATCTTTGTCTTTTGGGGTTTTCTTTCGTTTTTGGGTTTGATCCTCTTCTTATTTGGGGTGTTTTTGACGTGTGTTGGGTTATCCGTTGTGTTTTAGTTGGGTTCATGTTGGTCATCATTGTGAAAAAGTGTAAATTGTGGTTTTTGGAGAATATCAGGTAGGTTTAGTGTGCTTTTGGGGTAGATCTATGGTTTTTGGGGAATTTCTTTCAGGTTTGGGGGTGATCCTGTTCTTTTTGTGGCTCTTTTTGACGTGTTTTGTGTGGGTAGTGTGGGTCTGGCGGCCGGAAGATGTCGTGCTGTACGGAAAGGTGGAGCCCCTCCCTTGATGGACAGTAGCTTGTGGCCTGTGATGTAAGCAAGCGGAAGTGACGCTATGGGCCTCGGCTATATAAGCCCATGTGACTCGACAATAAACGCCATTTGCCATCCACCACGTTGGTGTCTGTGAGCTGCTGGACCGAGCGGCCTGGTGTTGGCCGCCGTGCCGTTCCTGAACCAGGTCGCCACTGCCCCCTGAAGGCAACAAGTGGTGCCGAAACCCGGGAAAACTCCTGGATTCGGGTGAACGGCGGCCGGAGCGGCGGGACCAGCCCGGCGGGGAGGAAGCTCCCGGACCAACAAGGAAGATGGAAACCCTTGTGAAGGTCGTATCCAAGTTGTGGAAGCTGTGGGGTGGCTCGGCTGAGGAAGCCAGGGGTGCCGGTGGGGAACCAGAGCCTGGGGAAATCTGGGAGAGACCACGGCCATGTGCGCCCCAGTACGGTGCTGAACTAGAAGACGAAGAATTGGGTGAAGAAGCCTCCGGCGGGAACGGGGATGAAGCGTTAGGTTTTACTAACACGTGGAAATGTGAGAAAGAGAACGGTTGCGGGGACGACCGGGGAGGAGGTAGAAGCGCGAGAGAGGGGCAGAGAGCCGATCGGAACGGCCATCCGAGAAAACGCTCCTGTGGCGCAAACGCCTCGCTGAGCAGGCGGCGGGGCGAGCCACGAGGTAGAGAGCGGCCCGCCCGCAGGGGTGGGGGGCGGGGCCGGAACTCGATGGGAGGGGACCGGAACTCGGAGGTGAGCAGTCAGCCAAGCTCTGACTCCGGATCAGATACCGATTCACATTCGGAGGAGGAAATGGGGACAGATAGCAAAAATATCCCCACCCGAAATAAAGCTGCACCGCGAGGCAGAGAAATTCCTCTAACAGATTGGAGGAAAATTAAGATTGCGTGCACCATCTTGGCTCTATCGGCCATGCTGGCGTTCCCGGTCTGGGTGACAGACGGGGGGCAGAGGGTTCACTCACCAACAAACCCTAAGGATGTACAAGCGATTGTTAAAGCCATTGTGGATAAAGGGCTTCATTCTGCAATGGTCTCCACCCTCATAGATGGTGTTTTCAGGGGAGACGACATGCTCCCGTTTGATATAAAACAAACCTGTAGACTGATCTTTGACGGGGGTGGGATGATCATTTTTAAACGAGAATGGGGGGACAACTGTATGAGACAGCTGGCCCAAGTAACTGGGACGGATCACACACTGTATGGCTCTAGCCTGCAGCGGCTAATGGGTACGGACCCAACAGTGATCACCCCCCAGGCGCAAGTCCAGGGCCTGAGGGCCCATGAAGGTATGGCAACTCGTGCGTCCAGAGAAGCTCCAAACAGCCGACGCCCCAATTTCAGAACAAAACTAATAAAAACTGAGTTTCTGTTCACAGGAACGGATCATCGGGCACCCCCGTAATCTGTGTACCCCGGCGACATGAGAAGACAATAAGTCAGCAAGCGTCCTGTCTAAGCCTGAGAGTTCCACACTGGCAGAATCCAGACACCAGCGAAGCGGCCTCCGTGGGTGGGGGGCTGCAATGCGTTTGTGTGATCTTATCTTTGGACCTTGTATACTAAATATGCTTGTGTTGTTTGTTAAAAGTTGGTTAGAGAAAGTTAACATTATGTTGGTAGAACACCAACAACTACTTTAAGAGTGTATTTACTCAGGGTTACCAGTTACCTCCTAGTTTTCTCCTGGTTATTGTGCCTTATGTTTTTCAGTTAAGTTACGATGTCTACATCTTAAGATTGTTATGTTTTAGCTAATTTGGTTGTGCATAGGGAGGGGGGAGATGTGGGTAGTTAGGGTCTGGCGGCCGGAAGATGTCGTGCTGTACGGAAAGGTGGAGCCCCTCCCTTGATGGACAGTAGCGTGTGGCCTGTGATGTAAGCAAGCGGAAGTGACGCTATGGGCCTCGGCTATATAAGCCCATGTGACTCGACAATAAACGCCATTTGCCATCCACCACATTGATGTCTGTGAGCCGATGGACCGAGCGGCCTGGGGTTGGCCGCCGTGCCGTTCCTGAACCAGGTCGCCACTGCCCCCTGAAGGCAACAGTTTTGGGGTCTCCGTTGTGTTTTAGTTGGGTTCATGTTGGTCGTCATGGTGAGAAAGGGTAAATTGTGGGTTTTGGAGAACATCAGGTAGGTTTAGGGGGACTTTTGGGGTGGATCTATGGCTTTTGGGTTTTTCTTTCATTTTTGGGGGTGATCCTGTTCTTGTTTGGGGTGTTTTTAACGTGTTTTGGGGTCTCCATTGGGTTTCGTTGGGTTTTCCGTGGTCATCGTGTTGGAAAAGTGTAAATTGTGGGTTTTGGAGAAGTTCAGGTAGGCTTAGGGGGACTTTAGGGATGGATTCATGGTATTTGGGGTTTTCTTCTGTTTTTTGGGTTGATCCTATTCTTTTGGGGGCTCTTTTTGACGCGTTTTGGGGTCTCCGTTGTGTTTTAGTTGGGTTCATGTTGGTCGTCATGGTGAGAAAGTGTAAATTGTGGGTTTTGGAGAACATCAGGTAGGTTTAGGGGGACTTTTGGGGTGGATCTATGGCTTTTGGGTTTTTCTTTCCTTTTTGGGGATGATCCTGTTCTTGTTTGAGGTGTTTTTGACGTGTTTTGGCGTCTCCATTGGGTTTCGTTGGGTTTTAGCGTGGTCATCATGTTGGAAAAGTGTATATTGTTTGTTTTGGAGAACTTCAGGTAGGCTTAGGGGGACTTTAGGGATGGATTCATGGTATTTGGGGTTTTCTTCTGTTTTTTGGGTTGATCCTGTTCTTTTTGGGGCTCTTTTTGACGTGTTTTGGGGTCTCCGTTTGGTTTTAGTTGGGTTCATGTTGGTCGTCATGGTGAGAAAGTGTAAATTTTGGGTTTTTGAGAACATCGGGTAGGTTTAGGGGGACTTTTGGGGTGGATCTATGGCTTTTGGTTTTTTTTTTTTCGTTTTTGGGTTTGATCCTGTTCTTCTTTGTGGTGTTTTTGACGTGTTTTCGTGTCTCCATTGGGTTTCGTTAGGTTCTCGTTGGTCGTAAAGTTAAAGCGGAGTGGATTGTGGGATTTAGAGAAGATCAGGTGAGTTTCGGTTGGTTTTCGTGGGAATTTCTTAGTTTTAGTTGTTTTTTCTTCTTATGCAGTTCTTGTTTGGGGTGTTTTTGACGTGTTTTGGGGTCTCCGTTGTGTTTTAGTTGGGTTCTTGTTGGTCATCATGGGGAATAAGTGTAAATTGTGGGTTTTGGAGAACATCAGGTAGGTTTAGGGGGACTTTTGGGGTGGATCTATGGCTTTTGGGGTTTTCTTTCGTTTTTGGGTTTGATCCTGTTCTTTTTGGGGCTCTTTTTGACGTGTTTTGGTGTCTCCATTGGGTTTCGTTAAGTTCTCGTTGGTCGTAAAGGTAAAGCGGAGTGGATTGTGGGATTTAGAGAAGATCAGGTGAGTTTCGATTGTTTTTCGTGGGAATTTCTTAATTTTTGTTGTTATTTCTTCTGATGCAGTTCTTATTTGTGGTGTTTTTGACGTGTTTTGGGTTATCCGTTGTGTTTTAGTTGGGTTCATGTTGGTCATCTTGTAGGACATGTGTAAATTGTGGGTTTTTGGAGAACATCAGGTTTGTTTAGGGGGACTTTTGGGGTGGATCTTTGGCTTTTGGGCTTTTCTTTCGTTTTTGAGTTTGATCCTGTTCTTGTTTGAGGTGTTTTTGTGTGTTTTGTGGTCTTTGTTGTGTTTTGTTGGGTTCTCGTTGGTCGTAAAGGTAAATGGGAGTGGATTGTGGGTTTTGGAGAAGATCAGGTGAGTTTCGGGTGGTTTTCATGGGAATTTCTTAGTTTTAGTTGTTTTTACTTCTGATGCAGTTCTTGTTTGGGGTGTTTTTGACGTGTTTTGGGGTCTCCGTTGTATTTTAGTTGGGTTCTTGTTGGTCATCATTGTGAAAAATTTTAAATTTTGGGTTTTGGAGAACATCGGGTAGGTTTAGGGGGACTTTTGGGGTGGATCTATGGCTTTTGGGTTTTTCTTTCGTTTTTGGGTTTGATCCTGTTCTTGTTTGGGATGTTTTTGACGTGTTTTGGGGTCTCCATTGGGTTTCGTTAGGTTCTCGTTGGTCGTAAAGGTAAAGGGGTGTGGATTGTGGGTTTTAGAGAAGATCAGGTGAGTTTTGATAGTTTTTCGTGGGAATTTGTTAATTTTTGTTGTTTTTTCTTCTGATGCAGTTCTTCTTTGGGGTGTTTTTGACGTGTTTTGGGTTATCCGTTGTGTTTAAGTTGGGTTCTTGTTGGTCATCATTGTGAAAAAGTGTAAATTGTGGTTTTTGGAGAACATCAGGTAGGTTTAGGGTGCTTTTGGGGTAGATCTATGGTTTTTGGGGAATTTCTTTCAGGTTTGGGTGTGATCCTGTTCTTTTTGGGGCTCTTTTTGACGTGTTTTGGGGTCTCCGTTGTGTTTTAGTTGGGTTCATGTTGGTCGTCATGGTGAGAAAGGGTAAATTGTGGGTTTTGGAGAACATCGTGTAGGTTTAGGGGGACTTTTGGGGTGGATCTTTGGCATTTGGATTTTTCTTTCATTTTTGGGGGTCATCCTGTTCTTGTTTGAGGTGTTTTTGACGGGTTTTGGGGTCTCCATTGGGTTTCGTTGGGTTTTAGCGTGGTCATCATGTTGGAAAAGTGTATATTGTTTGTTTTGGAGAACTTCAGGTAGGCTTAGGGGGACTTTTTGGATGGATTCATGGTATTTGGGGTTTTCTTCTGTTTTTTCTTCTGATGCAGTTCTTTTTGGGGCTCTTTTTGACGTGTTTTGGGGTCTCCGTTTGGTTTTAGTTGGGTTCATGTTGGTCGTCATGGTGAGAAAGTGTAAATTTTGGGTTTTTGAGAACATCGGGTAGGTTTAGGGGGACTTTTGGGGTGGATCTATGGCTTTTGGTTTTTTTTTTTTCGTTTTTGGGTTTGATCCTGTTCTTGTTTGGGGTGTTTTTGACGTGTTTTGGTGTCTCCATTGGGTTTCGTTAGGTTCTCGTTGGTCGTAAAGTTAAAGCGGAGTGGATTGTGGGATTTAGAGAAGATCAGGTGAGTTTCGGTTGGTTTTCGTGGGAATTTCTTAGTTTTAGTTGTTTTTCCTTCTTATGCAGTTCTTGTTTGGGGTGTTTTTGACGTGTTTTGGGTTCTCCGTTGTGTTTTAGTTGGGTTCTTGTTGGTCATCATGGGGAATAAGTGTAAATTGTGGGTTTTGGAGAACATCAGGTAGGTTTAGGGGGACTTTTGGGGTGGATCTATGGCTTTTGGGGTTTTCTTTCGTTTTTGGGTTTGATCCTGTTCTTGTTTGGGTTGTTTTTGACGTGTTTTGGGGTCTCCGTTGTGTTTTAGTTGGGTTCTTGTTGGTCATCATGGGGAATAAGTGTAAATTGTGGGTTTTGGAGAACATCAGGTAGGTTTAGGGGGACTTTTGTGGTGGATCTTTGGCTTTTGGGTTTTTCTTTCATTTTTGGGGGTGATCCTGTTCTTGTTTGGGGTGTTTTTGACGGGTTTTGGGGTCTCCATTCGGTTTCGTTGGGTTTTCCGTGGTCATCATGTTGGAAAAGTGTAAATTGTGGGTTTTGGAGAAGTTCAGGTAGGCTTAGGGGGACTTTAGGGATGGATTCATGGTATTCGGGGTTTTCTTCTGTTTTTTGGGTTGATCCTGTTCTTTTTGGGGCTCTTTTTGACGTGTTTTGGGGTCTCCGTTGTGTTTTAGTTGGGTTCATGTTGGTCGTCATGGTGAGAAAGTGTAAATTGTGGGTTTTATAGAACATCGGGTAGGTTTAGGGGGACTTTTGGGGTGGATCTATGGCTTTTGGGATTTCTTTCATTTTTGGGGGTGATCCTGTTCTTGTTTGAGGTGTTTTTGACGGGTTTTGGGGTCTCCATTGGGTTTCGTTGGGTTTTAGCGTGGTCATCGTGTTGGAAAAGTGTAAATTGTGGGTTTTGGAGAAGTTCAGGTAGGCTTAGGCGGACTTTAGGGATGGATTCTTGGTATTTGGGGTTTTCTTCTGTTTTTTGGGTTGATCCTGTTCTTGTTTGGGATGTTTTTGACGTGTTTTGGGGTCTCCATTGGGTTTCGTTAGGTTCTCGTTGGTCGTAAAGGTAAAGCGGAGTGGATTGTGGGTTTTAGAGAAGATCAGGTGAGTTTTGATTTTTTTTCGTGGGAATTTCTTAATTTTTGTTGTTTTTTCTTCTGATGCAGTTCTTATTTGGGGTGTTTTTGATGTGTGTTGGTTTCTCCGTTTTGTTTTAGTTGGGTTCATGTTGGTCATCGTGTTGGAAAAGTGTAAATTGTGGTTTTTGGAGAACATCAGGTAGGTTTAGGGTGCTTTTGGGGTAGATCTATGGTTTTTGGGGAATTTCTTTCAGGTTTGGTGGTGATCCTGTTCTTTTTGGGGCTCTTTTTGACGTGTTTTGGGGTCTCCGTTGTGTTTTAGTTGGGTTCATGTTGGTCGTCATGGTGAGAAAGTGTAAATTGTGGGTTTTGGAGAAGTTCAGGTAGGCTTAGGCGGACTTTAGGGATGGATTCTTGGTATTTGGGGTTTTCTTCTGTTTTTTGGGTTGATCCTGTTCTTGTTTGGGATGTTTTTGACGTGTTTTGGGGTCTCCATTGGGTTTCGTTGGGTTTTCCGTGGTCATCGTGTTGGAAAAGTGTAAATTGTGGGTTTTGGAGAAGTTCAGGTAGGCTTAGGGGGACTTTAGGGATGGATTCATGGTATTTGGGGTTTTCTTCTGTTTTTTGGGTTGATCCTATTCTTTTGGGGGCTCTTTTTGACGCGTTTTGGGGTCTCCGTTGTGTTTTAGTTGGGTTCATGTTGGTCGTCATGGTGAGAAAGTGTAAATTGTGGGTTTTGGAGAACATCAGGTAGGTTTAGGGGGACTTTTGGGGTGGATCTATGGCTTTTGGGTTTTTCTTTCCTTTTTGGGGATGATCCTGTTCTTGTTTGAGGTGTTTTTGACGTGTTTTGGCGTCTCCATTGGGTTTCGTTGGGTTTTAGCGTGGTCATCATGTTGGAAAAGTGTATATTGTTTGTTTTGGAGAACTTCAGGTAGGCTTAGGGGGACTTTAGGGATGGATTCATGGTATTTGGGGTTTTCTTCTGTTTTTTGGGTTGATCCTGTTCTTTTTGGGGCTCTTTTTGACGTGTTTTGGGGTCTCCGTTTGGTTTTAGTTGGGTTCATGTTGGTCGTCATGGTGAGAAAGTGTAAATTTTGGGTTTTTGAGAACATCGGGTAGGTTTAGGGGGACTTTTGGGGTGGATCTATGGCTTTTGGTTTTTTTTTTTTCGTTTTTGGGTTTGATCCTGTTCTTCTTTGTGGTGTTTTTGACGTGTTTTCGTGTCTCCATTGGGTTTCGTTAGGTTCTCGTTGGTCGTAAAGTTAAAGCGGAGTGGATTGTGGGATTTAGAGAAGATCAGGTGAGTTTCGGTTGGTTTTCGTGGGAATTTCTTAGTTTTAGTTGTTTTTTCTTCTTATGCAGTTCTTGTTTGGGGTGTTTTTGACGTGTTTTGGGGTCTCCGTTGTGTTTTAGTTGGGTTCTTGTTGGTCATCATGGGGAATAAGTGTAAATTGTGGGTTTTGGAGAACATCAGGTAGGTTTAGGGGGACTTTTGGGGTGGATCTATGGCTTTTGGGGTTTTCTTTCGTTTTTGGGTTTGATCCTGTTCTTTTTGGGGCTCTTTTTGACGTGTTTTGGTGTCTCCATTGGGTTTCGTTAAGTTCTCGTTGGTCGTAAAGGTAAAGCGGAGTGGATAGTGGGATTTAGAGAAGATCAGGTGAGTTTCGATTGTTTTTCGTGGGAATTTCTTAATTTTTGTTGTTATTTCTTCTGATGCAGTTCTTATTTGTGGTGTTTTTGACGTGTTTTGGGTTATCCGTTGTGTTTTAGTTGGGTTCATGTTGGTCATCTTGTAGGACATGTGTAAATTGTGGGTTTTTGGAGAACATCAGGTTTGTTTAGGGGGACTTTTGGGGTGGATCTTTGGCTTTTGGGCTTTTCTTTCGTTTTTGAGTTTGATCCTGTTCTTGTTTGAGGTGTTTTTGTGTGTTTTGTGGTCTTTGTTGTGTTTTGTTGGGTTCTCGTTGGTCGTAAAGGTAAATGGGAGTGGATTGTGGGTTTTGGAGAAGATCAGGTGAGTTTCGGGTGGTTTTCATGGGAATTTCTTAGTTTTAGTTGTTTTTACTTCTGATGCAGTTCTTGTTTGGGGTGTTTTTGACGTGTTTTGGGGTCTCCGTTGTATTTTAGTTGGGTTCTTGTTGGTCATCATTGTGAAAAATTTTAAATTTTGGGTTTTGGAGAACATCGGGTAGGTTTAGGGGGACTTTTGGGGTGGATCTATGGCTTTTGGGTTTTTCTTTCGTTTTTGGGTTTGATCCTGTTCTTGTTTGGGATGTTTTTGACGTGTTTTGGGGTCTCCATTGGGTTTCGTTAGGTTCTCGTTGGTCGTAAAGGTAAAGGGGTGTGGATTGTGGGTTTTAGAGAAGATCAGGTGAGTTTTGATAGTTTTTCGTGGGAATTTGTTAATTTTTGTTGTTTTTTCTTCTGATGCAGTTCTTCTTTGGGGTGTTTTTGACGTGTTTTGGGTTATCCGTTGTGTTTAAGTTGGGTTCTTGTTGGTCATCATTGTGAAAAAGTGTAAATTGTGGTTTTTGGAGAACATCAGGTAGGTTTAGGGTGCTTTTGGGGTAGATCTATGGTTTTTGGGGAATTTCTTTCAGGTTTGGGTGTGATCCTGTTCTTTTTGGGGCTCTTTTTGACGTGTTTTGGGGTCTCCGTTGTGTTTTAGTTGGGTTCATGTTGGTCGTCATGGTGAGAAAGGGTAAATTGTGGGTTTTGGAGAACATCGTGTAGGTTTAGGGGGACTTTTGGGGTGGATCTTTGGCATTTGGATTTTTCTTTCATTTTTGGGGGTCATCCTGTTCTTGTTTGAGGTGTTTTTGACGGGTTTTGGGGTCTCCATTGGGTTTCGTTGGGTTTTAGCGTGGTCATCATGTTGGAAAAGTGTATATTGTTTGTTTTGGAGAACTTCAGGTAGGCTTAGGGGGACTTTTTGGATGGATTCATGGTATTTGGGGTTTTCTTCTGTTTTTTCTTCTGATGCAGTTCTTTTTGGGGCTCTTTTTGACGTGTTTTGGGGTCTCCGTTTGGTTTTAGTTGGGTTCATGTTGGTCGTCATGGTGAGAAAGTGTAAATTTTGGGTTTTTGAGAACATCGGGTAGGTTTAGGGGGACTTTTGGGGTGGATCTATGGCTTTTGGTTTTTTTTTTTTCGTTTTTGGGTTTGATCCTGTTCTTGTTTGGGGTGTTTTTGACGTGTTTTGGTGTCTCCATTGGGTTTCGTTAGGTTCTCGTTGGTCGTAAAGTTAAAGCGGAGTGGATTGTGGGATTTAGAGAAGATCAGGTGAGTTTCGGTTGGTTTTCGCGGGAATTTCTTAGTTTTAGTTGTTTTTCCTTCTTATGCAGTTCTTGTTTGGGGTGTTTTTGACGTGTTTTGGGTTCTCCGTTGTGTTTTAGTTGGGTTCTTGTTGGTCATCATGGGGAATAAGTGTAAATTGTGGGTTTTGGAGAACATCAGGTAGGTTTAGGGGGACTTTTGGGGTGGATCTATGGCTTTTGGGGTTTTCTTTCGTTTTTGGGTTTGATCCTGTTCTTGTTTGGGTTGTTTTTGACGTGTTTTGGGGTCTCCGTTGTGTTTTAGTTGGGTTCTTGTTGGTCATCATGGGGAATAAGTGTAAATTGTGGGTTTTGGAGAACATCAGGTAGGTTTAGGGGGACTTTTGTGGTGGATCTTTGGCTTTTGGGTTTTTCTTTCATTTTTGGGGGTGATCCTGTTCTTGTTTGGGGTGTTTTTGACGGGTTTTGGGGTCTCCATTCGGTTTCGTTGGGTTTTCCGTGGTCATCATGTTGGAAAAGTGTAAATTGTGGGTTTTGGAGAAGTTCAGGTAGGCTTAGGGGGACTTTAGGGATGGATTCATGGTATTCGGGGTTTTCTTCTGTTTTTTGGGTTGATCCTGTTCTTTTTGGGGCTCTTTTTGACGTGTTTTGGGGTCTCCGTTGTGTTTTAGTTGGGTTCATGTTGGTCGTCATGGTGAGAAAGTGTAAATTGTGGGTTTTATAGAACATCGGGTAGGTTTAGGGGGACTTTTGGGGTGGATCTATGGCTTTTGGGATTTCTTTCATTTTTGGGGGTGATCCTGTTCTTGTTTGAGGTGTTTTTGACGGGTTTTGGGGTCTCCATTGGGTTTCGTTGGGTTTTAGCGTGGTCATCGTGTTGGAAAAGTGTAAATTGTGGGTTTTGGAGAAGTTCAGGTAGGCTTAGGCGGACTTTAGGGATGGATTCTTGGTATTTGGGGTTTTCTTCTGTTTTTTGGGTTGATCCTGTTCTTGTTTGGGATGTTTTTGACGTGTTTTGGGGTCTCCATTGGGTTTCGTTAGGTTCTCGTTGGTCGTAAAGGTAAAGCGGAGTGGATTGTGGGTTTTAGAGAAGATCAGGTGAGTTTTGATTTTTTTTCGTGGGAATTTCTTAATTTTTGTTGTTTTTTCTTCTGATGCAGTTCTTATTTGGGGTGTTTTTGATGTGTGTTGGTTTCTCCGTTTTGTTTTAGTTGGGTTCATGTTGGTCATCGTGTTGGAAAAGTGTAAATTGTGGTTTTTGGAGAACATCAGGTAGGTTTAGGGTGCTTTTGGGGTAGATCTATGGTTTTTGGGGAATTTCTTTCAGGTTTGGTGGTGATCCTGTTCTTTTTGGGGCTCTTTTTGACGTGTTTTGGGGTCTCCGTTGTGTTTTAGTTGGGTTCATGTTGGTCGTCATGGTGAGAAAGTGTAAATTGTGGGTTTTGGAGAAGTTCAGGTAGGCTTAGGCGGACTTTAGGGATGGATTCTTGGTATTTGGGGTTTTCTTCTGTTTTTTGGGTTGATCCTGTTCTTGTTTGGGATGTTTTTGACGTGTTTTGGGGTCTCCATTGGGTTTCGTTCGGTTTTCCGTGGTCATCGTGTTGGAAAAGTGTAAATTGTGGGTTTGGAGAAGTTCAGGTAGGCTTAGGGGGACTTTAGGGATGGATTCATGGTATTTGGCGTTTTCTTCTGTTTTTTTAGGTTGATCCTGTTCTTTTTGGGGCTCTTTTTGACGTGTTTTTGGGTCTTCATTTGTTTTTATTTGCGTTCATGTTGGTCGTCATGGTGAAAAAGTGTAAATTGTGGGTTTTATAGAACATCGGGTAGGTTTAGGGGGACTTTTGGGGTGGATCTATGGCTTTTGGGGTTTTCTTTCGTTTTTGGGTTTGATCCTGTTCTTGTTTGGGTTGTTTTTGACGTGTTTTGGGGTCTCCGTTGTGTTTTAGTTGGGTTCTTGTTGGTCATCATGGGGAATAAGTGTAAATTGTGGGTTTTGGAGAACATCAGGTAGGTTTAGGGGGACTTTTGGTGTGGATCTTTGGCTTTTGGGTTTTTCTTTCATTTTTGGGGGTGATCCTGTTCTTGTTTGGGGTGGTTTTGACGTGTTTTAGGGTCTCCATTCGGTTTCGTTGGGTTTTCCGTGGTCATCATGTTGGAAAAGTGTAAATTGTGGGTTTTGGAGAAGTTCAGGTAGGCTTAGGGGGACTTTAGGGATGGATTCATGGTATTTGGGGTTTTCTTCTGTTTTTTGGGTTGATCCTGTTCTTTTTGGGGCTCTTTTTGACGTGTTTTAGGGTCTCTGTTGTGTTTTAGTTGGGTTCATGTTGGTCGTCATGGTGAGAAAGGGTAAATTGTGGGTTTTATAGAATATCGGGTAGGCTTAGGCGGACTTTTTGGATGGATTCATGGTATTTGGGGTTTTCTCCTGTTTTTTGGGTTTGATCCTGTTCTTTTTGGGGCTCTTTTTGACGTGTTTTGGGGTCTCCATTTTGCTTTAGTTGGGTTCTTGTTGGTCATCATGGGGAATAAGTGTAAACTGTGGGTTTTGGAGAACATCGTGTAATTTTAGGGGGACTTTTGGGGTGGATCTTTGGCTTTTGGGGTTTTCTTTCGTTTTTGGGTTTGATCCTGTTCTTGTTTGGGATGTTTTTGACGTGTTTTGGGGTCTCCATTGGGTTTCGTTAGGTTCTCGTTGGTCGTAAAGATAAAGCGGATTGGATTGTGGGATTTAGGTGAGTTTTGTGAGTTTTAGGTGAGTTTTTGGGATCAGGTGAGTTTCGTTGTTTTTCGTGGGAATTTCTTAATTTTTGTTGTTTTTTCTTCTGATGCAGTTCTTATTTGGGGTGTTTTTGATGTGTGTTGGGTTATCCGTTGTGTTTTAGTTGGGTTCATGTTGGTCATCGTGTTGGAAAAGTGTAAATTGTGGTTTTTGGAGAACATCAGGTAGGTTTAGGGTGCTTTTGGGGTAGATCTATGGTTCTTGGGGAATTTCTTTCATGTTTGGGGGTGATCCTGTTCTTTTTGGGGCTCTTTTTGACGTGTTTTGGGGTCTCCGTTGTGTTTTAGTTGGGTTCATGTTGGTCGTCATGGTGAGAAAGCGTAAATTGTGGGTTTTATAGAACATCGGGTGTTATAAATGGCTCAGGATTCAAATTAGGATTAAATAAAAAAATAGGATTTATTAAAAGAATATAAAGGAATAGAGGTAAGGAAACAGCGCTGGGTGCACCGGGAGTCTCTGCTCCACCAGGACGCACACCAGTTACATCAAGCAGCTGATTTTTATGCACCTAGACTAATACATATTCATTACTACTTCTAAAAAAGTAGATTATTATAATTAGCTTCCGGGGTCCAGTTCCTCCTACTGGAGCATGCGCATCAGTCTCCTCTGGGGGTCTCTAGGGGTCTTTCATGCTGAAGGCTCGTAGTCTTCCTCTCACCCTTTGTACTTACTCGGCACTATTCCAAGTTTATGGAACACTCTCTGTACACTCTCCGCAGGTCTTGTCTCCCAACCGTCCTTCAGCTTCTTTTTCCTTCCTCTTAATCTCTTGGCCCCCCCTGGCCAGATACCAAGGATCCTCATAGTATCCCATAACAGTCACTAGTTGTTATCAGTTGTTCTGAAACTCCCAGACATCAAACACAAACAGCTTTCTTATTTGACGCTTCACGAGTAATTAAAACATTCTTCCCCAGCCATTCACAGACACATCTATAGCAGTGTTAAGTTAATCTCGAAGAAGACAGGAAAAAAAACCCTGTAACTGTTAGAACTAGAAGTCAGGAATAACAAAAGCAAACAGGTTCATAAATTTAAGGAGTGTTTTCTGAAGACGTGATAAATTGACTGGAATGAGGGGGAGACTGGGGCACACTGCATCTGTGGTTCAAGAATTAAATTGCCAGTGCAGGGCCCAGAGGCAGACAGGATTCAAACAGAATTGTTCTTTATGGACACGAATTTATGGACACGAATTTATGGACACGAATTTATGGACACGAATTGGAATTGTTAAAACATTCCTCACATCGTGTAATTTTAGGGGGACTTTTGGGGTGGATCTATGGCTTTTGGGTTTTTCTTTCATTTTTGGGGGTGATCCTGTTCTTGTTTGAGGTGTTTTTGACGGGTTTTGGGGTCTCCATTGGGTTTCGTTGGGTTTTAGCGTGGTCTTAATGTTGGAAAATTGTATATTGTTTGTTTTGGAGAACTTCAGGTAGGCTTAGGGCGACTTTTTGGATGGATTCATGGTATTTGGGGTTTTCTTCTGTTTTTTGGGTTGATCCTGTTCTTTTTGGGGCTCTTTTTGACGTGTTTTGGGGTCTTCATTGGGTTTCGTTAGGTTCTCGTAGGTCGTAAAGGTAAAGGGGTGTGGATTGTGGGTTTTAGAGAAGATCAGGTGAGTTTGGATTGGTTTTCGTGGGAATTTCTTAATTTTTGTTGTTTTTTCTTCTTATGCAGTTCTTGTTTGGGGTGTTTTTGACGTGTTTTGGGGTCTCCGTTGTGTTTTAGATGGGTTCTTGTTGGTCATCATGGTGAAAAAGTGTAAATTGTGGGTTTTGGAGAACATCGTGTAGGTTTAGGGGGACTTTTGGGGTGGATCTATGGCTTTTGGGTTTTTCTTTCATTTTTGGGGGTGATCCTGTTCTTTTTGGGGTTCTTTTTGACGTGTTTTGGTGTCTCCATTGGGTTTCGTTAAGTTCTCGTTGGTCGTAAAGTTAAAGCGGAGTGGATAGTGGGATTTAGAGAAGATCAGGTGAGATTCGATTGTTTTTCGTGGGAATTTCTTAATTTTCGTTGTTTTTTCTTCTGATGCAGTTCTTATTTGGGGTGTTTTTGACGTGTTTTGGGTTATCCGTTTTATTTTAGTTGGGTTCATGTTGGTCATCTTGTTGGACAAGTGTAAATTGTGGGTTTTTGGAGAACATCAGGTTTGTTTAGGGGGACATTTGGGGTGGATCTTTGGCTTTTGGGTTTTTCTTTCATTTTTGAGTTTGATCCTGTTTTTGTTTGAGGTGTTTTTTTGTGTTTTGTGGTCTCCGTTGTGTTTTGTTGGGTTCTCGTTGGTCGTAAAGGTAAATGGGAGTGATTTGTGGGTTTTGGAGAAGATCAGGTGAGTTTCGGGTGGTTTTCATGGGAATTTATTAGTTTTTGTTGTTTTTTCTTCTGATGCAGTTCTTGTTTGGGGTGTTTTTGACGTGTTTTGGGGTCTCCGTTGTATTTTATTTGGGTTCTTGTTGGCCATCATTATGAAATATTTTAAATTTTGGGTTTTGGAGAACATCGGGTAGGTTTAGGGGGACTTTTGGGGTGGATCTATGGCGTTTGGGATTTTCTTTCGTTTTTGGGTTTGATCCTGTTCTTGTTTGGGGTGTTTTTGACGTGTTTTGGGGTCTTCATTAAGTTTCGTTAGGTTCTCGTTGGTCGTAAAGGTAAAGGGGTGTGGATTGTGGGTTTTAGAGAAGATCAGGTGAGTTTCAATTGTTTTTCGTGGGAATTTCTTAATTTTTGTTGTTTTTTCTTCTGATGCAGTTCTTATTTGGGGTGCTTTTGACGTGTGTTGGGTTATCCGTTGTGTTTTAGTTGGGTTCATGTTGGTCATCGTGTTGGAAAAGTGTAAATTGTGGTTTATGGAGAACATCAGGTAGGTTTAGGGTGCTTTTGGGGTAGATCTATGGTTTTTGGGGAATTTCTTTCAGGTTTGGTGGTGATCCTGTTCTTTTTGGGGCTCTTTTTGACGTGGTTTGTGGTGTCCGTTGAGTTTTGCTGAGTTCTCGTTGGTCGTAAATGTAAATGGGTGTGGATTGTGGGTTTTGGAGAAGATCAGGTGAGTTTCGGGTGGTTTTCGTGGGAATTTCTTAGTTTCTGTATTTTTTTTTTTTCTTCTGATGCATTTCTTTTTCGTGGTGTTTTTAACGTTTTTTGCGGTCTCCGTTGTGTTTTAGTTGGGTTCATGTTGGTCGTCATGGTGAAAAAGGTTAAATTGAGGGTTTTGGAGAATTTCGGGTAGGTTTAGGGGGACTTTTGGGGTGGATCTATGGCTTTTGTGTTTTTCTTTCTTTTTTGGGGGTGATCCTGTTCTTGTTTGGGGTGTTTTTGACGTGTTTTGGGGTCTCCATTTTGTTTCGTTGGGTTTTCCGTGGTCATCGTGTTGGAAAATTGTGAATTGTGGGTTTGGGAGAAGTTCAGGTAGGCTTAGGGGGACTTTAGGGATGGGTTCATGGTATTTGGGGTTTTCTTCTGTTTTTTGGGTTGATCCTGTTCTTTTTGGGGCTCTTTTTGACGTGTTTTGGGGTCTCCGTTTGATTTTAGTTGCGTTCATGTTGGTCGTCATGGTGAGAAAGTGTAAATTTTGGGTTTTGGAGAACATCGGGTAGGTTTAGGGGGACTTTTGGGGTGGATCTATGGCTTTTGGTTTTTTTTTTTCGTTTTTGGGTTTGATCTTCTTCTTGTTTGAGTTGTTTTTGACGTGTTTTGGAATCTCCGTTGGCTTTCGTTTGGTTCTCGTTGGTCGTAAAGTTAAAGCGGAGTGGATTGTGGGATTTGGAGAAGATCAGGTGAGTTTCGGTTGGTTTTCGTGGGAATTTCTTAGTTTCTGTTGTATTTTCTTCTGATGCAGTTCTTGTTTGGGGTGTTTTTGACGTGTTTTGGGGTCTCCGTTGTGTTTTAGTTGGGTTCTTGTTGGTCATCATGGGGAATAAGTGTAAATTGTGGGTTTTGGAGAACATCGGGTAGGTTTAGGGGGACTTTTGGGGTGGATCTATGGCTTTTGGTTTTTTTTTTTCGTTTTTGGGTTTGATCCTCTTCTTGTTTGGGGTGTTTTTGACGTGTTTTGGTGTCTCCATTGGGTTTCGTTAGGTTCTCGTTGGTCGTAAAGTTAAAGCGGAGTGGATTGTGGGATTTAGAGAAGATCAGGTGAGTTTCGGTTGGTTTTTGTGGGAATTTCTTAGTTTTAGTTGTTTTTTCTTCTTATGCAGTTCTTGTTTGGGGTGTTTTTGACGTGTTTTGGGGTCTCCGTTGTGTTTTAGTTGGGTTCTTGTTGGTCATCATGGGGAATAAGTGTAAATTGTGGGTTTTGGAGAACATCAGGTAGGTTTAGGGGGACTTTTGGGGTGGATCTATGGCTTTTGGGGTTTTCTTTCGTTTTTGGGTTTGATCCTGTTCTTTTTGGGGCTCTTTTTGACGTGTTTTGGTGTCTCCATTGGGTTTCGTTAAGTTCTCGTTGGTCGTAAAGGTAAAGCGGAGTGGATAGTGGGATTTAGAGAAGATCAGGTGAGTTTCGATTGATTTTCGTGGGAATTTCTTAGTTTTAGTTTTTTTTTCTTCTGATGCAGTTCTTATTTAGAGTGTTTTTGATGTGTTTTGGGTTATCCGTTGTGTTTTAGTTGGGTTCATGTTGGTCATCTTTTTGGACAAGTGTAAATTGTGGGTTTTGGAGAACATCAGGTAGGTTTAGGGGGCCTTTTGGGGTGGATCTTTGGCTTTTGGGTTTTTCTTTCGTTTTTGGGTTTGATCCTGTTCTTTTTTTGAAGTGTTTTTGACGTGTTCTTCGGCGTCCGTTGGGTTTTGATGGGTTCTCGTTTGACGTAAAGGTAAATGGGTGTGGATTGTGGTTTTTGGAGAAGATCAGGTGAGTTTCGGGTGGTTTTCGTGTGAATTTCTTAGTTTCTGTTGTATTTTCTTCTGATGCAGTTCTTGTTTGGGTTGTTTTTGACGTGTGTTAGGGTCTCCATTGTGTTTTAGTTGGGTTCTTGTTGCTCATCATGGTGAAAATGTGTGAATTGTGGGTTTTTGGAAAACATCAGGTAGGTTTAGGGGGATATTTGGGGGTGGATCTATGGCTTTTGGGGTTTTTCTTTTGTTTTTGGGTTTGATCCTGTTCTTGTTTGAGGTGTTTTTGACGTGTTTTGGGGTCTCCGTTGTGTTTTAATTGTGTTCTTGTAGGTCATCATGTTGAAAAACGTAAATTGTGGGTTTTGGAGATCTTTAGGTAGGGTTATGGGGACTTTATTGTGGATTCATGGTATTTGAGGTTTTCTTCTGTTTTTTGCGTTGATCCTATTCTTTTTGGGGCTCTTTTTGACGTGGTTTGTGGTGTCCGTTGAGTTTTGCTGAGTTCTCGTTGGTCGTAAATGTAAATGGGTGTGGATTGTGGGTTTTGGAGAAGATCAGGTGAGTTTCGGGTGGTTTTCGTGGGAATTTCTTAGTTTCTGTATTTTTTTTTTTTCTTCTGATGCATTTCTTTTTCGTGGTGTTTTTAACGTTTTTTGCGGTCTCCGTTGTGTTTTAGTTGGGTTCATGTTGGTCGTCATGGTGAAAAAGGTTAAATTGTGGGTTTTGGAGAACTTCGGGTAGGTTTAGGGGGACTTTTGGGGTGGATCTATGGCTTTTGGGGTTTTCTTTCGTTTTTGGGTTTGATCCTCTTCCTGTTTGGGGTGTTTTTGACGTGTTTTGTGGTGTCCATTGGGTTTCGTTTGGTTCTCGTTGGTCGTAAAGTTAAAGCGGAGTGGATTGTGGGATTTGGAGAAGATCAGGTGAGTTTCGGGTGGTTTTCGTGGGAATTTCTTAGTTTCTGTTGTTTTTTCTTCTGATGCAGTTCTTGTTTGGGGTGTTTTTGACGTGTTTTGGGGTCTCCGTTTGGTTTTAGTTGGGTTCTTGTTGGTCATCGTGTTGGAAAGGTGTAAATTGTGTTTTTTGGAGAACATCAGGTAGGTTTAGGGGGACTTTTGGGGTGGATCTATGGTTTTGGGGAATTTCTTCATTTTTGGGGGTGATCCTGTTCTTTTTGGGGCAATTTTTGACGTGTTCTGGGGTCTCCGTTTGGATTTAGTTTTGTTCATGTTGGTCGTCATGGTGAGAAAGTGTAAATTGTGGGTTTTGGAGAACATCGGGTAGGTTTATGGGGAATTTTGGGGTGGATCTATGGCTTTTGGGTTTTTCTTTCGTTTTTGGGTTTGATCCTGTTCTTGTTTGGGATGTTTTTGACGTGTTTTGGGGTCTCCATTGGGTTTCGTTAGGTTCTCGTTGGTCGTAAAGGTAAAGGGGTGTGGATTGTGGGTTTTAGAGAAGATCAGGTGAGTTTTGATAGTTTTTCGTGGGAATTTGTTAATTTTTGTTGTTTTTTCTTCTGATGCAGTTCTTCTTTGGGGTGTTTTTGACGTGTTTTGGGTTATCCGTTGTGTTTAAGTTGGGTTCTTGTTGGTCATCATTGTGAAAAAGTGTAAATTGTGGTTTTTGGAGAACATCAGGTAGGTTTAGGGTGCTTTTGGGGTAGATCTATGGTTTTTGGGGAATTTCTTTCAGGTTTGGGTGTGATCCTGTTCTTTTTGGGGCTCTTTTTGACGTGTTTTGGGGTCTCCGTTGTGTTTTAGTTGGGTTCATGTTGGTCGTCATGGTGAGAAAGGGTAAATTGTGGGTTTTGGAGAACATCGTGTAGGTTTAGGGGGACTTTTGGGGTGGATCTTTGGCATTTGGATTTTTCTTTCATTTTTGGGGGTCATCCTGTTCTTGTTTGAGGTGTTTTTGACGGGTTTTGGGGTCTCCATTGGGTTTCGTTGGGTTTTAGCGTGGTCATCATGTTGGAAAAGTGTATATTGTTTGTTTTGGAGAACTTCAGGTAGGCTTAGGGGGACTTTTTGGATGGATTCATGGTATTTGGGGTTTTCTTCTGTTTTTTCTTCTGATGCAGTTCTTTTTGGGGCTCTTTTTGACGTGTTTTGGGGTCTCCGTTTGGTTTTAGTTGGGTTCATGTTGGTCGTCATGGTGAGAAAGTGTAAATTTTGGGTTTTTGAGAACATCGGGTAGGTTTAGGGGGACTTTTGGGGTGGATCTATGGCTTTTGGTTTTTTTTTTTTCGTTTTTGGGTTTGATCCTGTTCTTGTTTGGGGTGTTTTTGACGTGTTTTGGTGTCTCCATTGGGTTTCGTTAGGTTCTCGTTGGTCGTAAAGTTAAAGCGGAGTGGATTGTGGGATTTAGAGAAGATCAGGTGAGTTTCGGTTGGTTTTCGCGGGAATTTCTTAGTTTTAGTTGTTTTTCCTTCTTATGCAGTTCTTGTTTGGGGTGTTTTTGACGTGTTTTGGGTTCTCCGTTGTGTTTTAGTTGGGTTCTTGTTGGTCATCATGGGGAATAAGTGTAAATTGTGGGTTTTGGAGAACATCAGGTAGGTTTAGGGGGACTTTTGGGGTGGATCTATGGCTTTTGGGGTTTTCTTTCGTTTTTGGGTTTGATCCTGTTCTTGTTTGGGTTGTTTTTGACGTGTTTTGGGGTCTCCGTTGTGTTTTAGTTGGGTTCTTGTTGGTCATCATGGGGAATAAGTGTAAATTGTGGGTTTTGGAGAACATCAGGTAGGTTTAGGGGGACTTTTGTGGTGGATCTTTGGCTTTTGGGTTTTTCTTTCATTTTTGGGGGTGATCCTGTTCTTGTTTGGGGTGTTTTTGACGGGTTTTGGGGTCTCCATTCGGTTTCGTTGGGTTTTCCGTGGTCATCATGTTGGAAAAGTGTAAATTGTGGGTTTTGGAGAAGTTCAGGTAGGCTTAGGGGGACTTTAGGGATGGATTCATGGTATTCGGGGTTTTCTTCTGTTTTTTGGGTTGATCCTGTTCTTTTTGGGGCTCTTTTTGACGTGTTTTGGGGTCTCCGTTGTGTTTTAGTTGGGTTCATGTTGGTCGTCATGGTGAGAAAGTGTAAATTGTGGGTTTTATAGAACATCGGGTAGGTTTAGGGGGACTTTTGGGGTGGATCTATGGCTTTTGGGATTTCTTTCATTTTTGGGGGTGATCCTGTTCTTGTTTGAGGTGTTTTTGACGGGTTTTGGGGTCTCCATTGGGTTTCGTTGGGTTTTAGCGTGGTCATCGTGTTGGAAAAGTGTAAATTGTGGGTTTTGGAGAAGTTCAGGTAGGCTTAGGCGGACTTTAGGGATGGATTCTTGGTATTTGGGGTTTTCTTCTGTTTTTTGGGTTGATCCTGTTCTTGTTTGGGATGTTTTTGACGTGTTTTGGGGTCTCCATTGGGTTTCGTTAGGTTCTCGTTGGTCGTAAAGGTAAAGCGGAGTGGATTGTGGGTTTTAGAGAAGATCAGGTGAGTTTTGATTTTTTTTCGTGGGAATTTCTTAATTTTTGTTGTTTTTTCTTCTGATGCAGTTCTTATTTGGGGTGTTTTTGATGTGTGTTGGTTTCTCCGTTTTGTTTTAGTTGGGTTCATGTTGGTCATCGTGTTGGAAAAGTGTAAATTGTGGTTTTTGGAGAACATCAGGTAGGTTTAGGGTGCTTTTGGGGTAGATCTATGGTTTTTGGGGAATTTCTTTCAGGTTTGGTGGTGATCCTGTTCTTTTTGGGGCTCTTTTTGACGTGTTTTGGGGTCTCCGTTGTGTTTTAGTTGGGTTCATGTTGGTCGTCATGGTGAGAAAGTGTAAATTGTGGGTTTTGGAGAAGTTCAGGTAGGCTTAGGCGGACTTTAGGGATGGATTCTTGGTATTTGGGGTTTTCTTCTGTTTTTTGGGTTGATCCTGTTCTTGTTTGGGATGTTTTTGACGTGTTTTGGGGTCTCCATTGGGTTTCGTTCGGTTTTCCGTGGTCATCGTGTTGGAAAAGTGTAAATTGTGGGTTTGGAGAAGTTCAGGTAGGCTTAGGGGGACTTTAGGGATGGATTCATGGTATTTGGCGTTTTCTTCTGTTTTTTTAGGTTGATCCTGTTCTTTTTGGGGCTCTTTTTGACGTGTTTTTGGGTCTTCATTTGTTTTTATTTGCGTTCATGTTGGTCGTCATGGTGAAAAAGTGTAAATTGTGGGTTTTATAGAACATCGGGTAGGTTTAGGGGGACTTTTGGGGTGGATCTATGGCTTTTGGGGTTTTCTTTCGTTTTTGGGTTTGATCCTGTTCTTGTTTGGGTTGTTTTTGACGTGTTTTGGGGTCTCCGTTGTGTTTTAGTTGGGTTCTTGTTGGTCATCATGGGGAATAAGTGTAAATTGTGGGTTTTGGAGAACATCAGGTAGGTTTAGGGGGACTTTTGGTGTGGATCTTTGGCTTTTGGGTTTTTCTTTCATTTTTGGGGGTGATCCTGTTCTTGTTTGGGGTGGTTTTGACGTGTTTTAGGGTCTCCATTCGGTTTCGTTGGGTTTTCCGTGGTCATCATGTTGGAAAAGTGTAAATTGTGGGTTTTGGAGAAGTTCAGGTAGGCTTAGGGGGACTTTAGGGATGGATTCATGGTATTTGGGGTTTTCTTCTGTTTTTTGGGTTGATCCTGTTCTTTTTGGGGCTCTTTTTGACGTGTTTTAGGGTCTCTGTTGTGTTTTAGTTGGGTTCATGTTGGTCGTCATGGTGAGAAAGGGTAAATTGTGGGTTTTATAGAATATCGGGTAGGCTTAGGCGGACTTTTTGGATGGATTCATGGTATTTGGGGTTTTCTCCTGTTTTTTGGGTTTGATCCTGTTCTTTTTGGGGCTCTTTTTGACGTGTTTTGGGGTCTCCATTTTGCTTTAGTTGGGTTCTTGTTGGTCATCATGGGGAATAAGTGTAAACTGTGGGTTTTGGAGAACATCGTGTAATTTTAGGGGGACTTTTGGGGTGGATCTTTGGCTTTTGGGGTTTTCTTTCGTTTTTGGGTTTGATCCTGTTCTTGTTTGGGATGTTTTTGACGTGTTTTGGGGTCTCCATTGGGTTTCGTTAGGTTCTCGTTGGTCGTAAAGATAAAGCGGATTGGATTGTGGGATTTAGGTGAGTTTTGTGAGTTTTAGGTGAGTTTTTGGGATCAGGTGAGTTTCGTTGTTTTTCGTGGGAATTTCTTAATTTTTGTTGTTTTTTCTTCTGATGCAGTTCTTATTTGGGGTGTTTTTGATGTGTGTTGGGTTATCCGTTGTGTTTTAGTTGGGTTCATGTTGGTCATCGTGTTGGAAAAGTGTAAATTGTGGTTTTTGGAGAACATCAGGTAGGTTTAGGGTGCTTTTGGGGTAGATCTATGGTTCTTGGGGAATTTCTTTCATGTTTGGGGGTGATCCTGTTCTTTTTGGGGCTCTTTTTGACGTGTTTTGGGGTCTCCGTTGTGTTTTAGTTGGGTTCATGTTGGTCGTCATGGTGAGAAAGCGTAAATTGTGGGTTTTATAGAACATCGGGTGTTATAAATGGCTCAGGATTCAAATTAGGATTAAATAAAAAAATAGGATTTATTAAAAGAATATAAAGGAATAGAGGTAAGGAAACAGCGCTGGGTGCACCGGGAGTCTCTGCTCCACCAGGACGCACACCAGTTACATCAAGCAGCTGATTTTTATGCACCTAGACTAATACATATTCATTACTACTTCTAAAAAAGTAGATTATTATAATTAGCTTCCGGGGTCCAGTTCCTCCTACTGGAGCATGCGCATCAGTCTCCTCTGGGGGTCTCTAGGGGTCTTTCATGCTGAAGGCTCGTAGTCTTCCTCTCACCCTTTGTACTTACTCGGCACTATTCCAAGTTTATGGAACACTCTCTGTACACTCTCCGCAGGTCTTGTCTCCCAACCGTCCTTCAGCTTCTTTTTCCTTCCTCTTAATCTCTTGGCCCCCCCTGGCCAGATACCAAGGATCCTCATAGTATCCCATAACAGTCACTAGTTGTTATCAGTTGTTCTGAAACTCCCAGACATCAAACACAAACAGCTTTCTTATTTGACGCTTCACGAGTAATTAAAACATTCTTCCCCAGCCATTCACAGACACATCTATAGCAGTGTTAAGTTAATCTCGAAGAAGACAGGAAAAAAAACCCTGTAACTGTTAGAACTAGAAGTCAGGAATAACAAAAGCAAACAGGTTCATAAATTTAAGGAGTGTTTTCTGAAGACGTGATAAATTGACTGGAATGAGGGGGAGACTGGGGCACACTGCATCTGTGGTTCAAGAATTAAATTGCCAGTGCAGGGCCCAGAGGCAGACAGGATTCAAACAGAATTGTTCTTTATGGACACGAATTTATGGACACGAATTTATGGACACGAATTTATGGACACGAATTGGAATTGTTAAAACATTCCTCACATCGTGTAATTTTAGGGGGACTTTTGGGGTGGATCTATGGCTTTTGGGTTTTTCTTTCATTTTTGGGGGTGATCCTGTTCTTGTTTGAGGTGTTTTTGACGGGTTTTGGGGTCTCCATTGGGTTTCGTTGGGTTTTAGCGTGGTCTTAATGTTGGAAAATTGTATATTGTTTGTTTTGGAGAACTTCAGGTAGGCTTAGGGCGACTTTTTGGATGGATTCATGGTATTTGGGGTTTTCTTCTGTTTTTTGGGTTGATCCTGTTCTTTTTGGGGCTCTTTTTGACGTGTTTTGGGGTCTTCATTGGGTTTCGTTAGGTTCTCGTAGGTCGTAAAGGTAAAGGGGTGTGGATTGTGGGTTTTAGAGAAGATCAGGTGAGTTTGGATTGGTTTTCGTGGGAATTTCTTAATTTTTGTTGTTTTTTCTTCTTATGCAGTTCTTGTTTGGGGTGTTTTTGACGTGTTTTGGGGTCTCCGTTGTGTTTTAGATGGGTTCTTGTTGGTCATCATGGTGAAAAAGTGTAAATTGTGGGTTTTGGAGAACATCGTGTAGGTTTAGGGGGACTTTTGGGGTGGATCTATGGCTTTTGGGTTTTTCTTTCATTTTTGGGGGTGATCCTGTTCTTTTTGGGGTTCTTTTTGACGTGTTTTGGTGTCTCCATTGGGTTTCGTTAAGTTCTCGTTGGTCGTAAAGTTAAAGCGGAGTGGATAGTGGGATTTAGAGAAGATCAGGTGAGATTCGATTGTTTTTCGTGGGAATTTCTTAATTTTCGTTGTTTTTTCTTCTGATGCAGTTCTTATTTGGGGTGTTTTTGACGTGTTTTGGGTTATCCGTTTTATTTTAGTTGGGTTCATGTTGGTCATCTTGTTGGACAAGTGTAAATTGTGGGTTTTTGGAGAACATCAGGTTTGTTTAGGGGGACATTTGGGGTGGATCTTTGGCTTTTGGGTTTTTCTTTCATTTTTGAGTTTGATCCTGTTTTTGTTTGAGGTGTTTTTTTGTGTTTTGTGGTCTCCGTTGTGTTTTGTTGGGTTCTCGTTGGTCGTAAAGGTAAATGGGAGTGATTTGTGGGTTTTGGAGAAGATCAGGTGAGTTTCGGGTGGTTTTCATGGGAATTTATTAGTTTTTGTTGTTTTTTCTTCTGATGCAGTTCTTGTTTGGGGTGTTTTTGACGTGTTTTGGGGTCTCCGTTGTATTTTATTTGGGTTCTTGTTGGCCATCATTATGAAATATTTTAAATTTTGGGTTTTGGAGAACATCGGGTAGGTTTAGGGGGACTTTTGGGGTGGATCTATGGCGTTTGGGATTTTCTTTCGTTTTTGGGTTTGATCCTGTTCTTGTTTGGGGTGTTTTTGACGTGTTTTGGGGTCTTCATTAAGTTTCGTTAGGTTCTCGTTGGTCGTAAAGGTAAAGGGGTGTGGATTGTGGGTTTTAGAGAAGATCAGGTGAGTTTCAATTGTTTTTCGTGGGAATTTCTTAATTTTTGTTGTTTTTTCTTCTGATGCAGTTCTTATTTGGGGTGCTTTTGACGTGTGTTGGGTTATCCGTTGTGTTTTAGTTGGGTTCATGTTGGTCATCGTGTTGGAAAAGTGTAAATTGTGGTTTATGGAGAACATCAGGTAGGTTTAGGGTGCTTTTGGGGTAGATCTATGGTTTTTGGGGAATTTCTTTCAGGTTTGGTGGTGATCCTGTTCTTTTTGGGGCTCTTTTTGACGTGGTTTGTGGTGTCCGTTGAGTTTTGCTGAGTTCTCGTTGGTCGTAAATGTAAATGGGTGTGGATTGTGGGTTTTGGAGAAGATCAGGTGAGTTTCGGGTGGTTTTCGTGGGAATTTCTTAGTTTCTGTATTTTTTTTTTTTCTTCTGATGCATTTCTTTTTCGTGGTGTTTTTAACGTTTTTTGCGGTCTCCGTTGTGTTTTAGTTGGGTTCATGTTGGTCGTCATGGTGAAAAAGGTTAAATTGAGGGTTTTGGAGAATTTCGGGTAGGTTTAGGGGGACTTTTGGGGTGGATCTATGGCTTTTGTGTTTTTCTTTCTTTTTTGGGGGTGATCCTGTTCTTGTTTGGGGTGTTTTTGACGTGTTTTGGGGTCTCCATTTTGTTTCGTTGGGTTTTCCGTGGTCATCGTGTTGGAAAATTGTGAATTGTGGGTTTGGGAGAAGTTCAGGTAGGCTTAGGGGGACTTTAGGGATGGGTTCATGGTATTTGGGGTTTTCTTCTGTTTTTTGGGTTGATCCTGTTCTTTTTGGGGCTCTTTTTGACGTGTTTTGGGGTCTCCGTTTGATTTTAGTTGCGTTCATGTTGGTCGTCATGGTGAGAAAGTGTAAATTTTGGGTTTTGGAGAACATCGGGTAGGTTTAGGGGGACTTTTGGGGTGGATCTATGGCTTTTGGTTTTTTTTTTTCGTTTTTGGGTTTGATCTTCTTCTTGTTTGAGTTGTTTTTGACGTGTTTTGGAATCTCCGTTGGCTTTCGTTTGGTTCTCGTTGGTCGTAAAGTTAAAGCGGAGTGGATTGTGGGATTTGGAGAAGATCAGGTGAGTTTCGGTTGGTTTTCGTGGGAATTTCTTAGTTTCTGTTGTATTTTCTTCTGATGCAGTTCTTGTTTGGGGTGTTTTTGACGTGTTTTGGGGTCTCCGTTGTGTTTTAGTTGGGTTCTTGTTGGTCATCATGGGGAATAAGTGTAAATTGTGGGTTTTGGAGAACATCGGGTAGGTTTAGGGGGACTTTTGGGGTGGATCTATGGCTTTTGGTTTTTTTTTTTCGTTTTTGGGTTTGATCCTCTTCTTGTTTGGGGTGTTTTTGACGTGTTTTGGTGTCTCCATTGGGTTTCGTTAGGTTCTCGTTGGTCGTAAAGTTAAAGCGGAGTGGATTGTGGGATTTAGAGAAGATCAGGTGAGTTTCGGTTGGTTTTTGTGGGAATTTCTTAGTTTTAGTTGTTTTTTCTTCTTATGCAGTTCTTGTTTGGGGTGTTTTTGACGTGTTTTGGGGTCTCCGTTGTGTTTTAGTTGGGTTCTTGTTGGTCATCATGGGGAATAAGTGTAAATTGTGGGTTTTGGAGAACATCAGGTAGGTTTAGGGGGACTTTTGGGGTGGATCTATGGCTTTTGGGGTTTTCTTTCGTTTTTGGGTTTGATCCTGTTCTTTTTGGGGCTCTTTTTGACGTGTTTTGGTGTCTCCATTGGGTTTCGTTAAGTTCTCGTTGGTCGTAAAGGTAAAGCGGAGTGGATAGTGGGATTTAGAGAAGATCAGGTGAGTTTCGATTGATTTTCGTGGGAATTTCTTAGTTTTAGTTTTTTTTTCTTCTGATGCAGTTCTTATTTAGAGTGTTTTTGATGTGTTTTGGGTTATCCGTTGTGTTTTAGTTGGGTTCATGTTGGTCATCTTTTTGGACAAGTGTAAATTGTGGGTTTTGGAGAACATCAGGTAGGTTTAGGGGGCCTTTTGGGGTGGATCTTTGGCTTTTGGGTTTTTCTTTCGTTTTTGGGTTTGATCCTGTTCTTTTTTTGAAGTGTTTTTGACGTGTTCTTCGGCGTCCGTTGGGTTTTGATGGGTTCTCGTTTGACGTAAAGGTAAATGGGTGTGGATTGTGGTTTTTGGAGAAGATCAGGTGAGTTTCGGGTGGTTTTCGTGTGAATTTCTTAGTTTCTGTTGTATTTTCTTCTGATGCAGTTCTTGTTTGGGTTGTTTTTGACGTGTGTTAGGGTCTCCATTGTGTTTTAGTTGGGTTCTTGTTGCTCATCATGGTGAAAATGTGTGAATTGTGGGTTTTTGGAAAACATCAGGTAGGTTTAGGGGGATATTTGGGGGTGGATCTATGGCTTTTGGGGTTTTTCTTTTGTTTTTGGGTTTGATCCTGTTCTTGTTTGAGGTGTTTTTGACGTGTTTTGGGGTCTCCGTTGTGTTTTAATTGTGTTCTTGTAGGTCATCATGTTGAAAAACGTAAATTGTGGGTTTTGGAGATCTTTAGGTAGGGTTATGGGGACTTTATTGTGGATTCATGGTATTTGAGGTTTTCTTCTGTTTTTTGCGTTGATCCTATTCTTTTTGGGGCTCTTTTTGACGTGGTTTGTGGTGTCCGTTGAGTTTTGCTGAGTTCTCGTTGGTCGTAAATGTAAATGGGTGTGGATTGTGGGTTTTGGAGAAGATCAGGTGAGTTTCGGGTGGTTTTCGTGGGAATTTCTTAGTTTCTGTATTTTTTTTTTTTCTTCTGATGCATTTCTTTTTCGTGGTGTTTTTAACGTTTTTTGCGGTCTCCGTTGTGTTTTAGTTGGGTTCATGTTGGTCGTCATGGTGAAAAAGGTTAAATTGTGGGTTTTGGAGAACTTCGGGTAGGTTTAGGGGGACTTTTGGGGTGGATCTATGGCTTTTGGGGTTTTCTTTCGTTTTTGGGTTTGATCCTCTTCCTGTTTGGGGTGTTTTTGACGTGTTTTGTGGTGTCCATTGGGTTTCGTTTGGTTCTCGTTGGTCGTAAAGTTAAAGCGGAGTGGATTGTGGGATTTGGAGAAGATCAGGTGAGTTTCGGGTGGTTTTCGTGGGAATTTCTTAGTTTCTGTTGTTTTTTCTTCTGATGCAGTTCTTGTTTGGGGTGTTTTTGACGTGTTTTGGGGTCTCCGTTTGGTTTTAGTTGGGTTCTTGTTGGTCATCGTGTTGGAAAGGTGTAAATTGTGTTTTTTGGAGAACATCAGGTAGGTTTAGGGGGACTTTTGGGGTGGATCTATTGTTTTGGGGAATTTCTTCATTTTTGGGGGTGATCCTGTTCTTTTTGGGGCAATTTTTGACGTGTTCTGGGGTCTCCGTTTGGATTTAGTTTTGTTCATGTTGGTCGTCATGGTGAGAAAGTGTAAATTGTGGGTTTTGGAGAACATCGGGTAGGTTTATGGGGAATTTTGGGGTGGATCTATGGCTTTTGGGGATTTCTTTCGTTTTGGGGTTTGATCCTCTTCTTGTTTGTTTTTTTTTTTCATGTTTTTCCTGGAGTCCGTTGGGTTTCATTAGGTTCTCGTTGGTCGTAAAGGTAAATGGGAGTGGATTGTGGGTTTTGGAGAAGATCAGGTGAGTTTCGGTTGGTTTTCGTGGGAATTTCTTAGTTTCTGTTGTATTTTCTTCTGATGCAGTTCTTGTTTGGGGTGTTTTTGACGTGTTTTGGGGTCTCCGTTGTGTTTTAGTTGGGTTCTTGTTGGTCATCATGGGGAATAAGTGTAAATTGTGGGTTTTGGAGAACATCGGGTAGGTTTAGGGGGACTTTTGGGGTGGATCTATGGCTTTTGGTTTTTTTTTTTCGTTTTTGGGTTTGATCCTGTTCTTGTTTGGGGTGTTTTTGACGTGTTTTGGTGTCTCCATTGGGTTTCGTTAGGTTCTCGTTGGTCGTAAAGTTAAAGCGGAGTGGATTGTGGGATTTAGAGAAGATCAGGTGAGTTTCGGTTGGTTTTTGTGGGAATTTCTTAGTTTTAGTTGTTTTTTCTTCTTATGCAGTTCTTGTTTGGGGTGTTTTTGACGTGTTTTGGGGTCTCCGTTGTGTTTTAGTTGGGTTCTTGTTGGTCATCATGGGGAATAAGTGTAAATTGTGGGTTTTGGAGAACATCAGGTAGGTTTAGGGGGACTTTTGGGGTGGATCTATGGCTTTTGGGGTTTTCTTTCGTTTTTGGGTTTGATCCTGTTCTTTTTGGGGCTCTTTTTGACGTGTTTTGGTGTCTCCATTGGGTTTCGTTAAGTTCTCGTTGGTCGTAAAGTTAAAGCGGAGTGGATAGTGGGATTTAGAGAAGATCAGGTGAGTTTCGATTGATTTTCGTGGGAATTTCTTAGTTTTAGTTTTTTTTTCTTCTGATGCAGTTCTTATTTAGAGTGTTTTTGATGTGTTTTGGGTTATCCGTTGTGTTTTAGTTGGGTTCATGTTGGTCATCTTTTTGGACAAGTGTAAATTGTGGGTTTTGGAGAACATCAGGTAGGTTTAGGGGGCCTTTTGGGGTGGATCTTTGGCTTTTGGGTTTTTCTTTCGTTTTTGGGTTTGATCCTGTTCTTTTTTTGAAGTGTTTTTGACGTGTTCTTCGGCGTCCGTTGGGTTTTGATGGGTTCTCGTTTGACGTAAAGGTAAATGGGTGTGGATTGTGGTTTTTGGAGAAGATCAGGTGAGTTTCGGGTGGTTTTCGTGTGAATTTCTTAGTTTCTGTTGTATTTTCTTCTGATGCAGTTCTTGTTTGGGTTGTTTTTGACGTGTGTTAGGGTCTCCATTGTGTTTTAGTTGGGTTCTTGTTGCTCATCATGGTGAAAATGTGTGAATTGTGGGTTTTTGGAAAACATCAGGTAGGTTTAGGGGGATATTTGGGGGTGGATCTATGGCTTTTGGGGTTTTTCTTTTGTTTTTGGGTTTGATCCTGTTCTTGTTTGAGGTGTTTTTGACGTGTTTTGGGGTCTCCGTTGTGTTTTAATTGTGTTCTTGTAGGTCATCATGTTGAAAAACGTAAATTGTGGGTTTTGGAGATCTTTAGGTAGGGTTATGGGGACTTTATTGTGGATTCATGGTATTTGAGGTTTTCTTCTGTTTTTTGCGTTGATCCTATTCTTTTTGGGGCTCTTTTTGACGTGGTTTGTGGTGTCCGTTGAGTTTTGCTGAGTTCTCGTTGGTCGTAAATGTAAATGGGTGTGGATTGTGGGTTTTGGAGAAGATCAGGTGAGTTTCGGGTGGTTTTCGTGGGAATTTCTTAGTTTCTGTATTTTTTTTTTTTCTTCTGATGCATTTCTTTTTCGTGGTGTTTTTAACGTTTTTTGCAGTCTCCGTTGTGTTTTAGTTGGGTTCATGTTGGTCGTCATGGTGAAAAAGGTTAAATTGTGGGTTTTGGAGAACTTCGGGTAGGTTTAGGGGGACTTTTGGGGTGGATCTATGGCTTTTGGGGTTTTCTTTCGTTTTTGGGTTTGATCCTCTTCCTGTTTGGGGTGTTTTTGACGTGTTTTGTGGTGTCCATTGGGTTTCGTTTGGTTCTCGTTGGTCGTAAAGTTAAAGCGGAGTGGATTGTGGGATTTGGAGAAGATCAGGTGAGTTTCGGGTGGTTTTCGTGGGAATTTCTTAGTTTCTGTTGTTTTTTCTTCTGATGCAGTTCTTGTTTGGGGTGTTTTTGACGTGTTTTGGGGTCTCCGTTTGGTTTTAGTTGGGTTCTTGTTGGTCATCGTGTTGGAAAGGTGTAAATTGTGTTTTTTGGAGAACATCAGGTAGGTTTAGGGGGACTTTTGGGGTGGATCTATGGTTTTGGGGAATTTCTTCATTTTTGGGGGTGATCCTGTTCTTTTTGGGGCAATTTTTGACGTGTTCTGGGGTCTCCGTTTGGATTTAGTTTTGTTCATGTTGGTCGTCATGGTGAGAAAGTGTAAATTGTGGGTTTTGGAGAACATCGGGTAGGTTTATGGGGAATTTTGGGGTGGATCTATGGCTTTTGGGGATTTCTTTCGTTTTGGGGTTTGATCCTCTTCTTGTTTGTTTTTTTTTTTTATGTTTTTCCTGGAGTCCGTTGGGTTTCATTAGGTTCTCGTTGGTCGTAAAGGTAAATGGGAGTGGATTGTGGGTTTTGGAGAAGATCAGGTGAGTTTCGGTTGGTTTTCGTGGGAATTTCTTAGTTTTAGTTGTTTTTTCTTCTTATGCAGTTCTTGTTTGGGGTGTTTTTGACGTGTTTTTTGGTCTCCGTTGTGTTTTAGTTGGGTTCTTGTTGGTCATCATGGGGAATAAGTGTAAATTGTGTGTTTTGGAGAACATCGGGTAGGTTTAGGGGGACTTTTGGGGTGGATCTATGGCTTTTGGTTTTTTTTTTTCGTTTTTGGGTTTGATCCTGTTCTTTTTGGGGCTCTTTTTGACGTGTTTTGGTGTCTCCATTGGGTTTCGTTAAGTTCTCGTTGGTCGTAAAGGTAAAGCGGAGTGGATAGTGGGATTTAGAGAAGATCAGGTGAGTTTCGATTGATTTTCGTGGGAATTTCTTAGTTTTAGTTTTTTTTTCTTCTGATGCAGTTCTTATTTAGAGTGTTTTTGATGTGTTTTGGGTTATCCGTTGTGTTTTAGTTGGGTTCTTGTTGGTCATCTTGTTGGACAAGTGTAAATTGTGGGTTTTGGAGAACATCAGGTAGGTTTAGGGGGCCTTTTGGGGTGGATCTTTGGCTTTTGGGTTTTTCTTTCGTTTTTGGGTTTGATCCTGTTCTTTTTTTGAAGTGTTTTTGACGTGTTCTTCGGCGTCCGTTGGGTTTTGATGGGTTCTCGTTTGACGTAAAGGTAAATGGGTGTGGATTGTGGTTTTTGGAGAAGATCAGGTGAGTTTCGGGTGGTTTTCGTGTGAATTTCTTAGTTTCTGTTGTATTTTCTTCTGATGCAGTTCTTGTTTGGGTTGTTTTTGACGTGTGTTAGGGTCTCCATTGTGTTTTAGTTGGGTTCTTGTTGCTCATCATGGTGAAAATGTGTGAATTGTGGGTTTTTGGAAAACATCAGGTAGGTTTAGGGGGATATTTGGGGGTGGATCTATGGCTTTTGGGGTTTTTCTTTTGTTTTTGGGTTTGATCCTGTTCTTGTTTGAGGTGTTTTTGACGTGTTTTGGGGTCTCCGTTGTGTTTTAATTGTGTTCTTGTAGGTCATCATGTTGAAAAACGTAAATTGTGGGTTTTGGAGATCTTTAGGTAGGGTTATGGGGACTTTATTGTGGATTCATGGTATTTGAGGTTTTCTTCTGTTTTTTGCGTTGATCCTATTCTTTTTGGGGCTCTTTTTGACGTGGTTTGTGGTGTCCGTTGAGTTTTGCTGAGTTCTCGTTGGTCGTAAATGTAAATGGGTGTGGATTGTGGGTTTTGGAGAAGATCAGGTGAGTTTCGGGTGGTTTTCGTGGGAATTTCTTAGTTTCTGTATTTTTTTTTTTTCTTCTGATGCATTTCTTTTTCGTGGTGTTTTTAACGTTTTTTGCGGTCTCCGTTGTGTTTTAGTTGGGTTCATGTTGGTCGTCATGGTGAAAAAGGTTAAATTGTGGGTTTTGGAGAACTTCGGGTAGGTTTAGGGGGACTTTTGGGGTGGATCTATGGCTTTTGGGGTTTTCTTTCGTTTTTGGGTTTGATCCTCTTCCTGTTTGGGGTGTTTTTGACGTGTTTTGTGGTGTCCATTGGGTTTCGTTTGGTTCTCGTTGGTCGTAAAGTTAAAGCGGAGTGGATTGTGGGATTTGGAGAAGATCAGGTGAGTTTCGGGTGGTTTTCGTGGGAATTTCTTAGTTTCTGTTGTATTTTCTTCTGATGCAGTTCTTGTTTGGGGTGTTTTTGACGTGTTTTGGGGTCTCCGTTTGGTTTTAGTTGGGTTCTTGTTGGTCATCGTGTTGGAAAGGTGTAAATTGTGTTTTTTGGAGAACATCAGGTAGGTTTAGGGGGACTTTTGGGGTGGATCTATGGTTTTGGGGAATTTCTTCATTTTTGGGGGTGATCCTGTTCTTTTTGGGGCAATTTTTGACGTGTTCTGGGGTCTCCGTTTGGATTTAGTTTTGTTCATGTTGGTCGTCATGGTGAGAAAGTGTAAATTGTGGGTTTTGGAGAACATCGGGTAGGTTTATGGGGAATTTTGGGGTGGATCTATGGCTTTTGGGGATTTCTTTCGTTTTGGGGTTTGATCCTCTTCTTGTTTGTTTTTTTTTTTATGTTTTTCCTGGAGTCCGTTGGGTTTCATTAGGTTCTCGTTGGTCGTAAAGGTAAATGGGAGTGGATTGTGGGTTTTGGAGAAGATCAGGTGAGTTTCGGTTGGTTTTTGTGGGAATTTCTTAGTTTTTGTTGTTTTTTCTTCTGATTCAGTTCTTGTTTGGGGTGTTTTTGACGTGTTTTGGGGTCTCCGTTGTATTTTAGTTGGGTTCTTCTTGGTCATCATGGTGAAAAATGTAAATTGTGGGTTTTGGAGAACATCGGGTACGTTTAGGGGGACTTTTGGGGTGGATCTATGGCTTTTGGGTTTTTCTTTCATTTTTGGGTTTGATCCTGTTCTTGTTTGGGGTGTTTTTGACGTGTTTTGGGATGTCCGTTGTATTTTAGTTGGGTTCTTGTTGGTCATCGTGGTGAAAAAGTGTAAATTTGGGGTTTTGGAGAACATCAGGTAGGTTTACCGGGACTTTTGGGGTGGAACTTTGGCTTTTGGGTTTTTCTTTCGTTTTTGGGTTTGAACCTGTTCTTGTTTGAGTTGTTTTTGACGTGTTTTGTGGTGTCCATTGGGTTTCGTTGGGTTCTCGTTTTTCGTAAATGTAAATGGGAGTGGATTGTGGGTTTTGGAGAAGATCAGGTGAGTTTCGGGTGGTTTTCGTGGGAATTGCTTAGTTTTTGTTTTTTTTTTTCTTCGTATGCAGTTCTTGTTTGGGGTGTTTTTGATGTGTTTTGGGGTCTCCGTTTGGTTGTAATTGGGTTCATGTTGGTCATCGTGTTGGAAAAGTGTAAATTGTGGTTTTTGGGAACATCAGGTAGGTTTAGGGTGCTTTTGGGGTGGATCTATGGTTTTGGGGGAATTTCTTTCAGTTTTGGGGATGATCCTTTTTTTGTGTGTCAATTTTTGACGTGTACTGGGGTCTCCGTTGGGTTTTAGTTGTGCTCATTTTGGTCGTCATGGTGAGAAAGTGTAAATTGTGGGTTTTGGAGAACATCGGGTAAGTTTACGGAGACTTTTGGGGTGGATCTATGGCTTTTGGGTTTTTCTTTCGTTTCTGGGGGTGATCCTGTTCTTGTTTGAGTTGTTTTTGACGTGTTTTGTGGTCTCCGTTGGGTTTTCGTTGGGTTCTCTTTTGTCGTAAATATAAATGGGAGTGGATTGTGGGTTTTGGAGAAGATCAGGTGAGTTTCGGTTGGTTTTCGTGGGAATTTCTTAGTTTCTGTTGTTTTTTCTTCTGATGCAGTTCTTGTTTGGGGTGTTTTTGACGTGTTTTGGGGTCTCCGTTGTATTTTAGTTGGGTTCATGTTGGTCATCGTGTTGGAAAATTGTAAATTGTGGTTTTTGGAGAACATCAGGTAGGTTTAGGGTGCTTTTGGGGTGGATCTATGCTTTTTGGGGAATTTCTTTCAGTTTTGGGGGTGATCCTTTTTTTTTTGTCTCAATTTTAGAGTGTATTGGGGTCTCCGTTGGGTTTTAGTTGTGCTCATGTTGGTCATCATGGTGAAAAAGTGTAAATTGTGGGTTTTGGAGAACATCAGGTAGGGTTAGGGGTACTTTTGGGGTGGATCTACGGCTTTTGGATTTTTCTTTCATTTTTGGGGGTGATCCTGTTCTTGTCTGGGTTGTTTTTGACGTGTTTTTTGGTCTCCATTGGGTTTCGTTGGGTCTTCCGTGGTCATCATGTTGGAAAAGTGTAAATTGTGGGTTTTGGAGAACTTCAGGTAGGCTTAGGGGGACTTTACGGATGGATTCATGGTATTTGGGGTTTACTTCTGTTTTTTTTGGGTTGATCCTGATCTTGTTTGGGGTGTTTTTATGTGTTTTTTTGTCTATATTGGGTTTCGTTAAGTTTTCGTTTGTCGTAAAGTTAAAGGGGAGTGGATTGAGGGATTTAGAGAAGATCAGGTGAGTTTTGGGTGGTTTTCGTTGGATTTTTTTAGTTTCTGTTGTTTTTTCTTCTGATGCATTACTTGTTTGCAGTGTTTTTGACGTGTTTTGGGGTCTCCGTTGTGTTTTAGTTGGGTTCTTGTTGGTCATCATGGTGAAAAAGTGTAAATTGTGGGTTTTGGATAACTTCGGGTAGGTTTAGGGGGACTTTTGGGGTGTAACTATGGCTTTTGGGTTTTTCTTTCGTTTTTGGGTTTGATCCTCTTCTTGTTTGAGGTGTTTATGACGTGTTTTGGGGTCTCCGTTGGGTTTTTGTTGTGTTCATGTTGGTCGTCATGGTGAGAAAATGTAAATTGTGGGTTTTGGAGAACATCGGGTAGGTTTATGGGGACTTTTGGGGTGGATCTATGGCTTTGGGTTTTTCTTTCATTTTTTGGTTTGATCCTGTTCTTGTTTGGGGAGTTTTTTACATTTTTTCTGGTGTCCGTCGGGTTTCGTTAGGTTCTCGTTGGTCGTAAAGGTAAATGGGAGTGGATTGTGGTTTTTGGAGAAGATCAGGTGAGTTTCGGGTGGTTTTCGTGGGAATTGCTTAGTTTTTGTTTTTTTTTTTCTTCGTATGCAGTTCTTGTTTTGGGTGTTTTTGACGTGTTTTGGGGTCTCCATTGTGTTTTAGTTGGGTTCATGTTGGTCATCGTGTTGGAAAAGTGTAAATTGTGGTTTTTGGGAACATCAGGTAGGTTTAGGGTGCTTTTGGGGTGGATCTATGGTTTTTGGGGAATTTCTTTCAGTTTTGGGGGTGATCCTTTTTTTCTGTGTCAATTTTTGACGTGTATTGGGGTCTCCGTTGGGTTTTAGTTGTGCTCATTTTGGTCGTCATTGTGAGAAAGTGTAAATTGTGGGTTTTGGAGAACATCGGGTAGGTTTAGGGGGACTTTTGGGGTGGATCTATGGCTTTTGGGTTTTTCTTTCGTTTCTGGGGGTGATCCTGTTCTTGTTTGAGTTGTTTTTGACGTGTTTTGTGGTCTCCGTTGGGTTTTCGTTGGGTTCTCTTTTGTCGTAAATATAAATGGGAGTGGATTGTGGGTTTTGGAGAAGATCAGGTGAGTTTCGGTTGGTTTTCGTGGGAATTTCTTAGTTTCTGTTGTTTTTTCTTCTGATGCAGTTCTTGTTTGGGGTGTTTTTGACGTGTTTTGGGGTCTCCGTTGTATTTTAGTTGGGTTCATGTTGGTCATCGTGTTGGAAAATTGTAAATTGTGGTTTTTGGAGAACATCAGGTAGGTTTAGGGTGCTTTTGGGGTGGATCTATGCTTTTTGGGGAATTTCTTTCAGTTTTGGGGGTGATCCTTTTTTTTTTGTCTCAATTTTAGAGTGTATTGGGGTCTCCGTTGGGTTTTAGTTGTGCTCATGTTGGTCATCATGGTGAAAAAGTGTAAATTGTGGGTTTTGGAGAACATCAGGTAGGGTTAGGGGTACTTTTGGGGTGGATCTACGGCTTTTGGATTTTTCTTTCATTTTTGGGGGTGATCCTGTTCTTGTCTGGGTTGTTTTTGACGTGTTTTTTGGTCTCCATTGGGTTTCGTTGGGTCTTCCGTGGTCATCATGTTGGAAAAGTGTAAATTGTGGGTTTTGGAGAACTTCAGGTAGGCTTAGGGGGACTTTACGGATGGATTCATGGTATTTGGGGTTTACTTCTGTTTTTTTTGGGTTGATCCTGATCTTGTTTGGGGTGTTTTTATGTGTTTTTTTGTCTATATTGGGTTTCGTTAAGTTTTCGTTTGTCGTAAAGTTAAAGGGGAGTGGATTGAGGGATTTAGAGAAGATCAGGTGAGTTTTGGGTGGTTTTCGTTGGATTTTTTTAGTTTCTGTTGTTTTTTCTTCTAATGCATTACTTGTTTGCAGTGTTTTTGACGTGTTTTGGGGTCTCCGTTGTGTTTTAGTTGGGTTCTTGTTGGTCATCATGGTGAAAAAATGTAAATTGTGGGTTTTGGATAACTTCGGGTAGGTTTAGGGGGACTTTTGGGGTGTAACTATGGCTTTTGGGTTTTTCTTTCGTTTTTGGGTTTGATCCTCTTCTTGTTTGAGGTGTTTATGACGTGTTTTGGGGTCTCCGTTGGGTTTTTGTTGTGTTCATGTTGGTCGTCATGGTGAGAAAATGTAAATTGTGGGTTTTGGAGAACATCGGGTAGGTTTATGGGGACTTTTGGGGTGGATCTATGGCTTTGGGTTTTTCTTTCATTTTTTGGTTTGATCCTGTTCTTGTTTGGGGAGTTTTTTACATTTTTTCTGGTGTCCGTCGGGTTTCGTTAGGTTCTCGTTGGTCGTAAAGGTAAATGGGAGTGGATTGTGGTTTTTGGAGAAGATCAGGTGAGTTTCGGGTGGTTTTCGTGGGAATTGCTTAGTTTTTGTTTTTTTTTTTCTTCGTATGCAGTTCTTGTTTTGGGTGTTTTTGACGTGTTTTGGGGTCTCCATTGTGTTTTAGTTGGGTTCATGTTGGTCATCGTGTTGGAAAATTGTAAATTGTGGTTTTTGGGAACATCAGGTAGGTTTAGGGTGCTTTTGGGGTGGATCTATGGTTTTTGGCGAATTTCTTTCAGTTTTGGGGGTGATCCTTTTTTTCTGTGTCAATTTTTGACGTGTATTGGGGTCTCCGTTGGGTTTTAGTTGTGCTCATTTTGGTCGTCATTGTGAGAAAGTGTAAATTGTGGGTTTTGGAGAACATCGGGTAGGTTTAGGGGGACTTTTGGGCTGGATCTATGGCTTTTGGGGTTTTCTTTCGTTTCTGGGGGTGATCCTGTTCTTGTTTGAGTTTTTTTTGACGTGTTTTGTGGTCTCCGTTGGGTTTTCGTTGGGTTCTCTTTTGTCGTAAATATAAATGGGAGTGGATTGTGGGTTTTGGAGAAGATCAGGTGAGTTTCGGTTGGTTTTCGTGGGAATTTCTTAGTTTCTGTTGTTTTTTCTTCTGATGCAGTTCTTGTTTGGGGTGTTTTTGACGTGTTTTGGGGTCTCCGTTGTATTTTAGTTGGGTTCATGTTGGTCATCGTGTTGGAAAATTGTAAATTGTGGTTTTTGGAGAACATCAGGTAGGTTTAGGGTGCTTTTGGGGTGGATCTATGCTTTTTGGGGAATTTCTTTCAGTTTTGGTGGTGATCCTTTTTTTTTTGTCTCAATTTTAGAGTGTATTGGGGTCTCCGTTGGGTTTTAGTTGTGCTCATGTTGGTCATCATGGTGAAAAAGTGTAAATTGTGGGTTTTGGAGAACATCAGGTAGGGTTAGGGGTACTTTTGGGGTGGATCTACGGCTTTTGGATTTTTCTTTCATTTTTGGGGGTGATCCTGTTCTTGTCTGGGTTGTTTTTGACGTGTTTTTTGGTCTCCATTGGGTTTCGTTGGGTCTTCCGTGGTCATCATGTTGGAAAAGTGTAAATTGTGGGTTTTGGAGAACTTCAGGTAGGCTTAGGGGGACTTTACGGATGGATTCATGGTATTTGGGGTTTACTTCTGTTTTTTTTGGGTTGATCCTGATCTTGTTTGGGGTGTTTTTATGTGTTTTTTTGTCTATATTGGGTTTCGTTAAGTTTTCGTTTGTCGTAAAGTTAAAGGGGAGTGGATTGAGGGATTTAGAGAAGATCAGGTGAGTTTTGGGTGGTTTTCGTTGGATTTTTTTAGTTTCTGTTGTTTTTTCTTCTAATGCATTACTTGTTTGCAGTGTTTTTGACGTGTTTTGGGGTCTCCGTTGTGTTTTAGTTGGGTTCTTGTTGGTCATCATGGTGAAAAAGTGTAAATTGTGGGTTTTGGATAACTTCGGGTAGGTTTAGGGGGACTTTTGGGGTGTAACTATGGCTTTTGGGTTTTTCTTTCGTTTTTGGGTTTGATCCTCTTCTTGTTTGAGGTGTTTATGACGTGTTTTGGGGTCTCCGTTGGGTTTTTGTTGTGTTCATGTTGGTCGTCATGGTGAGAAAATGTAAATTGTGGGTTTTGGAGAACATCGGGTAGGTTTATGGGGACTTTTGGGGTGGATCTATGGCTTTGGGTTTTTCTTTCATTTTTTGGTTTGATCCTGTTCTTGTTTGGGGAGTTTTTTACATTTTTTCTGGTGTCCGTCGGGTTTCGTTAGGTTCTCGTTGGTCGTAAAGGTAAATGGGAGTGGATTGTGGTTTTTGGAGAAGATCAGGTGAGTTTCGGGTGGTTTTCGTGGGAATTGCTTAGTTTTTGTTTTTTTTTTTCTTCGTATGCAGTTCTTGTTTTGGGTGTTTTTGACGTGTTTTGGGGTCTCCATTGTGTTTTAGTTGGGTTCATGTTGGTCATCGTGTTGGAAAAGTGTAAATTGTGGTTTTTGGGAACATCAGGTAGGTTTAGGGTGCTTTTGGGGTGGATCTATGGTTTTTGGGGAATTTCTTTCAGTTTTGGGGGTGATCCTTTTTTTCTGTGTCAATTTTTGACGTGTATTGGGGTCTCCGTCGGGTTTTAGTTGTGCTCATTTTGGTCGTCATGGTGAGAAAGTGTAAATTGTGGGTTTTGGAGAACATCGGGTAGGTTTACGGAGACTTTTGGGGTGGATCTATGGCTTTTGGGTTTTTCTTTCGTTTCTGGGGGTGATCCTGTTCTTGTTTGAGTTGTTTTTGACGTGTTTTGGGGTCTCCGTTGGGTTTTCGTTGGGTTCTCTTTTGTCGTAAATATAAATGGGAGTGGATTGTGGGTTTTGGAGAAGATCAGGTGAGTTTCGGTTGGTTTTCGTTGGAATTTCTTAGTTTCTGTTGTTTTTTCTTCTGATGCAGTTCTTGTTTGGGGTGTTTTTGACGTGTTTTGGGGTCTCCGTTTGGTTTTAGTTGGGTTCATGTTGGTCATCGTGTTGGAAAAGTGTAAATTGTGGTTTTTGGGAACATCAGGTAGGTTTAGGGTGCTTTTGGGGTGGATCTATGATTTTTGGGGAATTTCTTTCAGTTTTGGGGGTGATCCTTTTTTTTTGTGTCAATTTTTGACGTGTATTGGGGTCTCCGTTGGGTTTTAATTCTGTTCATGTTGGTCATCATGGTGAGAAAGTGTAAATTGTGGGTTTTGGAGAACATCGGGTAGGTTTAGGGGGACTTTTGGGGTGGATCTATGGCTTTTGGGGTTTTCTTTCATTTTTGGGTTTGATCCTGTTCTTGTTTGGGGTGTTTTTGACGTGTTTTGGGATGTCCGTTGTATTTTAGTTGGGTTCTTCTTGGTCATCATGGTGAAAAATGTAAATTGTGGGTTTTGGAGAACATCGGGTACGTTTAGGGGGACTTTTGGTGTGGAACTTTGGCTTTTGGGTTTTTCTTTCGTTTTTGGGTTTGATCCTGTTCTTTTTTGAGGTGTTTTTGACGTGTTTTGTGGTCTCCGTTGGGTTTCGTTGGGTTCTCGATTTTCGTAAATGTAAATGGGAGTGGATTGTGGGTTTTGGAGAAGATCAGGTGAGTTTCGGGTGGTTTTCGTGGGAATTGCTTAGTTTTTGTTTTTTTTTCTTCTGATTCAGTTCTTGTTTGGGGTGTTTTTGACGTGTTTTGGGGTCTCCGTTATATTTTAGTTGGGTTCTTGTTGGTCATCATGGTGAAAAAGTGTAAAGTTTGGGTTTTGGAGAACATCAGGTATGTTTACCGGGACTTTTGGTGTGGAACTTTGGCTTTTGGGTTTTTCTTTCGTTTTTGGGTTTGATCCTGTTCTTTTTTGAGGTGTTTTTGACGTGTTTTGTGGTCTCCGTTGGGTTTCGTTGGGTTCTCGTTTTTCGTAAATGTAAATGGGAGTGGATTGTGGGTTTTGGAGAAGATCAGGTGAGTTTCGGGTGGTTTTCGTGGGAATTGCTTAGTTTTTGTTTTTTTTTTTTCTTCTGATGCAGTTCTTGTTTGGGGTGTTTATTATGTGTTTTATTGTCTCCATTGGGTTTCGTTGGGTTTTCCGTGGTCATCGTGTTGGAAAAGTTTAAATTGTGGTTTTTGGAGAAGTTCAGGTAGGCTTAGGGGGACTTTAGGAATGGATTCATGGTCTTTGGGGTTTTCTTCTGTTTTTTGGGTTGATCCTGTTCTTTTTGGGGCTCTTTTTGACGTGTTTTCGGGTCTCCGTTGGGTTTTAGTTGGGTTCATGTTGGTCGTCATGGTGAAAAGGTGTAAATTGTGGGTTTTATAGAACATCGGGTAGGTTTAGGGGGACTTTTGGGGTGGATCTATGGCTTTTGGGGTTTTCGTTCATTTTTGGGTTTGATCCTCTTCTTGTTTGGGGAGTTTTTGACGTGTTTTGGGGTCTCCATTTGGTTTCGTTATGTTCTCGTTGGTCCTAAAGTTAAAGGGGAGTGGATTGTGGGTTTTAGAGAAGATCAGGTGCGTATCGGTTGGTTTTCGTGGGAATTTCTTAGTTTTATTTGTTTTTTCTTCTCATGCAGTTCTTGTTTGAGATTTTTTTGACGTGTTTTTGGGTCTCCGTTGGGTTTCGTTGGGTTCTCCTTGGTCTTAAATGTAAATCGGTGTGGATTGTGGGTTTTGGAGAAGATCAGGTGAGTTTCGGGTGGTTTTCGTGGGAATTTCTTAGTTTTTGTTGTTTTTTTCTTCTGATGCAGTTCTTGTTTGGGGTGTTTTTGACGTGTTTTGGGGTCTCCATTATGTTTTAGTTGGGTTCCTGTTGGTCATCGTGTTGGAAAAGTGTACATTGTGGTTTTTGGAGAACTTCAGGTAGGTTTAGGGTGCTTTTGGGGTAGATCTATGGTTTTTGGGGAATTTCTTTAAGTGTTGGGGGTGATCCTCTCCTTTTTGTGGGAATTTTTGACGTGTTTTGGGGTCTCCTTTGGATTTTAGTTTTGTTCATGTTGGTCCTCATTGTGAGAAAGTGTAAACTTTGGGTTTTGGAGAACATCGGGTAGGTTTAGGGGGACTTTTGGGGTGGATCTTTGGCTTTTGGGTTTTTCTTTCGTTTTTGGGGGTGATCCTGTTCTTGTTTGGGGTGTTTTTGACGTGTTTTGTTGTCTCCATTGGGTTTCGTTAGGTTCTCGTTGCTCGTAAATCTAAAGGGGAGTGAATTGTGGGATTTGGAGAAGATCAGGTGAGTTTCGATTGGTTTTCGTGGGAATTTCTTAGTTTTTGTTGTTTTTTCTTCTGATGCAGTTCTTGTTTGGGGTGTTTTTGACGTGTTTTGAGGTCTCCATTGGGTTTTGTTGGGTTTTCCGTGGTCATCGTGTTGGAAAATTGTAAGTTGTGGGTTTTGGAGAACTGCAGGTAGGCCTAGGGGGAATTTAGGAATGGATTCATGGTATTTGGGGTTTTCTTCTCTTTTTGGGGTTGATCCTGTTCTTTTTGGGGCTCTTTTTGATGTGTTTTAGGGTCTCCGTTGTGTTTTAGTTGGGTTCATGTTGGTCATCGTGTTGGAAAATTGTAAATTGTGGTTTTTGGAGAACATCAGGTAGGTTTAGGGTGCTTTTGGGGTGGATCTATGCTTTTTGGGGAATTTCTTTCAGTTTTGGGGGTGATCCTTTTTTTTTTGTCTCAATTTTAGAGTGTATTGGGGTCTCCGTTGGGTTTTAGTTGTGCTCATGTTGGTCATCATGGTGAAAAAGTGTAAATTGTGGGTTTTGGAGAACATCAGGTAGGGTTAGGGGTACTTTTGGGGTGGATCTACGGCTTTTGGATTTTTCTTTCATTTTTGGGGGTGATCCTGTTCTTGTCTGGGTTGTTTTTGACGTGTTTTTTGGTCTCCATTGGGTTTCGTTGGGTCTTCCGTGGTCATCATGTTGGAAAAGTGTAAATTGTGGGTTTTGGAGAACTTCAGGTAGGCTTAGGGGGACTTTACGGATGGATTCATGGTATTTGGGGTTTACTTCTGTTTTTTTTGGGTTGATCCTGATCTTGTTTGGGGTGTTTTTATGTGTTTTTTTGTCTATATTGGGTTTCGTTAAGTTTTCGTTTGTCGTAAAGTTAAAGGGGAGTGGATTGAGGGATTTAGAGAAGATCAGGTGAGTTTTGGGTGGTTTTCGTTGGATTTTTTTAGTTTCTGTTGTTTTTTCTTCTAATGCATTACTTGTTTGCAGTGTTTTTGACGTGTTTTGGGGTCTCCGTTGTGTTTTAGTTGGGTTCTTGTTGGTCATCATGGTGAAAAAGTGTAAATTGTGGGTTTTGGATAACTTCGGGTAGGTTTAGGGGGACTTTTGGGGTGTAACTATGGCTTTTGGGTTTTTCTTTCGTTTTTGGGTTTGATCCTCTTCTTGTTTGAGGTGTTTATGACGTGTTTTGGGGTCTCCGTTGGGTTTTTGTTGTGTTCATGTTGGTCGTCATGGTGAGAAAATGTAAATTGTGGGTTTTGGAGAACATCGGGTAGGTTTATGGGGACTTTTGGGGTGGATCTATGGCTTTGGGTTTTTCTTTCATTTTTTGGTTTGATCCTGTTCTTGTTTGGGGAGTTTTTTACATTTTTTCTGGTGTCCGTCGGGTTTCGTTAGGTTCTCGTTGGTCGTAAAGGTAAATGGGAGTGGATTGTGGTTTTTGGAGAAGATCAGGTGAGTTTCGGGTGGTTTTCGTGGGAATTGCTTAGTTTTTGTTTTCTTTTTTCTTCGTATGCAGTTCTTGTTTTGGGTGTTTTTGACGTGTTTTGGGGTCTCCATTGTGTTTTAGTTGGGTTCATGTTGGTCATCGTGTTGGAAAAGTGTAAATTGTGGTTTTTGGGAACATCAGGTAGGTTTAGGGTGCTTTTGGGGTGGATCTATGGTTTTTGGGGAATTTCTTTCAGTTTTGGGGGTGATCCTTTTTTTCTGTGTCAATTTTTGACGTGTATTGGGGTCTCCGTCGGGTTTTAGTTGTGCTCATTTTGGTCGTCATGGTGAGAAAGTGTAAATTGTGGGTTTTGGAGAACATCGGGTAGGTTTACGGAGACTTTTGGGGTGGATCTATGGCTTTTGGGGTTTTCTTTCATTTTTGGGTTTGATCCTGTTCTTGTTTGGGGTGTTTTTGACGTGTTTTGGGATGTCCGTTGTATTTTAGTTGGGTTCTTCTTGGTCATCATGGTGAAAAATGTAAATTGTGGGTTTTGGAGAACATCGGGTACGTTTAGGGGGACTTTTGGTGTGGAACTTTGGCTTTTGGGTTTTTCTTTCGTTTTTGGGTTTGATCCTGTTCTTTTTTGAGGTGTTTTTGACGTGTTTTGTGGTCTCCGTTGGGTTTCGTTGGGTTCTCGATTTTCGTAAATGTAAATGGGAGTGGATTGTGGGTTTTGGAGAAGATCAGGTGAGTTTCGGGTGGTTTTCGTGGGAATTGCTTAGTTTTTGTTTTTTTTTCTTCTGATTCAGTTCTTGTTTGGGGTGTTTTTGACGTGTTTTGGGGTCTCCGTTATATTTTAGTTGGGTTCTTGTTGGTCATCATGGTGAAAAAGTGTAAAGTTTGGGTTTTGGAGAACATCAGGTATGTTTACCGGGACTTTTGGTGTGGAACTTTGGCTTTTGGGTTTTTCTTTCGTTTTTGGGTTTGATCCTGTTCTTTTTTGAGGTGTTTTTGACGTGTTTTGTGGTCTCCGTTGGGTTTCGTTGGGTTCTCGTTTTTCGTAAATGTAAATGGGAGTGGATTGTGGGTTTTGGAGAAGATCAGGTGAGTTTCGGGTGGTTTTCGTGGGAATTGCTTAGTTTTTGTTTTTTTTTTTCTTCTGATGCAGTTCTTGTTTGGGGTGTTTATTATGTGTTTTATTGTCTCCATTGGGTTTCGTTGGGTTTTCCGTGGTCATCGTGTTGGAAAAGTTTAAATTGTGGTTTTTGGAGAAGTTCAGGTAGGCTTAGGGGGACTTTAGGAATGGATTCATGGTCTTTGGGGTTTTCTTCTGTTTTTTGGGTTGATCCTGTTCTTTTTGGGGCTCTTTTTGACGTGTTTTCGGGTCTCCGTTGGGTTTTAGTTGGGTTCATGTTGGTCGTCATGGTGAAAAGGTGTAAATTGTGGGTTTTATAGAACATCGGGTAGGTTTAGGGGGACTTTTGGGGTGGATCTATGGCTTTTGGGGTTTTCGTTCATTTTTGGGTTTGATCCTCTTCTTGTTTGGGGAGTTTTTGACGTGTTTTGGGGTCTCCATTTGGTTTCGTTATGTTCTCGTTGGTCCTAAAGTTAAAGGGGAGTGGATTGTGGGTTTTAGAGAAGATCAGGTGCGTATCGGTTGGTTTTCGTGGGAATTTCTTAGTTTTATTTGTTTTTTCTTCTCATGCAGTTCTTGTTTGAGATTTTTTTGACGTGTTTTTGGGTCTCCGTTGGGTTTCGTTGGGTTCTCCTTGGTCTTAAATGTAAATCGGTGTGGATTGTGGGTTTTGGAGAAGATCAGGTGAGTTTCGGGTGGTTTTCGTGGGAATTTCTTAGTTTTTGTTGTTTTTTTCTTCTGATGCAGTTCTTGTTTGGGGTGTTTTTGACGTGTTTTGGGGTCTCCATTATGTTTTAGTTGGGTTCCTGTTGGTCATCGTGTTGGAAAAGTGTACATTGTGGTTTTTGGAGAACTTCAGGTAGGTTTAGGGTGCTTTTGGGGTAGATCTATGGTTTTTGGGGAATTTCTTTAAGTGTTGGGGGTGATCCTCTCCTTTTTGTGGGAATTTTTGACGTGTTTTGGGGTCTCCTTTGGATTTTAGTTTTGTTCATGTTGGTCCTCATTGTGAGAAAGTGTAAACTTTGGGTTTTGGAGAACATCGGGTAGGTTTAGGGGGACTTTTGGGGTGGATCTTTGGCTTTTGGGTTTTTCTTTCGTTTTTGGGGGTGATCCTGTTCTTGTTTGGGGTGTTTTTGACGTGTTTTGTTGTCTCCATTGGGTTTCGTTAGGTTCTCGTTGCTCGTAAATCTAAAGGGGAGTGAATTGTGGGATTTGGAGAAGATCAGGTGAGTTTCGATTGGTTTTCGTGGGAATTTCTTAGTTTTTGTTGTTTTTTCTTCTGATGCAGTTCTTGTTTGGGGTGTTTTTGACGTGTTTTGAGGTCTCCATTGGGTTTTGTTGGGTTTTCCGTGGTCATCGTGTTGGAAAATTGTAAGTTGTGGGTTTTGGAGAACTGCAGGTAGGCCTAGGGGGAATTTAGGAATGGATTCATGGTATTTGGGGTTTTCTTCTCTTTTTGGGGTTGATCCTGTTCTTTTTGGGGCTCTTTTTGATGTGTTTTAGGGTCTCCGTTGTGTTTTAGTTGGGTTCATGTTGGTCATCGTGTTGGAAAATTGTAAATTGTGGTTTTTGGAGAACATCAGGTAGGTTTAGGGTGCTTTTGGGGTGGATCTATGCTTTTTGGGGAATTTCTTTCAGTTTTGGGGGTGATCCTTTTTTTTTTGTCTCAATTTTAGAGTGTATTGGGGTCTCCGTTGGGTTTTAGTTGTGCTCATGTTGGTCATCATGGTGAAAAAGTGTAAATTGTGGGTTTTGGAGAACATCAGGTAGGGTTAGGGGTACTTTTGGGGTGGATCTACGGCTTTTGGATTTTTCTTTCATTTTTGGGGGTGATCCTGTTCTTGTCTGGGTTGTTTTTGACGTGTTTTTTGGTCTCCATTGGGTTTCGTTGGGTCTTCCGTGGTCATCATGTTGGAAAAGTGTAAATTGTGGGTTTTGGAGAACTTCAGGTAGGCTTAGGGGGACTTTACGGATGGATTCATGGTATTTGGGGTTTACTTCTGTTTTTTTTGGGTTGATCCTGATCTTGTTTGGGGTGTTTTTATGTGTTTTTTTGTCTATATTGGGTTTCGTTAAGTTTTCGTTTGTCGTAAAGTTAAAGGGGAGTGGATTGAGGGATTTAGAGAAGATCAGGTGAGTTTTGGGTGGTTTTCGTTGGATTTTTTTAGTTTCTGTTGTTTTTTCTTCTAATGCATTACTTGTTTGCAGTGTTTTTGACGTGTTTTGGGGTCTCCGTTGTGTTTTAGTTGGGTTCTTGTTGGTCATCATGGTGAAAAAGTGTAAATTGTGGGTTTTGGATAACTTCGGGTAGGTTTAGGGGGACTTTTGGGGTGTAACTATGGCTTTTGGGTTTTTCTTTCGTTTTTGGGTTTGATCCTCTTCTTGTTTGAGGTGTTTATGACGTGTTTTGGGGTCTCCGTTGGGTTTTTGTTGTGTTCATGTTGGTCGTCATGGTGAGAAAATGTAAATTGTGGGTTTTGGAGAACATCGGGTAGGTTTATGGGGACTTTTGGGGTGGATCTATGGCTTTGGGTTTTTCTTTCATTTTTTGGTTTGATCCTGTTCTTGTTTGGGGAGTTTTTTACATTTTTTCGGGTGTCCGTCGGGTTTCGTTAGGTTCTCGTTGGTCGTAAAGGTAAATGGGAGTGGATTGTGGTTTTTGGAGAAGATCAGGTGAGTTTCGGGTGGTTTTCGTGGGAATTGCTTAGTTTTTGTTTTTTTTTTTTCTTCGTATGCAGTTCTTGTTTTGGGTGTTTTTGACGTGTTTTGGGGTCTCCATTGTGTTTTAGTTGGGTTCATGTTGGTCATCGTGTTGGAAAAGTGTAAATTGTGGTTTTTGGGAACATCAGGTAGGTTTAGGGTGCTTTTGGGGTGGATCTATGGTTTTTGGGGAATTTCTTTCAGTTTTGGGGGTGATCCTTTTTTTCTGTGTCAATTTTTGACGTGTATTGGGGTCTCCGTTGGGTTTTAGTTGTGCTCATTTTGGTCGTCATGGTGAGAAAGTGTAAATTGTGGGTTTTGGAGAACATCGGGTAGGTTTACGGAGACTTTTGGGGTGGATCTATGGCTTTTGGGTTTTTCTTTCGTTTCTGGGGGTGATCCTGTTCTTGTTTGGGGTGTTTTTGACGTGTTTTGGGGTCTCCGTTGGGTTTTCGTTGGGTTCTCTTTTGTCGTAAATATAAATGGGAGTGGATTGTGGGTTTTGGAGAAGATCAGGTGAGTTTCGGTTGGTTTTCGTGGGAATTTCTTAGTTTCTGTTGTTTTTTTCTTCTGATGCAGTTCTTGTTTGGGGTGTTTTTGACGTGTTTTGGGGTCTCCGTTTGGTTTTAGTTGGGTTCATGTTGGTCATCGTGTTGGAAAAGTGTAAATTGTGGTTTTTGGGAACATCAGGTAGGTTTAGGGTGCTTTTGGGGTGGATCTATGATTTTTGGGGAATTTCTTTCAGTTTTGGGGGTGATCCTTTTTTTTTGTGTCAATTTTTGACATGTATTGGGGTCTCCGTTGGGTTTTAATTCTGTTCATGTTGGTCATCATGGTGAGAAAGTGTAAATTGTGGGTTTTGGAGAACATCGGGTAGGTTTAGGGGGACTTTTGGGGTGGATCTATGGCTTTTGGGGTTTTCTTTCATTTTTGGGTTTGATCCTGTTCTTGTTTGGGGTGTTTTTGACGTGTTTTGGGATGTCCGTTGTATTTTAGTTGGGTTCTTCTTGGTCATCATGGTGAAAAATGTAAATTGTGGGTTTTGGAGAACATCGGGTACGTTTAGGGGGACTTTTGGTGTGGAACTTTGGCTTTTGGGTTTTTCTTTCGTTTTTGGGTTTGATCCTGTTCTTTTTTGAGGTGTTTTTGACGTGTTTTGTGGTCTCCGTTGGGTTTCGTTGGGTTCTCGATTTTCGTAAATGTAAATGGGAGTGGATTGTGGGTTTTGGAGAAGATCAGGTGAGTTTCGGGTGGTTTTCGTGGGAATTGCTTAGTTTTTGTTTTTTTTTCTTCTGATTCAGTTCTTGTTTGGGGTGTTTTTGACGTGTTTTGGGGTCTCCGTTATATTTTAGTTGGGTTCTTGTTGGTCATCATGGTGAAAAAGTGTAAAGTTTGGGTTTTGGAGAACATCAGGTATGTTTAGGGGGAATTTTGGTGTGGAACTTTGGCTTTTGGGTTTTTCTTTCGTTTTTGGGTTTGATCCTGTTCTTTTTTGAGGTGTTTTTGACGTGTTTTGTGGTCTCCGTTGGGTTTCGTTGGGTTCTCGTTTTTCGTAAATGTAAATGGGAGTGGATTGTGGGTTTTGGAGAAGATCAGGTGAGTTTCGGGTGGTTTTCGTGGGAATTGCTTAGTTTTTGTTTTTTTTTTTCTTCTGATGCAGTTCTTGTTTGGGGTGTTTATTATGTGTTTTATTGTCTCCATTGGGTTTCGTTGGGTTTTCCGTGGTCATCGTGTTGGAAAAGTTTAAATTGTGGTTTTTGGAGAAGTTCAGGTAGGCTTAGGGGGACTTTAGGAATGGATTCATGGTCTTTGGGGTTTTCTTCTGTTTTTTGGGTTGATCCTGTTCTTTTTGGGGCTCTTTTTGACGTGTTTTCGGGTCTCCGTTGGGTTTTAGTTGGGTTCATGTTGGTCGTCATGGTGAAAAGGTGTAAATTGTGGGTTTTATAGAACATCGGGTAGGTTTAGGGGGACTTTTGGGGTGGATCTATGGCTTTTGGGGTTTTCGTTCATTTTTGGGTTTGATCCTCTTCTTGTTTGGGGAGTTTTTGACGTGTTTTGGGGTCTCCATTTGGTTTCGTTATGTTCTCGTTGGTCCTAAAGTTAAAGGGGAGTGGATTGTGGGTTTTAGAGAAGATCAGGTGCGTATCGGTTGGTTTTCGTGGGAATTTCTTAGTTTTATTTGTTTTTTCTTCTCATGCAGTTCTTGTTTGAGATTTTTTTGACGTGTTTTTGGGTCTCCGTTGGGTTTCGTTGGGTTCTCCTTGGTCTTAAATGTAAATCGGTGTGGATTGTGGGTTTTGGAGAAGATCAGGTGAGTTTCGGGTGGTTTTCGTGGGAATTTCTTAGTTTTTGTTGTTTTTTTCTTCTGATGCAGTTCTTGTTTGGGGTGTTTTTGACGTGTTTTGGGGTCTCCATTATGTTTTAGTTGGGTTCCTGTTGGTCATCGTGTTGGAAAAGTGTACATTGTGGTTTTTGGAGAACTTCAGGTAGGTTTAGGGTGCTTTTGGGGTAGATCTATGGTTTTTGGGGAATTTCTTTAAGTGTTGGGGGTGATCCTCTCCTTTTTGTGGGAATTTTTGACGTGTTTTGGGGTCTCCTTTGGATTTTAGTTTTGTTCATGTTGGTCCTCATTGTGAGAAAGTGTAAACTTTGGGTTTTGGAGAACATCGGGTAGGTTTAGGGGGACTTTTGGGGTGGATCTTTGGCTTTTGGGTTTTTCTTTCGTTTTTGGGGGTGATCCTGTTCTTGTTTGGGGTGTTTTTGACGTGTTTTGTTGTCTCCATTGGGTTTCGTTAGGTTCTCGTTGCTCGTAAATCTAAAGGGGAGTGAATTGTGGGATTTGGAGAAGATCAGGTGAGTTTCGATTGGTTTTCGTGGGAATTTCTTAGTTTTTGTTGTTTTTTCTTCTGATGCAGTTCTTGTTTGGGGTGTTTTTGACGTGTTTTGAGGTCTCCATTGGGTTTTGTTGGGTTTTCCGTGGTCATCGTGTTGGAAAATTGTAAGTTGTGGGTTTTGGAGAACTGCAGGTAGGCCTAGGGGGACTTTAGGAATGGATTCATGGTATTTGGGGTTTTCTTCTCTTTTTGGGGTTGATCCTGTTCTTTTTGGGGCTCTTTTTGATGTGTTTTAGGGTCTCCGTTGTGTTTTAGTTGGGTTCATGTTGGTCGTCATGGTGAAAAGTTGTAAATTGTGAGTTTTATAGAACATCGGGTAGGTTTAGGGGGCCTTTTGGGGTGGATCTATGGCTTTTGGGGTTTTCTTTTGTTTTTGGGTTTGATCCTCTTCTTGTTTGAGATGTTTTTGACGTGTTTTTGGGTCTTCGTTGGGTTTCGTTCGGTTCTCCTTGGTCGTAAAGTTAAATGGGTGTGGATTATGGGTTTTGGAGAAGATCAGGTGAGTTTCGGGTGGTTTTCGTGGGAATTTCTTAGTTTCTGTTGTTTTTTGTTCTGAAGCAGTTCTTGTTATGGGTGTTTTTTACGTGTTTTGGGGTCTCCGTTGTGTTTTAGTTGGGTTCGAGTTGGTTATCGTGTTGGAAAAGTGTAAATTGTGGTTTTTGGAGAACATCAGGTAGGTTTAGGGTGCTTTTGGGGTAGATCTATGGTTTTTGGGGAATTTCTTTCTGTTTTGGGGGTGATCCTGTCCTTTTTGTGTCAATTTTTGATGTGTTTTGAGGTCTCCGTTGGATTTTAGTTTTGTTCATGTTGGTCGTCATGGTGAAAAAGTGTAAATTTTGTGTTTTGGAGAACATCAGGTTGGATTAGGGTGACTTTTGGGGTGTATCTATGGCTTTTGGGGTTTTCTTTCGTTTTTGGGTTTGCTCCTGTTCTTGTTTGGGGTGTTTTTGACGTGTTTTGGGGTCTCCGTTGTGTTTTAGTTGGGTTCTTGTTGGTCATCATGGTGAAAAAGTGTAAATTGTGGGTTTTGGATAACTTCGGGTAGGTTTAGGGGGACTTTTGGGTGGATCTATGGCTTTGGGTTTTTCTTTCATTTTTTGGTTTGATCCTGTTCTTGTTTGGGGAGTTTTTTACATTTTTTCGGGTGTCCGTCGGGTTTCGTTAGGTTCTCCTTGGTCGTAAAGCTAAATGGGAGTGGATTGTGGGTTTTGGAGAAGATCAGGTGAGTTTCGGGTGGTTTTCGTGGGAATTGCTTAGTTTTTGTTTTTTTTTTTCTTCGTATGCAGTTCTTGTTTGGGGTGTTTTTGACGTGTTTTGGGGTCTCCGTTGTGTTTTAGTTGGGTTCATGTTGGTCATCGTGTTGGAAAAGTGTAAATTGTGGTTTTTGGGAACATCAGGTAGGTTTAGGGTGCTTTTGGGGTGGATCTATGGTTTTTGGGGAATTTCTTTCAGTTTTGGGGTGATCCTTTTTTTGTGTGTCAATTTTTGACGTGTATTGGGGTCTCCGTTGGGTTTTAGTTGTGCTCATGTTGGTCGTCATGGTGAGAAAGTGTAAATTGTGGGTTTTGGAGAACATCGGGTAGGTTTACGGAGACTTTTGGGGTGGATCTATGGCTTTTGGGTTTTTCTTTCGTTTCTGGGGGTGATCCTGTTCTTGTTTGAGTTGTTTTTGACGTGTTTTGGGGTCTCCGTTGGGTTTTCGTTGGGTTCTCTTTTGTCGTAAATATAAATGGGAGTGGATTGTGGGTTTTGGAGAAGATCAGGTGAGTTTCGGTTGGTTTTCGTGGGAATTTCTTAGTTTCTGTTGTTTTTTTCTTCTGATGCAGTTCTTGTTTGGGGTGTTTTTGACGTGTTTTGGGGTCTCCGTTTGGTTTTAGTTGGGTTCATGTTGGTCATCGTGTTGGAAAAGTGTAAATTGTGGTTTTTGGGAACATCAGGTAGGTTTAGGGTGGTTTAGGGGTGGATCTATGGTTTTTGGGGAATTTCTTTCAGTTTTGGGGGTGATCCTTTTTTTTTGTGTCAATTTTTGACGTGTATTGGGGTCTCCGTTGGGTTTTAATTTTGTTCATGTTGGTCATCATGATGAGAAAGTGTAAATTGTGGGTTTTGGAGAACATCAGGTAGGTTTAGGGGGACTTTTGGGGTGGATCTATGGCTTTTGGGGTTTTCTTTCGTTTTTGGGTTTGATCCTGTTCTTGTTTGGGCTGTTTTTGACGTGTTTTGCTGTCTCCATTGGGTTTCGTTAGGTTCTCCTTGGTCGTAAAGTTAAATGGGTGTGGATTATGGGTTTTGGAGAAGATCAGGTGAGTTTCGGGTGGTTTTCGTGGGAATTTCTTAGTTTCTGTTGTTTTTTTCTTCTGATGCAGTTCTTGTTTGGGGTGTTTTTGACGTGTTTTGGGGTCTCCATTATGTTTTAGTTGGGTTCCTGTTGGTCATCGTGTTGGAAAAGTGTACATTGTGGTTTTTGGAGAACTTCAGGTAGGTTTAGGGTGCTTTTGGGGTAGATCTATGGTTTTTGGGGAATTTCTTTAAGTGTTGGGGGTGATCCTCTCCTTTTTGTGGGAATTTTTGACGTGTTTTGGGGTCTCCTTTGGATTTTAGTTTTGTTCATGTTGGTCCTCATTGTGAGAAAGTGTAAACTTTGGGTTTTGGAGAACATCGGGTAGGTTTAGGGGGACTTTTGGGGTGGATCTTTGGCTTTTGGGTTTTTCTTTCGTTTTTGGGGGTGATCCTGTTCTTGTTTGGGGTGTTTTTGACGTGTTTTGTTGTCTCCATTGGGTTTCGTTAGGTTCTCGTTGCTCGTAAATCTAAAGGGGAGTGAATTGTGGGATTTGGAGAAGATCAGGTGAGTTTCGATTGGTTTTCGTGGGAATTTCTTAGTTTTTGTTGTTTTTTCTTCTGATGCAGTTCTTGTTTGGGGTGTTTTTGACGTGTTTTGAGGTCTCCATTGGGTTTTGTTGGGTTTTCCGTGGTCATCGTGTTGGAAAATTGTAAGTTGTGGGTTTTGGAGAACTGCAGGTAGGCCTAGGGGGACTTTAGGAATGGATTCATGGTATTTGGGGTTTTCTTCTCTTTTTGGGGTTGATCCTGTTCTTTTTGGGGCTCTTTTTGATGTGTTTTAGGGTCTCCGTTGTGTTTTAGTTGGGTTCATGTTGGTCGTCATGGTGAAAAGTTGTAAATTGTGAGTTTTATAGAACATCGGGTAGGTTTAGGGGGCCTTTTGGGGTGGATCTATGGCTTTTGGGGTTTTCTTTTGTTTTTGGGTTTGATCCTCTTCTTGTTTGAGATGTTTTTGACGTGTTTTTGGGTCTTCGTTGGGTTTCGTTCGGTTCTCCTTGGTCGTAAAGTTAAATGGGTGTGGATTATGGGTTTTGGAGAAGATCAGGTGAGTTTCGGGTGGTTTTCGTGGGAATTTCTTAGTTTCTGTTGTTTTTTGTTCTGAAGCAGTTCTTGTTATGGGTGTTTTTTACGTGTTTTGGGGTCTCCGTTGTGTTTTAGTTGGGTTCGAGTTGGTTATCGTGTTGGAAAAGTGTAAATTGTGGTTTTTGGAGAACATCAGGTAGGTTTAGGGTGCTTTTGGGGTAGATCTATGGTTTTTGGGGAATTTCTTTCTGTTTTGGGGGTGATCCTGTCCTTTTTGTGTCAATTTTTGATGTGTTTTGAGGTCTCCGTTGGATTTTAGTTTTGTTCATGTTGGTCGTCATGGTGAAAAAGTGTAAATTTTGTGTTTTGGAGAACATCAGGTTGGATTAGGGTGACTTTTGGGGTGTATCTATGGCTTTTGGGGTTTTCTTTCGTTTTTGGGTTTGCTCCTGTTCTTGTTTGGGGTGTTTTTGACGTGTTTTGGGGTGTCCGTTGGGTTTCGTTGGGTTCTCGTTTGTCGTAAAGAGAAATGGTTGTGGATTGTGGGTTTTGGAGAAGATCAGGTGAGTTTCGGGTGGTTTTCGTGGGAATTGCTTAGTTTTTGTTTTTTTTTTTCTTCGTATGCAGTTCTTGTTTGGGGTGTTTTTGACGTGTTTTGGGGTCTCCGTTGTGTTTTAGTTGGGTTCATGTTGGTCATCGTGTTGGAAAATTGTAAATTGTGGTTTTTGGAGAACATCCGGTAGGTTTAGGGTGCTTTTGGGGTGGATCTATGGTTTTTGGGGAATTTCTTTCAGATTTGGGGGTGATCCTGTTCTTTTTGGGGCTCTTTTTGACGTGTTTTGAGGTCTCCGTTTGGTTTTAGTTGGGATCATGTTGGTCGTCAAGGTGAGAAATGGTAAATTTTTTGTTTTGGAGAACATCAGGTAGGTTTAGGGGGACTTTTGGGGTTGATCTATGGCTTTTAGGTTTTTCTTTCGTTTTTGGGTTTAATCCTGTTCTTGTTTGGGTTGTTTTTTATGTGTTTTTGTGTCTCCATTGGGTGTCGTTATGTTCTCCTTGGTTGTAAAGTTAAAGGGAAGTGGATTGTGTGATTTAGAGAAGATCAGGTGAGTTTCGATTGTTTTCGTGGGAATTTCTTAGTTTTAGTTGTTTTTTCTTCTTATGCAGTTCTTGTTTGAGGTGTTTTTGACGTTTTTTGGGGTCTCCGTTTGGTTTTAGTTGGGTTCATGTTGGTCGTTATGGTGAGAAAGTGTAAATTGTGGGTTTTGGAGAACATCGGATAGGTTTAGGGGGACTTTTGGGGTGGATCTATGGTTTTGGGTTTTATTTAATTTTGGGGGGTGATCCTGTTCTTGTTTCAGATGTTTTTTATGTGTTTTGTGGTCTCCATTGGGTTTTGTTGGGTTTTCCGTGGTCATCGTGTTGGAAAATTGTAAGTTGTGGGTTTTGGAGAAGTTCAGGTAGGCTTAGGGGGACTTTAGGGATGGATTCATGGTATTTGTGGTTTTCTTCTTTTTTTTGGGTTGATCCTGTTCTTTTTGGGACTCTTTTTGACTGTTTTGGGGTCTCCGTTTGGTTTTAGTTGGGTTCATGTTGGTCGTCATGGTGAAAAAGTGTAAATTTTGGGTTTTGCAGAACATCAGGTAGGTTTAGGGGGACTTTTGGGTTGTATCTATGGCTTTGGGGTTTTCTTTAATTTTTGGGGGTTATCCTGTTCTTGTTTGGGGTGATTTTTATGTGTTTTGTGGTCTCCATTGGGTTTCGTTGGGTTTTCCGTGGTCATTGTGTTGGAAAAGTTTAAATTGTGGTTTTTGGAGAAGTTCAGGTAGGCTTAGGGGGACTTTAGGGATGGATTCATGGTATTTGGGCTTTTCTTCTGTTTTTTTTTGTGTTGATCCTGTTCTTTTTGGGGCTATTTTTGACGTGTTTTGGGGTCTCCGTTGGGTTTTAGTTGGGTTCATGTTGGTCGTCATGGTGAAAAGGTGTAAATTGTGGGTTTTATAGAACATCGGGTAGGTTTAGGGGGACTTTTGGGGTGGATCTATGGCTTTTGGGGTTTTCTTTCGTTTTTGGGTTTGATCCTCTTCCTGTTTGGGGTGTTTTTGACGTGTTTTGGGGTCTCCATTTGGTTTCGTTATGTTCTCGTTGGTCCTAAAGTTAAAGGGGAGTGGATTGTGGGATTTAGAGAAGATCAGGTGAGTTTCGATTGGTTTTCGTGGGAATTTCTTAGTTTTAGTTGTTTTTTCTTCTTATGCAGTTCTTGTTTGGGGTGTTTTTGACGTGTTTTGGGGTTTCCGTTGTGTTTTACTTGGGTTCATGTTGGTCGTTATGGTGAGAAAGTGTAAATTGTGGGTTTTGGAGAACATCGGATAGGTTTAGGGGGACTTTTGGGGTGGATCTATGGCTTTGGGTTTTTACCTAATTTTTGGGTGTGATCCTGTTCTTGTTTGAGATGTTTTTGACGTGTTTTTGGGTCTCCGTTGGGTTTCATTTGGTTCTCCTTGGTCGTAAAGTTAAATGGGTGTGGATTGTGGGTTTTGGAGAAGATCAGGTGAGTTTCGGGTGGTTTTCGTGGGAATTTCTTAGTTTCTGTTGTTTTTTGTTCTGAAGCAGTTCTTCTTATGGGTGTTTTTTACGTGTTTTGGGCTATCCGTTGTGTTTTAGTTGGGTTCGAGTTGGTTATCTTGTTGGAAAAGTGTAAATTGTGGTTTTTGGAAAACATCAAGTAGGTTTAGGGTGCTTTTGGGGTAGATCTATGGTTTTTGGGGAATTTCTTTCTGTTTTGGGGGTGATCCTGTCCTTTTTGTGGCAATTTTTGATGTGTTTTGGGGTCTCCGTTGGATTTTAGTTGGGTTCATGTTGGTCGTCATGGTGAGAAAGTGTAAATTTTGGGTTTTGCAGAACATCGGGTAGGTTTAGGGGGACTTTTGGGGTGGATCTATGGCTTTTGGGGTTTTCTTTCGTTTTTGGGTTTGATCCTGTTCTTGTTTGGGGTGTTTTTGTTGTGTTTTGGTGTCTCCATTGGGTTTCGTTAGGTTCTCCTTGGTCGTAAAGCTAAAGGGGAGTGGATTGTGGGTTTTGGAGTAGATCAGATGAGTTTCGATTGTTTTTTGTGGGAATTTCTTAGTTTTAGTTCATTTTTCTTCGTATGCAGTTCTTGTTTGGGGTGTTTTTGTTGTGTTTTGGGTCTCCGTTGTATTTTAGTTGGGTTCATGTTTGTCATCATGGTGAAAAAGTGTAAATTCTGGGTTTTGGAGAACATCAGGTAGGTTTAGGGGGAATTTTGTGGTGGATTTATGGCTTTTGGGGTTTTCTTTCGTTTTTGGGTTTGATCCTGTTCTTGTTTGAGATGTTTTTGACGTGTTTTTGGGTCTCCGTTGGGTTTCATTTTGTTCTCCTTGGTCGTAAAGTTAAATGGGTGTGGATTGTGGGTTTTGGAGAAGATCAGGTGAGTTTCGGGTGGTTTTCGTGGGAATTTCTTAGTTTCTGTTGTTTTTTGTTCTGAAGCAGTTCTTCTTATGGGTGTTTTTTACGTGTTTTGGGCTATCCGTTGTGTTTTAGTTGGGTTCGAGTTGGTTATCTTGTTGGAAAAGTGTAAATTGTGGTTTTTGGAGAACATCAGGTAGGTTTAGGGTGCTTTTGGGGTAGATCTATGGTTTTTGGGAAATTTCTTTCAGTTTTGGGGGTGATCCTGTCCTTTTTGTGGCAATTTTTGACGTGGTTTGGGGTCTCCGTTGGATTTTAGTTTTGTTCATGTTGGTCGTCATGGTGAGAAAGTGTAAATTTTGGGTTTCGGAGAACATCGGGTAGGTTTAGGGGGACTTTTGGGGTGGATCTATGGCTTTTGGGGTTTTCTTTCGTTTTTGGGTTTGATCCTGTTCTTGTTTGGGGTGTTTTTGACGTGTTTATTGGTGTCCGTTGGGTTTCGTTGGGTTCTCGTTTGTCGTAAAGAGAAATGGTAGTGGATTCTGGGTTTTGGAGAAGATCAAGTGAGTTTCGGGTGGTTTTCTTGGGAATTTCTTATTTTCTGTTGTTTTTTTCTTCTGATGCAGTTCTTGTTTGGGGTGTTTTTGTTGTGTTTTGGGGTCTCCGTTGTGGTTTTGTTGGGTTAATGTTGGTCATCGTGTTGGAAAAGTGTAAATTGTGTTTTTTGGAGAACATCAGGTAGTTTTAGGGTGCTTTTGGGGTAGATCTATGGTTTTTGGAGAATTTCTTTCAGATTTGGGGTTGATCCTGTTCTTTTTGGGGCTCTTTTTGACGTGTTTTGGGGTCTCCGTTGGGTTTTAGTTGGGATCATGTTGGTCGTCAATGTGAGAAATGGTAAATTTTGGGTTTTGGAGAACATCAGGTAGGTTTAGGGGGACTTTTGGGGTGGATCTATGGCTTTTGGGTTTTTCTTTCGTTTTTGGGGGTGATCCTGCTCTTGTTTTGGTTGTTTTTTATGTGTTTTGGTGTCTCCATTGGGTGTCGTTAGGTTCTCGTTGGTCGTAAAGTTAAAAGGGAGTGGATTGTGTGATTTAGAGAAGATCAGGTGAGTTTCGATTGTTTTCGTGGGAATTTCTTAGTTTTAGTTGTTTTTTCTTCTTATGCAGTTCTTGTTTGGGGTGTTTTTGACGTGTTTTGGGGTCTCCGTTTGGTTTTAGTTGGGTTCATGTTGGTCGTCATGGTGAGAAAGTGTAAATTGTGGGTTTTGGAGAACATCGGATAGGTTTAGGGGGACTTTTGGGGTGGATCTATGGTTTTGGGTTTTATTTAATTTTGGGGGGTGATCCTGTTCTTGTTTCAGATGTTTTTTATGTGTTTTGTGGTCTCCATTGGGTTTTGTTGGGTTTTCCGTGGTCATCGTGTTGGAAAATTGTAAGTTGTGGGTTTTGGAGAACTGCAGGTAGGCTTAGGGGGACTTTAGGAATGGATTCATGGTATTTGGGGTTTTCTTCTGTTTTTGGGGTTGATCCTGTTCTTTTTGGGGCTCTTTTTGACGTGTTTTGTGGTCTCCGTTGTGTTTTAGTTGGGTTCGAGTTGGTTATCTTGTTGGAAAAGTGTAAATTGTGGTTTTTGGAGAACATCAGGTAGGTTTAGGGTGCTTTTGGGGTAGATCTATGGTTTTTGGGGAATTTCTTTCAGTTTTGGTTGTGATCCTGTCCTTTTTGTGGCAATTTTTGACGTGGTTTGGGGTCTCCGTTGGATTTTAGTTGTGTCCATGTTGGTCGTCATGGTGAGAAAGTGTAAATTTTGGGTTTTGGAGAACATCGGGTAGGTTTAGGGGGACTTTTGGGGTGGATCTATGGCTTTTGGGGTTTTCTTTCGTTTTTGGGTTTGATCCTGTTCTTGTTTGGGGTGTTTTTGACGTGTTTTGGGGTGTCCGTTGGGTTTCGTTGGGTTCTCGTTTGTCGTAAAGAGAAATGGTAGTGGATTCTGGGTTTTGGAGAAGATCAAGTGAGTTTCGGGTGGTTTTCTTGGGAATTTCTTAGTTTCTGTTGTTTTTTCTTCTGATGCAGTTCTTGTTTGGGGTGTTTTTGTTGTGTTTTGGGGTCTCCGTTGTGGTTTTGTTGGGTTAATGTTGGTCATCGTGTTGGAAAATTGTAAATTGTGGTTTTTGGAGAACATCAGGTAGTTTTAGGGTGCTTTTGGGGTAGACCTATGGTTTTTGGAGAATTTCTTTCAGATTTGGGGTTGATCCTGTTCTTTTTGGGGCTCTTTTTGACGTGTTTTAGGGTCTCCGTTGGGTTTTAGTTGGGATCATGTTGGTCGTCAAGGTGAGAAATTGTAAATTTTGGGTTTTGGAGAACATCAGGTAGGTTTAGGGGGACTTTTGGGGTGGATCTATGGCTTTTGGGTTTTTCTTTCGTTTTTTGGGGGTGATCCTGTTCTTGTTTTGGTTGTTTTTTATGTGTTTTGGTGTCTCCATTGGGTGTCGTTAGGTTCTCGTTGGTCGTAAAGTTAAAAGGGAGTGGATTGTGTGATTTAGAGAAGATCAGGTGTGTTTCGATTGTTTTCGTGGGAATTTCTTAGTTTTAGTTGTTTTTTCTTCTTATGCAGTTCTTGTTTGGGGTGTTTTTGACGTGTTTTGGGGTCTCCGTTTGGTTTTAGTTGGGTTCATGTTGGTCGTCATGGTGAGAAAGTGTAAATTGTGGGTTTTGGAGAACATCGGATAGGTTTACGGGGACTTTTGGGGTGGATCTATGGTTTTGGGTTTTATTTAATTTTGGGGGGTGATCCTGTTCTTGTTTCAGATGTTTTTTATGTGTTTTGTGGTCTCCATTGGGTTTTGTTGGGTTTTCCGTGGTCATCGTGTTGGAAAATTGTAAGTTGTGGGTTTTGGAGAACTGCAGGTAGGCTTAGGGGGACTTTAGGGATGGATTCATGGTATTTGTGGTTTTCTTCTTTTTTTTTGGGTTGATCCTGTTCTTTTTGGGACTCTTTTTGACTGTTTTGGGGTCTCCGTTTGGTTTTAGTTGGGTTCATGTTGGTCGTCATGGTGAAAATGTGTAAATTGTGGGTTTTGCAGAACATCAGGTAGGTTTAGGGGGACTTTTGGGTTGTATCTATGGCTTTGGGGTTTTCTTTAATTTTTGGGGGTTATCCTGTTCTTGTTTGGGGTGATTTTTATGTGTTTTGTGGTCTCCATTGGGTTTCGTTGGGTTTTCCGTGGTCATTGTGTTGGAAAAGTTTAAATTGTGGTTTTTGGAGAAGTTCAGGTAGGCTTAGGGGGACTTTAGGGATGGATTCATGGTATTTGGGCTTTTCTTCTGTTTTTTTTTGTGTTGATCCTGTTCTTTTTGGGGCTATTTTTGACGTGTTTTGGGGTCTCCGTTGGGTTTTAGTTGGGTTCATGTTGGTCGTAATGGTGAGAAAGGGTAAATTGTGGGTTTTATAGAACATCGGGTAGGTTTAGGGGGACTTTTGGGGTGGATCTATGGCTTTTGGGGTTTTCTTTCGTTTTTGGGTTTGATCCTCTTCCTGTTTGGGGTGTTTTTGACGTGTTTTGGGGTCTCCATTTGGTTTCGTTATGTTCTCGTTGGTCCTAAAGTTAAAGGGGAGTGGATTGTGGGATTTAGAGAAGATCAGGTGAGTTTCGATTGTTTTCGTGGGAATTTCTTAGTTTTAGTTGTTTTTTCTTCTTATGCAGTTCTTGTTTGGGGTGTTTTTGACGTGTTTTGGGGTTTCCGTTGTGTTTTACTTGGGTTCATGTTGGTCGTTATGGTGAGAAAGTGTAAATTGTGGGTTTTGGAGAACATCGGATAGGTTTAGGAGGACTTTTGGGGTGGATCTATGGCTTTGGGTTTTTACCTAATTTTTGGGTGTGATCCTGTTCTTGTTTGAGATGTTTTTGACGTGTTTTTGGGTCTCCGTTGGGTTTCATTTGGTTCTCCTTGGTCGTAAAGTTAAATGGGTGTGGATTGTGGGTTTTGGAGAAGATCAGGTGAGTTTCGGGTGGTTTTCGTGGGAATTTCTTAGTTTCTGTTGTTTTTTGTTCTGAAGCAGTTCTTCTTATGGGTGTTTTTTACGTGTTTTGGGCTATCCGTTGTGTTTTAGTTGGGTTCGAGTTGGTTATCTTGTTGGAAAAGTGTAAATTGTGGTTTTTGGAAAACATCAAGTAGGTTTAGGGTGCTTTTGGGGTAGATCTATGGTTTTTGGGGAATTTCTTTCTGTTTTGGGGGTGATCCTGTCCTTTTTGTGGCAATTTTTGATGTGTTTTGGGGTCTCCGTTGGATTTTAGTTTTGTTCATGTTGGTCGTCATGGTGAGAAATTGTAAATTTTGGGTTTCGGAGAACATCGGGTAGGTTTAGGGGGACTTTTGGGGTGGATCTATGGCTTTTGGGGTTTTCTTTCGTTTTTGGGTTTGATCCTGTTCTTGTTTGGGGTGTTTTTGACGTGTTTATTGGTGTCCGTTGGGTTTCGTTGGGTTCTCGTTTGTCGTAAAGAGAAATGGTAGTGGATTCTGGGTTTTGGAGAAGATCAAGTGAGTTTCGGGTGGTTTTCTTGGGAATTTCTTAGTTTCTGTTGTTTTTTCTTCTGATGCAGTTCTTGTTTGGGGTGTTTTTGTTGTGTTTTGGGGTCTCCGTTGTGGTTTTGTTGGGTTAATGTTGGTCATCGTGTTGGAAAAGTGTAAATTGTGGTTTTTGGAGAACATCAGGTAGTTTTAGGGTGCTTTTGGGGTAGACCTATGGTTTTTGGAGAATTTCTTTCAGATTTGGGGTTGATCCTGTTCTTTTTGGGGCTCTTTTTGACGTGTTTTGGGGTCTCCGTTGGGTTTTAGTTGGGATCATGTTGGTCGTCAAGGTGAGAAATTGTAAATTTTGGGTTTTGGAGAACATCAGGTAGGTTTAGGGGGACTTTTGGGGTGGATCTATGGCTTTTGGGTTTTTCTTTCGTTTTTTGGGGGTGATCCTGTTCTTGTTTTGGTTGTTTTTTATGTGTTTTGGTGTCTCCATTGGGTGTCGTTAGGTTCTCGTTGGTCGTAAAGTTAAAAGGGAGTGGATTGTGTGATTTAGAGAAGATCAGGTGAGTTTCGATTGTTTTCGTGGGAATTTCTTAGTTTTAGTTGTTTTTTCTTCTTATGCAGTTCTTGTTTGGGGTGTTTTTGACGTGTTTTGGGGTCTCCGTTTGGTTTTAGTTGGGTTCATGTTGGTCGTCATGGTGAGAAAGTGTAAATTGTGGGTTTTGGAGAACATCGGATAGGTTTACGGGGACTTTTGGGGTGGATCTATGGTTTTGGGTTTTATTTAATTTTGGGGGGTGATCCTGTTCTTGTTTCAGATGTTTTTTATGTGTTTTGTGGTCTCCATTGGGTTTTGTTGGGTTTTCCGTGGTCATCGTGTTGGAAAATTGTAAGTTGTGGGTTTTGGAGAACTGCAGGTAGGCTTAGGGGGACTTTAGGAATGGATTCATGGTATTTGGGGTTTTCTTCTGTTCTTGGGGTTGATCCTGTTCTTTTTGGGGCTCTTTTTGACGTGTTTTGTGGTCTCCGTTGTGTTTTAGTTGGGTTCGAGTTGGTTATCTTGTTGGAAAAGTGTAAATTGTGTTTTTTGGAGATCATCAGGTAGGTTTAGGGTGCTTTTGGGGTAGATCTATGGTTTTTGGGGAATTTCTTTCAGTTTTGGTTGTGATCCTGTCCTTTTTGTGGCAATTTTTGACGTGTTTTGGGGTCTCCGTTGGATTTTAGTTGTGTCCATGTTGGTCGTCATGGTGAGAAAGTGTAAATTTTGGGTTTTGGAGAACATCGGGTAGGTTTAGGGGGACTTTTGGGGTGGATCTATGGCTTTTGGGGTTTTCTTTCGTTTTTGGGTTTGATCCTGTTCTTGTTTGGGGTGTTTTTGACGTGTTTTGGGATGTCCGTTGGGTTTCGTTGGGTTCTCGTTTGTCGTAAAGAGAAATGGTAGTGGATTCTGGGTTTTGGAGAAGATCAAGTGAGTTTCGGGTGGTTTTCTTGGGAATTTCTTAGTTTCTGTTGTTTTTTCTTCTGATGCAGTTCTTGTTTGGGGTGTTTTTGTTGTGTTTTGGGGTCTCCGTTGTGGTTTTGTTGGGTTAATGTTGGTCATCGTGTTGGAAAAGTGTAAATTGTGGTTTTTGGAGAACATCAGGTAGTTTTAGGGTGCTTTTGGGGTAGATCTATGGTTTTTGGAGAATTTCTTTCAGATTTGGGGTTGATCCTGTTCTTTTTGGGGCTCTTTTTGACGTGTTTTGGGGTCTCCGTTGGGTTTTAGTTGGGATCATGTTGGTCGTCAAGGTGAGAAATTGTAAATTTTGGGTTTTGGAGAACATCAGGTAGGTTTAGGGGGACTTTTGGGGTGGATCTATGGCTTTTGGGTTTTTCTTTCGTTTTTTGGGGGTGATCCTGTTCTTGTTTTGGTTGTTTTTTATGTGTTTTGGTGTCTCCATTGGGTGTCGTTAGGTTCTCGTTGGTCGTAAAGTTAAAAGGGAGTGGATTGTGTGATTTAGAGAAGATCAGGTGAGTTTCGATTGTTTTCGTGGGAATTTCTTAGTTTTAGTTGTTTTTTCTTCTTATGCAGTTCATGTTTGGGGTGTTTTTGACGTGTTTTGGGGTCTCCGTTTGGTTTTAGTTGGGTTCATGTTGGTCGTCATGGTGAGAAAGTGTAAATTTTGGGTTTTGGAGAACATCGGGTAGGTTTAGGGGGACTTTTGGGGTGGATCTATGGTTTTGGGTTTTATTTAATTTTGGGGGGTGATCCTGTTCTTGTTTCAGATGTTTTTTATGTGTTTTGTGGTCTCCATTGGGTTTTGTTGGGTTTTCCGTGGTCATCGTGTTGGAAAATTGTAAGTTGTGGGTTTTGGAGAACTGCAGGTAGGCTTAGGGGGACTTTAGGAATGGATTCATGGTATTTGGGGTTTTCTTCTGTTTTTGGGGTTGATCCTGTTCTTTTTGGGGCTCTTTTTGACGTGTTTTGGGGTCTCCGTTGGGTTTTAGTTGGGTTCATGTTGGTCGTCATGGTGAAAAGGTGTTAATTGTGGGTTTTATAGAACATCGGGTAGGTTTAGGGGGACTTTTGGGGTGGATCTATGGCTTTTGTGGTTTTCTTTCGTTTTTGGGTTTGATCCTCTTCCTGTTTGGGGTGTTTTTGACGTGTTTTGGGGTCTCCATTGGGTTTCGTTAGGTTCTCGTTGGTCGTAAAGTTAAAGGGGAGTGGATTGTGGGATTTAGAGAAGATCAGGTGAGTTTCGATTGTTTTTCGTGGGAATTTCTTAGTTTTATTTGTTTTTTCTTCTTATGCAGTTCATGTTTGGGGTGTTTTTGACGTGTTTTTGGGTCTCCGTTGGGTTTCGTTGGGTTCTCCTTGGTCGTAAAGGTAAATGGGTGTGGATTGTGGGTTTTGGAGAAGAGCAGGTGAATTTCGGGTGGTTTTCGTGGGAATTTCTTAGTTTCTCTTGTTTTTTGTTCTGATGCAGTTCTTTTTTGGGGTGTTTTTGATGTGTTTTGGGGTCTCCGTTGTGTTTTAGTTGGGTTCGAGTTGGTTATCGTGTTGGAAAAGTGTAAATTGTGGTTTTTGGAGAACATCAGGTAGGTTTAGGGTGCTTTTGGGGTAGATCTATGGTTTTTGGGGAATTTCTTTCAGTTTTGTGTGTGATCCTGTCCTTTTTGTGGCAATTTTTGACGTGTTTTGGGGTCTCCGTTGGATTTTAGTTGTGTCCATGTTGGTCGTCATGGTGAGAAAGTGTAAATTTTGGGTTTTGGAGAACATCGGGTAGGTTTAGGGGGACTTTTGGGGTGGATCTATGGCTTTTGGGGTTTTCTTTCGTTTTTGGGTTTGATCCTGTTCTTGTTTGGGGTGTTTTTGACGTGTTTTGGTGTCTCCATTGGGTTTCGTTAGGTTCTCCTTGGTCGTAAAGCTAAAGGGGAGTGGATTGTGGTTTTTGGAGTAGATCAGGTGAGTTTCGATTGGTTTTTGTGGGAATTTCTTAGTTTAAGTTGATTTTTCTTCGTATGCAGTTCTTGTTTGGGGTGTTTTTGTAGTGTTTTGGGTCTCCGTTGTATTTTAGTTGGGTTCATGTTTGTCATCATGGTGAGAAAGTTTAAATTGTGGGTGTTGAAGAACATCAGGTAGGTTTAGGGGGAATTTTGTGGTGGATCTATGGCTTTTGGGGTTTTCTTTCGTTTTTGGGTTTGATCCTGTTCTTGTTTGGGTTGTTTTCGACGTGTTTTGCTGTCTCCATTGGGTTTCGTTAGGTTCTCCTTGGTCGTAAAGCTAAAGGGGTGTGGATTGTGGGTTTTGGAGGAGATCAGGTGAGTTTCGATTGTTTTTTTGTGGGAATTTCTTAGTTTTTGTTGTTTTTTCTTCTGATGCAGTTCTTGTTTGGTGTGTTTTTGACGTGTTTTGGGTCTCCGTTGTATTTTAGTTGGGTTCATGTTTGTCATCATGGTGAAAAAGTGTAAATTTTGGGTTTTGGAGAACATCAGGTTGGATTAGGGTGACTTTTGGGGTGGATCTATGGCTTTTGGGGTTTTCTTTCGTTTTTGGGTTTGATCCTGTTCTTGTTTGGGGTGTTTTTGACGTGTTTTGGGGTGTCCGTTGGGTTTCGTTGGGTTCTCGTTTGTCGTAAAGAGAAATGGTAGTGGATTCTGGGTTTTGGAGAAGATCAAGTGAGTTTCGGGTGGTTTTCTTGGGAATTTCTTAGTTTCTGTTGTTTTTTCTTCTGATGCAGTTCTTGTTTGGGGTGTTTTTGTTGTGTTTTGGGGTCTCCGTTGTGGTTTTGTTGGGTTAATGTTGGTCATCGTGTTGGAAAATTGTAAATTGTGGTTTTTGGAGAACATCAGGTAGTTTTAGGGTGCTTTTGGGGTAGATCTATGGTTTTTGGAGAATTTCTTTCAGATTTGGGGTTGATCCTGTTCTTTTTGGGGCACTTTTTGACATGTTTTGGGGTCTCCGTTGGGATTTAGTTGGGATCATGTTTGTCGTCAAGGTGAGAAATGGTAAATTTTGGGTTTTGGAGAACATCAGGTAGGTTTAGGGGGACTTTTGGGGTGGATCTATGGCTTTTGGGTTTTTCTTTCGTTTTGGGGTTTGATCCTGTTCTTGTTTTGGTTGTTTTTTATGTGTTTTGGTGTCTCCATTGGGTGTCGTTAGGTTCTCGTTGGTCGTAAAGTTAAAAGGGAGTGGATTGTGTGATTTAGAGAAGATCAGGTGAGTTTCGATTGTTTTCGTGGGAATTTCTTAGTTTTAGTTGTTTTTTCTTCTTATGCAGTTCTTGTTTGGGGTGTTTTTGACGTGTTTTGGGGTCTCCGTTTGGTTTTAGTTGGGTTCATGTTGGTCGTCATGGTGAGAAAGTGTAAATTGTGGGTTTTGGAGAACATCGGATAGGTTTAGGGGGACTTTTGGGGTGGATCTATGGTTTTGGGTTTTATTTAATTTTGGGGGGTGATCCTGTTCTTGTTTCAGATGTTTTTTATGTGTTTTGTGGTCTCCATTGGGTTTTGTTGGGTTTTCCGTGGTCATCGTGTTGGAAAATTGTAAGTTGTGGGTTTTGGAGAACTGCAGGTAGGCTTAGGGGGACTTTAGGAATGGATTCATGGTATTTGGGGTTTTCTTCTGTTTTTGGGGTTGATCCTGTTCTTTTTGGGGCTCTTTTTGACGTGTTTTGGGGTCTCCGTTGGGTTTTAGTTGGGTTCATGTTGGTCGTCATGGTGAAAAGGTGTAAATTGTGGGTTTTATAGAACATCGGGTAGGTTTAGGGGGACTTTTGGGGTGGATCTATGGCTTTTGTGGTTTTCTTTCGTTTTTGGGTTTGATCCTCTTCCTGTTTGGGGTGTTTTTGACGTGTTTTGGGGTCTCCATTGGGTTTCGTTAGGTTCTCGTTGGTCGTAAAGTTAAAGGGGAGTGGATTGTGGGATTTAGAGAAGATCAGGTGAGTTTCGATTGTTTTTCGTGGGAATTTCTTAGTTTTATTTGTTTTTTCTTCTTATGCAGTTCATGTTTGGGGTGTTTTTGACGTGTTTTTGGGTCTCCGTTGGGTTTCGTTGGGTTCTCCTTGGTCGTAAAGGTAAATGGGTGTGGATTGTGGGTTTTGGAGAAGAGCAGGTGAATTTCGGGTGGTTTTCGTGGGAATTTCTTAGTTTCTCTTGTTTTTTGTTCTGATGCAGTTCTTTTTTGGGGTGTTTTTGATGTGTTTTGGGGTCTCCGTTGTGTTTTATTTGGGTTCGAGTTGGTTATCGTGTTGGAAAAGTGTAAATTGTGGTTTCTGCAGAACATCAGGTAGGTTTAGGGTGCTTTTGGGGTAGATCTATGGTTTTTGGGGAATTTCGTTCAGTTTTGGGTGTGATCCTGTCCTTTTTGTGGCAATTTTTGACGTGTTTTGGGGTCTCCGTTGGATTTTAGTTGTGTCCATGTTGGTCGTCATGGTGAGAAAGTGTAAATTTTGGGTTTTGGAGAACATCGGGTAGGTTTAGGGGGACTTTTGGGGTGGATCTATGGCTTTTGGGTTTTTCTTTCGTTTTTGGGTTTGATCCTGTTCTTGTTTGGGGTGTTTTTGTTGTGTTTTGGTGTCTCCATTGGGTTTCGTTAGGTTCTCCTTGGTCGTAAAGCTAAAGGGGAGTTGATTGTGGTTTTTGGAGTAGATCAGGTGAGTTTCGATTGGTTTTTGTGGGAATTTCTTAGTTTAAGTTGATTTTTCTTCGTATGCAGTTCTTGTTTGGGGTGTTTTTGTTGTGTTTTGGGTCTCCGTTGTATTTTAGTTGGGTTCATGTTTGTCATCATGGTGAGAAAGTGTAAATTGTGGGTTTTGAAGAACATCAGGTAGGTTTAGGGGGAATTTTGTGGTGGATCTATGGCTTTTGGGGTTTTCTTTCGTTTTTGGGTTTGATCCTGTTCTTGTTTGGGGTGTTTTTGACGTGTTTTGGGGTCTCCGTTTGGTTTTAGTTGGGTCCATGTTGGTCATCATGTTGAGAAAGTGTAAATTTTGGGTTTTGGAGAACATCGGGTAGGTTTAGGGGGACTTTTGGGGTGGATCTATGGCTTTTGGGGTTTTCTTTCGTTTTTGGGTTTGATCCTGTTCTTGTTTGGGGTGTTTTTGTTGTGTTTTTGTGTCTCCATTGGGTTTCGTTAGGTTCTCCTTGGTCGTAAAGCTAAAGGGGAGTGGATTGTGGTTTTTGGAGTAGATCAGGTGAGTTTCGATTGGTTTTTGTGGGAATTTCTTAGTTTAAGTTGATTTTTCTTCGTATGCAGTTCTTGTTTGGGGTGTTTTTGTTGTGTTTTGGGTCTCCGTTGTATTTTAGTTGGGTTCATGTTTGTCATCATGGTGAGAAAGTGTAAATTGTGGGTTTTGAAGAACATCAGGTAGGTTTAGGGGGAATTTTGTGGTGGATCTATGGCTTTTGGGGTTTTCTTTCGTTTTTGGGTTTGATCCTGTTCTTGTTTGGGGTGTTTTTGATGTGTTTTGGGGTCTCCGTTTGGTTTTAGTTGGGTCCATGTTGGTCATCATGTTGAGAAAGTGTAAATTTTGGGTTTTGGAGAACATCGGGTAGGTTTAGGGGGACTTTTGGGGTGGATCTATGGCTTTTGGGGTTTTCTTTCGTTTTTGGGTTTGATCCTGTTCTTGTTTGGGGTGTTTTTGTTGTGTTTTGGTGTCTCCATTGGGTTTCGTTAGGTTCTCCTTGGTCGTAAAGCTAAAGGGGAGTGGATTGTGGGTTTTGGAGGAGATCAGGTGAGTTTCGATTGGTTTTTGTGGGAATTTCTTAGTTTTAGTTGATTTTTCTTCGTATGCAGTTCTTGTTTGGGGTGTTTTTGTTGTGTTTTGGGGTCTTCGTTTGGTTTTAGTTGGGTTCATGTTGGTCGTCATTGTGAGAAAGTGTAAATTGTGGGTTTTGGAGAACATCGGATAGGTTTAGGGGGACTTTTGGGGTGGATCTATGGTTTTGGGTTTTATTTAATTTTTGGGGGTGATCCTGTTCTTGTTTCAGATGTTTTTTATGTGTTTTGTGGTCTCCATTGGGTTTTGTTGGGTTTTCCGTGGTCATCGTGTTGGAAAATTGTAAGTTGTGGGTTTTGGAGAACTTCAGGTAGGCTTAGGGGGACTTTAGGAATGGATTCATGGTATTTGGGGTTTTCTTCTCTTTTTGGGGTTGATCCTGTTCTTTTTGGGGCTCTTTTTGACATGTTTTGGCGTCTCCGTTGGGTTTTAGTTGGGTTCATGTTGGTCGTCATGGTGAAAATGTGTAAATTGTGGGTTTTATAGAACATCGGGTAGGATTAGGGGGACTTTTGGGGTGGATCTATGGCTTTTGGGGTTTTCTTTCGTTTTTGGGTTTGATCCTGTTCTTGTTTGTGGTGTTTTTGACGTGTTTTTTGGTCTCCGTTGTGTTTTAGTTGGGTTCGAGTTGGTTATCGTGTTGGAAAAGTGTAAATTGTGGTTTCTGGAGAACATCAGGTAGGTTTAGGGTGCTTTTGGGGTAGATCTATGGTTTTTGGGGAATTTCTTTCAGTTTTGTGTGTGATCCTGTCCTTTTTGTGGCAATTTTTGACGTGTTTTGGGGTCTCCGTTGGATTTTAGTTGTGTCCATGTTGGTCGTCATGGTGAGAAAGTGTAAATTTTGGGTTTTGGAGAACATTGGGTAGGTTTAGGGGGACTTTTGGGGTGGATCTATGGCTTTTGGGGTTTTCTTTCGTTTTTGGGTTTGATCCTGTTCTTGTTTGGGGTGTTTTTGTTGTGTTTTGGTGTCTCCATTGGGTTTCGTTAGGTTCTCCTTGGTCGTAAAGCTAAAGGGGAGTGGATTGTGGGTTTTGGAGTAGATCAGGTGAGTTTCGATTGGTTTTTGTGGGAATTTCTTAGTTTTAGTTGATTTTTCTTCGTATGCAGTTCTTGTTTGGGGTGTTTTTGTTGTGTTTTGGGTCTCCGTTGTATTTTAGTTGGGTTCATGTTTGTCATCATGGTGAAAAAGTGTAAATTGTGGGTTTTGGAGAACATCAGGTAGGTTTAGGGGGAATTTTGTGGTGGATCTATGGCTTTTGGGTTTTTCTTTCTTTTTTGGGTTTGATCCTGTTCTTGTTTGGGGTGTTTTTGACGTGTTTTGGGGTCTCCGTTTGGTTTTAGTTGGGTCCATGTTGGTCGTCATGTTGAGAAAATGTAAATTGTGGGTTTTGGAGAACATCGGGTAGGTTTAGGGGGACTTTTGGGGTGGATCTATGGCTTTTGGGGTTTTCTTTCGTTTTTGGGTTTGATCCTGTTCTTGTTTGGGTTGTTTTCGACGTGTTTTGCTGTCTCCATTGGGTTTCGTTAGGTTCTCCTTGGTCGTAAAGCTAAAGGGGTGTGGATTGTGGGTTTTGGAGGAGATCAGGTGAGTTTCGATTGTTTTTTTGTGGGAATTTCTTAGTTTTTGTTGTTTTTTCTTCTGATGCAGTTCTTGTTTGGTGTGTTTTTGACGTGTTTTGGGTCTCCGTTGTATTTTAGTTGGGTTCATGTTTGTCATCATGGTGAAAAAGTGTAAATTTTGGGTTTTGGAGAACATCAGGTTGGATTAGGGTGACTTTTGGGGTGGATCTATGGCTTTTGGGGTTTTCTTTCGTTTTTGGGTTTGATCCTGTTCTTGTTTGGGGTGTTTTTGACGTGTTTTGGGGTGTCCGTTGGGTTTCGTTGGGTTCTCGTTTGTCGTAAAGAGAAATGGTAGTGGATTCTGGGTTTTGGAGAAGATCAAGTGAGTTTCGGGTGGTTTTCTTGGGAATTTCTTAGTTTCTGTTGTTTTTTCTTCTGATGCAGTTCTTGTTTGGGGTGTTTTTGTTGTGTTTTGGGGTCTCCGTTGTGGTTTTGTTGGGTTAATGTTGGTCATCGTGTTGGAAAATTGTAAATTGTGGTTTTTGGAGAACATCAGGTAGTTTTAGGGTGCTTTTGGGGTAGATCTATGGTTTTTGGAGAATTTCTTTCAGATTTGGGGTTGATCCTGTTCTTTTTGGGGCACTTTTTGACATGTTTTGGGGTCTCCGTTGGGATTTAGTTGGGATCATGTTTGTCGTCAAGGTGAGAAATGGTAAATTTTGGGTTTTGGAGAACATCAGGTAGGTTTAGGGGGACTTTTGGGGTGGATCTATGGCTTTTGGGTTTTTCTTTCGTTTTGGGGTTTGATCCTGTTCTTGTTTTGGTTGTTTTTTATGTGTTTTGGTGTCTCCATTGGGTGTCGTTAGGTTCTCGTTGGTCGTAAAGTTAAAAGGGAGTGGATTGTGTGATTTAGAGAAGATCAGGTGAGTTTCGATTGTTTTCGTGGGAATTTCTTAGTTTTAGTTGTTTTTTCTTCTTATGCAGTTCTTGTTTGGGGTGTTTTTGACGTGTTTTGGGGTCTCCGTTTGGTTTTAGTTGGGTTCATGTTGGTCGTCATGGTGAGAAAGTGTAAATTGTGGGTTTTGGAGAACATCGGATAGGTTTACGGGGACTTTTGGGGTGGATCTATGGTTTTGGGTTTTATTTAATTTTGGGGGGTGATCCTGTTCTTGTTTCAGATGTTTTTTATGTGTTTTGTGGTCTCCATTGGGTTTTGTTGGGTTTTCCGTGGTCATCGTGTTGGAAAATTGTAAGTTGTGGGTTTTGGAGAACTGCAGGTAGGCTTAGGGGGACTTTAGGAATGGATTCATGGTATTTGGGGTTTTCTTCTGTTTTTGGGGTTGATCCTGTTCTTTTTGGGGCTCTTTTTGACGTGTTTTGGGGTCTCCGTTGGGTTTTAGTTGTGTTCATGTTGGTCGTCATGGTGAAAAGGTGTAAATTGTGGGTTTTATAGAACATCGGGTAGGTTTAGGGGGACTTTTGGGGTGGATCTATGGCTTTTGTGGTTTTCTTTCGTTTTTGGGTTTGATCCTCTTCCTGTTTGGGGTGTTTTTGACGTGTTTTGGGGTCTCCATTGGGTTTCGTTAGGTTCTCGTTGGTCGTAAAGTTAAAGGGGAGTGGATTGTGGGATTTAGAGAAGATCAGGTGAGTTTCGATTGTTTTTCGTGGGAATTTCTTAGTTTTATTTGTTTTTTCTTCTTATGCAGTTCATGTTTGGGGTGTTTTTGACGTGTTTTTGGGTCTCCGTTGGGTTTCGTTGGGTTCTCCTTGGTCGTAAAGGTAAATGGGTGTGGATTGTGGGTTTTGGAGAAGAGCAGGTGAATTTCGGGTGGTTTTCGTGGGAATTTCTTAGTTTCTCTTGTTTTTTGTTCTGATGCAGTTCTTTTTTGGGGTGTTTTTGATGTGTTTTGGGGTCTCCGTTGTGTTTTATTTGGGTTCGAGTTGGTTATCGTGTTGGAAAAGTGTAAATTGTGGTTTCTGCAGAACATCAGGTAGGTTTAGGGTGCTTTTGGGGTAGATCTATGGTTTTTGGGGAATTTCGTTCAGTTTTGGGTGTGATCCTGTCCTTTTTGTGGCAATTTTTGACGTGTTTTGGGGTCTCCGTTGGATTTTAGTTGTGTCCATGTTGGTCGTCATGGTGAGAAAGTGTAAATTTTGGGTTTTGGAGAACATCGGGTAGGTTTAGGGGGACTTTTGGGGTGGATCTATGGCTTTTGGGTTTTTCTTTCGTTTTTGGGTTTGATCCTGTTCTTGTTTGGGGTGTTTTTGTTGTGTTTTGGTGTCTCCATTGGGTTTCGTTAGGTTCTCCTTGGTCGTAAAGCTAAAGGGGAGTTGATTGTGGTTTTTGGAGTAGATCAGGTGAGTTTCGATTGGTTTTTGTGGGAATTTCTTAGTTTAAGTTGATTTTTCTTCGTATGCAGTTCTTGTTTGGGGTGTTTTTGTTGTGTTTTGGGTCTCCGTTGTATTTTAGTTGGGTTCATGTTTGTCATCATGGTGAGAAAGTGTAAATTGTGGGTTTTGAAGAACATCAGGTAGGTTTAGGGGGAATTTTGTGGTGGATCTATGGCTTTTGGGGTTTTCTTTCGTTTTTGGGTTTGATCCTGTTCTTGTTTGGGGTGTTTTTGACGTGTTTTGGGGTCTCCGTTTGGTTTTAGTTGGGTCCATGTTGGTCATCATGTTGAGAAAGTGTAAATTTTGGGTTTTGGAGAACATCGGGTAGGTTTAGGGGGACTTTTGGGGTGGATCTATGGCTTTTGGGGTTTTCTTTCGTTTTTGGGTTTGATCCTGTTCTTGTTTGGGGTGTTTTTGTTGTGTTTTTGTGTCTCCATTGGGTTTCGTTAGGTTCTCCTTGGTCGTAAAGTTAAAGGGGAGTGGATTGTGTGATTTAGAGAAGATCAGGTGAGTTTCGATTGGTTTTTGTGGGAATTTCTTAGTTTAAGTTGATTTTTCTTCGTATGCAGTTCTTGTTTGGGGTGTTTTTGTTGTGTTTTGGGTCTCCGTTGTATTTTAGTTGGGTTCATGTTTGTCATCATGGTGAGAAAGTGTAAATTGTGGGTTTTGAAGAACATCAGGTAGGTTTAGGGGGAATTTTGTGGTGGATCTATGGCTTTTGGGGTTTTCTTTCGTTTTTGGGTTTGATCCTGTTCTTGTTTGGGGTGTTTTTGATGTGTTTTGGGGTCTCCGTTTGGTTTTAGTTGGGTCCATGTTGGTCATCATGTTGAGAAAGTGTAAATTTTGGGTTTTGGAGAACATCGGGTAGGTTTAGGGGGACTTTTGGGGTGGATCTATGGCTTTTGGGGTTTTCTTTCGTTTTTGGGTTTGATCCTGTTCTTGTTTGGGGTGTTTTTGTTGTGTTTTGGTGTCTCCATTGGGTTTCGTTAGGTTCTCCTTGGTCGTAAAGCTAAAGGGGAGTGGATTGTGGGTTTTGGAGGAGATCAGGTGAGTTTCGATTGGTTTTTGTGGGAATTTCTTAGTTTTAGTTGATTTTTCTTCGTATGCAGTTCTTGTTTGGGGTGTTTTTGTTGTGTTTTGGGGTCTTCGTTTGGTTTTAGTTGGGTTCATGTTGGTCGTCATTGTGAGAAAGTGTAAATTGTGGGTTTTGGAGAACATCGGATAGGTTTAGGGGGACTTTTGGGGTGGATCTATGGTTTTGGGTTTTATTTAATTTTTGGGGGTGATCCTGTTCTTGTTTCAGATGTTTTTTATGTGTTTTGTGGTCTCCATTGGGTTTTGTTGGGTTTTCCGTGGTCATCGTGTTGGAAAATTGTAAGTTGTGGGTTTTGGAGAACTTCAGGTAGGCTTAGGGGGACTTTAGGAATGGATTCATGGTATTTGGGGTTTTCTTCTCTTTTTGGGGTTGATCCTGTTCTTTTTGGGGCTCTTTTTGACATGTTTTGGCGTCTCCGTTGGGTTTTAGTTGGGTTCATGTTGGTCGTCATGGTGAAAATGTGTAAATTGTGGGTTTTATAGAACATCGGGTAGGATTAGGGGGACTTTTGGGGTGGATCTATGGCTTTTGGGGTTTTCTTTCGTTTTTGGGTTTGATCCTGTTCTTGTTTGTGGTGTTTTTGACGTGTTTTTTGGTCTCCGTTGTGTTTTAGTTGGGTTCGAGTTGGTTATCGTGTTGGAAAAGTGTAAATTGTGGTTTCTGGAGAACATCAGGTAGGTTTAGGGTGCTTTTGGGGTAGATCTATGGTTTTTGGGGAATTTCTTTCAGTTTTGGGTGTGATCCTGTCCTTTTTGTGGCAATTTTTGACGTGTTTTGGGGTCTCCGTTGGATTTTAGTTGTGTCCATGTTGGTCGTCATGGTGAGAAAGTGTAAATTTTGGGTTTTGGAGAACATTGGGTAGGTTTAGGGGGACTTTTGGGGTGGATCTATGGCTTTTGGGGTTTTCTTTCGTTTTTGGGTTTGATCCTGTTCTTGTTTGGGGTGTTTTTGTTGAGTTTTGGTGTCTCCATTGGGTTTCGTTAGGTTCTCCTTGGTCGTAAAGCTAAAGGGGAGTGGATTGTGGGTTTTGGAGTAGATCAGGTGAGTTTCGATTGGTTTTTGTGGGAATTTCTTAGTTTTAGTTGATTTTTCTTCGTATGCAGTTCTTGTTTGGGGTGTTTTTGTTGTGTTTTGGGTCTCCGTTGTATTTTAGTTGGGTTCATGTTTGTCATCATGGTGAAAAAGTGTAAATTGTGGGTTTTGGAGAACATCAGGTAGGTTTAGGGTGCTTTTGGGGTAGATCTATGGTTTTTGGGGAATTTCTTTCAGTTTTGTGTGTGATCCTGTCCTTTTTGGGGCAATTTTTGACGTGTTTTGGGGTCTCCGTTTGGTTTTAGTTGGGTCCATGTTGGTCGTCATGTTGAGAAAATGTAAATTGTGGGTTTTGGAGAACATCGGGTAGGTTTAGGGGGACTTTTGGGGTGGATCTATGGCTTTTGGGGTTTTCTTTCGTTTTTGGGTTTGATCCTGTTCTTGTTTGGGTTGTTTTCGACGTGTTTTGCTGTCTCCATTGGGTTTCGTTAGGTTCTCCTTGGTCGTAAAGCTAAAGGGGTGTGGATTGTGGGTTTTGGAGGAGATCAGGTGAGTTTCGATTGTTTTTTTGTGGGAATTTCTTAGTTTTTGTTGTTTTTTCTTCTGATGCAGTTCTTGTTTGGTGTGTTTTTGACGTGTTTTGGGTCTCCGTTGTATTTTAGTTGGGTTCATGTTTGTCATCATGGTGAAAAAGTGTAAATTTTGGGTTTTGGAGAACATCAGGTTGGATTAGGGTGACTTTTGGGGTGGATCTATGGCTTTTGGGGTTTTCTTTCGTTTTTGGGTTTGATCCTGTTCTTGTTTGGGGTGTTTTTGACGTGTTTTGGGGTGTCCGTTGGGTTTCGTTGGGTTCTCGTTTGTCGTAAAGAGAAATGGTAGTGGATTCTGGGTTTTGGAGAAGATCAAGTGAGTTTCGGGTGGTTTTCTTGGGAATTTCTTAGTTTCTGTTGTTTTTTCTTCTGATGCAGTTCTTGTTTGGGGTGTTTTTGTTGTGTTTTGGGGTCTCCGTTGTGGTTTTGTTGGGTTAATGTTGGTCATCGTGTTGGAAAATTGTAAATTGTGGTTTTTGGAGAACATCAGGTAGTTTTAGGGTGCTTTTGGGGTAGATCTATGGTTTTTGGAGAATTTCTTTCAGATTTGGGGTTGATCCTGTTCTTTTTGGGGCACTTTTTGACATGTTTTGGGGTCTCCGTTGGGATTTAGTTGGGATCATGTTTGTCGTCAAGGTGAGAAATGGTAAATTTTGGGTTTTGGAGAACATCAGGTAGGTTTAGGGGGACTTTTGGGGTGGATCTATGGCTTTTGGGTTTTTCTTTCGTTTTGGGGTTTGATCCTGTTCTTGTTTTGGTTGTTTTTTATGTGTTTTGGTGTCTCCATTGGGTGTCGTTAGGTTCTCGTTGGTCGTAAATTTAAAGGGGAGTGGATTGTGTGATTTAGAGAAGATCAGGTGAGTTTAGATTGTTTTTCGTGGGAATTTCTTAGTTTTATTTGTTTTTTCTTCTTATGCAGTTCATGTTTGGGGTGTTTTTGACGTGTTTTTGGGTCTCCGTTGGGTTTCGTTGGGTTCTCCTTGGTCGTAAAGGTAAATGGGTGTGGATTGTGGGTTTTGGAGAAGAGCAGGTGAATTTCGGGTGGTTTTCGTGGGAATTTCTTAGTTTCTGTTGTTTTTTGTTCTGATGCAGTTCTTTTTTGGGGTGTTTTTGATGTGTTTTGGGGTCTCCGTTGTGTTTTAGTTGGGTTCGAGTTGGTTATCGTGTTGGAAAAGTGTAAATTGTGGTTTCTGGAGAACATCAGGTAGGTTTAGGGTGCTTTTGGGGTAGATCTATGGTTTTTGGGGAATTTCGTTCAGTTTTGGGTGTGATCCTGTCCTTTTTGTGGCAATTTTTGACGTGTTTTGGGGTCTCCGTTGGATTTTAGTTGTGTCCATGTTGGTCGTCATGGTGAGAAAGTGTAAATTTTGGGTTTTGGAGAACATCGGGTAGGTTTAGGGGGACTTTTGGGGTGGATCTATGGCTTTTGGGTTTTTCTTTCGTTTTTGGGTTTGATCCTGTTCTTGTTTGGGGTGTTTTTGTTGTGTTTTGGTGTCTCCATTGGGTTTCGTTAGGTTCTCCTTGGTCGTAAAGCTAAAGGGGAGTTGATTGTGGTTTTTGGAGTAGATCAGGTGAGTTACGATTGGTTTTTGTGGGAATTTCTTAGTTTAAGTTGATTTTTCTTCGTATGCAGTTCTTGTTTGGGGTGTTTTTGACGTGTTTTGGGTCTCCGTTGTATTTTAGTTGGGTTCATGTTTGTCATCATGGTGAGAAAGTGTAAATTGTGGGTTTTGAAGAACATCAGGTAGGTTTAGGGGGAATTTTGTGGTGGATCTATGGCTTTTGGGGTTTTCTTTCGTTTTTGGGTTTGATCCTGTTCTTGTTTGGGGTGTTTTTGACGTGTTTTGGGGTCTCCGTTTGGTTTTAGTTGGGTCCATGTTGGTCATCATGTTGAGAAAGTGTAAATTTTGGGTTTTGGAGAACATCGGGTAGGTTTAGGGGGACTTTTGGGGTGGATCTATGGCTTTTGGGGTTTTCTTTCGTTTTTGGGTTTGATCCTGTTCTTGTTTGGGGTGTTTTTGTTGTGTTTTGGTGTCTCCATTGGGTTTCGTTAGGTTCTCCTTGGTCGTAAAGCTAAAGGGGAGTGGATTGTGGTTTTTGGAGTAGATCAGGTGAGTTTCGATTGGTTTTTGTGGGAATTTCTTAGTTTAAGTTGATTTTTCTTCGTATGCAGTTCTTGTTTGGTGTGTTTTTGACGTGTTTTGGGTCTCCGTTGTATTTTAGTTGGGTTCATGTTTGTCATCATGGTGAAAAAGTGTAAATTGTGGGTTTTGGAGAACATCAGGTTGGATTAGGGTGACTTTTGGGGTGGATCTATGGCTTTTGGGGTTTTCTTTCGTTTTTGGGTTTGATCCTGTTCTTGTTTGGGGTGTTTTTGACGTGTTTTGGGGTGTCCGTTGGGTTTCGTTGGGTTCTCGTTTGTCGTAAAGAGAAATGGTAGTGGATTCTGGGTTTTGGAGAAGATCAAGTGAGTTTCGGGTGGTTTTCTTGGGAATTTCTTAGTTTCTGTTGTTTTTTCTTCTGATGCAGTTCTTGTTTGGGGTGTTTTTGTTGTGTTTTGGGGTCTCCGTTGTGGTTTTGTTGGGTTAATGTTGGTCATCGTGTTGGAAAATTGTAAATTGTGGTTTTTGGAGAACATCAGGTAGTTTTAGGGTGCTTTTGGGGTAGATCTATGGTTTTTGGAGAATTTCTTTCAGATTTGGGGTTGATCCTGTTCTTTTTGGGGCACTTTTTGACATGTTTTGGGGTCTCCGTTGGGATTTAGTTGGGATCATGTTTGTCGTCAAGGTGAGAAATGGTAAATTTTGGGTTTTGGAGAACATCAGGTAGGTTTAGGGGGACTTTTGGGGTGGATTTATGGCTTTTGGGTTTTTCTTTCGTTTTGGGGTTTGATCCTGTTCTTGTTTTGGTTGTTTTTTATGTGTTTTGGTGTCTCCATTGGGTGTCGTTAGGTTCTCGTTGGTCGTAAATTTAAAGGGGAGTGGATTGTGTGATTTAGAGAAGATCAGGTGAGTTTAGATTGTTTTTCGTGGGAATTTCTTAGTTTTATTTGTTTTTTCTTCTTATGCAGTTCATGTTTGGGGTGTTTTTGACGTGTTTTTGGGTCTCCGTTGGGTTTCGTTGGGTTCTCCTTGGTCGTAAAGGTAAATGGGTGTGGATTGTGGGTTTTGGAGAAGAGCAGGTGAATTTCGGGTGGTTTTCGTGGGAATTTCTTAGTTTCTGTTGTTTTTTGTTCTGATGCAGTTCTTTTTTGGGGTGTTTTTGATGTGTTTTGGGGTCTCCGTTGTGTTTTAGTTGGGTTCGAGTTGGTTATCGTGTTGGAAAAGTGTAAATTGTGGTTTCTGGAGAACATCAGGTAGGTTTAGGGTGCTTTTGGGGTAGATCTATGGTTTTTGGGGAATTTCGTTCAGTTTTGGGTGTGATCCTGTCCTTTTTGTGGCAATTTTTGACGTGTTTTGGGGTCTCCGTTGGATTTTAGTTGTGTCCATGTTGGTCGTCATGGTGAGAAAGTGTAAATTTTGGGTTTTGGAGAACATCGGGTAGGTTTAGGGGGACTTTTGGGGTGGATCTATGGCTTTTGGGTTTTTCTTTCGTTTTTGGGTTTGATCCTGTTCTTGTTTGGGGTGTTTTTGTTGTGTTTTGGTGTCTCCATTGGGTTTCGTTAGGTTCTCCTTGGTCGTAAAGCTAAAGGGGAGTTGATTGTGGTTTTTGGAGTAGATCAGGTGAGTTACGATTGGTTTTTGTGGGAATTTCTTAGTTTAAGTTGATTTTTCTTCGTATGCAGTTCTTGTTTGGGGTGTTTTTGACGTGTTTTGGGTCTCCGTTGTATTTTAGTTGGGTTCATGTTTGTCATCATGGTGAGAAAGTGTAAATTGTGGGTTTTGAAGAACATCAGGTAGGTTTAGGGGGAATTTTGTGGTGGATCTATGGCTTTTGGGGTTTTCTTTCGTTTTTGGGTTTGATCCTGTTCTTGTTTGGGGTGTTTTTGACGTGTTTTGGGGTCTCCGTTTGGTTTTAGTTGGGTCCATGTTGGTCATCATGTTGAGAAAGTGTAAATTTTGGGTTTTGGAGAACATCGGGTAGGTTTAGGGGGACTTTTGGGGTGGATCTATGGCTTTTGGGGTTTTCTTTCGTTTTTGGGTTTGATCCTGTTCTTGTTTGGGGTGTTTTTGTTGTGTTTTGGTGTCTCCATTGGGTTTCGTTAGGTTCTCCTTGGTCGTAAAGCTAAAGGGGAGTGGATTGTGGTTTTTGGAGTAGATCAGGTGAGTTTCGATTGGTTTTTGTGGGAATTTCTTAGTTTAAGTTGATTTTTCTTCGTATGCAGTTCTTGTTTGGTGTGTTTTTGACGTGTTTTGGGTCTCCGTTGTATTTTAGTTGGGTTCATGTTTGTCATCATGGTGAAAAAGTGTAAATTGTGGGTTTTGGAGAACATCAGGTTGGATTAGGGTGACTTTTGGGGTGGATCTATGGCTTTTGGGGTTTTCTTTCGTTTTTGGGTTTGATCCTCTTCTTGTTTGGGGTGTTTTTGACGTGTTTTGGGGTGTCCGTTGGGTTTCGTTGGGTTCTCGTTTGTCGTAAAGAGAAATGGTAGTGGATTCTGGGTTTTGGAGAAGATCAAGTGAGTTTCGGGTGGTTTTCTTGGGAATTTCTTAGTTTCTGTTGTTTTTTCTTCTGATGCAGTTCTTGTTTGGGGTGTTTTTGTTGTGTTTTGGGGTCTCCGTTGTGGTTTTGTTGGGTTAATGTTGGTCATCGTGTTGGAAAATTGTAAATTGTGGTTTTTGGAGAACATCAGGTAGTTTTAGGGTGCTTTTGGGGTAGATCTATGGTTTTTGGAGAATTTCTTTCAGATTTGGGGTTGATCCTGTTCTTTTTGGGGCACTTTTTGACATGTTTTGGGGTCTCCGTTGGGATTTAGTTGGGATCATGTTTGTCGTCAAGGTGAGAAATGGTAAATTTTGGGTTTTGGAGAACATCAGGTAGGTTTAGGGGGACTTTTGGGGTGGATTTATGGCTTTTGGGTTTTTCTTTCGTTTTGGGGTTTGATCCTGTTCTTGTTTTGGTTGTTTTTTATGTGTTTTGGTGTCTCCATTGGGTGTCGTTAGGTTCTCGTTGGTCGTAAATTTAAAGGGGAGTGGATTGTGTGATTTAGAGAAGATCAGGTGAGTTTAGATTGTTTTTCGTGGGAATTTCTTAGTTTTATTTGTTTTTTCTTCTTATGCAGTTCATGTTTGGGGTGTTTTTGACGTGTTTTTGGGTCTCCGTTGGGTTTCGTTGGGTTCTCCTTGGTCGTAAAGGTAAATGGGTGTGGATTGTGGGTTTTGGAGAAGAGCAGGTGAATTTCGGGTGGTTTTCGTGGGAATTTCTTAGTTTCTGTTGTTTTTTGTTCTGATGCAGTTCTTTTTTGGGGTGTTTTTGATGTGTTTTGGGGTCTCCGTTGCGTTTTAGTTGGGTTCGAGTTGGTTATCGTGTTGGAAAAGTGTAAATTGTGGTTTCTGGAGAACATCAGGTAGGTTTAGGGTGCTTTTGGGGTAGATCTATGGTTTTTGGGGAATTTCGTTCAGTTTTGGGTGTGATCCTGTCCTTTTTGTGGCAATTTTTGACGTGTTTTGGGGTCTCCGTTGGATTTTAGTTGTGTCCATGTTGGTCGTCATGGTGAGAAAGTGTAAATTTTGGGTTTTGGAGAACATCGGGTAGGTTTAGGGGGACTTTTGGGGTGGATCTATGGCTTTTGGGTTTTTCTTTCGTTTTTGGGTTTGATCCTGTTCTTGTTTGGGGTGTTTTTGACGTGTTTTGGGGTCTCCGTTTGGTTTTAGTTGGGTCCATGTTGGTCATCATGTTGAGAAAGTGTAAATTTTGGGTTTTGGAGAACATCGGGTAGGTTTAGGGGGACTTTTGGGGTGGATCTATGGCTTTTGGGGTTTTCTTTCGTTTTTGGGTTTGATCCTGTTCTTGTTTGGGGTGTTTTTGTTGTATTTTGGTGTCTCCATTGGGTTTCGTTAGGTTCTCCTTGGTCGTAAAGCTAAAGGGGAGTGGATTGTGGTTTTTGGAGTAGATCAGGTGAGTTTCGATTGGTTTTTGTGGGAATTTCTTAGTTTAAGTTGATTTTTCTTCGTATGCAGTTCTTGTTTGGGGTGTTTTTGTTGTGTTTTGGGTCTCCGTTGTATTTTAGTTGGGTTCATGTTTGTCATCATGGTGAGAAAGTGTAAATTGTGGGTTTTGAAGAACATCAGGTAGGTTTAGGGGGAATTTTGTGGTGGATCTATGGCTTTTGGGGTTTTCTTTCGTTTTTGGGTTTGATCCTGTTCTTGTTTGGGGTGTTTTTGACGTGTTTTGGGGTCTCCGTTTGGTTTTAGTTGGGTCCATGTTGGTCATCATGTTGAGAAAGTGTAAATTTTGGGTTTTGGAGAACATCGGGTAGGTTTAGGGGGACTTTTGGGGTGGATCTATGGCTTTTGGGGTTTTCTTTCGTTTTTGGGTTTGATCCTGTTCTTGTTTGGGGTGTTTTTGACGTGTTTTGCTGTCTCCATTGGGTTTCGTTAGGTTCTCCTTGGTCGTAAAGCTAAAGGGGAGTGGATTGTGGGTTTTGGAGGAGATCAGGTGAGTTTCGATTGGTTTTTGTGGGAATTTCTTAGTTTTAGTTGATTTTTCTTCGTATGCAGTTCTTGTTTGGGGTGTTTTTGTTGTGTTTTGGGGTCTTCGTTTGGTTTTAGTTGGGTTCATGTTGGTCGTCATTGTGAGAAAGTGTAAATTGTGGGTTTTGGAGAACATCGGATAGGTTTAGGGGGACTTTTGGGGTGGATCTATGGTTTTGGGTTTTATTTAATTTTTGGGGGTGATCCTGTTCTTGTTTCAGATGTTTTTTATGTGTTTTGTGGTCTCCATTGGGTTTTGTTGGGTTTTCCGTGGTCATCGTGTTGGAAAATTGTAAGTTGTGGGTTTTGGAGAACTTCAGGTAGGCTTAGGGGGACTTTAGGAATGGATTCATGGTATTTGGGGTTTTCTTCTCTTTTTGGGGTTGATCCTGTTCTTTTTGGGGCTCTTTTTGACATGTTTTGGGGTCTCCGTTGGGTTTTAGTTGGGTTCATGTTGGTCGTCATGGTGAAAATGTGTAAATTGTGGGTTTTATAGAACATCGGGTAGGATTAGGGGGACTTTTGGGGTGGATCTATGGCTTTTGGGGTTTTCTTTCGTTTTTGGGTTTGATCCTGTTCTTGTTTGTGGTGTTTTTGACGTGTTTTTTGGTCTCCGTTGTGTTTTAGTTGGGTTCGAGTTGGTTATCGTGTTGGAAAAGTGTAAATTGTGGTTTCTGGAGAACATCAGGTAGGTTTAGGGTGCTTTTGGGGTAGTTCTATGGTTTTTGGGGAATTTCGTTCAGTTTTGGGTGTGATCCTGTCCTTTTTGTGGCAATTTTTGACGTGTTTTGGGGTGTCCGTTGGGTTTCGTTGGGTTCTCGTTTGTCGTAAAGAGAAATGGTAGTGGATTCTGGGTTTTGGAGAAGATCAAGTGAGTTTCGGGTGGTTTTCTTGGGAATTTCTTAGTTTCTGTTGTTTTTTCTTCTGATGCAGTTCTTGTTTGGGGTGTTTTTGTTGTGTTTTGGGGTCTCCGTTGTGGTTTTGTTGGGTTAATGTTGGTCATCGTGTTGGAAAATTGTAAATTGTGGTTTTTGGAGAACATCAGGTAGTTTTAGGGTGCTTTTGGGGTAGATCTATGGTTTTTGGAGAATTTCTTTCAGATTTGGGGTTGATCCTGTTCTTTTTGGGGCACTTTTTGACATGTTTTGGGGTCTCCGTTGGGATTTAGTTGGGATCATGTTTGTCGTCAAGGTGAGAAATGGTAAATTTTGGGTTTTGGAGAACATCAGGTAGGTTTAGGGGGACTTTTGGGGTGGATTTATGGCTTTTGGGTTTTTCTTTCGTTTTGGGGTTTGATCCTGTTCTTGTTTTGGTTGTTTTTTATGTGTTTTGGTGTCTCCATTGGGTGTCGTTAGGTTCTCGTTGGTCGTAAATTTAAAGGGGAGTGGATTGTGTGATTTAGAGAAGATCAGGTGAGTTTAGATTGTTTTTCGTGGGAATTTCTTAGTTTTATTTGTTTTTTCTTCTTATGCAGTTCATGTTTGGGGTGTTTTTGACGTGTTTTTGGGTCTCCGTTGGGTTTCGTTGGGTTCTCCTTGGTCGTAAAGGTAAATGGGTGTGGATTGTGGGTTTTGGAGAAGAGCAGGTGAATTTCGGGTGGTTTTCGTGGGAATTTCTTAGTTTCTGTTGTTTTTTGTTCTGATGCAGTTCTTTTTTGGGGTGTTTTTGACGTGTTTTGGGGTCTCCGTTGCGTTTTAGTTGGGTTCGAGTTGGTTATCGTGTTGGAAAAGTGTAAATTGTGGTTTCTGGAGAACATCAGGTAGGTTTAGGGTGCTTTTGGGGTAGATCTATGGTTTTTGGGGAATTTCGTTCAGTTTTGGGTGTGATCCTGTCCTTTTTGTGGCAATTTTTGACGTGTTTTGGGGTCTCCGTTGGATTTTAGTTGTGTCCATGTTGGTCGTCATGGTGAGAAAGTGTAAATTTTGGGTTTTGGAGAACATCGGGTAGGTTTAGGGGGACTTTTGGGGTGGATCTATGGCTTTTGGGTTTTTCTTTCGTTTTTGGGTTTGATCCTGTTCTTGTTTGGGGTGTTTTTGTTGTGTTTTGGTGTCTCCATTGGGTTTCGTTAGGTTCTCCTTGGTCGTAAAGCTAAAGGGGAGTTGATTGTGGTTTTTGGAGTAGATCAGGTGAGTTACGATTGGTTTTTGTGGGAATTTCTTAGTTTAAGTTGATTTTTCTTCGTATGCAGTTCTTGTTTGGGGTGTTTTTGTTGTGTTTTGGGTCTCCGTTGTATTTTAGTTGGGTTCATGTTTGTCATCATGGTGAGAAAGTGTAAATTGTGGGTTTTGAAGAACATCAGGTAGGTTTAGGGGGAATTTTGTGGTGGATCTATGGCTTTTGGGGTTTTCTTTCGTTTTTGGGTTTGATCCTGTTCTTGTTTGGGGTGTTTTTGACGTGTTTTGGGGTCTCCGTTTGGTTTTAGTTGGGTCCATGTTGGTCATCATGTTGAGAAAGTGTAAATTTTGGGTTTTGGAGAACATCGGGTAGGTTTAGGGGGACTTTTGGGGTGGATCTATGGCTTTTGGGGTTTTCTTTCGTTTTTGGGTTTGATCCTGTTCTTGTTTGGGGTGTTTTTGTTGTGTTTTGGTGTCTCCATTGGGTTTCGTTAGGTTCTCCTTGGTCGTAAAGCAAAAGGGGAGTGGATTGTGGTTTTTGGAGTAGATCAGGTGAGTTTCGATTGGTTTTTGTGGGAATTTCTTAGTTTAAGTTGATTTTTCTTCGTATGCAGTTCTTGTTTGGGGTGTTTTTGTTGTGTTTTGGGTCTCCGTTGTATTTTAGTTGGGTTCATGTTTGTCATCATGGTGAGAAAGTGTAAATTGTGGGTTTTGAAGAACATCAGGTAGGTTTAGGGGGAATTTTGTGGTGGATCTATGGCTTTTGGGGTTTTCTTTCGTTTTTGGGTTTGATCCTGTTCTTGTTTGGGGTGTTTTTGACGTGTTTTGGGGTCTCCGTTTGGTTTTAGTTGGGTCCATGTTGGTCATCATGTTGAGAAAGTGTAAATTTTGGGTTTTGGAGAACATCGGGTAGGTTTAGGGGGACTTTTGGGGTGGATCTATGGCTTTTGGGGTTTTCTTTCGTTTTTGGGTTTGATCCTGTTCTTGTTTGGGGTGTTTTTGACGTGTTTTGCTGTCTCCATTGGGTTTCGTTAGGTTCTCCTTGGTCGTAAAGCTAAAGGGGAGTGGATTGTGGGTTTTGGAGGAGATCAGGTGAGTTTCGATTGGTTTTTGTGGGAATTTCTTAGTTTTAGTTGATTTTTCTTCGTATGCAGTTCTTGTTTGGGGTGTTTTTGTTGTGTTTTGGGGTCTTCGTTTGGTTTTAGTTGGGTTCATGTTGGTCGTCATTGTGAGAAAGTGTAAATTGTGGGTTTTGGAGAACATCGGATAGGTTTAGGGGGACTTTTGGGGTGGATCTATGGTTTTGGGTTTTATTTAATTTTTGGGGGTGATCCTGTTCTTGTTTCAGATGTTTTTTATGTGTTTTGTGGTCTCCATTGGGTTTTGTTGGGTTTTCCGTGGTCATCGTGTTGGAAAATTGTAAGTTGTGGGTTTTGGAGAACTTCAGGTAGGCTTAGGGGGACTTTAGGAATGTATTCATGGTATTTGGGGTTTTCTTCTCTTTTTGGGGTTGATCCTGTTCTTTTTGGGGCTCTTTTTGACATGTTTTGGGGTCTCCGTTGGGTTTTAGTTGGGTTCATGTTGGTCGTCATGGTGAAAATGTGTAAATTGTGGGTTTTATAGAACATCGGGTAGGATTAGGGGGACTTTTGGGGTGGATCTATGGCTTTTGGGGTTTTCTTTCGTTTTTGGGTTTGATCCTGTTCTTGTTTGTGGTGTTTTTGACGTGTTTTTTGGTCTCCGTTGTGTTTTAGTTTGGTTCGAGTTGGTTATCGTGTTGGAAAAGTGTAAATTGTGGTTTTTGGAGAACATCAGGTAGGTTTAGGGTGCTTTTGGGGTAGATCTATGGTTTTTGGGGAATTTCTTTCAGTTTTGGGTGTGATCCTGTCCTTTTTGTGGCAATTTTTGACGTGTTTTTGGGTCTCCGTTGGATTTTAGTTGTGTCCATGTTGGTCGTCATGGTGAGAAAGTGTAAATTTTGGGTTTTGGAGAACATTGGGTAGGTTTAGGGGGACTTTTGGGGTGGATCTATGGCTTTTGGGGTTTTCTTTCGTTTTTGGGTTTGATCCTGTTCTTGTTTGGGGTGTTTTTGTTGAGTTTTGGTGTCTCCATTGGATTTCGTTGGGTTCTCCTTGGTCGTAAAGCTAAAGGGGAGTGGATTGTGGGTTTTGGAGGAGATCAGGTGAGTTTCGATTGGTTTTTGTGGGAATTTCTTAGTTTTAGTTGATTTTTCTTCGTATGCAGTTCTTGTTTGGGGTGTTTTTGTTGTGTTTTGGGGTCTCCGTTTGCTTTTAGTTGGGTTCATGTTGGTCGTCATGGTGAGAAAGTGTAAATTGTGGGTTTTGGATAACATCGGGTAGGTTTAGGGGGACTTTTGGGGTGGATCTATGTCTTTTGGGGTTTTCTTTCATTTCTGGGTTTGATCCTGTTCTTGTTTGGGGTGTTTTTGACGTGGTTTGGGATCTCCATTGGTTTTCGTTAGGTTCTCGTTTGTCGTAAAGTTAAAGGGGAGTGGATTGTGGGATTTAGAGAAGATCAGGTGAGTTTCGATTATTTTTTGTGGGAATTTTTGGTTTTATTTGCATTTTCTTCTTATGCAGTTCTTGTTTGGGGTGTTTTTGACGTGTTTTGGGGTCTCTGTTGTGTTTTAGTTGGGATCTTGATGGTCATCATGGTGAATAAGTGTAAATTGTGGGTTTTGGAGAACTTCGGGAAGGTTTAGGGTGACTTTTGGGTTGGATCTATGGCTTTTGGGGTTTTCTTTCGTTTTTGGGTTTGATCCTCTTCTTGTTTGAGATGTTTTTGACGTGTTTTGGGGTCTCCGTTGGTTTTCGTTGGGTTCTCCTTGGTCGTAAAGTTAAATGGGTGTGGATTGTGGGTTTTGGAGAAGATCAGGTGAGTTTCGGGTGGTTTTCGTGGGAATTTCTTAGTTTCTGTTGTTTTTTGTTCTGGTGCAGTTCTTTTTTGGGGTGTTTTTGACGTTTTTTGGGGTCTCCGTTGTGTTTTAGTTTGGTTCGAGTTGGTTATCATGTTGGAAAAGTGCAAATTCTGGTTTTTGGAGAACATCAGGTAGGTTTAGGGTGCTTTTGGGGTAGATCTATGGTTTTTGGGGAATTTCTTTCTGTTTTGGGGGTGATCATGTCCTTTTTGTGGCAATTTTTGACGTGTTTTGGTGTCTCCGTTGGGTTTCGTTAGGTTCTCCTTGGTCGTAAAGCTAAAGGGGATTGGATTGTGGGTTTTGGAGGAGATCAGGTGAGTTTCGATTGTTTTTTTGTGGGAATTTCTTAGTTTTTGTTGTTTTTTCTTCTGATGCAGTTCTTGTTTGGTGTGTTTTTGACGTGTTTTGGGGTCTCTGTTGTGTTTTAGTTGGGATCTTGATGGTGATCATGGTGAAAAAGTGTAAATTTTGGGTTTTGGAGAACATCAGGTTGGATTAGGGTGACTTTTGGGGTGGATCTATGGCTTTTGGGGTTTTCTTTCGTTTTTGGGTTTGATCCTGTTCTTGTTTGGGGTGTTTTTGACGTGTTTTGGGGTGTCCGTTGGGTTTCGTTGGGTTCTCGTTTGTCGTAAAGAGAAATGGTTGTGGATTCTGGGTTTTGGAGAAGATCAGGTCAGTTTCGGGTGGTTTTCGTGGGAATTTCTTAGTTTCTGTTGTTTTTTCTTCTGATGCAGTTCTTTTTCGGGGTGTTTTTGTTGTGTTTTGGGGTCTCCATTGTGGTTTTGTTGGGTTAATGTTGGTCATCGTGTTGGAAAATTGTAAATTGTGGTTTTTGGAGAACATCAGGTAGTTTTAGGGTGCTTTTGGGGTAGATCTATGGTTTTTGGAGAATTTCTTTCAGATTTGGGGTTGATCCTGTTCTTTTTGGGGCTCTTTTTGACGTGTTTTGGGGTCTCCGTTGGGTTTTAGTTGGGATCATGTTGGTCGTCAAGGTGAGAAATGGTAAATTTTGGGTTTTGGAGAACATCGGGTAGGTTTAGGGGGACTTTTGGGGTGGATCTATGGCTTTTGGGGTTTTCTTTCGTTTTTGGGTTTGATCCTCTTCTTGTTTGAGATGTTTTTACGTGTTTTTGGGTCTCCGTTGTGTTTCGTTTTGTTCTCCTTTGTTGTAAAGGTAAATGGGTTTGGATTGTGGGTTTTGGAGAAGATCAGGTGAGTTTCGGGTGGTTTTCGTGGGAATTTCTTAGTTTCTGTTGTTTTTTGTTCTGATGCAGTTCTTTTTTGTGGTGTTTTTGACGTGTTTTGGGGTCTCCGTTGTGTTTTAGTTGGGTTCGAGTTGGTTATCGTGTTGGAAAAGTGTAAATTGTGGTTTTTGGAGAACATCAGGTAGGTTTAGGGTGCTTTTGGGGTAGATCTATGGTTTTTGGGGAATTTCTTTCAGTTTTGGGTGTGATCCTCTCCTTTTTGTGGCAATTTTTGACGTGTTTTGGGGTCTCCGTTGGATATTAGTTAGGTTCATGTTGGTCGTCATTGTGAGAAAGTGTAAATTGTGGGTTTTGGAGAACATCGGATAGGTTTAGGGGGACTTTTGGGGTGGATCTATGGTTTTGGGTTTTATTTAATTTTGGGGGGTGATCCTGTTCTTGTTTCAGATGTTTTTTATATGTTTTGTGGTCTCCATTTGGTTTTGTTGGGTTTTCCGTGGTCATCGTGTTGGAAAATTGTAAGTTGTGGGTTTTGGAGAACTTCAGGTAGTCTTAGGGGGACTTTAGGGATGGATTCATGGTATTTGGGGTTTTCTTCTGTTTTTGGGGTTGATCCTGTTCTTTTTGGGGCTCTTTTTGACGTGTTTTGGGGTCTCCGTTGGGTTTTAGTTGGGTTCATGTTGGTCGTCATGGTGAAAAGGTGCAAATTGTGGGTTTTATAGAACATCTGGTAGCTTTAGGGGGACTTTTGGGGTGGATCTATGGCTTTGGGGGTTTTCTTTCGTTTTTGGGTTTGATCCTGTTCTTGTTTGCGTTGTTTTTGACGTGTTTTGGGGTCTCCATTGGATTTCGTTGGGTTCTCGTTTGTCGTAAAGGTAAAGGGGAGTGGATTGTGGGATTTAGAGAAGATCAGGTGAGTTTCGATTGTTTTTCGTGGGAATTTCTTAGTTTTTGTTGTTTTTTCTTCTTATGCAGTTCATGTTTGGGGTGTTTTTGACGTGTTTTTGGGTCTCCGTTGGGTTTCGTTGGGTTCTCCTTGGTCGTAAATGTAAATGGGTGTGGATTGTGGGTTTTGGAGAAGAGCAGGTGAATTTCGGGTGGTTTTCGTGGGAATGTCTTAGTTTTTGTTGTTTTTTCTTCGTATGCAGTTCTTGTTTGGGGTGTTTTTGTTGTATTTTGGGTCTCCATTTTATTTTAATTAGGTTCATGTTTGTCATCATGGTGAAAAAGTGTAAATTTTGGGTTTTGGAGAACATCGGGTAGGTTTAGGGGGAATTTTGGGGTGGATCTATGGCTTTTGGGGTTTTCTTTCGTTTTTGGGTTTGATCCTGTTCTTGTTTGGGGTGTTTTTGACGTGTTTTGGGGTCTCCGTTTGGTTTTTGTTGGGTTCATTTTGGTCGTCATGGTGAGAAAGTGTAAATTGTGGGTTTTGGAGAACATCTGATAGGTTTAGGGGGACTTTTGGGGTGGATCTATGGCTTTGGGTTTTTATTTAATTTTTGGGGGTGATCCTGTTCTTGTTTGAGAAGTTTTTTATGTGTTTTGTGGTCTCCATTGGGTTTTGTTGGGTTTTCCGTGGTCATCGTGTTGGAACATTGTAAGTTGTGGGTTTTGGAGAACTGCAGGTAGTCTTAGGGGGACTTTAGGGATGGATTCATGGTATTTGGGGTTTTCTTCTGTTTTTGGGGTTGATCCTGTTCTTTTTGGGGCTCTTTTTGACGTGTTTTGCGGTCTCTGTCGTGTTTTAGTTGGGTTCATGTTGGTCGTCATGGTGAAAATGTGTAAATTGTGGGTTTTATAGAACATCGGGTAGGTTTAAAGGGACTTTTGGGGTGGATCTATGGCTTTGGGGTTTTTCTTTCGTTTTTGGGTTTGATCCTGTTCTTGTTTGCGTTGTTTTTGACGTGTTTTGGGGTCTCCATTGGATTTCGTTGGGTTCTCGTTTGTCGTAAAGGTAAAGGGGAGTGGATTGTGGGATTTAGAGAAGATCAGGTGAGTTTGGATTGTTTTTCGTGGGAATTTCTTAGTTTTTGTTGTTTTTTCTTCTTATGCAGTTCATGTTTGGGGTGTTTTTGACGTGTTTTTGGGTCTCCGTTGGGTTTCGTTGGGTTCTCCTTGGTCGTAAATGTAAATGGGTGTGGATTGTGGGTTTTGGAGAAGAGCAGGTGAATTTCGGGTGGTTTTCGTGGGAATGTCTTAGTTTTTGTTGTTTTTTCTTCCTATGCAGTTCTTGTTTGGGGTGTTTTTGTTGTGTTTTGGGTCTCCATTTTATTTTAGTTAGGTTCATGTTTGTCATCATGGTGAAAAAGTGTAAATTTTGGGTTTTGGAGAACATCGGGTAGGTTTAGGGGGAATTTTGGGGTGGATCTATGGCTTTTGGGGTTTTCTTTCGTTTTTGGGTTTGATCCTGTTCTTGTTTGGGGTGTTTTTGACGTGTTTTGGGGTCTCCGTTTGGTTTTTGTTGGGTTCATGTTGGTCGTCATGTTGAGAAATTGTAAATTGTGGGTTTTGGAGAACATCCGATAGGTTTAGGGGGACTTTTGGGGTGGATCTATGGCTTTGGGTTTTTATTTAATTTTTGGGGGTGATCCTGTTCTTGTTTGAGAAGTTTTTTATGTGTTTTGTGGTCTCCATTGGGTTTTGTTGGGTTTTCCGTGGTCATCGTGTTGGAACATTGTAAGTTGTGGGTTTTGGAGAACTGCAGGTAGTCTTAGGGGGACTTTAGGGATGGATTCATGGTATTTGGGGTTTTCTTCTGTTTTTGGGGTTGATCCTGTTCTTTTTGGGGCTCTTTTTGACGTGTTTTGCGGTCTCTGTCGTGTTTTAGTTGGGTTCATGTTGGTCGTCATGGTGAAAATGTGTAAATTGTGGGTTTTATAGAACATCGGGTAGGTTTAAAGGGACTTTTGGGGTGGATCTATGGCTTTGGGGTTTTTCTTTCGTTTTTGGGTTTGATCCTGTTCTTGTTTGCGTTGTTTTTGACGTGTTTTGGGGTCTCCATTGGATTTCGTTGGGTTCTCGTTTGTCGTAAAGGTAAAGGGGAGTGGATTGTGGGATTTAGAGAAGATCAGGTGAGTTTCGATTGGTTTTCGTGGGAATTTCTTAGTTTTTGTTGTTTTTTCTTCTTATGCAGTTCATGTTTGGGGTGTTTTTGACGTGTTTTTGGGTCTCCGTTGGGTTTCGTTGGGTTCTCCTTGGTCGTAAATGTAAATGGGTGTGGATTGTGGGTTTTGGAGAAGAGCAGGTGAATTTCGGGTGGTTTTCGTGGGAATGTCTTAGTTTTTGTTGTTTTTTCTTCCTATGCAGTTCTTGTTTGGGGTGTTTTTGTTGTGTTTTGGGTCTCCATTTTATTTTAGTTAGGTTCATGTTTGTCATCATGGTGAAAAAGTGTAAATTTTGGGTTTTGGAGAACATCGGGTAGGTTTAGGGGGAATTTTGGGGTGGATCTATGGCTTTTGGGGTTTTCTTTCGTTTTTGGGTTTGATCCTGTTCTTGTTTGGGGTGTTTTTGACGTGTTTTGGGGTCTCCGTTTGGTTTTTGTTGGGTTCATGTTGGTCGTCATGTTGAGAAATTGTAAATTGTGGGTTTTGGAGAACATCCGATAGGTTTAGGGGGACTTTTGGGGTGGATCTATGGCTTTGGGTTTTTATTTAATTTTTGGGGGTGATCCTGTTCTTGTTTGAGAAGTTTTTTATGTGTTTTGTGGTCTCCATTGGGTTTTGTTGGGTTTTCCGTGGTCATCGTGTTGGAAAATTGTAAGTTGTGGGTTTTGGAGAACTGCAGGTAGTCTTAGGGGGACTTTAGGGATGGATTCATGGTATTTGGGGTTTTCTTCTGTTTTTGGGGTTGATCCTGTTCTTTTTGGGGCTCTTTTTGACGTGTTTTGCGGTCTCTGTCGTGTTTTAGTTGGGTTCATGTTGGTCGTCATGGTGAAAATGTGTAAATTGTGGGTTTTATAGAACATCGGGTAGGTTTAAAGGGACTTTTGGGGTGGATCTATGGCTTTTGGGGTTTTCTTTCTTTTTTGGGTTTGATCCTGTTCTTGTTTGGGGTGTTTTTGACGTGTTTTGGGGTGTCCATTGGGTTTCGTTGGGTTCTCGTTGGTCGTAAAGAGAAATGGTTGTGGATTCTGGGTTTTGGAGAAGATCAGGTCAGTTTCGGGTGGTTTTCGTGGGAATTTCTTAGTTTCTGTTGTTTTTTCTTCTGATGCAGTTCTTTTTCGGGGTGTTTTTGACGTGTTTTGGGGTCTCCGTTGTGGTTTTGTTGGGTTAATGTTGGTCATCGTGTTGGAAAAGTGTAAATTGTGGTTTTTGGAGAATATCAGGTAGGTTTAGGGTGCTTTTGGGGTAGATCTATGGTTTTTGGGGAATTTCTTTCAGATTTGGGGGTGATCCTGTTCTTTTTGGGGCTCTTTTAGTCGTGTTTTGGGGTCTCCGTTGGGATTTAGTTGGGATCATGTTGGTCGTCAAGGTGAGAAATGGTAAATTTTGGGTTTTGGAGAACATCAGGTAGGTTTAGGGGGACTTTTGGGGTTGATCTATGGCTTTGGGGGTTTTCTTTCGTTTCTGGGTTTGATCCTGTTCTTGTTTGGGGTGTTTTTGACGTGGTTTGGGATCTCCATTGGGTTTCGTTAGGTTCTCGTTGGTCGTAAAGTTAAAGGGGAGTGGATTGTGGGATTTAGAGAAGATCAGGTGAGTTTCGATTATTTTTCGTGTGAATTTTTGGTTTTATTTGTATTTTCTTCTTATGCAGTTCTCGTTTGGGGTGTTTTTGACGTGTTTTGGGGTCTCTGTTGTGTTTTAGTTGGGTTCTTGTTGGTCATCATGGTGAATAAGTGTAAATTTTGGGTTTTGGAGAACTTCGGGAAGGTTTATGGGGACTTTTGGGGTGGATCTGTGGCTTTTGGGGTTTTCTTTCGTTTTTGGGTTTGATCCTCTTCTTGTTTGAGATGTTTTTGACGTGTTTTTGGGTCTCCGTTAGGTTTCGTTGGGTTCTCCTTGGTCGTAAAAATAAATGGGTGTGGATTGTGGGTTTTGGAGAAGATCAGGTGAGTTTCGGGTGGTTTTCGTGGGAATTTCTTAGTTTCTGTTTTTTTTTGTTCTGATGCAGTTCTTTTTTGGGGTGATTTTGACTTTTTTTGGGGTCTCCGTTGTGTTTTAGTTGGGTTCGAGTTGGTTATCGTGTTGGAAAAGTGTAAATTTTAATTTTTGGAGAACATCTGATGGTTTAGGGTGCTTTTGTGGTAGATCTATGGTTTTAGGGGAATTTCTTTCTGTTTTGGGGGTGATCCTGTCCCTTTTTTGGCAATTTTTGACGTGTTTTGGGGTCTCAGTTGGATTTTAGTTGTGTTCATGTTGGTCGTCATATTGAGAAAGTGTAAATTTTGGGTTTTGGAGAACATCGGGTAGGTTTAGGGGGACTTTTGGGGTGGATCTATGGCTTTTGGGGTTTTCTTTCGTTTTTGGGTTTGATCCTCTTCTTGTTTGGTGTGTTTTTGACGTGTTTTGGGGTCTCCGTTGGGTTTCGTTTGGTTCTCGTTAGTAATAAATATAAATGTGTGTGGATTGTGGGATTTAGAGAAGATCAGGTGAGTTTCGGGTGGTTTTGGTGGGAATTTCTTAGTTTTTGTATTTTTTTCTTCTGATGCAGTTCTTGTTTGGGGTGTTTTTGACGTGTTTTGGGGTCTCCGTTTGTTTTAGTTGGGTACTTGTTTTTCATCATGGTGAAAATGTGTAAATTGTTGTTTTTGGAGAACTTCTGTTAGGTTTAGCGTGCTTTTGGGGTGGATCTATGTTTTTTGGGGAATTTCTTTCAGTCTTTGTGGTGATCCTGTTCTTTTTGGGTCTCTTTTTGACGTGTTTTGGGGTCTCCGTTAGGTTTTAGTTTGGTTCTTGTTGGTCATCGTGTTGGAAAAATGTAAATTGTGGGTTTTGGAGAATTTCAGGTAGGCTTAGGGGCACTTTTGGGGTGGTACTTTGGCCTTTGGGTTTTTCTTTCGTTTTTGGGGGTGATCCTGTTCTTGTTTGGGGTGTTTTTGACGTGTTTTGGGGTCTCCGTTGTGTTTTAGTTGGGTTCTTGTTGGTCATCATGGTGAAAATGTGTAAATTGGATGTTTTGGAGAACATCGGGTAGGTTTAGGGGGACTTTTGGTGTGGATCTATGGCTTTTGGGTTTTTCTTTCGTTTTTGGGTTTGATCCTCTTCTTGTTTGAGGTGTTTTTGACGTGTTTAGGCTCTCCGTTGTGTTTCGTTGTGTTCTCGTTGTTCGTAAAGATAAATGGGAAGGGATTGTGGGTTTTGGAGAAGATCAAGAGAGTTTCGGGTGGTTTTCGTTGGAATTTCTTAGTTTCTGTTGTTTTTTCTGCAGATTCAGTTATTGTATGACGTTTTTCTGACGTGTTTTGGGGTCTCCCTTATGTTTTAGTTGGGTTCTTTTTGGTCATCGTGTTGGAAAATTGTAAATTATGGTTTTTGGAGAACATCAGAGAGGTTTAGGGGGACTTTTGGGTTTGATTCATGGTATATGGGGATTTCTTCTGTTTTTTGGGTTGATCCTGTTCTTTTTGGGGCTCTTTTTGACGTGTTTTGTGGTCTCCGTTGGGTTTAATTGTGTTCATGTTTGTCATCATGGTTAAAAAGTGTAAATTGTGGGTTTTGGAGAACATCGGATAGGTTTAGGGGGACTTTTGGGGTGGATCTTTGGCTTTGGGTTTTTTCTTTCATTTTTGGGTTTGATCCTGTTCTTGTTTGGGGTGTTTTTGACGTGTTTTGGGGTCTCCGTTAGGTTTCGTTTGGTTCTCGTTAGAAATAAATATAAATAGGATTGGATTGTGGGTTTTGGAGAAGATCAGGTGAGTTTTGGGTGGTTTTCGTGGGAATTTCTTAGTTTTTGTATTTTTTTTCTTCTGATGCAGTTCTTGTTTGGGGTGTTTTTGACATGTTTTGGGGTCTCCGTTGTATTTTAGTTGGGTTCTTGTTGGTCCTCATGGTGAAAAAGTGTAAATTGTGGGTTTTGGAGAACATCGGGTAGGTTTAGGGGGACTTTAGGGGTGGATCTTTGGCTTTTGGGTTTTTCTTTCATTTTTGGGTTTGATCCTGTTATTTTTTTGGGTGTTTTTGACGTGTTTTGTGGTCTCCATTGGGTTTCGTTGGGTTTTCCGTGGTCATCGTGTAGGAAAAGGGTAAATTGTGGGTTTTGGACCACTTCAGGTAGGCTTAGGGGGACTTTAGGGATGGATTCATGTTATTTGGGGTTTTCTTCTGTTTTTTTGCGTTGTTCATGTTCTTTTTGGGGCTCTTTTTGTCGTGTTTTGTGGTCTCCGTTGGATTTATTTCGGTTCATGTTGATCGTCATGGTGAAAAAGCGTAAATTTTAGGTTTTGTAGAACATCGGGTTGGTTTAGGGGGACTTTTGGGGTGTATCTATGGCTTTTGGGGTTTTCTTTCGTTTTGGGGTATGATCCTGTTCTTGTTTGGTCTGTTATTTATGTGGTTTGGTGTCTCCATTGGGTTTCGTTAGGTTCTCGTTGGTCGTAAAGATAAAGGGGAGTGGATTGTGGGTTTTGGAGGAGATTAGGTGAGTTTCGGTTGGTTTTCGTGGGAATTGCTTAGTTTTTGTTGTTTTTTCTTCTGATGCAGTTCTTGTTTGGGGTGTTTTTGACATGTTTTGGGGTCTCCGTTGTGTTTTAGTTGGGTTCATGTTGGTCATCGTGTCGGAAAAGTTTAAATTGTGGTTTTTGGAGAACATCAGGTAGGTTTAGGGTGCTTTTGGGGTGGATCTATGGTTTTTGGGGAATTTCTTTCAGACTTGGGGGTGATCCTGTTCTTTTTGGGGCTCTTTTTGACGTGTTTTCGGGTCTCCGTTGGGTTTTTTTTGGGTTCATGTTGGTTGTCATGTTGAGAAAGGGTAAATTTTGGGTTTTTCAAAACATCAGGTAGGTTTAGGGGGACTTTTGGGGTGGATCTTTGGCTTTTGGGTTTTTCTTTCGGTTTTGGGGGTGATCTTGTTCTTGTTTGGGGTTTTTTTGACGTGTTTTCTGGTCTCCGTTGGCTTTTTTTGTGTTTTCCGTGGTCATCGTGTTGGAAAAGGGTAAATTGTGGGTTTTGGAGAACTTCAGGTAGGCTTAGGGGGACTTTATGGATGGATTCATGGTATTTGGGGTTTTCTTCTGTTTTTTTGCGTTGTTCATGTTCTTTTTGGGGCTCTTTTTGACGTGTTTTTTGGACTCGGTTGGGTTTATTTGGGTTCATGTTGGTCGTCATGGTGAAAAAGCGTAAATTGTAGGTTTTGGAGAACATCGGGTAGGTTTAGGGGGAGTTTTGGGGTGTATCTATGGCTTTTGGGGTTTTCTTTCGTTTTTGGGTTTGATCGTGTTCTTGTTTGGCATGTTTTTGACATATTTTGGGGTCTCCATTAGATTTTCGTTGGGTTCTCGTTCGTCGTATATATAAATGGTAGTGGATTGTCGGTTTTGGAGAAAATCAGGTGAGTTTCGGGTGGTTTTGGTGGGAATTTCTTAGTTTTTGTATTTTTTTCTTCTGATGCAGTTCTTGTTTGGGGTGTTTTTGACGTGTTTTGAGGTCTCCGTTTTGTTTTAGTTGGGTTCTTGTTGGTCATCATGGTGAAAAAGTGTAAATTGGATGTTTTGGAGAACATCGGGTAGGTTTAGGGGGACTTTTGGGCTGGATCTATGGCTTTTGGGGTTTTCTTTCGTTTTTGGGTTTGATCCTCTTCTTCTCTGAGGTGTTTTTGACGTGTTTAGGGTGTCCGTTGGGTTTCGTTGTGTTCTCGTTTTTCGTAAAGGTAAATTGGAGTAGATTGTGGGTTTTGGAGAAGATCAGGTGAGTTTCGGGTGGTTTTCGTGGATATGTCTTAGTTTCTGTTGTTTTTACTTTTGATTCAGTTCCTGTTTGGCGTGTTTCTGACGTGTTTTTGGGTCTCAGTTATGTTTTAGTTGGGTTCTTGTTGGTCATCATAGTGAAAAGGGTAAATTATTTATTTTTTGGATAACATCAGGTAGGCTTAGGGGGAGTTTACGAGTGGATTCATGGTATTTGGGGTTTTCTTCTTTTTTATTGGTTGATCCTGTTCTTTTTGGGGCTCTTTTTGACGTGTTTTGTGGTCTCCATTTTGTTTAATTGTGTTCATGTTTATCATCATGGTTAAAAAGAGTAAATTGTGGGTTTTGGAGAACTTCAGGTAGGTTTAGGGGGACTTTTGGGGTGGATCTTTGGCTTTTGGGTTTTTCTTTCATTTTTGGGTTTGATCCTGTTCTTGTTTGGGGTTTTTTTGACGTGTTTTCTGGTCTCCGTTGGGATTCGTTTGGTTCTCGTTAGAAATAAATATAAATGGGATTGGATTGTGGGTTTTGGAGAAGATCAGGTGAGTTTCGGTTGGTTTTCGTGGGAATTTCTTAGTTTTTGTTGTTTTTTTTCTTCTGATGCAGTTCTTATTTGGGGTGTTTTTGACGTGTTTTGGGGTCTCTGTTGTGTTTTAGTTGTGTTCTTGTTGGTCATCATGGTGAAAATGTGTATATTGTTGTTTTTGGAGAACATCAGTTAGGTTTAGGGTGCTTTAGGGGTGGATCTATGTTTTTTGGGGAATTTCTTTCAGTCTTTGTGGTGATCCTGTTCTTTTTGGGGCTCTTTTTGACGTGTTTTGGGGTCTCCGTTGGGTTTTATTTGGGTTCATGTTGGTCATCGTGTTGGAAAAATGTAAATTTTGGATTTTGGAGAACATCGGGTAGCTTTAGGGGGACTTTTGGGGTGGTACTTTGGCTTTTGGGTTTTTCTTTCGTTTTTGGGGGTTATCCTGTTCTTGTCTGGGGTGTTTTTGACATGTTTTGGGGTCTCCGTTGTGTTTTAGTTTGGTTCCTGTTGGTCATCGTGTTGGAAAATTGTAAATTATGGTTTTTGGATAACATCAGGTAGGCTTAGGGGGACTTTAGGGGTGGATTCATGGTATTTGGGGTTTTCTTCTGTTTTTTGCGTTTTTCCTGTTCTTTTTGGGGCTCTTTTTTGACGTGTTTTGTGGTCTCCGTTGGGTTTATTTGGGTTCATGTTGGTCATCATGGTGAAAAAGAGTAAATAGTGGGTTTTGGAGAACATCGGGTAGGTTTAGAGGGACTTTTGGGGTGGATCTTTGGCTTTTGGGTTTTTCTTTCGTTTTTGGGTTTCATCCTGTTCTTGTTTGGGGTTTTGTTGACGTGTTTTGGGGTGTCCGTTTGGTTCTGTTAGGTTCTCGTTTGTCATAAAGTTAAAGCGGACTGGATTGTGGGTTTTGGAGAAGATCAGGTGAGTTTCGGTTGGTTTTCTTGTGAATTGCTTAGTTTTTGTTGTTTTTTCTTCTGATGCAGTTCTTGTTTGGGGTGTTTTTGACGTTTTTTGGGGTCTCCGTTTTGTTTTAATTGGGTTCTTGTTGGTCATCATGGTGAAAATGTGTAAATTGTGGGTTTTGGAGAAGTTCAGGTAGGCTTATGGGGACTTTAGGGGTGGATTCATGGTATTTGGGGTTTTCTTCTGTTTTTTTTTGCGTTGTTCCTGTTCTTTTTGGGGCTCTTTTTGACGTGTTTTTGGGTCTCCGTTGTGTTTGTTTGGGATCCTGTTGGTCATCATGGTGAAAATGTGTAAATTGTGGGTTTTGGAGAACATCGGGTAGATTTAGGGGGACTTTTGGGGTGGATCTTTGGCTTTTGGGTTTTTCTTTCGTTTTTGGGGGTGATCTTGTTCTTGTCTGGGGTGTTTTTGATGTTTTTTTGTATCTCCGTTGGGTTTCGTTTGATTCTCGTTGGTCGTAAATATAAATGGGAAGGGATTGTGGGTTTTGGAGAAGATCAGGTGAGTTTCGGGTGGTTTTCGAAGTAATGTCATAGTTTTTGTTGTTTTTTTTTCTAATGCAGTTCTTTTTTGGGTTGTTTTTGACGTGTTTTGGGGTGTCCGTTGGATTTTGTTGAGTTCTCATTGTTCGTTATGGTAAATGTTAGTGGATTGTGGGTTTTGGAGGAGATCAGGTGAGTTTCGTGTGGTTTTTGAGGGAATTTCTTAGTTTTTGATGTTTTTTCGTCTTATGCATTTCTTGTTTTGGGTGTTTTTGACGTGTTTTTGGGCCTCCATTGGGTTTTATTTGGGTTCAAGTTGGTCATCATGGTGAAAAAGAGTAAATACTGGGTTTTGGAGAACTTCAGGTAGGCTTATGGGGCCTTTAGGGGTGGATTCATGGTATTTGGGTTTTTCTTCTGTTTTTTTTTGCGTTGTTCATGTTCTTTTTGGGGCTCTTTATGTCATGTTTTATGGACTCCGTTGGGATTATTTAGGTTCATGTTTGTCGTCATGTTGAAAAAGCGTAAATTGTGGGTTTTGGAGAACATCGGGTAGGTTTAGCGGGACTTTTGTGGTGTATCTATGGCTTTTGGGGTTTTCTTTCGTTTTTGGGTTTGATCCTGTTCTTGTTTGGGGTGTTTTTTTTGTGGTTTTGTGTCTCCATTGGGTTTCATTAGGTTCTCGTTGGTCGTAAAGGTAAAGGGGAGTGGATTGTGGGTTTTGGAGAAGATCAGGTGAATTTTGGGTGGTTTTTGTGGGAATTTTTAATTTTTGCATTTTTTTTCTTCTGATGCAGTTCTTGTTTGTGGTGTTTTTGACGTGTTTTGGGGTCTCCGTTGTATTTTAGTTGGGTTCTTGTTGGTCACCATGGTGAAACATTGTAAGTTGTGTTTTTTGGAGAGCATCGGGTAGGTTTAGGGGGACTTTTGGTGTGGATCTATGGCTTTTGGGTTTTTCTTTCGTTTTTGGGTTTGATCCTCTTCTTGTTTGAGGTGTTTTTGACGTGTTTAGGGTCTCCGTTGTGTTTCGTTGTTTTCTCGTTTTTCGTAAAGATAAATAGGATTGGATTGTGGGTTTTGGAGAAGATCAGGTGAGTTTCGGGTGGTTTTCGTTGGAATTTCTTAGTTTCTGTTTTTTTTTCTTCTGATTCAGTTCTTGTTTGGGTTGTTTTTCACGTGTTTTGGGGTCTCCGTTTTGTTTTAGTTGGGTTCTTGTTGGTCATCATGGTGAAAATGTGTAAATTGTGGTTTTTGGAGAACATCAGTTAGGTTTAGGGTGCTTTTGCGGTGGATCTATGTTTTTTGGGGAATTTCTTTCAGTCTTTGTGGTGATCCTGTTCTTTTTGGGTCTCTTTTTGACGTGTTTTGGGGTCTCCGTTGGGTTTTAGTTTGGTTCTTGTTGGTCATCTTGTTGGAAAAATGTAAATTGTGGGTTTTGGGAACATCGGGTAGGTTTAGGGGGACTTTTGGGGTGGTACTTTGGCTTTTGGGTTTTTCTTTCGTTTTTGGGGGTGATCCTGTTCTTGTTTGGGGCTCTTTTTGACGTGTTTTGGGGTCTCCATTGTGTTTTAGTTGGGTTCTTGTTGGTCATCATGGTGAAAAAGTGTAAATTGGATGTTTTGGAGAACATCGGGTAGGTTTAGGGGGACTTTTGGAGTGGATCTATGGCTTTTGGGTTTTTCTTTCGTTTTTGGGGGTGATCCTGTTCTTGTTTGGGGTGTTTTTGACGTTTGTTGTGGTGGCCGTTGGGTTTTGTTTAGTTCTCTGTGTTCTAAAATATAAATGGACAGTGGATTGCGGGTTTTGGAGAAGATCAGGTGAGTTTCGGGTTGTTTTTGTGGGAATTTTTAATTTTTGCATTTTTTTTCTTCTGATGCAGTTCTTGTTTGTGGTGTTTTTGACGTGTTTTGGGGTCTCCGTTGTATTTTAGTTGGGTTCTTGTTGGTCATCATGGTGAAAAATTGTAAATTGTGGGTTTGGAGAACATCGGGTAGGTTTAGGGGGACTTTTGGGGTGGATCTTTGGCTTTTGTGTTTTTCTTTCTTTTTGGGGGGTGATCCTTTTCTTGTTTGGGGTGTTTTTGACGTGTTTTGGGGTCTCCATTGGGTTTCGTTGGGTTTTCCGTGGTCATCGTGTAGGAAAAGGGTAAATTGTGGGTTTTGGAGAACTTCAGGTAGGGTTAGGGGGACTTTAGGGGTGGATTCATGGTATTTGGGGTTTTCTTCTGTTTTTTGCGTTGTTCATGTTCTTTTTGGGGCTCTTTTTGACGTGTTTTGTGGTCTCCATTGTGTTTTAGTTGGGTTCTTGTTGGTCATCATGGTGAAAAAGTGTAAATTGGATGTTTTGGAGAACATCGGGTAGGTTTAGGGGGACTTTTGGGGTGGATCTATGGCTTTTGGGTTTTTCTTTCGTTTTTGGGGGTGATCCTGTTCTTGTTTGGGTTGTTTTTGACGTTTGTTGTGGTGGCCGTTGGGTTTTGTTTAGTTCTCTTTGTTCGAAAATATAAATGGACAGTGGATTGCGGGTTTTGGAGAAGATCAGGTGAGTTTCGGGTTGTTTTTGTGGGAATTTTTAATTTTTGCATTTTTTTTCTTCTGATGCAGTTCTTGTTTGTGGTGTTTTTGACGTGTTTTGGGGTCTCCGTTGTATTTTAGTTGGGTTCATGTTGGTCGTCATGGTGAAAAAGCGTAAATTTTAGGTTTTGGAGAACATCGGGTAGGTTTAGGGGGACTTTTGGGGTGGATCTATGGCTTTTGGGGTTTTCTTTCGTTTTTGGGTATGATCCTGTTCTTGTTTGGTCTGTTATTTATGTGGTTTGGTGTCTCCATTGGGTTTTGTTAGGTTCTCGTTGGTCGTAAAGGTAAAGGGGAGTGGATTGTGGGTTTTGGAGAAGATCAGGTGAGTTTCGGTTGGTTTTCGTGGGAATTGCTTAGTTTTTGTTGTTTTTTCTTCTGATGCAGTTCTTGTTTGGGGTGTTTTTGGCATGTTTTGGGGTCTCCGTTGTGTTTTAGTTGGGTTCATGTTGGTCATCGTGTTGGAAAAGTATAAATTGTGGTTTTTGGAGAACATCAGGTAGGTTTAGGGTGCTTTTGGGGTGGATCTATGTTTTTTGGGGAATTTCTTTCAGTCTTGGGGGTGATCCTGTTCTTTTTGTGGCTCTTTTTGACGTGTTTTCGGGTCTCCATTGGGTTTTATTTGGGTTCATGTTGGTTGTCATGTTGAGAAAGGGTAAATTTTGGGTTTTGGAAAACATCAGGTAGGTTTAGGGGGACTTTTGGGGTGGATCTTTGGCTTTTGGGTTTTTCTTTCGGTTTTGGGGGTGATCCTGTTCTTGTTTGGGGTGTTTTTGATGTTTTTTTGGGTCTCTGTTAGGTTTCGTTTGATTCTCGTTGGTCGTAAAGATAAATGGGAAGGGATTGTGGGTTTTGGAGAAGATCAGGTGAGTTTCGGGTGGTTTTGGTGGGAATTGCTTAGTTTTTGTTTTTTTTTTCGTCTTATGCAGTTCTTGTTTCGGATGTTTTTGACGTGTTTTGGGGTCTCCGTTGGGTTTTAGTTGGGTTCTTGTTGGTCATCCTGTTGGAAAAATGTAAATTGTGGGTTTTGGAGAACATCGGGTAGCTTTAGGGGGACTTTTGGGGTGGTACTTTGGCTTTTGTGTTTTTCTTTCATTTTTGGGTTTGATTCTGATCTTTTTGGGGGTGTTTTTGACGTGTTTTTTGGTCTCCATTGGGTTTCGTTGGGTTTTCCGTGGTCATCGTTTGGGAAAAGCATAAATTGTGGGTTTTGGAGAACTTCAGGTAGGCTTAGGGGGACTTTAGGGATGGATTCATGATATTTGGGTTTTTCTTCTGTTTTTTTTGCGTTGTTCATGTTCTTTTTGGTGCTCTTTTTGACGTGTTTTGTGGTCTCTGTTGGATTTATTTGGGTTCATGTTGGTCGTCATGGTGAAAAAGCGTAAATTTTAGGTTTTGGAGAACATCGGGTAGGTTTAGAGGGACTTTTGGGGTGGATCTATGGCTTTTGGTGTTTTCTTTCGTTTTTGGGTATGATCCTGTTCTTGTTTGGTCTGTTATTTACGTGGTTTGGTGTCTCCATTGGGTTTCGTTAGGTTGTCGTTGGTCGTAAAGTTAAAGGGGAGTGGATTGTGGGTTTTGGAGAAGATCAGGTGAGTCTCAGTTGGTTTTCGTGGGAATTGCTTAGTTTTTGTTGTTTTTTCTTCTGATGCAGTTCTTGTTTGGCGTGTTTTTGACATGTTTTGGGGTCTCCGTTGTGTTTTAGTTGGGTTCATGTTGGTCATCGTGTTGGAAAAGTTTAAATTGTGGTTTTTGGAGAAGATCAGGTAGGTTTAGGGTGCTTTTGGGGTGGATCTATGTTTTTTGGCGAATTTCTTTCAGTCTTGGGGGTGATCCTGTTCTTTTTGGGGCTCTTTTTGACGTGTTTTCGGGTCTCCGTTGGGTTTTAGTTTGGTTCATGTGGGTCGTCATGGTGAGAAAGGGTAAATTTTGGGTTTTGGAAAACATCAGGTAGGTTTAGGGGGACTTTTGTGGTGGATCTTTGGCTTTGGTTTTTTTCTTTCTTTTTTGGGGGTGATCCTTTTCTTGTTTGGGGTGTTTTTGACGAGTTTTGGGGTCTCCATTGGGTTTCGTTGGGTTTTCCGTGGTCATCGTGTCGGAAAAGTGTAAATTGTGGGTTTTGGAGAACTTCAGGTAGGCTTAAAGGGACTTTAGGGATGGATTCATGGTATTTGGGTTTTCTTCTGTTTTTTGCGTTGTTCATGTTCTTTTTGGGGCTCTTTTTTTCATGTTTTGTGGACTCCGTTTGGTTTATTTGGGTTCATGTTGGTCGTCATGGTGAAAAAGTGTAAATTGTAGGTTTTGGAGAACATCGGGTAGGTTTAGGGGGAGTTTTGGGGTGTATCTATGGCTTTTGGTGTTTTCTTTCGTTTTTGGGTTTGATCGTGTTCTTGTTTGGCATGTTTTTGTCATGTTTTGGGGTCTCCGTTGGATTTTCGTTGGGTTCTCGTTCGTCATAAATATAAATGGTAGTGGATTGTCGGTTTTGGAGAAAATCAGGTGAGTTTCGGGTGATTTTGGTGGGAATTTCTTAGTTTTTGTATTTTTTTCTTCTGATGCAGTTCTTGTTTGGGGTGTTTTTGACGTGTTTTGAGGTCTCCGTTTTGTTTTAGTTGGGTTCTTGTTGGTCATCATGGTGAAAAAGTGTAAATTGTGGGTTTTGGAGAACATCGGGTAGGTTTAGGGGGACTTTTGGGGTGGATCTATGGCTTTTGGGGTTTTCTTTCGTTTTTGGGTTTGATCCTCTTCTTCTTTGAGGTGTTTTTTACGTGTTTAGGGTCTCCGTAGGGTTTCGTTGTGTTCTCGTGGTTCGTAAAGGTAAATTGGAGTGGATTGTTGGTTTTGGAGAAGATAAGGTGAGTTTCGGGTGGTTTTCGTGGGAATTTCTTAGTTTCGGTTGTTTTTTCTTTTCATTCAGTTCCTGTTTGGCGTGTTTCTGACGTGTTTTTGGGTCTTCCTTATGTTTTAGTTGGGTTCTTGTTAGTCATCATAGTGAAAAAGTGCAAATTATGTTTTTTGGAGAACATCAGGTAGGCTTAGGGGGACTTTACGAGTGGATTCATGGTATTTGGGGTTTTCTTCTCTTTTATTGGTTGATCCTGTTCTTTTTGGGGCTCTTTTTGACGTGTTTTGGCGTCTCCGTTTGGTTAAATTGTGTTCATGTTTGTCATCATGGTTCAAAATTGTAAATTGTGGGTTTTGGAGAACTTCGGGTAGGTTTAGGGGGACTTTTGGGGTGGATCTTTGGCTTTTGTGTTTTTCTTTCATTTTTGGGTTGATCCTGTTCTTTTTGGGGCTCTTTTTGACGTGTTTTGGGGTCTCCGTTGGGTTTCGTTTGGTTCTCGTTAGAAATAAATATAAATGGGATTGGATTGTGGGTTTTGGAGAAGCTCAGGTGAGTTTCGGGTGGTTTTCGATGGAATTTCATAGTTTTTGTTGTTTTTTCTTCTGATGCAGTTCTTGTTTGGGTTGTTTTTGACGTGTTTTGGGGTCTCTGTTTTGTTTTAGTTGGGTTCTAAGTTGGTCATCATGGTGAAAATGTGTAAATTGTGGTTTTTGGAGAACATCAGTTAGGTTTAGGGTGTTTTTGGGGTGGATCTATGTTTTTTGGGGAATTTCTTTCAGTCTTTGTGGTGATCCTGTTCTTTTTGGGTCTCTTTTTGACGTGTTTTGGGGTCTCCGTTGGGTTTTAGTTTGGTTCTTGTTGGTCATCTTGTTGGAAAAATGTAAATTGTGGATTTTGGAGAACATCGGGTAGCTTTAGGGGGACTTTTGGGGTGGTACTTTGGCTTTTGGGTTTTTCTTTCGTTTTTTGGGGGTGACCCTGTTCTTTTTGGGGCTCTTTTTGACGTGTTTTGGGGTCTCCGTTTTGTTTTAGTTGGGTTCTTGTTGGTCATCATGGTGAAAAAGTGTAAATTGGATGTTTTGGAGAACATCGGGTAGGTTTAGGGGGACTTTTGGAGTGGATCTATGGCTTTTGTGTTTTTCTTTCGTTTTTGGGTTTGATCCTGTTCTTGTTTGGGGTGTTTTTGACGTTTTTTGTGGTGGCCGTTGGGTTTTGTTTAGTTCTCTTTGTTCGAAAATATAAATGGACAGTGGATTGCGGGTTTTGGAGAAGATCAGGTGAGTTTCGGGTTGTTTTTGTGGGAATTTTTAATTTTTGCATTTTTTTTCTTCTGATGCAGTTCTTGTTTGTGGTGTTTTTGACGTGTTTTGGGGTCTCCGTTGGGTTTAATTGGGTTCATGTTGGTCATCATTTTGAAAAAGTGTAAATTGTGGGTTTTGGAGAACATCAGGTAGGTTTAGGGGGACTTTTGGGGTGGATCTTTGGCTCTGGGGTTTTTCTTTCATTTTTGGGTTTGATCCTGTTCTTGTTTGGGGTGTTTTTGACGTGTTTTGGGGTCTCCATTGGGTTTCGTTGGTTTTTCCGTGGCCATCGTGTAGGAAAAGGGTAAAGTGTGGGTTTTGGAGAACTTCAGGTAGGCTTAGGGGGTGTTTAGGGATGGATTCATGGTATTTGGGGTTTTCTTCTGTTTTTTTTGCGTTGTTCCTCTTACTTTGGGTCTCTTTTTGACGTTTTTTGTGGTCTCCGTTGGATTTATTTGGGTTCATGTTGGTCGTCATGGTGAAAAAGCGTAAATTTTAGGTTTTGGAGAACATCGGGTAGGTTTAGGGGGAGTTTTGGGGTGTATCTATGGCTTTTGGGGTTTTCCTTCTTTTTTGGGTATGATCCTGTTCTTGTTTGGGTTGTTTTTTATGTGGTTTGGTGTCTCCATTGGTTTTCGTTAGGTTGTCGTTGGTCGTAAAGGTAAAGGGGAGTGGATTCTGGGTTTTGGAGAAGATCAGGTGAGTTTCAATTGGTTTTTATGGGAATTTCTTAGTTTTAGTTGTTTTTTCTTCGTATGCAGTTCTTGTTTGGGGTGTTTGTGACGTGTTTTGGGGTCTCCGTTGGGTTTATTTGGGTTCATGTTGGTCATCATGGTGAAAAAGCGTAAATACTGGGTTTTGGAGAACTTCAGGTAGGCTTATGGGGCCCTTAGGGGTGGATTCATGGTATATGGGGATTTCTTCTGTTTTTTGGGTTGATCCTGTTCTTTTTGGGGCTCTTTTTGACGCGTTTTGGGGTCTCCGTTTTGTTTTAGTTGGGTTCATGTTGGTTATCATGGTGAAAAATTGTAAATTGTGGGTTTTGGAGAACATCGGGTAGGTTTAGGGGGACTTTTGGGGTGTATCTATGGCTTTGGGTGTTTTCTTTCGTTTTTGGGTTTGATCCTCTTCTTGTTTGGGGCGTTTTTTATGTGTTTTGGTGTCTCCATTGGGTTTCGTTAGGTTCTCGTTTTTCGTAAAGGTAAATTGGAGTGGATTGTGGGTTTTGGAGAAGATCAGGTGAGTTTCGGGTGGTTTTCGTGGGAATTTCTTAGTTTTTGTTGTTTTTTCTTCTGATGCAGTTCTTGTTTGGCGTGTTTTTGACGTGTTTTTGGGTCTCCGTTGTGTTTTGGTTGGGTTCTTGTTGGTCATCGTGTTGGAAAAGTGTAAATTATGGTTTTTGGAGAACATCAGGTAGGCTTAGGGGGACTTTAGGGGTGGATTCATGGTATATGGGGTTTTCTTCTGTTTTTTGGGTTGATCCTGTTCTTTTGGGGGCTCTTTTTGACGGGTTTTGGGGTCTCTGTTGGGTTTAATTGTGTTCATGTTTGTCATCATGGTTAAAAAGTGTAAATTGTGGGTTTTGGAGAATATCGGGTAGGTTTAGGGGGACTTTTGGGGTGGATCTATGGCTTTGGGGTTTTTCTTTCATTTTTGGGTTTGATCCTGTTCTTGTTTGGGGTGTTTTTGACGTGTTTTGGGGTCTCCGTTGGGTTTCGTTTGGTTCTCGTTAGAAATAAATATGAATGGGATTGGATTGTGGGTTTTGGAGAAGATCAGGTGAGTTTCGGGTGGTTTTCGAAGGAATTTCATAGTTGTTGTTGTTTTTTCTTCTGATGCAGTTCTTGTTTGGGTTGTTTTTGACGTGCTTTGGGGTGTCCGTTGGGTTTTGTTGAGTTCTCGTTGTTCGTAATGGTAAATGGTAGTGGATTGTGGGTTTTGGAGAAGATCAGGTGAGTTTCGGGTGGTTTTGGTGGGAATTTCTTAGTTTTTGTATTTTTTTTCTTCTGATGCAGTTCTTGTTTGGGGTGTTTTTGACGTGTTTTGGGGTCTCCGTTGTATTTTATTTGGGTTCTTGTTGGTCATCATGGTGAAAAAGTGTAAATTGTGGGTTTTGGAGAACATCGGGTAGGTTTAGGGGGACTTTTGGGGTGGATCTTTGGCTTTTGGGTTTTTCTTTCATTTTTGGGTTTGATCCTGTTCTTGTTTGGGGTGTTTATGACGTGTTTTGGGGTGTCCGTTTGGTTTCGTTAGGTTCTCGTTTGTCATAAAGGTAAAGGGGACTGGATTGTGGGTTTTGGAGAAGATCAGGTGAGTTTCGGGTGGTTTTCTTGTGAATTGCTTAGTTTTTGTTGTTTTTTCATCTTATGCATTTCTTGTTTGGGGTGTTTTTGACGTTTTTTGGGGTGTCCGTTGGGTTTTATTTGTGTTCTTGTTGGTCATCATGGTGAAAAAGCGTAAATACTGGGTTTTGGAGAAGTTTAGGTAGGCTTATGGGTCTTTAGGGTTGGATTCATGGTATTTGGGGTTTTCTTCTGTTTTTTTTTTTTTTTTTTTGCGTTTTTCCTGTTCTTTTTGGGGCTCTTTTTGACGTGTTTTGTGGTTCCCGTTGGGTTTGTTTGGGTTCCTGTTGGTCATCATGTTGAAAAAGAGTAAATTGCGGGTTTTGGAGAACATCGGGTAGGTTTAGGGGGACTTTTGGGGTGGATCTTTGGCTCTGGGGTTTTTCTTTCATTTTTGGGTTTGATCTTGTTCTTGTTTGGGGTGTTTTTGATGTTTTTTTGGGTCTCCGTTAGGTTTCGTTTGATTTTCGTTGGTCGTAAAGATAAATGGGAAGGGATTGTGGGTTTTGGAGAAGATCAGGTGAGTTTCGGGTGGTTTTGGTGGGAATTGCTTAGTTTTTGTTGTTTTTTCGTCTTATGCATTTCTTGTTTGGGGTGTTTTTGACGTGTTTTGGGGTCTCCGTTGGGTTTATTTGGGTTCATGTTGGTCATCATGGTGAAAAAGCGTAAATACTGGGGTTTGGAGAACTTCAGGTAGGCTTATGGGGCCCTTAGGGGTGGATTCATGGTATATGGGGATTTCTTCTGTTTTTTGGGTTGATCCTGTTCTTTTGGGGGCTCTTTTTGACGCGTTTTGGGGTCTCCGTTTTGTTTTAGTTGGGTTCATGTTGGTTATCATGGTTAAAAAGTGTAAATTGTGGGTTTTGGAGAACATCGGGTAGGTTTAGGGGGACTTTTGGGGTGTATCTATGGCTTTGGGTGTTTTCTTTCGTTTTTGGGTTTGATCCTCTTCTTGTTTGGGGCGTTTTTTATGTGTTTTGGTGTCTCCATTGGGTTTCGTTAGGTTCTCGTTTTTCGTAAAGGTAAATTGGAGTGGATTGTGGGTTTTGGAGAAGATCAGGTGAGTTTCGGGTGGTTTTCGTGGGAATTTCTTAGTTTTTGTTGTTTTTTCTTCTGATGCAGTTCTTGTTTGGCGTGTTTTTGACGTGTTTTGGGGTCTCCGTTGTGTTTTGGTTGGGTTCTTGTTGGTCATCGTGTTGGAAAAGTGTAAATTATGGTTTTTGGAGAACATCAGGTAGGCTTAGGGGGACTTTAGGGGTGGATTCATGGTATATGGGGATTTCTTCTGTTTTTTGGGTTGATCCTGTTCTTTTGGGGGCTCTTTTTGACGGGTTTTGGGGTCTCTGTTGGGTTTAATTGTGTTCATGTTTGTCATCATGGTTAAAAAGTGTAAATTGTGGGTTTTGGAGAATATCGGGTAGGTTTAGGGGGACTTTTGGGGTGGATCTATGGCTTTTGGGTTTTTCTTTCATTTTTGGGTTTGATCCTGTTCTTGTTTGGGGTGTTTTTGACGTGTTTTGGGGTCTCCGTTGGGTTTCGTTTGGTTCTCGTTAGAAATAAATATAAATGGGATTGGATTGTGGGTTTTGGAGAAGCTCAGGTGAGTTTCGGGTGGTTTTCGAAGGAATTTCATAGTTGTTGTTGTTTTTTCTTCTGATGCAGTTCTTGTTTGGGTTGTTTTTGACGTGCTTTGGGGTGTCCGTTGGGATTTGTTGAGTTCTCGTTGTTCGTAATGGTAAATGGTAGTGGATTGTGGGTTTTGGAGAAGATCAGGTGAGTTTCGGGTGGTTTTGGTGGGAATTTCTTAGTTTTTGTATTTTTTTTCTTCTGATGCAGTTCTTGTTTGGGGTGTTTTTGACGTGTTTTGGGGTCTCCGTTGTATTTTAGTTGGGTTCTTGTTGGTCATCATGGTGAAAAAGTGTAAATTGTGGGTTTTGGAGAACATCGGGTAGGTTTAGGGGGACTTTTGGGGTGGATCTTTGGCTTTTGGGTTTTTCTTTCATTTTTGGGTTTGATCCTGTTCTTGTTTGGGGTGTTTATGACGTGTTTTGGGGTGTCCGTTTGGTTTCGTTAGGTTCTCGTTTGTCATAAAGGTAAAGGGGACTGGATTGTGGGTTTTGGAGAAGATCAGGTGAGTTTCGGGTGGTTTTCTTGTGAATTGCTTAGTTTTTGTTGTTTTTTCGTCTTATGCATTTCTTGTTTGGGGTGTTTTTGACGTTTTTTGGGGTCTCCGTTGTGTTTTATTTGGGTTCTTGTTGGTCATCATGGTGAAAAAGCGTAAATACTGGGTTTTGGAGAAGTTCAGGTAGGCTTATGGGTCTTTAGGGTTGGATTCATGGTATTTGGGGTTTTCTTCTGTTTTTTTTTTTTTTTTTTTTTGCGTTTTTCCTGTTCTTTTTGGGGCTCTTTTTGACGTGTTTTGTGGTTCCCGTTGGGTTTGTTTGGGTTCCTGTTGGTCATCATGTTGAAAAAGAGTAAATTGTGGGTTTTGGAGAACATCGGGTAGGTTTAGGGGGACTTTTGGGGTGGATCTTTGGCTCTGGGGTTTTTCTTTCATTTTTGGGTTTGATCTTGTTCTTGTTTGGGGTGTTTTTGATGTTTTTTTGGGTCTCCGTTAGGTTTCGTTTGATTTTCGTTGGTCGTAAAGATAAATGGGATTGGATTGTGGGTTTTGGAGAAGATCAGGTGAGTTTCGGGTGGTTTTGGTGGGAATTGCTTAGTTTTTGTTGTTTTTTCGTCTTATGCATTTCTTGTTTGGGGTGTTTTTGACGTGTTTTGGGGTCTCCGTTGGGTTTATTTGGGTTCATGTAGGTCATCATGGTGAAAAAGCGTAAATACTGGGTTTTGGAGAACTTCAGGTAGGCTTATGGGGCCCTTAGGGGTGGATTCATGGTATATGGGGATTTCTTCTGTTTTTTGGGTTGATCCTGTTCTTTTGGGGGCTCTTTTTGACGCGTTTTGGGGTCTCCGTTTTGTTTTAGTTGGGTTCATGTTGGTTATCATGGTTAAAAAGTGTAAATTGTGGGTTTTGGAGAACATCGGGTAGGTTTAGGGGGACTTTTGGGGTGTATCTATGGCTTTGGGTGTTTTCTTTCGTTTTTGGGTTTGATCCTCTTCTTGTTTGGGGCGTTTTTTATGTGTTTTGGTGTCTCCATTGGGTTTCGTTAGGTTCTCGTTTTTCGTAAAGGTAAATTGGAGTGGATTGTGGGTTTTGGAGAAGATCAGGTGAGTTTCGGGTGGTTTTCGTGGGAATTTCTTAGTTTTTGTTGTTTTTTCTTCTGATGCAGTTCTTGTTTGGCGTGTTTTTGACGTGTTTTGGGGTCTCCGTTGTGTTTTGGTTGGGTTCTTGTTGGTCATCGTGTTGGAAAAGTGTAAATTATGGTTTTTGGAGAACATCAGGTAGGCTTAGGGGGACTTTAGGGGTGGATTCATGGTATATGGGGATTTCTTCTGTTTTTTGGGTTGATCCTGTTCTTTTGGGGGCTCTTTTTGACGGGTTTTGGGGTCTCTGTTGGGTTTAATTGTGTTCATGTTTGTCATCATGTTTAAAAAGTGTAAATTGTGGGTTTTGGAGAATATCGGGTAGGTTTAGGGGGACTTTTGGGGTGGATCTATGGCTTTTGGGTTTTTCTTTCATTTTTGGGTTTGATCCTGTTCTTGTTTGGGGTGTTTTTGACGTGTTTTGGGGTCTCCGTTGGGTTTCGTTTGGTTCTCGTTAGAAATAAATATAAATGGGATTGGATTGTGGGTTTTGGAGAAGCTCAGGTGAGTTTCGGGTGGTTTTCGAAGGAATTTCATAGTTGTTGTTGTTTTTTCTTCTGATGCAGTTCTTGTTTGGGTTGTTTTTGACGTGCTTTGGGGTGTCCGTTGGGATTTGTTGAGTTCTCGTTGTTCGCAATGGTAAATGGTAGTGGATTGTGGGTTTTGGAGAAGATCAGGTGAGTTTCGGGTGGTTTTGGTGGGAATTTCTTAGTTTTTGTATTTTTTTTCTTCTGATGCAGTTCTTGTTTGGGGTGTTTTTGACGTGTTTTGGGGTCTCCGTTGTATTTTAGTTGGGTTCTTGTTGGTCATCATGGTGAAAAAGTGTAAATTGTGGGTTTTGGAGAACATCGGGTAGGTTTAGGGGGACTTTTGGGGTGGATCTTTGGCTTTTGGGTTTTTCTTTCATTTTTGGGTTTGATCCTGTTCTTGTTTGGGGTGTTTATGACGTGTTTTGGGGTCTCCGTTGTGTTTTAGTTGGGTTCTTGTTGGTTATCATGGTGAAAAAGAGTAAATAGTGGGTTTTGGAGAACATCACGTAGGCTTATGGGGACTTTAGGGGTGGATTCATGGTATTTGGGGTTTTCTTCTGTTTTTTGCGTTGTTCCTGTTCTTTTTGGGGCTCTTTTTTGACGTGTTTTGTGGTCTCCGTTGGGTTTATTTGGGTTCATGTTGGTCATCATGGTGAAAAAGAGTAAATAGTGGGTTTTGGAGAACATCGGGTAGGTTTAGAGGGACTTTTGGGGTGGATCTTTGGCTTTTGGGTTTTTCTTTCGTTTTTGGGTTTCATTTTGTTCTTGTTTGAGGTTTTGTTGACGTGTTTAGGGGTGTCCGTTTGGTTTCGTTAGGTTCTCGTTTGTCATAAATGTAAAGGGGACTGGATTGTGGGTTTTGGAGAAGATCAGGTGAGTTTCGGTTGGTTTTCTTGTGAATTGCTTAGTTTTTGTTGTTTTTTCTTCTGATGCAGTTCTTGTTTGGGGTGTTTATGACGTGTTTTGGGGTCTCCGTTGTGTTTTAGTTGGGTTCTTGTTGGTCATCATGGTGAAAAAGCGTAAATACTGGGTTTTGGAGAAGTTCAGGTAGGCTTATGGGTCTTTAGGGTTGGATTCATGGTATTTGGGGTTTTCTTCTGTTTTTTTTTGCGTTGTTCCTGTTCTTTTTGGGTCTCTTTTTGACGTGTTTTGGGGTCTCCGTTGGGTTTTAGTTTCGTTCTTCTTGGTCATCTTGTTGGAAAAATGTAAATTGTGGGTTTTGGGAACATCGGGTAGGTTTAGGGGGACTTTTGGGGTGGTACTTTGGCTTTTGGGTTTTTCTTTCATTTTTGGGTGTGATCTTGTTCTTGTTTGGGGCTCTTTTTGACGTGTTTTGGGGTCTCCATTGTGTTTTAGTTGGGTTCTTGTTGGTCATCATGGTGAAAAAGTGTAAATTGGATGTTTTGGAGAACATCGGGTAGGTTTAGGGGGACTTTTGGGGTGGATCTTTGGCTTTTGGGTTTTTCTTTCGTTTTTGGGTTTCATCCTGTTCTTGTTTGAGGTTTTGTTGACGTGTTTAGGGGTGTCCGTTTGGTTTCGTTAGGTTCTCGTTTGTCATAAATGTAAAGGGGACTGGATTGTGGGTTTTGGAGAAGATCAGATGAGTTTCGGTTGGTTTTCTTGTGAATTGCTTAGTTTTTGTTGTTTTTTCTTCTGATGCAGTTCTTGTTTGGGGTGTTTTTGACGTGTTTTGGGGTCTCCGTTGTGTTTTAGTTGGGTTCTTGTTGGTCATCATGGTGAAAAAGCGTAAATACTGGGTTTTGGAGAAGTTCAGGTAGGCTTATGGGTCTTTAGGGTTGGATTCATGGTATTTGGGGTTTTCTTCTGTTTTTTTTTGCGTTGTTCCTGTTCTTTTTGGGTCTCTTTTTGACGTGTTTTGGGGTCTCCGTTGGGTTTTAGTTTCGTTCTTCTTGGTCATCTTGTTGGAAAAATGTAAATTGTGGGTTTTGGGAACATCGGGTAGGTTTAGGGGGACTTTTGGGGTGGTACTTTGGCTTTTGGGTTTTTCTTTCATTTTTGGGGGTGATCTTGTTCTTGTTTGGGGCTCTTTTTGACGTGTTTTGGGGTCTCCATTGTGTTTTAGTTGGGTTCTTGTTGGTCATCCTGTTGGAAAAATGTAAATTGTGGGTTTTGGAGAACATCGGGTAGCTTTAGGGGGACTTTTGGGGTGGATCTTTGGCTTTTGGGTTTTTCTTTCGTTTTTGGGTTTGATCCTGTTCTTTTTTGGGTTGTTTTTGACGTTTGTTGTGGTGGCCGTTGGGTTTTGTTTAGTTCTCTTTGTTCGAAAATATAAATGGACAGTGGATTGCGGGTTTTGGAGAAGATCAGGTGAGTTTCGGGTTGTTTTTGTGGGAATTTTTAATTTTTGCATTTTTTTTCTTCTGATGCAGTTCTTGTTTGTGGTGTTTTTGACGTGTTTTGGGGTCTCCGTTGTATTTTAGTTGGGTTCATGTTGGTCGTCATGGTGAAAAAGCGTAAATTTTAGGTTTTGGAGAACATCGGGTAGGTTTAGGGGGACTTTTGGGGTGGATCTATGGCTTTTGGGGTTTTCTTTCGTTTTTGGGTATGATCCTGTTCTTGTTTGGTCTGTTATTTATGTGGTTTGGTGTCTCCATTGGGTTTTGTTAGGTTCTCGTTGGTCGTAAAGGTAAAGGGGAGTGGATTGTGGGTTTTGGAGAAGATCAGGTGAGTTTCGGGTGGTTTTGGTGGGAATTGCTTAGTTTTTGTTTTTTTTTTCGTCTTATGCAGTTCTTGTTTGGGGTGTTTTTGACGTGTTTTGGGGTCTCCGTTGTGTTTTAGTTGGGTTCTTGTTGGTCATCATGGTAAAAATGTGTAAATTGTTGTTTTTGGAGAACATCAGTTAGGTTTAGGGTGATTTTGGGATGGATCTATGTTTTTTGGGGAATTTCTTTCAGTCTTGGGGGTGATCCTGTTCTTTTTGGGGCTCTTTTTGACGTGTTTTGGGGTCTCCGTTGGGTTTTAGTTGGGTTCTTGTTGGTCATCCTGTTGGAAAAATGTAAATTGTGGGTTTTGGAGAACATCGGGTAGCTTTAGGGGGACTTTTGGGGTGGTACTTTGGCTTTTGTGTTTTTCTTTCATTTTTGGGTTTGATTCTGATCTTTTTGGGGGTGTTTTTGACGTGTTTTTTGGTCTCCATTGGGTTTCGTTGGGTTTTCCGTGGTCATCGTTTGGGAAAAGCGTAAATTGTGGGTTTTGGAGAACTTCAGGTAGGCTTAGGGGGACTTTAGGGATGGATTCATGGTATTTGGGTTTTTCTTCTGTTTTTTTTGTGTTGTTCATGTTCTTTTTGGTGCTCTTTTTGCGTGTTTTGTGGTCTCTGTTGGATTTATTTGGGTTCATGTTGGTCGTCATGGTGAAAAAGCGTAAATTTTAGGTTTTGGAGAACATCGGGTAGGTTTAGAGGGACTTTTGGGGTGGATCTATGGTTTTTGGTGTTTTCTTTCGTTTTTGGGTATGATCCTGTTCTTGTTTGGTCTGTTATTTACGTGGTTTGGTGTCTCCATTGGGTTTCGTTAGGTTGTCGTTGGTCGTAAAGTTAAAGGGGAGTGGATTGTGGGTTTTGGAGAAGATCAGGTGAGTCTCAGTTGGTTTTCGTGGGAATTGCTTAGTTTTTGTTGTTTTTTCTTCTGATGCAGTTCTTGTTTGGGGTGTTTTTGACATGTTTTGGGGTCTCCGTTGTGTTTTAGTTGGGTTCATGTTGGTCATCGTGTTGGAAAAGTTTAAATTGTGGTTTTTGGAGAAGATCAGGTAGGTTTAGGGTGCTTTTGGGGTGGATCTATGTTTTTTGGCGAATTTCTTTCAGTCTTGGAGGTGATCCTGTTCTTTTTGGGGCTCTTTTTGACGTGTTTTCGGGTCTCCGTTGGGTTTTTTTGGGGTTCATGTTGGTTGTCATGTTGAGAAAGGGTAAATTTTTGGTTTTGGAAAACATCAGGTAGGTTTAGGGGGACTTTTGTGGTGGATCTTTGGCTTTGGTTTTTTTCTTTCTTTTTTGGGGGTGATCCTTTTCTTGTTTGGGGTGTTTTTGACGAGTTTTGGGGTCTCCATTGGGTTTCGTTGGGTTTTCCGTGGTCATCGTGTCGGAAAAGTGTAAATTGTGGGTTTTGGAGAACTTCAGGTAGGCTTAAAGGGACTTTAGGGATGGATTCATGGTATTTGGGTTTTCTTCTGTTTTTTGCGTTGTTCATGTTCTTTTTGGGGCTCTTTTTTTCGTGTTTTGTGGACTCCGTTTGGTTTATTTGGGTTCATGTTGGTCGTCATGGTGAAAAAGTGTAAATTGTAGGTTTTGGAGAACATCGGGTAGGTTTAGGGGGAGTTTTGGGGTGTATCTATGGCTTTTGGTGTTTTCTTTCGTTTTTGGGTTTGATCGTGTTCTTGTTTGGCATGTTTTTGTCATGTTTTGGGGTCTCCGTTGGATTTTCGTTGGGTTCTCGTTCGTCATAAATAGAAATGGTAGTGGATTGTCGGTTTTGGAGAAAATCAGGTGAGTTTCGGGTGATTTTGGTGGGAATTTCTTAGTTTTTGTATTTTTTTCTTCTGATGCAGTTCTTGTTTGGGGTGTTTTTGACGTGTTTTGAGGTCTCCGTTGTGTTTTAGTTGGGTTCTTGTTGGTCATCATGGTGAAAAAGTGTAAATTGTGGGTTTTGGAGAACATCGGGTAGGTTTAGGGGGACTTTTGGGGTGGATCTATGGCTTTTGGGGTTTTCTTTCGTTTTTGGGTTTGATCCTCTTCTTCTTTGAGGTGTTTTTTACGTGTTTAGGGTCTCCGTAGGGTTTCGTTGTGTTCTCGTGGTTCGTAAAGGTAAATTGGAGTGGATTGTTGGTTTTGGAGAAGATAAGGTGAGTTTCGGGTGGTTTTCGTGGGAATTTCTTAGTTTCGGTTGTTTTTTCTTTTGATTCAGTTCCTGTTTGGCGTGTTTCTGACGTGTTTTTGGGTCTTCCTTATGTTTTAGTTGGGTTCTTCTTAGTCATCATAGTGAAAAAGTGCAAATTATGTTTTTTGGAGAACATCAGGTAGGCTTAGGGGGACTTTACGAGTGGATTCATGGTATTTGGGGTTTTCTTCTCTTTTATTGGTTGATCCTGTTCTTTTTGGGGCTCTTTTTGACGTGTTTTGGGGTCTCCGTTTGGTTTAATTGTGTTCATGTTTGTCATCATGGTTCAAAATTGTAAATTGTGGGTTTTGGAGAACTTCGGGTAGGTTTAGGGGGACTTTTGGGGTGGATCTTTGGCTTTTGTGTTTTTCTTTCATTTTTGGGTTGATCCTGTTCTTTTTGGGGCTCTTTTTGACGTGTTTTGGGGTCTCCGTTGGGTTTCGTTTGGTTCTCGTTAGAAATAAATATAAATGGGATTGGATTGTGGGTTTTGGAGAAGATCAGGTGAGTTTCGGGTGGTTTTCGAAGGAATTTCATAGTTGTTGTTGTTTTTTCTTCTGATGCAGTTCTTGTTTGGGTTGTTTTTGACGTGTTTTGGGGTCTCTGTTTTGTTTTAGTTGGGTTCTAAGTTGGTCATCATGGTGAAAATGTGTAAATTGTGGTTTTTGGAGAACATCAGTTAGGTTTAGGGTGTTTTTGGGGTGGATCTATGTTTTTTGGGGAATTTCTTTCAGTCTTTGTGGTGATCCTGTTCTTTTTGGGTCTCTTTTTGACGTGTTTTGGGGTCTCCGTTGGGTTTTAGTTTGGTTCTTGTTGGTCATCTTGTTGGAAAAATGTAAATTGTGGATTTTGGAGAACATCGGGTAGCTTTAGGGGGACTTTTGGGGTGGTACTTTGGCTTTTGGGTTTTTCTTTCGTTTTTTGGGGGTGATCCTGTTCTTTTTGGGGCTCTTTTTGACGTGTTTTGGGGTCTCCGTTTTGTTTTAGTTGGGTTCTTGTTGGTCATCATGGTGAAAAAGTGTAAATTGGATGTTTTGGAGAACATCGGGTAGGTTTAGGGGGACTTTTGGAGTGGATCTATGGCTTTTGTGTTTTTCTTTCGTTTTTGGGTTTGATCCTGTTCTTGTTTGGGGTGTTTTTGACGTTTTTTGTGGTGGCCGTTGGGTTTTGTTTAGTTCTCTTTGTTCGAAAATATAAATGGACAGTGGATTGAGGGTTTTGGAGAAGATCAGGTGAGTTTCGGGTTGTTTTTGTGGGAATTTTTAATTTTTGCATTTTTTTTCTTCTGATGCAGTTCTTGTTTGTGGTGTTTTTGACGTGTTTTGGGGTCTCCGTTGGGTTTAATTGGGTTCATGTTGGTCATCATTTTGAAAAAGTGTAAATTGTGGGTTTTGGAGAACATCAGGTAGGTTTAGGGGGACTTTTGGGGTGGATCTTTGGCTTTTGTGTTTTTCTTTCATTTTTGGGTTTGATCCTGTTCTTGTTTGGGGTGTTTTTGACGTGTTTTGGGGTCTCCATTGGGTTTCGTTGGTTTTTCCGTGGCCATCGTGTAGGAAAAGGGTAAAGTGTGGGTTTTGGAGAACTTCAGGTAGGCTTAGGGGGTGTTTAGGGATTGATTCATGGTATTTGGGGTTTTCTTCTGTTTTTTTGCGTTGTTCCTCTTATTTTTGGGGCTCTTTTTGACGTTTTTTGTGGTCTCCGTTGGATTTATTTGGGTTCATGTTGGTCGTCATGGTGAAAAAGCGTAAATTTTAGGTTTTGGAGAACATCGGGTAGGTTTAGGGGGAGTTTTGTGGTGTATCTACGGCTTTTGGGGTTTTCTTTCGTTTTTGGGTATGATCCTGTTCTTGTTTGGGTTGTTTTATATGTGGTTTGGTGTCTCCATTGGTTTTCGTTAGGTTGTCGTTGGTCGTAAAGGTAAAGGGGAGTGGATTCTGGGTTTTGGAGAAGATCAGGTGAGTTTCGATTGGTTTTTGTGGGAATTTCTTAGTTTTAGTTGTTTTTTCTTCGTATGCAGTTCTTGTTTGGGGTGTTTTTGACGTGTTTTGGGGTCTCCGTTGGGTTTATTTGGGTTCATGTTGGTCATCATGGTGAAAAAGCGTAAATACTGGGTTTTGGAGAACTTCAGGTAGGCTTATGGGGCCCTTAGGGGTGGATTCATGGTATATTGGGATTTCTTCTGTTTTTTGGGTTGATCCTGTTCTTTTGGGGGCTCTTTTTGACGCGTTTTGTGGTCTCCGTTTTGTTTTAGTTGGGTTCATGTTGGTTATCATGGTTAAAAAGTGTAAATTGTGGGTTTTGGAGAACATCGGGTAGGTTTAGGGGGACTTTTGGGGTGTATCTATGGCTTTGGGTGTTTTCTTTCGTTTTTGGGTTTGATCCTCTTCTTGTTTGGGGCGTTTTTTACGTGTTTTGGTGTCTCCATTGGGTTTCGTTGAGTTCTCCTTGGTCGTAAAGTTAAATGGGTGTGGATTGTGGGTTTTGGAGAAGATCAGGTGAGTTTCGGGTGGTTTTCGTGGGAATTTCTTAGTTTTTGTTGTTTTTTCTTCTGATGCAGTTCTTGTTTGGCGTGTTTTTGATGTGTTTTTGGGTCTCCGTTGTGTTTTGGTTGGGTTCTTGTTGGTCATCGTGTTGGAATAGTGTAAATTATGGTTTTTGGAGAACATCAGGTAGGCTTAGGGGGACTTTAGGGGTGGATTCATGGTATATGGGGATTTCTTCTGTTTTTTGGGTTGATCCTGTTCTTTTGGGGGCTCTTTTTGACGGGTTTTGGGGTCTCTGTTGGGTTTAATTGTGTTCATGTTTGTCATCATGGTTAAAAAGTGTAAATTGTGGGTTTTGGAGAATATCGGGTAGGTTTAGGGGGACTTTTGGGGTGGATGTCTGGCTTTTGGGTTTTTCTTTCATTTTTGGGTTTGATCCTGTTCTTGTTTGGGGTGTTTTTGACGTGTTTTGGGGTCTCCGTTGGGTTTCGTTTGGTTCTCGTTAGAAATAAATATAAATGGGTTTGGATTGTGGGTTTTGGAGAAGCTCAGGTGAGTTTCGGGTGGTTTTCGAAGGAATTTCATAGTTGTTGTTGTTTTTTCTTCTGATGCAGTTCTTGTTTGGGTTGTTTTTGACGTGCTTTGGGGTGTCCGTTGGGTTTTGTTGAGTTCTCGTTGTTCGTCATGGTAAATGGTAGTGGATTGTGGGTTTTGGAGAAGATCAGGTGAGTTTCGGGTGGTTTTGGTGGGAATTTCTTAGTTTTTGTATTTTTTTTCTTCTGATGCAGTTCTTGTTTGGGGTGTTTTTGACGTGTTTTGGGGTCTCCGTTGTATTTTAGTTGGGTTCTTGTTGGTCATCATGGTGAAAAAGTGTAAATTGTGGGTTTTGGAGAACATCGAGTAGGTTTAGGGGGACTTTTGGGGTGTATCTTTGGCTTTTGGGTTTTTCTTTCATTTTTGGGTTTGATCCTGTTCTTGTTTGGGGTGTTTATGACGTGTTTTGGGGTCTCCGTTGTGTTTTAGTTGGGTTCTTGTTGGTCATCATGGTGAAAAAGCGTAAATACTGGGTTTTGGAGAAGTTCAGGTAGGCTTATGGGTCTTTAGGGTTGGATTCATGGTATTTGGGGTTTTCTTCTGTTTTTTTTTGCGTTGTTCCTGTTCTTTTTGGGGCTCTTTTTGACGTGTTTTGTGGTTCCCGTTGGGTTTGTTTGGGTTCCTGTTGGTCATCATGGTGAAAAAGAGTAAATTGTGGGTTTTGGAGAACATCGGGTAGGTTTAGAGGGACTTTTGGGGTGGATCTTTGGCTTTTGGGTTTTTCTTTCATTTTTGGGGGTGATTTTGTTCTTGTTTGGGGTGTTTTTGATGTTTTTTTGGGTCTCTGTTAGGTTTCGTTTGATTCTCGTTGGTCGTAAAGATAAATGGGAAGGGATTGTGGGTTTTGGAGAAGATCAGGTGAGTTTCGGGTGGTTTTGGTGGGAATTGCTTAGTTTTTGTTTTTTTTTTCGTCTTATGCAGTTCTTGTTTCGGATGTTTTTGACGTGTTTTGGGGTCTCCGTTGGGTTTTAGTTGGGTTCTTGTTGGTCATCCTGTTGGAAAAATGTAAATTGTGGGTTTTGGAGAACATCGGGTAGCTTTAGGGGGACTTTTGGGGTGGTACTTTGGCTTTTGTGTTTTTCTTTCATTTTTGGGTTTGATTCTGATCTTTTTGGGGGTGTTTTTGACGTGTTTTTTGGTCTCCATTGGGTTTCGTTGGGTTTTCCGTGGTCATCGTTTGGGAAAAGCATAAATTGTGGGTTTTGGAGAACTTCAGGTAGGCTTAGGGGGACTTTAGGGATGGATTCATGATATTTGGGTTTTTCTTCTGTTTTTTTTGCGTTGTTCATGTTCTTTTTGGTGCTCTTTTTGACGTGTTTTGTGGTCTCTGTTGGATTTATTTGGGTTCATGTTGGTCGTCATGGTGAAAAAGCGTAAATTTTAGGTTTTGGAGAACATCGGGTAGGTTTAGAGGGACTTTTGGGGTGGATCTATGGCTTTTGGTGTTTTCTTTCGTTTTTGGGTATGATCCTGTTCTTGTTTGGTCTGTTATTTACGTGGTTTGGTGTCTCCATTGGGTTTCGTTAGGTTGTCGTTGGTCGTAAAGTTAAAGGGGAGTGGATTGTGGGTTTTGGAGAAGATCAGGTGAGTCTCAGTTGGTTTTCGTGGGAATTGCTTAGTTTTTGTTGTTTTTTCTTCTGATGCAGTTCTTGTTTGGCGTGTTTTTGACATGTTTTGGGGTCTCCGTTGTGTTTTAGTTGGGTTCATGTTGGTCATCGTGTTGGAAAAGTTTAAATTGTGGTTTTTGGAGAAGATCAGGTAGGTTTAGGGTGCTTTTGGGGTGGATCTATGTTTTTTGGCGAATTTCTTTCAGTCTTGGGGGTGATCCTGTTCTTTTTGGGGCTCTTTTTGACGTGTTTTCGGGTCTCCGTTGGGTTTTAGTTTGGTTCATGTGGGTCGTCATGGTGAGAAAGGGTAAATTTTGGGTTTTGGAAAACATCAGGTAGGTTTAGGGGGACTTTTGTGGTGGATCTTTGGCTTTGGTTTTTTTCTTTCTTTTTTGGGGGTGATCCTTTTCTTGTTTGGGGTGTTTTTGACGAGTTTTGGGGTCTCCATTGGGTTTCGTTGGGTTTTCCGTGGTCATCGTGTCGGAAAAGTGTAAATTGTGGGTTTTGGAGAACTTCAGGTAGGCTTAAAGGGACTTTAGGGATGGATTCATGGTATTTGGGTTTTCTTCTGTTTTTTGCGTTGTTCATGTTCTTTTTGGGGCTCTTTTTTTCATGTTTTGTGGACTCCGTTTGGTTTATTTGGGTTCATGTTGGTCGTCATGGTGAAAAAGTGTAAATTGTAGGTTTTGGAGAACATCGGGTAGGTTTAGGGGGAGTTTTGGGGTGTATCTATGGCTTTTGGTGTTTTCTTTCGTTTTTGGGTTTGATCGTGTTCTTGTTTGGCATGTTTTTGTCATGTTTTGGGGTCTCCGTTGGATTTTCGTTGGGTTCTCGTTCGTCATAAATATAAATGGTAGTGGATTGTCGGTTTTGGAGAAAATCAGGTGAGTTTCGGGTGATTTTGGTGGGAATTTCTTAGTTTTTGTATTTTTTTCTTCTGATGCAGTTCTTGTTTGGGGTGTTTTTGACGTGTTTTGAGGTCTCCGTTTTGTTTTAGTTGGGTTCTTGTTGGTCATCATGGTGAAAAAGTGTAAATTGTGGGTTTTGGAGAACATCGGGTAGGTTTAGGGGGACTTTTGGGGTGGATCTATGGCTTTTGGGGTTTTCTTTCGTTTTTGGGTTTGATCCTCTTCTTCTTTGAGGTGTTTTTTACGTGTTTAGGGTCTCCGTAGGGTTTCGTTGTGTTCTCGTGGTTCGTAAAGGTAAATTGGAGTGGATTGTTGGTTTTGGAGAAGATAAGGTGAGTTTCGGGTGGTTTTCGTGGGAATTTCTTAGTTTCGGTTGTTTTTTCTTTTGATTCAGTTCCTGTTTGGCGTGTTTCTGACGTGTTTTTGGGTCTTCCTTATGTTTTAGTTGGGTTCTTGTTAGTCATCATAGTGAAAAAGTGCAAATTATGTTTTTTGGAGAACATCAGGTAGGCTTAGGGGGACTTTACGAGTGGATTCATGGTATTTGGGGTTTTCTTCTCTTTTATTGGTTGATCCTGTTCTTTTTGGGGCTCTTTTTGACGTGTTTTGGCGTCTCCGTTTGGTTAAATTGTGTTCATGTTTGTCATCATGGTTCAAAATTGTAAATTGTGGGTTTTGGAGAACTTCGGGTAGGTTTAGGGGGACTTTTGGGGTGGATCTTTGGCTTTTGTGTTTTTCTTTCATTTTTGGGTTGATCCTGTTCTTTTTGGGGCTCTTTTTGACGTGTTTTGGGGTCTCCGTTGGGTTTCGTTTGGTTCTCGTTAGAAATAAATATAAATGGGATTGGATTGTGGGTTTTGGAGAAGCTCAGGTGAGTTTCGGGTGGTTTTCGATGGAATTTCATAGTTTTTGTTGTTTTTTCTTCTGATGCAGTTCTTGTTTGGGTTGTTTTTGACGTGTTTTGGGGTCTCTGTTTTGTTTTAGTTGGGTTCTAAGTTGGTCATCATGGTGAAAATGTGTAAATTGTGGTTTTTGGAGAACATCAGTTAGGTTTAGGGTGTTTTTGGGGTGGATCTATGTTTTTTGGGGAATTTCTTTCAGTCTTTGTGGTGATCCTGTTCTTTTTGGGTCTCTTTTTGACGTGTTTTGGGGTCTCCGTTGGGTTTTAGTTTGGTTCTTGTTGGTCATCTTGTTGGAAAAATGTAAATTGTGGATTTTGGAGAACATCGGGTAGCTTTAGGGGGACTTTTGGGGTGGTACTTTGGCTTTTGGGTTTTTCTTTCGTTTTTTGGGGGTGACCCTGTTCTTTTTGGGGCTCTTTTTGACGTGTTTTGGGGTCTCCGTTTTGTTTTAGTTGGGTTCTTGTTGGTCATCATGGTGAAAAAGTGTAAATTGGATGTTTTGGAGAACATCGGGTAGGTTTAGGGGGACTTTTGGAGTGGATCTATGGCTTTTGTGTTTTTCTTTCGTTTTTGGGTTTGATCCTGTTCTTGTTTGGGGTGTTTTTGACGTTTTTTGTGGTGGCCGTTGGGTTTTGTTTAGTTCTCTTTGTTCGAAAATATAAATGGACAGTGGATTGCGGGTTTTGGAGAAGATCAGGTGAGTTTCGGGTTGTTTTTGTGGGAATTTTTAATTTTTGCATTTTTTTTCTTCTGATGCAGTTCTTGTTTGTGGTGTTTTTGACGTGTTTTGGGGTCTCCGTTGGGTTTAATTGGGTTCATGTTGGTCATCATTTTGAAAAAGTGTAAATTGTGGGTTTTGGAGAACATCAGGTAGGTTTAGGGGGACTTTTGGGGTGGATCTTTGGCTCTGGGGTTTTTCTTTCATTTTTGGGTTTGATCCTGTTCTTGTTTGGGGTGTTTTTGACGTGTTTTGGGGTCTCCATTGGGTTTCGTTGGTTTTTCCGTGGCCATCGTGTAGGAAAAGGGTAAAGTGTGGGTTTTGGAGAACTTCAGGTAGGCTTAGGGGGTGTTTAGGGATGGATTCATGGTATTTGGGGTTTTCTTCTGTTTTTTTTGCGTTGTTCCTCTTACTTTGGGTCTCTTTTTGACGTTTTTTGTGGTCTCCGTTGGATTTATTTGGGTTCATGTTGGTCGTCATGGTGAAAAAGCGTAAATTTTAGGTTTTGGAGAACATCGGGTAGGTTTAGGGGGAGTTTTGGGGTGTATCTATGGCTTTTGGGGTTTTCCTTCTTTTTTGGGTATGATCCTGTTCTTGTTTGGGTTGTTTTTTATGTGGTTTGGTGTCTCCATTGGTTTTCGTTAGGTTGTCGTTGGTCGTAAAGGTAAAGGGGAGTGGATTCTGGGTTTTGGAGAAGATCAGGTGAGTTTCAATTGGTTTTTATGGGAATTTCTTAGTTTTAGTTGTTTTTTCTTCGTATGCAGTTCTTGTTTGGGGTGTTTGTGACGTGTTTTGGGGTCTCCGTTGGGTTTATTTGGGTTCATGTTGGTCATCATGGTGAAAAAGCGTAAATACTGGGTTTTGGAGAACTTCAGGTAGGCTTATGGGGCCCTTAGGGGTGGATTCATGGTATATGGGGATTTCTTCTGTTTTTTGGGTTGATCCTGTTCTTTTTGGGGCTCTTTTTGACGCGTTTTGGGGTCTCCGTTTTGTTTTAGTTGGGTTCATGTTGGTTATCATGGTGAAAAATTGTAAATTGTGGGTTTTGGAGAACATCGGGTAGGTTTAGGGGGACTTTTGGGGTGTATCTATGGCTTTGGGTGTTTTCTTTCGTTTTTGGGTTTGATCCTCTTCTTGTTTGGGGCGTTTTTTATGTGTTTTGGTGTCTCCATTGGGTTTCGTTAGGTTCTCGTTTTTCGTAAAGGTAAATTGGAGTGGATTGTGGGTTTTGGAGAAGATCAGGTGAGTTTCGGGTGGTTTTCGTGGGAATTTCTTAGTTTTTGTTGTTTTTTCTTCTGATGCAGTTCTTGTTTGGCGTGTTTTTGACGTGTTTTTGGGTCTCCGTTGTGTTTTGGTTGGGTTCTTGTTGGTCATCGTGTTGGAAAAGTGTAAATTATGGTTTTTGGAGAACATCAGGTAGGCTTAGGGGGACTTTAGGGGTGGATTCATGGTATATGGGGTTTTCTTCTGTTTTTTGGGTTGATCCTGTTCTTTTGGGGGCTCTTTTTGACGGGTTTTGGGGTCTCTGTTGGGTTTAATTGTGTTCATGTTTGTCATCATGGTTAAAAAGTGTAAATTGTGGGTTTTGGAGAATATCGGGTAGGTTTAGGGGGACTTTTGGGGTGGATCTATGGCTTTGGGGTTTTTCTTTCATTTTTGGGTTTGATCCTGTTCTTGTTTGGGGTGTTTTTGACGTGTTTTGGGGTCTCCGTTGGGTTTCGTTTGGTTCTCGTTAGAAATAAATATGAATGGGATTGGATTGTGGGTTTTGGAGAAGATCAGGTGAGTTTCGGGTGGTTTTCGAAGGAATTTCATAGTTGTTGTTGTTTTTTCTTCTGATGCAGTTCTTGTTTGGGTTGTTTTTGACGTGCTTTGGGGTGTCCGTTGGGTTTTGTTGAGTTCTCGTTGTTCGTAATGGTAAATGGTAGTGGATTGTGGGTTTTGGAGAAGATCAGGTGAGTTTCGGGTGGTTTTGGTGGGAATTTCTTAGTTTTTGTATTTTTTTTCTTCTGATGCAGTTCTTGTTTGGGGTGTTTTTGACGTGTTTTGGGGTCTCCGTTGTATTTTAGTTGGGTTCTTGTTGGTCATCATGGTGAAAAAGTGTAAATTGTGGGTTTTGGAGAACATCGGGTAGGTTTAGGGGGACTTTTGGGGTGGATCTTTGGCTTTTGGGTTTTTCTTTCATTTTTGGGTTTGATCCTGTTCTTGTTTGGGGTGTTTATGACGTGTTTTGGGGTGTCCGTTTGGTTTCGTTAGGTTCTCGTTTGTCATAAAGGTAAAGGGGACTGGATTGTGGGTTTTGGAGAAGATCAGGTGAGTTTCGGGTGGTTTTCTTGTGAATTGCTTAGTTTTTGTTGTTTTTTCATCTTATGCATTTCTTGTTTGGGGTGTTTTTGACGTTTTTTGGGGTGTCCGTTGGGTTTTATTTGTGTTCTTGTTGGTCATCATGGTGAAAAAGCGTAAATACTGGGTTTTGGAGAAGTTTAGGTAGGCTTATGGGTCTTTAGGGTTGGATTCATGGTATTTGGGGTTTTCTTCTGTTTTTTTTTTTTTTTTTTTGCGTTTTTCCTGTTCTTTTTGGGGCTCTTTTTGACGTGTTTTGTGGTTCCCGTTGGGTTTGTTTGGGTTCCTGTTGGTCATCATGTTGAAAAAGAGTAAATTGCGGGTTTTGGAGAACATCGGGTAGGTTTAGGGGGACTTTTGGGGTGGATCTTTGGCTCTGGGGTTTTTCTTTCATTTTTGGGTTTGATCTTGTTCTTGTTTGGGGTGTTTTTGATGTTTTTTTGGGTCTCCGTTAGGTTTCGTTTGATTTTCGTTGGTCGTAAAGATAAATGGGAAGGGATTGTGGGTTTTGGAGAAGATCAGGTGAGTTTCGGGTGGTTTTGGTGGGAATTGCTTAGTTTTTGTTGTTTTTTCGTCTTATGCATTTCTTGTTTGGGGTGTTTTTGACGTGTTTTGGGGTCTCCGTTGGGTTTATTTGGGTTCATGTTGGTCATCATGGTGAAAAAGCGTAAATACTGGGGTTTGGAGAACTTCAGGTAGGCTTATGGGGCCCTTAGGGGTGGATTCATGGTATATGGGGATTTCTTCTGTTTTTTGGGTTGATCCTGTTCTTTTGGGGGCTCTTTTTGACGCGTTTTGGGGTCTCCGTTTTGTTTTAGTTGGGTTCATGTTGGTTATCATGGTTAAAAAGTGTAAATTGTGGGTTTTGGAGAACATCGGGTAGGTTTAGGGGGACTTTTGGGGTGTATCTATGGCTTTGGGTGTTTTCTTTCGTTTTTGGGTTTGATCCTCTTCTTGTTTGGGGCGTTTTTTATGTGTTTTGGTGTCTCCATTGGGTTTCGTTAGGTTCTCGTTTTTCGTAAAGGTAAATTGGAGTGGATTGTGGGTTTTGGAGAAGATCAGGTGAGTTTCGGGTGGTTTTCGTGGGAATTTCTTAGTTTTTGTTGTTTTTTCTTCTGATGCAGTTCTTGTTTGGCGTGTTTTTGACGTGTTTTGGGGTCTCCGTTGTGTTTTGGTTGGGTTCTTGTTGGTCATCGTGTTGGAAAAGTGTAAATTATGGTTTTTGGAGAACATCAGGTAGGCTTAGGGGGACTTTAGGGGTGGATTCATGGTATATGGGGATTTCTTCTGTTTTTTGGGTTGATCCTGTTCTTTTGGGGGCTCTTTTTGACGGGTTTTGGGGTCTCTGTTGGGTTTAATTGTGTTCATGTTTGTCATCATGGTTAAAAAGTGTAAATTGTGGGTTTTGGAGAATATCGGGTAGGTTTAGGGGGACTTTTGGGGTGGATCTATGGCTTTTGGGTTTTTCTTTCATTTTTGGGTTTGATCCTGTTCTTGTTTGGGGTGTTTTTGACGTGTTTTGGGGTCTCCGTTGGGTTTCGTTTGGTTCTCGTTAGAAATAAATATAAATGGGATTGGATTGTGGGTTTTGGAGAAGCTCAGGTGAGTTTCGGGTGGTTTTCGAAGGAATTTCATAGTTGTTGTTGTTTTTTCTTCTGATGCAGTTCTTGTTTGGGTTGTTTTTGACGTGCTTTGGGGTGTCCGTTGGGATTTGTTGAGTTCTCGTTGTTCGTAATGGTAAATGGTAGTGGATTGTGGGTTTTGGAGAAGATCAGGTGAGTTTCGGGTGGTTTTGGTGGGAATTTCTTAGTTTTTGTATTTTTTTTCTTCTGATGCAGTTCTTGTTTGGGGTGTTTTTGACGTGTTTTGGGGTCTCCGTTGTATTTTAGTTGGGTTCTTGTTGGTCATCATGGTGAAAAAGTGTAAATTGTGGGTTTTGGAGAACATCGGGTAGGTTTAGGGGGACTTTTGGGGTGGATCTTTGGCTTTTGGGTTTTTCTTTCATTTTTGGGTTTGATCCTGTTCTTGTTTGGGGTGTTTATGACGTGTTTTGGGGTGTCCGTTTGGTTTCGTTAGGTTCTCGTTTGTCATAAAGGTAAAGGGGACTGGATTGTGGGTTTTGGAGAAGATCAGGTGAGTTTCGGGTGGTTTTCTTGTGAATTGCTTAGTTTTTGTTGTTTTTTCGTCTTATGCATTTCTTGTTTGGGGTGTTTTTGACGTTTTTTGGGGTCTCCGTTGTGTTTTATTTGGGTTCTTGTTGGTCATCATGGTGAAAAAGCGTAAATACTGGGTTTTGGAGAAGTTCAGGTAGGCTTATGGGTCTTTAGGGTTGGATTCATGGTATTTGGGGTTTTCTTCTGTTTTTTTTTTTTTTTTTTTTTGCGTTTTTCCTGTTCTTTTTGGGGCTCTTTTTGACGTGTTTTGTGGTTCCCGTTGGGTTTGTTTGGGTTCCTGTTGGTCATCATGTTGAAAAAGAGTAAATTGTGGGTTTTGGAGAACATCGGGTAGGTTTAGGGGGACTTTTGGGGTGGATCTTTGGCTCTGGGGTTTTTCTTTCATTTTTGGGTTTGATCTTGTTCTTGTTTGGGGTGTTTTTGATGTTTTTTTGGGTCTCCGTTAGGTTTCGTTTGATTTTCGTTGGTCGTAAAGATAAATGGGAAGGGATTGTGGGTTTTGGAGAAGATCAGGTGAGTTTCGGGTGGTTTTGGTGGGAATTGCTTAGTTTTTGTTGTTTTTTCGTCTTATGCATTTCTTGTTTGGGGTGTTTTTGACGTGTTTTGGGGTCTCCGTTGGGTTTATTTGGGTTCATGTAGGTCATCATGGTGAAAAAGCGTAAATACTGGGTTTTGGAGAACTTCAGGTAGGCTTATGGGGCCCTTAGGGGTGGATTCATGGTATATGGGGATTTCTTCTGTTTTTTGGGTTGATCCTGTTCTTTTGGGGGCTCTTTTTGACGCGTTTTGGGGTCTCCGTTTTGTTTTAGTTGGGTTCATGTTGGTTATCATGGTTAAAAAGTGTAAATTGTGGGTTTTGGAGAACATCGGGTAGGTTTAGGGGGACTTTTGGGGTGTATCTATGGCTTTGGGTGTTTTCTTTCGTTTTTGGGTTTGATCCTCTTCTTGTTTGGGGCGTTTTTTATGTGTTTTGGTGTCTCCATTGGGTTTCGTTAGGTTCTCGTTTTTCGTAAAGGTAAATTGGAGTGGATTGTGGGTTTTGGAGAAGATCAGGTGAGTTTCGGGTGGTTTTCGTGGGAATTTCTTAGTTTTTGTTGTTTTTTCTTCTGATGCAGTTCTTGTTTGGCGTGTTTTTGACGTGTTTTGGGGTCTCCGTTGTGTTTTGGTTGGGTTCTTGTTGGTCATCGTGTTGGAAAAGTGTAAATTATGGTTTTTGGAGAACATCAGGTAGGCTTAGGGGGACTTTAGGGGTGGATTCATGGTATATGGGGATTTCTTCTGTTTTTTGGGTTGATCCTGTTCTTTTGGGGGCTCTTTTTGACGGGTTTTGGGGTCTCTGTTGGGTTTAATTGTGTTCATGTTTGTCATCATGTTTAAAAAGTGTAAATTGTGGGTTTTGGAGAATATCGGGTAGGTTTAGGGGGACTTTTGGGGTGGATCTATGGCTTTTGGGTTTTTCTTTCATTTTTGGGTTTGATCCTGTTCTTGTTTGGGGTGTTTTTGACGTGTTTTGGGGTCTCCGTTGGGTTTCGTTTGGTTCTCGTTAGAAATAAATATAAATGGGATTGGATTGTGGGTTTTGGAGAAGCTCAGGTGAGTTTCGGGTGGTTTTCGAAGGAATTTCATAGTTGTTGTTGTTTTTTCTTCTGATGCAGTTCTTGTTTGGGTTGTTTTTGACGTGCTTTGGGGTGTCCGTTGGGATTTGTTGAGTTCTCGTTGTTCGCAATGGTAAATGGTAGTGGATTGTGGGTTTTGGAGAAGATCAGGTGAGTTTCGGGTGGTTTTGGTGGGAATTTCTTAGTTTTTGTATTTTTTTTCTTCTGATGCAGTTCTTGTTTGGGGTGTTTTTGACGTGTTTTGGGGTCTCCGTTGGGTTTAATTGGGTTCATGTTGGTCATCATTTTGAAAAAGTGTAAATAGTGGGTTTTGGAGAACATCACGTAGGCTTATGGGGACTTTAGGGGTGGATTCATGGTATTTGGGGTTTTCTTCTGTTTTTTGCGTTGTTCCTGTTCTTTTTGGGGCTCTTTTTTGACGTGTTTTGTGGTCTCCGTTGGGTTTATTTGGGTTCATGTTGGTCATCATGGTGAAAAAGAGTAAATAGTGGGTTTTGGAGAACATCGGGTAGGTTTAGAGGGACTTTTGGGGTGGATCTTTGGCTTTTGGGTTTTTCTTTCGTTTTTGGGTTTCATTTTGTTCTTGTTTGAGGTTTTGTTGACGTGTTTAGGGGTGTCCGTTTGGTTTCGTTAGGTTCTCGTTTGTCATAAATGTAAAGGGGACTGGATTGTGGGTTTTGGAGAAGATCAGGTGAGTTTCGGTTGGTTTTCTTGTGAATTGCTTAGTTTTTGTTGTTTTTTCTTCTGATGCAGTTCTTGTTTGGGGTGTTTATGACGTGTTTTGGGGTCTCCGTTGTGTTTTAGTTGGGTTCTTGTTGGTCATCATGGTGAAAAAGCGTAAATACTGGGTTTTGGAGAAGTTCAGGTAGGCTTATGGGTCTTTAGGGTTGGATTCATGGTATTTGGGGTTTTCTTCTGTTTTTTTTTGCGTTGTTCCTGTTCTTTTTGGGTCTCTTTTTGACGTGTTTTGGGGTCTCCGTTGGGTTTTAGTTTCGTTCTTCTTGGTCATCTTGTTGGAAAAATGTAAATTGTGGGTTTTGGGAACATCGGGTAGGTTTAGGGGGACTTTTGGGGTGGTACTTTGGCTTTTGGGTTTTTCTTTCATTTTTGGGGGTGATCTTGTTCTTGTTTGGGGCTCTTTTTGACGTGTTTTGGGGTCTCCATTGTGTTTTAGTTGGGTTCTTGTTGGTCATCCTGTTGGAAAAATGTAAATTGTGGGTTTTGGAGAACATCGGGTAGCTTTAGGGGGACTTTTGGGGTGGATCTTTGGCTTTTGGGTTTTTCTTTCGTTTTTGGGTTTCATCCTGTTCTTGTTTGAGGTTTTGTTGACGTGTTTAGGGGTGTCCGTTTGGTTTCGTTAGGTTCTCGTTTGTCATAAATGTAAAGGGGACTGGATTGTGGGTTTTGGAGAAGATCAGATGAGTTTCGGTTGGTTTTCTTGTGAATTGCTTAGTTTTTGTTGTTTTTTCTTCTGATGCAGTTCTTGTTTGGGGTGTTTTTGACGTGTTTTGGGGTCTCCGTTGTGTTTTAGTTGGGTTCTTGTTGGTCATCATGGTGAAAAAGCGTAAATACTGGGTTTTGGAGAAGTTCAGGTAGGCTTATGGGTCTTTAGGGTTGGATTCATGGTATTTGGGGTTTTCTTCTGTTTTTTTTTGCGTTGTTCCTGTTCTTTTTGGGTCTCTTTTTGACGTGTTTTGGGGTCTCCGTTGGGTTTTAGTTTCGTTCTTCTTGGTCATCTTGTTGGAAAAATGTAAATTGTGGGTTTTGGGAACATCGGGTAGGTTTAGGGGGACTTTTGGGGTGGTACTTTGGCTTTTGGGTTTTTCTTTCATTTTTGGGGGTGATCTTGTTCTTGTTTGGGGCTCTTTTTGACGTGTTTTGGGGTCTCCATTGTGTTTTAGTTGGGTTCTTGTTGGTCATCCTGTTGGAAAAATGTAAATTGTGGGTTTTGGAGAACATCGGGTAGCTTTAGGGGGACTTTTGGGGTGGATCTTTGGCTTTTGGGTTTTTCTTTCGTTTTTGGGTTTGATCCTGTTCTTTTTTGGGTTGTTTTTGACGTTTGTTGTGGTGGCCGTTGGGTTTTGTTTAGTTCTCTTTGTTCGAAAATATAAATGGACAGTGGATTGCGGGTTTTGGAGAAGATCAGGTGAGTTTCGGGTTGTTTTTGTGGGAATTTTTAATTTTTGCATTTTTTTTCTTCTGATGCAGTTCTTGTTTGTGGTGTTTTTGACGTGTTTTGGGGTCTCCGTTGTATTTTAGTTGGGTTCATGTTGGTCGTCATGGTGAAAAAGCGTAAATTTTAGGTTTTGGAGAACATCGGGTAGGTTTAGGGGGACTTTTGGGGTGGATCTATGGCTTTTGGGGTTTTCTTTCGTTTTTGGGTATGATCCTGTTCTTGTTTGGTCTGTTATTTATGTGGTTTGGTGTCTCCATTGGGTTTTGTTAGGTTCTCGTTGGTCGTAAAGGTAAAGGGGAGTGGATTGTGGGTTTTGGAGAAGATCAGGTGAGTTTCGGGTGGTTTTGGTGGGAATTGCTTAGTTTTTGTTTTTTTTTTCGTCTTATGCAGTTCTTGTTTGGGGTGTTTTTGACGTGTTTTGGGGTCTCCGTTGTGTTTTAGTTGGGTTCTTGTTGGTCATCATGGTAAAAATGTGTAAATTGTTGTTTTTGGAGAACATCAGTTAGGTTTAGGGTGATTTTGGGATGGATCTATGTTTTTTGGGGAATTTCTTTCAGTCTTGGGGGTGATCCTGTTCTTTTTGGGGCTCTTTTTGACGTGTTTTGGGGTCTCCGTTGGGTTTTAGTTGGGTTCTTGTTGGTCATCCTGTTGGAAAAATGTAAATTGTGGGTTTTGGAGAACATCGGGTAGCTTTAGGGGGACTTTTGGGGTGGTACTTTGGCTTTTGTGTTTTTCTTTCATTTTTGGGTTTGATTCTGATCTTTTTGGGGGTGTTTTTGACGTGTTTTTTGGTCTCCATTGGGTTTCGTTGGGTTTTCCGTGGTCATCGTTTGGGAAAAGCGTAAATTGTGGGTTTTGGAGAACTTCAGGTAGGCTTAGGGGGACTTTAGGGATGGATTCATGGTATTTGGGTTTTTCTTCTGTTTTTTTTGTGTTGTTCATGTTCTTTTTGGTGCTCTTTTTGCGTGTTTTGTGGTCTCTGTTGGATTTATTTGGGTTCATGTTGGTCGTCATGGTGAAAAAGCGTAAATTTTAGGTTTTGGAGAACATCGGGTAGGTTTAGAGGGACTTTTGGGGTGGATCTATGGTTTTTGGTGTTTTCTTTCGTTTTTGGGTATGATCCTGTTCTTGTTTGGTCTGTTATTTACGTGGTTTGGTGTCTCCATTGGGTTTCGTTAGGTTGTCGTTGGTCGTAAAGTTAAAGGGGAGTGGATTGTGGGTTTTGGAGAAGATCAGGTGAGTCTCAGTTGGTTTTCGTGGGAATTGCTTAGTTTTTGTTGTTTTTTCTTCTGATGCAGTTCTTGTTTGGGGTGTTTTTGACATGTTTTGGGGTCTCCGTTGTGTTTTAGTTGGGTTCATGTTGGTCATCGTGTTGGAAAAGTTTAAATTGTGGTTTTTGGAGAAGATCAGGTAGGTTTAGGGTGCTTTTGGGGTGGATCTATGTTTTTTGGCGAATTTCTTTCAGTCTTGGAGGTGATCCTGTTCTTTTTGGGGCTCTTTTTGACGTGTTTTCGGGTCTCCGTTGGGTTTTTTTGGGGTTCATGTTGGTTGTCATGTTGAGAAAGGGTAAATTTTTGGTTTTGGAAAACATCAGGTAGGTTTAGGGGGACTTTTGTGGTGGATCTTTGGCTTTGGTTTTTTTCTTTCTTTTTTGGGGGTGATCCTTTTCTTGTTTGGGGTGTTTTTGACGAGTTTTGGGGTCTCCATTGGGTTTCGTTGGGTTTTCCGTGGTCATCGTGTCGGAAAAGTGTAAATTGTGGGTTTTGGAGAACTTCAGGTAGGCTTAAAGGGACTTTAGGGATGGATTCATGGTATTTGGGTTTTCTTCTGTTTTTTGCGTTGTTCATGTTCTTTTTGGGGCTCTTTTTTTCGTGTTTTGTGGACTCCGTTTGGTTTATTTGGGTTCATGTTGGTCGTCATGGTGAAAAAGTGTAAATTGTAGGTTTTGGAGAACATCGGGTAGGTTTAGGGGGAGTTTTGGGGTGTATCTATGGCTTTTGGTGTTTTCTTTCGTTTTTGGGTTTGATCGTGTTCTTGTTTGGCATGTTTTTGTCATGTTTTGGGGTCTCCGTTGGATTTTCGTTGGGTTCTCGTTCGTCATAAATAGAAATGGTAGTGGATTGTCGGTTTTGGAGAAAATCAGGTGAGTTTCGGGTGATTTTGGTGGGAATTTCTTAGTTTTTGTATTTTTTTCTTCTGATGCAGTTCTTGTTTGGGGTGTTTTTGACGTGTTTTGAGGTCTCCGTTGTGTTTTAGTTGGGTTCTTGTTGGTCATCATGGTGAAAAAGTGTAAATTGTGGGTTTTGGAGAACATCGGGTAGGTTTAGGGGGACTTTTGGGGTGGATCTATGGCTTTTGGGGTTTTCTTTCGTTTTTGGGTTTGATCCTCTTCTTCTTTGAGGTGTTTTTTACGTGTTTAGGGTCTCCGTAGGGTTTCGTTGTGTTCTCGTGGTTCGTAAAGGTAAATTGGAGTGGATTGTTGGTTTTGGAGAAGATAAGGTGAGTTTCGGGTGGTTTTCGTGGGAATTTCTTAGTTTCGGTTGTTTTTTCTTTTGATTCAGTTCCTGTTTGGCGTGTTTCTGACGTGTTTTTGGGTCTTCCTTATGTTTTAGTTGGGTTCTTCTTAGTCATCATAGTGAAAAAGTGCAAATTATGTTTTTTGGAGAACATCAGGTAGGCTTAGGGGGACTTTACGAGTGGATTCATGGTATTTGGGGTTTTCTTCTCTTTTATTGGTTGATCCTGTTCTTTTTGGGGCTCTTTTTGACGTGTTTTGGGGTCTCCGTTTGGTTTAATTGTGTTCATGTTTGTCATCATGGTTCAAAATTGTAAATTGTGGGTTTTGGAGAACTTCGGGTAGGTTTAGGGGGACTTTTGGGGTGGATCTTTGGCTTTTGTGTTTTTCTTTCATTTTTGGGTTGATCCTGTTCTTTTTGGGGCTCTTTTTGACGTGTTTTGGGGTCTCCGTTGGGTTTCGTTTGGTTCTCGTTAGAAATAAATATAAATGGGATTGGATTGTGGGTTTTGGAGAAGATCAGGTGAGTTTCGGGTGGTTTTCGAAGGAATTTCATAGTTGTTGTTGTTTTTTCTTCTGATGCAGTTCTTGTTTGGGTTGTTTTTGACGTGTTTTGGGGTCTCTGTTTTGTTTTAGTTGGGTTCTAAGTTGGTCATCATGGTGAAAATGTGTAAATTGTGGTTTTTGGAGAACATCAGTTAGGTTTAGGGTGTTTTTGGGGTGGATCTATGTTTTTTGGGGAATTTCTTTCAGTCTTTGTGGTGATCCTGTTCTTTTTGGGTCTCTTTTTGACGTGTTTTGGGGTCTCCGTTGGGTTTTAGTTTGGTTCTTGTTGGTCATCTTGTTGGAAAAATGTAAATTGTGGATTTTGGAGAACATCGGGTAGCTTTAGGGGGACTTTTGGGGTGGTACTTTGGCTTTTGGGTTTTTCTTTCGTTTTTTGGGGGTGATCCTGTTCTTTTTGGGGCTCTTTTTGACGTGTTTTGGGGTCTCCGTTTTGTTTTAGTTGGGTTCTTGTTGGTCATCATGGTGAAAAAGTGTAAATTGGATGTTTTGGAGAACATCGGGTAGGTTTAGGGGGACTTTTGGAGTGGATCTATGGCTTTTGTGTTTTTCTTTCGTTTTTGGGTTTGATCCTGTTCTTGTTTGGGGTGTTTTTGACGTTTTTTGTGGTGGCCGTTGGGTTTTGTTTAGTTCTCTTTGTTCGAAAATATAAATGGACAGTGGATTGAGGGTTTTGGAGAAGATCAGGTGAGTTTCGGGTTGTTTTTGTGGGAATTTTTAATTTTTGCATTTTTTTTCTTCTGATGCAGTTCTTGTTTGTGGTGTTTTTGACGTGTTTTGGGGTCTCCGTTGGGTTTAATTGGGTTCATGTTGGTCATCATTTTGAAAAAGTGTAAATTGTGGGTTTTGGAGAACATCAGGTAGGTTTAGGGGGACTTTTGGGGTGGATCTTTGGCTTTTGTGTTTTTCTTTCATTTTTGGGTTTGATCCTGTTCTTGTTTGGGGTGTTTTTGACGTGTTTTGGGGTCTCCATTGGGTTTCGTTGGTTTTTCCGTGGCCATCGTGTAGGAAAAGGGTAAAGTGTGGGTTTTGGAGAACTTCAGGTAGGCTTAGGGGGTGTTTAGGGATTGATTCATGGTATTTGGGGTTTTCTTCTGTTTTTTTGCGTTGTTCCTCTTATTTTTGGGGCTCTTTTTGACGTTTTTTGTGGTCTCCGTTGGATTTATTTGGGTTCATGTTGGTCGTCATGGTGAAAAAGCGTAAATTTTAGGTTTTGGAGAACATCGGGTAGGTTTAGGGGGAGTTTTGTGGTGTATCTACGGCTTTTGGGGTTTTCTTTCGTTTTTGGGTATGATCCTGTTCTTGTTTGGGTTGTTTTATATGTGGTTTGGTGTCTCCATTGGTTTTCGTTAGGTTGTCGTTGGTCGTAAAGGTAAAGGGGAGTGGATTCTGGGTTTTGGAGAAGATCAGGTGAGTTTCGATTGGTTTTTGTGGGAATTTCTTAGTTTTAGTTGTTTTTTCTTCGTATGCAGTTCTTGTTTGGGGTGTTTTTGACGTGTTTTGGGGTCTCCGTTGGGTTTATTTGGGTTCATGTTGGTCATCATGGTGAAAAAGCGTAAATACTGGGTTTTGGAGAACTTCAGGTAGGCTTATGGGGCCCTTAGGGGTGGATTCATGGTATATTGGGATTTCTTCTGTTTTTTGGGTTGATCCTGTTCTTTTGGGGGCTCTTTTTGACGCGTTTTGTGGTCTCCGTTTTGTTTTAGTTGGGTTCATGTTGGTTATCATGGTTAAAAAGTGTAAATTGTGGGTTTTGGAGAACATCGGGTAGGTTTAGGGGGACTTTTGGGGTGTATCTATGGCTTTGGGTGTTTTCTTTCGTTTTTGGGTTTGATCCTCTTCTTGTTTGGGGCGTTTTTTACGTGTTTTGGTGTCTCCATTGGGTTTCGTTGAGTTCTCCTTGGTCGTAAAGTTAAATGGGTGTGGATTGTGGGTTTTGGAGAAGATCAGGTGAGTTTCGGGTGGTTTTCGTGGGAATTTCTTAGTTTTTGTTGTTTTTTCTTCTGATGCAGTTCTTGTTTGGCGTGTTTTTGATGTGTTTTTGGGTCTCCGTTGTGTTTTGGTTGGGTTCTTGTTGGTCATCGTGTTGGAATAGTGTAAATTATGGTTTTTGGAGAACATCAGGTAGGCTTAGGGGGACTTTAGGGGTGGATTCATGGTATATGGGGATTTCTTCTGTTTTTTGGGTTGATCCTGTTCTTTTGGGGGCTCTTTTTGACGGGTTTTGGGGTCTCTGTTGGGTTTAATTGTGTTCATGTTTGTCATCATGGTTAAAAAGTGTAAATTGTGGGTTTTGGAGAATATCGGGTAGGTTTAGGGGGACTTTTGGGGTGGATCTATGGCTTTGGGGTTTTTCTTTCATTTTTGGGTTTGATCCTGTTCTTGTTTGGGGTGTTTTTGACGTGTTTTGGGGTCTCCGTTGGGTTTCGTTTGGTTCTCGTTAGAAATAAATATAAATGGGTTTGGATTGTGGGTTTTGGAGAAGCTCAGGTGAGTTTCGGGTGGTTTTCGAAGGAATTTCATAGTTGTTGTTGTTTTTTCTTCTGATGCAGTTCTTGTTTGGGTTGTTTTTGACGTGCTTTGGGGTGTCCGTTGGGTTTTGTTGAGTTCTCGTTGTTCGTCATGGTAAATGGTAGTGGATTGTGGGTTTTGGAGAAGATCAGGTGAGTTTCGGGTGGTTTTGGTGGGAATTTCTTAGTTTTTGTATTTTTTTTCTTCTGATGCAGTTCTTGTTTGGGGTGTTTTTGACGTGTTTTGGGGTCTCCGTTGTATTTTAGTTGGGTTCTTGTTGGTCATCATGGTGAAAAAGTGTAAATTGTGGGTTTTGGAGAACATCGAGTAGGTTTAGGGGGACTTTTGGGGTGTATCTTTGGCTTTTGGGTTTTTCTTTCATTTTTGGGTTTGATCCTGTTCTTGTTTGGGGTGTTTATGACGTGTTTTGGGGTCTCCGTTGTGTTTTAGTTGGGTTCTTGTTGGTCATCATGGTGAAAAAGCGTAAATACTGGGTTTTGGAGAAGTTCAGGTAGGCTTATGGGTCTTTAGGGTTGGATTCATGGTATTTGGGGTTTTCTTCTGTTTTTTTTTGCGTTGTTCCTGTTCTTTTTGGGGCTCTTTTTGACGTGTTTTGTGGTTCCCGTTGGGTTTGTTTGGGTTCCTGTTGGTCATCATGGTGAAAAAGAGTAAATTGTGGGTTTTGGAGAACATCGGGTAGGTTTAGAGGGACTTTTGGGGTGGATCTTTGGCTTTTGGGTTTTTCTTTCATTTTTGGGGGTGATTTTGTTCTTGTTTGGGGTGTTTTTGATGGTTTTTTGGGTCTCCGTTGGGTTTCGTTTGATTCTCGTTGGTCGTAAAGATAAATGGGAAGGGATTGTGGGTTTTGGAGAAGATCAGGTGAGTTTCGGGTGGTTTTCTTGTGAATTGCTTAGTTTCTGATGTTTTTTCGTCTTATGCATTTCTTGTTTGGGGTGTTTTTGACGTGTTTTGGGGTCTCCGTTGGGTTTTATTTGGGTTCATGTTGGTCATCATGGTGAAAAAGCGTAAATACTGGGTTTTGGAGAACTTCAGGTAGGCTTATGGGGCCTTTAGGGGTGGATTCATGGTATATGGGGATTTCTTCTTGTTTTTATGTTGATCCTGTTCTTTTTGGGGCTCTTTTTGACGGGTTTTGTGTTCTCCGTTGGGTTTAATTGTGTTCACGTTTGTCATCATGGTTAAAAAGTGTAAATTGTGGGTTTTGGAGAACATCGGGTAGGTTTAGGGGGACTTTTGGGGTGGATGTCTGGCTTTGGGGTTTTTCTTTCATTTTTGGGTTTGATCCTGTTCTTGTTTGGGGTGTTTTTGACGTGTTTTGGGGTCTCCGTTGGGTTTCGTTTGGTTCTCGTTAGAAATAAATATAAATGGGATTGGATTGTGGGTTTTGGAGAAGCTCAGGTGAGTTTCGGGTGGTTTTCGAAGGAATTTCATAGTTGTTGTTGTTTTTTCTTCTGATGCAGTTCTTGTTTGGGTTGTTTTTGACGTGTTTTGGGGTGTCCGTTGGGTTTTGTTGAGTTCTCGTTGTTCGTAATGGTAAATGGTAGTGGATTGTGGGTTTTGGAGAAGATCAGGTGAGTTTCGGGTGGTTTTCTTGTGAATTGCTTAGTTTCTGATGTTTTTTCGTTTTATGCATTTCTTGTTTTGGGTGTTTTTGACGTGTTTTGGGGTCTCCGTTGTGTTTATTTGGGTTCATGTTGGTCATCATGTTGAAAAAGAGTAAATAGTGGGTTTTGGAGAACATCGGGTAGGTTTAGAGGGACTTTTGGGGTGGATCTTTGGCTTTTGGGTTTTTCTTTCATTTTTGGGTTTGATCCTGTTCTTGTTTGGGGTGTTTTTGACGTGTTTTGGGGTCTCCGTTGGGTTTCGTTTGGTTCTCGTTAGAAATAAATATAAATGGGTTTGGATTGTGGGTTTTGGAGAAGCTCAGGTGAGTTTCGGGTGGTTTTCGAAGGAATTTCATAGTTGTTGTTGTTTTTTCTTCTGATGCAGTTCTTGTTTGGGTTGTTTTTGACGTGCTTTGGGGTGTCCGTTGGGTTTTGTTGAGTTCTCGTTGTTCGTCATGGTAAATGGTAGTGGATTGTGGGTTTTGGAGAAGATCAGGTGAGTTTCGGGTGGTTTTGGTGGGAATTTCTTAGTTTTTGTATTTTTTTTCTTCTGATGCAGTTCTTGTTTGGGGTGTTTTTGACGTGTTTTGGGGTCTCCGTTGTATTTTAGTTGGGTTCTTGTTGGTCATCATGGTGAAAAAGTGTAAATTGTGGGTTTTGGAGAACATCGAGTAGGTTTAGGGGGACTTTTGGGGTGTATCTTTGGCTTTTGGGTTTTTCTTTCATTTTTGGGTTTGATCCTGTTCTTGTTTGGGGTGTTTATGACGTGTTTTGGGGTCTCCGTTTTGTTTTAGTTGGGTTCTTGTTGGCCATCATGGTGAAAAAGTGTAAATAGTGGGTTTTGGAGAACATCGGGTAGGTTTAGGGGGACTTTTGGGGTGGATCTTTGGCTTTTGGTTTTTTCTTTCTTTTTTGGGTTTCATCCTGTTCTTGTTTGGGGTGTTTATGACGTGTTTTGGGGTGTCCGTTTGGTTTCGTTAGGTTCTCGTTTGTCATAAAGGTAAAGGGGACTGGATTGTGGGTTTTGGAGAAGATCAGGTGAGTTTCAGGTGGTTTTCTTGTGAATTGCTTTGTTTTTGTTGTTTTTTCGTCTTATGCATTTCTTGTTTGGGGTGTTTTTGACGTGTTTTGGGGTCTCCGTTGTGTTTTAGTTGGGTTCTTGTTGGTCATCATGGTGAAAAAGCGTAAATACTGGGTTTTGGAGAAGTTCAGCTAGGCTTATGGGTCTTTAGGGTTGGATTCATGGTATTTGGGGTTTTCTTCTGTTTTTTTTTTGCGTTGTTCCTGTTCTTTTTGGGGCTCTTTTTGACGTGTTTTGTGGTTCCCGTTGGGTTTGTTTGGGTTCCTGTTGGTCATCATGGTGAAAAAGAGTAAATTGTGGGTTTTGGAGAACATCGGGTAGGTTTAGAGGGACTTTTGGGGTGGATCTTTGGCTTTTGGGTTTTTCTTTCGTTTTTGGGGGTGATCTTGTTCTTGTTTGGGGTGTTTTTGATGGTTTTTTGGGTCTCCGTTGGGTTTCGTTTGATTCTCGTTGGTCGTAAAGATAAATGGGAAGGGATTGTGGGTTTTGGAGAAGATCAGGTGAGTTTCGGGTGGTTTTCTTGTGAATTGCTTAGTTTCTGATGTTTTTTCGTCTTATGCATTTCTTGTTTGGGGTGTTTTTGACGTGTTTTGGGGTCTCCGTTGGGTTTTATTTGGATTCATGTTGGTCATCATGGTGAAAAAGCGTAAATACTGGGTTTTGGAGAACTTCAGGTAGGCTTATGGGGCCTTTAGGGGTGGATTCATGGTATATGGGGATTTCTTCTTGTTTTTATGTTGATCCTGTTCTTTTGGGGGCTCTTTTGACGGGTTTTGGGTTCTCCGTTGGGTTTAATTGTGTTCACGTTTGTCATCATGGTTAAAAAGTGTAAATTGTGGGTTTTGGAGAACATCGGGTAGGTTTAGGGGGACTTTTGGGGTGGATGTCTGGCTTTGGGGTTTTTCTTTCATTTTTGGGTTTGATCCTGTTCTTGTTTGGGGTGTTTTTGACGTGTTTTGGGGTCTCCGTTGGGTTTCGTTTGGTTCTCGTTAGAAATAAATATAAATGGGATTGGATTGTGGGTTTTGGAGAAGATCAGGTGAGTTTCGGGTGGTTTTCGAAGGAATTTCATAGTTGTTGTTGTTTTTTCTTCTGATGCAGTTCTTGTTTGGGTTGTTTTTGACGTGTTTTGGGGTGTCCGTTGGGTTTTGTTGAGTTGTCGTTGTTCGTAATGGTAAATGGTAGTGGATTGTGGGTTTTGGAGAAGATCAGGTGAGTTTCGGGTGGTTTTCTTGTGAATTGCTTAGTTTCTGATGTTTTTTCGTTTTATGCATTTCTTGTTTGGGGTGTTTTTGACGTGTTTTGGGGTCTTCGTTGTGTTTATTTGGGTTCATGTTGGTCATCATGTTGAAAAAGAGTAAATAGTGGGTTTTGGAGAACATCGGGTAGGTTTAGAGGGACTTTTGGGGTGGATCTTTGGCTTTTGGGTTTTTCTTTCGTTTTTGGGTTTCATCCTGTTCTTGTTTGGGGTTTTGTTGACGTGTTTTGGGGTGTCCGTTGGGTTTCGTTAGGTTCTCGTTTGTCATAAAGTTAAAGGGGACTGGATTGTGGGTTTTGGAGAAGATCAGGTGAGTTTCGGTTGGTTTTCTTGTGAATTGCTTAGTTTTTGTTGTTTTTTCTTCTGATGCAGTTCTTGTTTGGGGTGTTTTTGACGTGTTTTTGGGTCTCCGTTAGGTTTCGTTTGATTTTCGTTGGTCGTAAAGATAAATGGGTAGGGATTGTGGGTTTTGGAGAAGATCAGGTGAGTTTCGGGTGGTTTTGGTGGGAATTGCTTAGTTTTTGTTGTTTTTTCGTCTTATGCATTTCTTGTTTGGGGTGTTTTTGATGTGTTTTGGGGTCTCCATTGGGTTTATTTGGGTTCATGTTGGTCATCATGGTGAAAAAGCGTAAATACTGGGTTTTGGAGAACTTCAGGTAGGCTTATGGGGCCTTTAGGGTTGGATTCATGGTATATGGGGATTTCTTCTGTTTTTTGGGTTGATCCTGTTCTTTTGGGGGCTCTTTTTGACGCGTTTTGGGGTCTCCGTTTTGTTTTAGTTGGGTTCATGTTGTTTATCATGGTTAAAAAGTGTAAATTGTGGGTTTTGGAGAACATCGGGTAGGTTTAGGGGGACTTTTGGGGTGGTACTTTGGCTTTTGGGTTTTTCTTTCATTTTTGGGTTTGATCCTGTTCTTGTTTGGGGTGTTTTTGACGTGTTTTGGGGTCTCCGTTGGGTTTCGTTTGGTTCTCGTTAGAAATAAATATAAATGGGATTGGATTGTGGGTTTTGGAGAAGCTCAGGTGAGTTTCGGGTGGTTTTCGAAGGAATTTCATAGTTGTTGTTGTTTTTTCTTCTGATGCAGTTCTTGTTTGGGTTGTTTTTGACGTGCTTTGGGGTGTCCGTTGGGTTTTGTTGAGTTCTCGTTGTTCGTAATGGTAAATGGTAGTGGATTGTGGGTTTTGGAGAAGATCAGGTGTGTTTCGGGTGGTTTTGGTGGGAATTTCTTAGTTTTTGTATTTTTTTCTTCTGATGCAGTTCTGGTTGTTTTTGACGTGTTTTGGGGTCTCCGTTGTATTTTAGTTGGGTTCTTGTTGGTCATCATGGTGAAAAAGTGTAAATTGTGGGTTTTGGAGAACATCGGGTAGGTTTAGGGGGACTTTTGTGGTGGATCTTTGGCTTTTGGGTTTTTCTTTCGTTTTTGGGGGTGATCTTGTTCTTGTTTGGGTTGTTTTTGACGTGTTTTGGGGTGTCCGTTGGGTTTTGTTGAGTTCTCGTTGTTCGTAATTGTAAATGGTAGTGGATTGTGGGTTTTGGAGAAGATCAGGTGAGTTTCAGGTGGTTTTGGTGGGAATTTCTTAGTTTTTGTATTTTTTTTCTTCTGATGCAGTTCTTGTTTGGGGTGTTTTTGACGTGTTTTGGGGTCTCCGTTGTATTTTAGTTGGGTTCTTGTTGGTCATCATGGTGAAAAAGTGTAAATTGTGGGTTTTGGAGAATATCGGGTAGGTTTAGGGGGACTTTTGGGGTGGATCTTTGGCTTTTGGGTTTTTCTTTCATTTTTGGGTTTGATCCTGTTCTTGTTTGGGGTGTTTATGACGTGTTTTGGGGTGTCCGTTTGGTTTCGTTAGGTTCTCGTTTGTCATAAAGGTAAAGGGGACTGGATTGTGGGTTTTGGAGAAGATCAGGTGAGTTTCGGGTGGTTTTCTTGTGAATTGCTTAGTTTTTGTTGTTTTTTCGTCTTATGCATTTCTTGTTTGGGGTGTTTTTGACGTTTTTTGGGGTCTCCGTTGGGTTTTATTTGGGTTCTTGTTGGTCATCATGGTGAAAAAGCGTAAATACTGGGTTTTGGAGAAGTTCAGGTAGGCTTATGGGTCTTTAGGGTTGGATTCATGGTATTTGGGGTTTTCTTCCGTTTTTTTTTTTTTTTTTGCGTTTTTTCCTGTTCTTTTTGGGGCTCTTTTTGACTTGTTTTGTGGTTCCCGTTGGGTTTGTTTGGGTTACTGTTGGTCATCATGTTGAAAAAGAGTAAATTGTGGGTTTTGGAGAACATCGGGTAGGTTTAGGGGGACTTTTGGGGTGGATCTTTGGCTTTTGGGTTTTTCTTTCGTTTTTGGGGGTGATCTTGTTCTTGTTTGGGGTGTTTTTGATGTTTTTTTGGGTCTCCGTTGGGTTTCGTTTGATTCTCGTTGGTCGTAAAGATAAATGGGAAGGGATTGTGGGTTTTGGAGAAGATCAGGTGAGTTTCGGGTGGTTTTCTTGTGAATTGCTTAGTTTCTGATGTTTTTTCGTCTTATGCATTTCTTGTTTGGGGTGTTTTTGACGTGTTTTGGGGTCTCCGTTGGGTTTTATTTGGGTTCATGTTGGTCATCATGGTGAAAAAGCGTAAATACTGGGTTTTGGAGAACTTCAGGTAGGCTTATGGGGCCTTTAGGGGTGGATTCATGGTATATGGGGATTTCTTCTGTTTTTTGGGTTGATCCTATTCTTTTGGGGGCTCTTTTTGACGCGTTTTGGGGTCTCCGTTTTGTTTTAGTTGGGTTCATGTTGGTTATCATGGTTAAAAAGTGTAAATTGTGGGTTTTGGAGAACATCGGGTAAGTTTAGGGGGACTTTTGGAGTGTATCTATGGCTTTGGGTGTTTTCTTTCATTTTTGGGTTTGATCCTCTTCTTGTTTGGGGCGTTTTTTATGTGTTTTGGTGTCTCCATTGGGTTTCGTTAGGTTCTCGTTGTTCGTAAAGTTAAATTGGAGTGGATTGTGGGTTTTGGAGAAGATCAGGTGAGTTTCGGGTGGTTTTCGTGGGAATTTCTTAGTTTTTGTTGTTTTTTCTTCTGATGCAGTTCTTGTTTGGCGTGTTTTTGACGTGTTTTGGGGTCTCCGTTGTGTTTTGGTTGGGTTCTTGTTGGTCATCGTGTTGGAAAAGTGTAAATTATGGTTTTTGGAGAACATCAGGTAGGCTTAGGGGGACTTTAGGGGTGGATTCATGGTATATGGGGATTTCTTCTGTTTTTTGGGTTGATCCTGTTCTTTTGGGGGCTCTTTTTGACGGGTTTTGGGGTCTCTGTTGGGTTTAATTGTGTTCATGTTTGTCATCATGGTTAAAAAGTGTAAATTGTGGGTTTTGGAGAATATCGGGTAGGTTTAGGGGGACTTTTGGGGTGGATCTATGGCTTTGGGGTTTTTCTTTCATTTTTGGGTTTGATCCTGTTCTTGTTTGGGGTGTTTTTGACGTGTTTTGGGGTCTCCGTTGGGTTTCGTTTGGTTCTCGTTAGAAATAAATATAAATGGGATTGGATTGTGGGTTTTGGAGAAGCTCAGGTGAGTTTCGGGTGGTTTTCGAAGGAATTTCATAGTTGTTGTTGTTTTTTCTTCTGATGCAGTTCTTGTTTGGGTTGTTTTTGACGTGTTTTGGGGTGTCCGTTGGGTTTTGTTGAGTTCTCGTTGTTCGTAATGGTAAATGGTAGTGGATTGTGGGTTTTGGAGAAGATCAGGTGAGTTTCGGGTGGTTTTGGTGGGAATTTCTTAGTTTTTGTATTTTTTTCTTCTGATGCAGTTCTGGTTGTTTTTGACGTGTTTTGGGGTCTCCGTTGTATTTTAGTTGGGTTCTTGTTGGTCATCATGGTGAAAAATTGTAAATTGTGGGTTTTGGAGAACATCACGTAGGCTTATGGGGACTTTAGGGTTGGATTCATGGTATTTGGGGTTTTCTTCTGTTTTTTGCGTTTTTCCTGTTCTTTTTGGGGCTCTTTTTTGACGTGTTTTGTGGTCTCCGTTGGGTTTATTTGGGTTCATGTTGGTCATCATGGTGAAAAAGAGTAAAAAGTGGGTTTTGGAGAACATCGGGTAGGTTTAGAGGGACTTTTGGGGTGGATCTTTGGCTTTTGGGTTTTTCTTTCCTTTTTGGGATTCATCCTGTTCTTGTTTGGGGTTTTGTTGACGTGTTTTGGGGTGTCCGTTTGGTTTCGTTAGGTTCTCGTTTGTCATAAAGGTAAAGGGGACTGGATTGTGGGTTTTGGAGAAGATCAGGTGAGTTTCGGTTGGTTTTCTTGTGAATTGCTTAGTTTTTGTTGTTTTTTCGTCTTATGCATTTCTTGTTTGGGGTGTTTTTGACGTTTTTTGGGGTCTCCGTTGTGTTTTAGTTGGGTTCTTGTTGGTCATCATGGTGAAAAAGCGTAAATACTGGGTTTTGGAGAAGTTCAGGTAGGCTTATGGGTCTTTAGGGTTGGATTCATGGTATTTGGGGTTTTCTTCTGTTTTTTTTTTTTGCGTTGTTCCTGTTCTTTTTGGGGCTCTTTTTGACGTGTTTTGTGGTTCCCGTTGGGTTTGTTTGGGTTCCTCTTGGTCATCATGTTGAAAAAGAGTAAATTGTGGGTTTTGGAGAACATCGGGTAGGTTTAGAGGGACTTTTGGGGTGGATCTTTGGCTTTTGGGTTTTTCTTTCGTTTTTGGGTTTGATCTTGTTCTTGTTTGGGGTGTTTTTGATGTTTTTTTGGGTCTCCGTTGGGTTTCGTTTGATTCTCGTTGGTCGTAAAGATAAATGGGAAGGGATTGTGGGTTTTGGAGAAGATCAGGTGAGTTTCGGGTGGTTTTCTTGTGAATTGCTTAGTTTCTGATGTTTTTTCGTCTTATGCATTTCTTGTTTGGGGTGTTTTTGACGTGTTTTGGGGTCTCCGTTGGGTTTTATTTGGGTTCATGTTGGTCATCATGGTGAAAAAGCGTAAATACTGGGTTTTGGAGAACTTCAGGTAGGCTTATGGGGACTTTAGGGGTGGATTCATGGTATATGGGGATTTCTTCTGTTTTTTGGGTTGATCCTGTTCTTTTGGGGGCTCTTTTTGACGCGTTTTGGGGTCTCCGTTTTGTTTTAGTTGGGTTCATGTTGGTTATCATGGTGAAAAATTGTAAATTGTGGGTTTTGGAGAACATCGGGTAGGTTTAGGGGGACTTTTGGGGTGTATCTATGGCTTTGGGTGTTTTCTTTCGTTTTTGGGTTTGATCCTCTTCTTGTTTGGGGCGTTTTTTATGTGTTTTGGTGTCTCCATTGGGTTTCGTTAGGTTCTCGTTTTTCGTAAAGGTAAATTGGAGTGGATTGTGGGTTTTGGAGAAGATCAGGTGAGTTTCGGGTGGTTTTCGTGGGAATTTCTTAGTTTTTGTTGTTTTTTCTTCTGATGCAGTTCTTGTTTGGCGTGTTTTTGACGTGTTTTTGGGTCTCCGTTGTGTTTTGGTTGGGTTCTTGTTGGTCATCGTGTTGGAAAAGTGTAAATTATGGTTTTTGGAGAACATCAGGTAGGCTTAGGGGGACTTTAGGGGTGGATTCATGGTATATGGGGATTTCTTCTGTTTTTTGGGTTGATCCTGTTCTTTTGGGGGCTCTTTTTGACGGGTTTTGGGGTCTCCATTGGGTTTAATTGTGTTCATGTTTGTCATCATGGTTAAAAAGTGTAAATTGTGGGTTTTGGAGAATATCGGGTAGGTTTAGGGGGACTTTTGGGGTGGATGTCTGGCTTTTGGGTTTTTCTTTCATTTTTGGGTTTGATCCTGTTCTTGTTTGGGGTGTTTTTGACGTGTTTTGGGGTCTCCGTTGGGTTTTATTTGGGTTCATGTTGGTCATCATGGTGAAAAAGCGTAAATACTGGGTTTTGGAGAACTTCAGGTAGGCTTATGGGGACTTTAGGGGTGGATTCATGGTATATGGGGATTTCTTCTTGTTTTTATGTTGATCCTGTTCTATTTGGGGCTCTTTTTGACGCGTTTTGGGGTCTCCGTTTTGTTTTAGTTGGGTTCATGTTGGTTATCATGGTGAAAAATTGTAAATTGTGGGTTTTGGAGAACATCGGGTAGGTTTAGGGGGACTTTTGGGGTGTATCTATGGCTTTGGGTGTTTTCTTTCGTTTTTGGGTTTGATCCTCTTCTTGTTTGGGGCGTTTTTTATGTGTTTTGGTGTCTCCATTGGGTTTCGTTAGGTTCTCGTTTTTCGTAAAGGTAAATTGGAGTGGATTGTGGGTTTTGGAGAAGATCAGGTGAGTTTCGGGTGGTTTTCGTGGGAATTTCTTAGTTTTTGTTGTTTTTTCTTCTGATGCAGTTCTTGTTTGGCGTGTTTTTGACGTGTTTTTGGGTCTCCGTTGTGTTTTGGTTGGGTTCTTGTTGGTCATCGTGTTGGAAAAGTGTAAATTATGGTTTTTGGAGAACATCAGGTAGGCTTAGGGGGACTTTAGGGGTGGATTCATGGTATATGGGGATTTCTTCTGTTTTTTGGGTTGATCCTGTTCTTTTGGGGGCTCTTTTTGACGGGTTTTGGGGTCTCTGTTGGGTTTAATTGTGTTCATGTTTGTCATCATGGTTAAAAAGTGTAAATTGTGGGTTTTGGAGAATATCGGGTAGGTTTAGGGGGACTTTTGGGGTGGATGTCTGGCTTTTGGGTTTTTCTTTCATTTTTGGGTTTGATCCTGTTCTTGTTTGGGGTGTTTTTGACGTGTTTTGGGGTCTCCGTTGGGTTTCGTTTGGTTCTCGTTAGAAATAAATCTAATTGGATTGGATTGTGGGTTTTGGAGAAGATCAGGTGAGTTTCGGGTGGTTTTCGAAGGAATTTCATAGTTGTTGTTGTATTTTCTTCTGATGCAGTTCTTGTTTGGGTTGTTTTTGACGTGTTTTGGGGTGTCCGTTGGGTTTTGTTGAGTTCTCGTTGTTCGTAATGGTAAATGGTAGTGGATTGTGGGTTTTGGAGAAGATCAGGTGAGTTTCAGGTGGTTTTGGTGGGAATTTCTTAGTTTTTGTATTTTTTTTCTTCTGATGCAGTTCTTGTTTGGTGTGTTTTTGACGTGTTTTGGGGTCTCCGTTGTATTTTAGTTGGGTTCTTGTTGGTCATCATGGTGAAAAAGTGTAAATTGTGGGTTTTGGAGAACATCGGGTAGGTTTAGGGGGACTTTTGGGGTGGATCTTTGGCTTTTGGGTTTTTCTTTCATTTTTGGGTTTCATCCTGTTCTTGTTTGGGGTGTTTATGACGTGTTTTGGGGTGTCCGTTTGGTTTCGTTAGGTTCTCGTTTGTCATAAAGGTAAAGGGGACTGGATTGTGGGTTTTGGAGAAGATCAGGTGAGTTTCGGGTGGTTTTCTTGTGAATTGCTTAGTTTTTGTTGTTTTTTCGTCTTATGCATTTCTTGTTTGGGGTGTTTTTGACGTTTTTGGGGGTTTCCGTTGGGTTTTATTTGGGTTCTTGTTGGTCATCATGGTGAAAAAGCGTAAATACTGGGTTTTGGAGAAGTTCAGGTAGGCTTATGGGTCTTTAGGGTTGGATTCATGGTATTTGTTGTTTTCTTCTGTTTTTTTTTTTTGCGTTGTTCCTGTTCTTTTTGGGGCTCTTTTTGACGTGTTTTGTGGTTCCCTTTGGGTTTGTTTGGGTTCCTGTAGGTCATCATGGTGAAAAAGAGTAAATTGTGGGTTTTGGAGAACATCGGGTAGGTTTAGAGGGACTTTTGGGGTGGATCTTTGGCTTTTGGTTTTTTCTTTCGTTTTTGGGGGTGATCATGTTCTTGTTTGGGGTGTTTTTGATGTTTTTTTGGGTCTCCGTTGGGTTTCGTTTGATTCTCGTTGGTCGTAAAGATAAATGGGAAGGGATTGTGGGTTTTGGAGAAGATCAGGTGAGTTTCGGGTGGTTTTCTTGTGAATTGCTTAGTTTCTGATGTTTTTTCGTCTTATGCATTTCTTGTTTGGGGTGTTTTTGACGTGTTTTGGGGTCTCCGTTGGGTTTTATTTGGGTTCATGTTGGTCATCGTGTTGGAAAAGTGTAAATTATGGTTTTTGGAGAACATCAGGTAGGCTTAGGGGGACTTTAGGGGTGGATTCATGGTATATGGGGATTTCTTCTGTTTTTTGGGTTGATCCTGTTCTTTTGGGGGCTCTTTTTGACGGGTTTTGGGGTCTCTGTTGGGTTTAATTGTGTTCATGTTTGTCATCATGGTTAAAAAGTGTAAATTGTGGGTTTTGGAGAATATCGGGTAGGTTTAGGGGGACTTTTGGGGTGGATCTATGGCTTTGGGGTTTTTCTTCCATTTTTGGGTTTGATCCTGTTCTTGTTTGGGGTGTTTTTGACGTGTTTTGGGGTCTCCGTTGGGTTTCGTTTGGTTCTCGTTAGAAATAAATATAAATGGGATTGGATTGTGGGTTTTGGAGAAGATCAGGTGAGTTTCGGGTGGTTTTCGAAGGAATTTCATAGTTGTTGTTGTTTTTTCTTCTGATGCAGTTCTTGTTTGGGTTGTTTTTGACGTGTTTTGGGGTGTCCGTTGGGTTTTGTTGAGTTCTCGTTGTTCGTAATGGTAAATGGTAGTGGATTGTGGGTTTTGGAGAAGATCAGGTGAGTTTCGGGTGGTTTTGGTGGGAATTTCTTAGTTTTTGTTGTTTTTTCTTCTGATGCAGTTCTTGTTTGGCGTGTTTTTGACGTGTTTTGGGGTCTCCGTTGTATTTTAGTTGGGTTCTTGTTGGTCATCATGGTGAAAAAGTGTAAATTGTGGGTTTTGGAGAACATCGGGTAGGTTTAGGGGGACTTTTGGGGTGGATCTTTGGCTTTTGGGTTTTTCTTTCATTTTTGGGTTTGATCCTGTTCTTGTTTGGGGTGTTTATGACGTGTTTTGGGGTCTCCGTTGTGTTTTAGTTGGGTTCTTGTTGGTCATCATGGTGAAAAAGTGTAAATTGTGGGTTTTGGAGAACATCACGTAGGCTTATGGGGACTTTAGAGTTGGATTCATGGTATTTGGGGTTTTCTTCTGTTTTTTGCGTTTTTCCTGTTCTTTTTGGGGCTCTTTTTTGACGTGTTTTGTGGTCTCCGTTGGGTTTATTTGGGTTCATGTTGGTCATCATGGTGAAAAAGAGTAAATAGTGTGTTTTGGAGAACATCGGGTAGGTTTAGAGGGACTTTTGGGGTGGATCTTTGGCTTTTGGGTTTTTCTTTCATTTTTGGGTTTGATCCTGTTCTTGTTTGGGGTGTTTATGACGTGTTTTGGGGTCTCCGTTGTGTTTTAGTTGGGTTCTTGTTGGTCATCATGGTGAAAAAGTGTAAATTGTGGGTTTTGGAGAACATCACGTAGGCTTATGGGGACTTTAGAGTTGGATTCATGGTATTTGGGGTTTTCTTCTGTTTTTTGCGTTTTTCCTGTTCTTTTTGGGGCTCTTTTTTGACGTGTTTTGTGGTCTCCGTTGGGTTTATTTGGGTTCATGTTGGTCATCATGGTGAAAAAGAGTAAATAGTGTGTTTTGGAGAACATCGGGTAGGTTTAGAGGGACTTTTGGGGTGGATCTTTGGCTTTTGGGTTTTTCTTTCCTTTTTGGGTTTCATCCTGTCCTTGTTTGGGGTTTTGTTGACGTGTTTTGGGGTGTCCGTTTGGTTTCGTTATGTTCTCGTTTGTCATAAAGTTAAAGGGGACTGGATTGTGGGTTTTGGAGAAGATCAGGTGAGTTTCGGTTGGTTTTCTTGTGAATTGCTTAGTTTTTGTTGTTTTTTCTTCTGATGCAGTTCTTGTTTGGGGTGTTTTTGACGTGTTTTGGGGTCTCCGTTGTGTTTTAGTTGGGTTCTTGTTGGTCATCATGGTGAAAAAGCGTAAATACTGGGTTTTGGAGAACTTCAGGTAGGCTTATGGGTCTTTAGGGTTGGATTCATGGTATTTGGGGTTTTCTTCTGGTTTTTTTTTGCGTTTTTCCTGTTCTTTTTGGGGCTCTTTTTGACGTGTTTTGTGGTTCCCGTTGGGTTTGTTTGGGTTACTGTTGGTCATCATGTTGAAAAAGAGTAAATTGTGGGTTTTGGAGAACATCGGGTAGGTTTAGGGGGACTTTTGGGGTGGATCTTTGGCTCTGGGGTTTTTCTTTCATTTTTGGGTTTGATCTTGTTCTTGTTTGGGGTGTTTTTGATGTTTTTTTTGGTCTCCGTTAGGTTTCGTTTGATTCTCGTTGGTCGTAAAGATAAATGGGAAGGGATTGTGGGTTTTGGAGAAGATCAGGTGAGTTTCGGGTGGTTTTGGTGGGAATTGCTTAGTTTTTGTTGTTTTTTCGTCTTATGCATTTCTTGTTTGGGGTGTTTTTGACGTGTTTTGGGGTCTCCGTTGGGTTTATTTGGGTTCATGTTGGTCATCATGGTGAAAAAGCGTAAATACTGTGTTTTGGAGAACTTCAGGTAGGCTTATGGGGCCTTTAGGGGTGGATTCATGGTATATGGGGATTTCTTCTGTTTTTTGGGTTGATCCTGTTCTTTTGGGGGCTCTTTTTGACGCGTTTTGGGGTCTCCGTTTTGTTTTAGTTGGGTTCATGTTGGTTATCATGGTTAAAAAGTGTAAATTGTGGGTTTTGGAGAACATCGGGTAGGTTTAGGGGGACTTTTGGGGTGTATCTATGGCTTTGGGTGTTTTCTTTCGTTTTTGGGTTTGATCCTCTTCTTGTTTGGGGCGTTTTTTACGTGTTTTGGTGTCTCCATTGGGTTTCGTTGAGTTCTCCTTGGTCGTAAAGTTAAATGGGTGTGGATTGTGGGTTTTGGAGAAGATCAGGTGAGTTTCGGGTGGTTTTCGTGGGAATTGCTTAGTTTTTGTTGTTTTTTCTTCTGATGCAGTTCTTGTTTGGCGTGTTTTTGACGTGTTTTGGGTCTCCGTTGTGTTTTGGTTGGGTTCTTGTTGGTCATCGTGTTGGAAAAGTGTAAATTATGGTTTTTGGAGAACATCAGGTAGGCTTAGGGGGACTTTAGGGGTGGATTCATGGTATATGGGGTTTTCTTCCGTTTTTTGGGTTGATCCTGTTCTTTTGGGGGCTCTTTTGACGGGTTTTGGGTTCTCCGTTGGGTTTAATTGTGTTCACGTTTGTCATCATGTTTAAAAAGTGTAAATTGTGGTTTTTGGAGAACATCGGGTAGGTTTAGGGGGACTTTAGGGGTGGATGTCTGGCTTTGGGCTTTTTCTTTCATTTTTGGGTTTGATCCTGTTCTTGTTTGGGGTGTTTTTGACGTGTTTTGGGGTCTCCGTTGGGTTTCGTTTGGTTCTCGTTAGAAATAAATATAAATGGGATTGGATTGTGGGTTTTGGAGAAGCTCAGGTGAGTTTCGGGTGGTTTTCGAAGGAATTTCATAGTTGTTGTTGTTTTTTCTTCTGATGCAGTTCTTGTTTGGGTTGTTTTTGACGTGTTTTGGGGTGTCCGTTGGGTTTTGTTGAGTTCTCGTTGTTCGTAATGGTAAATGGTAGTGGATTGTGGGTTTTGGAGAAGATCAGGTGAGTTTCGGGTGGTTTTGGTGGGAATTTCTTAGTTTTTGTATTTTTTTTCTTCTGATGCAGTTCTTGTTTGGGGTGTTTTTGACGTGTTTTGGGGTCTCCGTTGTATTTTAGTTGGGTTCTTGTTGGTCATCATGGTGAAAAAGTGTAAATTGTGGGTTTTGGAGAACATCGGGTAGGTTTAGGGGGACTTTTGGGGTGGATCTTTGGCTTTTGGGTTTTTCTTTCATTTTTGGGTTTGATCCTGTTCTTGTTTGGGGTGTTTATGACGTGTTTTGGGGTCTCCGTTGTCTTTTAGTTGGGTTCTTGTTGGTCATCATGGTGAAAAAGTGTAAATTGTGGGTTTTGGAGAACATCACGTAGGCTTATGGGGACTTTAGGGGTGGATTCATGGTATTTGGGGTTTTCTTCTGTTTTTTGCGTTGTTCCTGTTCTTTTGGGGGCTCTTTTTTGACGTGTTTTGTGGTCTCCGTTGGGTTTATTTGGGTTCATGTTGGTCATCATGGTGAAAAAGAGTAAATAGTGTGTTTTGGAGAACATCGGGTAGGTTTAGAGGGACTTTTGGGGTGGATCTTTGGCTTTTGGGTTTTTCTTTCCTTTTTGGGTTTCATCCTGTTCTTGTTTGGGGTTTTGTTGACGTGTTTTGGGGTGTCCGTTTGGTTTCGTTATGTTCTCGTTTGTCATAAAGGTAAAGGGGACTGGATTGTGGGTTTTGGAGAAGCTCAGGTGAGTTTCGGTTGGTTTTCTTGTGAATTGCTTAGTTTTTGTTGTTTTTTCTTCTGATGCAGTTCTTGTTTGGGGTGTTTTTGACGTGTTTTGGGGTCTCCGTTGTGTTTTAGTTGGGTTCTTGTTGGTCATCATGGTGAAAAAGCGTAAATACTGGGTTTTGGAGAAGTTCAGGTAGGCTTATGGGTCTTTAGGGTTGGATTCATGGTATTTGGGGTTTTCTTCTGTTTTTTTTTTGCGTTGATCCTGTTCTTTTGGGGGCTCTTTTTGACGTGTTTTGTGGTTCCCGTTGGGTTTGTTTGGGTTCCTGTTGGTCATCATGGTGAAAAAGAGTAAATTGTGTGTTTTGGAGAACTTCGGGTAGGTTTAGAGGGACTTTTGGGGTGGATCTTTGGCTTTTGGGTTTTTCTTTCGTTTTTGGGGGTGATCTTGTTCTTGTTTGGGGTGTTTTTGATGTTTTTTTGGGTCTCCGTTGGTTTTCGTTTGATTCTCGTTGGTCGTAAAGATGAATGGGAAGGGATTGTGGGTTTTGGAGAAGATCAGGTGAGTTTCGGGTGGTTTTCTTGTGAATTGCTTAGTTTCTGATGTTTTTTCGTCTTATGCATTTCTTGTTTGGGGTGTTTTTGACGTGTTTTGGGGTCTCCGTTGGGTTTTATTTGGGTTCATGTTGGTCATCATGGTGAAAAAGCGTAAATACTGGGTTTTGGAGAACTTCAGGTAGGCTTATGGGGCCTTTAGGGGTGGATTCATGGTATATGGGGATTTCTTCTTGTTTTTATGTTGATCCTGTTCTTTTGGGGGCTCTTTTGACGGGTTTTGGGTTCTCCGTTGGGTTTAATTGTGTTCACGTTTGTCATCATGGTTAAAAAGTGTAAATTGTGGGTTTTGGAGAACATCGGGTAGGTTTAGGGGGACTTTTGGGGTGGATGTCTGGCTTTGGGGTTTTTCTTTCATTTTTGGGTTTGATCCTGTTCTTGTTTGGGGTGTTTTTGACGTGTTTTGGGGTCTCCGTTGGGTTTCGTTTGGTTCTCGTTAGAAATAAATATAAATGGGATTGGATTGTGGGTTTTGGAGAAGCTCAGGTGAGTTTCGGGTGGTTTTCGAAGGAATTTCATAGTTGTTGTTGTTTTTTCTTCTGATGCAGTTCTTGTTTGGGTTGTTTTTGACGTGTTTTGGGGTGTCCGTTGGGTTTTGTTGAGTTCTCGTTGTTCGTAATGGTAAATGGTAGTGGATTGTGGGTTTTGGAGAAGATCAGGTGAGTTTCGGGTGGTTTTGGTGGGAATTTCTTAGTTTTTGTATTTTTTTTCTTCTGATGCAGTTCTTGTTTGGGGTGTTTTTGACGTGTTTTGGGGTCTCCGTTGTATTTTAGTTGGGTTCTTGTTGGTCATCATGGTGAAAAAGTGTAAATTGTGGGTTTTGGAGAACATCGGGTAGGTTTAGGGGGACTTTTGGGGTGGATCTTTGGCTTTTGGGTTTTTCTTTCATTTTTGGGTTTGATCCTGTTCTTGTTGGGGTGTTTATGACGTGTTTTGGGGTCTCTGTTGTGTTTTAGTTGGGTTCTTGTTGGTCATCATGGTGAAAAAGTGTAAATTGTGGGTTTTGGAGAACATCACGTAGGCTTATGGGGACTTTAGGGGTGGATTCATGGTATTTGGGGTTTTCTTCTGTTTTTTGCGTTGTTCCTGTTCTTTTTGGGGCTCTTTTTTGACGTGTTTTGTGGTCTCCGTTGGGTTTATTTAGGTTCATGTTGGTCATCATGGTGAAAAAGAGTAAATAGTGTGTTTTGGAGAACATCGGGTAGGTTTAGAGGGACTTTTGGGGTGGATCTTTGGCTTTTGGGTTTTTCTTTCGTTTTTGGGTTTCATCCTGTTCTTGTTTGGGGTTTTGTTGACGTGTTTTGGGGTGTCCGTTTGGTTCCGTTAGGTTCTCGTTTGTCATAAAGGTAAAGGGGACTGGATTGTGGGTTTTGGAGAAGATCAGGTGAGTTTCGGTTGGTTTTCTTGTGAATTGCTTAGTTTTTGTTGTTTTTTCTTCTGATGCAGTTCTTGTTTGGGGTGTTTTTGACGTGTTTTGGGGTCTCCGTTGTGTTTTAGTTGGGTTCTTGTTGATCATCATGGTGAAAAAGCGTAAATACTGGGTTTTGGAGAAGTTCAGGTAGGCTTATGGGTCTTTAGGGTTGGATTCATGGTATTTGGGGTTTTCTTCTGTTTTTTTTTGCGTTGTTCCTGTTCTTTTTGGGGCTCTTTTTGACGTGTTTTGTGGTTCCCGTTGGGTTTGTTTGGGTTCCTGTTGGTCATCATGGTGAAAAAGAGTAAATTGTGGGTTTTGGAGAACATCGGGTAGGTTTAGAGGGACTTTTGGGGTGGATCTTTGGCTTTTGGGTTTTTCTTTCGTTTTTGGGGGTGATCTTGTTCTTGTTTGGGGTGTTTTTGATGTTTTTTTGGGTCTCCGTTGGGTTTCGTTTGATTCTCGTTGGTCGTAAAGATGAATGGGAAGGGATTGTGGGTTTTGGAGAAGATCAGGTGAGTTTCGGGTGGTTTTCTTGTGAATTGCTTAGTTTCTGATGTTTTTTCGTCTTATGCATTTCTTGTTTGGGGTGTTTTTGACGTGTTTTGGGGTCTCCGTTGGGTTTCATTTGGGTTCATGTTGGTCATCATGGTGAAAAAGCGTAAATACTGGGTTTTGGAGAACTTCAGGTAGGCTTATGGGGCCTTTAGGGGTGGATTCATGGTATATGGGGATTTCTTCTTGTTTTTATGTTGATCCTGTTCTTTTTGGGGCTCTTTTTGACGGGTTTTGGGGTCTCCGTTGGGTTTAATTGTGTTCATGTTTGTCATCATGGTTAAAAAGTGTAAATTGTGGGTTTTGGAGAACATCGGGTAGGTTTAGGGGGACTTTTGGGGTGGATATCTGGCTTTGGGGTTTTTCTTTCATTTTTGGGTTTGATCCTGTTCTTGTTTGGGGTGTTTTTGACGTGTTTTGGGGTCTCCGTTTGGTTTCGTTTGGTTCTCGTTAGAAATAAATCTAATTGGATTGGATTGTGGGTTTTGGAGAAGATCAGGTGAGTTTCGGGTGGTTTTCGAAGGAATTTCATAGTTGTTGTTGTTTTTTCTTCTGATGCAGTTCTTGTTTGGGTTGTTTTTGACGTGTTTTGGGGTGTCCGTTGGGTTTTGTTGAGTTCTCGTTGTTCGTAATGGTAAATGGTAGTGGATTGTGGGTTTTGGAGAAGATCAGGGGAGTTTCGGGTGGTTTTGGTGGGAATTTCTTAGTTTTTGTATTTTTTTCTTCTGATGCAGTTCTTGTTTGGGGTGTTTTTGACGTGTTTTGGGGTCTCCATTTTATTTTAGTTGGGTTCTTGTTGGTCATCATGGTGAAAAAGTGTAAATTGTGGGTTTTGGAGAACATCGGGTAGGTTTAGGGGGACTTTTGGGGTGGATCTTTGGCTTTTGGGTTTTTCTTTCATTTTTGGGTTTGATCCTGTTCTTGTTTGGGGTGTTTATGACGTGTTTTGGGGTGTCCGTTTGGTTTCGTTAGGTTCTCGTTGGTCGTAAAGATAAATGGGAAGGGATTGTGGGTTTTGGAGAAGATCAGGTGAGTTTCGGGTGGTTTTGGTGGGAATTGCTTAGTTTTTGTTGTTTTTTCGTCTTATGCATTTCTTGTTTGGGGTGTTTTTGACGTGTTTTGGGGTCTCCGTTGGGTTTTATTTGGGTTCATGTTGGTTATCATGGTTAAAAAGTGTAAATTGTGGGTTTTGGAGAACATCGGGTAGGTTTAGGGGGACTTTTGGGGTGTATCTATGGCTTTGGGTGTTTTCTTTCGTTTTTGGGTTTGATCCTCTTCTTGTTTGGGGCGTTTTTTATGTGTTTTGGTGTCTCCATTGGGTTTCGTTAGGTTCTCGTTTTTCGTAAAGGTAAATTGGAGTGGATTGTGGGTTTTGGAGAAGATCAGGTGAGTTTCGGGTGGTTTTCGTGGGAATTGCTTAGTTTTTGTTGTTTTTTCTTCTGATGCAGTTCTTGTTTGGCGTGTTTTTGACGTGTTTTGGGGTCTCCGTTGTGTTTTGGTTGGGTTCTTGTTGGTCATCGTGTTGGAAAAGTGTAAATTATGGTTTTTGGAGAACATCAGGTAGGCTTAGGGGGACTTTAGGGGTGGATTCATGGTATATGGGGATTTCTTCTGTTTTTTGGGTTGATCCTGTTCTTTTGGGGGCTCTTTTTGACGGGTTTTGGGGTCTTTGTTGGGTTTAATTGTGTTCATGTTTGTCATCATGGTTAAAAAGTGTAAATTGTGGGTTTTGGAGAATAGCGGGTAGGTTTAGGGGGACTTTTGTGGTGGATCTATGGCTTTTGGGTTTTTCTTTCATTTTTGGGTTTGATCCTGTTCTTGTTTGGGGTGTTTTTGACGTGTTTTGGGGTCTCCGTTGGGTTTCGTTTGGTTCTCGTTAGAAATAAATCTAATTGGATTGGATTGTGGGTTTTGGAGAAGATCAGGTGAGTTTCGGGTGGTTTTCGAAGGAATTTCATAGTTGTTGTTGTTTTTTCTTCTGATGCAGTTCTTGTTTGGGTTGTTTTTGACGTGTTTTGGGGTGTCCGTTGGGTTTTGTTGAGTTCTCGTTGTTCGTAATGGTAAATGGTAGTGGATTGTGGGTTTTGGAGAAGATCAGGTGAGTTTCAGGTGGTTTTGGTGGGAATTTCTTAGTTTTTGTATTTTTTTCTTCTGATGCAGTTCTTGTTTGGGGTGTTTTTGACGTGTTTTGGGGTCTCCGTTGTATTTTAGTTGGGTTCTTGTTGGTCATCATGGTGAAAAAGTGTAAATTGTGGGTTTTGGAGAACATCGGTTAGGTTTAGGGGGACTTTTGGGGTGGATCTTTGGCTTTTGGGTTTTTCTTTCATTTTTGGGTTTGATCCTGTTCTTGTTTGGGGTGTTTATGACGTGTTTTGGGGTGTCCTTTTGGTTTCGTTAGGTTCTCGTTTGTCATAAAGGTAAAGGGGACTGGATTGTGGGTTTTGGAGAAGATCAGGTGAGTTTCGGGTGGTTTTCTTGTGAATTGCTTAGTTTTTGTTGTTTTTTCTTCTGATGCAGTTCTTGTTTGGGGTGTTTTTGACGTGTTTTGGGGTCTCCGTTGTGTTTTAGTTGGGTTCTTGTTGGTCATCATGGTGAAAAAGCGTAAATACTGGGTTTTGGAGAAGTTCAGGTAGGCTTATGGGTCTTTAGGGTTGGATTCATGGTATTTGTTGTTTTCTTCTGTTTTTTTTTTGCGTTGTTCCTGTTCTTTTTGGGGCTCTTTTTGACGTGTTTTGTGGTTCCCGTTGGGTTTGTTTGGGTTCCTGTTGGTCATCATGTTGAAAAAGAGTAAATTGTGGGTTTTGGAGAACATCGGGTAGGTTTAGGGGGACTTTTGTGGTGGATCTTTGGCTCTGGGGTTTTTCTTTCATTTTTGGGTTTGATCTTCTTCTTGTTTGGGGTGTTTTTGATGTTTTTTTGGGTCTCCGTTAGGTTTCGTTTGATTCTCGTTGGTCGTAAAGTTAAATTGGAGTGGATTGTTGGTTTTGGAGAAGATCAGGTGAGTTTCGGGTGGTTTTGGTGGGAATTGCTTAGTTTTTGTTGTTTTTTCGTCTTATGCATTTCCTGTTTGGGGTGTTTTTGATGTGTTTTGGGGTCTCCGTTGGGTTTATTTGGGTTCATGTTGGTCATCATGGTGAAAAAGCGTAAATACTGGGTTTTGGAGAACTTCAGGTAGGCTTATGGGGCCTTTAGGGGTGGATTCATGGTATATGGGGATTTCTTCTGTTTTTTGGGTTGATCCTGTTCTTTTGGGGGCTCTTTTTGACGCGTTTTGGGGTCTCCGTTTTGTTTTAGTTGGGTTCATGTTGGTTATCATGGTGAAAAAGTGTAAATTGTGGGTTTTGGAGAACATCGGGTAGGTTTAGGGGGACTTTTGGGGTGTATCTATGGCTTTGGGTGTTTTCTTTCGTTTTTGGGTTTGATCCTCTTCTTGTTCGGGGCGTTTTTTATGTGTTTTGGTGTCTCCATTGGGTTTCGTTAGGTTCTCGTTTTTCGTAAAGGTAAATTGGAGTGGATTGTGGGTTTTGGAGAAGATCAGGTGAGTTTCGGGTGGTTTTCGTGGGAATTTCTTAGTTTTTGTTGTTTTTTCTTCTGACGCAGTTCTTGTTTGGGGTGTTTTTGACGTGTTTTTGGGTCTCCGTTGTGTTTTGGTTGGGTTCTTGTTGGTCATCGTGTTGGAAAAGTGTAAATTATGGTTTTTGGAGAACATCAGGTAGGCTTAGGGGGACTTTAGGGGTGGATTCATGGTATATGGGGATTTCTTCTGTTTTTTGGGTTGATCCTGTTCTTTTGGGGGCTCTTTTTGACGGGTTTTGGGGTCTTTGTTGGGTTTAATTGTGTTCATGTTTGTCATCATGTTTAAAAAGTGTAAATTGTGGGTTTTGGAGAATATCGGGTAGGTTTAGGGGGACTTTTGGGGTGGATCTATGGCTTTTGGGTTTTTCTTTCATTTTTGGGTTTGATCCTGTTCTTGTTTGGGGTGTTTTTGACGTGTTTTGGGGTCTCCGTTGGGTTTCGTTTGGTTCTCGTTAGAATAAATCTAATTGGATTGGATTGTGGGTTTTGGAGAAGATCAGGTGAGTTTCGGGTGGTTTTCGAAGGAATTTCATAGTTGTTGTTGTTTTTTCTTCTGATGCAGTTCTTGTTTGGGTTGTTTTTGACGTGTTTTGGGGTGTCCGTTGGGTTTTGTTGAGTTCTCGTTGTTCGTAATGGTAAATGGTAGTGGATTGTGGGTTTTGGAGAAGATCAGGTGAGTTTCAGGTGGTTTTGGTGGGAATTTCTTAGTTTTTGTATTTTTTTCTTCTGATGCAGTTCTTGTTTGGGGTGTTTTTGACGTGTTTTGGGGTCTCCGTTGTATTTTAGTTGGGTTCTTGTTGGTCATCATGGTGAAAAAGTGTAAATTGTGGGTTTTGGAGAACATCGGGTAGGTTTAGGGGGACTTTTGGGGTGGATCTTTGGCTTTTGGGTTTTTCTTTCATTTTTGGGTTTGATCCTGTTCTTGTTTGGGGTGTTTATGACGTGTTTTGGGGTGTCCGTTTGGTTTCGTTAGGTTCTCGTTTGTCATAAAGGTAAAGGGGACTGGATTGTGGGTTTTGGAGAAGATCAGGTGAGTTTCGGGTGGTTTTCTTGTGAATTGCTTAGTTTTTGTTGTTTTTTCTTCTGATGCAGTTCTTGTTTGGGGTGTTTTTGACGTGTTTTGGGGTCTCCGTTGTGTTTTAGTTGGGTTCTTGTTGGTCATCATGGTGAAAAAGCGTAAATACTGGGTTTTGGAGAAGTTCAGGTAGGCTTATGGGTCTTTAGGGTTGGATTCATGGTATTTGTTGTTTTCTTCTGTTTTTTTTTTGCGTTGTTCCTGTTCTTTTTGGGGCTCTTTTTGACTTGTTTTGTGGTTCCCGTTGGGTTTGTTTGGGTTCCTGTTGGTCATCATGTTGAAAAAGAGTAAATTTTGGGTTTTGGAGAACATCGGGTAGGTTTAGGGGGACTTTTGGGGTGGATGTCTGGCTTTGGGGTTTTTCTTTCATTTTTGGGTTTGATCCTGTTCTTGTTTGGGGTGTTTTTGACGTGTTTTGGGGTCTCCGTTGGGTTTCGTTTGGTTCTCGTTAGAAATAAATCTAATTGGATTGGATTGTGGGTTTTGGAGAAGATCAGGTGAGTTTCGGGTGGTTTTCGAAGGAATTTCATAGTTGTTGTTTTTTCTTCTGATGCAGTTCTTGTTTGGGTTGTTTTTGACGTGTTTTGGGGTGTCCGTTGGGTTTTGTTGAGTTCTCGTTGTTCGTAATGGTAAATGGTAGTGGATTGTGGGTTTTGGAGAAGATCAGGTGAGTTTCGGGTGGTTTTGGTGGGAATTTCTTAGTTTTTGTATTTTTTTCTTCTGATGCAGTTCTTGTTTGGGGTGTTTTGGACGTGTTTTGGGGTCTCCGTTGTATTTTAGTTGGGTTCTTGTTGGTCATCATGGTGAAAAAGTGTAAATTGTGGGTTTTGGAGAACATCGGGTAGGTTTAGGGGGACTTTTGGGGTGGATCTTTGGCTTTTGGGTTTTTCTTTCATTTTTGGGTTTGATCCTGTTCTTGTTTGGGGTGTTTATGACGTGTTTTGGGGTGTCCGTTTGGTTTCGTTAGGTTCTCGTTGGTCGTAAAGATAAATGGGAAGGGATTGTGGGTTTTGGAGAAGATCAGGTGAGTTTCGGGTGGTTTTGGTGGGAATTGCTTAGTTTTTGTTGTTTTTTCGTCTTATGCATTTCTTGTTTGGGGTGTTTTTGACGTGTTTTGGGGTCTCCGTTGGGTTTTATTTGGGTTCATGTTGGTTATCATGGTTAAAAAGTGTAAATTGTGGGTTTTGGAGAACATCGGGTAGGTTTAGGGGGACTTTTGGGGTGTATCTATGGCTTTGGGTGTTTTCTTTCGTTTTTGGGTTTGATCCTCTTCTTGTTTGGGGCGTTTTTTATGTGTTTTGGTGTCTCCATTGGGTTTCGTTAGGTTCTCGTTTTTCGTAAAGGTAAATTGGAGTGGATTGTGGGTTTTGGAGAAGATCAGGTGAGTTTCGGGTGGTTTTCGTGGGAATTTCTTAGTTTTTGTTGTTTTTTCTTCTGATGCAGTTCTTGTTTGGCGTGTTTTTGACGTGTTTTGGGGTCTCCGTTGTGTTTTGGTTGGGTTCTTGTTGGTCATCGTGTTGGAAAAGTGTAAATTATGGTTTTTGGAGAACATCAGGTAGGCTTAGGGGGACTTTAGGGGTGGATTCATGGTATATGGGGATTTCTTCTGTTTTTTGGGTTGATCCTGTTCTTTTGGGGGCTCTTTTTGACGGGTTTTGGGGTCTTTGTTGGGTTTAATTGTGTTCATGTTTGTCATCATGGTTAAAAAGTGTAAATTGTGGGTTTTGGAGAATATCGGGTAGGTTTAGGGGGACTTTTGGGGTGGATCTATGGCTTTTGGGTTTTTCTTTCATTTTTGGGTTTGATCCTGTTCTTGTTTGGGGTGTTTTTGACGTGTTTTGGGGTCTCCGTTGGGTTTCGTTTGGTTCTCGTTAGAAATAAATCTAATTGGATTGGATTGTGGGTTTTGGAGAAGATCAGGTGAGTTTCGGGTGGTTTTCGAAGGAATTTCATAGTTGTTGTTGTTTTTTCTTCTGATGCAGTTCTTGTTTGGGTTGTTTTTGACGTGTTTTGGGGTGTCCGTTGGGTTTTGTTGAGTTCTCGTTGTTCGTAATGGTAAATGGTAGTGGATTGTGGGTTTTGGAGAAGATCAGGTGAGTTTCGGGTGGTTTTGGTGGGAATTTCTTAGTTTTTGTATTTTTTTCTTCTGATGCAGTTCTTGTTTGGGGTGTTTTTGACGTGTTTTGGGGTCTCCGTTGTATTTTAGTTGGGTTCTTGTTGGTCATCATGGTGAAAAAGTGTAAATTGTGGGTTTTGGAGAACATCGGGTAGGTTTAGGGGGACTTTTGGGGTGGATCTTTGGCTTTTGGGTTTTTCTTTCATTTTTGGGTTTGATCCTGTTCTTGTTTGGGGTGTTTATGACGTGTTTTGGGGTGTCCGTTTGGTTTCGTTATGTTCTCGTTTGTCATAAAGTTAAAGGGGACTGGATTGTGGGTTTTGGAGAAGATCAGGTGAGTTTCGGGTGGTTTTCTTGTGAATTGCTTAGTTTTTGTTGTTTTTTCTTCTGATGCAGTTCTTGTTTGGGGTGTTTTTGACGTGTTTTGGGGTCTCCGTTGTGTTTTAGTTGGGTTCTTGTTGGTCATCATGGTGAAAAAGCGTAAATACTGGGTTTTGGAGAAGTTCAAGTAGGCTTATGGGTCTTTAGGGTTGGATTCATGGTATTTGTTGTTTTCTTCTGTTTTTTTTTTGCGTTGTTCCTGTTCTTTTTGGGGCTCTTTTTGACTTGTTTTGTGGTTCCCGTTGGGTTTGTTTGGGTTCCTGTTGGTTATCATGGTGAAAAAGTGTAAATTGTGGGTTTTGGAGAACATCGGGTAGGTTTAGGGGGACTTTTGGGGTGGATCTTTGGCTCTGGGGTTTTTCTTTCATTTTTGGGTTTGATCTTGTTCTTGTTTGGGGTGTTTTTGATGTTTTTTTGGGTCTCCGTTAGGTTTCGTTTGATTTTCGTTGGTCGTAAAGATAAATGGGAAGGGATTGTGGGTTTTGGAGAAGATCAGGTGAGTTTCGGGTGGTTTTGGTGGGAATTGCTTAGTTTTTGTTGTTTTTTCGTCTTATGCATTTCCTGTTTGGGGTGTTTTTGACGTGTTTTGGGGTCTCCGTTGGGTTTATTTGGGTTCATGTTGGTCATCATGGTGAAAAAGCGTAAATACTGGGTTTTGGAGAACTTCAGGTAGGCTTATGGGGCCTTTAGGGGTGGATTCATGGTATATGGGGATTTCTTCTGTTTTTTGGGTTGATCCTGTTCTTTTGGGGGCTCTTTTTGACGCGTTTTGGGGTCTCCGTTTTGTTTTAGTTGGGTTCATGTTGGTTATCATGGTTAAAAAGTGTAAATTGTGGGTTTTGGAGAACATCGGGTAGGTTTAGGGGGACTTTTGGGGTGTATCTATGGCTTTGGGTGTTTTCTTTCGTTTTTGGGTTTGATCCTCTTCTTGTTCGGGGCGTTTTTTATGTGTTTTGGTGTCTCCATTGGGTTTCGTTAGGTTCTCGTTTTTCGTAAAGGTAAATTGGAGTGGATTGTGGGTTTTGGAGAAGATCAGGTGAGTTTCGGGTGGTTTTCGTGGGAATTTCTTAGTTTTTGTTGTTTTTTCTTCTGACGCAGTTCTTGTTTGGCGTGTTTTTGACGTGTTTTTGGGTCTCCGTTGTGTTTTGGTTGGGTTCTTGTTGGTCATCGTGTTGGAAAAGTGTAAATTATGGTTTTTGGAGAACATCAGGTAGGCTTAGGGGGACTTTAGGGGTGGATTCATGGTATATGGGGATTTCTTCTCTTTTTTGGGTTGATCCTGTTCTTTTGGGGGCTCTTTTTGACGGGTTTTGGGGTCTCTGTTGGGTTTAATTGTGTTCATATTTGTCATCATGGTTAAAAAGTGTAAATTGTGGGTTTTGGAGAACATCGGGTAGGTTTAGGGGGACTTTTGGGGTGGATGTCTGGCTTTGGGTTTTTTCTTTCATTTTTGGGTTTGATCCTGTTCTTGTTTGGGGTGTTTTTGACGTGTTTTGGGGTCTCCGTTGGGTTTCGTTTGGTTCTCGTTAGAAATAAATATAAATGGGATTGGATTGTGGGTTTTGGAGAAGCTCAGGTGAGTTTCGGGTGGTTTTCGAAGGAATTTCATAGTTGTTGTTGTTTTTTCTTCTGATGCAGTTCTTGTTTGTGTTGTTTTTGACGTGTTTTGGGGTGTCCGTTGGGTTTTGTTGAGTTCTCGTTGTTCGTAATTGTAAATGGTAGTGGATTGTGGGTTTTGGAGAAGATCAGGTGAGTTTCGGGTGGTTTTGGTGGGAATTTCTTAGTTTTTGTATTTTTTTCTTCTGATGCAGTTCTTGTTTGGGGTGTTTTTGACGTGTTTTTGGGTCTCCGTTGTATTTTAGTTGGGTTCTTGTTGGTCATCATGGTGAAAAAGTGTAAATTGTGGGTTTTGGAGAACATCGGGTAGGTTTAGGGGGACTTTTGGGGTGGATCTTTGGCTTTTGGGTTTTTCTTTCATTTTTGGGTTTGATCCTGTTCTTGTTTGGGGTGTTTATGACGTGTTTTGGGGTCTCCGTTGTGTTTTAGTTGGGTTCTTGTTGGTCATCATGGTGAAAAAGTGTAAATTGTGGGTTTTGGAGAACATCGGGTAGGTTTAGAGGGACTTTTGGGGTAGATCTTTGGCTTTTGGGTTTTTCTTTCCTTTTTGGGTTTCATCCTGTTCTTGTTTGGGGTTTTGTTGACGTGTTTTGGGGAGTCCGTTTGGTTTCGTTAGGTTCTCGTTTGTCATAAAGGTAAAGGGGACAGGATTGTGGGTTTTGGAGAAGCTCAGGTGAGTTTCGGTTGGTTTTCTTGTGAATTGCTTAGTTTTTGTTGTTTTTTCTTCTGATGCAGTTCTTGTTTGGGGTGTTTTTGACGTGTTTTGGGGTCTCCGTTGTGTTTTAGTTGGGTTCATGTTGGTCATCATGGTGAAAAAGCGTAAATACTGGGTTTTGGAGAACTTCAGGTAGGCTTATGGGGCCTTTAGGGGTGGATTCATGGTATATGGGGTTTTCTTCTGTTTTTTGGGTTGATCCTGTTCTTTTTGGGGCTCTTTTTGACGCGTTTTGGGGTCTCCGTTTTGTTTTAGTTGGGTTCATGTTGGTCATCATGGTGAAAAAGAGTAAATTGTGGGTTTTGGAGAACATCGGGTAGGTTTAGGGGGACTTTTGGGGTGTATCTATGGCTTTGGGTGTTTTCTTTCGTTTTTGGGTTTGATCCTCTTCTTCTTTGGGGCGTTTTTTATGTGTTTTGGTGTCTCCATTGGGTTTCGTTAGGTTCTCGTTGTTCGTAAAGTTAAATTGGAGTGGATTGTGGGTTTTGGAGAAGATCAGGTGAGTTTTGGGTGGTTTTCGTGGGAATTTCTTAGTTTTTGTTGTTTTTTCTTCTGATGCAGTTCTTGTTTGGCGTGTTTTTGACATGTTTTGGGGTCTCCGTTGTGTTTTAGTTGGGTTCTTGTTGGTCATCGTGTTGGAAAAGTGTAAATTGTGGGTTTTGGAGAACATCGGGTAGGTTTAGGGGGACTTTTGGGGTGGATGTCTGGCTTTGGGGTTTTTCTTTCATTTTTGGGTTTGATCCTGTTCTTGTTTGGGGTGTTTTTGACGTGTTTTGGGGTCTCCGTTGGGTTTCGTTTGGTTCTCGTTAGAAATAAATATAAATGGGATTGGATTGTGGGTTTTGGAGAAGATCAGGTGAGTTTCGGGTGGTTTTCGAAGGAATTTCATAGTTGCTGTTGTTTTTTCTTCTGATGCAGTTCTTGTTTGTGTTGTTTTTGACGTGTTTTTGGGTGTCCGTTGGGTTTTGTTGAGTTCTCGTTGTTCGTAATGGTAAATGGTAGTGGATTGTGGGTTTTGGAGAAGATCAGGTGAGTTTCTGGTGGTTTTGGTGGGAATTTCTTAGTTTTTGTATTTTTTTTCTTCTGATGCAGTTCTTGTTTGGGGTGTTTTGGACGTGTTTTGGGGTCTCCGTTGTATTTTAGTTGGGTTCTTGTTGGTCATCATGGTGAAAAAGTGTAAATTGTGGGTTTTGGAGAACATCGGGTAGGTTTAGGGGGACTTTTGGGGTGGATCTTTGGCTTTTGGGTTTTTCTTTCATTTTTGGGTTTGATCCTGTTCTTGTTTGGGGTGTTTATGACGTGTTTTGGGGTCTCCGTTGTCTTTTAGTTGGGTTCTTGTTGGTCATCATGGTGAAAAAGTGTAAATTGTGGGTTTTGGAGAACATCACGTAGGCTTATGGGGACTTTAGTGGTGGATTCATGGTATTTGGGGTTTTCTTCTGTTTTTTTTTGCGTTTTTCCTGTTCTTTCTGGGGCTCTTTTTTGACGTGTTTTGTGGTCTCCGTTGGGTTTATTTGGGTTCATGTTGGTCATCATGGTGAAAAAGAGTAAATAGTGGGTTTTGGAGAACATCGGGTAGGTTTAGAGGGACTTTTGGGGTAGATCTTTGGCTTTTGGGTTTTTCTTTCGTTTTTGGGTTTCATCCTGTTCTTGTTTGGGGTTTTGTTGACGTGTTTTGGGGTGTCCGTTTGGTTTCGTTAGGTTCTCGTTTGTCATAAAGGTAAAGGGGACAGGATTGTGGGTTTTGGAGAAGCTCAGGTGAGTTTCGGTTGGTTTTCTTGTGAATTGCTTAGTTTTTGTTGTTTTTTCTTCTGATGCAGTTCTTGTTTGGGGTGTTTTTGACGTGTTTTGGGGTCTCCGTTGTGTTTTAGTTGGGTTCTTGTTGGTCATCATGGTGAAAAAGCGTAAATACTGGGTTTTGGAGAAGTTCAGGTAGGCTTATGGGTCTTTAGGGGTGGATTCATGGTATTTGGGGTTTTCTTCTGGTTTTTTTTTTGCGTTGTTCCTGTTCTTTTTGGGGCTCTTTTTGACGTGTTTTGTGGTTCCCGTTGGGTTTGTTTGGGTTCCTGTTGGTCATCATGGTGAAAAAGAGTAAATTGTGGGTTTTGGAGAACATCGGGTAGGTTTAGGGGGACTTTTGTGGTGGATCTTTGGCTCTGGGGTTTTTCTTTCGTTTTTGGGTTTGATCTTGTTCTTGTTTGGTGTGTTTTTGATGTTTTTTTGGGTCTCCGTTGGGTTTCGTTTGATTCTCGTTGGTCGTAAAGATAAATTGGAGTGTATTGTGGGTTTTGGAGAAGATCAGGTGAGTTTCGGGTGGTTTTGGTGGGAATTGCTTATTTTTTGTTGTTTTTTCGTCTTATGCATTTCTTGTTTGTGGTGTTTTTGACGTGTTTTGGGGTCTCCGTTGGGTTTTATTTGGGTTCATGTTGGTCATCATGGTGAAAAAGCGTAAATACTGGGTTTTGGAGAACTTCAGGTAGGCTTATGGGGCCTTTAGGGGTGGATTCATGGTATATGGGGATTTCTTCTGTTTTTTGGGTTGATCCTGTTCTTTTGGGGGCTCTTTTTGACGCGTTTTGGGGTCTCCGTTTTGTTTTAGTTGGGTTCATGTTGGTTATCATGGTGAAAAATTGTAAATTGTGGGTTTTGGAGAACATCGGGTAGGTTTAGGGGGACTTTTGGGGTGTATCTATGGCTTTGGGTGTTTTCTTTCGTTTTTGGGTTTGATCCTCTTCTTGTTTGGGGCGTTTTTTATGTGTTTTGGTGTCTCCATTGGGTTTCGTTAGGTTCTCGTTTTTCGTAAAGTTAAATTGGAGTGGATTGTGGGTTTTGGAGAAGATCAGGTGAGTTTCGGGTGGTTTTCGTGGGAATTTCTTAGTTTTTGTTGTTTTTTCTTCTGATGCAGTTCTTGTTTGGCGTGTTTTTGACGTGTTTTGGGGTCTCCGTTGTGTTTTAGTTGGGTTCTTGTTGGTCATCGTGTTGGAAAAGTGTAAATTATGGTTTTTGGAGAACATCAGGTAGGCTTAGGGGGACTTTAGGGGTGGATTCATGGTATATGGGGTTTTCTTCCGTTTTTTGGGTTGATCCTGTTCTTTTGGGGGCTCTTTTTGACGGGTTTTGGGGTCTCCGTTGGGTTTAATTGTGTTCATGTTTGTCATCATGGTTAAAAAGTGTAAATTGTGGGTTTTGGAGAACATTGGGTAGGTTTAGGGGGACTTTTGGGGTGGATGTCTGGCTTTGGGGTTTTTCTTTCATTTTTGGGTTTGATCCTGTTCTTGTTTGGGGTGTTTTTGACGTGTTTTGGGGTCTCCGTTGGGTTTCGTTTGGTTCTCGTTAGAAATAAATATAAATGGGTTTGGATTGTGGGTTTTGGAGAAGCTCAGGTGAGTTTCGGGTGGTTTTCGAAGGAATTTCATAGTTGTTGTTGTTTTTTCTTCTGATGCAGTTCTTGTTTGTGTTGTTTTTGACGTGTTTTGGGGTGTCCGTTGGGTTTTGTTGAGTTCTCGTTGTTCGTAATGGTAAATGGTAGTGGATTGTGGGTTTTGGAGAAGATCAGGTGAGTTTCGGGTGGTTTTCGTGGGAATTTCTTAGTTTTTGTTGTTTTTTCTTCTGATGCAGTTCTTGTTTGGTGTGGTTTTGACGTGTTTTTGGGTCTCCGTTGTGTTTTAGTTTGGTTCTTGTTGGTCATCATGGTGAAAAAGTGTAAATTGTGGGTTTTCTAGAACATCGGGTAGGTTTAGGGGGACTTTTGGGGTGGATTCATGGTATATGGGGTTTTCTTCTGTTTTTTTGGGTTGATCCTGTTCTTTTGGGGGCTCTTTTTGACGGGTTTTGGGGTCTCCGTTGGGTTTAATTTTGTTCATGTTTGTCATCATGGTTAAAAAGTGTAAATTGTGGGTTTTGGATAACATCGGGTAGGTTTAGGGGGACTTTTGGGGTGGATGTCTGGCTTTGGGGTTTTTCTTTCATTTTTGGGTTTGGTCCTCTTCTTGTTTGGGATGTTTTTGACGTGTTTTGGGGTCTCCGTTGGGTTTCGTTTGGTTCTCGTTAAAAATAAATATAAATGGGATTGGATTGTGGGTTTTGGAGATGATCAGGTGAGTTTCGGGTGGTTTTCGAAGGAATTTCATAGTTGCTGTTGTTTTTTCTTCTGATGCAGTTCTTGTTTGTGTTGTTTTTGACGTGTTTTGGGGTGTCCGTTGGGTTTTGTTGAGTTCTCGTTGTTCGTAATTGTAAATGGTAGTGGATTGTGGGTTTTGGAGAAGATCAGGTGAGTTTCGGGTGGTTTTGGTGGGAATTTCTTAGTTTTTGTATTTTTTTTCTTCTGATGCAGTTCTTGTTTGGGGTGTTTTTGACGTGTTTTGGGGTCTCCGTTGTGTTTTAGTTGGGTTCTTGTTGGTCATCATGGTGAAAAAGTGTAAATTGTGGGTTTTGGAGAACATCACGTAGGCTTATGGGGACTTTAGTGGTGGATTCATGGTATTTGGGGTTTTCTTCTGTTTTTTGCGTTGTTCCTGTTCTTTTTGGGGTTCTTTTTTGACGTGTTTTGTGGTCTCCGTTGGGTTTATTTGGGTTCATGTTGGTCATCATGGTGAAAAAGAGTAAATAGTGGGTTTTGGAGAACATCGGGTAGGTTTAGAGGGACTTTTGGGGTGGATCTTTGGCTTTTGGGTTTTTCTTTCGTTTTTGGGTTTCATCCTGTTCTTGTTTGGGGTTTTGTTGACGTGTTTTGGGGTGTCCGTTTGGTTTCGTTAGGTTCTCGTTTGTCATTAAGGTAAAGGGGACAGGATTGTGGGTTTTGGAGAAGCTCAGGTGAGTTTCGGTTGGTTTTCTTGTGAATTGCTTAGTTTTTGTTGTTTTTTCTTCTGATGCAGTTCTTGTTTGGGGTGTTTTTGACGTGTTTTGGGGTCTCCGTTGTGTTTTAGTTGGGTTCTTGTTGGTCATCATGGTGAAAAAGCGTAAATACTGGGTTTTGGAGAAGTTCAGGTAGGCTTATGGGTCTTTAGGGTTGGATTCATGGTATTTGGGGTTTTCTTCTGGTTTTTTTTTTGCGTTGTTCCTGTTCTTTTTGGGGCTCTTTTTGACGTGTTTTGTGGTTCCCGTTGGGTTTGTTTGGGTTCCTGTTGGTCATCATGGTGAAAAAGAGTAAATTGTGGGTTTTGGAGAACATCGGGTAGGTTTAGGGGGACTTTTGTGGTGGATCTTTGGCTTTTGGGTTTTTCTTTCGTTTTTGGGTTTGATCTTGTTCTCGTTTGGGGTGTTTTTGATGTTTTTTTGGGTCTCCGTTGGGTTTCGTTTGATTCTCGTTGGTCGTAAAGATAAATTGGAGTGGATTGTGGGTTTTGGAGAAGATCAGGTGAGTTTCAGGTGGTTTTGGTGGGAATTGCTTAGTTTTTGTTGTTTTTTCGTCTTATGCATTTCTTGTTTGTGGTGTTTTTGACGTGTTTTGGGGTCTCCGTTGGGTTTTATTTGGGTTCATGTTGGTCATCATGGTGAAAAAGCGTAAATACTGGGTTTTGGAGAACTTCAGGTAGGCTTATGGGGCCTTTAGGGGTGGATTCATGGTATATGGGGATTTCTTCTGTTTTTTGGGTTGATCCTGTTCTTTTGGGGGCTCTTTTTGATGGGTTTTGGGTTCTCCGTTGGGTTTAATTGTGTTCATATTTGTCATCATGGTTAAAAAGTGTAAATTGTGGGTTTTGGAGAACATCGGGTAGGTTTAGGGGGACTTTTGGGGTGGATGTCTGGCTTTGGGGTTTTTCTTTCATTTTTGGGTTTGATCCTGTTCTTGTTTGGGGTGTTTTTGACGTGTTTTGGGGTCTCCGTTGGGTTTCGTTTGGTTCTCGTTAGAAATAAATATAAATGGGATTGGATTGTGGGTTTTGGAGAAGATCAGGTGAGTTTCGGGTGGTTTTCGAAGGAATTTCATAGTTGTTGTTGTTTTTTCTTCTAATGCAGTTCTTGTTTGGGTTGTTTTTGACGTGTTTTGGGGTCTCCGTTGTATTTTAGTTGGGTTCTTGTTGGTCATCATGGTGAAAAAGTGTAAATTGTGGGTTTTGGAGAACATCAGGTAGGTTTAGGGGGACTTTTGGGGTGGATCTTTGGCTTTTGGGTTTTTCTTTCATTTTTGGGTTTGATCCTGTTCTTGTTTGGGGTGTTTATGACGTGTTTTGGGGTCTCCGTTGTCTTTTAGTTGGGTTCTTGTTGGTCATCATGGTGAAAAAGTGTAAATTGTGGGGTTTGGAGAACATCAGGTAGGCTTATGGGGACTTTAGTGGTGGATTCATGGTATTTGGGGTTTTCTTCTGTTTTTTGCGTTTTTCCTGTTCTTTTTGGGGCTCTTTTTTGACGTGTTTTGTGGTCTCCGTTGGGTTTATTTGGGTTCATGTTGGTCATCATGGTGAAAAAGAGTAAATAGTGGGTTTTGGAGAACATCGGGTAGGTTTAGAGGGACTTTTGGGGTAGATCTTTGGCTTTTGGGTTTTTCTTTCGTTTTTGGGTTTCATCCTGTTCTTGTTTGGGGTTTTGTTGACGTGTTTTGGGGTGTCCGTTTGGTTTCGTTAGGTTCTCGTTTGTCATAAAGGTAAAGGGGACAGGATTGTGGGTTTTGGAGAAGCTCAGGTGAGTTTCGGTTGGTTTTCTTGTGAATTGCTTAGTTTTTGTTGTTTTTTCTTCTGATGCAGTTCTTGTTTGGGGTGTTTTTGACGTGTTTTGGGGTCTCCGTTGTGTTTTAGTTGGGTTCTTGTTGGTCATCATGGTGAAAAAGCGTAAATACTGGGTTTTGGAGAAGTTCAGGTAGGCTTATGGGTCTTTAGGGGTGGATTCATGGTATTTGGGGTTTTCTTCTGTTTTTTTTTTTGCGTTGTTCCTGTTCTTTATGGGGCTCTTTTTGACGTGTTTTGTGGTTCCCGTTGGGTTTGTTTGGGTTCCTGTTGGTCATCATGGTGAAAAAGAGTAAATTGTGGGTTTTGGAGAACATCGGGTAGGTTTAGGGGGACTTTTGTGGTGGATCTTTGGCTTTTGGGTTTTTCTTTCGTTTTTGGGTTTGATCTTGTTCTTGTTTGGGGTGTTTTTGATGTTTTTTTGGGTCTCCGTTGGGTTTCGTTTGATTCTCGTTGGTCGTAAAGATAAATTGGAGTGGATTGTGGGTTTTGGAGAAGATCAGGTGAGTTTCGGGTGGTTTTGGTGGGAATTGCTTAGTTTTTGTTGTTTTTTCGTCTTATGCATTTCTTGTTTGGGGTGTTTTTGACGTGTTTTGGGGTCTCCGTTGGGTTTTATTTGGGTTCATGTTGGTTATCATGGTTAAAAAGTGTAAATTGTGGGTTTTGGAGAACATCGGGTAGGTTTAGGGGGACTTTTGGGGTGTATCTATGGCTTTGGGTGTTTTCTTTCGTTTTTGGGTTTGATCCTCTTCTTGTTTGGGGCGTTTTTTATGTGTTTTGGTGTCTCCATTGGGTTTCGTTAGGTTCTCGTTTTTCGTAAAGGTAAATTGGAGTGGATTGTGGGTTTTGGAGAAGATCAGGTGAGTTTCGGGTGGTTTTCGTGGGAATTTCTTAGTTTTTGTTGTTTTTTCTTCTGATGCAGTTCTTGTTTGGCGTGTTTTTGACGTGTTTTGGGGTCTCCGTTGTGTTTTGGTTGGGTTCTTGTTGGTCATCGTGTTGGAAAAGTGTAAATTATGGTTTTTGGAGAACATCAGGTAGGCTTAGGGGGACTTTAGGGGTGGATTCATGGTATATGGGGATTTCTTCTGTTTTTTGGGTTGATCCTGTTCTTTTGGGGGCTCTTTTTGACGGGTTTTGGGGTCTTTGTTGGGTTTAATTGTGTTCATGTTTGTCATCCTGGTTAAAAAGTGTAAATTGTGGGTTTTGGAGAATATCGGGTAGGTTTAGGGGGACTTTTGGGGTGGATCTATGGCTTTTGGGTTTTTCTTTCATTTTTGGGTTTGATCCTGTTCTTGTTTGGGGTGTTTTTGACGTGTTTTGGGGTCTCCGTTGGGTTTCGTTTGGTTCTCGTTAGAAATAAATCTAATTGGATTGGATTGTGGGTTTTGGAGAAGATCAGGTGAGTTTCGGGTGGTTTTCGTGGGAATTTCATAGTTGTTGTTGTTTTTTCTTCTGATGCAGTTCTTGTTTGGGTTGTTTTTGACGTGTTTTGGGGTGTCCGTTGGGTTTTGTTGAGTTCTCGTTGTTCGTAATGGTAAATGGTAGTGGATTGTGGGTTTTGGAGAAGATCAGGTGAGTTTCGGGTGGTTTTGGTGGGAATTTCTTAGTTTTTGTATTTTTTTCTTCTGATGCAGTTCTTGTTTGGGGTGTTTTTGACGTGTTTTGGGGTCTCCGTTGTATTTTAGTTGGGTTCTTGTTGGTCATCATGGTGAAAAAGTGTAAATTGTGGGTTTTGGAGAACATCGGGTAGGTTTAGGGGGACTTTTGGGGTGGATCTTTGGCTTTTGGGTTTTTCTTTCATTTTTGGGTTTGATCCTGTTCTTGTTTGGGGTGTTTATGACGTGTTTTGGGGTGTCCGTTTGGTTTCGTTAGGTTCTCGTTTGTCATAAAGGTAAAGGGGACAGGATTGTTGGTTTTGGAGAAGCTCAGGTGAGTTTCGGTTGGTTTTCTTGTGAATTGCTTAGTTTTTGTTGTTTTTTCTTCTGATGCAGTTCTTGTTTGGGGTGTTTTTGACGTGTTTTGGGGTCTCCGTTGTGTTTTAGTTGGGTTCTTGTTGGTCATCATGGTGAAAAAGCGTAAATACTGGGTTTTGGAGAAGTTCAGGTAGGCTTATGGGTCTTTAGGGGTGGATTCATGGTATTTGGGGTTTTCTTCTGGTTTTTTTTTTGCGTTGTTCCTGTTCTTTATGGGGCTCTTTTTGACGTGTTTTGTGGTTCCCGTTGGGTTTGTTTGGGTTCCTGTTGGTCATCATGGTGAAAAAGAGTAAATTGTGGGTTTTGGAGAACATCGGGTAGGTTTAGGGGGACTTTTGTGGTGGATCTTTGGCTTTTGGGTTTTTCTTTCGTTTTTGGGTTTGATCTTGTTCTTGTTTGGGGTGTTTTTGATGTTTTTTTGGGTCTCCGTTGGGTTTCGTTTGATTCTCGTTGGTCGTAAAGATAAATTGGAGTGGATTGTGGGTTTTGGAGAAGATCAGGTGAGTTTCGGGTGGTTTTGGTGGGAATTGCTTAGTTTTTGTTGTTTTTTCGTCTTATGCATTTCTTGTTTGGGGTGTTTTTGACGTGTTTTGGGGTCTCCGTTGGGTTTTATTTGGGTTCATGTTGGTTATCATGGTTAAAAAGTGTAAATTGTGGGTTTTGGAGAACATCGGGTAGGTTTAGGGGGACTTTTGGGGTGTATCTATGGCTTTGGGTGTTTTCTTTCGTTTTTGGGTTTGATCCTCTTCTTGTTTGGGGCGTTTTTTATGTGTTTTGGTGTCTCCATTGGGTTTCGTTAGGTTCTCGTTTTTCGTAAAGGTAAATTGGAGTGGATTGTGGGTTTTGGAGAAGATCAGGTGAGTTTCGGGTGGTTTTCGTGGGAATTTCTTAGTTTTTGTTGTTTTTTCTTCTGATGCAGTTCTTGTTTGGCGTGTTTTTGACGTGTTTTGGGGTCTCCGTTGTGTTTTGGTTGGGTTCTTGTTGGTCATCGTGTTGGAAAAGTGTAAATTATGGTTTTTGGAGAACATCAGGTAGGCTTAGGGGGACTTTAGGGGTGGATTCATGGTATATGGGGATTTCTTCTGTTTTTTGGGTTGATCCTGTTCTTTTGGGGGCTCTTTTTGACGGGTTTTGGGGTCTTTGTTGGGTTTAATTGTGTTCATGTTTGTCATCATGGTTAAAAAGTGTAAATTGTGGGTTTTGGAGAATATCGGGTAGGTTTAGGGGGACTTTTGGGGTGGATCTATGGCTTTTGGGTTTTTCTTTCATTTTTGGGTTTGATCCTGTTCTTGTTTGGGGTGTTTTTGACGTGTTTTGGGGTCTCCGTTGGGTTTCGTTTGGTTCTCGTTAGAAATAAATCTAATTGGATTGGATTGTGGGTTTTGGAGAAGATCAGGTGAGTTTCGGGTGGTTTTCGAAGGAATTTCATAGTTGTTGTTGTTTTTTCTTCTGATGCAGTTCTTGTTTGGGTTGTTTTTGACGTGTTTTGGGGTGTCCGTTGGGTTTTGTTGAGTTCTCGTTGTTCGTAATGGTAAATGGTAGTGGATTGTGGGTTTTGGAGAAGATCAGGTGAGTTTCGGGTGGTTTTGGTGGGAATTTCTTAGTTTTTGTATTTTTTTCTTCTGATGCAGTTCTTGTTTGGGGTGTTTTTGACGTGTTTTGGGGTCTCCGTTGTATTTTAGTTGGGTTCTTGTTGGTCATCATGGTGAAAAAGTGTAAATTGTGGGTTTTGGAGAACATCGGGTAGGTTTAGGGGGACTTTTGGGGTGGATCTTTGGCTTTTGGGTTTTTCTTTCATTTTTGGGTTTGATCCTGTTCTTGTTTGGGGTGTTTATGACGTGTTTTGGGGTGTCCGTTTGGTTTCGTTAGGTTCTCGTTTGTCATAAAGGTAAAGGGGACTGGATTGTGGGTTTTGGAGAAGATCAGGTGAGTTTCGGGTGGTTTTCTTGTGAATTGCTTAGTTTTTGTTGTTTTTTCTTCTGATGCAGTTCTTGTTTGGGGTGTTTTTGACGTGTTTTGGGGTCTCCGTTGTGTTTTAGTTGGGTTCTTGTTGGTCATCATGGTGAAAAAGCGTAAATACTGGGTTTTGGAGAAGTTCAGGTAGGCTTATGGGTCTTTAGGGTTGGATTCATGGTATTTGTTGTTTTCTTCTGTTTTTTTTTTGCGTTGTTCCTGTTCTTTTTGGGGCTCTTTTTGACTTGTTTTGTGGTTCCCGTTGGGTTTGTTTGGGTTCCTGTTGGTTATCATGGTGAAAAAGTGTAAATTGTGGGTTTTGGAGAACATCGGGTAGGTTTAGGGGGACTTTTGGGGTGGATCTTTGGCTCTGGGGTTTTTCTTTCATTTTTGGGTTTGATCTTGTTCTTGTTTGGGGTGTTTTTGATGTTTTTTTGGGTCTCCGTTAGGTTTCGTTTGATTTTCGTTGGTCGTAAAGATAAATGGGAAGGGATTGTGGGTTTTGGAGAAGATCAGGTGAGTTTCGGGTGGTTTTGGTGGGAATTGCTTAGTTTTTGTTGTTTTTTCGTCTTATGCATTTCCTGTTTGGGGTGTTTTTGACGTGTTTTGGGGTCTCCGTTGGGTTTATTTGGGTTCATGTTGGTCATCATGGTGAAAAAGCGTAAATACTGGGTTTTGGAGAACTTCAGGTAGGCTTATGGGGCCTTTAGGGGTGGATTCATGGTATATGGGGATTTCTTCTGTTTTTTGGGTTGATCCTGTTCTTTTGGGGGCTCTTTTTGACGCGTTTTGGGGTCTCCGTTTTGTTTTAGTTGGGTTCATGTTGGTTATCATGGTTAAAAAGTGTAAATTGTGGGTTTTGGAGAACATCGGGTAGGTTTAGGGGGACTTTTGGGGTGTATCTATGGCTTTGGGTGTTTTCTTTCGTTTTTGGGTTTGATCCTCTTCTTGTTCGGGGCGTTTTTTATGTGTTTTGGTGTCTCCATTGGGTTTCGTTAGGTTCTCGTTTTTCGTAAAGGTAAATTGGAGTGGATTGTGGGTTTTGGAGAAGATCAGGTGAGTTTCGGGTGGTTTTCGTGGGAATTTCTTAGTTTTTGTTGTTTTTTCTTCTGACGCAGTTCTTGTTTGGCGTGTTTTTGACGTGTTTTTGGGTCTCCGTTGTGTTTTGGTTGGGTTCTTGTTGGTCATCGTGTTGGAAAAGTGTAAATTATGGTTTTTGGAGAACATCAGGTAGGCTTAGGGGGACTTTAGGGGTGGATTCATGGTATATGGGGATTTCTTCTCTTTTTTGGGTTGATCCTGTTCTTTTGGGGGCTCTTTTTGACGGGTTTTGGGGTCTCTGTTGGGTTTAATTGTGTTCATATTTGTCATCATGGTTAAAAAGTGTAAATTGTGGGTTTTGGAGAACATCGGGTAGGTTTAGGGGGACTTTTGGGGTGGATGTCTGGCTTTGGGTTTTTTCTTTCATTTTTGGGTTTGATCCTGTTCTTGTTTGGGGTGTTTTTGACGTGTTTTGGGGTCTCCGTTGGGTTTCGTTTGGTTCTCGTTAGAAATAAATATAAATGGGATTGGATTGTGGGTTTTGGAGAAGCTCAGGTGAGTTTCGGGTGGTTTTCGAAGGAATTTCATAGTTGTTGTTGTTTTTTCTTCTGATGCAGTTCTTGTTTGTGTTGTTTTTGACGTGTTTTGGGGTGTCCGTTGGGTTTTGTTGAGTTCTCGTTGTTCGTAATTGTAAATGGTAGTGGATTGTGGGTTTTGGAGAAGATCAGGTGAGTTTCGGGTGGTTTTGGTGGGAATTTCTTAGTTTTTGTATTTTTTTCTTCTGATGCAGTTCTTGTTTGGGGTGTTTTTGACGTGTTTTTGGGTCTCCGTTGTATTTTAGTTGGGTTCTTGTTGGTCATCATGGTGAAAAAGTGTAAATTGTGGGTTTTGGAGAACATCGGGTAGGTTTAGGGGGACTTTTGGGGTGGATCTTTGGCTTTTGGGTTTTTCTTTCATTTTTGGGTTTGATCCTGTTCTTGTTTGGGGTGTTTATGACGTGTTTTGGGGTCTCCGTTGTGTTTTAGTTGGGTTCTTGTTGGTCATCATGGTGAAAAAGTGTAAATTGTGGGTTTTGGAGAACATCGGGTAGGTTTAGAGGGACTTTTGGGGTAGATCTTTGGCTTTTGGGTTTTTCTTTCCTTTTTGGGTTTCATCCTGTTCTTGTTTGGGGTTTTGTTGACGTGTTTTGGGGAGTCCGTTTGGTTTCGTTAGGTTCTCGTTTGTCATAAAGGTAAAGGGGACAGGATTGTGGGTTTTGGAGAAGCTCAGGTGAGTTTCGGTTGGTTTTCTTGTGAATTGCTTAGTTTTTGTTGTTTTTTCTTCTGATGCAGTTCTTGTTTGGGGTGTTTTTGACGTGTTTTGGGGTCTCCGTTGTGTTTTAGTTGGGTTCATGTTGGTCATCATGGTGAAAAAGCGTAAATACTGGGTTTTGGAGAACTTCAGGTAGGCTTATGGGGCCTTTAGGGGTGGATTCATGGTATATGGGGTTTTCTTCTGTTTTTTGGGTTGATCCTGTTCTTTTTGGGGCTCTTTTTGACGCGTTTTGGGGTCTCCGTTTTGTTTTAGTTGGGTTCATGTTGGTCATCATGGTGAAAAAGAGTAAATTGTGGGTTTTGGAGAACATCGGGTAGGTTTAGGGGGACTTTTGGGGTGTATCTATGGCTTTGGGTGTTTTCTTTCGTTTTTGGGTTTGATCCTCTTCTTCTTTGGGGCGTTTTTTATGTGTTTTGGTGTCTCCATTGGGTTTCGTTAGGTTCTCGTTGTTCGTAAAGTTAAATTGGAGTGGATTGTGGGTTTTGGAGAAGATCAGGTGAGTTTTGGGTGGTTTTCGTGGGAATTTCTTAGTTTTTGTTGTTTTTTCTTCTGATGCAGTTCTTGTTTGGCGTGTTTTTGACATGTTTTGGGGTCTCCGTTGTGTTTTAGTTGGGTTCTTGTTGGTCATCGTGTTGGAAAAGTGTAAATTGTGGGTTTTGGAGAACATCGGGTAGGTTTAGGGGGACTTTTGGGGTGGATGTCTGGCTTTGGGGTTTTTCTTTCATTTTTGGGTTTGATCCTGTTCTTGTTTGGGGTGTTTTTGACGTGTTTTGGGGTCTCCGTTGGGTTTCGTTTGGTTCTCGTTAGAAATAAATATAAATGGGATTGGATTGTGGGTTTTGGAGAAGATCAGGTGAGTTTCGGGTGGTTTTCGAAGGAATTTCATAGTTGCTGTTGTTTTTTCTTCTGATGCAGTTCTTGTTTGTGTTGTTTTTGACGTGTTTTTGGGTGTCCGTTGGGTTTTGTTGAGTTCTCGTTGTTCGTAATGGTAAATGGTAGTGGATTGTGGGTTTTGGAGAAGATCAGGTGAGTTTCTGGTGGTTTTGGTGGGAATTTCTTAGTTTTTGTATTTTTTTTCTTCTGATGCAGTTCTTGTTTGGGGTGTTTTGGACGTGTTTTGGGGTCTCCGTTGTATTTTAGTTGGGTTCTTGTTGGTCATCATGGTGAAAAAGTGTAAATTGTGGGTTTTGGAGAACATCGGGTAGGTTTAGGGGGACTTTTGGGGTGGATCTTTGGCTTTTGGGTTTTTCTTTCATTTTTGGGTTTGATCCTGTTCTTGTTTGGGGTGTTTATGACGTGTTTTGGGGTCTCCGTTGTCTTTTAGTTGGGTTCTTGTTGGTCATCATGGTGAAAAAGTGTAAATTGTGGGTTTTGGAGAACATCACGTAGGCTTATGGGGACTTTAGTGGTGGATTCATGGTATTTGGGGTTTTCTTCTGTTTTTTGCGTTGTACCTGTTCTTTTGGGGGCTCTTTTTTGACGTGTTTTGTGGTCTCCGTTGGGTTTATTTGGGTTCATGTTGGTCATCATGGTGAAAAAGAGTAAATAGTGGGTTTTGGAGAACATCGGGTAGGTTTAGAGGGACTTTTGGGGTAGATCTTTGGCTTTTGGGTTTTTCTTTCGTTTTTGGGTTTCATCCTGTTCTTGTTTGGGGTTTTGTTGACGTGTTTTGGGGTGTCCGTTTGGTTTCGTTAGGTTCTCGTTTGTCATAAAGGTAAAGGGGACAGGATTGTGGGTTTTGGAGAAGCTCAGGTGAGTTTCGGTTGGTTTTCTTGTGAATTGCTTAGTTTTTGTTGTTTTTTCTTCTGATGCAGTTCTTGTTTGGGGTGTTTTTGACGTGTTTTGGGGTCTCCGTTGTGTTTTAGTTGGGTTCTTGTTGGTCATCATGGTGAAAAAGCGTAAATACTGGGTTTTGGAGAAGTTCAGGTAGGCTTATGGGTCTTTAGGGGTGGATTCATGGTATTTGGGGTTTTCTTCTGGTTTTTTTTTTGCGTTGTTCCTGTTCTTTTTGGGGCTCTTTTTGACGTGTTTTGTGGTTCCCGTTGGGTTTGTTTGGGTTCCTGTTGGTCATCATGGTGAAAAAGAGTAAATTGTGGGTTTTGGAGAACATCGGGTAGGTTTAGGGGGACTTTTGTGGTGGATCTTTGGCTCTGGGGTTTTTCTTTCGTTTTTGGGTTTGATCTTGTTCTTGTTTGGGGTGTTTTTGATGTTTTTTTGGGTCTCCGTTGGGTTTCGTTTGATTCTCGTTGGTCGTAAAGATAAATTGGAGTGTATTGTGGGTTTTGGAGAAGATCAGGTGAGTTTCGGGTGGTTTTGGTGGGAATTGCTTATTTTTTGTTGTTTTTTCGTCTTATGCATTTCTTGTTTGTGGTGTTTTTGACGTGTTTTGGGGTCTCCGTTGGGTTTTATTTGGGTTCATGTTGGTCATCATGGTGAAAAAGCGTAAATACTGGGTTTTGGAGAACTTCAGGTAGGCTTATGGGGCCTTTAGGGGTGGATTCATGGTATATGGGGATTTCTTCTGTTTTTTGGGTTGATCCTGTTCTTTTGGGGGCTCTTTTTGACGCGTTTTGGGGTCTCCGTTTTGTTTTAGTTGGGTTCATGTTGGTTATCATGGTGAAAAATTGTAAATTGTGGGTTTTGGAGAACATCGGGTAGGTTTAGGGGGACTTTTGGGGTGTATCTATGGCTTTGGGTGTTTTCTTTCGTTTTTGGGTTTGATCCTCTTCTTGTTTGGGGCGTTTTTTATGTGTTTTGGTGTCTCCATTGGGTTTCGTTAGGTTCTCGTTTTTCGTAAAGTTAAATTGGAGTGGATTGTGGGTTTTGGAGAAGATCAGGTGAGTTTCGGGTGGTTTTCGTGGGAATTTCTTAGTTTTTGTTGTTTTTTCTTCTGATGCAGTTCTTGTTTGGCGTGTTTTTGACGTGTTTTGGGGTCTCCGTTGTGTTTTAGTTGGGTTCTTGTTGGTCATCGTGTTGGAAAAGTGTAAATTATGGTTTTTGGAGAACATCAGGTAGGCTTAGGGGGACTTTAGGGGTGGATTCATGGTATATGGGGTTTTCTTCCGTTTTTTGGGTTGATCCTGTTCTTTTGGGGGCTCTTTTTGACGGGTTTTGGGGTCTCCGTTGGGTTTAATTGTGTTCATGTTTGTCATCATGGTTAAAAAGTGTAAATTGTGGGTTTTGGAGAACATTGGGTAGGTTTAGGGGGACTTTTGGGGTGGATGTCTGGCTTTGGGGTTTTTCTTTCATTTTTGGGTTTGATCCTGTTCTTGTTTGGGGTGTTTTTGACGTGTTTTGGGGTCTCCGTTGGGTTTCGTTTGGTTCTCGTTAGAAATAAATATAAATGGGTTTGGATTGTGGGTTTTGGAGAAGCTCAGGTGAGTTTCGGGTGGTTTTCGAAGGAATTTCATAGTTGTTGTTGTTTTTTCTTCTGATGCAGTTCTTGTTTGTGTTGTTTTTGACGTGTTTTGGGGTGTCCGTTGGGTTTTGTTGAGTTCTCGTTGTTCGTAATGGTAAATGGTAGTGGATTGTGGGTTTTGGAGAAGATCAGGTGAGTTTCGGGTGGTTTTGGTGGGAATTTCTTAGTTTTTGTTGTTTTTTCTTCTGATGCAGTTCTTGTTTGGTGTGGTTTTGACGTGTTTTTGGGTCTCCGTTGTGTTTTAGTTTGGTTCTTGTTGGTCATCATGGTGAAAAAGTGTAAATTGTGGGTTTTCTAGAACATCGGGTAGGTTTAGGGGGACTTTTGGGGTGGATTCATGGTATATGGGGTTTTCTTCTGTTTTTTTGGGTTGATCCTGTTCTTTTGGGGGCTCTTTTTGACGGGTTTTGGGGTCTCCGTTGGGTTTAATTTTGTTCATGTTTGTCATCATGGTTAAAAAGTGTAAATTGTGGGTTTTGGATAACATCGGGTAGGTTTAGGGGGACTTTTGGGGTGGATGTCTGGCTTTGGGGTTTTTCTTTCATTTTTGGGTTTGGTCCTCTTCTTGTTTGGGATGTTTTTGACGTGTTTTGGGGTCTCCGTTGGGTTTCGTTTGGTTCTCGTTAAAAATAAATATAAATGGGATTGGATTGTGGGTTTTGGAGATGATCAGGTGAGTTTCGGGTGGTTTTCGAAGGAATTTCATAGTTGCTGTTGTTTTTTCTTCTGATGCAGTTCTTGTTTGTGTTGTTTTTGACGTGTTTTGGGGTGTCCGTTGGGTTTTGTTGAGTTCTCGTTGTTCGTAATTGTAAATGGTAGTGGATTGTGGGTTTTGGAGAAGATCAGGTGAGTTTCGGGTGGTTTTGGTGGGAATTTCTTAGTTTTTGTATTTTTTTTCTTCTGATGCAGTTCTTGTTTGGGGTGTTTTTGACGTGTTTTGGGGTCTCCGTTGTGTTTTAGTTGGGTTCTTGTTGGTCATCATGGTGAAAAAGTGTAAATTGTGGGTTTTGGAGAACATCACGTAGGCTTATGGGGACTTTAGTGGTGGATTCATGGTATTTGGGGTTTTCTTCTGTTTTTTGCGTTGTTCCTGTTCTTTTTGGGGTTCTTTTTTGACGTGTTTTGTGGTCTCCGTTGGGTTTATTTGGGTTCATGTTGGTCATCATGGTGAAAAAGAGTAAATAGTGGGTTTTGGAGAACATCGGGTAGGTTTAGAGGGACTTTTGGGGTGGATCTTTGGCTTTTGGGTTTTTCTTTCGTTTTTGGGTTTCATCCTGTTCTTGTTTGGGGTTTTGTTGACGTGTTTTGGGGTGTCCGTTTGGTTTCGTTAGGTTCTCGTTTGTCATTAAGGTAAAGGGGACAGGATTGTGGGTTTTGGAGAAGCTCAGGTGAGTTTCGGTTGGTTTTCTTGTGAATTGCTTAGTTTTTGTTGTTTTTTCTTCTGATGCAGTTCTTGTTTGGGGTGTTTTTGACGTGTTTTGGGGTCTCCGTTGTGTTTTAGTTGGGTTCTTGTTGGTCATCATGGTGAAAAAGCGTAAATACTGGGTTTTGGAGAAGTTCAGGTAGGCTTATGGGTCTTTAGGGTTGGATTCATGGTATTTGGGGTTTTCTTCTGGTTTTTTTTTTGCGTTGTTCCTGTTCTTTTTGGGGCTCTTTTTGACGTGTTTTGTGGTTCCCGTTGGGTTTGTTTGGGTTCCTGTTGGTCATCATGGTGAAAAAGAGTAAATTGTGGGTTTTGGAGAACATCGGGTAGGTTTAGGGGGACTTTTGTGGTGGATCTTTGGCTTTTGGGTTTTTCTTTCGTTTTTGGGTTTGATCTTGTTCTCGTTTGGGGTGTTTTTGATGTTTTTTTGGGTCTCCGTTGGGTTTCGTTTGATTCTCGTTGGTCGTAAAGATAAATTGGAGTGGATTGTGGGTTTTGGAGAAGATCAGGTGAGTTTCAGGTGGTTTTGGTGGGAATTGCTTAGTTTTTGTTGTTTTTTCGTCTTATGCATTTCTTGTTTGTGGTGTTTTTGACGTGTTTTGGGGTCTCCGTTGGGTTTTATTTGGGTTCATGTTGGTCATCATGGTGAAAAAGCGTAAATACTGGGTTTTGGAGAACTTCAGGTAGGCTTATGGGGCCTTTAGGGGTGGATTCATGGTATATGGGGATTTCTTCTGTTTTTTGGGTTGATCCTGTTCTTTTGGGGGCTCTTTTTGATGGGTTTTGGGTTCTCCGTTGGGTTTAATTGTGTTCATATTTGTCATCATGGTTAAAAAGTGTAAATTGTGGGTTTTGGAGAACATCGGGTAGGTTTAGGGGGACTTTTGGGGTGGATGTCTGGCTTTGGGGTTTTTCTTTCATTTTTGGGTTTGATCCTGTTCTTGTTTGGGGTGTTTTTGACGTGTTTTGGGGTCTCCGTTGGGTTTCGTTTGGTTCTCGTTAGAAATAAATATAAATGGGATTGGATTGTGGGTTTTGGAGAAGATCAGGTGAGTTTCGGGTGGTTTTCGAAGGAATTTCATAGTTGTTGTTGTTTTTTCTTCTAATGCAGTTCTTGTTTGGGTTGTTTTTGACGTGTTTTGGGGTCTCCGTTGTATTTTAGTTGGGTTCTTGTTGGTCATCATGGTGAAAAAGTGTAAATTGTGGGTTTTGGAGAACATCAGGTAGGTTTAGGGGGACTTTTGGGGTGGATCTTTGGCTTTTGGGTTTTTCTTTCATTTTTGGGTTTGATCCTGTTCTTGTTTGGGGTGTTTATGACGTGTTTTGGGGTCTCCGTTGTCTTTTAGTTGGGTTCTTGTTGGTCATCATGGTGAAAAAGTGTAAATTGTGGGGTTTGGAGAACATCAGGTAGGCTTATGGGGACTTTAGTGGTGGATTCATGGTATTTGGGGTTTTCTTCTGTTTTTTGCGTTTTTCCTGTTCTTTTTGGGGCTCTTTTTTGACGTGTTTTGTGGTCTCCGTTGGGTTTATTTGGGTTCATGTTGGTCATCATGGTGAAAAAGAGTAAATAGTGGGTTTTGGAGAACATCGGGTAGGTTTAGAGGGACTTTTGGGGTAGATCTTTGGCTTTTGGGTTTTTCTTTCGTTTTTGGGTTTCATCCTGTTCTTGTTTGGGGTTTTGTTGACGTGTTTTGGGGTGTCCGTTTGGTTTCGTTAGGTTCTCGTTTGTCATAAAGGTAAAGGGGACAGGATTGTGGGTTTTGGAGAAGCTCAGGTGAGTTTCGGTTGGTTTTCTTGTGAATTGCTTAGTTTTTGTTGTTTTTTCTTCTGATGCAGTTCTTGTTTGGGGTGTTTTTGACGTGTTTTGGGGTCTCCGTTGTGTTTTAGTTGGGTTCTTGTTGGTCATCGTGTTGGAAAAGTGTAAATTATGGTTTTTGGAGAACATCAGGTAGGCTTAGGGGGACTTTAGGGGTGGATTCATGGTATATGGGGTTTTCTTCTGTTTTTTGGGTTGATCCTGTTCTTTTGGGGGCTCTTTTTGACGGGTTTTGGGGTCTCCGTTGGGTTTAATTGTGTTCATGTTTGTCATCATGGTTAAAAAGTGTAAATTGTGGGTTTTGGAGAACATCGGGTAGGTTTAGGGGGACTTTTGGGGTGGATGTCTGGCTTTGGGGTTTTTCTTTCATTTTTGGGTTTGATCCTGTTCTTGTTTGGGGTGTTTTTGACGTGTTTTGGGGTCTCCGTTGGGTTTCGTTTGGTTCTCGTTAGAAATAAATATAAATGGGATTGGATTGTGGGTTTTGGAGAAGCTCAGGTGAGTTTCGGGTGGTTTTCGAAGGAATTTCATAGTTGTTGTTGTTTTTTCTTCTGATGCAGTTCTTGTTTGGGTTGTTTTTGACGTGTTTTGGGGTGTCCGTTGGGTTTTGTTGAGTTCTCGTTGTTCGTAATGGTAAATGGTAGTGGATTGTGGGTTTTGGAGAAGATCAGGTGAGTTTCGGGTGGTTTTGGTGGGAATTTCTTAGTTTTTGTTGTTTTTTCTTCTGATGCAGTTCTTGTTTGGGGTGTTTTTGACGTGTTTTGGGGTCTCCGTTGTGTTTTAGTTTGGTTCTTGTTGGTCATCATGGTGAAAAAGTGTAAATTGTGGGTTTTCTAGAACATCGGGTAGGTTTAGGGGGACTTTTGGGGTGGATTCATGGTATATGGGGTTTTCTTCTGTTTTTTTGGGTTGATCCTGTTTTTTGGGGGCTCTTTTTGACGGGTTTTGGGGTCTCTGTTGGGTTTAATTTTGTTCATGTTTGTCATCATGGTTAAAAAGTGTAAATTGTGGGTTTTGGATAACATCGGGTAGGTTTAAGGGGACTTTTGGGGTGGATGTCTGGCTTTGGGGTTTTTCTTTCATTTTTGGTTTTGGTCCTCTTCTTGTTTGGGATGTTTTTGACGTGTTTTGGGGTCTCCGTTGGGTTTCGTTTGGTTCTCGTTAAAAATAAATATAAATGGGATTGGATTGTGGGTTTTGGAGAAGCTCAGGTGAGTTTCGGGTGGTTTTCGAAGGAATTTCATAGTTGCTGTTGTTTTTTCTTCTGATGCAGTTCTTGTTTGTGTTGTTTTTGACGTGTTTTTGGGTGTCCGTTTGGTTTTGTTGAGTTCTCGTTGTTCGTAATGGTAAATGGTAGTGGATTGTGGGTTTTGGAGAAGATCAGGTGAGTTTCGGGTGGTTTTGGTGGGAATTTCTTAGTTTTTGTATTTTTTTTCTTCTGATGCAGTTCTTGTTTGGGGTGTTTTGGACGTGTTTTGGGGTCTCCGTTGTATTTTAGTTGGGTTCTTGTTGGTCATCATGGTGAAAAAGTGTAAATTGTGGGTTTTGGAGAACATCGGGTAGGTTTAGGGGGACTTTTGGGGTGGATCTTTGGCTTTTGGGTTTTTCTTTCATTTTTGGGTTTGATCCTGTTCTTGTTTGGGGTGTTTATGACGTGTTTTGGGGTCTCCGTTGTCTTTTAGTTGGGTTCTTGTTGGTCATCATGGTGAAAAAGTGTAAATTGTGGGTTTTGGAGAACATCACGTAGGCTTATGGGGACTTTAGTGGTGGATTCATGGTATTTGGGGTTTTCTTCTGTTTTTTGCGTTGTTCCTGTTCTTTTTGGGGCTCTTTTTTGACGTGTTTTGTGGTCTCCGTTGGGTTTATTTGGGTTCATGTTGGTCATCATGGTGAAAAAGAGTAAATAGTGGGTTTTGGAGAACATCGGGTAGGTTTAGAGGGACTTTTGGGGTGGATCTTTGGCTTTTGGGTTTTTCTTTCGTTTTTGGGTTTCATCCTGTTCTTGTTTGGGGTTTTGTTGACGTGTTTTGGGGTGTCCGTTTGGTTTCGTTAGGTTCTCGTTTGTCATAAAGGTAAAGGGGACAGGATTGTGGGTTTTGGAGAAGCTCAGGTGAGTTTCGGTTGGTTTTCTTGTGAATTGCTTAGTTTTTGTTGTTTTTTCTTCTGATGCAGTTCTTGTTTGGGGTGTTTTTGACGTGTTTTGGGGTCTCCGTTGTGTTTTAGTTGGGTTCTTGTTGGTCATCATGGTGAAAAAGCGTAAATACTGGGTTTTGGAGAACTTCAGGTAGGCTTATGGGTCTTTAGGGGTGGATTCATGGTATTTGGGGTTTTCTTCTGTTTTTTTTTTTTTTGCGTTGTTCCTGTTCTTTTTGGGGCTCTTTTTGACGTGTTTTGTGGTTCCCGTTGGGTTTGTTTGGGTTCCTGTTGGTCATCATGGTGAAAAAGAGTAAATTGTGGGTTTTGGAGAACATCGGGTAGGTTTAGGGGGACTTTTGTGGTGGATCTTTGGCTTTTGGGTTTTTCTTTCGTTTTTGGGTTTGATCTTGTTCTCGTTTGGGGTGTTTTTGATGTTTTTTTGGGTCTCCGTTGGGTTTCGTTTGATTCTCGTTGGTCGTAAAGATAAATTGGAGTGGATTGTGGGTTTTGGAGAAGATCAGGTGAGTTTCGGGTGGTTTTGGTGGGAATTGCTTAGTTTTTGTTGTTTTTTCGTCTTATGCATTTCTTGTTTGTGGTGTTTTTGACGTGTTTTGGGGTCTCCGTTGGGTTTTATTTGGGTTCATGTTGGTCATCATGGTGAAAAAGCGTAAATACTGGGTTTTGGAGAACTTCAGGTAGGCTTATGGGGCCTTTAGGGGTGGATTCATGGTATATGGGGATTTCTTCTGTTTTTTGGGTTGATCCTGTTCTTTTTGGGGCTCTTTTTGACGCGTTTTGGGGTCTCCGTTTTGTTTTAGTTGGGTTCATGTTGGTTATCATGGTGAAAAAGAGTAAATTGTGGGTTTTGGATAACATCGGGTAGGTTTAGGGGGACTTTTGGGGTGTATCTATGGCTTTGGGTGTTTTCTTTCGTTTTTGGGTTTGATCCTCTTCTTGTTTGGGGCGTTTTTTATGTGTTTTGGTGTCTCCATTGGGTTTCGTTAGGTTCTCGTTGTTCGTAAAGTTAAATTGGAGTGAATTGTGGGTTTTGGAGAAGATCAGGTGAGTTTTGGGTGGTTTTCGTGGGAATTTCTTAGTTTTTGTTGTTTTTTCTTCTGATGCAGTTCTTGTTTGGGGTGTTTTTGACGTGTTTTGGGGGTCTCCGTTGTGTTTTAGTTGGGTTCTTGTTGGTCATCGTGTTGGAAAAGTGTAAATTATTGTTTTTGGAGAACATCAGGTAGGCTTAGGGGGACTTTAGGGGTGGATTCATGGTATATGGGGTTTTCTTCTGTTTTTTGAGTTGATCCTGTTCTTTTGGGGGCTCTTTTTGACGGGTTTTGGGTTCTCCGTTGGGTTTAATTGTGTTCATGTTTGTCATCATGGTTAAAAAGTGTAAATTTTGGGTTTTGGAGAACATCGGGTAGGTTTAGGGGGACTTTTGGGGTGGATGTCTGGCTTTGGGGTTTTTCTTTCATTTTTGGGTTTGATCCTGTTCTTGTTTGGGGTGTTTTTGACGTGTTTTGGGGTCTCCGTTGGGTTTCGTTTGGTTCTCGTTAGAAATAAATATAAATGGGATTGGATTGTGGGTTTTGGAGAAGATCAGGTGAGTTTCGGGTGGTTTTCGAAGGAATTTCATAGTTGTTGTTGTTTTTTCCTCTGATGCAGTTCTTGTTTGTGTTGTTTTTGACGTGTTTTGGGGTGTCCGTTGGGTTTTGTTGAGTTCTCGTTGTTCGTAATGGTAAATGGTAGTGGATTGTTGGTTTTGGAGAAGATCAGGTGAGTATCGGGTGGTTTTGGTGGGAATTTCTTAGTTTTTGTTGTTTTTTCTTCTGATGCAGTTCTTGTTTGGGGTGTTTTTGACGTGTTTTGGGGTCTCCGTTGTGTTTTAGTTTGGTTCTTGTTGGTCATCATGGTGAAAAAGTGTAAATTGTGGGTTTTCTAGAACATCGGGTAGGTTTAGGGGGACTTTTGGGGTGGATTCATGGTATATGGGGTTTTCTTCTGTTTTTTGGGTTGATCCTGTTCTTTTGGGGGCTCTTTTTGACGGGTTTTGGGGTCTCCATTGGGTTTAATTTTGTTCATGTTTGTCATCATGGTTAAAAAGTGTAAATTGTTGGTTTTGGAGAACATCGGGTAGGTTTAAGGGGACTTTTGGGGTGGATGTCTGGCTTTGGGGTTTTTCTTTCATTTTTGGGTTTGATCCTGTTCTTGTTTGGGATGTTTTTGACGTGTTTTGTGGTCTCCGTTGTGTTTCGTTTGGTTCTCGTTAGAAATAAAGATAAATGGGATTGGATTGTGGGTTTTGGAGAAGATCAGGTGAGTTTCGGGTGGTTTTCGAAGGAATTTCATAGTTGTTGTTGTTTTTTCTTCTAATGCAGTTCTTGTTTGGGGTGTTTATGACGTGTTTTGGGGTCTCCGTTGTATTTTGGTTGGGTTCTTGTTGGTCATCATGGTGAAAAAGTGTAAATTGTGGGTTTTGGAGAACATCGGGTAGGTTTAGGGGGACTTTTGGGGTGGATCTTTGGCTTTTGGGTTTTTCTTTCATTTTTGGGTTTGATCCTGTTCTTGTTTCGGGTGTTTCTGACGTGTTTTGGGGTCTCCGTTGGGTTTCGTTAGGTTCTCGTTTGTCATAAAGGTAAAGGGGACAGGATTGTGGGTTTTGGAGAAGATCAGGTGAGTTTCGGTTGGTTTTCTTGTGAATTGCTTAGTTTTTGTTGTTTTTTCTTCTGATGCAGTTCTTGTTTGGGGTGTTTTTGACGTGTTTTGGGGTCTCCGTTGTGTTTTAGTTGGGTTCTTGTTGGTCATCATGGTGAAAAAGCGTAAATACTGGGTTTTGGAGAAGTTCAGGTAGGCTTATGGGTCTTTAGGGGTGGATTCATGGTATTTGGGGTTTTCTTCTGTTTTTTTTTGCGTTGTTCCTGTTCTTTTTGGGGCTCTTTTTGACGTGTTTTTTGGTTCCCGTTGGGTTTGTTTGGGTTCCTGTTGGTCATCATGGTGAAAAAGAGTAAATTGTGGGTTTTGGAGAACATCGGGTAGGTTTAGGGGGACTTTTGTGGTGGATCTTTGGCTTTTGGGTTTTTCTTTCGTTTTTGGGTTTGATCTTGTTCTCGTTTGTGGTGTTTTTGATGGTTTTTTGGGTCTCCGTTGGGTTTCGTTTGATTCTCGTTGGTCGTAAAGTTAAATTGGAGTGGATTGTTGGTTTTGGAGAAGATCAGGTGAGTTTCGGGTGGTTTTGGTGGGAATTGCTTAGTTTTTGTTGTTTTTTCGTCTTATGCATTTCTTGTTTGTGGTGTTTTTGACGTGTTTTGGGGTCTCCGTTGGGTTTTATTTGGGTTCATGTTGGTCATCATGGTGAAAAAGCGTAAATACTGGGTTTTGGAGAACTTCAGGTAGGCTTATGGGGCCTTTAGGGGTGGATTCATGGTATATGGGGATTTCTTCTGTTTTTTGGGTTGATCCTGTTCTTTTTGGGGCTCTTTTTGACGCGTTTTGGGGTCTCCGTTTTGTTTTAGTTGGGTTCATGTTGGTCATCATGGTGAAAAAGAGTAAATTGTGGGTTTTGGAGAACATCGGGTAGGTTTAGGGGGACTTTTGGGGTGTATCTATGGCTTTGGGTGTTTTCTTTCGTTTTTGGGTTTGATCCTCTTCTTGTTTGGGGCGTTTTTTATGTGTTTTGGTGTCTCCATTGGGTTTCGTTAGGTTCTCGTTGTTCGTAAAGTTAAATTGGAGTGGATTGTGGGTTTTGGAGAAGATCAGGTGAGTTTCGGGTTGTTTTCGTGGGAATTTCTTAGTTTTTGTTGTTTTTTCTTCTGATGCAGTTCTTGTTTGGCGTGTTTTTGACTTGTTTTGGTGTCTCCGTTGTGTTTTAGGTGGGTTCTTGTTGGTCATCATGGTGAAAAAGCGTAAATTGTGGGTTTTGGAGAACATCAGGTAGGCTTAGGGGGACTTTAGGGGTGGATTCATGGTATATGGGATTTTCTTCTGTTTTTTGGGTTGATCCTGTTCTTTTGGGGGCTCTTTTTGACGGGTTTTGGGGTCTCCGTTGGGTTTAATTGTGTTCATATTTGTCATCATGGTTAAAAAGTGTAAATTTTGGGTTTTGGAGAACATCGGGTAGGTTTAGGGGGACTTTTGGGGTGGTTGTCTGGCTTTGGGGTTTTTCTTTCATTTTTGGGTTTGATCCTGTTCTTGTTTGGGGTGTTTTTGACGTGTTTTGGGGTCTCCGTTGGGTTTCGTTTGGTTCTCGTTAGAAATAAATATAAATGGGATTGGATTGTGGGTTTTGGAGAAGATCAGGTGAGTTTCGGGTGGTTTTCGAAGGAATTTCATAGTTGTTGTGGTTTTTTTTCTGATGCAGTTCTTGTTTGGGTTGTTTTTGACGTGTTTTGGGGTGTCCGTTGGGTTTTGTTGAGTTCTCGTTGTTCGTAATGGTAAATGGGACTGGATTGTGGGTTTTGGAGAAGATCAGGTGAGTTTCGTGTGGTTTTCGTGGGAATTTCTTAGTTTTTGTTGTTTTTTCGTCTTATGCATTTCTGGTTTGGGGTGTTTTTGACGTGTTTTGGGGTCTCCGTTGGGTTTTATTTGGGTTCATGTTGGTCATCATGGTGAAAAAGCGTAAATACTGGGTTTTGGAGAACTTCAGGTAGGCTTATGGGGCCTTTAGGGGTGGATCTATGGCTTTTGGGTTTTTCTTTCTTGTTTGGGGGTGATCCTTTTATTGTTTGGAGTATTTTTGACGTGATTTGGGTTCTCCATTGGGTTTGGTTGGATTTTCCGTGGTCATCGTGTTGGAAAAGTGTAAATTGTTGGTTTAGGAGAACTTCAGGTAGGCTTAGGGGGACTTTAGGGATGGATTCATGGTATTTGGGATTTTCTTCTGTTTTTTGCGTTGTTCCTGTTCTTTTTGGGGCTCTTTTTGACGTGTTTTGTGGACTCCAATTTGTTTATTTGGGTTCATGTTGGTCGTCATGGTGAAAAAGCGTAAATTGTAGGTTTTGGAGAACATCGGGTAGGTTTAGGGGGACTTTTGAGGTGTATCTATGCCTTTTGGGGTTTTCTTTCGTTTTTGGGTTTGATCCTGATCTTGTTTGGGGTGTTATTTATGTGGTTTGGTATCTCCATTGGGTTTCGTTAGGTTCTCGTTGTTCGTAAAGGTAAAGGGGAGTGGCTTGTGGGTTTTGGAGAAGATCAGGTGAGTTTCGGGTGATTTTCGTGTGAATTGCTTAGTTTTTGTTGTTTTTTCTTCTGATGCAGTTCTTGTTTAGGGTGTTTTTGACGTGTTTTGGGGTCTCCGTTGTGTTTAATTGGGTTCATATTTGTCATCATGGTGAAAAAGTGTAAATTGTGGGTTTTGGAGAACATCGGGTAGGTTTAGGGGGACTTTTGGGTGGATCTTTGGCTTTTGGGTTTTTCTTTCGTTTTTGGGTTTCATCCTGTTCTTGTTTGGGATTTTGTTGACGTGTTTTGGGGTGTCCGTTTGGTTTCGTTTGGTTCTCGTTAGAAATAAATATAAATGGGATTGGATTGTGGGTTTTGGAGAAGATCAGGTGAGTTTCGGGTGGTTTTCGAAGGAATTTCATAGTTGTTGTTGTTTTTTCTTCTGATGCAGTTCTTGTTTGGGGTGTTTTTGACGTGTTTTAGGGTCTTCGTTGTGTTTTAGGTGGGTTCTTGTTGGTCATCATGGTGAAAAAGCGTAAATTGTGGGTTTTGGAGAAGTTCAGGTAGGCTTAGGGGGACTTTAGGGGTGGATTCATGGTATTTGGGGTTTTCTTCTGTTTTTTTTTGCGTTTTTCCTGTTCTTTCTGGGGCTCTTTTTGCCTTTTTTTGTGGTTCCCGTTGGGTTTGTTTGGGTTCCTGTTGGTCATCATGGTGAAAAAGTGTAAATTGTGGGTTTTGGAGAACATCGGGTAGGTTTAGGGGGACTTTTGGGGTGGATCTTTGGCTTTTGGGTTTTTCTTTCATTTTTGGGTTTGATCCTGTTCTTGTTTGGGGTGTTTATGACGTGTTTTGGGGTCTTCGTTTTGTTTTAGTTGGGTTCTTGTTGGTCATCATGGTGAAAAATTGTAAATTGTGGGTTTTGGAGAACTTCAGGTAGGCTTAGGGGGACATTAGGTGTGGATTCATGGTGTTTGGGATTTTCTTCTGTTTTTTGCGTTGTTCCTGTTCTTTTTGGGGCTCTTTTTGACGTGTTTTGTGGTTCCCGTTGGGTTTGTTTGGGTTCCTGTTGGTCATCATGGTGAAAAAGTGTAAATTGTGGGTTTTGGAGAACATCGGGTAGGTTTAGGGGGACTTTTGGGGTGGATCTTTGGCTTTTGGGTTTTTCTTTCGTTTTTGGGATGATCCTGTTCTTGTTTGGGTTGTTTTTGACGTGTTTTTGGATCTCCGTTGTGTTTCGTTTTGTTCTCGTTGGTCGTAAAGCTAAATGGGAAGGGATAGTGGGTTTTGGAGAATATCAGGTGAGTTTCGTGTGTTTTTCGTAGGAATTTCTTAGTTTTTGTTGTTTTTTCTTCTGATGCAGTTTTTGTTTGGCGTGTTTTTGACGTGTTTTGGCGTCTCCGTTTTGTTTTAGTTGAGTTCTTGTTAGTCACTGTTTTGGAAAATTGTAAATTATATTTTTTGGAGAACATCAGGTAGGCTTAGTAGGGCTTTAGGGTTGGATTCATGGTATATGTGGTTTTCTTCTTGTTTTTTGGGTCGATCCTGTTCATTTTGGGACTCTTTTTGACGTGTTTTGTGGTCTCCGTTTTGTTTAGTTGGGTTCATGTTTGTCATCATGTTGAAAAAGTGTAAATTGTGGGTTTTGGAGAACATCGGGTAGGTTTAGGGGGACTTTTGTGGTGGATCTTTGGCTTTTGGGTTTTTCTTTCGTTTTTGGGTTTGATCTTGTTCTCGTTTGTGGTGTTTTTGATGGTTTTTTGGGTCTCCGTTGGGTTTCGTTTGATTCTCGTTGGTCGTAAAGTTAAATTGGAGTGGATTGTGGGTTTTGGAGAAGATCAGGTGAGTTTCGGGTGGTTTTGGTGGGAATTGCTTAGTTTTTGTTGTTTTTTCGTCTTATGCATTTCTTGTTTGGGGTGTTTTTGACGTGTTTTGGGGTCTCCGTTGGGTTTTATTTGGGTTCATGTTGGTCATCATGGTGAAAAAGCGTAAATACTGGGTTTTGGAGAACTTCAGGTAGGCTTATGGGGCCTTTAGGGGTGGATTCATGGTATATGGGGATTTCTTCTGTTTTTTGGGTTGATCCTGTTCTTTTTGGGGCTCTTTTTGACGCGTTTTGGGGTCTCCGTTTTGTTTTAGTTGGGTTCTGGATGGTCATCATGGTGAAAAAGAGTAAATTGTGGGTTTTGGAGAACATCGGGTAGGTTTAGAGGGACTTTTGGGGTGGATCTATGGCTTTGGGTGTTTTCTTTCGTTTTTGGGTTTGATCCTCTTCTTGTTTGGGGCGTTTTTTATGTGTTTTGGTGTCTCCATTGGGTTTCGTTAGGTTCTCGTTTTTCGTAAAGTTAAATTGGAGTGGATTGTGGGTTTTGGAGAAGATCAGGTGAGTTTCGGGTTGTTTTCGTGGGAATTTCTTAGTTTTTGTTGTTTTTTCTTCTGATGCAGTTCTTGTTTGGGGTGTTTTTGACGTGTTTTGGGGTCTCCGTTGTGTTTTAGTTGGGTTCTTGTTGGTCATCGTGTTGGAAAAGTGTAAATTATGGTTTTTGGAGAACATCAGGTAGGCTTAGGGGGACTTTAGGGGTGGATTGATGGTATATGGGATTTTCTTCTGTTTTTTGGGTTGATCCTTTTCATTTTGGGACTCTTTTTGACGTGTTTTGGGGTCTCCTTTCGGTTTATTTGGGTTCATGTTTGTCATCATGGTGAAAAAGTGTAAATTGTGGGTTTTGGAGAAGTTCAGGTAGGCTTAGGGGGACTTTAGGGGTGGATTCATGGTATTTGGGGTTTTCTTCTGTTTTTTTTTGCGTTTTTCCTGTTCTTTCTGGGGCTCTTTTTGCGTTTTTTTGTGGTTCCCGTTGGGTTTGTTTGGGTTCCTGTTGGTCATCATGGTGAAAAAGAGTAAATTGTGGGTTTTGGAGAACATCGGGTAGGTTTAGGGGGACTTTTGTGGTGGATCTTTGGCTTTTGGGTTTTTCTTTCATTTTTGGGTTTGATCCTGTTCTTGTTTGGGGTGTTTATGACGTGTTTTGGGGTCTCCTTTTTGTTTTAGTTGGGTTCTTGTTGGTCATCATGGTGAAAAAGTGTAAATTGTGGGTTTTGGAGAACTTCAGGTAGGCTTAGGGGGACTTTAGGGATGGATTCATGGTGTTTGGGGTTTTCTTCTGTTTTTTTTGCGTTGTTCCTGTTCTTTTTGGTGCTCTTTTTGACGTGTTTTGTGGTCTCCGTTCGGTTTATTTGGGTTCATGTTGTTCATCATGGTGAAAAAGTGTAAATTGTGGGTTTTGGAGAACATCGGGTAGGTTTAGAGGGACTTTTGGGGTGGGTCTTTGGCTTTTGGGTTTTTCTTTCGTTTTTGGGATGATCCTGTTCTTGTTTGGGGTTTTGTTGACATGTTTTGGGGTCTCCGTTGTGTTTTCGTTGGTTTCTCGTTAGTCGTAAATATAAATGGTAGTGGATTGTGGGTTTTGGAGAAGATCAGGTGAGTTTTGGGTGGTTTTCGTGGGAATTGCTTAGTTGTTGTTGTTTTTTCTTCTGATGCAGTTCTTGTTTGGGGTGTTTTTGACGTGTTTTGGGGTCTCCGTTGGGTTTTAGTTGGGTTCTTGTTGGTCATCATGGTGAAAAAGTGTATATTGTGGGTTTTGGAGAATTTCAGGTAGGCTTATGGGGACTTTAGGGGTGGTTTCATGGTATTTGGGATTTTCTTCTGTTTTTTGCGTTTTTCCTGTTCTTTCTGGGGCTCTTTTTGACGTGTTTTGTGGTCTCCGTTGGGTTTATTTGGGTTCATGTTGGTCATCATGTTGAAAAAGTGTAAATTTTGGGTTTTGGAGAACATCGAGTAGGTTTAGGGGGACCTTTGGGGTGGATCTTTTGCTTTTGGGTTTTTCTTTCGTTTTTGGGTTTGATCCTCTTCTTGTTTGAGTAGTTTTTGACGTGTTTAGGTTCTCCGTTGGGTTTTCCTTGGGTTCTCGTTAGTCGTAAATATAAATGGTTGTGGATTGTGGGTTTTGGAGAAGATCAGGTGAGTTTCGGGTGGTTTTGGTGGGAATTTCTTAGTTTTTGTTGTTTTTTCTTCTGATGCAGTTCTTGTTTGTTTTGTTTTTTGACGTGTTTTGGGGTCTCCGTTGTGTTTTATTTGGGTTCTTGTTGGTCATCATGGTGAAAAAGTGTATATTGTGGGTTTTGGAGAATTTCAGGTAGGCTTATGGGGACTTTAGGGGTGGTTTCATGGTATTTGGGATTTTCTTCTGTTTTTTGCATTGTTCCTCTTCTTTTTGGGGCTCTTTTTGACGTGTTTTGTGGTCTCCGTTGGGTTTATTTGGGTTCATGTTGGTCATCATGTTGAAAAAGTGTAAATTTTGGGTTTTGGAGAACATCGAGTAGGTTTAGGGGGACCTTTGGGGTGGATCTTTGGCTTTTGGGTTTTTCTTTCGTTTTTGGGTTTGATCCTCTTCTTGTTTGAGTAGTTGTTGACGTTTTTAGGGTCTCCGTTGGGTTTTCCTTGGGTTCTCGTTAGTCGTAAATATAAATGGTTGTGGATTGTGGGTTTTGGAGAAGATCAGGTGAGATTCGGGTGGTTTTCTTGTGAATTGCTTAGTTTCTGATGTTTTTTCTTCTGATGCAGTTCTTGTTTGGGGTGTTTTTGACGTGTTTTGGGGTCTCCGTTGTGTTTTAGTTTGGTTCTTGTTGGTCATCATGGTGAAAAAGTGTAAATTGTGGGTTTTCTACAACATCGGGTAGGTTTAGGGGGACTTTTGGGGTGGATTCATGGTATATGGGGTTTTCTTCTGTTTTTTGGGTTGATCCTGTTCTTTTGGGGGCTCTTTTTGACGGGTTTTGGGGTCTCCATTGGGTTTAATTTTGTTCATGTTTGTCATCATGGTTAAAAAGTGTAAATTGTTGGTTTTGGAGAACATCGGGTAGGTTTAAGGGGACTTTTGGGGTGGATGTCTGGCTTTGGGGTTTTTCTTTCATTTTTGGGTTTGATCCTGTTCTTGTTTGGGATGTTTTTGACGTGTTTTGTGGTCTCCGTTGTGTTTCGTTTGGTTCTCGTTAGAAATAAATATAAATGGGATTGGATTGTGGGTTTTGGAGAAGATCAGGTGAGTTTCGGGTGGTTTTCGAAGGAATTTCATAGTTGTTGTTGTTTTTTCTTCTAATGCAGTTCTTGTTTGGGGTGTTTATGACGTGTTTTGGGGTCTCCGTTGTATTTTGGTTGGGTTCTTGTTGGTCATCATGGTGAAAAAGTGTAAATTGTGGGTTTTGGAGAACATCGGGTAGGTTTAGGGGGACTTTTGGGGTGGATCTTTGGCTTTTGGGTTTTTCTTTCATTTTTGGGTTTGATCCTGTTCTTGTTTCGGGTGTTTCTGACGTGTTTTGGGGTCTCCGTTGGGTTTCGTTAGGTTCTCGTTTGTCATAAAGGTAAAGGGGACAGGATTGTGGGTTTTGGAGAAGATCAGGTGAGTTTCGGTTGGTTTTCTTGTGAATTGCTTAGTTTTTGTTGTTTTTTCTTCTGATGCAGTTCTTGTTTGGGGTGTTTTTGACGTGTTTTGGGGTCTCCGTTGTGTTTTAGTTGGGTTCTTGTTGGTCATCATGGTGAAAAAGCGTAAATACTGGGTTTTGGAGAAGTTCAGGTAGGCTTATGGGTCTTTAGGGGTGGATTCATGGTATTTGGGGTTTTCTTCTGTTTTTTTTTGCGTTGTTCCTGTTCTTTTTGGGGCTCTTTTTGACGTGTTTTTTGGTTCCCGTTGGGTTTGTTTGGGTTCCTGTTGGTCATCATGGTGAAAAAGAGTAAATTGTGGGTTTTGGAGAACATCGGGTAGGTTTAGGGGGACTTTTGTGGTGGATCTTTGGCTTTTGGGTTTTTCTTTCGTTTTTGGGTTTGATCTTGTTCTCGTTTGTGGTGTTTTTGATGGTTTTTTGGGTCTCCGTTGGGTTTCGTTTGATTCTCGTTGGTCGTAAAGTTAAATTGGAGTGGATTGTTGGTTTTGGAGAAGATCAGGTGAGTTTCGGGTGGTTTTGGTGGGAATTGCTTAGTTTTTGTTGTTTTTTCGTCTTATGCATTTCTTGTTTGTGGTGTTTTTGACGTGTTTTGGGGTCTCCGTTGGGTTTTATTTGGGTTCATGTTGGTCATCATGGTGAAAAAGCGTAAATACTGGGTTTTGGAGAACTTCAGGTAGGCTTATGGGGCCTTTAGGGGTGGATTCATGGTATATGGGGATTTCTTCTGTTTTTTGGGTTGATCCTGTTCTTTTTGGGGCTCTTTTTGACGCGTTTTGGGGTCTCCGTTTTGTTTTAGTTGGGTTCATGTTGGTCATCATGGTGAAAAAGAGTAAATTGTGGGTTTTGGAGAACATCGGGTAGGTTTAGGGGGACTTTTGGGGTGTATCTATGGCTTTGGGTGTTTTCTTTCGTTTTTGGGTTTGATCCTCTTCTTGTTTGGGGCGTTTTTTATGTGTTTTGGTGTCTCCATTGGGTTTCGTTAGGTTCTCGTTGTTCGTAAAGTTAAATTGGAGTGGATTGTGGGTTTTGGAGAAGATCAGGTGAGTTTCGGGTTGTTTTCGTGGGAATTTCTTAGTTTTTGTTGTTTTTTCTTCTGATGCAGTTCTTGTTTGGCGTGTTTTTACTTGTTTTGGTGTCTCCGTTGTGTTTTAGGTGGGTTCTTGTTGGTCATCATGGTGAAAAAGCGTAAATTGTGGGTTTTGGAGAACATCAGGTAGGCTTAGGGGGACTTTAGGGGTGGATTCATGGTATATGGGATTTTCTTCTGTTTTTTGGGTTGATCCTGTTCTTTTGGGGGCTCTTTTTGACGGGTTTTGGGGTCTCCGTTGGGTTTAATTGTGTTCATATTTGTCATCATGGTTAAAAAGTGTAAATTTTGGGTTTTGGAGAACATCGGGTAGGTTTAGGGGGACTTTTGGGGTGGTTGTCTGGCTTTGGGGTTTTTCTTTCATTTTTGGGTTTGATCCTGTTCTTGTTTGGGGTGTTTTTGACGTGTTTTGGGGTCTCCGTTGGGTTTCGTTTGGTTCTCGTTAGAAATAAATATAAATGGGATTGGATTGTGGGTTTTGGAGAAGATCAGGTGAGTTTCGGGTGGTTTTCGAAGGAATTTCATAGTTGTTGTGGTTTTTTTTCTGATGCAGTTCTTGTTTGGGTTGTTTTTGACGTGTTTTGGGGTGTCCGTTGGGTTTTGTTGAGTTCTCGTTGTTCGTAATGGTAAATGGGACTGGATTGTGGGTTTTGGAGAAGATCAGGTGAGTTTCGTGTGGTTTTCGTGGGAATTTCTTAGTTTTTGTTGTTTTTTCGTCTTATGCATTTCTGGTTTGGGGTGTTTTTGACGTGTTTTGGGGTCTCCGTTGGGTTTTATTTGGGTTCATGTTGGTCATCATGGTGAAAAAGCGTAAATACTGGGTTTTGGAGAACTTCAGGTAGGCTTATGGGGCCTTTAGGGGTGGATCTATGGCTTTTGGGTTTTTCTTTCTTGTTTGGGGGTGATCCTTTTATTGTTTGGAGTATTTTTGACGTGATTTGGGTTCTCCATTGGGTTTGGTTGGATTTTCCGTGGTCATCGTGTTGGAAAAGTGTAAATTGTTGGTTTAGGAGAACTTCAGGTAGGCTTAGGGGGACTTTAGGGATGGATTCATGGTATTTGGGATTTTCTTCTGTTTTTTGCGTTGTTCCTGTTCTTTTTGGGGCTCTTTTTGACGTGTTTTGTGGACTCCAATTTGTTTATTTGGGTTCATGTTGGTCGTCATGGTGAAAAAGCGTAAATTGTAGGTTTTGGAGAACATCGGGTAGGTTTAGGGGGACTTTTGAGGTGTATCTATGCCTTTTGGGGTTTTCTTTCGTTTTTGGGTTTGATCCTGATCTTGTTTGGGGTGTTATTTATGTGGTTTGGTATCTCCATTGGGTTTCGTTAGGTTCTCGTTGTTCGTAAAGGTAAAGGGGAGTGGCTTGTGGGTTTTGGAGAAGATCAGGTGAGTTTCGGGTGATTTTCGTGTGAATTGCTTAGTTTTTGTTGTTTTTTCTTCTGATGCAGTTCTTGTTTAGGGTGTTTTTGACGTGTTTTGGGGTCTCCGTTGTGTTTAATTGGGTTCATATTTGTCATCATGGTGAAAAAGTGTAAATTGTGGGTTTTGGAGAACATCGGGTAGGTTTAGGGGGACTTTTGGGTGGATCTTTGGCTTTTGGGTTTTTCTTTCGTTTTTGGGTTTCATCCTGTTCTTGTTTGGGATTTTGTTGACGTGTTTTGGGGTGTCCGTTTGGTTTCGTTTGGTTCTCGTTAGAAATAAATATAAATGGGATTGGATTGTGGGTTTTGGAGAAGATCAGGTGAGTTTCGGGTGGTTTTCGAAGGAATTTCATAGTTGTTGTTGTTTTTTCTTCTGATGCAGTTCCTGTTTGGGGTGTTTTTGACGTGTTTTAGGGTCTTCGTTGTGTTTTAGGTGGGTTCTTGTTGGTCATCATGGTGAAAAAGCGTAAATTGTGGGTTTTGGAGAAGTTCAGGTAGGCTTAGGGGGACTTTAGGGGTGGATTCATGGTATTTGGGGTTTTCTTCTGTTTTTTTTTGCGTTTTTCCTGTTCTTTCTGGGGCTCTTTTTGCCTTTTTTTGTGGTTCCCGTTGGGTTTGTTTGGGTTCCTGTTGGTCATCATGGTGAAAAAGTGTAAATTGTGGGTTTTGGAGAACATCGGGTAGGTTTAGGGGGACTTTTGGGGTGGATCTTTGGCTTTTGGGTTTTTCTTTCATTTTTGGGTTTGATCCTGTTCTTGTTTGGGGTGTTTATGACGTGTTTTGGGGTCTTCGTTTTGTTTTAGTTGGGTTCTTGTTGGTCATCATGGTGAAAAATTGTAAATTGTGGGTTTTGGAGAACTTCAGGTAGGCTTAGGGGGACATTAGGTGTGGATTCATGGTGTTTGGGATTTTCTTCTGTTTTTTGCGTTGTTCCTGTTCTTTTTGGGGCTCTTTTTGACGTGTTTTGTGGTTCCCGTTGGGTTTGTTTGGGTTCCTGTTGGTCATCATGGTGAAAAAGTGTAAATTGTGGGTTTTGGAGAACATCGGGTAGGTTTAGGGGGACTTTTGGGGTGGATCTTTGGCTTTTGGGTTTTTCTTTCGTTTTTGGGATGATCCTGTTCTTGTTTGGGTTGTTTTTGACGTGTTTTTGGATCTCCGTTGTGTTTCGTTTTGTTCTCGTTGGTCGTAAAGCTAAATGGGAAGGGATAGTGGGTTTTGGAGAATATCAGGTGAGTTTCGTGTGTTTTTCGTAGGAATTTCTTAGTTTTTGTTGTTTTTTCTTCTGATGCAGTTTTTGTTTGGCGTGTTTTTGACGTGTTTTGGGGTCTCCGTTGGGTTTTATTTGGGTTCATGTTGGTCATCATGGTGAAAAAGCGTAAATACTGGGTTTTGGAGAACTTCAGGTAGGCTTATGGGGCCTTTAGGGGTGGATTCATGGTATATGGGGATTTCTTCTGTTTTTTGGGTTGATCCTGTTCTTTTTGGGGCTCTTTTTGACGCGTTTTGGGGTCTCCGTTTTGTTTTAGTTGGGTTCTGGATGGTCATCATGGTGAAAAAGAGTAAATTGTGGGTTTTGGAGAACATCGGGTAGGTTTAGAGGGACTTTTGGGGTGGATCTATGGCTTTGGGTGTTTTCTTTCGTTTTTGGGTTTGATCCTCTTCTTGTTTGGGGCGTTTTTTATGTGTTTTGGTGTCTCCATTGGGTTTCGTTAGGTTCTCGTTTTTCGTAAAGTTAAATTGGAGTGGATTGTGGGTTTTGGAGAAGATCAGGTGAGTTTCGGGTTGTTTTCGTGGGAATTTCTTAGTTTTTGTTGTTTTTTCTTCTGATGCAGTTCTTGTTTGGGGTGTTTTTGACGTGTTTTGGGGTCTCCGTTGTGTTTTAGTTGGGTTCTTGTTGGTCATCGTGTTGGAAAAGTGTAAATTATGGTTTTTGGAGAACATCAGGTAGGCTTAGGGGGACTTTAGGGGTGGATTGATGGTATATGGGATTTTCTTCTGTTTTTTGGGTTGATCCTTTTCATTTTGGGACTCTTTTTGACGTGTTTTGGGGTCTCCTTTCGGTTTATTTGGGTTCATGTTTGTCATCATGGTGAAAAAGTGTAAATTGTGGGTTTTGGAGAAGTTCAGGTAGGCTTAGGGGGACTTTAGGGGTGGATTCATGGTATTTGGGGTTTTCTTCTGTTTTTTTTTGCGTTTTTCCTGTTCTTTCTGGGGCTCTTTTTGCGTTTTTTTGTGGTTCCCGTTGGGTTTGTTTGGGTTCCTGTTGGTCATCATGGTGAAAAAGAGTAAATTGTGGGTTTTGGAGAACATCGGGTAGGTTTAGGGGGACTTTTGTGGTGGATCTTTGGCTTTTGGGTTTTTCTTTCATTTTTGGGTTTGATCCTGTTCTTGTTTGGGGTGTTTATGACGTGTTTTGGGGTCTCCTTTTTGTTTTAGTTGGGTTCTTGTTGGTCATCATGGTGAAAAAGTGTAAATTGTGGGTTTTGGAGAACTTCAGGTAGGCTTAGGGGGACTTTAGGGATGGATTCATGGTGTTTGGGGTTTTCTTCTGTTTTTTTTGCGTTGTTCCTGTTCTTTTTGGTGCTCTTTTTGACGTGTTTTGTGGTCTCCGTTCGGTTTATTTGGGTTCATGTTGTTCATCATGGTGAAAAAGTGTAAATTGTGGGTTTTGGAGAACATCGGGTAGGTTTAGAGGGACTTTTGGGGTGGGTCTTTGGCTTTTGGGTTTTTCTTTCGTTTTTGGGATGATCCTGTTCTTGTTTGGGGTTTTGTTGACATGTTTTGGGGTCTCCGTTGTGTTTTCGTTGGTTTCTCGTTAGTCGTAAATATAAATGGTAGTGGATTGTGGGTTTTGGAGAAGATCAGGTGAGTTTTGGGTGGTTTTCGTGGGAATTGCTTAGTTGTTGTTGTTTTTTCTTCTGATGCAGTTCTTGTTTGGGGTGTTTTTGACGTGTTTTGGGGTCTCCGTTGGGTTTTAGTTGGGTTCTTGTTGGTCATCATGGTGAAAAAGTGTATATTGTGGGTTTTGGAGAATTTCAGGTAGGCTTATGGGGACTTTAGGGGTGGTTTCATGGTATTTGGGATTTTCTTCTGTTTTTTGCATTGTTCCTCTTCTTTTTGGGGCTCTTTTTGACGTGTTTTGTGGTCTCCGTTGGGTTTATTTGGGTTCATGTTGGTCATCATGTTGAAAAAGTGTAAATTTTGGGTTTTGGAGAACATCGAGTAGGTTTAGGGGGACCTTTGGGGTGGATCTTTTGCTTTTGGGTTTTTCTTTCGTTTTTGGGTTTGATCCTCTTCTTGTTTGAGTAGTTTTTGACGTGTTTAGGTTCTCCGTTGGGTTTTCCTTGGGTTCTCGTTAGTCGTAAATATAAATGGTTGTGGATTGTGGGTTTTGGAGAAGATCAGGTGAGTTTCGGGTGGTTTTGGTGGGAATTTCTTAGTTTTTGTTGTTTTTTCTTCTGATGCAGTTCTTGTTTGTTTTGTTTTTTGACGTGTTTTGGGGTCTCCGTTGTGTTTTATTTGGGTTCTTGTTGGTCATCATGGTGAAAAAGTGTATATTGTGGGTTTTGGAGAATTTCAGGTAGGCTTATGGGGACTTTAGGGGTGGTTTCATGGTATTTGGGATTTTCTTCTGTTTTTTGCATTGTTCCTCTTCTTTTTGGGGCTCTTTTTGACGTGTTTTGTGGTCTCCGTTGGGTTTATTTGGGTTCATGTTGGTCATCATGTTGAAAAAGTGTAAATTTTGGGTTTTGGAGAACATCGAGTAGGTTTAGGGGGACCTTTGGGGTGGATCTTTGGCTTTTGGGTTTTTCTTTCGTTTTTGGGTTTGATCCTCTTCTTGTTTGAGTAGTTGTTGACGTTTTTAGGGTCTCCGTTGGGTTTTCCTTGGGTTCTCGTTAGTCGTAAATATAAATGGTTGTGGATTGTGGGTTTTGGAGAAGATCAGGTGAGATTCGGGTGGTTTTCTTGTGAATTGCTTAGTTTCTGATGTTTTTTCTTCTGATGCAGTTCTTGTTTGGGGTGTTTTTGACGTGTTTTTGGGTCTCCGTTTGGTTTCGTTTGATTCTCGTTAGAAATAAATATAAATGGGTGTGGATTGTACGTTTTGGAGAAGATCAGGTGACTTTCGCGTTGTTTTTGTGGGAATTTCTTAGTTTTTGTTGTTTTTTCTTCTGATGCAGTTCTTCTTTGAGGTGTTTTTGACGTGTTTTTGGGTCTCTGTTTGGTTTTAGTTGGGTTCATGTTGGTCATCGTGTTGGAAAATTCTAAATTGTGGTTTTTGGAGAATATCAGGTAGGTTTAGGGTGCTTTTGGGGTGGATCTATGTTTTTTGGTGAATTTCTTTCAGTCTTGGGTGTGATCCTGTTCTTTTTGGGGCTCTTTTTGACGTGTTTTGGGGTCTCCGTTGAGTTTTAGTTGGGTTCATGTTGGTTGTCGTGGTGAGAAAGTTTAAATTGTGGGTTTTGGAGAACATCGGGTAGGTTTAGGGGTACTTTTGGGGTGGATCTTTGGCTTTTGGGTTTTTCTTTCATTTTTGGGTTTGATCCTGTTCTTGTTTCAGGTGTTTCTGACGTGTTTTGGTGTGTCCGTTGGGTTTCGTTAGGTTCTCGTTTGTCATAAAGTTAAAGAGGACAGGATTGTGGGTTTTGGAGAAGATCAGGTGAGTTTCGGTTGGTTTTCTTGTGAATTGCTTAGTTTTTGTTGTTTTTTCTTCTGATGCAGTTCTTGTTTGGGGTGTTTTTGACGTGTTTTGGGGTCTCCGTTGTGTTTTAGTTGGGTTCTTGTTGGTCATCATGGTGAAAAAGCGTAAATACTGGGTTTTGGAGAAGTTCAGGTAGGCTTATGGGTCTTTAGGGGTGGATTCATGGTATTTGGGGTTTTCTTCTGTTTTTTTTTTGCGTTGTTCCTGTTCTTTTTGGGGCTCTTTTTGACGTGCTTTGTGGTTCCCGTTGGGTTTGTTTGGGTTCCTGTTGGTCATCATGGTGAAAAAGAGTAAATTGTGGGTTTTGGAGAACATCGGGTAGGTTTAGAGGGACTTTTGGCGTGGATCTTTGGCTTTTGGGTTTTTCTTTCATTTTTAGGGGGTGATCTTGTTCTTGTTTGGGGTGGTTTTGATGGTTTTTTGGGTCTCCGTTGGGTTTCGTTTGATTCTCGTTGGTCGTAAAGATAAATGGGAAGGGATTGTGGGTTTTGGAGAAGAACAGGTGAGTTTCGGGTGGTTTTCTTGTGAATTGCTTAGTTTCTGATGTTTTTTCGTCTTATGCATTTCTTGTTTGGGGTGTTTTTGACGTGTTTTGGGGTCTCCGTTGGGTTTTATTTGGGTTCATGTTGGTCATCATGGTGAAAAAGCGTAAATACTGGGTTTTGGAGAGCCTCAGGTAGGCTTATGGGGCCTTTAGGGGTGGATTCATGGTATATGGGGATTTCTTCTGTTTTTTGGGTTGATCCTGTTCTTTTTGGGGCTCTTTTTGACGCGTTTTGGGGTCTCCGTTGGGTTTAATTGTGTTCACGTTTGTCATCATGGTTAAAAAGTGTAAATTGTGGGTTTTGGAGAACATCGGGTAGGTTTAGGGGGATTTTTGGGGTGGATGTCTGGCTTTGGGGTTTTTCTTTCATTTTTGGGTTTGATCCTGTTCTTGTTTGGGGTGTTTTTGACGTGTTTTGGGGTCTCCGTTGGGTTTCGTTTGGTTCTCGTTAGAAATAAATATAAATGGGATTGGATTGTGGGTTTTGGAGAAGCTCAGGTGAGTTTCGGGTGGTTTTCGAAGGAATTTCATAGTTGTTGTTGTTTTTTCTTCTGATGCAGTTCTTGTTTGGGTTGTTTTTGACGTGTTTTGGGGTGTCCGTTGGGTTTTGTTGAGTTCTCGTTGTTCGTAATGGTAAATGGTAGTGGATTGTGGGTTTTGGAGAAGATCAGGTGAGTTTCGGGTGGTTTTGGTGGGAATTTCTTAGTTTTTGTATTTTTTTTCTTCTGATGCAGTTCTTGTTTGGGGTGTTTTTGACGTGTTTTGGGGTCTCCGTTGTATTTTAGTTGGGTTCTTGTTGGTCATCATGGTGAAAAAGTGTAAATTGTGGGTTTTGGAGAACATCGGGTAGGTTTAGGGGGACTTTTGGGGTGGATCTTTGGCTTTTGGGTTTTTCTTTCATTTTTGGGTTTGATCCTGTTCTTGTTTGGGGTGTTTATGACGTGTTTTGGGGTCTCCGTTGTCTTTTAGTTGGGTTCTTGTTGGTCATCATGGTGAAAAAGCGTAAATACTGGGTTTTGGAGAAGTTCAGGTAGGCTTATGGGTCTTTAGGGTTGGATTCATGGTATTTGGGGTTTTCTTCTGTTTTTTGCGTTGTTCCTGTTCTTTTTGGGGCTCTTTTTTGACGTGTTTTGTGGTCTCCGTTGGGTTTATTTGGGTTCATGTTGGTCATCATGGTGAAAAAAGTAAATAGTGGGTTTTGGAGAACATCGGGTAGGTTTAGAGGGACTTTTGGGGTGGATCTTTGGCTTTTGGGTTTTTCTTTCGTTTTTGGGTTTCATCCTGTTCTTGTTTGGGGTTTTGTTGACGTGTTTTGGGGTGTCCGTTTGGTTTCGTTAGGTTCTCGTTTGTCATAAAGGTAAAGGGGACAGGATTGTGGGTTTTGGAGAAGCTCAGGTGAGTTTCGGTTGGTTTTCTTGTGAATTGCTTAGTTTTTGTTGTTTTTTCTTCTGATGCAGTTCTTGTTTGGGGTGTTTTTGACGTGTTTTGGGGTCTCCGTTGTGTTTTAGTTGGGTTCTTGTTGGTCATCATGGTGAAAAAGCGTAAATACTGGGTTTTGGAGAAGTTCAGGTAGGCTTATGGGTCTTTAGGGGTGGATTCATGGTATTTGGGGTTTTCTTCTGTTTTTTTTTTTTGCGTTGTTCCTGTTCTTTTTGGGGCACTTTTTGACATGTTTTGTGGTTCCCGTTGAGTTTGTTTGGGTTCCTGTTGGTCATCATGGTGAAAAAGAGTAAATTGTGGGTTTTGGAGAACATCGGATAGGTTTAGGGGGACTTTTGTGGTGGATCTTTGGCTTTTGGGTTTTTCTTTCATTTTTGGGTTTGATCCTGTTCTTGTTTGGGGTGTTTCTGACGTGTTTTGGGGTCTCCGATGTGTTTTAGTTGGGTTCTTGTTGGTCATCATAGTGAAAAAGTGTAAATAGTGGGTTTTGGAGAACATTGGGTAGGTTTAGAGGGACTTTTGGGGTGGATCTTTGGCTTTTGGGTTTTTCTTTCTTTTTTGGGTTTCATCCTGTTCTTGTTTGGGGTGTTTATGACGTGTTTTGGGGTGTCCGTTTGGTTTCGTTAGGTTCTCGTTTGTCATAAAGGTAAAGGGGACTGGATTGTGGGTTTTGGAGAAGATCAGGTGAGTTTCGGGTGGTTTTCTTGTGAATTGCTTAGTTTTTGTTGTATTTTCGTCTTATGCATTTCTTGTTTGGGGTGTTTTTGACGTGTTTTGGGGTGTCCGTTGTGTTTTAGTTGGGTTCTTGTTGGTCATCATGGTGAAAAAGCGTAAATACTGGGTTTTGGAGAAGTTCAGGTAGGCTTATGGGTCTTTAGGGTTGGATTCATGGTATTTGGGGTTTTCTTCTGTTTTTTTTTTGCGTTGTTCCTGTTCTTTTTGGGGCTCTTTTTGACGTGTTTTGTGGTTCCTGTTGGGTTTGTTTGGGTTCCTGTTGGTCATCATGATGAAAAAGAGTAAATTGTGGGTTTTGGAGAACATCGGGTAGGTTTAGAGGGACTTTTGGGGTGGATCTTTGGCTTTTGGTTTGTCTTTCGTTTTTGGGTTTGATCTTGTTCTTGTTTGGGGTGTTTTTGATGGTTTTTTGGGTCTCCGTTGTGTTTCGTTTGATTCTCGTTGGTCGTAAAGATAAATGGGAAGGGATTGTGGTTTTTGGAGAAGATCAGGTGAGTTTCGGGCGGTTTTCTTGTGAATTGCTTAGTTTCTGATGTTTTTTCGTCTTATGCATTTCTTGTTTGGGGTGTTTTTGACGTGTTTTGGGGTCTCCGTTGGGTTTTATTTGGGTTCATGTTGGTCATCATGGTGAAAAAGCGTAAATACTGGGTTTTGGAGAACTTCAGGTAGGCTTATGGGGCCTTTAGGGGTGGATTCATGGTATATGGGGATTTCTTCTGTTTTTTGGGTTGATCCTGTTTTTTTGGGGCTCTTTTTGATGCGTTTTGGGGTCTCCGTTTTGTTTTAGTTGGGTTCTTGTTGGTTATCATGGTGAAAAATTGTAAATTGTGGGTTTTGGAGAACATCGGGTAGGTTTAGGGGGACTTTTGGGGTGTATCTATGGCTTTGGGTGTTTTCTTTCGTTTTTGGGTTTGATCCTCTTCTTGTTTGGGGCGTTTTTTATGTGTTTTGGTGTCTCCATTAGGTTTCGTTAGGTTCTCGTTGTTCGTAAAGGTAAATTGGAGTGGATTGTGGGTTTTGGAGAAGATCAGGTGAGTTTCGGGTGGTTTTCGTGGGAATTTCTTAGTTTTTGTTGTTTTTTCTTCTGATACAGTTCTTGTTTGGCATGTTTTTGACGTGTTTTTGGGTCTCCGTTGTGTTTTAGTTGGGTTCTTGTTGGTCATCGTGTTGGAAAAGTGTAAATTATGGTTTTTGGAGAACATCAGGTAGGCTTAGGGGGACTTTAGGGGTGGATTCATGGTATATGGGGTTTTCTTCTGTTTTTTGTGTTCATCCTGTTTTTTTGGGGGCTCTTTTGACGGGTTTTGGGGTCTCCGTTGGGTTTAATTGTGTTCATGTTTGTCATCATGTTTAAAAAGTGTAAATTGTGGGTTTTGGAGAACATCGGGTAGGTTTAGGGGGACTTTTGGGGTGGATCTTTGGCTTTTGTGTTTTTCTTTCGTTTTTGGGGTGATCTTTTTCTTGTTGGGGTGTTTTTGATGTTTTTTTGGGTCTCCGTTTGGTTTCGTTTGATTCTCGTTGGTCGTAAAAATAAATGGGAAGGGATTGTGGGTTTTGGAGAAGATCAGGTGAGTTTCGGGTGGTTTTCGTGGGAATTGCTTAGTTTTTGTTGTTTTTTCTTCTGATGCAGTTCTTGTTTGGGGTGTTTTTGACGTGTTTTTGGGTCTCCGTTGTGTTTTAGTTGGGTTCATGTTGGTCATCGTGTTGGAAAAGCGTAAATTATGGTTTTTGGAGAACATCAGGTAGGCTTAGGGGGACTTTAGGTGTGGATTCATGGTATTTGGGGATTTCTTCTGTTTTTTGGGTTGATCCTGTTCTTTTGGGGGCTCTTTTTGATGGGTTTTTGGGTCTCCGTTGGGTTTAATTGTGTTCATGTTTGTCATCATGGTTAAAAAATTGTAAATTGTGGGTTTTGGAGAACATCGGGTAGGTTTAGGGGGACTTTTGGGGTGGATGTCTGGCTTTGGGGTTTTTCTTTCATTTTTGGGTTTGATCCTGTTCTTGTTTGGGGTGTTTTTGACGTGTTTTGGGGTCTCCGTTGGGTTTCGTTTGGTTCTCGTTAGAAATAAATATAAATAGGATTGGATTGTGGGTTTTGGAGAAGATCAGGTGAGTTTCGGGTGGTTTTCGAAGGAATTTCATAGTTGTTGTTGTTTTTTCTTCTGATGCAGTTCTTGTTTGAGTTGTTTTTGACGTGTTTTGGGGTGTCCGTTGGTTTTTGTTGAGTTCTCGTTGTTCGTAATTGTAAATGGTAGTGGATTGTGGGTTTTGGAGAAGATCAGGTGAGTTTCGGGTGGTTTTGGTGGGAATTTCTTAGTTTTTGTATTTTTTTTCTTCTGATGCAGTTCTTGTTTGGGGTGTTTTTGACGTGTTTTGGGGTCTCCGTTGTATTTTAGTTGGGTTCTTGTTGGTCATCATGGTGAAAAAGTGTAAACTGTGGGTTTTGGAGAACATCGGTTAGGTTTAGGGGGACTTTTGGGGTGGATCTTTGGCTTTTGGGTTTTTCTTTCATTTTTGGGTTTGATCCTGTTCTTGTTTGGGGTGTTTATGACGTGTTTTGGGGTCTCCGTTGTGTTTTAGTTGGGTTCTTGTTGGTCATCATGGTGAAAAATTGTAAATTGTGGGTTTTGGAGAACATCACGTAGGCTTATGGGGACTTTAGGGGTGGATTCATGGTATTTGGGGTTTTCTTCTGTTTTTTGCGTTGTTCCTGTTCTTTTTGGGGCTCTTTTTTGACGTGTTTTGTGGTCTCCGTTGGGTTTATTTGGGTTCATGTTGGTCATCATGGTGAAAGAGAGTAAATAGTGGGTTTTGGAGAACATCGGGTAGGTTTAGAGGGACTTTTGGGGTGGATCTTTGGCTTTTGGGTTTTTCTTTCCTTTTTGGGTTTCATCCTGTTTTTGTTTGGGGTTTTGTTGACGTGTTTTGGGGTGTCCGTTTGGTTTCGTTAGATTCTCGATTGTCATAAAGTTAAAGGGGACTGGATTGTGGGTTTTGGAGAAGATCAGGTGAGTTTCGGTTGGTTTTCTTGTGAATTGCTTAGTTTTTGTTGTTTTTTCGTCTTATGCAGTTCTTGTTTGGGGTGTTTTTGACGTGTTTTGGGGTCTCCGTTGTGTTTTGGTTGGGTTCTTGTTGGTCATCGTGTTGGAAAAGTGTAAATTATGGTTTTTGGAGAACATCAGGTAGGCTTATGGGGCCTTTAGGGGTGGATTCATGGTATTTGGGGATTTCTTCTGTTTTTTGGGTTGATCCTGTTCTTTTGGGGGCTCTTTTTGACGGGTTTTAGGGTCTCCGTTGGGTTTAATTGTGTTCATGTTTGTCATCATGGTTAAAAAGTGTAAATTGTGGGTTTTGGAGAACATCGGGTAGGTTTAGGGGGACTTTTGGGGTGGATCTATGGCTTTGGGGTTTTTCTTTCATTTTTGGGTTTGATCCTGTTCTTGTTTGGGGTGTTTTTGACGTGTTTTGGGGTCTCCGTTGGGTTTCGTTTGGTTCTCGTTAGAAATAAATATAATTGGATTGGATTGTGGGTTTTGGAGAAGATCAGGTGAGTTTCGGGTGGTTTTCGAAGGAATTTCATAGTTGTTGTTGTTTTTTCTTCTGATGCAGTTCTTGTTTGGGTTGTTTTTGACGTGTTTTGGGGTGTCCGTTGGGTTTTGTTGAGTTCTCGTTGTTCGTAATGGTAAATGGTAGTGGATTGTGGGTTTTGGAGAAGATCAGGTGAGTTTCGGGTGGTTTTGGTTGGAATTTCTTAGTTTTTGTATTTTTTTTCTTCTGATGCAGTTCTTGTTTGGGGTGTTTTTGACGTGTTTTGGGGTCTCCGTTGTATTTTAGTTGGGTTCTTGTTGGTCATCATGGTGAAAAAGTGTAAATTGTGGGTTTTGGAGAACATCGGTTAGGTTTAGGGGGACTTTTGGGGTGGATCTTTGGCTTTTGGGTTTTTCTTTCATTTTTGGGTTTGATCCTGTTCTTGTTTGGGGTGTTTATGACGTGTTTTGGGGTGTCCGTTTGGTTTCGTTATGTTCTCGTTTGTCATAAAGGTAAAGGGGACTGGATTGTGGGTTTTGGAGAAGATCAGGTGAGTTTCGGGTGGTTTTCTTGTGAATTGCTTAGTTTTTGTTGTTTTTTCGTCTTATGCATTTCTTGTTTGGGGTGTTTTTGACGTTTTTTGGGGTCTCCGTTGGGTTTTATTTGGGTTCTTGTTGGTCATCATGGTGAAAAAGCGTAAATACTGGGTTTTGGAGAAGTTCAGGTAGGCTTATGGGTCTTTAGGGTTGGATTCATGGTATTTGGGGTTTTCTTCCTTTTTTTTTTTTTTTTTTTTTTTTTTTTGCGTTGTTCCTGTTCTTTTTGGGGCTCTTTTTGACGTGTTTTCTGGTTCCCGTTGGGTTTGTTTGGGTTCCTATTGGTCATCATGTTGAAAAAGAGTAAATTGTGGGTTTTGGAGAACTTCGGGTAGGTTTAGGGGGACTTTTGGGGTGGATCTTTGGCTCTGGGGTTTTTCTTTCATTTTTGGGTTTGATCTTGTTCTTGTTTGGGGTGTTTTTGATGTTTTTTTGGGTCTCCGTTAGGTTTCGTTTGATTTTCGTTGGTCGTAAAGATAAATGGGAAGGGATTGTGGGTTTTGGAGAAGATCAGGTGAGTTTCGGGTGGTTTTGGTGGGAATTGCTTAGTTTTTGTTGTTTTTTCGTCTTATGCATTTCTTGTTTGGGGTGTTTTTGACGTGTTTTGGGGTCTCCGTTGGGTTTTATTTGGGTTCATGTTGGTCATCATGGTGAAAAAGCGTAAACACTGGGTTTTGGAGAACTTCAGGTAGGCTTATGGGGCCTTTAGGGGTGGATTCATGGTATATGGGGATTTCTTCTGTTTTTTGGGTTGATCCTGTTTTTTTGGGGCTCTTTTTGACGTGTTTTGGGGTCTCCGTTGTGTTTTGGTTGTGTTCTTGTTGGTCATCCTGTTGGAAAAGTGTAAATTATGGTTTTTGGAGAACATCAGGTAGGCTTATGGGGCCTTTAGGTGTGGATTCATGGTATTTGGGGATTTCTTCTGTTTTTTGGGTTGATCCTGTTCTTTTGGGGGCTCTTTTTGACGGGTTTTGGGGTCTCCGTTGGGTTTAATTGTGTTCATGTTTGTCATCATGGTTAAAAAGTGTAAATTGTGGGTTTTGGAGAACATCGGGTAGGTTTAGGGGGACTTTTGGGGTGGATCTATGGCTTTGGGGTTTTTCTTTCATTTTTATGTTTGATCCTGTTCTTGTTTGTGGTGTTTTTGACGTGTTTTGGGGTCTCCGTTGGGTTTCGTTTGGTTCTCGTTAGAAATAAATATAATTGGATTGGATTGTGGGTTTTGGAGAAGATCAGGTGAGTTTCGGGTGGTTTTCGAAGGAATTTCATAGTTGTTGTTGTTTTTTCTTCTGATGCAGTTCTTGTTTGGGTTGTTTTTGACGTGTTTTGGGGTGTCCGTTGGGTTTTGTTGAGTTCTCGTTGTTCGTAATGGTAAATGGTAGTGGATTGTGGGTTTTGGAGAAGATCAGGTGAGTTTCGGGTGGTTTTGGTGGGAATTTCTTAGTTTTTGTATTTTTTTTCTTCTGATGCAGTTCTTGTTTGGGGTGTTTTTGACGTGTTTTGGGGTCTCCGTTGTATTTTAGTTGGGTTCTTGTTGGTCATCATGGTGAAAAAGTGTAAATTGTGGGTTTTGGAGAACATCGGTTAGGTTTAGGGGGACTTTTGGGGTGGATCTTTGGCTTTTGGGTTTTTCTTTCATTTTTGGGTTTGATCCTGTTCTTGTTTGGGGTGTTTATGACGTGTTTTGGGGTGTCCGTTTGGTTTCGTTATGTTCTCGTTTGTCATAAAGGTAAAGGGGACTGGATTGTGGGTTTTGGAGAAGATCAGGTGAGTTTCGGGTGGTTTTCGTGGGAATTTCTTAGTTTTTGTTGTTTTTTCTTCTGATGCAGTTCTTGTTTGGGGTGTTTTTGACGTGTTTTGGGGTCTCCGTTGTGTTTTAGTTGGGTTCTTGTTGGTCATCGTGTTGGAAAAGTGTAAATTATGGTTTTTGGAGAACATCAGGTAGGCTTAGGGGGACTTTAGGGGTGGATTGATGGTATATGGGATTTTCTTCTGTTTTTTGGGTTGATCCTTTTCATTTTGGGACTCTTTTTGACGTGTTTTGGGGTCTCCTTTCGGTTTATTTGGGTTCATGTTTGTCATCATGGTGAAAAAGTGTAAATTGTGGGTTTTGGAGAAGTTCAGGTAGGCTTAGGGGGACTTTAGGGGTGGATTCATGGTATTTGGGGTTTTCTTCTGTTTTTTTTTGCGTTTTTCCTGTTCTTTCTGGGGCTCTTTTTGCGTTTTTTTGTGGTTCCCGTTGGGTTTGTTTGGGTTCCTGTTGGTCATCATGGTGAAAAAGAGTAAATTGTGGGTTTTGGAGAACATCGGGTAGGTTTAGGGGGACTTTTGTGGTGGATCTTTGGCTTTTGGGTTTTTCTTTCATTTTTGGGTTTGATCCTGTTCTTGTTTGGGGTGTTTATGACGTGTTTTGGGGTCTCCTTTTTGTTTTAGTTGGGTTCTTGTTGGTCATCATGGTGAAAAAGTGTAAATTGTCGGTTTTGGAGAACTTCAGGTAGGCTTAGGGGGACTTTAGGGATGGATTCATGGTGTTTGGGGTTTTCTTCTGTTTTTTTTGCGTTGTTCCTGTTCTTTTTGGTGCTCTTTTTGACGTGTTTTGTGGTCTCCGTTCGGTTTATTTGGGTTCATGTTGTTCATCATGGTGAAAAAGTGTAAATTGTGGGTTTTGGAGAACATCGGGTAGGTTTAGAGGGACTTTTGGGGTGGGTCTTTGGCTTTTGGGTTTTTCTTTCGTTTTTGGGATGATCCTGTTCTTGTTTGGGGTTTTGTTGACATGTTTTGGGGTCTCCGTTGTGTTTTCGTTGGTTTCTCGTTAGTCGTAAATATAAATGGTAGTGGATTGTGGGTTTTGGAGAAGATCAGGTGAGTTTTGGGTGGTTTTCGTGGGAATTGCTTAGTTGTTGTTGTTTTTTCTTCTGATGCAGTTCTTGTTTGGGGTGTTTTTGACGTGTTTTGGGGTCTCCGTTGGGTTTTAGTTGGGTTCTTGTTGGTCATCATGGTGAAAAAGTGTATATTGTGGGTTTTGGAGAATTTCAGGTAGGCTTATGGGGACTTTAGGGGTGGTTTCATGGTATTTGGGATTTTCTTCTGTTTTTTGCATTGTTCCTCTTCTTTTTGGGGCTCTTTTTGACGTGTTTTGTGGTCTCCGTTGGGTTTATTTGGGTTCATGTTGGTCATCATGTTGAAAAAGTGTAAATTTTGGGTTTTGGAGAACATCGAGTAGGTTTAGGGGGACCTTTGGGGTGGATCTTTTGCTTTTGGGTTTTTCTTTCGTTTTTGGGTTTGATCCTCTTCTTGTTTGAGTAGTTTTTGACGTGTTTAGGTTCTCCGTTGGGTTTTCCTTGGGTTCTCGTTAGTCGTAAATATAAATGGTTGTGGATTGTGGGTTTTGGAGAAGATCAGGTGAGTTTCGGGTGGTTTTGGTGGGAATTTCTTAGTTTTTGTTGTTTTTTCTTCTGATGCAGTTCTTGTTTGTTTTGTTTTTTGACGTGTTTTGGGGTCTCCGTTGTGTTTTATTTGGGTTCTTGTTGGTCATCATGGTGAAAAAGTGTATATTGTGGGTTTTGGAGAATTTCAGGTAGGCTTATGGGGACTTTAGGGGTGGTTTCATGGTATTTGGGATTTTCTTCTGTTTTTTGCATTGTTCCTCTTCTTTTTGGGGCTCTTTTTGACGTGTTTTGTGGTCTCCGTTGGGTTTATTTGGGTTCATGTTGGTCATCATGTTGAAAAAGTGTAAATTTTGGGTTTTGGAGAACATCGAGTAGGTTTAGGGGGACCTTTGGGGTGGATCTTTGGCTTTTGGGTTTTTCTTTCGTTTTTGGGTTTGATCCTCTTCTTGTTTGAGTAGTTGTTGACGTTTTTAGGGTCTCCGTTGGGTTTTCCTTGGGTTCTCGTTAGTCGTAAATATAAATGGTTGTGGATTGTGGGTTTTGGAGAAGATCAGGTGAGATTCGGGTGGTTTTCTTGTGAATTGCTTAGTTTCTGATGTTTTTTCTTCTGATGCAGTTCTTGTTTGGGGTGTTTTTGACGTGTTTTTGGGTCTCCGTTTGGTTTCGTTTGATTCTCGTTAGAAATAAATATAAATGGGTGTGGATTGTACGTTTTGGAGAAGATCAGGTGACTTTCGCGTTGTTTTTGTGGGAATTTCTTAGTTTTTGTTGTTTTTTCTTCTGATGCAGTTCTTCTTTGAGGTGTTTTTGACGTGTTTTTGGGTCTCTGTTTGGTTTTAGTTGGGTTCATGTTGGTCATCGTGTTGGAAAATTCTAAATTGTGGTTTTTGGAGAATATCAGGTAGGTTTAGGGTGCTTTTGGGGTGGATTTATGTTTTTTGGTGAATTTCTTTCAGTCTTGGGTGTGATCCTGTTCTTTTTGGGGCTCTTTTTGACGTGTTTTGGGGTCTCCGTTGAGTTTTAGTTGGGTTCATGTTGGTTGTCGTGGTGAGAAAGTTTAAATTGTGGGTTTTGGAGAACATCGGGTAGGTTTAGGGGTACTTTTGGGGTGGATCTTTGGCTTTTGGGTTTTTCTTTCATTTTTGGGTTTGATCCTGTTCTTGTTTCAGGTGTTTCTGACGTGTTTTGGTGTGTCCGTTGGGTTTCGTTAGGTTCTCGTTTGTCATAAAGTTAAAGAGGACAGGATTGTGGGTTTTGGAGAAGATCAGGTGAGTTTCGGTTGGTTTTCTTGTGAATTGCTTAGTTTTTGTTGTTTTTTCTTCTGATGCAGTTCTTGTTTGGGTTGTTTTTGACGTGTTTTGGGGTCTCCGTTGTGTTTTAGTTGGGTTCTTGTTGGTCATCATGGTGAAAAAGCGTAAATACTGGGTTTTGGAGAAGTTCAGGTAGGCTTATGGGTCTTTAGGGGTGGATTCATGGTATTTGGGGTTTTCTTCTGTTTTTTTTTTGCGTTGTTCCTGTTCTTTTTGGGGCTCTTTTTGACGTGCTTTGTGGTTCCCGTTGGGTTTGTTTGGGTTCCTGTTGGTCATCATGGTGAAAAAGAGTAAATTGTGGGTTTTGGAGAACATCGGGTAGGTTTAGAGGGACTTTTGGCGTGGATCTTTGGCTTTTGGGTTTTTCTTTCATTTTTAGGGGGTGATCTTGTTCTTGTTTGGGGTGGTTTTGATGGTTTTTTGGGTCTCCGTTGGGTTTCGTTTGATTCTCGTTGGTCGTAAAGATAAATGGGAAGGGATTGTGGGTTTTGGAGAAGAACAGGTGAGTTTCGGGTGGTTTTCTTGTGAATTGCTTAGTTTCTGATGTTTTTTCGTCTTATGCATTTCTTGTTTGGGGTGTTTTTGACGTGTTTTGGGGTCTCCGTTGGGTTTTATTTGGGTTCATGTTGGTCATCATGGTGAAAAAGCGTAAATACTGGGTTTTGGAGAGCCTCAGGTAGGCTTATGGGGCCTTTAGGGGTGGATTCATGGTATATGGGGATTTCTTCTGTTTTTTGGGTTGATCCTGTTCTTTTTGGGGCTCTTTTTGACGCGTTTTGGGGTCTCCGTTGGGTTTAATTGTGTTCACGTTTGTCATCATGGTTAAAAAGTGTAAATTGTGGGTTTTGGAGAACATCGGGTAGGTTTAGGGGGATTTTTGGGGTGGATGTCTGGCTTTGGGGTTTTTCTTTCATTTTTGGGTTTGATCCTGTTCTTGTTTGGGGTGTTTTTGACGTGTTTTGGGGTCTCCGTTGGGTTTCGTTTGGTTCTCGTTAGAAATAAATATAAATGGGATTGGATTGTGGGTTTTGGAGAAGCTCAGGTGAGTTTCGGGTGGTTTTCGAAGGAATTTCATAGTTGTTGTTGTTTTTTCTTCTGATGCAGTTCTTGTTTGGGTTGTTTTTGACGTGTTTTGGGGTGTCCGTTGGGTTTTGTTGAGTTCTCGTTGTTCGTAATGGTAAATGGTAGTGGATTGTGGGTTTTGGAGAAGATCAGGTGAGTTTCGGGTGGTTTTGGTGGGAATTTCTTAGTTTTTGTATTTTTTTTCTTCTGATGCAGTTCTTGTTTGGGGTGTTTTTGACGTGTTTTGGGGTCTCCGTTGTATTTTAGTTGGGTTCTTGTTGGTCATCATGGTGAAAAAGTGTAAATTGTGGGTTTTGGAGAACATCGGGTAGGTTTAGGGGGACTTTTGGGGTGGATCTTTGGCTTTTGGGTTTTTCTTTCATTTTTGGGTTTGATCCTGTTCTTGTTTGGGGTGTTTATGACGTGTTTTGGGGTCTCCGTTGTCTTTTAGTTGGGTTCTTGTTGGTCATCATGGTGAAAAAGTGTAAATTGTGGGTTTTGGAGAACATCACGTAGGCTTATGGGGACTTTAGGGGTGGATTCATGGTATTTGGGGTTTTCTTCTGTTTTTTGCGTTGTTCCTGTTCTTTTTGGGGCTCTTTTTTGACGTGTTTTGTGGTCTCCGTTGGGTTTATTTGGGTTCATGTTGGTCATCATGGTGAAAAAAGTAAATAGTGGGTTTTGGAGAACATCGGGTAGGTTTAAAGGGACTTTTGGGGTGGATCTTTGGCTTTTGGGTTTTTCTTTCGTTTTTGGGTTTCATCCTGTTCTTGTTTGGGGTTTTGTTGACGTGTTTTGGGGTGTCCGTTTGGTTTCGTTAGGTTCTCGTTTGTCATAAAGGTAAAGGGGACAGGATTGTGGGTTTTGGAGAAGCTCAGGTGAGTTTCGGTTGGTTTTCTTGTGAATTGCTTAGTTTTTGTTGTTTTTTCTTCTGATGCAGTTCTTGTTTGGGGTGTTTTTGACGTGTTTTGGGGTCTCCGTTGTGTTTTAGTTGGGTTCTTGTTGGTCATCATGGTGAAAAAGCGTAAATACTGGGTTTTGGAGAAGTTCAGGTAGGCTTATGGGTCTTTAGGGGTGGATTCATGGTATTTGGGGTTTTCTTCTGTTTTTTTTTTTTGCGTTGTTCCTGTTCTTTTTGGGGCACTTTTTGACATGTTTTGTGGTTCCCGTTGAGTTTGTTTGGGTTCCTGTTGGTCATCATGGTGAAAAAGAGTAAATTGTGGGTTTTGGAGAACATCGGATAGGTTTAGGGGGACTTTTGTGGTGGATCTTTGGCTTTTGGGTTTTTCTTTCATTTTTGGGTTTGATCCTGTTCTTGTTTGGGGTGTTTCTGACGTGTTTTGGGGTCTCCGATGTGTTTTAGTTGGGTTCTTGTTGGTCATCATAGTGAAAAAGTGTAAATAGTGGGTTTTGGAGAACATTGGGTAGGTTTAGAGGGACTTTTGGGGTGGATCTTTGGCTTTTGGGTTTTTCTTTCTTTTTTGGGTTTCATCCTGTTCTTGTTTGGGGTGTTTATGACGTGTTTTGGGGTGTCCGTTTGGTTTCGTTAGGTTCTCGTTTGTCATAAAGGTAAAGGGGACTGGATTGTGGGTTTTGGAGAAGATCAGGTGAGTTTCGGGTGGTTTTCTTGTGAATTGCTTAGTTTTTGTTGTATTTTCGTCTTATGCATTTCTTGTTTGGGGTGTTTTTGACGTGTTTTGGGGTGTCCGTTGTGTTTTAGTTGGGTTCTTGTTGGTCATCATGGTGAAAAAGCGTAAATACTGGGTTTTGGAGAAGTTCAGGTAGGCTTATGGGTCTTTAGGGTTGGATTCATGGTATTTGGGGTTTTCTTCTGTTTTTTTTTTGCGTTGTTCCTGTTCTTTTTGGGGCTCTTTTTGACGTGTTTTGTGGTTCCTGTTGGGTTTGTTTGGGTTCCTGTTGGTCATCATGATGAAAAAGAGTAAATTGTGGGTTTTGGAGAACATCGGGTAGGTTTAGAGGGACTTTTGGGGTGGATCTTTGGCTTTTGGTTTGTCTTTCGTTTTTGGGTTTGATCTTGTTCTTGTTTGGGGTGTTTTTGATGGTTTTTTGGGTCTCCGTTGTGTTTCGTTTGATTCTCGTTGGTCGTAAAGATAAATGGGAAGGGATTGTGGTTTTTGGAGAAGATCAGGTGAGTTTCGGGCGGTTTTCTTGTGAATTGCTTAGTTTCTGATGTTTTTTCGTCTTATGCATTTCTTGTTTGGGGTGTTTTTGACGTGTTTTGGGGTCTCCGTTGGGTTTTATTTGGGTTCATGTTGGTCATCATGGTGAAAAAGCGTAAATACTGGGTTTTGGAGAACTTCAGGTAGGCTTATGGGGCCTTTAGGGGTGGATTCATGGTATATGGGGATTTCTTCTGTTTTTTGGGTTGATCCTGTTTTTTTGGGGCTCTTTTTGATGCGTTTTGGGGTCTCCGTTTTGTTTTAGTTGGGTTCTTGTTGGTTATCATGGTGAAAAATTGTAAATTGTGGGTTTTGGAGAACATCGGGTAGGTTTAGGGGGACTTTTGGGGTGTATCTATGGCTTTGGGTGTTTTCTTTCGTTTTTGGGTTTGATCCTCTTCTTGTTTGGGGCGTTTTTTATGTGTTTTGGTGTCTCCATTAGGTTTCGTTAGGTTCTCGTTGTTCGTAAAGGTAAATTGGAGTGGATTGTGGGTTTTGGAGAAGATCAGGTGAGTTTCGGGTGGTTTTCGTGGGAATTTCTTAGTTTTTGTTGTTTTTTCTTCTGATACAGTTCTTGTTTGGCATGTTTTTGACGTGTTTTTGGGTCTCCGTTGTGTTTTAGTTGGGTTCTTGTTGGTCATCGTGTTGGAAAAGTGTAAATTATGGTTTTTGGAGAACATCAGGTAGGCTTAGGGGGACTTTAGGGGTGGATTCATGGTATATGGGGTTTTCTTCTGTTTTTTGTGTTCATCCTGTTTTTTTGGGGGCTCTTTTGACGGGTTTTGGGGTCTCCGTTGGGTTTAATTGTGTTCATGTTTGTCATCATGTTTAAAAAGTGTAAATTGTGGGTTTTGGAGAACATCGGGTAGGTTTAGGGGGACTTTTGGGGTGGATCTTTGGCTTTTGTGTTTTTCTTTCGTTTTTGGGGTGATCTTTTTCTTGTTGGGGTGTTTTTGATGTTTTTTTGGGTCTCCGTTTGGTTTCGTTTGATTCTCGTTGGTCGTAAAAATAAATGGGAAGGGATTGTGGGTTTTGGAGAAGATCAGGTGAGTTTCGGGTGGTTTTCGTGGGAATTGCTTAGTTTTTGTTGTTTTTTCTTCTGATGCATTTCTTGTTTGGGGTGTTTTTGACGTGTTTTTGGGTCTCCGTTGTGTTTTAGTTGGGTTCATGTTGGTCATCGTGTTGGAAAAGCGTAAATTATGGTTTTTGGAGAACATCAGGTAGGCTTAGGGGGCCTTTAGGGGTGGATTCATGGTATTTGGGGATTTCTTCTGTTTTTTGGGTTGATCCTGTTCTTTTGGGGGCTCTTTTTGACGGGTTTTAGGGTCTCCGTTGGGTTTAATTGTGTTCATGTTTGTCATCATGGTTAAAAAGTGTAAATTGTGGGTTTTGGAGAACATCGGGTAGGTTTAGGGGGACTTTTGGGGTGGATCTATGGCTTTGGGGTTTTTCTTTCATTTTTGGGTTTGATCCTGTTCTTGTTTGGGGTGTTTTTGACGTGTTTTGGGGTCTCCGTTGGGTTTCGTTTGGTTCTCGTTAGAAATAAATATAATTGGATTGGATTGTGGGTTTTGGAGAAGATCAGGTGAGTTTCGGGTGGTTTTCGAAGGAATTTCATAGTTGTTGTTGTTTTTTCTTCTGATGCAGTTCTTGTTTGGGTTGTTTTTGACGTGTTTTGGGGTGTCCGTTGGGTTTTGTTGAGTTCTCGTTGTTCGTAATGGTAAATGGTAGTGGATTGTGGGTTTTGGAGAAGATCAGGTGAGTTTCGGGTGGTTTTGGTTGGAATTTCTTAGTTTTTGTATTTTTTTTCTTCTGATGCAGTTCTTGTTTGGGGTGTTTTTGACGTGTTTTGGGGTCTCCGTTGTATTTTAGTTGGGTTCTTGTTGGTCATCATGGTGAAAAAGTGTAAATTGTGGGTTTTGGAGAACATCGGTTAGGTTTAGGGGGACTTTTGGGGTGGATCTTTGGCTTTTGGGTTTTTCTTTCATTTTTGGGTTTGATCCTGTTCTTGTTTGGGGTGTTTATGACGTGTTTTGGGGTGTCCGTTTGGTTTCGTTATGTTCTCGTTTGTCATAAAGGTAAAGGGGACTGGATTGTGGGTTTTGGAGAAGATCAGGTGAGTTTCGGGTGGTTTTCTTGTGAATTGCTTAGTTTTTGTTGTTTTTTCGTCTTATGCATTTCTTGTTTGGGGTGTTTTTGACGTTTTTTGGGGTCTCCGTTGGGTTTTATTTGGGTTCTTGTTGGTCATCATGGTGAAAAAGCGTAAATACTGGGTTTTGGAGAAGTTCAGGTAGGCTTATGGGTCTTTAGGGTTGGAGTCATGGTATTTGGGGTTTTCTTCCTTTTTTTTTTTTTTTTTTTTTTTTTTTTTGCGTTGTTCCTGTTCTTTTTGGGGCTCTTTTTGACGTGTTTTCTGGTTCCCGTTGGGTTTGTTTGGGTTCCTATTGGTCATCATGTTGAAAAAGAGTAAATTGTGGGTTTTGGAGAACTTCGGGTAGGTTTAGGGGGACTTTTGGGGTGGATCTTTGGCTCTGGGGTTTTTCTTTCATTTTTGGGTTTGATCTTGTTCTTGTTTGGGGTGTTTTTGATGTTTTTTTGGGTCTCCGTTAGGTTTCGTTTGATTTTCGTTGGTCGTAAAGATAAATGGGAAGGGATTGTGGGTTTTGGAGAAGATCAGGTGAGTTTCGGGTGGTTTTGGTGGGAATTGCTTAGTTTTTGTTGTTTTTTCGTCTTATGCATTTCTTGTTTGGGGTGTTTTTGACGTGTTTTGGGGTCTCCGTTGGGTTTTATTTGGGTTCATGTTGGTCATCATGGTGAAAAAGCGTAAACACTGGGTTTTGGAGAACTTCAGGTAGGCTTATGGGGCCTTTAGGGGTGGATTCATGGTATATGGGGATTTCTTCTGTTTTTTGGGTTGATCCTGTTTTTTTGGGGCTCTTTTTGACGTGTTTTGGGGTCTCCGTTGTGTTTTGGTTGTGTTCTTGTTGGTCATCCTGTTGGAAAAGTGTAAATTATGGTTTTTGGAGAACATCAGGTAGGCTTATGGGGCCTTTAGGTGTGGATTCATGGTATTTGGGGATTTCTTCTGTTTTTTGGGTTGATCCTGTTCTTTTGGGGGCTCTTTTTGACGGGTTTTGGGGTCTCCGTTGGGTTTAATTGTGTTCATGTTTGTCATCATGGTTAAAAAGTGTAAATTGTGGGTTTTGGAGAACATCGGGTAGGTTTAGGGGGACTTTTGGGGTGGATGTCTGGCTTTGGGGTTTTTCTTTCATTTTTATGTTTGATCCTGTTCTTGTTTGGGGTGTTTTTGACGTGTTTTGGGGTCTCCGTTGGGTTTCGTTTGGTTCTCGTTAGAAATAAATATAATTGGATTGGATTGTGGGTTTTGGAGAAGATCAGGTGAGTTTCGGGTGGTTTTCGAAGGAATTTCATAGTTGTTGTTGTTTTTTCTTCTGATGCAGTTCTTGTTTGGGTTGTTTTTGACGTGTTTTGGGGTGTCCGTTGGGTTTTGTTGAGTTCTCGTTGTTCGTAATGGTAAATGGTAGTGGATTGTGGGTTTTGGAGAAGATCAGGTGAGTTTCGGGTGGTTTTGGTGGGAATTTCTTAGTTTTTGTATTTTTTTTCTTCTGATGCAGTTCTTGTTTGGGGTGTTTTTGACGTGTTTTGGGGTCTCCGTTGTATTTTAGTTGGGTTCTTGTTGGTCATCATGGTGAAAAAGTGTAAATTGTGGGTTTTGGAGAACATCGGTTAGGTTTAGGGGGACTTTTGGGGTGGATCTTTGGCTTTTGGGTTTTTCTTTCATTTTTGGGTTTGATCCTGTTCTTGTTTGGGGTGTTTATGACGTGTTTTGGGGTGTCCGTTTGGTTTCGTTATGTTCTCGTTTGTCATAAAGTTAAAGGGGACTGGATTGTGGGTTTTGGAGAAGATCAGGTGAGTTTCGGGTGGTTTTCGTGGGAATTTCTTAGTTTTTGTTGTTTTTTCTTCTGATGCAGTTCTTGTTTGGGGTGTTTTTGACGTGTTTTGGGGTCTCCGTTGGGTTTTATTTGGGTTCTTGTTGGTCATCATGGTGAAAAAGCGTAAATACTGGGTTTTGGAGAAGTTCAGGTAGGCTTATGGGTCTTTAGGGTTGGATTCATGGTATTTGGGGTTTTCTTCTGTTTTTTTTTTTTTTTTTTTTTTTTTTTTGCGTTGTTCCTGTTCTTTTTGGGGCTCTTTTTGACGTGTTTTGTGGTTCCCGTTGGGTTTGTTTGGGTTCCTGTTGGTCATCATGTTGAAAAAGAGTAAATTGTGGGTTTTGGAGAACATCGGGTAGGTTTAGGGGGACTTTTGGGGTGGATCTTTGGCTCTGGGGTTTTTCTTTCATTTTTGGGTTTGATCTTGTTCTTGTTTGGGGTGTTTTTGATGTTTTTTTGGGTCTCCGTTAGGTTTCGTTTGATTTTCGTTGGTCGTAAAGATAAATGGGAAGGGATTGTGGGTTTTGGAGAAGATCAGGTGAGTTTCGGGTGGTTTTCTTGTGAATTGCTTAGTTTCTGATGTTTTTTCGTCTTATGCATTTCTTGTTTGGGGTGTTTTTGACGTGTTTTGGGGTCTCCGTTGGGTTTTATTTGGGTTCATGTTGGTCATCATGGTGAAAAAGCGTAAATACTGGGTTTTGGAGAACTTCAGGTAGGCTTATGGGGCCTTTAGGGGTGGATTCATGGTATATGGGGATTTCTTCTGTTTTTTGGGTTGATCCTGTTCTTTTGGGGGCTCTTTTTGACGCGTTTTGGGGTCTCCGTTTTGTTTTAGTTGGGTTCATGTTGGTCATCATGGTGAAAAATTGTAAATTGTGGGTTTTGGAGAACATCGGGTAGGTTTAGGGGGACTTTTGGGGTGTATCTATGGCTTTGGGTGTTTTCTTTCGTTTTTGGGTTTGATCCTCTTCTTGTTTGGGGCGTTTTTTATGTGTTTTGGTGTCTCCATTGGGTTTCGTTAGGTTCTCGTTTTTCGTAAAGGTAAATTGGAGTGGATTGTGGGTTTTGGAGAAGATCAGGTGAGTTTCGGTTGGTTTTCGTGGGAATTTCTTAGTTTTTGTTGTTTTTTCTTCTGATGCAGTTCTTGTTTGGCGTGTTTTTGACGTGTTTTTGGGTCTCCGTTGTGTTTTGGTTGGGTTCTTGTTGGTCATCGTGTTGGAAAAGTGTAAATTATGGTTTTTGGAGAACATCAGGTAGGCTTAGGGGGACTTTAGGGGTGGATTCATGGTATATGGGGATTTCTTCTGTTTTTTGGGTTGATCCTGTTCTTTTGGGGGCTCTTTTTGACGGGTTTTTGGGTCTCTGTTGGGTTTAATTGTGTTCATGTTTGTCATCATGGTTAAAAAGTGTAAATTGTGGGTTTTGGAGAATATCGGGTAGGTTTAGGGGGACTTTTGGGGTGGATCTATGGCTTTGGGGTTTTTCTTTCATTTTTGGGTTTGATCCTGTTCTTGTTTGGGGTGTTTTTGACGTGTTTTGGGGTCTCCGTTGGGTTTCGTTTGGTTCTCGTTTGAAATAAATCTAATTGGATTGGATTGTGGGTTTTGGAGAAGATCAGGTGAGTTTCGGGTGGTTTTCGAAGGAATTTCATAGTTGTTGTTGTTTTTTCTTCTGATGCAGTTCTTGTTTGGGTTGTTTTTGACGTGCTTTGGGGTGTCCGTTGGGTTTTGTTGAGTTCTCGTTGTTCGTAATGGTAAATGGTAGTGGATTGTGGGTTTTGGAGAAGATCAGGTGAGTTTCAGGTGGTTTTGGTGGGAATTTCTTAGTTTTTGTATTTTTTTTCTTCTGATGCAGTTCTTGTTTGGGGTGTTTTTGACGTGTTTTGGGGTCTCCGTTGTATTTTAGTTGGGTTCTTGTTGGTCATCATGGTGAAAAAGTGTAAATTGTGGGTTTTGGAGAACATCGGGTAGGTTTAGGGGGACTTTTGGGGTGGATCTTTGGCTTTTGGGTTTTTCTTTCATTTTTGGGTTTGATCCTGTTCTTGTTTGGGGTGTTTATGACGTGTTTTGGGGTGTCCGTTTGGTTTCGTTAGGTTCTCGTTTGTCATAAAGGTAAAGGGGACTGGATTGTGGGTTTTGGAGAAGATCAGGTGAGTTTCGGGTGGTTTTCTTGTGAATTGCTTAGTTTTTGTTGTTTTTTCGTCTTATGCATTTCTTGTTTGGGGTGTTTTTGACGTTTTTTGGGGTCTCCGTTGGGTTTTATTTGGGTTCTTGTTGGTCATCATGGTGAAAAAGCGTAAATACTGGGTTTTGGAGAAGTTCAGGTAGGCTTATGGGTCTTTAGGGTTGGATTCATGGTATTTGGGGTTTTCTTCTGTTTTTTTTTTTTTTTTTTTTTTGCGTTTTTCCTGTTCTTTTTGGGGCTCTTTTTGACTTGTTTTGTGGTTCCCGTTGGGTTTGTTTGGGTTCCTGTTGGTCATCATGTTGAAAAAGAGTAAATTGTGGGTTTTGGAGAACATCGGGTAGGTTTAGGGGGACTTTTGGGGTGGATCTTTGGCTCTGGGGTTTTTCTTTCATTTTTGGGTTTGATCTTGTTCTTGTTTGGGGTGTTTTTGATGTTTTTTTGGGTCTCCGTTAGGTTTCGTTTGATTTTCGTTGGTCGTAAAGATAAATGGGAAGGGATTGTGGGTTTTGGAGAAGATCAGGTGAGTTTCGGGTGGTTTTCTTGTGAATTGCTTAGTTTCTGATGTTTTTTCGTCTTATGCATTTCTTGTTTGGGGTGTTTTTGACGTGTTTTGGGGTCTCCGTTGGGTTTATTTGGGTTCATGTTGTCATCATGGTGAAAAAGCGTAAATACTGGGTTTTGGAGAACTTCAGGTAGGCTTATGGGGCCTTTAGGGGTGGATTCAAGGTATATGGGGATTTCTTCTCTTTTTTGGGTTGATCCTGTTCTTTTGGGGGCTCTTTTTGACGCGTTTTGGGGTCTCCGTTTTGTTTTAGTTGGGTTCATGTTGGTTATCATGGTTAAAAAGTGTAAATTGTGGGTTTTGGAGAACATCGGGTAGGTTTAGGGGGACTTTTGGGGTGTATCTATGGCTTTGGGTGTTTTCTTTCGTTTTTGGGTTTGATCCTCTTCTTGTTTGGGGCGTTTTTTATGTGTTTTGGTGTCTCCATTGGGTTTCGTTAGGTTCTCGTTTTTCGTAAAGGTAAATTGGAGTGGATTGTGGGTTTTGGAGAAGATCAGGTGAGTTTCGGGTGGTTTTCGTGGGAATTTCTTAGTTTTTGTTGTTTTTTCTTCTGATGCAGTTCTTGTTTGGCGTGTTTTTGACGTGTTTTTGGGTCTCCGTTGTGTTTTGGTTGGGTTCTTGTTGGTCATCGTGTTGGAAAAGTGTAAATTATGGTTTTTGGAGAACATCAGGTAGGCTTAGGGGGACTTTAGGGGTGGATTCATGGTATATGGGGATTTCTTCTATTTTTTGGGTTGATCCTGTTCTTTTGGGGGCTCTTTTTGACGGGTTTTGGGGTCTCTGTTGGGTTTAATTGTGTTCATGTTTGTCATCATGGTTAAAAAGTGTAAATTGTGGGTTTTGGAGAATATCGGGTAGGTTTAGGGGGACTTTTGGGGTGGATGTCTGGCTTTTGGGTTTTTCTTTCATTTTTGGGTTTGATCCTGTTCTTGTTTGGGGTGTTTATGACGTGTTTTGGGGTGTCCGTTTGGTTTCGTTAGGTTCTCGTTTGTCATAAAGGTAAAGGGGACTGGATTGTGGGTTTTGGAGAAGATCAGGTGAGTTTCGGGTGGTTTTCTTGTGAATTGCTTAGTTTTTGTTGTTTTTTCGTCTTATGCATTTCTTGTTTGGGGTGTTTTTGACGTTTTTTGGGGTCTCCGTTGGGTTTTATTTGGGTTCTTGTTGGTCATCATGGTGAAAAAGCGTAAATACTGGGTTTTGGAGAAGTTCAGGTAGGCTTATGGGTCTTTAGGGTTGGATTCATGGTATTTGGGGTTTTCTTCTGTTTTTTTTTTTTTTTTTTGCGTTTTTCCTGTTCTTTTTGGGGCTCTTTTTGACGTGTTTTGTGGTTCCCGTTGGTTTGTTTGGGTTACTGTTGGTCATCATGTTGAAAAAGAGTAAATTGTGGGTTTTGGAGAACATCGGGTAGGTTTAGGGGGACTTTTGGGGTGGATCTTTGGCTCTGGGGTTTTTCTTTCATTTTTGGGTTTGATCTTGTTCTTGTTTGGGGTGTTTTTGATGTTTTTTTGGGTCTCCGTTAGGTTTCGTTTGATTTTCGTTGGTCGTAAAGATAAATGGGAAGGGATTGTGAGTTTTGGAGAAGATCAGGTGAGTTTCGGGTGGTTTTGGTGGGAATTGCTTAGTTTTTGTTGTTTTTTCGTCTTATGCATTTCTTGTTTGGGGTGTTTTTGACGTGTTTTGGGGTCTCTGTTGGGTTTATTTGGGTTCATGTTGGTCATCATGGTGAAAAAGCGTAAATACTGGGTTTTGGAGAACTTCAGGTAGGCTTATGGGGCCTTTAGGGGTGGATTCATGGTATATGGGGATTTCTTGTGTTTTTTGGGTTGATCCTGTTCTTTTGGGGGCTCTTTTTGACGCGTTTTGGGGTCTCCGTTTTGTTTTAGTTGGGTTCATGTTGGTTATCATGGTTAAAAAGTGTAAATTGTGGGTTTTGGAGAACATCGGGTAGGTTTAGGGGGACTTTTGGGGTGTATCTATGGCTTTGGGTGTTTTCTTTCGTTTTTGGGTTTGATCCTCTTCTTGTTTGGGGCGTTTTTTATGTGTTTTGGTGTCTCCATTGGGTTTCGTTAGGTTCTCGTTTTTCGTAAAGGTAAATTGGAGTGGATTGTGGGTTTTGGAGAAGATCAGGTGAGTTTCGGGTTGTTTTCGTGGGAATTTCTTAGTTTTTGTTGTTTTTTCTTCTGATGCAGTTCTTGTTTGGGGTGTTTTTGACGTGTTTTGGGGTCTCCGTTGTGTTTTGGTTGGGTTCTTGTTGGTCATCGTGTTGGAAAAGTGTAAATTATGGTTTTTGGAGAACATCAGGTAGGCTTAGGGGGACTTTAGGGGTGGATTCATGGTATATGGGGATTTCTTCTGTTTTTTGGGTTGATCCTGTTCTTTTGGGGGCTCTTTTTGACGGGTTTTGGGGTCTCTGTTGGGTTTAATTGTGTTCATGTTTGTCATCATGGTTAAAAAGTGTAAATTGTGGGTTTTGGAGAATATCGGGTAGGTTTAGGGGGACTTTTGGGGTGGATCTATGGCTTTGGGGTTTTTCTTTCATTTTTGGGTTTGATCCTGTTCTTGTTTGGGGTGTTTTTGACGTGTTTTGGGGTCTCCTTTGGGTTTCGTTTGGTTCTCGTTAGAAATAAATATAAATGGGATTGGATTGTGGGTTTTGGAGAAGCTCAGGTGAGTTTCGGGTGGTTTTCGAAGGAATTTCATAGTTGTTGTTGTTTTTTCTTCTGATGCAGTTCTTGTTTGGGTTGTTTTTGACGTGCTTTGGGGTGTCCGTTGGGTTTTGTTGAGTTCTCGTTGTTCGTAATGGTAAATGGTAGTGGATTGTGGGTTTTGGAGAAGATCAGGTGAGTTTCGGGTGGTTTTGGTGGGAATTTCTTAGTTTTTGTATTTTTTTCTTCTGATGCAGTTCTGGTTGTTTTTGACGTGTTTTGGGGTCTCCGTTGTATTTTAGTTGGGTTCTTGTTGGTCATCATGGTGAAAAAGTGTAAATTGTGGGTTTTGGAGAACATCACGTAGGCTTATGGGGACTTTAGGGTTGGATTCATGGTATTTGGGGTTTTCTTCTGTTTTTTGCGTTTTTCCTGTTCTTTTTGGGGCTCGTTTTTGACGTGTTTTGTGGTCTCCGTTGGGTTTATTTGGGTTCATGTTGGTCATCATGGTGAAAAAGAGTAAATAGTGTGTTTTGGAGAACATCTGTTAGGTTTAGAGGGACTTTTGGGGTGGATCTTTGGCTTTTGGGTTTTTCTTTCCTTTTTGGGTTTCATCTTGTTCTTGTTTGGGGTTTTGTTGACGTGTTTTGGGGTGTCCGTTTGGTTTCGTTATGTTCTCTTTTTTCATAAAGGTAAAGGGGACTGGATTGTGGGTTTTGGAGAAGCTCAGGTGAGTTTCGGTTGGTTTTCTTGTGAATTGCTTAGTTTTTGTTGTTTTTTCTTTTGATGCAGTTCTTGTTTGGGGTGTTTTTGACGTGTTTTGGGGTCTCCGTTGTGTTTTAGTTGGGTTCTTGTTGGTCATCATGGTGAAAAAGCGTAAATACTGGGTTTTGGAGAAGTTCAGGTAGGCTTATGGGTCTTTAGGGTTGGATTCATGGTATTTGGGGTTTTCTTCTGTTTTTTTTTTTGCGTTGTTCCTGTTCTTTTTGGGGCTCTTTTTGACGTGTTTTGTGGTTCCCGTTGGGTTTGTTTGGGTTCCTGTTGGTCATCATGTTGAAAAAGAGTAAATTGTGGGTTTTGGAGAACATCGGGTAGGTTTAGAGGGACTTTTGGGGTGGATCTTTGGCTTTTGGGTTTTTCTTTCGTTTTTGGGGGTGATCTTGTTCTTGTTTGGGGTGTTTTTGATGTTTTTTTGGGACTCCGTTGGGTTTCGTTTGATTCTCGTTGGTCGTAAAGATAAATGGGAAGGGATTGTGGGTTTTGGAGAAGATCAGGTGAGTTTTGGGTGTTTTTCTTGTGAATTGCTTAGTTTCTGATGTTTTTTCGTCTTATGCATTTCTTGTTTGGGGTGTTTTTGACGTGTTTTGGGGTCTCCGTTGGGTTTTATTTGGGTTCATGTTGGTCATCATGGTGAAAAAGCGTAAATACTGGGTTTTGGAGAACTTCAGGTAGGCTTATGGGGCCTTTAGGGGTGGATTCATGGTATATGGGGATTTCTTCTGTTTTTTGGGTTGATCCTGTTCTTTTGGGGGCTCTTTTTGACGCGTTTTGGGGTCTCCGTTTTGTTTTAGTTGGGTTCATGTTGGTTATCATGGTTAAAAAGTGTAAATTGTGGGTTTTGGAGAACATCGGGTAGGTTTAGGGGGACTTTTGGGGTGTATCTATGGTTTTGGGTGTTTTCTTTCGTTTTTGGGTTTGATCCTCTTCTTGTTTGGGGCGTTTTTTATGTGTTTTAGAGTCTCCATTGGGTTTCGTTAGGTTCTCGTTTTTCGTAAAGGTAAATTGGAGTGGATTGTGGGTTTTGGAGAAGATCAGGTGAGTTTCGGGTGGTTTTCGTGGGAATTTCTTAGTTTTTGTTGTTTTTTCTTCTGATGCAGTTCTTGTTTGGCGTGTTTTTGACGTGTTTTTGGGTCTCCATTGTGTTTTGGTTGGGTTCTTGTTGGTCATCGTGTTGGAAAAGTGTAAATTATGGTTTTTGGAGAACATCAGGTAGGCTTAGGGGGACTTTAGGGGTGGATTCATGGTATATGGGGATTTCTTCTGTTTTTTGGGTTGATCCTGTTCTTTTGGGGGCTCTTTTTGACGGGTTTTGGGGTCTCTGTTGGGTTTAATTGTGTTCATGTTTGTCATCATGGTTAAAAAGTGTAAATTGTGGGTTTTGGAGAATATCGGGTAGGTTTAGGGGGACTTTTGGGGTGGATCTATGGCTTTGGGGTTTTTCTTTCATTTTTGGGTTTGATCCTGTTCTTGTTTGGGGTGTTTTTGACGTGTTTTGGGGTCTCCGTTGGGTTTCGTTTGGTTCTCGTTAGAAATAAATCTAATTGGATTGGATTGTGGGTTTTGGAGAAGATCAGGTGAGTTTCGGGTGGTTTTCGAAGGAATTTCATAGTTGTTGTTGTTTTTCACAGAATCACAGAATTTCTAGGTTGGAAGAGACCTCAAGATCATCGAGTCCAACCTCTGACCTAACGCTAACAGTCCCCACTAAACCATATCCCTAAGCTCTACATCTAAACGTCTTTTGAAGACTTCCAGGGATGGTGACTCCACCACCTCCCTGGGCAGCCCGTTCCAGTGCCTCACAACCCTTTCAGTAAAGAAATTCTTCCTAACATCTAACCTAAAACTCCCCTGGCGTAACTTTAGCCCATTCCCCCTCGTCCTGTCACCAGGCACATGGGAGAACAGGCCAACCCCCACCTCTCTACAGCCTCCTTTAATGTACTTATACAGAGCAATAAGGTCACCCCTGAGCCTCCTCTTCTCTAGGCTGAACAAGCCCAGCTCCTTCAGCCGCTCCTCATAGGACTTGCTCTCCAGGCCCCTCACCAGCTTCGTCGCCCTTCTTTGGACCCGCTCAAGCACCTCGATGTCCTTCTTGTAGCGAGGGGCCCAAAACTGAACACAGTACTCGAGGTGCGGCCTCACCAGAGCCGAGTACAGGGGGACGATCACCTCCCTAGCCCTGCTGGTCACAGTGTTTCTGATACAAGCCAGGATGCCGTTGGCCTTCTTGGCCACCTGAGCACACTGCTGGCTCATATTCAGCCGACTGTCCACCATCACTCCCAGGTCCTTCTCTGCCTGGCAGCTCTCCAACCATTCCTCTCCCAGCCTGTAGTTCTGCTTGGGGTTATTGCGCCCCAGGTGCAGGACCCGGCACTTGGCCTTGTTGAACTTCATACAGTTCACCTCAGCCCATCGGTGCAGCCTATCCAGATCCTCCTGCAGAGCCTTCCTACCCTCGAGCAGATCGACACACGCACCTAGCTTGGTGTCATCTGCGAACTTACTGAGGGTGCACTCAATGCCGTCATCCAGATCATTGATGAAGATGTTAAAGAGGACCGGCCCCAGCACCGAGCCCTGGGGGGCGCCACTAGTGACTGGCCTCCAACTGGACTTGGCTCCATACCACAACTCTTTGGGCCCGGCTATCCAGCCAGTTTCTAACCCAACGAAGCGTGCGCCAGTCCAAGCCAAGAGCAGCCAGTTTCTTGAGGAGAATGCTGTGGGAGACGGTGTCAAAAGCCTTGCTGAAGTCAAGGTAGACCACATCCACAGCCTTTCCCTCGTCCACCCAGCGCGTCACTTTGTCGTAGAAGGAGATCAGGTTCGTCAAGCAGGACCTGCCTTCCATAAACCCATGCTGGCTGGGCCTGATCGCCTGCTTGCCCTTCAAGTGCCGCATGATGACTCCCAAGAGGATCTGCTCCATGAGCTTCCCTGGTACTGAGGTCAAACTGACCGGCCTGTAGTTCCCCGGGTCTGCCCTCCGGCCCTTCTTGTAGATGGGCGTCACATTTGCTAGTCGCCAGTCAGCTGGGACCTCCCCCGATAGCCAGGACTGCTGATAAATGATGGATAGGGGCTTGGCCAGCTCCTCTGCCAGTTCTCTCAGTACCCTCGGGTGGATCCCATCCGGCCCCATCGATTTGTGCACATCCAAGTGCCGTAGCAGGTCACCAACCAGTTCTTTGTGGATGGTGAGGGCCACATCCTGCTCCCCGTCCCCTTCCACCAGCTCTGGGTACTGGGTATCCAGAGAGCAACCGGTTTTGCCGCTAAAGACTGAGGCAAAGAAGGCATTAAGCACCTCCGCCTTTTCCTCATCTCTTGTAACTAAGTTTCCCCCCGCATCCAGTAAAGGATGGAGATTCTCCCTACTCCTCCTTTTGGTGTTGATGTATTTATAAAAGCGTTTTTTGTTATCTTTAACAGCAGTAGCCAGCTTGAGCTCCAGATGAGCTTTGGCCTTCCTAATCTTGTCCCTGCACAGCCTCGCTACATCCTTATAGTCCTCCTTAGTGGCCTGCCCAATTTTCCAAAGATTATAAACCCTCTTTTTTCTCCCAAGCTCAAGCCACAATTCTCTGTTGAGCCAGGCTGGTCTTCTTCCCCGCTGGCTCATCTTTGGGCGCATGGGAATAGACCGCTCCTGCGCCATTAGGATTTGCCTCTTAAAGAGCGCCCAGCCTTTCTGGACCCCTCTGCCCTTCAGAACCGCCTCCCATGGGACTCCACCAACCAGTGTCCTGAGCAGCCCAAAGTCAGCCCTCCGGAAGTCCAATACAGTGGTTTTACTGGTTCCCTTCCTGGCCCCGCCAAGAATAGTGAACTCCACCATTTCGTGGTCACTCTGCCCAAGACTGTTCCCGACAATTACATCCTCCACCAGTCCTTCTCTGTTTGTGAAGAGAAGGTCTAGCAGGGCACCACCCCTGGTAGGTTCACTAACCAGCTGCGTCAGGAAGCTATCTTCCACGCTCTCCAGAAACCTCCTAGACTGCTTCCTCTGGGCTGTGTTGTGCTTCCAGGATATGTCAGGGAAGTTGAAGTCCCCCACGAGTACAAGCGCCGACGATTTCGCAACTTCTGTCAGCTGCCTGTAGAACTCCTCATCCGTCTCCTCATCCTGGTTCGGCGGTCTATAGCAGACCCCGACCAGGACACTAGCCTTGTTGTCCCTGCCGATCCTAACCCAAAGGGACTCGATCTTGTCAGTCCTAGCCTCGAGTTCTACAACATCGAAAGACTCTCTAATATAGAGAGCCACACCGCCACCCCTTCTGTGCTGCCTGTCCCTTCTGAAGAGCCTATAGCCAGGCATCGCAGCACTCCAGTCGTGGGACTGGTCCCACCACGTTTCCGTGATGGCAACCAAGTCGTAGCCTGCCCGCTGCACGATGGCTTCCAGCTCCTCCTGTTTGTTAACCATGCTGCGTGCATTGGTGTAGATGCACTTCAGCTGGGCCATTTTTTCTTCTGATGCAGTTCTTGTTTGGGTTGTTTTTGACGTGTTTTGGGGTGTCCGTTGGGTTTTGTTGAGTTCTCGTTGTTCGTAATGGTAAATGGTAGTGGATTGTGGGTTTTGGAGAAGATCAGGGGAGTTTCAGGTGGTTTTGGTGGGAATTTCTTAGTTTTTGTATTTTTTTTCTTCTGATGCAGTTCTTGTTTGGGGTGTTTTTGACGTGTTTTGGGGTCTCCGTTGTATTTTAGTTGGGTTCTTGTTGGTCATCATGGTGAAAAAGTGTAAATTGTGGGTTTTGGAGAACATCGGGTAGGTTTAGGGGGACTTTTGGGGTGGATCTTTGGCTTTTGGGTTTTTCTTTCATTTTTGGGTTTGATCCTGTTCTTGTTTGGGGTGTTTATGACGTGTTTTGGGGTGTCCGTTTGGTTTCGTTAGGTTCTCGTTTGTCATAAAGGTAAAGGGGACTGGATTGTGGGTTTTGGAGAAGATCAGGTGAGTTTCGGGTGGTTTTCTTGTGAATTGCTTAGTTTTTGTTGTTTTTTCGTCTTATGCATTTCTTGTTTGGGGTGTTTTTGACGTTTTTTGGGGTCTCCGTTGGGTTTTATTTGGGTTCTTGTTGGTCATCATGGTGAAAAAGCATAAATACTGGGTTTTGGAGAAGTTCAGGTAGGCTTATGGGTCTTTAGGGTTGGATTCATGGTATTTGGGTTTTTCTTCTGTTTTTTTTTTTTTTTTTTTTGCGTTTTTCCTGTTCTTTTTGGGGCTCTTTTTGACTTGTTTTGTGGTTCCCGTTGTGTTTGTTTGGGTTACTGTTGGTCATCATGTTGAAAAAGAGTAAATTGTGGGTTTTGGAGAACATCGGGTAGGTTTAGGGGGACTTTTGGGGTGGATCTTTGGTTCTGGGGTTTTTCTTTCATTTTTGGGTTTGATCTTGTTCTTGTTTGGGGTGTTTTTGATGTTTTTTTGGGTCTCCGTTAGGTTTCGGTGAATTTTGTTGGTCGTAAAGATAAATGGGAAGGGATTGTGGGTTTTGGAGAAGATCAGGTGAGTTTCGGGTGGTTTTGGTGGGAATTGCTTAGTTTTTGTTGTTTTTTCGTCTTATGCATTTCTTGTTTGGGGTGTTTTTGACGTGTTTTGGGGTCTCCGTTGTGTTTTAGTTGGGTTCTTGTTGGTCATCATGGTGAAAAAGCGTAAATACTGGGTTTTGGAGAAGTTCAGGTAGGCTTATGGGTCTTTAGGGTTGGATTCATGGTATTTGGGGTTTTCTTCTGTTTTTTTTTGCGTTGTTCCTGTTCTTTTTGGGGCTCTTTTTGACGTGTTTTGTGGTTCCCGTTGGGTTTGTTTGGGTTCCTGTTGGTCATCATGTTGAAAAAGAGTAAATTGTGGGTTTTGGAGAACATCGGGTAGGTTTAGGGGGACTTTTGGGGTGGATCTTTGGCTTTTGGGTTTTTCTTTCGTTTTTGGGGGTGATCTTGTTCTTGTTTGGGGTGTTTTTGATGTTTTTTTGGGTCTCCGTTGGGTTTCGTTTGATTCTCGTTGGTCGTAAAGATAAATGGGAAGGGATTGTGGGTTTTGGAGAAGATCAGGTGAGTTTCGGGTGGTTTTGGTGGGAATTGCTTAGTTTTTGTCGTTTTTTCGTCTTATGCATTTCTTGTTTGGGGTGTTTTTGACGTGTTTTGGGGTCTCCGTTGGGTTTTATTTGGGTTCATGTTGGTCATCATGGTGAAAAAGCGTAAATACTGGGTTTTGGAGAACTTCAGGTAGGCTTATGGGGCCTTTAGGGGTGGATTCATGGTATATGGGGATTTCTTCTGTTTTTTGGGTTGATCCTGTGCTTTTTGGGTCTCTTTTTGACGGTTTTTGGGGTCTCCGTTGGGTTTAATTGTGTTCATGTTTGTCATCATGGTTAAAAAGTGTAAATTGTGGGTTTTGGAGAACATCGGGTAGGTTTAGGGGGACTTTTGGGGTGTATCTATGGCTTTGGGTGTTTTCTTTCGTTTTTGGGTTTGATCCTCTTCTTGTTTGGGGCGTTTTTTATGTGTTTTGGTGTCTCCATTGGGTTTCGTTAGGTTCTCGTTTTTCGTAAGGGTAAATTGGAGTGGATTGTGGGTTTTGGAGAAGATCAGGTGAGTTTCGGGTGGTTTTCGTGGGAATTTCTTAGTTTTTGTTGTTTTTTCTTCTGATGCAGTTCTTGTTTGGCGTGTTTTTGACGTGTTTTTGGGTCTCCGTTGTGTTTTGGTTGGGTTCTTGTTGGTCATCGTGTTGGAAAAGTGTAAATTATGGTTTTTGGAGAACATCAGGTAGGCTTAGGGGGACTTTAGGGGTGGATTCATGGTATATGGGGTTTTCTTCTGTTTTTTGGGTTGATCCTGTTCTTTTGGGGGCTCTTTTTGACGGGTTTTGTGGTCTCTGTTGGGTTTAATTGTGTTCATGTTTGATATCATGGTTAAAATTGTAAATTGTGGGTTTTGGAGAATATCGGGTAGGTTTAGGGGGACTTTTGGGGTGGATGTCTGGCTTTGGGGTTTTTCTTTCATTTTTGGGTTTGATCCTGTTCTTGTTTGGGGTGTTTTTGACGTGTTTTGGGGTCTCCGTTGGGTTTCGTTTGGTTCTCGTTAGAAATAAATCTAATTGGATTGGATTGTGGGTTTTGGAGAAGCTCAGGTGAGTTTCGTGTGGTTTTCGAAGGAATTTCATAGTTGTTGTTGTTTTTTCTTCTGATGCAGTTCTTGTTTGGGTTGTTTTTGACGTGTTTTGGGGTGTCCGTTGGGTTTTGTTCAGTTCTCGTTGTTCGTAATGGTAAATGGTAGTGGATTGTGGGTTTTGGAGAAGATCAGGTGAGTTTCAGGTGGTTTTGGTGGGAATTTCTTAGTTTTTGTATTGTTTTTCTTCTGATGCAGTTCTTGTTTGGGGTGTTTTTGACGTGTTTTGGGGTCTCCGTTGTATTTTAGTTGGGTTCTTGTTGGTCATCATGGTGAAAAAGTGTAAATTGTGGGTTTTGGGGAACATCGGGTAGGTTTAGGGGGACTTTTGGGGTGGATCTTTGGCTTTTGGGTTTTTCTTTCATTTTTGGGTTTGATCCTGTTCTTGTTTGGGGTGTTTATGACGTGTTTTGGGGTGTCCGTTTGGTTTCGTTAGGTTCTCGTTTGTCATAAAGGTAAAGGGGACTGGATTGTGGGTTTTGGAGAAGATCAGGTGAGTTTCGGGTGGTTTTCTTGTGAATTGCTTAGTTTTTGTTGTTTTTTCTTCTGATGCATTTCTTGTTTGGGGTGTTTTTGACGTGTTTTGGGGTCTCCGTTGGGTTTTAGTTGGGTTCTTGTTGGTCATCATGGTGAAAAAGCGTAAATACTGGGTTTTGGAGAAGTTCAGGTAGGCTTATGGGGCCTTTAGGGGTGGACTCATGGTATATGGGGATTTCTTCTCTTTTTTGGGTTGATCCTGTTCTTTTGGGGGCTCTTTTTGACGCGTTTTGGGGTCTCCGTTTTGTTTTAGTTGGGTTCATGTTGGTTATCATGGTTAAAAATTGTAAATTGTGGGTTTTGGAGAACATCGGGTAGGTTTAGGGGGACTTTTGGGGTGTATCTATGGCTTTGGGTGTTTTCTTTCGTTTTTGGGTTTGATCCTCTTCTTGTTTGGGGTGTTTTTGACGTGTTTTGTGGTCTCCGTTGGGTTTCGTTTTGTTCTCGTTATAAATAAATATAAATGGGATTGGATTGTGGGTTTTGGAGAAGCTCAGGTGAGTTTCGGGTGGTTTTCGAAGGAATTTCATAGTTGTTGTTGTTTTTTCTTCTGATGCAGTTCTTGTTTGGGTTGTTTTTGACGTGCTTTGGGGTGTCCGTTGGGTTTTGTTGAGTTCTCGTTGTTCGTAATGGTAAATGGTAGTGGATTGTGGGTTTTGGAGAAGATCAGGTGAGTTTCGGGTGGTTTTGGTGGGAATTTCTTAGTTTTTGTATTTTTTTTCTTCTGATGCAGTTCTTGATTTGGGGTGTTTTTGACGTGTTTTGGGGTCTCCGTTGTATTTTAGTTGGGTTCTTGTTGGTCATCATGGTGAAAAAGTGTAAATTGTGGGTTTTGGAGAACATCGGGTAGGTTTAGGGGGACTTTTGGGGTGGATCTTTGGCTTTTGGGTTTTTCTTTCATTTTTGGGTTTGATCCTGTTCTTGTTTGGGGTGTTTATGACGTGTTTTGGGGTCTCCGTTGTGTTTTAGTTGGGTTCTTGTTGGTCATCATGGTGTAAAAGTGTAAATTGTGGGTTTTGGAGAACATCGGGTAGGTTTAGGGGGACTTTTGGGGTGGATCTTTGGCTTTTGGGTTTTTCTTTCATTTTTGGGTTTGATCCTGTTCTTGTTTGGGGTGTTTATGACGTGTTTTGGGGTCTCCGTTGTGTTTTAGTTGGGTTCTTGTTGGTCATCATGGTGTAAAAGTGTAAATACTGGGTTTTGGAGAAGTTCAGGTAGGCTTATGGGTCTTTAGGGTTGGATTCATGGTATTTGGGGTTTTCTTCTGTTTTTTTTTGCGTTGTTCCTGTTCTTTTTGGGGCTCTTTTTGACGTGTTTTGTGGTTCCCGTTGGGTTTGTTTGGGTTCCTGTTGGTCATCATGTTGAAAAAGAGTAAATTGTGGGTTTTGGAGAACATCGGGTAGGTTTAGGGGGACTTTTGGGGTGGATCTTTGGCTTTTGGGTTTTTCTTTCGTTTTTGGGGGTGATCTTGTTCTTGTTTGGGGTGTTTTTGATGTTTTTTTGGGTCTCCGTTGGGTTTCGTTTGATTCTCGTTGGTCGTAAAGATAAATGGGAAGGGATTGTGGGTTTTGGAGAAGATCAGGTGAGTTTCGGGTGGTTTTGGTGGGAATTGCTTAGTTTTTGTCGTTTTTTCGTCTTATGCATTTCTTGTTTGGGGTGTTTTTGACGTGTTTTGGGGTCTCCGTTGGGTTTTATTTGGGTTCATGTTGGTCATCATGGTGAAAAAGCGTAAATACTGGGTTTTGGAGAACTTCAGGTAGGCTTATGGGGCCTTTAGGGGTGGATTCATGGTATATGGGGATTTCTTCTGTTTTTTGGGTTGATCCTGTGCTTTTTGGGTCTCTTTTTGACGGTTTTTGGGGTCTCCGTTGGGTTTAATTGTGTTCATGTTTGTCATCATGGTTAAAAAGTGTAAATTGTGGGTTTTGGAGAACATCGGGTAGGTTTAGGGGGACTTTTGGGGTGTATCTATGGCTTTGGGTGTTTTCTTTCGTTTTTGGGTTTGATCCTCTTCTTGTTTGGGGCGTTTTTTATGTGTTTTGGTGTCTCCATTGGGTTTCGTTAGGTTCTCGTTTTTCGTAAGGGTAAATTGGAGTGGATTGTGGGTTTTGGAGAAGATCAGGTGAGTTTCGGGTGGTTTTCGTGGGAATTTCTTAGTTTTTGTTGTTTTTTCTTCTGATGCAGTTCTTGTTTGGCGTGTTTTTGACGTGTTTTTGGGTCTCCGTTGTGTTTTGGTTGGGTTCTTGTTGGTCATCGTGTTGGAAAAGTGTAAATTATGGTTTTTGGAGAACATCAGGTAGGCTTAGGGGGACTTTAGGGGTGGATTCATGGTATATGGGGTTTTCTTCTGTTTTTTGGGTTGATCCTGTTCTTTTGGGGGCTCTTTTTGACGGGTTTTGTGGTCTCTGTTGGGTTTAATTGTGTTCATGTTTGATATCATGGTTAAAATTGTAAATTGTGGGTTTTGGAGAATATCGGGTAGGTTTAGGGGGACTTTTGGGGTGGATGTCTGGCTTTGGGGTTTTTCTTTCATTTTTGGGTTTGATCCTGTTCTTGTTTGGGGTGTTTTTGACGTGTTTTGGGGTCTCCGTTGGGTTTCGTTTGGTTCTCGTTAGAAATAAATCTAATTGGATTGGATTGTGGGTTTTGGAGAAGCTCAGGTGAGTTTCGTGTGGTTTTCGAAGGAATTTCATAGTTGTTGTTGTTTTTTCTTCTGATGCAGTTCTTGTTTGGGTTGTTTTTGACGTGTTTTGGGGTGTCCGTTGGGTTTTGTTCAGTTCTCGTTGTTCGTAATGGTAAATGGTAGTGGATTGTGGGTTTTGGAGAAGATCAGGTGAGTTTCAGGTGGTTTTGGTGGGAATTTCTTAGTTTTTGTATTGTTTTTCTTCTGATGCAGTTCTTGTTTGGGGTGTTTTTGACGTGTTTTGGGGTCTCCGTTGTATTTTAGTTGGGTTCTTGTTGGTCATCATGGTGAAAAAGTGTAAATTGTGGGTTTTGGGGAACATCGGGTAGGTTTAGGGGGACTTTTGGGGTGGATCTTTGGCTTTTGGGTTTTTCTTTCATTTTTGGGTTTGATCCTGTTCTTGTTTGGGGTGTTTATGACGTGTTTTGGGGTGTCCGTTTGGTTTCGTTAGGTTCTCGTTTGTCATAAAGGTAAAGGGGACTGGATTGTGGGTTTTGGAGAAGATCAGGTGAGTTTCGGGTGGTTTTCTTGTGAATTGCTTAGTTTTTGTTGTTTTTTCTTCTGATGCATTTCTTGTTTGGGGTGTTTTTGACGTGTTTTGGGGTCTCCGTTGGGTTTTAGTTGGGTTCTTGTTGGTCATCATGGTGAAAAAGCGTAAATACTGGGTTTTGGAGAAGTTCAGGTAGGCTTATGGGGCCTTTAGGGGTGGACTCATGGTATATGGGGATTTCTTCTCTTTTTTGGGTTGATCCTGTTCTTTTGGGGGCTCTTTTTGACGCGTTTTGGGGTCTCCGTTTTGTTTTAGTTGGGTTCATGTTGGTTATCATGGTTAAAAATTGTAAATTGTGGGTTTTGGAGAACATCGGGTAGGTTTAGGGGGACTTTTGGGGTGTATCTATGGCTTTGGGTGTTTTCTTTCGTTTTTGGGTTTGATCCTCTTCTTGTTTGGGGCGTTTTTTATGTGTTTTGGTGTCTCCATTGGGTTTCGTTAGGTTCTCGTTTTTCGTAAAGGTAAATTGGAGTGGATTGTGGGTTTTGGAGAAGATCAGGTGAGTTTCGGGAGGTTTTCGTGGGAATTTCTTAGTTTTTGTTGTTTTTTCTTCTGATGCAGTTCTTGTTTGGGGTGTTTTTGACGTGTTTTGGGGTCTCCGTTGTGTTTTGGTTGGGTTCTTGTTGGTCATCCTGTTGGAAAAGTGTAAATTATGGTTTTTGGAGAACATCAGGTAGGCTTAGGGGGACTTTAGGGGTGGATTCATGGTATATGGGGATTTCTTCTGTTTTTTGGGTTGATCCTGTTCTTTTGGGGGCTCTTTTTGACGGGTTTTGGGGTCTCTGTTGGGTTTAATTGTGTTCATGTTTGTCATCATGGTTAAAAAGTGTAAATTGTGGGTTTTGGAGAATATCGGGTAGGTTTAGGGGGACTTTTGGGGTGGATCTATGGCTTTGGGGTTTTTCTTTCATTTTTGGGTTTGATCCTGTTCTTGTTTGGGGTGTTTTTTACGTGTTTTGTGGTCTCCGTTGGGTTTCGTTTTGTTCTCGTTATAAATAAATATAAATGGGATTGGATTGTGGGTTTTGGAGAAGCTCAGGTGAGTTTCGGGTGGTTTTCGAAGGAATTTCATAGTTGTTGTTGTTTTTTCTTCTGATGCAGTTCTTGTTTGGGTTGTTTTTGACGTGCTTTGGGGTGTCCGTTGGGTTTTGTTGAGTTCTCGTTGTTCGTAATGGTAAATGGTAGTGGATTGTGGGTTTTGGAGAAGATCAGGTGAGTTTCGGGTGGTTTTGGTGGGAATTTCTTAGTTTTTGTATTTTTTTTCTTCTGATGCAGTTCTTGATTTGGGGTGTTTTTGACGTGTTTTGGGGTCTCCGTTGTATTTTAGTTGGGTTCTTGTTGGTCATCATGGTGAAAAAGTGTAAATTGTGGGTTTTGGAGAACATCGGGTAGGTTTAGGGGGACTTTTGGGGTGGATCTTTGGCTTTTGGGTTTTTCTTTCATTTTTGGGTTTGATCCTGTTCTTGTTTGGGGTGTTTATGACGTGTTTTGGGGTCTCCGTTGTGTTTTAGTTGGGTTCTTGTTGGTCATCATGGTGTAAAAGTGTAAATTGTGGGTTTTGGAGAACATCGGGTAGGTTTAGGGGGACTTTTGGGGTGGATCTTTGGCTTTTGGGTTTTACTTTCATTTTTGGGTTTGATCCTGTTCTTGTTTGGGGTGTTTATGACGTGTTTTGGGGTCTCCGTTGTGTTTTAGTTGGGTTCTTGTTGGTCATCATGGTGTAAAAGTGTAAATTGTGGGTTTTGGAGAACATCACGTAGGCTTATGGGGACTTTCGGGTTGGATTCATGGTATTTGGGGTTTTCTTCTGTTTTTTGCGTTTTTCCTGTTCTTTTTGGGGCTCTTTTTTGACGTGTTTTGTTGTCTCCGTTGGGTTTATTTGGGTTCATGTTGGTCATCATGGTGAAAAAGAGTAAATAGTGTGTTTTGGAGAACATCGGGTAGGTTTAGAGGGACTTTTGGGGTGGATCTTTGGCTTTTGGGTTTTTCTTTCGTTTTTGGGTTTCATCCTGTTCTTGTTTGGGGTTTTGTTGACGTGTTTTGGGGTGTCCGTTTGGTTTCGTTATGTTCTCGTTTGTCATAAAGGTAAAGGGGACTGGATTGTGGGTTTTGGAGAAGATCAGGTGAGTTTCGGTTGGTTTTCTTGTGAATTGCTTAGTTTTTGTTGTTTTTTCTTCTGATGCATTTCTTGTTTGGGGTGTTTTTGACGTGTTTTGGGGTCTCCGTTGTGTTTTAGTTGGGTTCTTGTTGGTCATCATGGTGAAAAAGCGTAAATACTGGGTTTTGGAGAAGTTCAGGTAGGCTTATGGGTCTTTAGGGGTGGATTCATGGTATTTGGGGTTTTCTTCTGTTTTTTTTTTGCGTTGTTCCTGTTCTTTTTGGGGCTCTTTTTGACGTGTTTTGTGGTTCCCGTTGGGTTTGTTTGGGTTCCTGTTGGTCATCATGTTGAAAAAGAGTAAATTGTGGGTTTTGGAGAACATCGGGTAGGTTTAGAGGGACTTTTGGGGTGGATCTTTGGCTTTTGGGTTTTTCTTTCGTTTTTCGGGGTGATCTTGTTCTTGTTTGGGGTGTTTTTGATGTTTTTTTGGGTCTGCGTTGGGTTTCGTTTGATTCTCGTTGGTCGTAAAGATAAATGGGAAGGGATTGTGGGTTTTGGAGAAGATCAGGTGAGTTTCGGGTGGTTTTCTTGTGAATTGCTTAGTTTCTGATGTTTTTTCGTCTTATGCATTTCTTGTTTGGGGTGTTTTTGACGTGTTTTGGGGTCTCCGTTGGGTTTTATTTGGGTTCATGTTGGTCATCATGGTGAAAAAGCGTAAATACTGGGTTTTGGAGAACTTCAGGTAGGCTTATGGGGCCTTTAGGGGTGGATTCATGGTATATGGGGATTTCTTCTTGTTTTTATGTTGATCCTGTTCTTTTGGGGGCTCTTTTGACGGGTTTTGGGTTCTCCGTTGGGTTTAATTGTGTTCACGTTTGTCATCATGGTTAAAAAGTGTAAATTGTGTAAAAAGTGTAAATTTTTTCTTCTGATGCAGTTCTTGTTTGGGGTGTTTTTGACGTGTTTTGGGGTCTCCGTTGTATTTTAGTTGGGTTCTTGTTGGTCATCATGGTGAAAAAGTGTAAATTGTGGGTTTTGGAGAACATCGGGTAGGTTTAGGGGGACTTTTGGGGTGGATCTTTGGCTTTTGGGTTTTTCTTTCATTTTTGGGTTTGATCCTGTTCTTGTTTGGGGTGTTTATGACGTGTTTTGGGGTCTCCTTTTTGTTTTAGTTGGGTTCTTGTTGGTCATCATGGTGAAAAAGTGTAAATTGTGGGTTTTGGAGAACATCACGTAGGCTTATGGGGACTTTACGGTTGGATTCATGGTATTTGGGGTTTTCTTCTGTTTTTTGGGTTGATCCTGTTCTTTTTGGGGCTCTTTCTGACGTGTTTTGGGGTCTCCGTTGGGTTTAATTGTGTTCATGTTTGTCATCATGGTTAAAAAGTGTAAATTGTGGGTTTTGGAGAACATCGGGTAGGTTTAGGGGGACTTTTGGGGTGGATGTCTGGCTTTGGGGTTTTTCTTTCATTTTTGGGTTTGATCCTGTTCTTGTTTGGGGTGTTTATGACGTGTTTTGGGGTCTCCGTTGTGTTTTAGTTGGGTTCTTGTTGGTCATCATGGTGAAAAAGCGTAAATACTGGGTTTTGGAGAAGTTCAGGTAGGCTTATGGGTCTTTAGGGGTGGATTCATGGTATTTGGGGTTTTCTTCTGGTTTTTTTTGCGTTGTTCCTGTTCTTTTTGGGGCTCTTTTTGACGTGTTTTGTGGTTCCCGTTAGGTTTGTTTGGGTTTCTGTTGGTCATCATGGTGAAAAAGAGTAAATTGTGGGTTTTGGAGAACATCGGGTAGGTTTAGGGGGCTTTTGTGGTGGATCTTTGGCTTTTGGGTTTTTCTTTCGTTTTTGGGTTTGATCTTGTTCTCGTTTGGGGTGTTTTTGATGTTTTTTTGGGTCTCCGTTGGGTTTCGTTTGATTCTCGTTGGTCGTAAAGATAAATTGGAGTGGATTGTGGGTTTTGGAGAAGCTCAGGTGAGTTTCGGGTGGTTTTGGTGGGAATTGCTTAGTTTCTGTTGTTTTTTCGTCTTATGCATTTCTTGTTTGGGGTGTTTTGGGGTCTCTGTTGGGTTTTATTTGGGTTCATGTTGGTCAACATGGTGAAAAAGCGTAAATACTGGGTTTTGGAGAACTTCAGGTAGGCTTATGGGGCCTTTAGGGGTGGATTCATGGTATATGGGGATTTCTTCTTGTTTTTATGTTGATCCTGTGCTTTTTGGGTCTCTTTTTGACGGTTTTTGGGGTCTCCGTTGGGTTTAATTGTGTTCATGTTTGTCATCATGGTTAAAAAGTGTAAATTGTGGGTTTTGGAGAACATCGGGTAGGTTTAGGGGGACTTTTGGGGTGTATCTATGGCTTTGGGTGTTTTCTTTCGTTTTTGGGTTTGATCCTCTTCTTGTTTGGGGCGTTTTTTATGTGTTTTGGTGTCTCCATTGGGTTTCGTTAGGTTCTCGTTTTTCGTAAAGGTAAATTGGAGTGGATTGTGGGTTTTGGAGAAGATCAGGTGAGTTTCGAGTGGTTTTGGTGGGAATTTCTTAGTTTTTGTTGTTTTTTCTTCTGATGCAGTTCTTGTTTGGGGTGTTTTTGACGTGTTTTGGGGTCTCCGTTGTATTTTAGTTGGGTTCTTGTTGGTCATCATGGTGAAAAAGTGTAAATTGTGGGTTTTCTAGAACATTGGGTAGGTTTAGGGGGACTTTTGGGGTGGATTCATGGTATATGGGGTTTTCTTCTGTTTTTTTGGGTTGATCCTGTTCTTTTGGGGGCTCTTTTTGACGGGTTTTGGGGTCTCCGTTGGGTTTAATTTTGTTCATGTTTGTCATCATGGTTAAAAAGTGTAAATTGTGGGTTTTGGATAACATCGGGTAGGTTTAGGGGGACTTTTGGGGTGGATCTTTGGCTCTGGGGTTTTTCTTTCATTTTTGGGTTTGATCTTGTTCTTGTTTGGGGTGTTTTTGATGTTTTTTTGGGTCTCCGTTGGGTTTCGTTTGATTCTCGTTGGTCGTAATGCTAAATGGGAAGGGATTGTGGGTTTTGGAGAAGATCAGGTGAGTTTCGGGTGGTTTTGGTGGGAATTGCTTAGTTTTTGTCGTTTTTTCGTCTTATGCATTTCTTGTTTGGGGTGTTTTTGACGTGTTTTGGGGTCTCCGTTGGGTTTTATTTGGGTTCATGTTGGTCATCATGGTGAAAAAGCGTAAATACTGGGTTTTGGAGAACTTCAGGTAGGCTTATGGGGCCTTTAGGGGTGGATTCATGGTATATGGGGATTTCTTCTGTTTTTTGGGTTGATCCTGTGCTTTTTGGGTCTCTTTTTGACGGTTTTTGGGGTCTCCGTTGGGTTTAATTGTGTTCATGTTTGTCATCATGGTTAAAAAGTGTAAATTGTGGGTTTTGGAGAACATCGGGTAGGTTTAGGGGGACTTTTGGGGTGTATCTATGGCTTTGGGTGTTTTCTTTCGTTTTTGGGTTTGATCCTCTTCTTGTTTGGGGCGTTTTTTATGTGTTTTGGTGTCTCCATTGGGTTTCGTTAGGTTCTCGTTTTTCGTAAAGGTAAATTGGAGTGGATTGTGGGTTTTGGAGAAGATCAGGTGAGTTTCGGGTGGTTTTCGTGGGAATTTCTTAGTTTTTGTTGTTTTTTCTTCTGATGCAGTTCTTGTTTGGCGTGTTTTTGACGTGTTTTTGGGTCTCCGTTGTGTTTTGGTTGGGTTCTTGTTGGTCATCGTGTTGGAAAAGTGTAAATTATGGTTTTTGGAGAACATCAGGTAGGCTTAGGGGGACTTTAGGGGTGGATTCATGGTATATGGGGTTTTCTTCTGTTTTTTGGGTTGATCCTGTTCTTTTGGGGGCTCTTTTTGACGGGTTTTTTGGTCTCTGTTGGGTTTAATTGTGTTCATGTTTGATATCATGGTTAAAATTGTAAATTGTGGGTTTTGGAGAATATCGGGTAGGTTTAGGGGGACTTTTGGGGTGGATGTCTGGCTTTTGGGTTTTTCTTTCATTTTTGGGTTTGATCCTGTTCTTGTTTGGGGTGTTTTTGACGTGTTTTGGGGTCTCCGTTGGGTTTCGTTTGGTTCTCGTTAGAAATAAATCTAATTGGATTGGATTGTGGGTTTTGGAGAAGCTCAGGTGAGTTTCGGGTGGTTTTGGTGGGAATTGCTTAGTTTCTGTTGTTTTTTCGTCTTATGCATTTCTTGTTTGGGGTGTTTTGGGGTCTCTGTTGGGTTTTATTTGGGTTCATGTTGGTCAACATGGTGAAAAAGCGTAAATACTGGGTTTTGGAGAACTTCAGGTAGGCTTATGGGGCCTTTAGGGGTGGATTCATGGTATATGGGGATTTCTTCTTGTTTTTATGTTGATCCTGTGCTTTTTGGGTCTCTTTTTGACGGTTTTTGGGGTCTCCGTTGGGTTTAATTGTGTTCATGTTTGTCATCATGGTTAAAAAGTGTAAATTGTGGGTTTTGGAGAACATCGGGTAGGTTTAGGGGGACTTTTGGGGTGTATCTATGGCTTTGGGTGTTTTCTTTCGTTTTTGGGTTTGATCCTCTTCTTGTTTGGGGCGTTTTTTATGTGTTTTGGTGTCTCCATTGGGTTTCGTTAGGTTCTCGTTTTTCGTAAAGGTAAATTGGAGTGGATTGTGGGTTTTGGAGAAGATCAGGTGAGTTTCGAGTGGTTTTGGTGGGAATTTCTTAGTTTTTGTTGTTTTTTCTTCTGATGCAGTTCTTGTTTGGGGTGTTTTTGACGTGTTTTGGGGTCTCCGTTGTATTTTAGTTGGGTTCTTGTTGGTCATCATGGTGAAAAAGTGTAAATTGTGGGTTTTCTAGAACATTGGGTAGGTTTAGGGGGACTTTTGGGGTGGATTCATGGTATATGGGGTTTTCTTCTGTTTTTTTGGGTTGATCCTGTTCTTTTGGGGGCTCTTTTTGACGGGTTTTGGGGTCTCCGTTGGGTTTAATTTTGTTCATGTTTGTCATCATGGTTAAAAAGTGTAAATTGTGGGTTTTGGATAACATCGGGTAGGTTTAGGGGGACTTTTGGGGTGGATCTTTGGCTCTGGGGTTTTTCTTTCATTTTTGGGTTTGATCTTGTTCTTGTTTGGGGTGTTTTTGATGTTTTTTTGGGTCTCCGTTGGGTTTCGTTTGATTCTCGTTGGTCGTAATGCTAAATGGGAAGGGATTGTGGGTTTTGGAGAAGATCAGGTGAGTTTCGGGTGGTTTTGGTGGGAATTGCTTAGTTTTTGTCGTTTTTTCGTCTTATGCATTTCTTGTTTGGGGTGTTTTTGACGTGTTTTGGGGTCTCCGTTGGGTTTTATTTGGGTTCATGTTGGTCATCATGGTGAAAAAGCGTAAATACTGGGTTTTGGAGAACTTCAGGTAGGCTTATGGGGCCTTTAGGGGTGGATTCATGGTATATGGGGATTTCTTCTGTTTTTTGGGTTGATCCTGTGCTTTTTGGGTCTCTTTTTGACGGTTTTTGGGGTCTCCGTTGGGTTTAATTGTGTTCATGTTTGTCATCATGGTTAAAAAGTGTAAATTGTGGGTTTTGGAGAACATCGGGTAGGTTTAGGGGGACTTTTGGGGTGTATCTATGGCTTTGGGTGTTTTCTTTCGTTTTTGGGTTTGATCCTCTTCTTGTTTGGGGCGTTTTTTATGTGTTTTGGTGTCTCCATTGGGTTTCGTTAGGTTCTCGTTTTTCGTAAAGGTAAATTGGAGTGGATTGTGGGTTTTGGAGAAGATCAGGTGAGTTTCGGGTGGTTTTCGTGGGAATTTCTTAGTTTTTGTTGTTTTTTCTTCTGATGCAGTTCTTGTTTGGCGTGTTTTTGACGTGTTTTTGGGTCTCCGTTGTGTTTTGGTTGGGTTCTTGTTGGTCATCGTGTTGGAAAAGTGTAAATTATGGTTTTTGGAGAACATCAGGTAGGCTTAGGGGGACTTTAGGGGTGGATTCATGGTATATGGGGTTTTCTTCTGTTTTTTGGGTTGATCCTGTTCTTTTGGGGGCTCTTTTTGACGGGTTTTTTGGTCTCTGTTGGGTTTAATTGTGTTCATGTTTGATATCATGGTTAAAATTGTAAATTGTGGGTTTTGGAGAATATCGGGTAGGTTTAGGGGGACTTTTGGGGTGGATGTCTGGCTTTTGGGTTTTTCTTTCATTTTTGGGTTTGATCCTGTTCTTGTTTGGGGTGTTTTTGACGTGTTTTGGGGTCTCCGTTGGGTTTCGTTTGGTTCTCGTTAGAAATAAATCTAATTGGATTGGATTGTGGGTTTTGGAGAAGCTCAGGTGAGTTTCGGGTGGTTTTGGTGGGAATTGCTTAGTTTCTGTTGTTTTTTCGTCTTATGCATTTCTTGTTTGGGGTGTTTTGGGGTCTCTGTTGGGTTTTATTTGGGTTCATGTTGGTCAACATGGTGAAAAAGCGTAAATACTGGGTTTTGGAGAACTTCAGGTAGGCTTATGGGGCCTTTAGGGGTGGATTCATGGTATATGGGGATTTCTTCTTGTTTTTATGTTGATCCTGTGCTTTTTGGGTCTCTTTTTGACGGTTTTTGGGGTCTCCGTTGGGTTTAATTGTGTTCATGTTTGTCATCATGGTTAAAAAGTGTAAATTGTGGGTTTTGGAGAACATCGGGTAGGTTTAGGGGGACTTTTGGGGTGTATCTATGGCTTTGGGTGTTTTCTTTCGTTTTTGGGTTTGATCCTCTTCTTGTTTGGGGCGTTTTTTATGTGTTTTGGTGTCTCCATTGGGTTTCGTTAGGTTCTCGTTTTTCGTAAAGGTAAATTGGAGTGGATTGTGGGTTTTGGAGAAGATCAGGTGAGTTTCGAGTGGTTTTGGTGGGAATTTCTTAGTTTTTGTTGTTTTTTCTTCTGATGCAGTTCTTGTTTGGGGTGTTTTTGACGTGTTTTGGGGTCTCCGTTGTATTTTAGTTGGGTTCTTGTTGGTCATCATGGTGAAAAAGTGTAAATTGTGGGTTTTCTAGAACATTGGGTAGGTTTAGGGGGACTTTTGGGGTGGATTCATGGTATATGGGGTTTTCTTCTGTTTTTTTGGGTTGATCCTGTTCTTTTGGGGGCTCTTTTTGACGGGTTTTGGGGTCTCCGTTGGGTTTAATTTTGTTCATGTTTGTCATCATGGTTAAAAAGTGTAAATTGTGGGTTTTGGATAACATCGGGTAGGTTTAGGGGGACTTTTGGGGTGGATCTTTGGCTCTGGGGTTTTTCTTTCATTTTTGGGTTTGATCTTGTTCTTGTTTGGGGTGTTTTTGATGTTTTTTTGGGTCTCCGTTGGGTTTCGTTTGATTCTCGTTGGTCGTAATGCTAAATGGGAAGGGATTGTGGGTTTTGGAGAAGATCAGGTGAGTTTCGGGTGGTTTTGGTGGGAATTGCTTAGTTTTTGTCGTTTTTTCGTCTTATGCATTTCTTGTTTGGGGTGTTTTTGACGTGTTTTGGGGTCTCCGTTGGGTTTTATTTGGGTTCATGTTGGTCATCATGGTGAAAAAGCGTAAATACTGGGTTTTGGAGAACTTCAGGTAGGCTTATGGGGCCTTTAGGGGTGGATTCATGGTATATGGGGATTTCTTCTGTTTTTTGGGTTGATCCTGTGCTTTTTGGGTCTCTTTTTGACGGTTTTTGGGGTCTCCGTTGGGTTTAATTGTGTTCATGTTTGTCATCATGGTTAAAAAGTGTAAATTGTGGGTTTTGGAGAACATCGGGTAGGTTTAGGGGGACTTTTGGGGTGTATCTATGGCTTTGGGTGTTTTCTTTCGTTTTTGGGTTTGATCCTCTTCTTGTTTGGGGCGTTTTTTATGTGTTTTGGTGTCTCCATTGGGTTTCGTTAGGTTCTCGTTTTTCGTAAAGGTAAATTGGAGTGGATTGTGGGTTTTGGAGAAGATCAGGTGAGTTTCGGGTGGTTTTCGTGGGAATTTCTTAGTTTTTGTTGTTTTTTCTTCTGATGCAGTTCTTGTTTGGCGTGTTTTTGACGTGTTTTTGGGTCTCCGTTGTGTTTTGGTTGGGTTCTTGTTGGTCATCGTGTTGGAAAAGTGTAAATTATGGTTTTTGGAGAACATCAGGTAGGCTTAGGGGGACTTTAGGGGTGGATTCATGGTATATGGGGTTTTCTTCTGTTTTTTGGGTTGATCCTGTTCTTTTGGGGGCTCTTTTTGACGGGTTTTGTGGTCTCTGTTGGGTTTAATTGTGTTCATGTTTGATATCATGGTTAAAATTGTAAATTGTGGGTTTTGGAGAATATCGGGTAGGTTTAGGGGGACTTTTGGGGTGGATGTCTGGCTTTTGGGTTTTTCTTTCATTTTTGGGTTTGATCCTGTTCTTGTTTGGGGTGTTTTTGACGTGTTTTGTGGTCTCCGTTGGGTTTCGTTTGGTTCTCGTTAGAAATAAATCTAATTGGATTGGATTGTGGGTTTTGGAGATGATCAGGTGAGTTTCGGGTGGTTTTCGAAGGAATTTCATAGTTGTTGTTGTTTTTTCTTCTGATGCAGTTCTTGTTTGGGTTGTTTTTGACGTGTTTTGGGGTGTCCGTTGGGTTTTGTTCAGTTCTCGTTGTTCGTAATGGTAAATGGTAGTGGATTGTGGGTTTTGGAGAAGATCAGGTGAGTTTCAGGTGGTTTTGGTGGGAATTTCTTAGTTTTTGTATTGTTTTTCTTCTGATGCAGTTCTTGTTTGGGGTGTTTTTGACGTGTTTTGGGGTCTCCGTTGTATTTTAGTTGGGTTCTTGTTGGTCATCATGGTGAAAAAGTGTAAATTGTGGGTTTTGGGGAACATCGGGTAGGTTTAGGGGGACTTTTGGGGTGGATCTTTGGCTTTTGGGTTTTTCTTTCATTTTTGGGTTTGATCCTGTTCTTGTTTGGGGTGTTTATGACGTGTTTTGGGGTGTCCGTTTGGTTTCGTTAGGTTCTCGTTTGTCATAAAGTTAAAGGGGACTGGATTGTGGGTTTTGGAGAAGATCAGGTGAGTTTCGGGTGGTTTTCTTGTGAATTGCTTAGTTTTTGTTGTTTTTTCTTCTGATGCAGTTCTTGTTTGGGGTGTTTTTGACGTGTTTTGGGGTCTCCGTTGGGTTTTAGTTGGGTTCTTGTTGGTCATCATGGTGAAAAAGCGTAAATACTGGGTTTTGGAGAAGTTCAGGTAGGCTTATGGGGCCTTTAGGGGTGGATTCATGGTATATGGGGATTTCTTCTCTTTTTTGGGTTGATCCTGTTCTTTTGGGGGCTCTTTTTGACGCGTTTTGGGGTCTCCGTTTTGTTTTAGTTGGGTTCATGTTGGTTATCATGGTTAAAAATTGTAAATTTTGGGTTTTGGAGAACATCGGGTAGGTTTAGGGGGACTTTTGGGGTGTATCTATGGCTTTGGGTGTTTTCTTTCGTTTTTGGGTTTGATCCTCTTCTTGTTTGGGGCGTTTTTTATGTGTTTTGGTGTCTCCATTGGGTTTCGTTAGGTTCTCGTTTTTCGTAAAGGTAAATTGGAGTGGATTGTGGGTTTTGGAGAAGATCAGGTGAGTTTCGGGAGGTTTTCGTGGGAATTTCTTAGTTTTTGTTGTTTTTTCTTCTGATGCAGTTCTTGTTTGGGGTGTTTTTGACGTGTTTTGGGGTCTCCGTTGTGTTTTGGTTGGGTTCTTGTTGGTCATCGTGTTGGAAAAGTGTAAATTATGGTTTTTGGAGAACATCAGGTAGGCTTAGGGGGACTTTAGGGGTGGATTCATGGTATATGGGGATTTCTTCTGTTTTTTGGGTTGATCCTGTTCTTTTGGGGGCTCTTTTTGACGGGTTTTGGGGTCTCTGTTGGGTTTAATTGTGTTCATGTTTGTCATCATGGTTAAAAAGTGTAAATTGTGGGTTTTGGAGAATATCGGGTAGGTTTAGGGGGACTTTTGGGGTGGATGTCTGGCTTTGGGGTTTTTCTTTCATTTTTGGGTTTGATCCTGTTCTTGTTTGGGGTGTTTTTGACGTGTTTTGGGGTCTCCGTTGGGTTTCGTTTTGTTCTCGTTATAAATAAATATAAATGGGATTGGATTGTGGGTTTTGGAGAAGCTCAGGTGAGTTTCGGGTGGTTTTCGAAGGAATTTCATAGTTGTTGTTGTTTTTTCTTCTGATGCAGTTCTTGTTTGGGTTGTTTTTGACGTGTTTTGGGGTGTCCGTTGGGTTTTGTTGAGTTCTCGTTGTTCGTAATGGTAAATGGTAGTGGATTGTGGGTTTTGGAGAAGATCAGGTGAGTTTCGAGTGGTTTTGGTGGGAATTTCTTAGTTTTTGTATTTTTTTTCTTCTGATGCAGTTCTTGATTTGGGTGTTTTTGACGTGTTTTGGGGTCTCCGTTGTATTTTAGTTGGGTTCTTGTTGGTCATCATGGTGAAAAAGTGTAAATTGTGGGTTTTGGAGAACATCGGGTAGGTTTAGGGGGACTTTTGGGGTGGATCTTTGGCTTTTGGGTTTTTCTTTCATTTTTGGGTTTGATCCTGTTCTTGTTTGGGGTGTTTATGACGTGTTTTGGGGTCTCCGTTGTGTTTTAGTTGGGTTCTTGTTGGTCATCATGGTGTAAAAGTGTAAATTGTGGGTTTTGGAGAACATCACGTAGGCTTATGGGGACTTTCGGGTTGGATTCATGGTATTTGGGGTTTTCTTCTGTTTTTTGCGTTTTTCCTGTTCTTTTTGGGGCTCTTTTTTGACGTGTTTTGTTGTCTCCGTTGGGTTTATTTGGGTTCATGTTGGTCATCATGGTGAAAAAGAGTAAATAGTGTGTTTTGGAGAACATCGGGTAGGTTTAGAGGGACTTTTGGGGTGGATCTTTGGCTTTTGGTTTTTTCTTTCGTTTTTGGGTTTCATCCTGTTCTTGTTTGGGGTTTTGTTGACGTGTTTTGGGGTGTCCGTTTGGTTTCGTTATGTTCTCGTTTGTCATAAAGGTAAAGGGGACTGGATTGTGGGTTTTGGAGAAGATCAGGTGAGTTTCGGTTGGTTTTCTTGTGAATTGCTTAGTTTTTGTTGTTTTTTCTTCTGATGCAGTTCTTGTTTGGGGTGTTTTTGACGTGTTTTGGGGTCTCCGTTGTGTTTTAGTTGGGTTCTTGTTGGTCATCATGGTGAAAAAGCGTAAATACTGGGTTTTGGAGAAGTTCAGGTAGGCTTATGGGTCTTTAGGGGTGGATTCATGGTATTTGGGGTTTTCTTCTGTTTTTTTTTTGCGTTGTTCCTGTTCTTTTTGGGGCTCTTTTTGACGTGTTTTGTGGTTCCCGTTCGGTTTGTTTGGGTTCCTGTTGGTCATCATGTTGAAAAAGAGTAAATTGTGGGTTTTGGAGAACATCGGGTAGGTTTAGAGGGACTTTTTGGGTGGATCTTTGGCTTTTGGGTTTTTCTTTCGTTTTTGGGGGTGATCTTGTTCTTGTTTGGGGTGTTTTTGACGTGTTTTGGGGTCTCCGTTGGGTTTTATTTGGGTTCATGTTGGTCATCATGGTGAAAAAGCGTAAATACTGGGTTTTGGAGAACTTCAGGTAGGCTTATGGGGCCTTTAGGGGTGGATTCATGGTATATGGGGATTTCTTCTTGTTTTTATGTTGATCCTGTTCTTTTGGGGGCTCTTTTGACGGGTTTTGGGTTCTCCGTTGGGTTTAATTGTGTTCACGTTTGTCATCATGGTTAAAAAGTGTAAATTGTGTAAAAAGTGTAAATTTTTTCTTCTGATGCAGTTCTTGTTTGGGGTGTTTTTGACGTGTTTTGGGGTCTCCGTTGTATTTTAGTTGGGTTCTTGTTGGTCATCATGGTGAAAAAGTGTAAATTGTGGGTTTTGGAGAACATCGGGTAGGTTTAGGGGGACTTTTGGGGTGGATCTTTGGCTTTTGGGTTTTTCTTTCATTTTTGGGTTTGATCCTGTTCTTGTTTGGGGTGTTTATGATGTGTTTTGGGGTCTCCTTTTTGTTTTAGTTGGGTTCTTGTTGGTCATCATGGTGAAAAAGTGTAAATTGTGGGTTTTGGAGAACATCACGTAGGCTTATGGGGACTTTACGGTTGGATTCATGGTATTTGGGGTTTTCTTCTGTTTTTTGGGTTGATCCTGTTCTTTTTGGGGCTCTTTCTGACGTGTTTTGGGGTCTCCGTTGGGTTTAATTGTGTTCATGTTTGTCATCATGGTTAAAAAGTGTAAATTGTGGGTTTTGGAGAACATCGGGTAGGTTTAGGGGGACTTTTGGGGTGGATGTCTGGCTTTGGGGTTTTTCTTTCATTTTTGGGTTTGATCCTGTTCTTGTTTGGGGTGTTTATGACGTGTTTTGGGGTCTCCGTTGTGTTTTAGTTGGGTTCTTGTTGGTCATCATGGTGAAAAAGCGTAAATACTGGGTTTTGGAGAAGTTCAGGTAGGCTTATGGGTCTTTAGGGGTGGATTCATGGTATTTGGGGTTTTCTTCTGTTTTTTTTTGCGTTGTTCCTGTTCTTTTTGGGGCTCTTTTTGACATGTTTTGTGGTTCCCGTTGGGTTTGTTTGGGTTTCTGTTGGTCATCATGGTGAAAAAGAGTAAATTGTGGGTTTTGGAGAACATCGGGTAGGTTTAGGGGGCTTTTGTGGTGGATCTTTGGCTTTTGGGTTTTTCTTTCGTTTTTGGGTTTGATCTTGTTCTCGTTTGGGGTGTTTTTGATGTTTTATTGGGTATCGGTTGGGTTTCGTTTGATTCTCGTTGGTCGTAAAGATAAATTGGAGTGGATTGTGGGTTTTGGAGAAGCTCAGGTGAGTTTCGGGTGGTTTTGGTGGGAATTGCTTAGTTTCTGTTGTTTTTTCGTCTTATGCATTTCTTGTTTGGGGTGTTTTGGTGTCTCTGTTGGGTTTTATTTGGGTTCATGTTGGTCATCATGGTGAAAAAGCGTAAATACTGGGTTTTGGAGAACTTCAGGTAGGCTTATGGGGCCTTTAGGGGTGGATTCATGGTATATGGGGATTTCTTCTTGTTTTTATGTTGATCCTGTTCTTTTGGGGGCTCTTTTGACGGGTTTTGGGTTCTCCGTTGGGTTTAATTGTGTTCACGTTTGTCATCATGGTTAAAAAGTGTAAATTGTGGGTTTTGGAGAACATCGGGTAGGTTTAGGGGGACTTTTGGGGTGGATGTCTGGCTTTGGGGTTTTTCTTTCATTTTTGGGTTTGATCCTGTTCTTGTTTGGGGTGTTTTTGACGTGTTTTGGGGTCTCCGTTGGGTTTCGTTTGGTTCTCGTTAGAAATAAATATAAATGGGATTGGATTGTGGGTTTTGGAGACGATCAGGTGAGTTTCGGGTGGTTTTCGAAGGAATTTCTTAGTTGTTGTTTTTTTTTCTTCTGATGCAGTTCTTGTTTGGGTTGTTTTTGACGTGTTTTGGGGTGTCCGTTGGGTTTTTTAGAGTTCTCGTTGTTCGTAATGGTAAATGGTAGTGGATTGTGGGTTTTGGAGAAGATCAGGTGAGTTTCGAGTGGTTTTGGTGGGAATTTCTTAGTTTTTGTTGTTTTTTCTTCTGATGCAGTTCTTGTTTGGGGTGTTTTTGACGTGTTTTGGGGTCTCCGTTGTATTTTAGTTGGGTTCTTGTTGGTCATCATGGTGAAAAAGTGTAAATTGTGGGTTTTCTAGAACATTGGGTAGGTTTAGGGGGACTTTTGGGGTGGATTCATGGTATATGGGGTTTTCTTCTGTTTTTTTGGGTTGATCCTGTTCTTTTGGGGGCTCTTTTTGACGGGTTTTGGGGTCTCCGTTGGGTTTAATTTTGTTCATGTTTGTCATCATGGTTAAAAAGTGTAAATTGTGGGTTTTGGATAACATCGGGTAGGTTTAGGGGGACTTTTGGGGTGGATGTCTGGCTTTGGGGTTTTTCTTTCATTTTTGGGTTTGGTCCTGTTCTTGTTTGGGATGTTTTTGACGTGTTTTGGGGTCTCCGTTGGGTTTCGTTTGGTTCTCGTTAAAAATAAATATAAATGGGATTGGATTGTGGGTTTTGGAGATGATCAGGTGAGTTTCGGGTGGTTTTCGAAGGAATTTCATAGTTGCTGTTGTTTTTTCTTCTGATGCAGTTCTTGTTTGGGTTGTTTTTGACGTGTTTTTGGGTGTCCGTTGGGTTTTGTTGAGTTCTCGTTGTTCGTAATGGTAAATGGTAGTGGATTGTGGGTTTTGGAGAAGATCAGGTGAGTTTCGGGTGGTTTTGGTGGGAATTTCTTAGTTTTTGTATTTTTTTTCTTCTGATGCAGTTCTTGTTTGGCGTGTTTTTGACGTGTTTTGGGGTCTCCGTTGTGTTTTAGTTGGGTTCTTGTTGGTCATCATGGTGAAAAAGTGTAAATTGTGGGTTTTGGAGAACATCGGGTAGGTTTAGGGGGACTTTTGGGGTGGATTCATGGTATATGGGGTTTTCTTCTGTTTTTTTGGGTTGATCCTGTTCTTTTGGGGGCTCTTTTTGACGGGTTTTGGGGTCTCCGTTGGGTTTAATTTTGTTCATGTTTGTCATCATGGTTAAAAAGTGTAAATTGTGGGTTTTGGATAACATCGGGTAGGTTTAGGGGGACTTTTGGGGTGGATGTCTGGCTTTGGGGTTTTTCTTTCATTTTTGGCTTTGGTCCTCTTCTTGTTTGGGATGTTTTTGACGTGTTTTGGGGTCTCCGTTGGGTTTCGTTTGGTTCTCGTTAAAAATAAATATAAATGGGATTGGATTGTGGGTTTTGGAGATGATCAGGTGAGTTTCGGGTGGTTTTCGAAGGAATTTCATAGTTGCTGTTGTTTTTTCTTCTGATGCAGTTCTTGTTTGGGGTGTTTTTGACGTGTTTTGGGGTCTCCGTTGTATTTTAGTTGGGTTCTTGTTGGTCATCATGGTGAAAAAGTGTAAATTGTGTGTTTTGGAGAACATCGCGTAGGTTTAGGGGGACTTTTGGGGTGGATCTTTGGCTTTTGGGTTTTTCTTTCATTTTTGGGTTTGATCCTGTTCTTGTTTGGGGTGTTTATGACGTGTTTTGGGGTCTCCGTTTTGTTTTAGTTGGGTTCTTGTTGGTCATCATGGTGAAAAAGTGTAAATTGTGGGTTTTGGAGAACATCACGTAGGCTTATGGGGACTTTAGTGGTGGATTCATGGTATTTGGGGTTTTCTTCTGTTTTTTGCATTTTTCCTGTTCTTTTTGGGGCTCTTTTTTGACGTGTTTTGTGGTCTCCGTTGGGTTTATTTGGGTTCATGTTGGTCATCATGGTGAAAAAGAGTAAATAGTGGGTTTTGGAGAACATCGGGTAGGTTTAGAGGGACTTTTGGGGTGGATCTTTGGCTTTTGGGTTTTTCTTTCGTTTTTGGGTTTGATCCTGTTCTTGTTTGGGGTTTTGTTGACGTGTTTTGGGGTGTCCGTTGGGTTTCGTTAGGTTCTTGTTTGTCATAAAGTTAAAGGGGACAGGATTGTGGGTTTTGGAGAAGATCAGGTGAGTTTCGGGTGGTTTTCGAAGGAATTTCATAGTTGTTTTTGTTTTTTCTTCTAATGCAGTTCTTGTTTGGGGTGTTTATGACGTGTTTTGGGGTCTCCGTTGTATTTTGGTTGGGTTCTTGTTGGTCATCATGGTGAAAAAGTGTAAATTGTGGGTTTTGGAGAACATCGGGTAGGTTTAGGGGTACTTTTTGGGTGGATCTTTGGCTTTTGTTTTTTTCTTTCATTTTTGGGTTTGATCCTGTTTTTGTTTCGTGTGTTTCTCACGTGTTTTGGGGTCTCCGTTGGGTTTCGTTAGGTTCTCGTTTGTCATAAAGGTAAAGGGGACAGGATTGTGGGTTTTGGAGAAGATCAGGTGAGTTTCGGGTGGTTTTCGAAGGAATTTCATAGTTGTTGTTGTTTTTTCTTCTAATGCAGTTCTTGTTTGGGGTGTTTATGACGTGTTTTGGGGTCTCCGTTGTATTTTGGTTGGGTTCTTGTTGGTCATCATGGTGAAAAAGTGTAAATTGTGGGTTTTGGAGAACATCGGGTAGGTTTAGGGGTACTTTTGGGGTGGATCTTTGGCTTTTGGGTTTTTCTTTCATTTTTGGGTTTGATCCTGTTCTTGTTTCGGGTGTTTCTGACGTGTTTTGGGGTCTCCGTTGGGTTTCGTTAGGTTCTCGTTTGTCATAAAGGTAAAGGGGACAGGATTGTGGGTTTTGGAGAAGATCAGGTGAGTTTCGGTTGGCTTTCTTGTGAATTGCTTAGTTTTTGTTGTTTTTTCTTCTGATGCAGTTCTTGTTTGGGGTGTTTTTGACGTGTTTTGGGGTCTCCGTTGTGTTTTAGTTGGGTTCATGTTGGTCATCATGGTGAAAAAGAGTAAATTGTGGGTTTTGGAGAACATCTGTTAGGTTTAGGGGGACTTTTGGGGTGTATCTATGGCTTTGGGTGTTTTCTTTCGTTTTTGGGTTTGATCCTCTTCTTGTTTGGGGCGTTTTTTATGTGTTTTGGTGTCTCCATTGGGTTTCGTTAGGTTCTCGTTGGTCGTAAAGTTAAATTGGAGTGGATTGTGGGTTTTGGAGAAGATCAGGTGAGTCTCAGTTGGTTTTCGTGGGAATTGCTTAGTTTTTGTTGTTTTTACTTCTGATGCAGTTCTTGTTTGGCGTGTTTTTGACGTGTTTTTGGGTCTCCGTTGTGTTTTGGTTGGGTTCTTGTTGGTCATCGTGTTGGAAAAGTGTAAATTATGGTTTTTGGAGAACATCAGGTAGGCTTAGGGGGACTTTAGGGGTGGATTCATGGTATATGGGATTTTCTTCTGTTTTTTGGGTTGATCCTGTTCTTTTGGGGGCTCTTTTTGACGGGTTTTGGGGTCTCCGTTGGGTTTAATTGTGTTCATGTTTGTCATCATGGTTAAAAAGTGTAAATTTTGGGTTTTGGAGAACATCGGGTAGGTTTAGGGGGACTTTTGGGGTGGATGTCTGGCTTTGGGGTTTCTCTTTCATTTTTGGGTTTGATCCTGTTCTTGTTTGGGTTGTTTTTGACGTGTTTTGGGGTCTCCGTTGGGTTTCGTTTGGTTCTCGTTAGAAATAAATATAAATGGGATTGGATTGTTGGTTTTGGAGAAGATCAGGTGAGTTTCGGGTGGTTTTCGAAGGAATTTCATAGTTGTTGTTGTTTTTTCTTCTGATGCAGTTCTTGTTTGGGTTGTTTTTGACGTGTTATGGGGTGTCCGTTGGGTTTTGTTGAGTTCTCGTTGTTCGTAATGGTAAATGGGACTGGATTGTGGGTTTTGGAGAAGATCAGGTGAGTTTCGTGTGGTTTTCGTGGGAATTGCTTAGTTTTTGTTGTTTTTTCGTCTTATGCATTTCTGGTTTTGGGTGTTTTTGACGTGTTTTGGGGTCTCCGTTGGGTTTTATTTGGGTTCATGTTGGTCATCATGGTGAAAAAGCGTAAATACTGGGTTTTGGAGAACTTCAGGTAGGCTTATGGGGCCTTTAGGGGTGGATCTATGGCTTTTGGGTTTTTCTTTCTTTTTTGGGGGTGATCCTTTTATTGTTTGGAGTATTTTTGACGTGATTTGTGGTCTCCATTGGGTTTGGTTGGGTTTTCCGTGGTCATCGTGTTGGAAAAGTGTAAATTGTGGGTTTAGGAGAACTTCAGGTAGGCTTAGGGGGACTTTAGGGATGGATTCATGGTATTTGGGATTTTCTTCTGTTTTTTGCGTTGTCCCTGTTCTTTTTGGGGCTCTTTTTGACGTGTTTTGTGGACTCCAATTTGTTTATTTGGGTTCATGTTTGTCGTCATGGTGAAAAAGCGTAAATTGTAGGTTTTGGAGAACATCGGGTAGGTTTAGGGGGACTTTTGAGCTGTATCTATGCCTTTTGGGGTTTTCTTTCGTTTTTGGGTTTGATCCTGATCTTGTTTGGGGTGTTATTTATGTGGTTTGGTATCTCCATTGGGTTTCGTTAGGTTCTCGTTGTTCGTAAAGGTAAAGGGGAGTGGCTTGTGGGTTTTGGAGAAGATCAGGTGAGTTTCGGGTGGTTTTCGTGTGAATTGCTTAGTTTTTGTTGTTTTTTCTTCTGATGCAGTTCTTGTTTAGGGTGTTTTTGACGTGTTTTGGGGTCTCCGTTGTGTTTAATTGGGTTCATATTTGTCATCATGGTGAAAAAGTGTAAATTGTGGGTTTAGGAGAACTTCAGGTAGGCTTAGGGGGACTTTAGGGATGGATTCATGGTATTTGGGATTTTCTTCTGTTTTTTGCGTTGTCCCTGTTCTTTTTGGGGCTCTTTTTGACGTGTTTTGTGGACTCCAATTTGTTTATTTGGGTTCATGTTTGTCGTCATGGTGAAAAAGCGTAAATTGTAGGTTTTGGAGAACATCGGGTAGGTTTAGGGGGACTTTTGAGCTGTATCTATGCCTTTTGGGGTTTTCTTTCGTTTTTGGGTTTGATCCTGATCTTGTTTGGGGTGTTATTTATGTGGTTTGGTATCTCCATTGGGTTTCGTTAGGTTCTCGTTGTTCGTAAAGGTAAAGGGGAGTGGCTTGTGGGTTTTGGAGAAGATCAGGTGAGTTTCGGGTGGTTTTCGTGTGAATTGCTTAGTTTTTGTTGTTTTTTCTTCTGATGCAGTTCTTGTTTAGGGTGTTTTTGACGTGTTTTGGGGTCTCCGTTGTGTTTAATTGGGTTCATATTTGTCATCATGGTGAAAAAGTGTAAATTGTGGGTTTTGGTGAACATCGGGTAGGTTTAGGGGGACCTTTGGGGTGGATCTTTGGCTTTTGGGTTTTTCTTTCGTTTTTGGGTTTGATCCTCTTCTTGTTTGAGTAGTTTTTGACGTGTTTAGGGTCTCCGTTGTTTTTCGTTGGGTTCTCGTTAGTCGTAAATATAAATGGTTGTGGATTGTTGGTTTTGGAGAAGATCAGGTGAGTTTCGGTTGGTTTTCTTGTGAATTGCTTAGTTTTTGTTGTTTTTTCTTCTGATGAAGTTCTTGTTTGTGGTGTTTTTGACGTGTTTTGGGGTCTCCGTTTTGTTTTAGTTGGGTTCTTGCTGGTCATCATGGTGAAAAAGTGTAAATTGTGGGTTTTGGAGAACATCACGTAGGCTTATGGGGACTTTAGGGGTGGATTCATGGTATTTTGGTTTTTCTTGTTTTTTTTTGCGTTGTTCCTGTTCTTTTGGGGGCTCTTTTTGACTTGTTTTGTGGTCTCCGTTGTGTTTAATTGGGTTCATGTTTGTCATCATGGTGAAAAAGTGTAAATTGTGGGTTTTGGAGAACATCGGGTAGGTTTAGGGGGACTTTTGGGTGGATCTTTGGCTTTTGGGTTTTTCTTTCGTTTTTGGGTTTCATCCTGTTCTTGTTTGGGATTTTGTTGACGTGTTTTGGGGTCTCCGTTGGGTTTTCGTTGGTTTCTCGTTAGTCGTAAATATAAATGGTAGTGGATTGTGGGTTTTGGAGAAGATCACGTGAGTTTTGGGTGGTTTTCGTGGGAATTGCTTAGTTTTTGTTGTTTTTTCTTCTGATGCAGTTCTTGTTTGTGGTGTTTTTGACGTGTTTTAGGGTCTTCGTTGTGTTTTAGGTGGGTTCTTGTTGGTCATCATGGTGAAAAAGCGTAAATTGTGGGTTTTGGAGAAGTTCAGGTAGGCTTAGGGGGACTTTAGGGGTGGATTCATGGTATTTGGTGTTTTCTTCTGTTTTTTTTTTTGCGTTTTTCCTGTTCTTTCTGGGGCTCTTTTTGCCTTTTTTTGTGGTTCCCGTTGGGTTTGTTTGGGTTCCTGTTGGTCATCATGGTGAAAAAGAGTAAATTGTGGGTTTTGGAGAACATCGGGTAGGTTTAGGGGGACTTTTGGGGTGGATCTTTGGCTTTTGGGTTTTTCTTTCATTTTTGGGTTTGATCCTGTTCTTGTTTGGGGTGTTTATGACGTGTTTTGGGGTCTCCGTTTTGTTTTAGTTGGGTTCTTGTTGGTCATCATGGTGAAAAATTGTAAATTGTGGGTTTTGGAGAACTTCAGGTAGGCTTAGGGGGACATTAGGTGTGGATTCATGGTGTTTGGGGTTTTCTTCTGTTTTTTGCGTTGTTCCTGTTCTTTTTGGGGCTCTTTTTGACGTGTTTTGTGGTCTTCGTTGGATTTAATTGTGTTCATGTTTGTCATCATGGTGAAAAAGTGTAAATTGTGGGTTTTGGAGAACATCGGGTAGGTTTAGGGGGACTTTTGGGGTGGATCTTTGGCTTTTGGGTTTTTCTTTCGTTTTTGGGATGATCCTTTTCTTGTTTGGGGTGTTTTTGACGTGTTTCTGGATCTCCGTTGTGTTTCGTTTTGTTCTCGTTGGTCGTAATGCTAAATGGGAAGGGATTGTGGGTTTTGGAGAATATCAGGTGAGTTTCGTGTGTTTTTCGTAGGAATTTCTTAGTTTTTGTTGTTTTTTCTTCTGATGCAGTTTTTGTTTGGCGTGTTTTTGACGTGTTTTGGCGTCTCCGTTTTGTTTTAGTTGGGTTCTTGTTAGTCACTGTTTTGGAAAATTGTAAATTATATTTTTTGGAGAACATCAGGTAGGCTTAGTAGGGCTTTAGGGTTGGATTCATGGTATATGGGGTTTTCTTCTCTTTTTCTGGGTTGATCCTGTTCATTTTGGGACTCTTTTTGACGTGTTTTGTGGTCTCCGTTTTGTTTAGTTGGGTTCATGTTTGTCATCATGTTGAAAAAGTGTAAATTGTGGGTTTTGGAGAACATCGGGTAGGTTTAGGGGGACTTTTGGGGTGGATCTTTGGCTTTTGGGTTTTTCTTTCATTTTTGGGTTTGATCCTGTTCTTGTTTTGGGTGTTTATGACGTGTTTTGGGGTCTCCGTTTTGTTTTAGTTGGGTTCTTGTTGGTCATCATGGTGAAAAAGTGTAAATTGTCGTTTTTGGAGAACTTCAGGTAGGCTTAGGGGGACTTTAGGGGTGGATTCATGGTGTTTGGGTTTTCTTCTGTTTTTTTGCGTTGTTCCTGTTCTTTTTGGTGCTCTTTTTGACGTGTTTTTTGGTCTCCGTTCGGTTTATTTGGGTTCATGTTTGTCATCATGGTGAAAAAGTGTAAATTGTGGGTTTTGGAGAACATCGGGTAGGTTTAGAGGGACTTTTGGGGTGGATCTTTTGCTTTTGGGTTTTTCTTTCGTTTTTGGGTTTCATCCTGTTCTTGTTTGGGGTTTTGTTGACATGTTTTTGGGTCTCCGTTGTGTTTTCGTTGGTTTCTCGTTAGTCGTAAATATAAATGGTAGTGGATTGTGGGTTTTGGAGAAGATTAGGTGAGTTTTGGGTGGTTTTCGTGTGAATTGCTTAGTTTTTGTTGTTTTTTCTTCTGATGCAGTTCTTGTTTGGGGTGTTTTTGACGTGTTTTGGGGTCTCCGTTGTGTTTTAGTTGGGTTCTTGTTGGTCATCATGGTGAAAAAGCGTAAATTGTGGGTTTTGGAGAATTTCAGGTAGGCTTAGGGGGACTTTAGGTGTGGATTCATGGTATTTGGGATTTTCTTCTGTTTTTTTTTTTTTGCGTTTTTCCTGTTCTTTCTGGGGCTCTTTTTGACGTGTTTTGTGGTCTCCGTTGGGTTTGTTTGGGTTCATGTTGGTCATCATGGAGAAAAAGAGTAAATTGTGGGTTTTGGAGAACATCGGGTATGTTTAGGGGGACCTTTGGGGTGGATCTTTTGCTTTTGGGTTTTTCTTTCATTTTTGGGTTTCATCCTGTTCTTGTTGTGGGTGTTTTACGTGTTTTGGGGTGTCCGTTTGGTTTCGTTAGGTTCTCGTTTGTCATAAAGATAAAGGGGACTGCATTGTGGGTTTTGGAGAAGATCAGGTGAGTTTCGGGTGGTTTTCGTGGGAATTGCTTTGTTTTTGTTGTTTTTTCGTCTTATGCATTTCTTGTTTGGGGTGTTTTTGACGTGTTTTGGCGTCTCCGTTGGGTTTTATTTGGGTTCATGTTGGTCATCATGGTGAAAAAGCATAAATACTGGGTTTTGGAGAACTTCAGGTAGGCTTATTGGGCCTTTAGGGGTGGATCTATGGCTTTTGTTTTTTTTTTTTTCTTTTTTGCGGTGATCCTTTTCTTGTTTGGGGTGTTTTTGACGTGTTTTGGGGTCTCCATTGTGTTTCGTTGGGTTTGCCGTGGTCATCGTGTTGGAAAATGGTAAATTGTGGGTTTAGGAGAACTTCAGGTAGGCTTAGGGGACTTTAGGGATGGATTCATGGTATTTGGGGTTTTGTTCTGTTTTTTGCATTGTTCCTCTTCTTTTTGGGGCTCTTTTTGACGTGTTTTGTGGACTCCGTTGGGTTTATTTGGGTTCATGTTTGTCGTCATGGTGAAAAAGCGTAAATTGTAGGTTTTGGAGAACATCGGGTAGGTTTAGGGGGACTTTTGGGGTGGATCTATGGCTTTTGGGTTCTCTTTCGTTTTTGGGTTTGATCCTGTTCTTGTTTGGCGTGTTTATGACGTGTTTTGGGTACTCCGTTGTGTTTTAGTTGGGTTCTTGTTAGTCATTGTTTTGTAAAATTGTAAATTATGGTTTTTGGAGAACATCAGGTAGGCTTATGGCGACTTTAGGGGTGGATTCATGGTATATGGGGTTTTCTTCTCTTTTTTTGGGTTGATCCTGTTCATTTTGGGACTCTTTTTGACGTGTTTTGGGGTCTCCGTTGTGTTTAATTGGGTTCACGTTTGTCATCATGGTGAAAAAATATAAATTGTGGGTTTTGGAGAACATCAGGTAGGTTTAGGGGGACTTTTGGGGTGGATCTTTGGCTTTTGGGTTTTTCTTTCATTTTTGGGTTTGATCCTGTTCTTGTTTGGGGCGTTTATGACGTGTTTTGGGGTCTCCATTTTGTTTTAGTTGGGTTCTTTTTGGTCATCATGGTGAAAAAGTGTAACTTGTGGGTTTTGGAGAACATCACATAGGCTTATGGGGATTTTAGGGGTGGATTCATGGTATTTTGTTTTTTTTTCTGTTTTTTTCCGTTGTTCCTGTTCTTTTTGGGGCTCTTTTTGACGTGTTTTGTGGTCTCCTTTCGGTTTATTTGGGTTCATGTTTGTCATCATGGTGAAAAAGAGTAAATTGTGGGTTTTGGAGAATTTCAGGTAGGCTTATGGGGACTTTAGGGGTGGATTCATGGTATTTGGGGTTTTCTTCTGTTTTTTGCATTGTTCCTCTTCTTTTTGGGGCTCTTTTTGACGTGTTTTGTGGACTCCGTTGGGTTTATTTGGGTTCATGTTGGTCATCATGTTGAAAAAGTGTAAATTTTGGGTTTTGGAGAACATCGAGTAGGTTTAGGGGGACCTTTGGGGTGGATCTTTGGCTTTTGGGTTTTTCTTTCGTTTTTGGGTTTGATCCTCTTCTTGTTTGAGTAGTTTTTGACGTGTTTAGGGTCTCCGTTGGGTTTTCCTTGGGTTCTCGTTAGTCGTAAATATAAATGGTTGTGGATTGTGGGTTTTGGAGAAGATCAGGTGAGTTTTGGGTGGTTTTGGTGGGAATTTCTTAGTTTTTGTTGTTTTTTCTTCTGATGCAGTTCTTGTTTTTTTTGTTTTTTGACGTGTTTTGGGGTCTCCGTTGTGTTTTATTTGGGTTCTTGTTAGTCACTGTTTTGGAAAATTGTAAATTATGGATTTTGGAGAACATCAGGTAGGCTTAGTAGGACTTTAGGGGTGGATTCATGGTATATGTGGTTTTCTTCTTGTTTTTTGGGTCGATCCTGTTCATTTTGGGACTCTTTTTGACGTGTTTTGGGGTCTTCGTTGTGTTTAATTGGGTTCATGTTTATCATCATGTTGAAAATGTGTAAATTGTGGGTTTTGGAGAACATCGGGTAGGTTTAAGGGGACTTATGGGGTGGATCTTTGGCTTTTGGGTTTTTCTTTCATTTTTGGGTTTGATCCTGTTCTTGTTTGGGGTGTTTTTGACGTGTTTTGGTGTCTCCGTTGGGTTTCGTTGTGTTCTCGTTGTTCGTAAAGTTAAATGGATTTGGATTGTGGGTTTTGGAGAAGGTCAGGTGAGTTTCGTGTGTTTTTCGTGCGAATTTCTTAGTTTCTGTTGTTTTTTCTTCTGATTCAGTTCTTGTTTGGCGTATTTCTGACGTGTTTTGGGGACTTCGTTTTGTTTTAGTTGGGTTCTTCTTGGTCATCATGGTGAAAAAGCGTAAACTGTAGGATTTGGAGAACATCAGGTAGGCTTAATAGGACTTTACTGTTGGATTCATGGTATTTGGGGTTTTCTTCTGTTTTTTGGGTTGATCCTGTTCTTTTTGGGGCTCTTTTTGACGTGTTTTGGGGTCTCCGTTTTGTTTAATTGGGTTCACGTTTGTCATCATGGTGAAAAAGTGTAAATTGTGGGTTTTGGAGAACATCGGGTAGGTTTAGGGGGACTTTTGGGTTGGATCTTTTGCTTTTGGGTTTTTCTTTCATTTTTGGTGGTGAACCTGTTCTTGTTTAGGGTGTTTTTGACGTGTTTTTGGGTCTCCGTTTGGTTTCGTTTGATTCTCGTTAGAAATAAATACAAATGGGTGTGGATTGTAGGTTTTGGAGAAGATCAGGTGACTTTCGCGTTGTTTTTGTGGGAATTTCTTAGTTTTTGTTGTTTTTTCTTCTGATGCAGTTCTTCTTTGAGGTGTTTTTGACGTGTTTTTGGGTCTCTGTTTGGTTTTAGTTGGGTTCTTGTTGGTCATCGTGTTGGAAAATTGTAAATTGTGGTTTTTGGAGAATATCAGGTAGGTTTAGGGTGCTTTTGGGGTGGATCTATGTTTTTTGGGGAATTTCTTTCAGTCTTGGGTGTGATCCTGTTCTTTTTGGGGCTCTTTTTGACGTGTTTTGGGGTCTCCGTTGAGTTTTAGTTGGGTTCATGTTGGTTGTCATGGTGAGAAAGTGTAAATTGTGGGTTTTGGAGAACATCGGGTAGGTTTAGGGGTACTTTTGGGGTGGATCTTTTGCTTTTGGGTTTTTCTTTCATTTTTGGGTTTGATCCTGTTCTTGTTTCAGGTGTTTCTGACGTGTTTTGGGGTGTCCGTTGGGTTTCGTTAGGTTCTCGTTTGTCATAAAGGTAAAGGGGACAGGATTGTGGGTTTTGGAGAAGATCAGGTGAGTTTCGGTTGGTTTTCTTGTGAATTGCTTAGTTTTTGTTGTTTTTTCTTCTGATGCAGTTCTTGTTTGGGGTGTTTTTGACGTGTTTTGGGGTCTCCGTTGTGTTTTAGTTGGGTTCTTGTTGGTCATCATGGTGAAAAAGCGTAAATACTGGGTTTTGGAGAAGTTCAGGTAGGCTTATGGGTCTTTAGGGGTGGATTCATGGTATTTGGGGTTTTCTTCTGGTTTTTTTTTGCGTTGTTCCTGTTCTTTTTTGGGCTCTTTTTGACGTGTTTTGTGGTTCCCGTTGGGTTTGTTTGGGTTCCTGTTGGTCATCATGGTGAAAAAGAGTAAATTGTGGGTTTTGGAGAACATCGGGTAGGTTTAGGGGGACTTCTGTGGTGGATCTTTGGCTTTTGGGTTTTTCTTTCGTTTTTGGGTTTGATCTTGTTCTCGTTTGGGGTGTTTTTGATGTTTTTTTGGGTCTCCGTTGGGTTTCGTTTGATTCTCGTTGGTCGTAAAGTTAAATTGGAGTGGATTGTGGGTTTTGGAGAAGATCAGGTGAGTTTCGGGTGGTTTTGGTGGGAATTGCTTAGTTTTTGTTGTTTTTTCGTCTTATGCATTTCTTGTTTGGGGTGTTTTTGACGTGTTTTGGGGTCTCCGTTAGGTTTTATTTGGGTTCATGTTGGTCATCATGGTGAAAAATCGTAAATACTGGGTTTTGGAGAACTTCAGGTAGGCTTATGGGGCCTTTAGGGGTGGATTCATGGTATATGGGGATTTCTTCTGTTTTTTGGGTTGATCCTGTTCTTTTTGGGGCTCTTTTTGACGCGTTTTGGGGTCTCCGTTTTGTTTTAGTTGGGTTCATGTTGGTTATCATGGTGAAAAATTGTAAATTGTGGGTTTTGGAGAACATCGGGTAGGTTTAGGGGGACTTTTGGGGTGGTTGTCTGGCTTTGGGGTTTTTCTTTCATTTTTGGGTTTGATCCTGTTCTTGTTTGGGGTGTTTTTGACGTGTTTTGGGGTCTCCGTTGGGTTTCGTTTGGTTCTCGTTAGAAATAAATATAAATGGGATTGGATTGTGGGTTTTGGAGAAGATCAGGTGAGTTTCGGGTGGTTTTCGAAGGAATTTCATAGTTGTTGTTGTTTTTTCTTCTGATGCAGTTCTTGTTTGGGTTGTTTTTGACGTGTTTTGGGGTGTCCGTTGGGTTTTGTTGAGTTCTCATTGTTCGTAATGGTAAATGGGACTGGATTGTGGGTTTTGGAGAAGATCAGGTGAGTTTCGTGTGGTTTTCGTGGGAATTGCTTAGTTTTTGTTGTTTTTTCGTCTTATGCATTTCTTGTTTGGGGTGTTTTTGACGTGTTTTGGGGTCTCCGTTGGGTTTTATTTGGGTTCATGTTGGTCATCATGGTGAAAAAGCGTAAATACTGGGTTTTGGAGAACTTCAGGTAGGCTTATGGGGCCTTTTGGGTGTGGATCAATGGCTTTTGGGTTTTTCTTTCGTTATTGGGTTTGATCCTTTTCTTGTTTGGGGTTTTTTTGATGTGTTTTGGGGTCTCCGTTAGGTTTTGTTGGGTTCTTGTTGGTCATAAATGTAAATGGGAGTGGATTGTGGGTTTTGGAGAAGATCAGGTGAGTTTCGGGTGTTTTTCGTGGGAATTGCTTAGTTTCTGTTGTTTTTTCTTCTGATTCATTTCTTGTTTGGGGTGTTTTTGACGTGTTTTGGGGTCTCCGTTGTGTTTTAGTTGGGTTCTTGTTGGTCATCGTGTTGGAAAATTGTAAATTATGGTTTTTGGAGAACATCGGGAAGGCTTAGGGGGACTTTAGGGGTGGATTCATGGTATTTGGGGTTTTCTTCTGTTTTTTGGGTTGATCCTGTTCTTTTTGGGGCTCTTTTTGATGTGTTTTGTGGTCTCCGTTGGGCTTAATTGTGTACATGTTCGTCGTCATGATGAAAAAGTGTAAATTGTGGGTTTTGGAGAACATCGAGTAGGTTTAGTGGGACTTTTGGGGTGGATCTATGGCTTTTGAAGTTTTTCTTTCATTTTTGGGTTTGATCCTGTTCTTGTTTGGGTTGTTTTTGACGTGTTATTTTGTCTCCGTTGGGTTTTGTTGAGTTCTCGTTTGTCGTAAATTTTAATGGGAGTGGATTGTGGGTTTTGGAGAAGATCAGGTGAGTTTCAGGTGGTTTTCGTGGGAATTTCTTAGTTTTTGTTGTTTTTTCTTCTGATGCAGTTCTTGTTTGTGGTGTTTTTGACGTGTTTTGGGGTCTCCGTTGTGTTTTAGTTGGGTTCATGTTGGTCATCGTGTTGGAAAAGTGTAAATTGTTGGTTTGGGAGAACATCAGGTAGGCTTAGGGTGATTTTAGGGGTGGATCTATGGATTTTGGGGAATTTCTTTCAGTTTTGGGGGTGATACAGTTCTTTTTGGTCCTATTTTTTAGTGTTTTGTCGTCTCCGTTGTGTTTTAGTTGGGTTCATGTTGGTCGTCATGGTTAGAAAGGGCAAAGTGTGCGTTTTGGACAACATCGGGTAGGTTTAGGGGGACTTTTGGGGTGGATCTTTGGCTCTTGGGTTTTTCTTTAATTTTGGGGGGTGATCCTTTTATTGTTTGGAGTATTTTTGACGTGATTTGGGGTCTCCATTGGGTTTCGTTGGGTTTTTTGTGGTCATCGTGTTGGAAAAGTGTAAATTGTGGGTTTAGGAGAACTTCAGGTAGGCTTAGGGGACTTTAGGGATGGATTCATGGTATTTGGGGTTTTGTTCTGTTTTTTGCATTGTTCCTCTTCTTTTTGGGGCTCTTTTTGACGTGTTTTGTGGACTCCGTTGGGTTTATTTGGGTTCATGTTTGTCGTCATGGTGAAAAAGTGTAAATTGTAGGTTTTGGAGAACATCGGGTAGGTTTAGGGGGACTTTTGGGGTGGATCTATGGCTTTTGGGTTCTCTTTCGTTTTTGGGTTTGATCCTGTTCTTGTTTGGCGTGTTTATGACGTGTTTTGGGTACTCCGTTGTGTTTTAGTTGGGTTCTTGTTAGTCATTGTTTTGTAAAATTGTAAATTATGGTTTTTGGAGAACATCGGGTAGGCTTATGGCGACTTTAGGGGTGGATTCATGGTATATGGGGTTTTCTTCTCTTTTTTTGGGTTGATCCTGTTCATTTTGGGACTCTTTTTGACGTGTTTTGGGGTCTCCGTTGTGTTTAATTGGGTTCATGTTTGTCATCATGGTGAAAAAATATAAATTGTGGGTTTTGGAGAACATCAGGTAGGTTTAGGGGGACTTTTGGGGTGGATCTTTGGCTTTTGGGTTTTTCTTTCATTTTTGGGTTTGATCCTGTTCTTGTTTGGGGCGTTTATGATGTGTTTTGGGGTCTCCGTTTTGTTTTAGTTGGGTTCTTGTTGGTCATCATGGTGAAAAAGTGTAACTTGTGGGTTTTGGAGAACAGCACATAGGCTTATGGGGATTTTAGGGGTGGATTCATGGTATTTTGTTTTTTTTTCTGTTTTTTCCGTTGTTCCTGTTCTTTTTGGGGCTCTTTTTGACGTGTTTTGTGGTCTCCTTTCGGTTTATTTGGGTTCATGTTGGTCATCATGGTGAAAAAGAGTAAATTGTGGGTTTTGGAGAAGTTCAGGTAGGCTTAGGGGGACTTTAGGGGTGGATTCATGGTATTTGGGGTTTTCTTCTGTTTTTTTTTGCTTTTTTCCTGTTCTTTCTGGGGCTCTTTTTGCCTTTTTTTGTGGTTCCCGTTGGGTTTGTTTGGGTTCCTGTTGGTCATCATGCTGAAAAAGAGTAAATTGTGGGTTTTGGAGAACATCGGGTAGGTTTGGAGGGACTTTTGGGGTGGATCTTTGGCTTTTGGGTTTTTCTTTCATTTTTGGGTTTGATCCTGTTCTTGTTTGGGGTGTTTATGACGTGTTTTGGGGTCTCCTTTTTGTTTTAGTTGGGTTCTTGTTGGTCATCATGGTGAAAAAGTGTAAATTGTGGGTTTTGGAGAACTTCAGGTAGGCTTAGGGGGACTTTAGGGATGGATTCATGGTGTTTGGGGTTTTCTTCTGTTTTTTTGCGTTGTTCCTGTTCTTTTTGGTGCTCTTTTTGACGTGTTTTGTGGTCTCCGTTCGGTTTATTTGGGTTCATGTTTGTCATCATGGTGAAAACGTGTAAATTGTGGGTTTTGGAGAACATCGGGTAGGTTTAGGGGGACTTTTGGGTGGATCTTTGGCTTTTGGGTTTTTCTTTCGTTTTTGGGTTTCATCCTGTTCTTGTTTGGGGTTTTGTTGACATGTTTTGGGGTCTCCGTTGTGTTTTCGTTGGTTTCTCGTTGGTTGTAAATGTAAATGGTTTTGGATTGTGGGTTTTGGAGAAGATCAGGTGAGTTTTGGGTGGTTTTCGAAGGAATTTCATAGTTGTTGTTCTTTTTTATTCTGATGCAGTTCTTGTTTGGGGTGTTTTTGACGTGTTTTAGGGTCTTCGTTGTGTTTTAGGTGGGTTCTTGTTGGTCATCATGGTGAAAAAGCGTAAATTGTGGGTTTTGGAGAAGTTCAGGTAGGCTTAGGGGGACTTTAGGGGTGGATTCATGGTATTTGGGGTTTTCTTCTGTTTTTTTTTGCGTTTTTCCTGTTCTTTCTGGGGCTCTTTTTGCCTTTTTTTGTGGTTCCCGTTGGGTTTATTTGGGTTCATGTTGGTCATCATGTTGAAAAAGTGTAAATTTTGGGTTTTGGAGAACATCGAGTAGGTTTAGGGGGACCTTTGGGGTGGATCTTTGGCTTTTGGGTTTTTCTTTCGTTTTTGGGTTTGATCCTCTTCTTGTTTGAGTAGTTTTTGACGTGTTTAGGGTCTCCGTTGGGTTTTCCTTGGGTTCTCGTTAGTCGTAAATATAAATGGTTGTGGATTGTGGGTTTTGGAGAAGATCAGGTGAGTTTTGGGTGGTTTTGGTGGGAATTTCTTAGTTTTTGTTGTTTTTTCTTCTGATGCAGTTCTTGTTTTTTTTGTTTTTTGACGTGTTTTGGGGTCTCCGTTGTGTTTTATTTGGGTTCTTGTTAGTCACTGTTTTGGAAAATTGTAAATTATGGATTTTGGAGAACATCAGGTAGGCTTAGTAGGACTTTAGGGGTGGATTCATGGTATATGTGGTTTTCTTCTTGTTTTTTGGGTCGATCCTGTTCATTTTGGGACTCTTTTTGACGTGTTTTGGAGTCTTCGTTGTGTTTAATTGGGTTCATGTTTATCATCATGTTGAAAATGTGTAAATTGTGGGTTTTGGAGAACATCGGGTAGGTTTAAGGGGACTTATGGGGTGGATCTTTGGCTTTTGGGTTTTTCTTTCATTTTTGGGTTTGATCCTGTTCTTGTTTGGGGTGTTTTTGACGTGTTTTGGTGTCTCCGTTGGGTTTCGTTGTGTTCTCGTTGTTCGTAAAGTTAAATGGATTTGGATTGTGGGTTTTGGAGAAGGTCAGGTGAGTTTCGTGTGTTTTTCGTGCGAATTTCTTAGTTTCTGTTGTTTTTTCTTCTGATTCAGTTCTTGTTTGGCGTATTTCTGACGTGTTTTGGGGACTTCGTTTTGTTTTAGTTGGGTTCTTCTTGGTCATCATGGTGAAAAAGCGTAAACTGTAGGATTTGGAGAACATCAGGTAGGCTTAATAGGACTTTACTGTTGGATTCATGGTATTTGGGGTTTTCTTCTGTTTTTTGGGTTGATCCTGTTCTTTTTGGGGCTCTTTTTGACGTGTTTTGGGGTCTCCGTTTTGTTTAATTGGGTTCATGTTTGTCATCATGGTGAAAAAGTGTAAATTGTGGGTTTTGGAGAACATCGGGTAGGTTTAGGGGGACTTTTGGGTTGGATCTTTTGCTTTTGGGTTTTTCTTTCATTTTTGGTGGTGAACCTGTTCTTGTTTAGGGTGTTTTTGACGTGTTTTTGGGTCTCCGTTTGGTTTCGTTTGATTCTCATTAGAAATAAATATAAATGGGAGTGGATTGTAGGTTTTGGAGAAGATCAGGTGACTTTCGCGTTGTTTTTGTGGGAATTTCTTAGTTTTTGTTGTTTTTTCTTCTGATGCAGTTCTTCTTTGAGGTGTTTTTGACGTGTTTTGGGGTCTCTGTTTGGTTTTAGTTGGATTCATGTTGGTCATCATGTTGGAAAATTGTAAATTGTGGGTTTTTGGAGAATATCAGGTAGGTTTAGGGTGCTTTTGGGGTGGATCTATGTTTTTTGGGGAATTTCTTTCAGTCTTGGGTGTGATCCTGTTCTTTTGGTGCTCTTTTTGACGTGTTTTGGGGTCTCCGTTGAGTTTTAGTTGGGTTCATGTTGGTTGTCATGGTGAGAAAGTGTAAATTGTGGGTTTTCGAGAATATCGGGTAGGTTTAGGGGGACTTTTGGGGTGGATGTATGGCTTTTGGGTTTTTCTTTCATTTCTGGTGGTGATCCTGTTCTTGTTTGGGGTGTTTTTGACGTGTTTTGAGGTGTCTGTTGGGTTTTGTTGAGTTCTCGTTGTTTGTAAATGTAAATGGGAGTGGACTGTGGGTTTTGGAGAAGATCAGGTGAGTTTCGGGTGGTTTTGGTGGGAATTTCTTAGTTTCTGTTGTTTTTTCTTCTGATGCAGTTTTTGCTTGGGGTGTTTTTGACGTTTTTTGGGGTCTCCGTTGTATTTTAGTTGGGTTCTTGTTGGTCATCATGGTAAAAAAGGGTAAACTGTGGGTTTTGGAGAACATCGAGTAGGTTTAGGGGGACTTTTGGGGTGGATCTTTGGCTTTTGGGTTTTTCTTTCGTTTTTGGGGGTGATCCTGTTCTTGTTTGGGGTGTTTTTGACGTGTTTTGGTGTCTCCATTCGGTTTCGTTGTGTTTTCCGTGGTCATCGTGTTGGAAAAGTGTAAATTGTGGGTTTTGGAGAACTTCAGGTAGCCTTAGGGGGACTTTAAGGGTGGATTTCTGGTATTTGGTGTTTTCTTCTTTCTTTGGGTTAATCCTGTTCTTTTTGGGGCACTTTTTGACGTGTTTTGGTGTCTCCATTGGGTTTTGTTAGGTTCTCCTTGGTCGTAAAGTTAAAGGGGAGTGGATTGTGGGTTTTAGAGAAGATCAGGTGAGTTTCGGTTGGTTTTCATGGGAATTTCTTAGTTTTTGTTGTTTTTTATTCTGATGCAGTTCTTGTTTGGGGTGTTTTTGACGTGTTTTGGGGTCTCCGTTGTATTTTAGTTGGGTTCTTGTTGGTCATCATGGTGAAAAAGTGTAAATTGTGGGTTTTGGAGAACATCGGGTAGGTTTAGGGGGACTTTTGGGGTGGATCTTTGGCTTTTGGGTTTTTCTTTCATTTTTGGGTTTGATCCTGTTCTTGTTTGGGGTGTTTATGATGTGTTTTGGGGTCTCCTTTTTGTTTTAGTTGGGTTCTTGTTGGTCATCATGGTGAAAAAGTGTAAATTGTGGGTTTTGGAGAACATCACGTAGGCTTATGGGGACTTTACGGTTGGATTCATGGTATTTGGGGATTTCTTCTCTTTTTTGGGTTGATCCTGTTCTTTTGGGGGCTCTTTTTGACGCGTTTTGGGGTCTCCGTTGTATTTTAGTTGGGTTCTTGTTGGTCATCATGGTGAAAAAATGTAAATTGTGGGTTTTGGAGAACATCGGGTAGGTTTAGGGGGACTTTTGGGGTGGATCTTTGGCTTTTGGGTTTTTCTTTCTTTTTTGGGGGTGATCCTGTTCTTGTTTGCCGTGTTTTTGCCGTGTCTTGGGGTCTCCGTTGTGTTTTAGTTGGGTTCTTGTTGGTCATCATGGTGAAAAAGCGTAAATTGTGGGTTTTGTTGAACTTCAGGTAAGCTTATGGGGACTTTAGGGGTGGATTCATGGTATATGGGGTTTTCTTCTGATTTTGCGTTGTTCCTGTTATTTTGGGGGCTTTTTTGACGTTTTTTTTGGGTCTCCGTTTTGTTTTATTTGGGTTCATGTTGGTCATCGTGTTGGAAAATCGTAAATTGTGGTTTTTGGAGAACATCAGGTAGGTTTAGGGTGCTTTTGGGGTGGATCTATGTTTTTGGGGAGTTTCTTTCAGTATTGAGGGTTATCCTGTTCTTTTTGGGGCTCTTTTTGACGTGTTTTGGGGTTTCCGTTTTGTTTTAGATGGGTTCATGTTGGTTGTCATGGTGAGAAAGTGTAAATTGTGGGTTCTGGTTAACATCGGGTAGGTTTAGGGGGACTTTTGGGGTGGATCTTTGGCTTTTGGGTTTTTCTTTCAGTTTTGGGGGTGATCCTGTTCTTGGTTGGGGTGTTTTTGAAGTGTTTTGTGGTCTCCGTTGGGTTTCGTTTGGTTCTCGTTAGAAATAAATATAAATGGGATTGGATTGTGGGTTTTGGAGAAGATCAGGTGAGTTTCGGGTGGTTTTCGTGGGAATTGCTTAGTTTTTGTTGTTTTTTCGTCTTATGCATTTTTTGTTTTTATTTTTTTTTTTTTTTTTACATGTTATAGGGTCTCCGTTGTGTTTTAGTTGGATTCTTGTTGGTCATCATGTTGAAAAAGCGTAAATTGTGGGTTTTGGAGAACTTCAGGTAGGCTTATGGGGACTTTAGGAGTGGATTCATGGTATTTGGGGTTTTCTTCTTTTTTTTTTGCGTTGTTCCTATTCTTTTTGGGGCACTTTTGGACGTGTTTTGGGGTCTCCGTTGGATTTAAATGTGTTCATGTTGGTCATCATGGTGAAAAAGAGTAAATTGTGGGATTTGGAGAACATCATGTAGGTTTAGGGGGAATTTTGGGGTGGATCTATGGCTTTTAAGGTTTTCTTTCATTTTAGGGTTGATCGTGTTCTTGTTTGGGGTGCTTTTGAGGTATTTTGGGTGTCCGTTTGGTTTTGTTGGGTTCTCGTTGGTCGTAAAGGTAAATGGGAGTGGATTGTGGGTTTTGGAGAAGATCAGGTGAGTTTCGGGTGTTTTTCGTAAGAATTTCTTAGTTTTTGTTGTGTTTTCTTCTGATGCAGTTCTTCTTTGGGGTGTTTTTGACGTGTTTTGGGGTCTCCGTTTTGTTTTATTTGGGTTCATGTTGGTCATTTTGTTGGAAAAGTGTAAATTGTGGGTTTTGGAGAACATCAGGTAAGCTTAGGGGAACTTTAGGGGTGGATCTATGGATTTTGGGGAATTTCTTTCAGTTTGGGGGGTGATCTTGTTCTTTTTGGTCTTATTTTTGACGTGTTTTGGGGTCTCCGTTGGGTTTTAGCTGGGTTCAAGTTGGTTGTCATTGTGAGAATCTTAAATTGTGGGTTTTATATAACATCGGGTAGGTTTAGGGGGACTTTTGGGGTGGATCTTTGACTTTTGGGTTTTTCTTTCATTTTTGGGGGTGATCCTGTTCTTGTTTGGGGTGTTTTTAACGTGTTTTGGGGTCTACATTGGGTTTTGTTGGGTTTTCCTTTTGGAAAAGTGCAAATTGTGGGTTTTGGAGAACTTCAGGTAGGCTTAGGGGGACTTTAGGTGTGGATTCATGGTATTTGGAGTTTTCTTCTTTTTTTTGGCTTATCCTGTTCTTTTTGGGGCCCTTTTGACGTGTTTTGTGTCTCCGTTGGGTTTTAGTATATTTCATGTTGGTCGTCATTTTGAAAAATTGTAAATTGTGGGTTTGGGAGAACATCAGGTATGTTTAGGGGGACTTTTGGGGTGGATCTTTGGCTTTTGGGTTTTCCTTTCGAATTTGGGATGATCCTGTTCTTGTTTGAGGTGTTTTTCACGTGTTTTTGGATCTCCGTTGTGTTTCGTTTTGTTCTCGTTGGTCGTAAAGCTAAATGGGAGTGGATTGTGGGTTTTGGAGAAGATCAGGTGAGTTTCGGGTTGTTTTCGTGGGAATTTCTTAGTTTTGGTTGTTTTGTCTTCTGATGCAGTTCTTGCTTGAGGTGTTTTTGACGTGTTTTTGGGTCTCCGTTGTGTTTTAGTTGGGTTCTTGTTGGTCATCATGGTGAAAAAGTGTAAGTTCTGGGTTTTGGAAAACAACAGGTAGGTTTAGGGGGACTTTTGGGGGTGGATCAATGGCTTTTGGGTTTTTCTTTCGTTATTGGGTTTGATCCTTTTCTTGTTTGGGGTTTTTTTGATGTGTTTTGGGGTCTCCGTTAGGTTTTGTTGGGTTCTTGTTGGTCATAAATGTAAATGGGAGTGGATTGTGGGTTTTGGAGAAGATCAGGTGAGTTTCGGGTGTTTTTCGTGGGAATTGCTTAGTTTCTGTTGTTTTTTCTTCTGATTCATTTCTTGTTTGGTGTGTTTTTGACGTGTTTTGGGGTCTCCGTTGTGTTTTAGTTGGGTTCTTGTTGGTCATCGTGTTGGAAAATTGTAAATTATGGTTTTTGGAGAACATCGGGTAGGCTTATTGCGACTTTAGGGGTGGATTCATGGTATATGGGGTTTTCTTCTCTTTTTTTGGGTTGATCCTGTTCATTTTGGGACTCTTTTTGACGTGTTTTGGGGTCTCCGTTGTGTTTAATTGGGTTCATGTTTGTCATCATGGTGAAAAAATATAAATTGTGGGTTTTGGAGAACATCAGGTAGGTTTAGGGGGACTTTTGGGGTGGATCTTTGGCTTTTGGGTTTTTCTTTCATTTTTGGGTTTGATCCTGTTCTTGTTTGGGGCGTTTATGATGTGTTTTGGGGTCTCCGTTTTGTTTTAGTTGGGTTCTTGTTGGTCATCATGGTGAAAAAGTGTAACTTGTGGGTTTTGGAGAACAGCACATAGGCTTATGGGGATTTTAGGGGTGGATTCATGGTATTTTGTTTTTTTTTCTGTTTTTTCCGTTGTTCCTGTTCTTTTTGGGGCTCTTTTTGACGTGTTTTGTGGTCTCCTTTCGGTTTATTTGGGTTCATGTTGGTCATCATGGTGAAAAAGAGTAAATTGTGGGTTTTGGAGAAGTTCAGGTAGGCTTAGGGGGACTTTAGGGGTGGATTCATGGTATTTGGGGTTTTCTTCTGTTTTTTTTTGCGTTTTTCCTGTTCTTTCTGGGGCTCTTTTTGCCTTTTTTTGTGGTTCCCGTTGGGTTTGTTTGGGTTCCTGTTGGTCATCATGCTGAAAAAGAGTAAATTGTGGGTTTTGGAGAACATCGGGTAGGTTTGGAGGGACTTTTGGGGTGGATCTTTGGCTTTTGGGTTTTTCTTTCATTTTTGGGTTTGATCCTGTTCTTGTTTGGGGTGTTTATGACGTGTTTTGGGGTCTCCTTTTTGTTTTAGTTGGGTTCTTGTTGGTCATCATGGTGAAAAAGTGTAAATTGTGGGTTTTGGAGAACTTCAGGTAGGCTTAGGGGGACTTTAGGGATGGATTCATGGTGTTTGGGGTTTTCTTCTGTTTTTTTGCGTTGTTCCTGTTCTTTTTGGTGCTCTTTTTGACGTGTTTTGTGGTCTCCGTTCGGTTTATTTGGGTTCATGTTTGTCATCATGGTGAAAACGTGTAAATTGTGGGTTTTGGAGAACATCGGGTAGGTTTAGGGGGACTTTTGGGTGGATCTTTGGCTTTTGGGTTTTTCTTTCGTTTTTGGGTTTCATCCTGTTCTTGTTTGGGGTTTTGTTGACATGTTTTGGGGTCTCCGTTGTGTTTTCGTTGGTTTCTCGTTGGTTGTAAATGTAAATGGTTTTGGATTGTGGGTTTTGGAGAAGATCAGGTGAGTTTTGGGTGGTTTTCGTGGGAATTGCTTAGTTGTTGTTGTTTTTTCTTCTGATGCAGTTCTTGTTTTGCGTGTTTTTGACGTGTTTTGGGGTCTCCGTTGTGTTTTAGGTGGGTTCTTGTTGGTCATCATGGTGAAAAAGAGTAAATTGTGGGTTTTGGAGAATTTCAGGTAGGCTTATGGGGACTTTAGGGGTGGATTCATGGTATTTGGGGTTTTCTTCTGTTTTTTGCATTGTTCCTCTTCTTTTGGGGCTCTTTTTGACGTGTTTTGTGGTCTCCGTTGGGTTTATTTGGGTTCATGTTGGTCATCATGTTGAAAAAGTGTAAATTTTGGGTTTTGGAGAACATCGAGTAGGTTTAGGGGGACCTTTGGGGTGGATCTTTGGCTTTTGGGTTTTTCTTTCGTTTTTGGGTTTGATCCTCTTCTTGTTTGAGTAGTTTTTGACGTGTTTAGGGTCTCCGTTGGGTTTTCCTTGGGTTCTCGTTAGTCGTAAATATAAATGGTTGTGGATTGTGGGTTTTGGAGAAGATCAGGTGAGTTTTGGGTGGTTTTGGTGGGAATTTCTTAGTTTTTGTTGTTTTTTCTTCTGATGCAGTTCTTGTTTGTTTTGTTTTTTGACGTGTTTTGGGGTCTCCGTTGTGTTTTATTTGGGTTCTTGTTAGTCACTGTTTTGGAAAATTGTAAATTATGGATTTTGGAGAACATCAGGTAGGCTTAGTAGGACTTTAGGGGTGGATTCATGGTATATGTGGTTTTCTTCTTGTTTTTTGGGTCGATCCTGTTCATTTTGGGACTCTTTTTGACGTGTTTTGGGGTCTTCGTTGTGTTTAATTGGGTTCATGTTTATCATCATGTTGAAAATGTGTAAATTGTGGGTTTTGGAGAACATCGGGTAGGTTTAAGGGGACTTATGGGGTGGATCTTTGGCTTTTGGGTTTTTCTTTCATTTTTGGGTTTGATCCTGTTCTTGTTTGGGGTGTTTTTGACGTGTTTTGGTGTCTCCGTTGGGTTTCGTTGTGTTCTCGTTGTTCGTAAAGTTAAATGGATTTGGATTGTGGGTTTTGGAGAAGGTCAGGTGAGTTTCGTGTGTTTTTCGTGCGAATTTCTTAGTTTCTGTTGTTTTTTCTTCTGATTCAGTTCTTGTTTGGCGTATTTCTGACGTGTTTTGGGGACTTCGTTTTGTTTTAGTTGGGTTCTTCTTGGTCATCATGGTGAAAAAGCGTAAACTGTAGGATTTGGAGAACATCAGGTAGGCTTAATAGGACTTTACTGTTGGATTCATGGTATTTGGGGTTTTCTTCTGTTTTTTGGGTTGATCCTGTTCTTTTTGGGGCTCTTTTTGACGTGTTTTGGGGTCTCCGTTTTGTTTAATTGGGTTCATGTTTGTCATCATGGTGAAAAAGTGTAAATTGTGGGTTTTGGAGAACATCGGGTAGGTTTAGGGGGACTTTTGGGTTGGATCTTTTGCTTTTGGGTTTTTCTCTCATTTTTGGTGGTGAACCTGTTCTTGTTTAGGGTGTTTTTGACGTGTTTTTGGGTCTCCGTTTGGTTTCGTTTGATTCTCATTAGAAATAAATATAAATGGGAGTGGATTGTAGGTTTTGGAGAAGATCAGGTGACTTTCGCGTTGTTTTTGTGGGAATTTCTTAGTTTTTGTTGTTTTTTCTTCTGATGCAGTTCTTCTTTGAGGTGTTTTTGACGTGTTTTGGGGTCTCTGTTTGGTTTTAGTTGGATTCATGTTGGTCATCATGTTGGAAAATTGTAAATTGTGGGTTTTTGGAGAATATCAGGTAGGTTTAGGGTGCTTTTGGGGTGGATCTATGTTTTTTGGGGAATTTCTTTCAGTCTTGGGTGTGATCCTGTTCTTTTGGTGCTCTTTTTGACGTGTTTTGGGGTCTCCGTTGAGTTTTAGTTGGGTTCATGTTGGTTGTCATGGTGAGAAAGTGTAAATTGTGGGTTTTCGAGAATATCGGGTAGGTTTAGGGGGACTTTTGGGGTGGATCTATGGCTTTTGGGTTTTTCTTTCATTTTTGGTGGTGATCCTGTTCTTGTTTGGGGTGTTTTTGACGTGTTTTGAGGTGTCTGTTGGGTTTTGTTGAGTTCTCGTTGTTTGTAAATGTAAATGGGAGTGGACTGTGGGTTTTGGAGAAGATCAGGTGAGTTTCGGGTGGTTTTGGTGGGAATTTCTTAGTTTCTGTTGTTTTTTCTTCTGATGCAGTTTTTGCTTGGGGTGTTTTTGACGTTTTTTGGGGTCTCCGTTGTATTTTAGTTGGGTTCTTGTTGGTCATCATGGTAAAAAAGGGTAAACTGTGGGTTTTGGAGAACATCGAGTAGGTTTAGGGGGACTTTTGGGGTGGATCTTTGGCTTTTGGGTTTTTCTTTCGTTTTTGGGGGTGATCCTGTTCTTGTTTGGGGTGTTTTTGACGTGTTTTGGTGTCTCCATTCGGTTTCGTTGTGTTTTCCGTGGTCATCGTGTTGGAAAAGTGTAAATTGTGGGTTTTGGAGAACTTCAGGTAGCCTTAGGGGGACTTTAAGGGTGGATTTCTGGTATTTGGTGTTTTCTTCTTTCTTTGGGTTAATCCTGTTCTTTTTGGGGCACTTTTTGACGTGTTTTGGTGTCTCCATTGGGTTTTGTTAGGTTCTCCTTGGTCGTAAAGTTAAAGGGGAGTGGATTGTGGGTTTTAGAGAAGATCAGGTGAGTTTCGGTTGGTTTTCATGGGAATTTCATAGTTTTTGTTGTTTTTTATTCTGATGCAGTTCTTGTTTGGGGTGTTTTTGACGTGTTTTGGGGTCTCCGTTGTATTTTAGTTGGGTTCTTGTTGGTCATCATGGTGAAAAAATGTAAATTGTGGGTTTTGGAGAACATCGGGTAGGTTTAGGGGGACTTTTGGGGTGGATCTTTGGCTTTTGGGTTTTTCTTTCTTTTTTGGGGGTGATCCTGTTCTTGTTTGCCGTGTTTTTGCCGTGTCTTGGGGTCTCCGTTGTGTTTTAGTTGGGTTCTTGTTGGTCATCATGGTGAAAAAGCGTAAATTGTGGGTTTTGTTGAACTTCAGGTAAGCTTATGGGGACTTTAGGGGTGGATTCATGGTATATGGGGTTTTCTTCTGATTTTGCGTTGTTCCTGTTATTTTGGGGGCTTTTTTGACGTTTTTTTTGGGTCTCCGTTTTGTTTTATTTGGGTTCATGTTGGTCATCGTGTTGGAAAATCGTAAATTGTGGTTTTTGGAGAACATCAGGTAGGTTTAGGGTGCTTTTGGGGTGGATCTATGTTTTTGGGGAGTTTCTTTCAGTATTGAGGGTTATCCTGTTCTTTTTGGGGCTCTTTTTGACGTGTTTTGGGGTTTCCGTTTTGTTTTAGATGGGTTCATGTTGGTTGTCATGGTGAGAAAGTGTAAATTGTGGGTTCTGGTTAACATCGGGTAGGTTTAGGGGGACTTTTGGGGTGGATCTTTGGCTTTTGGGTTTTTCTTTCAGTTTTGGGGGTGATCCTGTTCTTGGTTGGGGTGTTTTTGAAGTGTTTTGTGGTCTCCGTTGGGTTTCGTTTGGTTCTCGTTAGAAATAAATATAAATGGGATTGGATTGTGGGTTTTGGAGAAGATCAGGTGAGTTTCGGGTGGTTTTCGTGGGAATTGCTTAGTTTTTGTTGTTTTTTCGTCTTATGCATTTTTTGTTTTTATTTTTTTTTTTTTTTTTACGTGTTATAGGGTCTCCGTTGTGTTTTAGTTGGATTCTTGTTGGTCATCATGTTGAAAAAGCGTAAATTGTGGGTTTTGGAGAACTTCAGGTAGGCTTATGGGGACTTTAGGAGTGGATTCATGGTATTTGGGGTTTTCTTCTTTTTTTTTTGCGTTGTTCCTATTCTTTTTGGGGCACTTTTGGACGTGTTTTGGGGTCTCCGTTGGATTTAAATGTGTTCATGTTGGTCATCATGGTGAAAAAGAGTAAATTGTGGGATTTGGAGAACATCATGTAGGTTTAGGGGGAATTTTGGGGTGGATCTATGGCTTTTAAGGTTTTCTTTCATTTTAGGGTTGATCGTGTTCTTGTTTGGGGTGCTTTTGAGGTATTTTGGGTGTCCGTTTGGTTTTGTTGGGTTCTCGTTGGTCGTAAAGGTAAATGGGAGTGGATTGTGGGTTTTGGAGAAGATCAGGTGAGTTTCGGGTGTTTTTCGTAAGAATTTCTTAGTTTTTGTTGTGTTTTCTTCTGATGCAGTTCTTCTTTGGGGTGTTTTTGACGTGTTTTGGGGTCTCCGTTTTGTTTTATTTGGGTTCATGTTGGTCATTTTGTTGGAAAAGTGTAAATTGTGGGTTTTGGAGAACATCAGGTAAGCTTAGGGGAACTTTAGGGGTGGATCTATGGATTTTGGGGAATTTCTTTCAGTTTGGGGGGTGATCTTGTTCTTTTTGGTCTTATTTTTGACGTGTTTTGGGGTCTCCGTTGGGTTTTAGCTGGGTTCAAGTTGGTTGTCATTGTGAGAATCTTAAATTGTGGGTTTTATATAACATCGGGTAGGTTTAGGGGGACTTTTGGGGTGGATCTTTGACTTTTGGGTTTTTCTTTCATTTTTGGGGGTGATCCTGTTCTTGTTTGGGGTGTTTTTAACGTGTTTTGGGGTCTACATTGGGTTTTGTTGGGTTTTCCTTTTGGAAAAGTGCAAATTGTGGGTTTTGGAGAACTTCAGGTAGGCTTAGGGGGACTTTAGGTGTGGATTCATGGTATTTGGAGTTTTCTTCTTTTTTTTGGCTTATCCTGTTCTTTTTGGGGCCCTTTTGACGTGTTTTGTGTCTCCGTTGGGTTTTAGTATATTTCATGTTGGTCGTCATTTTGAAAAATTGTAAATTGTGGGTTTGGGAGAACATCAGGTATGTTTAGGGGGACTTTTGGGGTGGATCTTTGGCTTTTGGGTTTTCCTTTCGAATTTGGGATAATCCTGTTCTTGTTTGAGGTGTTTTTCACGTGTTTTTGGATCTCCGTTGTGTTTCGTTTTGTTCTCGTTGGTCGTAAAGCTAAATGGGAGTGGATTGTGGGTTTTGGAGAAGATCAGGTGAGTTTCGGGTTGTTTTCGTGGGAATTTCTTAGTTTTGGTTGTTTTGTCTTCTGATGCAGTTCTTGCTTGAGGTGTTTTTGACGTGTTTTTGGGTCTCCGTTGTGTTTTAGTTGGGTTCTTGTTGGTCATCATGGTGAAAAAGTGTAAGTTCTGGGTTTTGGAAAACAACAGGTAGGTTTAGGGGGACTTTTGGGGGTGGATCAATGGCTTTTGGGTTTTTCTTTCGTTATTGGGTTTGATCCTTTTCTTGTTTGGGGTTTTTTTGATGTGTTTTGGGGTCTCCGTTAGGTTTTGTTGGGTTCTTGTTGGTCATAAATGTAAATGGGAGTGGATTGTGGGTTTTGGAGAAGATCAGGTGAGTTTCACGTGGTTTTCGTGGGAATTTCTTAGTTTCTGTTGTTTTTTCTTCTGATGCAGTTCTTGTTTGGTGTGTTTTTGACGTGTTTTGGGGTCTCCGTTGTGTTTTAGTTGGGTTCTTGTTGGTCATCGTGTTGGAAAATTGTAAATTATGGTTTTTGGAGAACATCGGGAAGGCTTAGGGGGACTTTAGGGGTGGATTCATGGTATTTGGTGTTTTCTTCTGTTTTTTGGGTTGATCCTGTTCTTTTTGGGGCTCTTTTTGACGTGTTTTGTGGTCTCCGTTGGGTTTATTTGGGTTCATGTTTGTCATCATGGTGAAAAAGAGTAAATTGTGGGATTTGGAGAACATCGAGTAGGTTTAGTGGGACTTTTGGGGTGGATCTATGGCTTTTGAAGTTTTTCTTTCATTTTTGGGTTTGATCCTGTTCTTGTTTGGGTTGTTTTTGACGTGTTATTTTGTCTCCGTTGGGTTTTGTTGAGTTCTCGTTTGTCGTAAATTTTAATGGGAGTGGATTGTGGGTTTTGGAGAAGATCAGGTGAGTTTCAGGTGGTTTTCGTGGGAATTTCTTAGTTTTTGTTGTTTTTTCTTCTGATGCAGTTCTTGTTTGTGGTGTTTTTGACGTGTTTTGGGGTCTCCGTTGTGTTTTAGTTGGGTTCATGTTGGTCATCGTGTTGGAAAAGTGTAAATTGTTGGTTTGGGAGAACATCAGGTAGGCTTAGGGTGATTTTAGGGGTGGATCTATGGATTTTGGGGAATTTCTTTCAGTTTTGGGGGTGATACAGTTCTTTTTGGTCCTATTTTTTAGTGTTTTGTCGTCTCCGTTGTGTTTTAGTTGGGTTCATGTTGGTCGTCATGGTTAGAAAGGGCAAAGTGTGCGTTTTGGACAACATCGGGTAGGTTTAGGGGGACTTTTGGGGTGGATCTTTGGCTCTTGGGTTTTTCTTTAATTTTGGGGGGTGATCCTTTTCCTGTTTGGGGTGTTTTTGACGAGTTTTGGGGTGTCCATTGGGTTTCGTTAGGTTTTCCGTGGTCATCGTGTTTGAAAAGTGTAAATTGTGGGTTTTGGAGAACATCGGGTAGGTTTAGGGGGACTTTTGGGGTGGATCTATGGCTTTTGGTGTTTTCTTTCGTTTTTGGGTTTCATCCTGTTCTTGTTTCGGGTGTTTTTTATGTGTTTTGTTGTCTCCATTGGGTTTCGTTAAGTTCTCGTTAGTCGTAAAGGTAAATGGGAGTGGATTGTGGGTTTTAGAGAAGATCAGGTGAGTTTCGGGTGGTTTCGTGGGAATTTCTTAGTTTTTGAAGTTTTTTCTTCTTATTCAGTTGTTGTTTGGGGTGTTTTTAACGTGTTTTGTGGTCTCCGTTTTGTTTAATTGGGTTCTTGTTGGTCATCATGTTGAAAAAGAGTAAATTGTGGGTTTTGGAGAACATCGGGTAGGTTTAGGGGGACTTTTGGGGTGGATCTTTAGCTTTTGGGTTTTTCTTTAATTTTGCGGGGTGATCCTGTTCTTGTTTGGGGTGTTTTTGACGTGTTTTGGGGTCTCCACTGGGTTTCGTTGGGTTTTCCGTGGTCATCGTGTTGGAAAATGGTAAATTGTGGGTTTAGGAGAACTTCAGGTAGGCTTAGGGGGACTTTAGGGATGGATTCATGGTATTTGGTGTTTTCTTCTGATTTTTGCGTTGTTCCTGTTCTTTTTGGGGCTCTTTTTGACGTGTTTTGTGGACTCCGTTGGGTTTTAGTTGGGTTCATGTTGGTCGTCATGGCGGAAAAGAGTAAATTGTGGGTTTTGGAGAACATCAGGTAGGTTTACGGGGACTTTTGGGGTGGATCTATGGCTTTTGTTTTTTCTTTCGTTTTTGGGTTTGATTCTGTTCTTGCTTGGGGTGTTTTTGACGTGTTTTGGTGTCTCCGTTGTGTTTTAGTTGGGTTCTTGTTGGTCATCATGTTGAGAAAGCGTAAATTGTGGGTTTTGGAGAACATCAGGTAGGCTTAGGGGGACTTTAGGGGTGGATTCATGGTATTTGTGGTTTTCTTCTGTTTTTTGGGTTGATCCTGTTCTTTTTGGGGCTCTTTTTACGTGTTTTGTGGTCTCCGTTGTGTTTCGTTGGGTTTTCCGTGGTCATCGTGTTGGAAAAGTGTAAATTGTGGGTTTTGGATAACATCGGGTAGGTTTAGGGGGACTTTTGGGGCGGATCTATGGCTTTTGGGTTTTTCTTTCGTTTTTGGGTGAGATCCTGTTCTTATTTGGGGTGTTTTTTATGTGTTTTGGTGTCTCCATTGGGTTTCGTTATGTTCTCGTTGGTCGTAGAGTTAAAGGAGAGTGGATTGTGGGTTTTGGAGAAGATCAGGTGAGTTTCGGGTGGTTTTCGTGGGAATTTCTTAGTTTTTGTTGTTTTTTCTTCTGATGCAGTTCTTGTTTGGGGTGTTTATGACGTGTTTTGCGGTCTCCGTTGTGTTTTGCTGGGATCTTGTAGGTCGTAATGGTAAATGGGAGTGGATTGTGGGTTTTGGAGAAGATCAGTTGAGTTTCAGGTGGTTTTCGTGGGAATTTCTTAGTTTCTGTTGTTTTTTCTTCTGATGCAGTTCTTGTTTGGCGTGTTTTTGATGTGTTTTGGGGTCTCCGTTGTGTTTTAGTTGTGTTCTTGTTGGTCATCGTGTTGGAAAATTGTAAATTATGGTTTTTGGAGAACATCGGGAAGGCTTAGGGGGACTTTAGGGGTGGATTCATGGTATTTGGTGTTTTCTTCTGTTTTTTGGGTTGATCCTGTTCTTTTTGGGGCTCTTTTTGACGTGTTTTGTGGTCTCCGTTGGGTTTATTTGGGTTCATGTTGGTCATCATGGTGAAAAAGAGTAAATTGTGGGATTTGGAGAACATCGGGTAGGTTTAGGGGGACTTTTGAGGTGGATCTATGGCTTTTGGGTTTTACTTTCGTTTTTGGGTTTGATCCTGTTCTTGTTCGGGGTGTTTCTGACGTGTTTTTTAGTCTCCGTTCGGTTTTGTTGAGTTCTCATTAGTCGTAAATATAAATGGGAGTGGATTGTGGGTTTTGGAGAAGATCAGGTGAATTTCGGGTGGTTTTCGTGGGAATTTCTTAGTTTCTGTTGTTTTTTCTTCTTATTCAGTTGTTGTTTGGGGTGTTTTTAACGTGTTTTGTGGTCTCCGTTTGGTTTAATTGGGTTCTTGTTGGTCATCATGTTGAAAAAGGGTAAATTGTTGGTTTTGGAGAACATCGGGTAGGTTTAGGGGGACTTTTGGGGTGGATCTTTAGCTTTTGGGTTTTTCTTTAATTTTGGGGGGTGATCCTGTTCTTGTTTGGGGTGTTTTTGACGTGTTTTGGGGTCTCCATTGGGTTTGGTTGGGTTTTCCGTGGTCATCGTGTTGGAAATGTGTAAATTGTTCGTTTTGGAGAACTTCAGGTAGGCTTAGGGGGACTTTGGGGATGGATTCATGGTATTTGGTGTTTTCTTCTGATTTTTGCGTTGTTCCTGTTCTTTTTGGGGCTCTTTTTGACGTGTTTTGTGGACTCCGTTGGGTTTTAGTTGGGTTCATGTTGGTCGTCATGGCGGAAAAGAGTAAATTGTGGGTTTTGGAGAACATCAGGTAGGTTTACGGGGACTTTTGGGGTGGATCTATGGCTTTTGTTTTTTCTTTCGTTTTTGGGTTTGATTCTGTTCTTGCTTGGGGTGTTTTTGACGTGTTTTGGTGTCTCCGTTGTGTTTTAGTTGGGTTCTTGTTGGTCATCATGTTGAGAAAGCGTAAATTGTGGGTTTTGGAGAACATCAGGTAGGCTTAGGGGGACTTTAGGGGTGGATTCATGGTATTTGTGGTTTTCTTCTGTTTTTTGGGTTGATCCTGTTCTTTTTGGGGCTCTTTTTACGTGTTTTGTGGTCTCCGTTGGGTTTCGTTGGGTTTTCCGTGGTCATCGTGTTGGAAAAGTGTAAATTGTGGGTTTTGGATAACATCGGGTAGGTTTAGGGGGACTTTTGGGGCGGATCTATGGCTTTTGGGTTTTTCTTTCGTTTTTGGGTTAGATCCTGTTCTTATTTGGGTTGTTTTTTATGTGTTTTGGTGTCTCCATTGGGTTTCGTTATGTTCCGGTTGGTCGTAGAGTTAAAGGAGAGTGGATTGTGGGTTTTAGAGAAGATCAGGTGAGTTTCGGGTGGTTTTCGTGGGAATTTCTTAGTTTTTGTTGTTTTTTCTTCTGATGCAGTTCTTGTTTGGGGTGTTTATGACGTGTTTTGCGGTCTCCGTTGTGTTTTGCTGGGATCTTGTAGGTCGTAATGGTAAATGGGAGTGGATTGTGGGTTTTGGAGAAGATCAGTTGAGTTTCAGGTGGTTTTCGTGGGAATTTCTTAGTTTCTGTTGTTTTTTCTTCTGATGCAGTTCTTGTTTGGCGTGTTTTTGATGTGTTTTGGGGTCTCCGTTGTGTTTTAGTTGTGTTCTTGTTGGTCATCGTGTTGGAAAATTGTAAATTATGGTTTTTGGAGAACATCGGGAAGGCTTAGGGGGACTTTAGGGGTGGATTCATGGTATTTGGGGTTTTCTTCTGTTTTTTGGGTTGATCCTGTTCTTTTTGGGGCTCTTTTTGACGTGTTTTGTGGTCTCCGTTGGGTTTATTTGGGTTCATGTTGGTCGTCATGGCGGAAAAGAGTAAATTGTGGGTTTTGGAGAACATCAGGTAGGCTTAGGGGGACTTTAGGGGTGGATTCATGGTATTTGTGGTTTTCTTCTGTTTTTTGGGTTGATCCTGTTCTTTTTGGGGCTCTTTTTACGTGTTTTGTGGTCTCCGTTCGGTTTCGTTGGGTTTTCCGTGGTCATCGTGTTGGAAAAGTGTAAATTGTGGGTTTTGGATAACATCGGGTAGGTTTCGGGGGACTTTTGGGGTGTATCTATGGCTTTTGAGTTTTTCTTTCGTTTTTGGGTTTGATTCAGTTCTTGTTTGGGGTTTTTGTGACGAGTTTTTGGGTCTCCATTTTGTTTTATTTGGGTTCTTGTTGGTCATCATGGTGAAAAATTGTAAATTGTGGGTTTTGGAAAACATCAGGTAGGTTTAGGGGGACTTTTGGGGTGTATCTATGGCTTTTGGGTTTTTCTTTCGTTTTTGGGTTAGATCCTGTTCTTATTTGGGGTGTTTTTTATGTGTTTTGGTGTCTCCGTTGGGTTACGTTATGTTCTCGTTGGTCGTAGAGTTAAAGGAGAGTGGATTGTGGGTTTTGGAGAAGATCAGGTGAGTTTCAGGTGGTTTTCGTGGGAATTTCTTAGTTTCTGTTGTTTTTTCTTCTGATGCAGTTCTTGTTTGGCGTGTTTTTGATGTGTTTTGGGGTCTCCGTTGTGTTTTAGTTGTGTTCTTGTTGGTCATCGTGTTGGAAAATTGTAAATTATGGTTTTTGGAGAACATCGGGAAGGCTTAGGGGGACTTTAGGGGTGGATTCATGGTATTTGGGGTTTTCTTCTGTTTTTTGGGTTGATCCTGTTCTTTTTGGGGCTCTTTTTGACGTGTTTTGTGGTCTCCGTTGGGTTTATTTGGGTTCATGTTGGTCATCATGGTGAAAAAGAGTAAATTGTGGGATTTGGAGAACACTGGGTAGGTTTAGGGGGACTTTTGAGGTGGATCTATGGCTTTTGGGTTTTACTTTCGTTTTTGGGTTTGATCCTGTTCTTGTTCGGGGTGTTTCTGACGTGTTTTTTAGTCTCCGTTCGGTTTTGTTGAGTTCTCATTAGTCGTAAATATAAATGGGAGTGGATTGTGGGTTTTGGAGAAGATCAGGTGAATTTCGGGTGGTTTTCGTGGGAATTTCTTAGTTTCTGTTGTTTTTTCTTCTTATTCAGTTGTTGTTTGGGGTGTTTTTAACGTGTTTTGTGGTCTCCGTTTGGTTTAATTGGGTTCTTGTTGGTCATCATGTTGAAAAAGGGTAAATTGTGGGTTTTGGAGAACATCGGGTAGGTTTAGGGGGACTTTTGGGGTGGATCTTTAGCTTTTGGGTTTTTCTTTAATTTTGGGGGGTGATCCTGTTCTTGTTTGGGGTGTTTTTGACGTGTTTTGGGGTCTCCATTGGGTTTGGTTGGGTTTTCCGTGGTCATCGTGTTGGAAAAGTGTAAATTGTGGGTTTTGGATAACATCGGGTAGGTTTCGGGGGACTTTTGGGGTGTATCTATGGCTTTTGAGTTTTTCTTTCGTTTTTGGGTTTGATTCAGTTCTTGTTTGGGGTTTTTGTGACGAGTTTTTGGGTCTCCATTTTGTTTTATTTGGGTTCTTGTTGGTCATCATGGTGAAAAATTGTAAATTGTGGGTTTTGGAAAACATCAGGTAGGTTTAGGGGGACTTTTGGGGTGTATCTATGGCTTTTGGGTTTTTCTTTCGTTTTTGGGTTAGATCCTGTTCTTATTTGGGGTGTTTTTTATGTGTTTTGGTGTCTCCATTGGGTTTCGTTATGTTCCGGTTGGTCGTAGAGTTAAAGGAGAGTGGATTGTGGGTTTTGGAGAAGATCAGGTGATTTTCAGGTGGTTTTCGTGGGAATTTCTTAGTTTCTGTTGTTTTTTCTTCTGATGCAGTTCTTGTTTGGGGTGTTTATGACGTGTTTTTCGGTCTCCGTTGTGTTTTGCTGGGATCTTGTAGGTCGTAATGGTAAATGGGAGTGGATTGTGGGTTTTGGAGAGGATCAGGTGAGTTTCACGTGGTTTTCGTGGGAATTTCTTAGTTTCTGTTGTTTTTTCTTCTGATGCAGTTCTTGTTTGGCGTGTTTTTGATGTGTTTTAGGGTCTCCGTTGTGTTTTAGTTGTGTTCTTGTTTGTCATCGTTTTGGAAAAGTGTAAATTATGGTTTTTGGAGAACATCGGGAAGGCTTAGGGGGACTTTAGGGGTGGATTCATGGTATTTGGGGTTTTCTTCTGTTTTTTGGGTTGATCCTGTTCTTTTTGGGGCTCTTTTTGACGTGTTTTGTGGTCTCCGTTGGGTTTATTTGGGATCATGTTGGTCATCATGGTGAAAAAGAGTAAATTGTGGGATTTGGAGAACATCGGGTAGGTTTAGGGGGACTTTTGAGGTGGATCTATGGCTTTTGGGTTTTACTTTAATTTTGGGGGGTGATCCTGTTCTTGTTTGGGGTGTTTTTGACGTGTTTTGGGGTCTCCATTGGGTTTGGTTGGGTTTTCCGTGGTCATCGTGTTGGAAAAGTGCAAATTGTGGGTTTTGGAGAACTTCAGGTAGGCTTAGGGGGACTTTAGGGATGGATTCATGGTATTTGGGGTTTTCTTCTGATTTTTGCGTTGTTCCTGTTCTTTTTGGGGCTCTTTTTGACGTGTTTTGTGGACTCCGTTGGGTTTTAGTTGGGTTCATGTTGGTCGTCATGGCGGAAAAGAGTAAATTGTGGGTTTTGGAGAACATCAGGTAGGTTTACGGGGACTTTTGGGGTGGATCTATGGCTTTTGTTTTTTCTTTCGTTTTTGGGTTTGATTCTGTTCTTGCTTGGGGTGTTTTTGACGTGTTTTGGTGTCTCCGTTGTGTTTTAGTTGGGTTCTTGTTGGTCATCATGGTGAAAAAGCGTAAATTGTGGGTTTTGGAGAACATCAGGTAGGCTTAGGGGGACTTTAGGGGTGGATTCATGGTATTTGTGGTTTTCTTCTGTTTTTTGGGTTGATCCTGTTCTTTTTGGGGCTCTTTTTACGTGTTTTGTGGTCTCCGTTGTGTTTCGTTCGGTTTTCCGTGGTCATCGTGTTGGAAAAGTGTAAATTGTGGGTTTTGGATAACATCGGGTAGGTTTAGGGGGACTTTTGGGGTGGATCTATGGCTTTTGGGTTTTTCTTTCGTTTTTGGGTGAGATCCTGTTCTTATTTGGGGTGTTTTTTATGTGTTTTGGTGTCTCCATTGGGTTTCGTTATGTTCTCGTTGGTCGTAGAGTTAAAGGAGAGTGGATTGTGGGTTTTGGAGAGGATCAGGTGAGTTTCACGTGGTTTTCGTGGGAATTTCTTAGTTTCTGTTGTTTTTTCTTCTGATGCAGTTCTTGTTTGGCGTGTTTTTGATGTGTTTTAGGGTCTCCGTTGTGTTTTAGTTGTGTTCTTGTTTGTCATCGTTTTGGAAAAGTGTAAATTATGGTTTTTGGAGAACATCGGGAAGGCTTAGGGGGACTTTAGGGGTGGATTCATGGTATTTGGGGTTTTCTTCTGTTTTTTGGGTTGATCCTGTTCTTTTTGGGGCTCTTTTTGACGTGTTTTGTGGTCTCCGTTGGGTTTATTTGGGATCATGTTGGTCATCATGGTGAAAAAGAGTAAATTGTGGGATTTGGAGAACATCGGGTAGGTTTAGGGGGACTTTTGAGGTGGATCTATGGCTTTTGGGTTTTACTTTAATTTTGGGGGGTGATCCTGTTCTTGTTTGGGGTGTTTTTGACGTGTTTTGGGGTCTCCATTGGGTTTGGTTGGGTTTTCCGTGGTCATCGTGTTGGAAATGTGTAAATTGTTCGTTTTGGAGAACTTCAGGTAGGCTTAGGGGGACTTTAGGGATGGATTCATGGTATTTGGGGTTTTCTTCTGATTTTTGTGTTGTTCCTGTTCTTTTTGGGGCTCTTTTTGACGTGTTTTGTGGACTCCGTTGGGTTTTAGTTGGGTTCATGTTGGTCGTCATGGCGGAAAAGTGTAAATTGTGGGTTTTGGAGAACATCAGGTAGGTTTACGGGGACTTTTGGGGTGGATCTATGGCTTTTGTTTTTTCTTTCGTTTTTGGGTTTGATTCTGTTCTTGCTTGGGGTGTTTTTGACTTGTTTTGGTGTCTCCGTTGTGTTTTAGTTGGGTTCTTGTTGGTCATCATGGTGAAAAAGCGTAAATTGTGGGTTTTGGAGAACATCAGGTAGGCTTAGGGGGACTTTAGGGGTGGATTCATGGTATTTGTGGTTTTCTTCTGTTTTTTGGGTTGATCCTGTTCTTTTTGGGGCTCTTTTTACGTGTTTTGTGGTCTCCGTTGTGTTTCGTTGGGTTTTCCGTGGTCATCGTGTTGGAAAAGTGTAAATTGTGGGTTTTGGATAACATCGGGTAGGTTTCGGGGGACTTTTGGGGTGTATCTATGGCTTTTGAGTTTTTCTTTCGTTTTTGGGTTTGATTCAGTTCTTGTTTGGGGTTTTTGTGACGAGTTTTTGGGTCTCCATTTTGTTTTATTTGGGTTCTTGTTGGTCATCATGGTGAAAAATTGTAAATTGTGGGTTTTGGAAAACATCAGGTAGGTTTAGGGGGACTTTTGGGGTGTATCTATGGCTTTTGGGTTTTTCTTTCGTTTTTGGGTTAGATCCTGTTCTTATTTGGGGTGTTTTTTATGTGTTTTGGTGTCTCCGTTGGGTTTCGTTATGTTCTCGTTGGTCGTAGAGTTAAAGGAGAGTGGATTGTGGGTTTTGGAGAAGATCAGGTGATTTTCAGGTGTTTTTCGTGGGAATTTCTTAGTTTCTGTTGTTTTTTCTTCTGATGCAGTTCTTGTTTGGGGTGTTTATGACGTGTTTTTCGGTCTCCGTTGTGTGTTGCTGGGATCTTGTAGGTCGTAATGGTAAATGGGAGTGGATTGTGGGTTTTGGAGAGGATCAGGTGAGTTTCACGTGGTTTTCGTGGGAATTTCTTAGTTTCTGTTGTTTTTTCTTCTGATGCAGTTCTTGTTTGGCGTGTTTTTGATGTGTTTTGGGGTCTCCGTTGTGTTTTAGTTGTGTTCTTGTTTGTCATCGTGTTGGAAAAGTGTAAATTATGGTTTTTGGAGAACATCGGGAAGGCTTAGGGGGACTTTAGGGGTGGATTCATGGTATTTGGGGTTTTCTTCTGTTTTTTGGGTTGATCCTGTTCTTTTTGGGGCTCTTTTTGACGTGTTTTGTGGTCTCCGTTGGGTTTATTTGGGATCATGTTGGTCATCATGGTGAAAAAGAGTAAATTGTGGGATTTGGAGAACATCGGGTAGGTTTAGGGGGACTTTTGAGGTGGATCTATGGCTTTTGGGTTTTACTTTCGTTTTTGGGTTTGATCCTGTTCTTGTTTGGGGTGTTTCTGACGTGTTTTTTAGTCTCCGTTCGGTTTTGTTGAGTTCTCATTAGTCGTAAATATAAATGGGAGTGGATTGTGGGTTTTGGAGAAGATCAGGTGAATTTCGGGTGGTTTTCGTGGGAATTTCTTAGTTTCTGTTGTTTTTTCTTCTTATTCAGTTGTTGTTTGGGGTGTTTTTAACGTGTTTTGGGGTCTCCGTTGTGTTTAAATTGGGTTCATGTTGGTCATCATGGAGAAAAAGTGTAAAATGTAGGTTTTGGAGAACATCGGGTAGGTTTAGGGGGACTTTTGGGGTGGATCTTTGGCTTTTGGTTTTTTTTTTTCATTTTTTGGTTTGATCCTGTTCTTGTCTGGGGTGTTTTTGAAGTGTTTTTGGGTCTCCATTGGGTTTCGTTTGGTTCTCGTTAGAAATAAATATAAATGGGATTGGATTGTGGGTTTTGGAGAAGATCAGGTGAGTTTCGGGTGGTTTTCGTGGGAATTTCTTAATTTTTGTTGTTTTTTCTTCTGATGCAGTTCTTGTTTGGGGTTTTTTTGACGTGTTTTGGGGTGTCCATTGGGTTTTGTTGAGTTCTCGTTGTTCGTAATGGTAAATGGTAGTGGATTGTGGGTTTTGGAGAAGATCAGGTGAGTTTCACGTGGTTTTCGTGGGAATTTCTTAGTTTCTGTTGTTTTTTCTTCTGATGCAGTTCTTGTTTGGCCTGTTTTTGATGTGTTTTGGGGTCTCCGTTGTGTTTTAGTTGTGTTCTTGTTTGTCATCGTGTTGGAAAAGTGTAAATTATGGTTTTTGGAGAACATCGGGAAGGCTTAGGGGGACTTTAGGGGTGGATTCATGGTATTTGGTGTTTTCTTCTGTTTTTTGGGTTGATCCTGTTCTTTTTGGGGCTCTTTTTGACGTGTTTTGTGGTCTCCGTTGGGTTTATTTGGGATCATGTTGGTCATCATGGTGAAAAAGAGTAAATTGTGGGATTTGGAGAACATCGGGTAGGTTTAGGGGGACTTTTGAGGTGGATCTATGGCTTTTGGGTTTTACTTTAATTTTGGGGGGTGATCCTGTTCTTGTTTGGGGTGTTTTTGACGTGTTTTGGGGTCTCCATTGGGTTTGGTTGGGTTTTCCGTGGTCATCGTGTTGGAAATGTGTAAATTGTTCGTTTTGGAGAACTTCAGGTAGGCTTAGGGGGACTTTAGGGATGGATTCATGGTATTTGGGGTTTTCTTCTGATTTTTGTGTTGTTCCTGTTCTTTTTGGGGCTCTTTTTGACGTGTTTTGTGGACTCCGTTGGGTTTTAGTTGGGTTCATGTTGGTCGTCATGGCGGAAAAGAGTAAATTGTGGGTTTTGGAGAACATCAGGTAGGTTTACGGGGACTTTTGGGGTGGATCTATGGCTTTTGTTTTTTCTTTCGTTTTTGGGTTTGATTCTGTTCTTGCTTGGGGTGTTTTTGACGTGTTTTGGTGTCTCCGTTGTGTTTTAGTTGGGTTCTTGTTGGTCATCATGGTGAAAAAGCGTAAATTGTGGATTTTGGAGAACATCAGGTAGGCTTATGGGGACTTTAGGGGTGGATTCATGGTATTTGTGGTTTTCTTCTGTTTTTTGGGTTGATCCTGTTCTTTTTGGGGCTCTTTTTACGTGTTTTGTGGTCTCCGTTGTGTTTCGTTGGGTTTTCCGTGGTCATCGTGTTGGAAAATTGTAAATTGTGGGTTTTGGATAACATCGGGTAGGTTTAGGGGGACTTTTGGGGTGGATCTATGGCTTTTGGGTTTTTCTTTCGTTTTTGGGTGAGATCCTGTTCTTATTTGGGGTGTTTTTTATGTGTTTTGGTGTCTCCATTGGGTTTCGTTATGTTCTCGTTGGTCGTAGAGTTAAAGGAGAGTGGATTGTGGGTTTTGGAGAAGATCAGGTGAGTTTCGGGTGGTTTTCGTGGGAATTTCTTAGTTTCTGTTGTTTTTTCTTCTGATGCAGTTCTTGTTTGGCGTGTCTTTGATGTGTTTTGGGGTCTCCGTTGTGTTTTAGTTGTGTTCTTGTTGGTCATCGTGTTGGAAAAGTGTAAATTATGGTTTTTGGAGAACATCGGGAAGGCTTAGGGGGACTTTAGGGGTGGATTCATGGTATTTGGTGTTTTCTTCTGTTTTTTGGGTTGATCCTGTTCTTTTTGGGGCTCTTTTTGACGTGTTTTGTGGACTCCGTTGGGTTTATTTGGGTTCATGTTGGTCGTCATGGTGGAAAAGAGTAAATTGTGGGTTTTGGAGAACATCAGGTAGGTTTACGGGGACTTTTGGGGTGGATCTATGGCTTTTGTTTTTTCTTTCGTTTTTGGGTTTGATTCTGTTCTTGCTTGGGGTGTTTTTGACTTGTTTTGGTGTCTCCGTTGTGTTTTAGTTGGGTTCTTGTTGGTCATCATGGTGAAAAAGCGTAAATTGTGGGTTTTGGAGAACATCAGGTAGGCTTAGGGGGACTTTAGGGGTGGATTCATGGTATTTGTGGTTTTCTTCTGTTTTTTGGGTTGATCCTGTTCTTTTTGGGGCTCTTTTTACGTGTTTTGTGGTCTCCGTTGGGTTTCGTTGGGTTTTCCGTGGTCATCGTGTTGGAAAAGTGTAAATTGTGGGTTTTGGATAACATCGGGTAGGTTTCGGGGGACTTTTGGGGTGTATCTATGGCTTTTGAGTTTTTCTTTCGTTTTTGGGTTTGATTCAGTTCTTGTTTGGGGTTTTTGTGACGAGTTTTTGGGTCTCCATTTTGTTTTATTTGGGTTCTTGTTGGTCATCATGGTGAAAAATTGTAAATTGTGGGTTTTGGAAAACATCAGGTAGGTTTAGGGGGACTTTTGGGGTGTATCTATGGCTTTTGGGTTTTTCTTTCGTTTTTGGGTTAGATCCTGTTCTTATTTGGGGTGTTTTTTATGTGTTTTGGTGTCTCCGTTGGGTTTCGTTATGTTCTCGTTGGTCGTAGAGTTAAAGGAGAGTGGATTGTGGGTTTTGGAGAAGATCAGGTGATTTTCAGGTGTTTTTCGTGGGAATTTCTTAGTTTCTGTTGTTTTTTCTTCTGATGCAGTTCTTGTTTGGGGTGTTTATGACGTGTTTTTCGGTCTCCGTTGTGTGTTGCTGGGATCTTGTAGGTCGTAATGGTAAATGGGAGTGGATTGTGGGTTTTGGAGAGGATCAGGTGAGTTTCACGTGGTTTTCGTGGGAATTTCTTAGTTTCTGTTGTTTTTTCTTCTGATGCAGTTCTTGTTTGGCGTGTTTTTGATGTGTTTTGGGGTCTCCGTTGTGTTTTAGTTGTGTTCTTGTTTGTCATCGTGTTGGAAAAGTGTAAATTATGGTTTTTGGAGAACATCGGGAAGGCTTAGGGGGACTTTAGGGGTGGATTCATGGTATTTGGTGTTTTCTTCTGTTTTTTGGGTTGATCCTGTTCTTTTTGGGGCTCTTTTTGACGTGTTTTGTGGTCTCCGTTGGGTTTATTTGGGATCATGTTGGTCATCATGGTGAAAAAGAGTAAATTGTGGGATTTGGAGAACATCGGGTAGGTTTAGGGGGACTTTTGAGGTGGATCTATGGCTTTTGGGTTTTACTTTCGTTTTTGGGTTTGATCCTGTTCTTGTTTGGGGTGTTTCTGACGTGTTTTTTAGTCTCCGTTCGGTTTTGTTGAGTTCTCATTAGTCGTAAATATAAATGGGAGTGGATTGTGGGTTTTGGAGAAGATCAGGTGAATTTCGGGTGGTTTTCGTGGGAATTTCTTAGTTTCTGTTGTTTTTTCTTCTTATTCAGTTGTTGTTTGGGGTGTTTTTAACGTGTTTTGGGGTCTCCGTTGTGTTTAAATTGGGTTCATGTTGGTCATCATGGAGAAAAAGTGTAAAATGTAGGTTTTGGAGAACATCGGGTAGGTTTAGGGGGACTTTTGGGGTGGATCTTTGGCTTTTGGTTTTTTTTTTTCATTTTTTGGTTTGATCCTGTTCTTGTCTGGGGTGTTTTTGAAGTGTTTTTGGGTCTCCATTGGGTTTCGTTTGGTTCTCGTTAGAAATAAATATAAATGGGATTGGATTGTGGGTTTTGGAGAAGATCAGGTGAGTTTCGGGTGGTTTTCGTGGGAATTTCTTAGTTTTTGTTGTTTTTTCTTCTGATGCAGTTCTTGTTTGGGGTTTTTTTGACGTGTTTTGGGGTGTCCATTGGGTTTTGTTGAGTTCTCGTTGTTCGTAATGGTAAATGGTAGTGGATTGTGGGTTTTGGAGAAGATCAGGTGAGTTTCACGTGGTTTTCGTGGGAATTTCTTAGTTTCTGTTGTTTTTTCTTCTGATGCAGTTCTTGTTTGGCCTGTTTTTGATGTGTTTTGGGGTCTCCGTTGTGTTTTAGTTGTGTTCTTGTTTGTCATCGTGTTGGAAAAGTGTAAATTATGGTTTTTGGAGAACATCGGGAAGGCTTAGGGGGACTTTAGGGGTGGATTCATGGTATTTGGTGTTTTCTTCTGTTTTTTGGGTTGATCCTGTTCTTTTTGGGGCTCTTTTTGACGTGTTTTGTGGTCTCCGTTGGGTTTATTTGGGATCATGTTGGTCATCATGGTGAAAAAGAGTAAATTGTGGGATTTGGAGAACATCGGGTAGGTTTAGGGGGACTTTTGAGGTGGATCTATGGCTTTTGGGTTTTACTTTAATTTTGGGGGGTGATCCTGTTCTTGTTTGGGGTGTTTTTGACGTGTTTTGGGGTCTCCATTGGGTTTGGTTGGGTTTTCCGTGGTCATCGTGTTGGAAATGTGTAAATTGTTCGTTTTGGAGAACTTCAGGTAGGCTTAGGGGGACTTTAGGGATGGATTCATGGTATTTGGGGTTTTCTTCTGATTTTTGTGTTGTTCCTGTTCTTTTTGGGGCTCTTTTTGACGTGTTTTGTGGACTCCGTTGGGTTTTAGTTGGGTTCATGTTGGTCGTCATGGCGGAAAAGAGTAAATTGTGGGTTTTGGAGAACATCAGGTAGGTTTACGGGGACTTTTGGGGTGTATCTATGGCTTTTGTTTTTTCTTTCGTTTTTGGGTTTGATTCTGTTCTTGCTTGGGGTGTTTTTGACGTGTTTTGGTGTCTCCGTTGTGTTTTAGTTGGGTTCTTGTTGGTCATCATGTTGAGAAAGCGTAAATTGTGGGTTTTGGAGAACATCAGGTAGGCTTAGGGGGACTTTAGGGGTGGATTCATGGTATTTGTGGTTTTCTTCTGTTTTTTGGGTTGATCCTGTTCTTTTTGGGGCTCTTTTTACGTGTTTTGTGGTCTCCGTTGTGTTTCGTTGGGTTTTCCGTGGTCATCGTGTTGGAAAAGTGTAAATTGTGGGTTTTGGATAACATCGGGTAGGTTTAGGGGGACTTTTGGGGCGGATCTATGGCTTTTGGGTTTTTCTTTCGTTTTTGGGTGAGATCCTGTTCTTATTTGGGGTGTTTTTTATGTGTTTTGGTGTCTCCATTGGGTTTCGTTATGTTCTCGTTGGTCGTAGAGTTAAAGGAGAGTGGATTGTGGGTTTTGGAGAAGATCAGGTGAGTTTCGGGTGGTTTTCGTGGGAATTTCTTAGTTTCTGTTGTTTTTTCTTCTGATGCAGTTCTTGTTTGGCGTGTTTTTGATGTGTTTTGGGGTCTCCGTTGTGTTTTAGTTGTGTTCTTGTTGGTCATCGTGTTGGAAAATTGTAAATTATGGTTTTTGGAGAACATCGGGAAGGCTTAGGGGGACTTTAGGGGTGGATTCATGGTATTTGGGGTTTTCTTCTGTTTTTTGGGTTGATCCTGTTCTTTTTGGGGCTCTTTTTGACGTGTTTTGTGGTCTCCGTTGGGTTTATTTGGGTTCATGTTGGTCATCATGGTGAAAAAGTGTAAATTGTGGGATTTGGAGAACATCGGGTAGGTTTAGGGGGACTTTTGAGGTGGATCTATGGCTTTTGGGTTTTACTTTCGTTTTTGGGTTTGATCCTGTTCTTGTTCGGGGTGTTTCTGACGTGTTTTTTAGTCTCCGTTCGGTTTTGTTGAGTTCTCATTAGTCGTAAATATAAATGGGAGTGGATTGTGGGTTTTGGAGAAGATCAGGTGAATTTCGGGTGGTTTTCGTGGGAATTTCTTAGTTTCTGTTGTTTTTTCTTCTTATTCAGTTGTTGTTTGGGGTGTTTTTAACGTGTTTTGTGGTCTCCGTTTGGTTTAATTGGGTTCTTGTTGGTCATCATGTTGAAAAAGGGTAAATTGTGGGTTTTGGAGAACATCGGGTAGGTTTAGGGGGACTTTTGGGGTGGATCTTTAGCTTTTGGGTTTTTCTTTAATTTTGGGGGGTGATCCTGTTCTTGTTTGGGGTGTTTTTGACGTGTTTTGGGGTCTCCATTGGGTTTGGTTGGGTTTTCCGTGGTCATCGTGTTGGAAAAGTGTAAATTGTGGGTTTTGGATAACATCGGGTAGGTTTCGGGGGACTTTTGGGGTGTATCTATGGCTTTTGAGTTTTTCTTTCGTTTTTGGGTTTGATTCAGTTCTTGTTTGGGGTTTTTGTGACGAGTTTTTGGGTCTCCATTTTGTTTTATTTGGGTTCTTGTTGGTCATCATGGTGAAAAATTGTAAATTGTGGGTTTTGGAAAACATCAGGTAGGTTTAGGGGGACTTTTGGGGTGTATCTATGGCTTTTGGGTTTTTCTTTCGTTTTTGGGTTAGATCCTGTTCTTATTTGGGGTGTTTTTTATGTGTTTTGGTGTCTCCATTGGGTTTCGTTATGTTCCGGTTGGTCGTAGAGTTAAAGGAGAGTGGATTGTGGGTTTTGGAGAAGATCAGGTGATTTTCAGGTGGTTTTCGTGGGAATTTCTTAGTTTCTGTTGTTTTTTCTTCTGATGCAGTTCTTGTTTGGGGTGTTTATGACGTGTTTTTCGGTCTCCGTTGTGTTTTGCTGGGATCTTGTAGGTCGTAATGGTAAATGGGAGTGGATTGTGGGTTTTGGAGAGGATCAGGTGAGTTTCACGTGGTTTTCGTGGGAATTTCTTAGTTTCTGTTGTTTTTTCTTCTGATGCAGTTCTTGTTTGGCGTGTTTTTGATGTGTTTTAGGGTCTCCGTTGTGTTTTAGTTGTGTTCTTGTTTGTCATCGTTTTGGAAAAGTGTAAATTATGGTTTTTGGAGAACATCGGGAAGGCTTAGGGGGACTTTAGGGGTGGATTCATGGTATTTGGGGTTTTCTTCTGTTTTTTGGGTTGATCCTGTTCTTTTTGGGGCTCTTTTTGACGTGTTTTGTGGTCTCCGTTGGGTTTATTTGGGATCATGTTGGTCATCATGGTGAAAAAGAGTAAATTGTGGGATTTGGAGAACATCGGGTAGGTTTAGGGGGACTTTTGAGGTGGATCTATGGCTTTTGGGTTTTACTTTAATTTTGGGGGGTGATCCTGTTCTTGTTTGGGGTGTTTTTGACGTGTTTTGGGGTCTCCATTGGGTTTGGTTGGGTTTTCCGTGGTCATCGTGTTGGAAAAGTGCAAATTGTGGGTTTTGGAGAACTTCAGGTAGGCTTAGGGGGACTTTAGGGATGGATTCATGGTATTTGGGGTTTTCTTCTGATTTTTGTGTTGTTCCTGTTCTTTTTGGGGCTCTTTTTGACGTGTTTTGTGGACTCCGTTGGGTTTTAGTTGGGTTCATGTTGGTCGTCATGGCGGAAAAGAGTAAATTGTGGGTTTTGGAGAACATCAGGTAGGTTTACGGGGACTTTTGGGGTGGATCTATGGCTTTTGTATTTTCTTTCGTTTTTGGGTTTGATTCTGTTCTTGCTTGGGGTGTTTTTGACGTGTTTTGGTGTCTCCGTTGTGTTTTAGTTGGGTTCTTGTTGGTCATCATGGTGAAAAAGCGTAAATTGTGGGTTTTGGAGAACATCAGGTAGGCTTAGGGGGACTTTAGGGGTGGATTCATGGTATTTGTGGTTTTCTTCTGTTTTTTGGGTTGATCCTGTTCTTTTTGGGGCTCTTTTTACGTGTTTTGTGGTCTCCGTTGTGTTTCGTTCGGTTTTCCGTGGTCATCGTGTTGGAAAAGTGTAAATTGTGGGTTTTGGATAACATCGGGTAGGTTTAGGGGGACTTTTGGGGTGGATCTATGGCTTTTGGGTTTTTCTTTCGTTTTTGGGTGAGATCCTGTTCTTATTTGGGGTGTTTTTTATGTGTTTTGGTGTCTCCATTGGGTTTCGTTATGTTCTCGTTGGTCGTAGAGTTAAAGGAGAGTGGATTGTGGGTTTTGGAGAGGATCAGGTGAGTTTCACGTGGTTTTCGTGGGAATTTCTTAGTTTCTGTTGTTTTTTCTTCTGATGCAGTTCTTGTTTGGCGTGTTTTTGATGTGTTTTAGGGTCTCCGTTTTGTTTTAGTTGTGTTCTTGTTTGTCATCGTTTTGGAAAAGTGTAAATTATGGTTTTTGGAGAACATCGGGAAGGCTTAGGGGGACTTTAGGGGTGGATTCATGGTATTTGGGGTTTTCTTCTGTTTTTTGGGTTGATCCTGTTCTTTTTGGGGCTCTTTTTGACGTGTTTTGTGGTCTCCGTTGGGTTTATTTGGGATCATGTTGGTCATCATGGTGAAAAAGAGTAAATTGTGGGATTTGGAGAACATCGGGTAGGTTTAGGGGGACTTTTGAGGTGGATCTATGGCTTTTGGGTTTTACTTTAATTTTGGGGGGTGATCCTGTTCTTGTTTGGGGTGTTTTTGACGTGTTTTGGGGTCTCCATTGGGTTTGGTTGGGTTTTCCGTGGTCATCGTGTTGGAAATGTGTAAATTGTTCGTTTTGGAGAACTTCAGGTAGGCTTAGGGGGACTTTAGGGATGGATTCATGGTATTTGGGGTTTTCTTCTGATTTTTGTGTTGTTCCTGTTCTTTTTGGGGCTCTTTTTGACGTGTTTTGTGGACTCCGTTGGGTTTTAGTTGGGTTCATGTTGGTCGTCATGGCGGAAAAGTGTAAATTGTGGGTTTTGGAGAACATCAGGTAGGTTTACGGGGACTTTTGGGGTGGATCTATGGCTTTTGTTTTTTCTTTCGTTTTTGGGTTTGATTCTGTTCTTGCTTGGGGTGTTTTTGACGTGTTTTGGTGTCTCCGTTGTGTTTTAGTTGGGTTCTTGTTGGTCATCATGGTGAAAAAGCGTAAATTGTGGGTTTTGGAGAACATCAGGTAGGCTTAGGGGGACTTTAGGGGTGGATTCATGGTATTTGTGGTTTTCTTCTGTTTTTTGGGTTGATCCTGTTCTTTTTGGGGCTCTTTTTACGTGTTTTGTGGTCTCCGTTGTGTTTCGTTGGGTTTTCCGTGGTCATCGTGTTGGAAAAGTGTAAATTGTGGGTTTTGGATAACATCGGGTAGGTTTCGGGGGACTTTTGGGGTGTATCTATGGCTTTTGAGTTTTTCTTTCGTTTTTGGGTTTGATTCAGTTCTTGTTTGGGGTTTTTGTGACGAGTTTTTGGGTCTCCATTTTGTTTTATTTGGGTTCTTGTTGGTCATCATGGTGAAAAATTGTAAATTGTGGGTTTTGGAAAACATCAGGTAGGTTTAGGGGGACTTTTGGGGTGTATCTATGGCTTTTGGGTTTTTCTTTCGTTTTTGGGTTAGATCCTGTTCTTATTTGGGGTGTTTTTTATGTGTTTTGGTGTCTCCGTTGGGTTTCGTTATGTTCTCGTTGGTCGTAGAGTTAAAGGAGAGTGGATTGTGGGTTTTGGAGAAGATCAGGTGATTTTCAGGTGTTTTTCGTGGGAATTTCTTAGTTTCTGTTGTTTTTTCTTCTGATGCAGTTCTTGTTTGGGGTGTTTATGACGTGTTTTTCGGTCTCCGTTGTGTTTTGCTGGGATCTTGTAGGTCGTAATGGTAAATGGGAGTGGATTGTGGGTTTTGGAGAGGATCAGGTGAGTTTCACGTGGTTTTCGTGGGAATTTCTTAGTTTCTGTTGTTTTTTCTTCTGATGCAGTTCTTGTTTGGCGTGTTTTTGATGTGTTTTAGGGTCTCCGTTGTGTTTTAGTTGTGTTCTTGTTTGTCATCGTTTTGGAAAAGTGTAAATTATGGTTTTTGGAGAACATCGGGAAGGCTTAGGGGGACTTTAGGGGTGGATTCATGGTATTTGGGGTTTTCTTCTGTTTTTTGGGTTGATCCTGTTCTTTTTGGGGCTCTTTTTGACGTGTTTTGTGGTCTCCGTTGGGTTTATTTGGGATCATGTTGGTCATCATGGTGAAAAAGAGTAAATTGTGGGATTTGGAGAACATCGGGTAGGTTTAGGGGGACTTTTGAGGTGGATCTATGGCTTTTGGGTTTTACTTTAATTTTGGGGGGTGATCCTGTTCTTGTTTGGGGTGTTTTTGACGTGTTTTGGGGTCTCCATTGGGTTTGGTTGGGTTTTCCGTGGTCATCGTGTTGGAAATGTGTAAATTGTTCGTTTTGGAGAACTTCAGGTAGGCTTAGGGGGACTTTAGGGATGGATTCATGGTATTTGGGGTTTTCTTCTGATTTTTGTGTTGTTCCTGTTCTTTTTGGGGCTCTTTTTGACGTGTTTTGTGGACTCCGTTGGGTTTTAGTTGGGTTCATGTTGGTCGTCATGGCGGAAAAGAGTAAATTGTGGGTTTTGGAGAACATCAGGTAGGTTTACGGGGACTTTTGGGGTGGATCTATGGCTTTTGTTTTTTCTTTCGTTTTTGGGTTTGATTCTGTTCTTGCTTGGGGTGTTTTTGACGTGTTTTGGTGTCTCCGTTGTGTTTTAGTTGGGTTCTTGTTGGTCATCATGGTGAAAAAGCGTAAATTGTGGATTTTGGAGAACATCAGGTAGGCTTAGGGGGACTTTAGGGGTGGATTCATGGTATTTGTGGTTTTCTTCTGTTTTTTGGGTTGATCCTGTTCTTTTTGGGGCTCTTTTTACGTGTTTTGTGGTCTCCGTTGTGTTTCGTTGGGTTTTCCGTGGTCATCGTGTTGGAAAATTGTAAATTGTGGGTTTTGGATAACATCGGGTAGGTTTAGGGGGACTTTTGGGGTGGATCTATGGCTTTTGGGTTTTTCTTTCGTTTTTGGGTGAGATCCTGTTCTTATTTGGGGTGTTTTTTATGTGTTTTGGTGTCTCCATTGGGTTTCGTTATGTTCTCGTTGGTCGTAGAGTTAAAGGAGAGTGGATTGTGGGTTTTGGAGAAGATCAGGTGAGTTTCGGGTGGTTTTCGTGGGAATTTCTTAGTTTCTGTTGTTTTTTCTTCTGATGCAGTTCTTGTTTGGCGTGTCTTTGATGTGTTTTGGGGTCTCCGTTGTGTTTTAGTTGTGTTCTTGTTGGTCATCGTGTTGGAAAAGTGTAAATTATGGTTTTTGGAGAACATCGGGAAGGCTTAGGGGGACTTTAGGGGTGGATTCATGGTATTTGGTGTTTTCTTCTGTTTTTTGGGTTGATCCTGTTCTTTTTGGGGCTCTTTTTGACGTGTTTTGTGGTCTCCGTTGGGTTTATTTGGGTTCATGTTGGTCGTCATGGTGGAAAAGAGTAAATTGTGGGTTTTGGAGAACATCAGGTAGGTTTACGGGGACTTTTGGGGTGGATCTATGGCTTTTGTTTTTTCTTTCGTTTTTGGGTTTGATTCTGTTCTTGCTTGGGGTGTTTTTGACTTGTTTTGGTGTCTCCGTTGTGTTTTAGTTGGGTTCTTGTTGGTCATCATGGTGAAAAAGCGTAAATTGTGGGTTTTGGAGAACATCAGGTAGGCTTAGGGGGACTTTAGGGGTGGATTCATGGTATTTGTGGTTTTCTTCTGTTTTTTGGGTTGATCCTGTTCTTTTTGGGGCTCTTTTTACGTGTTTTGTCGTCTCCGTTGGGTTTCGTTGGGTTTTCCGTGGTCATCGTGTTGGAAAAGTGTAAATTGTGGGTTTTGGATAACATCGGGTAGGTTTCGGGGGACTTTTGGGGTGTATCTATGGCTTTTGAGTTTTTCTTTCGTTTTTGGGTTTGATTCAGTTCTTGTTTGGGTTTTTTGTGACGAGTTTTTGGGTCTCCATTTTGTTTTATTTGGGTTCTTGTTGGTCATCATGGTGAAAAATTGTAAATTGTGGGTTTTGGAAAACATCAGGTAGGTTTAGGGGGACTTTTGGGGTGTATCTATGGCTTTTGGGTTTTTCTTTCGTTTTTGGGTTAGATCCTGTTCTTATTTGGGGTGTTTTTTATGTGTTTTGGTGTCTCCGTTGGGTTTCGTTATGTTCTCGTTGGTCGTAGAGTTAAAGGAGAGTGGATTGTGGGTTTTGGAGAAGATCAGGTGATTTTCAGGTGTTTTTCGTGGGAATTTCTTAGTTTCTGTTGTTTTTTCTTCTGATGCAGTTCTTGTTTGGGGTGTTTATGACGTGTTTTTCGGTCTCCGTTGTGTGTTGCTGGGATCTTGTAGGTCGTAATGGTAAATGGGAGTGGATTGTGGGTTTTGGAGAGGATCAGGTGAGTTTCACGTGGTTTTCGTGGGAATTTCTTAGTTTCTGTTGTTTTTTCTTCTGATGCAGTTCTTGCTTGGCGTGTTTTTGATGTGTTTTGGGGTCTCCGTTGTGTTTTAGTTGTGTTCTTGTTTGTCATCGTGTTGGAAAAGTGTAAATTATGGTTTTTGGAGAACATCGGGAAGGCTTAGGGGGACTTTAGGGGTGGATTCATGGTATTTGGTGTTTTCTTCTGTTTTTTGGGTTGATCCTGTTCTTTTTGGGGCTCTTTTTGACGTGTTTTGTGGTCTCCGTTGGGTTTATTTGGGATCATGTTGGTCATCATGGTGAAAAAGAGTAAATTGTGGGATTTGGAGAACATCGGGTAGGTTTAGGGGGACTTTTGAGGTGGATCTATGGCTTTTGGGTTTTACTTTCGTTTTTGGGTTTGATCCTGTTCTTGTTTGGGGTGTTTCTGACGTGTTTTTTAGTCTCCGTTCGGTTTTGTTGAGTTCTCATTAGTCGTAAATATAAATGGGAGTGGATTGTGGGTTTTGGAGAAGATCAGGTGAATTTCGGGTGGTTTTCGTGGGAATTTCTTAGTTTCTGTTGTTTTTTCTTCTTATTCAGTTGTTGTTTGGGGTGTTTTTAACGTGTTTTGGGGTCTCCGTTGTGTTTAAATTGGGTTCATGTTGGTCATCATGGAGAAAAAGTGTAAAATGTAGGTTTTGGAGAACATCGGGTAGGTTTAGGGGGACTTTTGGGGTGGATCTTTGGCTTTTGGTTTTTTTTTTTCATTTTTTGGTTTGATCCTGTTCTTGTCTGGGGTGTTTTTGAAGTGTTTTTGGGTCTCCATTGGGTTTCGTTTGGTTCTCGTTAGAAATAAATATAAATGGGATTGGATTGTGGGTTTTGGAGAAGATCAGGTGAGTTTCGGGTGGTTTTCGTGGGAATTTCTTAGTTTTTGTTGTTTTTTCTTCTGATGCAGTTCTTGTTTGGGGTTTTTTTGACGTGTTTTGGGGTGTCCATTGGGTTTTGTTGAGTTCTCGTTGTTCGTAATGGTAAATGGTAGTGGATTGTGGGTTTTGGAGAAGATCAGGTGAGTTTCACGTGGTTTTCGTGGGAATTTCTTAGTTTCTGTTGTTTTTTCTTCTGATGCAGTTCTTGTTTGGCCTGTTTTTGATGTGTTTTGGGGTCTCCGTTGTGTTTTAGTTGTGTTCTTGTTTGTCATCGTGTTGGAAAAGTGTAAATTATGGTTTTTGGAGAACATCGGGAAGGCTTAGGGGGACTTTAGGGGTGGATTCATGGTATTTGGTGTTTTCTTCTGTTTTTTGGGTTGATCCTGTTCTTTTTGGGGCTCTTTTTGACGTGTTTTGTGGTCTCCGTTGGGTTTATTTGGGATCATGTTGGTCATCATGGTGAAAAAGAGTAAATTGTGGGATTTGGAGAACATCGGGTAGGTTTAGGGGGACTTTTGAGGTGGATCTATGGCTTTTGGGTTTTACTTTAATTTTGGGGGGTGATCCTGTTCTTGTTTGGGGTGTTTTTGACGTGTTTTGGGGTCTCCATTGGGTTTGGTTGGGTTTTCCGTGGTCATCGTGTTGGAAATGTGTAAATTGTTCGTTTTGGAGAACTTCAGGTAGGCTTAGGGGGACTTTAGGGATGGATTCATGGTATTTGGGGTTTTCTTCTGATTTTTGTGTTGTTCCTGTTCTTTTTGGGGCTCTTTTTGACGTGTTTTGTGGACTCCGTTGGGTTTTAGTTGGGTTCATGTTGGTCGTCATGGCGGAAAAGAGTAAATTGTGGGTTTTGGAGAACATCAGGTAGGTTTACGGGGACTTTTGGGGTGGATCTATGGCTTTTGTTTTTTCTTTCGTTTTTGGGTTTGATTCTGTTCTTGCTTGGGGTGTTTTTGACGTGTTTTGGTGTCTCCGTTGTGTTTTAGTTGGGTTCTTGTTGGTCATCATGTTGAGAAAGCGTAAATTGTGGGTTTTGGAGAACATCAGGTAGGCTTAGGGGGACTTTAGGGGTGGATTCATGGTATTTGTGGTTTTCTTCTGTTTTTTGGGTTGATCCTGTTCTTTTTGGGGCTCTTTTTACGTGTTTTGTGGTCTCCGTTGTGTTTCGTTGGGTTTTCCGTGGTCATCGTGTTGGAAAAGTGTAAATTGTGGGTTTTGGATAACATCGGGTAGGTTTAGGGGGACTTTTGGGGCGGATCTATGGCTTTTGGGTTTTTCTTTCGTTTTTGGGTGAGATCCTGTTCTTATTTGGGGTGTTTTTTATGTGTTTTGGTGTCTCCATTGGGTTTCGTTATGTTCTCGTTGGTCGTAGAGTTAAAGGAGAGTGGATTGTGGGTTTTGGAGAAGATCAGGTGAGTTTCGGGTGGTTTTCGTGGGAATTTCTTAGTTTCTGTTGTTTTTTCTTCTGATGCAGTTCTTGTTTGGCGTGTCTTTGATGTGTTTTGGGGTCTCCGTTGTGTTTAAGTTGTGTTCTTGTTGGTCATCGTGTTGGAAAAGTGTAAATTATGGTTTTTGGAGAACATCGGGAAGGCTTAGGGGGACTTTAGGGGTGGATTCATGGTATTTGGTGTTTTCTTCTGTTTTTTGGGTTGATCCTGTTCTTTTTGGGGCTCTTTTTACGTGTTTTGTGGTCTCCGTTGGGTTTATTTGGGTTCATGTTGGTCGTCATGGTGGAAAAGAGTAAATTGTGGGTTTTGGAGAACAGCAGGTAGGTTTACGGGCCTTTAGGGGTGGATCTATGGCTTTTGTTTTTTCTTTCGTTTTTGGGTTTGATTCTGTTCTTGCTTGGGGTGTTTTTGACTTGTTTTGGTGTCTCCGTTGTGTTTTAGTTGGGTTCTTGTTGGTCATCATGGTGAAAAAGCGTAAATTGTGGGTTTTGGAGAACATCAGGTAGGCTTAGGGGGACTTTAGGGGTGGATTCATGGTATTTGTGGTTTTCTTCTGTTTTTTGGGTTGATCCTGTTCTTTTTGGGGCTCTTTTTACGTGTTTTGTGGTCTCCGTTGGGTTTCGTTGGGTTTTCCGTGGTCATCGTGTTGGAAAAGTGTAAATTGTGGGTTTTGGATAACATCGGGTAGGTTTCGGGGGACTTTTGGGGTGTATCTATGGCTTTTGAGTTTTTCTTTCGTTTTTGGGTTTGATTCAGTTCTTGTTTGGGGTTTTTGTGACGAGTTTTTGGGTCTCCATTTTGTTTTATTTGGGTTCTTGTTGGTCATCATGGTGAAAAATTGTAAATTGTGGGTTTTGGAAAACATCAGGTAGGTTTAGGGGGACTTTTGGGGTGTATCTATGGCTTTTGGGTTTTTCTTTCGTTTTTGGGTTAGATCCTGTTCTTATTTGGGGTGTTTTTTATGTGTTTTGGTGTCTCCGTTGGGTTTCGTTATGTTCTCGTTGGTCGTAGAGTTAAAGGAGAGTGGATTGTGGGTTTTGGAGAAGATCAGGTGATTTTCAGGTGTTTTTCGTGGGAATTTCTTAGTTTCTGTTGTTTTTTCTTCTGATGCAGTTCTTGTTTGGGGTGTTTATGACGTGTTTTTCGGTCTCCGTTGTGTTTTGCTGGGATCTTGTAGGTCGTAATGGTAAATGGGAGTGGATTGTGGGTTTTGGAGAGGATCAGGTGAGTTTCACGTGGTTTTCGTGGGAATTTCTTAGTTTCTGTTGTTTTTTCTTCTGATGCAGTTCTTGTTTGGCGTGTTTTTGATGTGTTTTGGGGTCTCCGTTGTGTTTTAGTTGTGTTCTTGTTGGTCATCGTGTTGGAAAAGTGTAAATTATGGTTTTTGGAGAACATCGGGAAGGCTTAGGGGGACTTTAGGGGTGGATTCATGGTATTTGGTGTTTTCTTCTGTTTTTTGGGTTGATCCTGTTCTTTTTGGGGCTCTTTTTGACGTGTTTTGTGGTCTCCGTTGGGTTTATTTGGGTTCATGTTGGTCGTCATGGTGGAAAAGAGTAAATTGTGGGTTTTGGAGAACATCAGGTAGGTTTACGGGGACTTTTGGGGTGGATCTATGGCTTTTGTTTTTTCTTTCGTTTTTGGGTTTGATTCTGTTCTTGCTTGGGGTGTTTTTGACTTGTTTTGGTGTCTCCGTTGTGTTTTAGTTGGGTTCTTGTTGGTCATCATGGTGAAAAAGCGTAAATTGTGGGTTTTGGAGAACATCAGGTAGGCTTAGGGGGACTTTAGGGGTGGATTCATGGTATTTGTGGTTTTCTTCTGTTTTTTGGGTTGATCCTGTTCTTTTTGGGGCTCTTTTTACGTGTTTTGTGGTCTCCGTTGGGTTTCGTTGGGTTTTCCGTGGTCATCGTGTTGGAAAAGTGTAAATTGTGGGTTTTGGATAACATCGGGTAGGTTTCGGGGGACTTTTGGGGTGTATCTATGGCTTTTGAGTTTTTCTTTCGTTTTTGGGTTTGATTCAGTTCTTGTTTGGGTTTTTTGTGACGAGTTTTTGGGTCTCCATTTTGTTTTATTTGGGTTCTTGTTGGTCATCATGGTGAAAAATTGTAAATTGTGGGTTTTGGAAAACATCAGGTAGGTTTAGGGGGACTTTTGGGGTGTATCTATGGCTTTTGGGTTTTTCTTTCGTTTTTGGGTTAGATCCTGTTCTTATTTGGGGTGTTTTTTATGTGTTTTGGTGTCTCCGTTGGGTTTCGTTATGTTCTCGTTGGTCGTAGAGTTAAAGGAGAGTGGATTGTGGGTTTTGGAGAAGATCAGGTGATTTTCAGGTGTTTTTCGTGGGAATTTCTTAGTTTCTGTTGTTTTTTCTTCTGATGCAGTTCTTGTTTGGGGTGTTTATGACGTGTTTTTCGGTCTCCGTTGTGTGTTGCTGGGATCTTGTAGGTCGTAATGGTAAATGGGAGTGGATTGTGGGTTTTGGAGAGGATCAGGTGAGTTTCACGTGGTTTTCGTGGGAATTTCTTAGTTTCTGTTGTTTTTTCTTCTGATGCAGTTCTTGCTTGGCGTGTTTTTGATGTGTTTTGGGGTCTCCGTTGTGTTTTAGTTGTGTTCTTGTTTGTCATCGTGTTGGAAAAGTGTAAATTATGGTTTTTGGAGAACATCGGGAAGGCTTAGGGGGACTTTAGGGGTGGATTCATGGTATTTGGTGTTTTCTTCTGTTTTTTGGGTTGATCCTGTTCTTTTTGGGGCTCTTTTTGACGTGTTTTGTGGTCTCCGTTGGGTTTATTTGGGATCATGTTGGTCATCATGGTGAAAAAGAGTAAATTGTGGGATTTGGAGAACATCGGGTAGGTTTAGGGGGACTTTTGAGGTGGATCTATGGCTTTTGGGTTTTACTTTCGTTTTTGGGTTTGATCCTGTTCTTGTTTGGGGTGTTTCTGACGTGTTTTTTAGTCTCCGTTCGGTTTTGTTGAGTTCTCATTAGTCGTAAATATAAATGGGAGTGGATTGTGGGTTTTGGAGAAGATCAGGTGAATTTCGGGTGGTTTTCGTGGGAATTTCTTAGTTTCTGTTGTTTTTTCTTCTTATTCAGTTGTTGTTTGGGGTGTTTTTAACGTGTTTTGGGGTCTCCGTTGTGTTTAAATTGGGTTCATGTTGGTCATCATGGAGAAAAAGTGTAAAATGTAGGTTTTGGAGAACATCGGGTAGGTTTAGGGGGACTTTTGGGGTGGATCTTTGGCTTTTGGTTTTTTTTTTTCATTTTTTGGTTTGATCCTGTTCTTGTCTGGGGTGTTTTTGAAGTGTTTTTGGGTCTCCATTGGGTTTCGTTTGGTTCTCGTTAGAAATAAATATAAATGGGATTGGATTGTGGGTTTTGGAGAAGATCAGGTGAGTTTCGGGTGGTTTTCGTGGGAATTTCTTAGTTTTTGTTGTTTTTTCTTCTGATGCAGTTCTTGTTTGGGGTTTTTTTGACGTGTTTTGGGGTGTCCATTGGGTTTTGTTGAGTTCTCGTTGTTCGTAATGGTAAATGGTAGTGGATTGTGGGTTTTGGAGAAGATCAGGTGAGTTTCACGTGGTTTTCGTGGGAATTTCTTAGTTTCTGTTGTTTTTTCTTCTGATGCAGTTCTTGTTTGGCGTGTCTTTGATGTGTTTTGGGGTCTCCGTTGTGTTTAAGTTGTGTTCTTGTTGGTCATCGTGTTGGAAAAGTGTAAATTATGGTTTTTGGAGAACATCGGGAAGGCTTAGGGGGACTTTAGGGGTGGATTCATGGTATTTGGTGTTTTCTTCTGTTTTTTGGGTTGATCCTGTTCTTTTTGGGGCTCTTTTTACGTGTTTTGTGGTCTCCGTTGGGTTTATTTGGGTTCATGTTGGTCGTCATGGTGGAAAAGAGTAAATTGTGGGTTTTGGAGAACAGCAGGTAGGTTTACGGGCCTTTAGGGGTGGATCTATGGCTTTTGTTTTTTCTTTCGTTTTTGGGTTTGATTCTGTTCTTGCTTGGGGTGTTTTTGACTTGTTTTGGTGTCTCCGTTGTGTTTTAGTTGGGTTCTTGTTGGTCATCATGGTGAAAAAGCGTAAATTGTGGGTTTTGGAGAACATCAGGTAGGCTTAGGGGGACTTTAGGGGTGGATTCATGGTATTTGTGGTTTTCTTCTGTTTTTTGGGTTGATCCTGTTCTTTTTGGGGCTCTTTTTACGTGTTTTGTGGTCTCCGTTGGGTTTCGTTGGGTTTTCCGTGGTCATCGTGTTGGAAAAGTGTAAATTGTGGGTTTTGGATAACATCGGGTAGGTTTCGGGGGACTTTTGGGGTGTATCTATGGCTTTTGAGTTTTTCTTTCGTTTTTGGGTTTGATTCAGTTCTTGTTTGGGGTTTTTGTGACGAGTTTTTGGGTCTCCATTTTGTTTTATTTGGGTTCTTGTTGGTCATCATGGTGAAAAATTGTAAATTGTGGGTTTTGGAAAACATCAGGTAGGTTTAGGGGGACTTTTGGGGTGTATCTATGGCTTTTGGGTTTTTCTTTCGTTTTTGGGTTAGATCCTGTTCTTATTTGGGGTGTTTTTTATGTGTTTTGGTGTCTCCGTTGGGTTTCGTTATGTTCTCGTTGGTCGTAGAGTTAAAGGAGAGTGGATTGTGGGTTTTGGAGAAGATCAGGTGATTTTCAGGTGTTTTTCGTGGGAATTTCTTAGTTTCTGTTGTTTTTTCTTCTGATGCAGTTCTTGTTTGGGGTGTTTATGACGTGTTTTTCGGTCTCCGTTGTGTTTTGCTGGGATCTTGTAGGTCGTAATGGTAAATGGGAGTGGATTGTGGGTTTTGGAGAGGATCAGGTGAGTTTCACGTGGTTTTCGTGGGAATTTCTTAGTTTCTGTTGTTTTTTCTTCTGATGCAGTTCTTGTTTGGCGTGTTTTTGATGTGTTTTGGGGTCTCCGTTGTGTTTTAGTTGTGTTCTTGTTGGTCATCGTGTTGGAAAAGTGTAAATTATGGTTTTTGGAGAACATCGGGAAGGCTTAGGGGGACTTTAGGGGTGGATTCATGGTATTTGGTGTTTTCTTCTGTTTTTTGGGTTGATCCTGTTCTTTTTGGGGCTCTTTTTGACGTGTTTTGTGGTCTCCGTTGGGTTTATTTGGGTTCATGTTGGTCGTCATGGTGGAAAAGAGTAAATTGTGGGTTTTGGAGAACATCAGGTAGGTTTACGGGGACTTTTGGGGTGGATCTATGGCTTTTGTTTTTTCTTTCGTTTTTGGGTTTGATTCTGTTCTTGCTTGGGGTGTTTTTGACTTGTTTTGGTGTCTCCGTTGTGTTTTAGTTGGGTTCTTGTTGGTCATCATGGTGAAAAAGCGTAAATTGTGGGTTTTGGAGAACATCAGGTAGGCTTAGGGGGACTTTAGGGGTGGATTCATGGTATTTGTGGTTTTCTTCTGTTTTTTGGGTTGATCCTGTTCTTTTTGGGGCTCTTTTTACGTGTTTTGTCGTCTCCGTTGGGTTTCGTTGGGTTTTCCGTGGTCATCGTGTTGGAAAAGTGTAAATTGTGGGTTTTGGATAACATCGGGTAGGTTTCGGGGGACTTTTGGGGTGTATCTATGGCTTTTGAGTTTTTCTTTCGTTTTTGGGTTTGATTCAGTTCTTGTTTGGGTTTTTTGTGACGAGTTTTTGGGTCTCCATTTTGTTTTATTTGGGTTCTTGTTGGTCATCATGGTGAAAAATTGTAAATTGTGGGTTTTGGAAAACATCAGGTAGGTTTAGGGGGACTTTTGGGGTGGATCTATGGCTTTTGGGTTTTTCTTTCGTTTTTGGGTTTGATCCTGTTCTTGTTTGGGGTGTTTCTGACGTGTTTTTTAGTTTCCGTTCGGTTTTGTTGAGTTCTCATTAGTCGTAAATATAAATGGGAGTGGATTGTGGGTTTTGGAGAAGATCAGGTGAATTTCGGGTGGTTTTCGTGGGAATTTCTTAGTTTCTGTTGTTTTTTCTTCTTATTCAGTTGTTGTTTGGGGTGTTTTTAACGTGTTTTGGGGTCTCCGTTGTGTTTAAATTGGGTTCATGTTGGTCATCATGGAGAAAAAGTGTAAAATGTAGGTTTTGGAGAACATCGGGTAGGTTTAGGGGGACTTTTGGGGTGGATCTTTGGCTTTTGGTTTTTTTTTTTCATTTTTTGGTTTGATCCTGTTCTTGTCTGGGGTGTTTTTGAAGTGTTTTTGGGTCTCCATTGGGTTTCGTTTGGTTCTCGTTAGAAATAAATATAAATGGGATTGGATTGTGGGTTTTGGAGAAGATCAGGTGAGTTTCGGGTGGTTTTCGTGGGAATTTCTTAGTTTTTGTTGTTTTTTCTTCTGATGCAGTTCTTGTTTGGGGTTTTTTTGACGTGTTTTGGGGTGTCCATTGGGTTTTGTTGAGTTCTCGTTGTTCGTAATGGTAAATGGTAGTGGATTGTGGGTTTTGGAGAAGATCAGGTGAGTTTCGAGTGTTTTTTGTGGGAATTTCTTAGTTTTTGTTGTTTTTTCTTCTGATGCAGTTCTTGTTTGGGGTGTTTATGACGTGTTTTGGGGTCTCCGTTGTATTTTAGTTGGGTTCATGTTGGTCGTCTTGGTGAAAAAGTGTAAATTGTGGGTTTTGGAGAACATCGGGTAGGTTTAGGGGGACTTTTGGGGTGTATCTATGGCTTTTCGTTTTTTTCTTTAATTTTTGGGGGTGATCTTGTTCTTGTTTGGGTTGTTTTTGCTGTGTTTTGTGGTCTCCGTTGTGTTTTAGTTGGGTTCATGTTGGTCGTTATGGTGAAAAAGTGTAAATTGTGGGATTTGGAGAAGATCGGGTAGGTTTAGGGGGACTTTTGGGGTGGATCTATGGCTTTTGGGTTTTACTTTCGTTTTTGGGTTTGATCCTGTTCTTGTTTGGGGTGTTTTTGACGTGTTTTTGGGTGTTTGTTTGGTTTTGTTGAGTTCTCGTTGGTTGTAAATGTAAATGGGATTGGATTGTGGGTTTTGGAGAAGATCAGGTGAGTTTCGGGTGGTTTTCGTGGGAATTGCTTAGTTTTTGTTGTTTTTTCTTCTGATGCAGTTCTTGTTTGGGGTGTTTTTGACGTGTTTTTGGGTCTCCGTTGTGTTTTAGTTGGGTTCATGTTGGTCATCGTGTTGGAAAAGTGTAAATTTTGGCTTTTGGAGAACATCAGGTAGGCTTAGAGTGATTTTAGGGGTGGATCTATGGATTTTTGGGAATTTCTTTCAGTTTTGGGGGTGATTCATTTCTTTTTGGTCCTATTTTTTAGTGTTTTGGCGTCTCCGTTGTGTTTTAGTTGGGTTCATGTTGGTCGTCATGGTTAGAAAGGGCAAAGTGTGGGTTTTGGACAACATCGGGTAGGTTTAGGGGGACTTTTGGGGTGGATCTTTGGCTCTTGGGTTTTTCTTTAATTTTTGGGGGTGATCATTTTCCTGTTTAGGGCGTTTTTGACGTGTTTTGGGGTCTCCATTGGGTTTCGTAAGGTTTTCCGTGGTCATCGTGTTTGAAAAGTGTAAATTGTGGGTTTTGGAGAACATCGGGTAGGTTTAGGGGGACTTTTGGGGTGGATCTATGGCTTTTGGGGTTTTCTTTCGTTTTTGGGTTTCATCTTGTTCTTGTTTGGGGTGTTTTTTATGTGTTTTGTTGTCTCCATTGGGTTTCGTTAAGTTCTCGTTAGTCGTAAAGGTAAATGGGAGTGGATTGTGGGTTTTAGAGAAGATCAGGTGAGTTTCGGGTGGTTTTCGTGGGAATTTCTTTGTTTTTGATGTTTTTTCTTCTGATGCAGTTCTTGTTTGGCGTGTTTTTGATATGTTTTGGGGTCTCCGTTGTGTTTTAGTTGGGTTCATGTTGGTCATCGTGTTGGAAAATATAAATTATGGTTTTTGGAGAACATCGGGAAGGCTTAGGGGGACTTTAGGGATGGATTCATGGTATTTGGGGTTTTCTTCTGTTTTTTGGGTTGATCCTGTTCTTTTGGGGGCTCTTTTTGACGTGTTTTGGGTCTCCATTTGGTTTTAGATGGGTTCATGTTGGTCATCGTGTTGAAAAAGTGTAAATTGTGGGTTTTGGAGAACATCGGGTAGGTTTAGGGGGACTTTTGGGGTGTATCTATGGATTTTGAGGTTTTCTTTTGTTTTGGGGTTTGATCCTGTTCTTGTTTGGGGTGTTTTTTATGTGTTTTGGTGTCTCCATTGGGTTTCGTTAGGTTCTCGTTGGTCGTAAAGGTAAAGGGGAGTGGATTGTGGGTTTTAGAGAAGATCAGGTGAGTTTCGGGTGTTTTTCGTAAGAATTTCTTAGTTTTTGTTGTGTTTTCTTCTGATGCAGTTCTTCTTTGGGGTGTTTTTGACGTGTTTTGGGGTCTCCGTTGGGTTTTAGTTGGGTTCAAGTTGGTCGTCATGGTGAGAATTTTATATTGTGGGTTTTGGAGAACATCGGGTAGGTTTAGGGGGACTTTTGGGGTAGATCTTTGACTTTTGGGTTTCTCTTTCATTTTTGGGGGTGATCCTCTTCTTGTTTGGGGTGTTTTTAACGTGTTTTGTGGTCTCCATTGGGTTTTGTTGGGTTTTCCGTGGTCATCGTGTTGGAAAAGTGTAAATTGTGGGTTTTGGAGAACTTCAGGTAGGCTTAGGGGGACTTTAGGTGTGGATTCATGGTATTTGGAGATTTCTTCTTTTTTTTTGGGTTATCCTGTTCTTTTTGGGGCCCTTTTGACGTGTTTTGTGTCTCCGTTGTGTTTTAGTTTATTTCATGTTGGTCGTCATTGTGAAAAATTGTAAATTGTGGGTTTTGGAGAACATCAGGTAGGTTTAAGGGGACTTTTGGGGTGGATCTATGGCTTTTGGTTTTTTCTTTCGTTTTTGGGTTTGATCCTGTTCTTGTTTGGGGTTTTTTTGACGTGTTTTGGTGTCTCCGTTTGGTTTTGTTAGGTTCTCGTGAGTCGTAAAGGTGAATGGGAAGGGATTGTGTGTTTTGGAGAAGATCAGGGGAGTTTCGGGTGGTTTTCAAGGGAATTGCTTAGTTTTTGTTGTTTTTTCTTCTGATGCAGTTCTTGCTTGAGGTGTTTTTGACATGTTTTGTGGTCTCCGTTGTGTTTTAGTTGGGTTCTTGTTGGTCATCATGGTGAAAAAATGTAAGTTCCGGGTTTTGGAAAAGAACAGGTAGGTTTAGGGGGACTTTTGGGGGTGGATCAATGGCTTTTGGATTTTTCTTTCGTTATTGGGTTTGATCCTTTTCTTGTTTGGGGTGTTTTTGATGTGTTTTGGGGTCTCCGTTAGGTTTTGTTGGGTTCTTGTTGGTCATAAATGTAAATGGGAGTGGATTGTGGGTTTTGGAGAAGATCAGGTGAGCTTCGGGTGTTTTTCGTGGGAATTGCTTAGTTTCTGTTGTTTTTTCTTCTGATTCATTTCTTGTTTGGGGTGGTTTTGACGTGTTTTGGGGTCTCCGTTGTGTTTTAGTTGGGTTCTTGTTGGTCATCGTGTTGGAAAATGTAAATTATGGTTTTTGGAGAACATCGGGAAGGCTTAGGGGGACTTTAGGGGTGGATTCATGGTATTTGGGGTTTTCATCTGTTTTTTGGGTTGATCCTGTTCTTTATGGGGTCTTTCTGATGTGTTTTGTGGTCTCCGTTTGGCTTAATTGGGTACATGTTGTTCGTCATGATGAAAAAGTGTAAATTGTGGGTTTTGGAGAACATCGGGTAGGTTTAGTGGGACTTTTGGGGTGGATCTATGGCTTTTGGGTTTTTCTTTCGTTTTTGGGTTTGATCCTGTTCTTGTTTGGGGTGTTTTTGACGTGTTATTTTGTCTCCGTTTGGTTTTGTTGAGTTCTCATTTGTCGTAAAGTTTAATGGGAGTGGATTGTAGGTTTCGGAGAAGATCAGGTGAGTTTCGGGTGGTTTTCGTGGGAATTTCTTAGTTTTTGTTGTTTTTTCTTCTGATGCAGTTCTTGTTTGGGGTGTTTTTGACGTGTTTTGGGGTCTCCGTTGTGTTTTAGTTGGGTTCATGTTGGTCATTGTGTTGGAAAAGTGTATATTTTGGTTTTTGGAGAACATCAGTTAGGTTTAGGGTGCTTTTGGGGTGGATCTATGGCTTTTTGGAATTTCTTTCAGTTTTGGGGGTGATCCTGTTCTTTTTGGGGCTCTTTTTGACGTGTTTTGGGGTCTCCGTTGGGTTTAATTGGGTTCATGTTTGTCAGCATGGTGAAAAAGTTTAAATTGTGGGTTTTGGAGAACATCAGGTAGGCTTAGGGGGACTTTAGGGGTGGATTCATGTTATATGGGGTTTTCTTTTTTTTTTGGGATGATCCTGTTCTTTTTGGGGCTCTTTTTGACGTGTTTTGGGGTCTCCGTTGGGTTTAATTGGGTTCATGTTTGTCAGCATGGTGAAAAAGTGTAAATTGTGGGTTTTGGAGAACATCGGGTAGGTTTAGGGGGATTTTTGGGGTGGATCTTTGGCTTTTGGGATTTTCTTTCATTTTGGGGTTTGATCCTGTTCTTGTCTGGGGTGTTTTTGACGTGTTCTGGGGTCTCCTTTGGGTTTCGTTTGGTTCTCGTTAGAAATAAATATAAATGGGATTGGATTGTGGGTTTTGGAGAAGATCAGGTGAGTTTCGGGTGGTTTTCGAAGGAATTTCATAGGTTTTTTTGTTTTTTCTTCTGATGCAGTTCTTGTTTGGGGTGTTTTTGACGTGTTTTGGGGTGTCCGTTGGGTTTTGTTGAGTTCTCGTTGTTCGTAATGGTAAATGTTAGTGGATTGTGGGTTTTGGAGAAGATCAGGTGAGTTTCGGGTGTTTTTCGTGGGAATTTCTTAGTTTTTGTATTTTTTTCCTTCTGATGCGGTTCTTGTTTGGGGTGTTTTTGACGTGTTTTGGGGTCTCCGTTGTATCTTAGTTGGGTTCTCGTTGGTCATCCTGGTGAAAAAGAGTAAATTGTGGGTTTTGGAGAACATCGGGTAGGTTTAGGGGGACTTTTGGGGTGGAACTTTGGCTTTTAGTTTTTCTTTCATTTTTGGGTTTGATCCTGTTCTTGTTTGGGTTGTTTTTGACGTGTTTTGGGGTCTCCGTTTGGTTTTAGTTGGGTTCATGTTGGTCGTCATAGTGAAAAAGTGTAAATTGTGGGTTTTGGAGAACATCGGGTAGGTTTAGGGGGACTTTTGGGGTGTATCTATGGCTTTTGTTTTTTTTCTTTAATTTTTGGGGGTGATCTTGGTCTTGTTTGTGTTGTTTTTGCTGTGTTTTGTGGTCTCCGTTGGGTTTTAGTTGGGTTCATGTTCGTCGTTATGGTGAAAAAGTGTAAATTGTAGGTTTTGGAGAAGATCGGGTAGGTTTAGGGGGACTTTTGGGGTGGATCTATGGCTTTTAGAGTTTTTCTTTCGTTTTTGGGTTTGATCCTGTTCTTGTTTGGGGTGTTTTTGACGTGTTTTTGGGTGTTTGTTTGGTTTTGTTGAGTTCTCGTTGGTTGTAAATTTAAATGGGATTGGATTGTGGGTTTTGGAGAAGATCAGGTGAGTTTCGGGTGGTTTTCATGGGAATTTCTAAGTTTTTGTTGTTTTTTCTTCTGATGCATTTCTTGTTTGGGGTGTTTTTGACGTGTTTTTGGGTCTCCGTTTGGTTTTAGTTGGGTTCTTGTTGGTCACCATGGTGAAAAAGTGTAAATTGTGGGTTTTGGAGAAGATCGGGTAGGTTTAGGGGGACTTTTGGGGTGGATCTATGGCTTTTGGGTTTTTCTTTAGTTTTTGGGTTTGATCCTGTTCTTGTTTGAGGTGTTTTTGACGTGTTTTGGGTTCTTCGTTTGATTTAGTTGGGTTCTCGTTGGTCGTAAAGATAAATGGGAGTGGATTGTGGGTTGTGGAGAAGATCAGGTGAGTTTCGGGTGGTTTTCGAGGGAATTGCTTAGTTTTTGTTGTTTTTTCTTCTGATGCAGTTCTTGCTTGAGGTGTTTTTGACATGTTTTGGGGTCTCCGTTGTGTTTTATTTGGGTTCTTGTTGGTCATGATGGTGAAAAAGTATAAGTTCTGGGTTTTGGAAAACAACAGGTAGGTTTAGGGGGACTTTTGGGGGTGGATCAATGGCTTTTGGGTTTTTCTTTCGTTATTGGGTTTGATCCTTTTCTTGTTTGGGGTGTTTTTGATGTGTTTTGGGGTCTCCGTTGGGTTTTGTTGGGTTCTTTTTGGTCATAAATGTAATTGGGACTGGATTGTGGGTTTTGGAGAAGATCAGGTGAGTTTCGCGTGTTTTTCGTGGGAATTGCTTAGTTTTTTTTTTTTTTTTTCTTATGATTCAATTCTTGTTTGGTGTGTTTTTGACGTGTTTTGGGTTCTCCGTTGTGTTTTAGTTGCGTTCTTGTTGGTCATCGTGTTGGAAAAGTGTAAATTATGGTTTTTGGAGAACATCGGGAAGGCTTAGGGGGACGTTAGTGGTGGATTCATGGTATTTGGGGTTTTCATCTGTTTTTTTGGGTTGATCCTGTTCTTTTTGGGGCTCTTTTTGACGTGTTTTGTGGTCTCCATTTGGCTTAATTGGGTACATGTTGGTCGTCATGATGAAAAATGTAAATTGTGGGTTTGGGAGAACATCGGGTAGGTTTAGGGGGACTTTTGGGGTGGATCTATGGCTTTTGGGTTTTTCTTTCGTTTTTGGGTTTGATCCTGTTCTTCTTTGGGTTGTTTTTGACGTGTTTTGGGGTCTCCGTTTGGTTTTAGTTGGGTTCATGTTGGTCGTCATAGTGAAAAAGTGTAAATTGTGGGTTTTGGAGAACATCGGGTAAGTTTAGGGGGACTTTTGGGGTGTATCTATGGCTTTTGAGGTTTTCTTTCGTTTTGGGGTTTGATCCTGTTCTTGTTTGGGGTGTTTTTTATGTGTTTTGGTGTCTCCATTGGGTTTCGTTAGGTTCTCGTTGGTCGTAAAGGTAAAGGGGAGTGGATTGTGGGTTTTAGAGAAGATCAGGTGAGTTTCGGGTGTTTTTCATGGGAATTTCTTAGTTTTTGTTGTGTTTTCTTCTGATGCAGTTCTTGTTTGGCGTGTTTTTGACGTGTTTTGGGGTCTCCGTTGTGTTTTAGTTGGGTTCATGTTGGTCATTGTGTTGGAAAAGTGTAAATTGTGGGTTTTGGAGAACATCAGGTAAGCTTAGGGGAACTTTAGGTGTGGATCTATGGATTTTGGGGAATTTCTTTCAGTTTGGGGGGTGATCCTCTTCTTTTTGGTCTTATTTTTGACGTGTTTTGGGGTCTCCGTTGGGTTTTAGTTGGGTTCAAGTTGGTCGTCATGGTGAGAATTTTATATTGTGGGTTTTGGAGAACATCGGGTAGGTTTAGGGGGACTTTTGGGGTAGATCTTTGACTTTTGGGTTTCTCTTTCATTTTTGGGGGTGATCCTCTTCTTGTTTGGGGTGTTTTTAACGTGTTTTGTGGTCTCCATTGGGTTTTGTTGGGTTTTCCGTGGTCATCGTGTTGGAAAAGTGTAAATTGTGGGTTTTGGAGAACTTCAGGTAGGCTTAGGGGGACTTTAGGTGTGGATTCATGGTATTTGGAGATTTCTTCTTTTTTTTTGGGTTATCCTGTTCTTTTTGGGGCCCTTTTGACGTGTTTTGTGTCTCCGTTGTGTTTTAGTTTATTTCATGTTGGTCGTCATTGTGAAAAATTGTAAATTGTGGGTTTTGGAGAACATCAGGTAGGTTTAAGGGGACTTTTGGGGTGGATCTATGGCTTTTGGGTTTTTCTTTCGTTTTTGGGTTTGATCCTGTTCTTGTTTGGGGTGTTTTTGACGTGTTTTGGTGTCTCTGTTGGGTTTTGTTAGGTTCTCGTGAGTCGTAAAGGTGAATGGGAAGGGATTGTGTGTTTTGGAGAAGATCAGGGGAGTTTCGGGTGGTTTTCGAGGGAATTGCTTAGTTTTTGTTGTTTTTTCTTCTGATGCAGTTCTTGCTTGAGGTGTTTTTGACATGTTTTGGGGTCTCCATTGTGTTTTAGTTGGGTTCTTGTTGGTCATCATGGTGAAAAAGTGTAAGTTCCGGGTTTTGGAAAACAACAGGTAGGTTTAGGGGGACTTTTGGGGGTGGATCAATGGCTTTTGGGTTTTTCTTTCGTTATTGGGTTTGATCCTTTTCTTGTTTGGGGTGTTTTTGATGTGTTTTGGGGTCTCCGTTAGGTTTTGTTGGGTTCTTGTTGGTCATAAATGTAAATGGGAGTGGATTGTGGGTTTTGGAGAAGATCAGGTGAGCTTCGGGTGTTTTTCGTGGGAATTGCTTAGTTTCTGTTGTTTTTTCTTCTGATTCATTTCTTGTTTGCTGTGTTTTTGACGTGTTTTGGGTTCTCCGTTGTGTTTTAGTTGGGTTCTTGTTGGTCATCGTGTTGGAAAAGTGTAAATTATGGTTTTTGGAGAACATCGGGAAGGCTTAGGGGGACGTTAGTGGTGGATTCATGGTATTTGGGGTTTTCATCTGTTTTTTGGGTTTATCCTGTTCTTTTTGGGGCTCTTTTTAACGTGTTTTGTGGTCTCCATTTGGCTTAATTGGGTACATGTTGGTCGTCATGATGAAAAAGTGTAAATTGTGGGTTTGGGAGAACATCGGGTAGGTTTAGGGGGACTTTTGGGGTGGATCTATGGCTTTTGGGTTTTTCTTTCGGTTTTGGGTTTGATCCTGTTCTTCTTTGGGTTGTTTTTGACATGTTATTTTGTCTCCGTTTGGTTTTGTTGAGTTCTCGTTTGTCGTAAAGTTTAATGGGAGTGGATTGTGGGTTTTAGAGAAGATCAGGTGAGTTTCGGGTGGTTTTCGTGGGAATTGCTTAGTTTTTGTTGTTTTTTCTTCTGATGCAGTTCTTGTTTCGGGTGTTTTTGACGTGTCTTTGGGTCTCCGTTGTGTTTTAGTTGGGTTCATGTTGGTCATCGTGTTGGAAAAGTGTAAATTGTGGGTTTTGGAGAACATCTGGTAGGCTTAGGGGCACTTTAGGGGTGGATCTATGGATTTTGGGGAATTTCTTTCAGTTTTGGGGGTGATACTGTTCTTTTTGGTCCTATTTTGGACGTGTTTTGGGGTCTCCATTTGGATTTAGTTGGGTTCATGTTGGTCGTCATGGTGAAAAATTGTGGGTTTTGGAGAACATCGGGTGGGTTTAGGGGGACTTTTGGGGTGGATCTATGGCTTTTGGGGTTTTTCTTTCGTTTTTGGGTTTGATCCTGTTCTTGTTTGGCGTGTTTTTGACGTGTTTTGGGTTCTCCGTTTGGTTTCGTTGGGTTCTCGTTAGTCGTAAATATAAATGGGAGTGGATTGTGTGTTTTGGAGAAGATCAGGTGAGTTTCGGGTGGTTTTCGCGGGAATTGCTTAGTTTTTGTTGTTTTTTCTTCTGATGCAGTTCTTTTTTGCGGTGTTTTTGACGTGTTTTGGGGTCTCCGTTGTGTTTTAGTTGGGTTCATGTTGGTCATTGTGTTGGAAAAGTATATATTTTGGTTTTTGGAGAAAATCAGTTAGGTTTAGGGTGCTTTTGGGGTGGATCTATGGTTTTTGGGGAATTTCTTTCAGTTTTGGGGGTGATCCTGTTCTTTTTGGGGCTATATTTACATGTTTTGGGGTCTCCGTTTTTTTTTAGTTGGGTTCATGTTGGTTGTCATTGTGAGAAAAGGTAAATTGTGGGTTTTGGAGAACATCAGGTAGGTTTAGGGGGACTTTTTGGGTGGATCTATGGCTTTTTGGAATTTCTTTCAGTTTTGGGGGTGATCCTGTTCTTTTTGGGGCTCTTTTTGACGTGTTTTGGGGTCTCCGTTGGGTTTTAGTTGGGTTCTTGTTGGTCATCGTGTTGGAAAAGTGTAAATTATGGTTTTTGGAGAACATCGGGTAGGCTTAGGGGGACTTTAGGGGTGGATTCATGTTATATGGGGTTTTCTTTTTTTTTGGGATGATCCTGTTCTTTTTGGGGCTCTTTTTGACGTGTTTTGGGGTCTCCGTTGGGTTTAATTGGGTTCATGTTTGTCAGCATGGTGAAAAAGTGTAAATTGTGGGTTTTGGAGAACATCGGGTAGGTTAAGGGGGATTTTTGGGGTGGATCTTTGGCTTTTGGGATTTTCTTTCATTTTGGGGTTTGATCCTGTTCTTGTCTGGGTTGTTTTTGACGTGTTTTGGGGTCTCCTTTGGGTTTCGTTTGGTTCTCGTTAGAAATAAATATAAATGGGATTGGATTGTGGGTTTTGGAGAAGATCAGGTGAGTTTCGGGTGGTTTTCGAAGGAATTTCATAGGTTTTTTTGTTTTTTCTTCTGATGCAGTTCTTGTTTGGGGTGTTTTTGACGTGTTTTGGGGTGTCCGTTGGGTTTTGTTGAGTTCTCGTTGTTCGTAATGGTAAATGTTAGTGGATTGTGGGTTTTGGAGAAGATCAGGTGAGTTTCGGGTGTTTTTCGTGGGAATTTCTTAGTTTTTGTATTTTTTTCCTTCTGATGCGGTTCTTGTTTGGGGTGTTTTTGACGTGTTTTGGGGTCTCCGTTGTATCTTAGTTGGGTTCTCGTTGGTCATCCTGGTGAAAAAGAGTAAATTGTGGGTTTTGGAGAACATCGGGTAGGTTTAGGGGGACTTTTGGGGTGGAACTTTGGCTTTTAGTTTTTCTTTCATTTTTGGGTTTGATCCTGTTCTTGTTTGGGTTGTTTTTGACGTGTTTTGGGGTCTCCGTTTGGTTTTAGTTGGGTTCATGTTGGTCGTCATAGTGAAAAAGTGTAAATTGTGGGTTTTGGAGAACATCAGGTAGGTTTAAGGGGACTTTTGGGGTGGATCTATGGCTTTTGGGTTTTTCTTTAGATTTTGGGTTTGATCCTGTTCTTGTTTGTGTTGTTTTTGACGTGTTTTGGGTTCTCCGTTTGATTTAGTTGGGTTCTCGTTGGTCGTAAAGATAAATGGGAGTGGATTGTGGGTTGTGGAGAAGATCAGGTGAGTTTCGGGTGGTTTTCGAGGGAATTGCTTAGTTTTTGTTGTTTTTTCTTCTGATGCAGTTCTTGCTTGAGGTGTTTTTGACATGTTTTGGGGTCTCCGTTGTGTTTTATTTGGGTTCTTGTTGGTCATGATGGTGAAAAAGTATAAGTTCTGGGTTTTGGAAAACAACAGGTAGGTTTAGGGGGACTTTTGGGGGTGGATCAATGGCTTTTGGGTTTTTCTTTCGTTATTGGGTTTGATCCTTTTCTTGTTTGGGGTGTTTTTGATGTGTTTTGGGGTCTCCGTTGGGTTTTGTTGGGTTCTTTTTGGTCATAAATGTAATTGGGACTGGATTGTGGGTTTTGGAGAAGATCAGGTGAGTTTCGCGTGTTTTTCGTGGGAATTGCTTAGTTTTTTTTTTTTTTTTCTTATGATTCATTTCTTGTTTGGTGTGTTTTTGACGTGTTTTGGGTTCTCCGTTGTGTTTTAGTTGGGTTCTTGTTGGTCATCGTGTTGGAAAAGTGTAAATTATGGTTTTTGGAGAACATCGGGAAGGCTTAGGGGGACGTTAGTGGTGGATTCATGGTATTTGGGGTTTTCATCTGTTTTTTTGTGTTGATCCTGTTCTTTTTGGGGCTCTTTTTGACGTGTTTTGTGGTCTCCATTTGGCTTAATTGGGTACATGTTGGTCGTCATGATGAAAAAGTGTAAATTGTGGGTTTGGGAGAACATCGGGTAGGTTTAGGGGGACTTTTGGGGTGGATCTATGGCTTTTGGGTTTTTCTTTCGGTTTTGGGTTTGATCCTGTTCTTCTTTGGGTTGTTTTTGACATGTTATTTTGTCTCCGTTTGGTTTTGTTGAGTTCTCGTTTGTCGTAAAGTTTAATGGGAGTGGATTGTGGGTTTTAGAGAAGATCAGGTGAGTTTCGGGTGGTTTTCGTGGGAATTGCTTAGTTTTTGTTGTTTTTTCTTCTGATGCAGTTCTTGTTTCGGGTGTTTTTGACGTGTCTTTGGGTCTCCGTTGTGTTTTAGTTGGGTTCATGTTGGTCATCGTGTTGGAAAAGTGTAAATTGTGGGTTTTGGAGAACATCTGGTAGGCTTAGGGGCACTTTAGGGGTGGATCTATGGATTTTGGGGAATTTCTTTCAGTTTTGGGGGTGATACTGTTCTTTTTGGTCCTATTTTGGACGTGTTTTGGGGTCTCCATTTGGATTTAGTTGGGTTCATGTTGGTCGTCATGGTGAAAAATTGTGGGTTTTGGAGAACATCGGGTGGGTTTAGGGGGACTTTTGGGGTGGATCTATGGCTTTTGGGGTTTTTCTTTCGTTTTTGGGTTTGATCCTGTTCTTGTTTGGCGTGTTTTTGACGTGTTTTGGGTTCTCCGTTTGGTTTCGTTGGGTTCTCGTTAGTCGTAAATATAAATGGGAGTGGATTGTGTGTTTTGGAGAAGATCAGGTGAGTTTCGGGTGGTTTTCGCGGGAATTGCTTAGTTTTTGTTGTTTTTTCTTCTGATGCAGTTCTTTTTTGCGGTGTTTTTGACGTGTTTTGGGGTCTCCGTTGTGTTTTAGTTGGGTTCATGTTGGTCATTGTGTTGGAAAAGTATATATTTTGGTTTTTGGAGAAAATCAGTTAGGTTTAGGGTGCTTTTGGGGTGGATCTATGGTTTTTGGGGAATTTCTTTCAGTTTTGGGGGTGATCCTGTTCTTTTTGGGGCTATATTTACATGTTTTGGGGTCTCCGTTTTTTTTTAGTTGGGTTCATGTTGGTTGTCATTGTGAGAAAAGGTAAATTGTGGGTTTTGGAGAACATCAGGTAGGTTTAGGGGGACTTTTTGGGTGGATCTATGGCTTTTTGGAATTTCTTTCAGTTTTGGGGGTGATCCTGTTCTTTTTGGGGCTCTTTTTGACGTGTTTTGGGGTCTCCGTTGGGTTTTAGTTGGGTTCTTGTTGGTCATCGTGTTGGAAAAGTGTAAATTATGGTTTTTGGAGAACATCGGGTAGGCTTAGGGGGACTTTAGGGGTGGATTCATGTTATATGGGGTTTTCTTTTTTTTTGGGATGATCCTGTTCTTTTTGGGGCTCTTTTTGACGTGTTTTGGGGTCTCCGTTGGGTTTAATTGGGTTCATGTTTGTCAGCATGGTGAAAAAGTGTAAATTGTGGGTTTTGGAGAACATCGGGTAGGTTAAGGGGGATTTTTGGGGTGGATCTTTGGCTTTTGGGATTTTCTTTCATTTTGGGGTTTGATCCTGTTCTTGTCTGGGTTGTTTTTGACGTGTTTTGGGGTCTCCTTTGGGTTTCGTTTGGTTCTCGTTAGAAATAAATATAAATGGGATTGGATTGTGGGTTTTGGAGAAGATCAGGTGAGTTTCGGGTGGTTTTCGAAGGAATTTCATAGGTTTTTTTGTTTTTTCTTCTGATGCAGTTCTTGTTTGGGGTGTTTTTGACGTGTTTTGGGGTGTCCGTTGGGTTTTGTTGAGTTCTCGTTGTTCGTAATGGTAAATGTTAGTGGATTGTGGGTTTTGGAGAAGATCAGGTGAGTTTCGGGTGTTTTTCGTGGGAATTTCTTAGTTTTTGTATTTTTTTCCTTCTGATGCGGTTCTTGTTTGGGGTGTTTTTGACGTGTTTTGGGGTCTCCGTTGTATCTTAGTTGGGTTCTCGTTGGTCATCCTGGTGAAAAAGAGTAAATTGTGGGTTTTGGAGAACATCGGGTAGGTTTAGGGGGACTTTTGGGGTGGAACTTTGGCTTTTAGTTTTTCTTTCATTTTTGGGTTTGATCCTGTTCTTGTTTGGGTTGTTTTTGACGTGTTTTGGGGTCTCCGTTTGGTTTTAGTTGGGTTCATGTTGGTCGTCATAGTGAAAAAGTGTAAATTGTGGGTTTTGGAGAACATCAGGTAGGTTTAAGGGGACTTTTGGGGTGGATCTATGGCTTTTGGGTTTTTCTTTAGATTTTGGGTTTGATCCTGTTCTTGTTTGTGTTGTTTTTGACGTGTTTTGGGTTCTCCGTTTGATTTAGTTGGGTTCTCGTTGGTCGTAAAGATAAATGGGAGTGGATTGTGGGTTGTGGAGAAGATCAGGTGAGTTTCGGGTGGTTTTCGAGGGAATTGCTTAGTTTTTGTTGTTTTTTCTTCTGATGCAGTTCTTGCTTGAGGTGTTTTTGACATGTTTTGGGGTCTCCGTTGTGTTTTATTTGGGTTCTTGTTGGTCATGATGGTGAAAAAGTATAAGTTCTGGGTTTTGGAAAACAACAGGTAGGTTTAGGGGGACTTTTGGGGGTGGATCAATGGCTTTTGGGTTTTTCTTTCGTTATTGGGTTTGATCCTTTTCTTGTTTGGGGTGTTTTTGATGTGTTTTGGGGTCTCCGTTGGGTTTTGTTGGGTTCTTTTTGGTCATAAATGTAATTGGGACTGGATTGTGGGTTTTGGAGAAGATCAGGTGAGTTTCGCGTGTTTTTCGTGGGAATTGCTTAGTTTTTTTTTTTTTTTTCTTATGATTCATTTCTTGTTTGGTGTGTTTTTGACGTGTTTTGGGTTCTCCGTTGTGTTTTAGTTGGGTTCTTGTTGGTCATCGTGTTGGAAAAGTGTAAATTATGGTTTTTGGAGAACATCGGGAAGGCTTAGGGGGACGTTAGTGGTGGATTCATGGTATTTGGGGTTTTCATCTGTTTTTTTGTGTTGATCCTGTTCTTTTTGGGGCTCTTTTTGACGTGTTTTGTGGTCTCCATTTGGCTTAATTGGGTACATGTTGGTCGTCATGATGAAAAAGTGTAAATTGTGGGTTTGGGAGAACATCGGGTAGGTTTAGGGGGACTTTTGGGGTGGATCTATGGCTTTTGGGTTTTTCTTTCGTTTTTGGGTTTGATCCTGTTCTTCTTTGGGTTGTTTTTGACATGTTATTTTGTCTCCGTTTGGTTTTGTTGAGTTCTCGTTTGTCGTAAAGTTTAATGGGAGTGGATTGTGGGTTTTAGAGAAGATCAGGTGAGTTTCGGGTGGTTTTCGTGGGAATTGCTTAGTTTTTGTTGTTTTTTCTTCTGATGCAGTTCTTGTTTCGGGTGTTTTTGACGTGTTTTGGGGTCTCCGTTGTGTTTTAGTTGGGTTCATGTTGGTCATCGTGTTGGAAAAGCGTAAATTGTGGGTTTTGGAGAACATCAGGTAAGCTTAGGGGGACTTTAGGTGTGGATCTATGGATTTTGGGGAATTTATTTCAGTTTGAGGGGTGATACTGTTCTTTTTGGTCCTATTTTGGACGTGTTTTGGGGTCTCCATTGGGATTTAGTTGGGTTCATGTTGGTCGTCATGGTGAAAAATTGTAAATTGTGGGTTTTGGAGAACATCGGGTGGGTTTAGGGGGACTTTTGGGGTGGATCTATGGCTTTTGGGGTTTTTCTTTCGTTTTTGGGTTTGATCCTGTTCTTGTTTGGGGTGTTTCTGACGTGTTTTTTTGGTCTCCGTTGGGTTTCGTTGGGTTCTCCTAAGTCGTAAATATAAATGGGAGTGGATTGTGTGTTTTGGAGAAGATCAGGTGAGTTTCGGGTGGTTTTCGTGGGAATTGCTTAGTTTTTGTTGTTTTTTCTTCTGATGCAGTTCTTGTTTGGGGTGTTTTTGACGTGTTTTGGGGTCTCCGTTGTGTTTTAGTTGGGTTCATGTTGGTCATTGTGTTGGAAAAGTGTATATTTTGGTTTTTGGAGAACATCAGTTAGGTTTAGGGTGCTTTTGGGGTGGATCTATGGCTTTTTGGAATTTCTTTCAGTTTTGGGGGTGATCCTGTTCTTTTTGGGGCTCTTTTTGACGTGTTTTGGGGTCTCCGTTGGGTTTTAGTTGGGTTCTTGTTGGTCATCGTGTTGGAAAAGTGTAAATTATGGTTTTTGGAGAACATCAGGTAGGCTTAGGGGGACTTTAGGGGTGGATTCATGTTATATGGGGTTTTCTTTTTTTTTTGGGATGGTCCTGTTCTTTTTGGGGCTCTTTTTGACGTGTTTTGGGGTCTCCGTTGGGTTTAATTGGGTTCATGTTTGTCAGCATGGTGAAAAAGTGTAAATTGTGGGTTTTGGAGAACATCGGGTAGGTTTAGGGGGATTTTTGGGGTGGATCTTTGGCTTTTGGGATTTTCTTTCATTTTGGGGTTTGATCCTGTTCTTGTCTGGGGTGTTTTTGACGTGTTTTGGGGTCTCCTTTGGGTTTCGTTTGGTTCTCGTTAGAAATAAATATAAATGGGATTGGATTGTGGGTTTTGGAGAAGATCAGGTGAGTTTCGGGTGGTTTTCGAAGGAATTTCATAGTTTTTTTTGTTTTTTCTTCTGATGCAGTTCTTGTTTGGGGTGTTTTTGATGTGTTTTGGGGTGTCCGTTGGGTTTTGTTGAGTTCTCGTTGTTCGTAATGGTAAATGTTAGTGGATTGTGGGTTTTGGAGAAGATCAGGTGAGTTTCGGGTGTTTTTCATGGGAATTTCTTAGTTTTTGTATTTTTTTCCTTCTGATGCGGTTCTTGTTTGGGGTGTTTTTGACGTGTTTTGGGGTCTCCGTTGTATCTTATTTGGGTTCTTGTTGGTCATCCTGGTGAAAAAGAGTAAATTGTGGGTTTTGGAGAACATCGGGTAGGTTTAGGGGGACTTTTGGGGTGGAACTTTGGCTTTTAGTTTTTCTTTCATTTTTGGGTTTGATCCTGTTCTTGTTTGGGTTGTTTTTGACGTGTTTTGGGGTCTCCGTTTGGTTTTAGTTGGGTTCATGTTGGTCGTCATAGTGAAAAAGTGTAAATTGTGGGTTTTGGAGAACATCGGGTAGGTTTAGGGGGACTTTTGGGGTGTATCTATGGCTTTTGTTTTTTTTCTTTAATTTTTGGGGGTGATCTTGGTCTTGTTTGTGTTGTTTTTGCTGTGTTTTGTGGTCTCCGTTGGGTTTTAGTTGGGTTCATGTTCGTCGTTATGGTGAAAAAGTGTAAATTGTAGGTTTTGGAGAAGATCGGGTAGGTTTAGGGGGACTTTTGGGGTGGATCTATGGCTTTTGGGTTTTTCTTTAGTTTTTGGGTTTGATCCTGTTCTTGTTTGGGGTGTTTTTGACGTGTTTTTGGGTGTTTGGTTTTGTTGAGTTCTCGTTGGTTGTAAATGTAAATGGGATTGGATTGTGGGTTTTGGAGAAGATCAGGTGAGTTTCGGGTGGTTTTCATGGGAATTTCTAAGTTTTTGTTGTTTTTTTCTTCTGATGCATTTCTTGTTTGGGGTGTTTTTGACGTGTTTTTGGGTCTCCGTTGTGTTTTAGTTGGGTTCTTGTTGGTCACCATGGTGAAAAAGTGTAAATTGTGGGTTTTGGAGAACATCGGGTAGGTTTAGGGGGACTTTTGGGGTGGATCTATGGCTTTTGGGTTTTTCTTTAGTTTTTGGGTTTGATCCTGTTCTTGTTTGAGGTGTTTTTGATGTGTTTTGGGTTCTCCGTTTGATTTAGTTGGGTTCTCGTTGGTCGTAAAGATAAATGGGAGTGGATTGTGGGTTGTGGAGAAGATCAGGTGAGTTTCGGGTGGTTTTCGAGGGAATTGCTTAGTTTTTGTTGTTTTTTCTTCTGATGCAGTTCTTGCTTGAGGTGTTTTTGACATGTTTTGGGGTCTCCGTTGTGTTTTATTTGGGTTCTTGTTGGTCATGATGGTGAAAAAGTATAAGTTCTGGGTTTTGGAAAACAACAGGTAGGTTTAGGGGGACTTTTGGGGGTGGATCAATGGCTTTTGGGTTTTTCTTTCGTTATTGGGTTTGATCCTTTTCTTGTTTGGGGTGTTTTTGATGTGTTTTGGGGTCTCCGTTGGGTTTTGTTGGGTTCTTTTTGGTCATAAATGTAATTGGGACTGGATTGTGGGTTTTGGAGAAGATCAGGTGAGTTTCGCGTGTTTTTCGTGGGAATTGCTTAGTTTTTTTTTTTTTTTTCTTATGATTCATTTCTTGTTTGGTGTGTTTTTGACGTGTTTTGGGTTCTCCGTTGTGTTTTAGTTGGGTTCTTGTTGGTCATCGTGTTGGAAAAGTGTAAATTATGGTTTTTGGAGAACATCGGGAAGGCTTAGGGGGACGTTAGTGGTGGATTCATGGTATTTGGGGTTTTCATCTGTTTTTTTGGGTTGATCCTGTTCTTTTTGGGGCTCTTTTTGACGTGTTTTGTGGTCTCCATTTGGCTTAATTGGGTACATGTTGGTCGTCATGATGAAAAAGTGTAAATTGTGGGTTTGGGAGAACATCGGGTAGGTTTAGGGGGACTTTTGGGGTGGATCTATGGCTTTTGGGTTTTTCTTTCGTTTTTGGGTTTGATCCTGTTCTTCTTTGGGTTGTTTTTGACATGTTATTTTGTCTCCGTTTGGTTTTGTTGAGTTCTCGTTTGTCGTAAAGTTTAATGGGAGTGGATTGTGGGTTTTAGAGAAGATCAGGTGAGTTTCGGGTGGTTTTCGTGGGAATTGCTTAGTTTTTGTTGTTTTTTCTTCTGATGCAGTTCTTGTTTCGGGTGTTTTTGACGTGTTTTGGGGTCTCCGTTGTGTTTTAGTTGGGTTCATGTTGGTCATCGTGTTGGAAAAGCGTAAATTGTGGGTTTTGGAGAACATCAGGTAAGCTTAGGGGGACTTTAGGTGTGGATCTATGGATTTTGGGGAATTTATTTCAGTTTGAGGGGTGATACTGTTCTTTTTGGTCCTATTTTGGACGTGTTTTGGGGTCTCCATTGGGATTTAGTTGGGTTCATGTTGGTCGTCATGGTGAAAAATTGTAAATTGTGGGTTTTGGAGAACATCGGGTGGGTTTAGGGGGACTTTTGGGGTGGATCTATGGCTTTTGGGGTTTTTCTTTCGTTTTTGGGTTTGATCCTGTTCTTGTTTGGGGTGTTTCTGACGTGTTTTTTTGGTCTCCGTTGGGTTTCGTTGGGTTCTCATTAGTCGTAAATATAAATGGGAGTGGATTGTGTGTTTTGGAGAAGATCAGGTGAGTTTCGGGTGGTTTTCGTGGGAATTGCTTAGTTTTTGTTGTTTTTTCTTCTGATGCAGTTCTTGTTTGGGGTGTTTTTGACGTGTTTTGGGGTCTCCGTTGTGTTTTAGTTGGGTTCATGTTGGTCATTGTGTTGGAAAAGTGTATATTTTGGTTTTTGGAGAACATCAGTTAGGTTTAGGGTGCTTTTGGGGTGGATCTATGGCTTTTTGGAATTTCTTTCAGTTTTGGGGGTGATCCTGTTCTTTTTGGGGCTCTTTTTGACGTGTTTTGGGGTCTCCGTTGGGTTTTAGTTGGGTTCTTGTTGGTCATCGTGTTGGAAAAGTGTAAATTATGGTTTTTGGAGAACATCAGGTAGGCTTAGGGGGACTTTAGGGGTGGATTCATGTTATATGGGGTTTTCTTTTTTTTTTGGGATGATCCTGTTCTTTTTGGGGCTCTTTTTGACGTGTTTTGGGGTCTCCGTTGGGTTTAATTGGGTTCATGTTTGTCAGCATGGTGAAAAAGTGTAAATTGTGGGTTTTGGAGAACATCGGGTAGGTTTAGGGGGATTTTTGGGGTGGATCTTTGGCTTTTGGGATTTTCTTTCATTTTGGGGTTTGATCCTGTTCTTGTCTGGGGTGTTTTTGACGTGTTTTGGGGTCTCCTTTGGGTTTCGTTTGGTTCTCGTTAGAAATAAATATAAATGGGATTGGATTGTGGGTTTTGGAGAAGATCAGGTGAGTTTCGGGTGTTTTTCGTGGGAATTTCTTAGTTTTTGTATTTTTTTCCTTCTGATGCGGTTCTTGTTTGGGGTGTTTTTGACGTGTTTTGGGGTCTCCGTTGTATCTTAGTTGGGTTCTCGTTGGTCATCCTGGTGAAAAAGAGTAAATTGTGGGTTTTGGAGAACATCGGGTAGGTTTAGGGGGACTTTTGGGGTGGAACTTTGGCTTTTAGTTTTTCTTTCATTTTTGGGTTTGATCCTGTTCTTGTTTGGGTTGTTTTTGACGTGTTTTGGGGTCTCCGTTTGGTTTTAGTTGGGTTCATGTTGGTCGTCATAGTGAAAAAGTGTAAATTGTGGGTTTTGGAGAACATCGGGTAGGTTTAGGGGGACTTTTGGGGTGTATCTATGGCTTTTGTTTTTTTTCTTTAATTTTTGGGGGTGATCTTGGTCTTGTTTGTGTTGTTTTTGCTGTGTTTTGTGGTCTCCGTTGGGTTTTAGTTGGGTTCATGTTCGTCGTTATGGTGAAAAAGTGTAAATTGTAGGTTTTGGAGAAGATCGGGTAGGTTTAGGGGGACTTTTGGGGTGGATCTATGGCTTTTGGGTTTTTCTTTAGTTTTTGGGTTTGATCCTGTTCTTGTTTGGGGTGTTTTTGACGTGTTTTTGGGTGTTTGGTTTTGTTGAGTTCTCGTTGGTTGTAAATGTAAATGGGATTGGATTGTGGGTTTTGGAGAAGATCAGGTGAGTTTCGGGTGGTTTTCATGGGAATTTCTAAGTTTTTGTTGTTTTTTTCTTCTGATGCATTTCTTGTTTGGGGTGTTTTTGACGTGTTTTTGGGTCTCCGTTGTGTTTTAGTTGGGTTCTTGTTGGTCACCATGGTGAAAAATTGTAAATTGTGGGTTTTGGAGAACATCGGGTAGGTTTAGGGGGACTTTTGGGGTGGATCTATGGCTTTTGGGTTTTTCTTTCGTTTTTGGGTTTGATCCTGTTCTTCTTTGGGTTGTTTTTGACATGTTATTTTGTCTCCGTTTGGTTTTGTTGAGTTCTCGTTTGTCGTAAAGTTTAATGGGAGTGGATTGTGGGTTTTAGAGAAGATCAGGTGAGTTTCGGGTGGTTTTCGTGGGAATTGCTTAGTTTTTGTTGTTTTTTCTTCTGATGCAGTTCTTGTTTCGGGTGTTTTTGACGTGTTTTGGGGTCTCCGTTGTGTTTTAGTTGGGTTCATGTTGGTCATCGTGTTGGAAAAGCGTAAATTGTGGGTTTTGGAGAACATCAGGTAAGCTTAGGGGGACTTTAGGTGTGGATCTATGGATTTTGGGGAATTTATTTCAGTTTGAGGGGTGATACTGTTCTTTTTGGTCCTATTTTGGACGTGTTTTGGGGTCTCCATTGGGATTTAGTTGGGTTCATGTTGGTCGTCATGGTGAAAAATTGTAAATTGTGGGTTTTGGAGAACATCGGGTGGGTTTAGGGGGACTTTTGGGGTGGATCTATGGCTTTTGGGGTTTTTCTTTCGTTTTTGGGTTTGATCCTGTTCTTGTTTGGGGTGTTTCTGACGTGTTTTTTTGGTCTCCGTTGGGTTTCGTTGGGTTCTCATTAGTCGTAAATATAAATGGGAGTGGATTGTGTGTTTTGGAGAAGATCAGGTGAGTTTCGGGTGGTTTTCGTGGGAATTGCTTAGTTTTTGTTGTTTTTTCTTCTGATGCAGTTCTTGTTTGGGGTGTTTTTGACGTGTTTTGGGGTCTCCGTTGTGTTTTAGTTGGGTTCATGTTGGTCATTGTGTTGGAAAAGTGTATATTTTGGTTTTTGGAGAACATCAGTTAGGTTTAGGGTGCTTTTGGGGTGGATCTATGGCTTTTTGGAATTTCTTTCAGTTTTGGGGGTGATCCTGTTCTTTTTGGGGCTCTTTTTGACGTGTTTTGGGGTCTCCGTTGGGTTTTAGTTGGGTTCTTGTTGGTCATCGTGTTGGAAAAGTGTAAATTATGGTTTTTGGAGAACATCAGGTAGGCTTAGGGGGACTTTAGGGGTGGATTCATGTTATATGGGGTTTTCTTTTTTTTTTGGGATGGTCCTGTTCTTTTTGGGGCTCTTTTTGACGTGTTTTGGGGTCTCCGTTGGGTTTAATTGGGTTCATGTTTGTCAGCATGGTGAAAAAGTGTAAATTGTGGGTTTTGGAGAACATCGGGTAGGTTTAGGGGGATTTTTGGGGTGGATCTTTGGCTTTTGGGATTTTCTTTCATTTTGGGGTTTGATCCTGTTCTTGTCTGGGGTGTTTTTGACGTGTTTTGGGGTCTCCTTTGGGTTTCGTTTGGTTCTTGTTAGAAATAAATATAAATGGGATTGGATTGTGGGTTTTGGAGAAGATCAGGTGAGTTTCGGGTGTTTTTCGTGGGAATTTCTTAGTTTTTGTATTTTTTTCCTTCTGATGCGGTTCTTGTTTGGGGTGTTTTTGACGTGTTTTGGGGTCTCCGTTGTATCTTAGTTGGGTTCTCGTTGGTCATCCTGGTGAAAAAGAGTAAATTGTGGGTTTTGGAGAACATCGGGTAGGTTTAGGGGGACTTTTGGGGTGGAACTTTGGCTTTTAGTTTTTCTTTCATTTTTGGGTTTGATCCTGTTCTTGTTTGGGTTGTTTTTGACGTGTTTTGGGGTCTCCGTTTGGTTTTAGTTGGGTTCATGTTGGTCGTCATAGTGAAAAAGTGTAAATTGTGGGTTTTGGAGAACATCGGGTAGGTTTAGGGGGACTTTTGGGGTGTATCTATGGCTTTTGTTTTTTTTCTTTAATTTTTGGGGGTGATCTTGGTCTTGTTTGTGTTGTTTTTGCTGTGTTTTGTGGTCTCCGTTGGGTTTTAGTTGGGTTCATGTTCGTCGTTATGGTGAAAAAGTGTAAATTGTAGGTTTTGGAGAAGATCGGGTAGGTTTAGGGGGACTTTTGGGGTGGATCTATGGCTTTTGGGTTTTTCTTTAGTTTTTGGGTTTGATCCTGTTCTTGTTTGGGGTGTTTTTGACGTGTTTTTGGGTGTTTGGTTTTGTTGAGTTCTCGTTGGTTGTAAATGTAAATGGGATTGGATTGTGGGTTTTGGAGAAGATCAGGTGAGTTTCGGGTGGTTTTCATGGGAATTTCTAAGTTTTTGTTGTTTTTTTCTTCTGATGCATTTCTTGTTTGGGGTGTTTTTGACGTGTTTTTGGGTCTCCGTTGTGTTTTAGTTGGGTTCTTGTTGGTCACCATGGTGAAAAATTGTAAATTGTGGGTTTTGGAGAACATCGGGTAGGTTTAGGGGGACTTTTGGGGTGGATCTATGGCTTTTGGGTTTTTCTTTCGTTTTTGGGTTTGATCCTGTTCTTCTTTGGGTTGTTTTTGACATGTTATTTTGTCTCCGTTTGGTTTTGTTGAGTTCTCGTTTGTCGTAAAGTTTAATGGGAGTGGATTGTGGGTTTTAGAGAAGATCAGGTGAGTTTCGGGTGGTTTTCGTGGGAATTGCTTAGTTTTTGTTGTTTTTTCTTCTGATGCAGTTCTTGTTTCGGGTGTTTTTGACGTGTTTTGGGGTCTCCGTTGTGTTTTAGTTGGGTTCATGTTGGTCATCGTGTTGGAAAAGCGTAAATTGTGGGTTTTGGAGAACATCAGGTAAGCTTAGGGGGACTTTAGGTGTGGATCTATGGATTTTGGGGAATTTATTTCAGTTTGAGGGGTGATACTGTTCTTTTTGGTGCTATTTTGGACGTGTTTTGGGGTCTCCATTGGGATTTAGTTGGGTTCATGTTGGTCGTCATGGTGAAAAATTGTAAATTGTGGGTTTTGGAGAACATCGGGTGGGTTTAGGGGGACTTTTGGGGTGGATCTATGGCTTTTGGGGTTTTTCTTTCGTTTTTGGGTTTGATCCTGTTCTTGTTTGGGGTGTTTCTGACGTGTTTTTTTGGTCTCCGTTGGGTTTCGTTGGGTTCTCATTAGTCGTAAATATAAATGGGAGTGGATTGTGTGTTTTGGAGAAGATCAGGTGAGTTTCGGGTGGTTTTCGTGGGAATTGCTTAGTTTTTGTTGTTTTTTCTTCTGATGCAGTTCTTGTTTGGGGTGTTTTTGACGTGTTTTGGGGTCTCCGTTGTGTTTTAGTTGGGTTCATGTTGGTCATTGTGTTGGAAAAGTGTATATTTTGGTTTTTGGAGAACATCAGTTAGGTTTAGGGTGCTTTTGGGGTGGATCTATGGCTTTTTGGAATTTCTTTCAGTTTTGGGGGTGATCCTGTTCTTTTTGGGGCTCTTTTTGACGTGTTTTGGGGTCTCCGTTGGGTTTTAGTTGGGTTCTTGTTGGTCATCGTGTTGGAAAAGTGTAAATTATGGTTTTTGGAGAACATCAGGTAGGCTTAGGGGGACTTTAGGGGTGGATTCATGTTATATGGGGTTTTCTTTTTTTTTTGGGATGATCCTGTTCTTTTTGGGGCTCTTTTTGACGTGTTTTGGGGTCTCCGTTGGGTTTAATTGGGTTCATGTTTGTCAGCATGGTGAAAAAGTGTAAATTGTGGGTTTTGGAGAACATCGGGTAGGTTTAGGGGGATTTTTGGGGTGGATCTTTGGCTTTTGGGATTTTCTTTCATTTTGGGGTTTGATCCTGTTCTTGTCTGGGGTGTTTTTGACGTGTTTTGGGGTCTCCTTTGGGTTTCGTTTGGTTCTCGTTAGAAATAAATATAAATGGGATTGGATTGTGGGTTTTGGAGAAGATCAGGTGAGTTTCGGGTGTTTTTCGTGGGAATTTCTTAGTTTTTGTATTTTTTTCCTTCTGATGCGGTTCTTGTTTGGGGTGTTTTTGACGTGTTTTGGGGTCTCCGTTGTATCTTAGTTGGGTTCTCGTTGGTCATCCTGGTGAAAAAGTGTAAATTGTGGGTTTTGGAGAACATCGGGTAGGTTTAGGGGGACTTTTGGGGTGGAACTTTGGCTTTTAGTTTTTCTTTCATTTTTGGGTTTGATCCTGTTCTTGTTTGGGTTGTTTTTGACGTGTTTTGGGGTCTCCGTTTGGTTTTAGTTGGGTTCATGTTGGTCGTCATAGTGAAAAAGTGTAAATTGTGGGTTTTGGAGAACATCGGGTAGGTTTAGGGGGACTTTTGGGGTGTATCTATGGCTTTTGTTTTTTTTCTTTAATTTTTGGGGGTGATCTTGGTCTTGTTTGTGTTGTTTTTGCTGTGTTTTGTGGTCTCCGTTGGGTTTTAGTTGGGTTCATGTTCGTCGTTATGGTGAAAAAGTGTAAATTGTAGGTTTTGGAGAAGATCGGGTAGGTTTAGGGGGACTTTTGGGGTGGATCTATGGCTTTTGGGTTTTTCTTTAGTTTTTGGGTTTGATCCTGTTCTTGTTTGGGGTGTTTTTGACGTGTTTTTGGGTGTTTGGTTTTGTTGAGTTCTCGTTGGTTGTAAATGTAAATGGGATTGGATTGTGGGTTTTGGAGAAGATCAGGTGAGTTTCGGGTGGTTTTCATGGGAATTTCTAAGTTTTTGTTGTTTTTTTCTTCTGATGCATTTCTTGTTTGGCGTGTTTTTGACGTGTTTTTGGGTCTCCGTTGTGTTTTAGTTGGGTTCTTGTTGGTCACCATGGTGAAAAAGTGTAAATTGTGGGTTTTGGAGAACATCGGGTAGGTTTAGGGGGACTTTTGGGGTGGATCTATGGCTTTTGGGTTTTTCTTTAGTTTTTGGGTTTGATCCTGTTCTTGTTTGAGGTGTTTTTGATGTGTTTTGGGTTCTCCGTTTGATTTAGTTGGGTTCTCGTTGGTCGTAAAGATAAATGGGAGTGGATTGTGGGTTGTGGAGAAGATCAGGTGAGTTTCGGGTGGTTTTCGAGGGAATTGCTTAGTTTTTGTTGTTTTTTCTTCTGATGCAGTTCTTGCTTGAGGTGTTTTTGACATGTTTTGGGGTCTCCGTTGTGTTTTATTTGGGTTCTTGTTGGTCATGATGGTGAAAAAGTATAAGTTCTGGGTTTTGGAAAACAACAGGTAGGTTTAGGGGGACTTTTGGGGGTGGATCAATGGCTTTTGGGTTTTTCTTTCGTTATTGGGTTTGATCCTTTTCTTGTTTGGGGTGTTTTTGATGTGTTTTGGGGTCTCCGTTGGGTTTTGTTGGGTTCTTTTTGGTCATAAATGTAATTGGGACTGGATTGTGGGTTTTGGAGAAGATCAGGTGAGTTTCGCGTGTTTTTCGTGGGAATTGCTTAGTTTTTTTTTTTTTTTTCTTATGATTCATTTCTTGTTTGGTGTGTTTTTGACGTGTTTTGGGTTCTCCGTTGTGTTTTAGTTGGGTTCTTGTTGGTCATCGTGTTGGAAAAGTGTAAATTATGGTTTTTGGAGAACATCGGGAAGGCTTAGGGGGACGTTAGTGGTGGATTCATGGTATTTGGGGTTTTCATCTGTTTTTTTGGGTTGATCCTGTTCTTTTTGGGGCTCTTTTTGACGTGTTTTGTGGTCTCCATTTGGCTTAATTGGGTACATGTTGGTCGTCATGATGAAAAAGTGTAAATTGTGGGTTTTGGAGAACATCGGGTAGGTTTAGGGGGACTTTTGGGGTGGATCTATGGCTTTTGGGTTTTTCTTTCGTTTTTGGGTTTGATCCTGTTCTTCTTTGGGTTGTTTTTGACATGTTATTTTGTCTCCGTTTGGTTTTGTTGAGTTCTCGTTTGTCGTAAAGTTTAATGGGAGTGGATTGTGGGTTTTAGAGAAGATCAGGTGAGTTTCGGGTGGTTTTCGTGGGAATTGCTTAGTTTTTGTTGTTTTTTCTTCTGATGCAGTTCTTGTTTCGGGTGTTTTTGACGTGTTTTGGGGTCTCCGTTGTGTTTTAGTTGGGTTCATGTTGGTCATCGTGTTGGAAAAGCGTAAATTGTGGGTTTTGGAGAACATCAGGTAAGCTTAGGGGGACTTTAGGTGTGGATCTATGGATTTTGGGGAATTTATTTCAGTTTGAGGGGTGATACTGTTCTTTTTGGTCCTATTTTGGACGTGTTTTGGGGTCTCCATTGGGATTTAGTTGGGTTCATGTTGGTCGTCATGGTGAAAAATTGTAAATTGTGGGTTTTGGAGAACATCGGGTGGGTTTAGGGGGACTTTTGGGGTGGATCTATGGCTTTTGGGGTTTTTCTTTCGTTTTTGGGTTTGATCCTGTTCTTGTTTGGGGTGTTTCTGACGTGTTTTTTTGGTCTCCGTTGGGTTTCGTTGGGTTCTCATTAGTCGTAAATATAAATGGGAGTGGATTGTGTGTTTTGGAGAAGATCAGGTGAGTTTCGGGTGGTTTTCGTGGGAATTGCTTAGTTTTTGTTGTTTTTTCTTCTGATGCAGTTCTTGTTTGGGGTGTTTTTGACGTGTTTTGGGGTCTCCGTTGTGTTTTAGTTGGGTTCATGTTGGTCATTGTGTTGGAAAAGTGTATATTTTGGTTTTTGGAGAACATCAGTTAGGTTTAGGGTGCTTTTGGGGTGGATCTATGGCTTTTTGGAATTTCTTTCAGTTTTGGGGGTGATCCTGTTCTTTTTGGGGCTCTTTTTGACGTGTTTTGGGGTCTCCATTGGGTTTTAGTTGGGTTCTTGTTGGTCATCGTGTTGGAAAAGTGTAAATTATGGTTTTTGGAGAACATCAGGTAGGCTTAGGGGGACTTTAGGGGTGGATTCATGTTATATGGGGTTTTCTTTTTTTTTTGGGATGATCCTGTTCTTTTTGGGGCTCTTTTTGACGTGTTTTGGGGTCTCCGTTGGGTTTAATTGGGTTCATGTTTGTCAGCATGGTGAAAAAGTGTAAATTGTGGGTTTTGGAGAACATCGGGTAGGTTTAGGGGGATTTTTGGGGTGGATCTTTGGCTTTTGGGATTTTCTTTCATTTTGGGGTTTGATCCTGTTCTTGTCTGGGGTGTTTTTGACGTGTTTTGGGGTCTCCTTTGGGTTTCGTTTGGTTCTCGTTAGAAATAAATATAAATGGGATTGGATTGTGGGTTTTGGAGAAGATCAGGTGAGTTTCGGGTGTTTTTCGTGGGAATTTCTTAGTTTTTGTATTTTTTTCCTTCTGATGCGGTTCTTGTTTGGGGTGTTTTTGACGTGTTTTGGGGTCTCCGTTGTATCTTATTTGGGTTCTCGTTGGTCATCCTGGTGAAAAAGAGTAAATTGTGGGTTTTGGAGAACATCGGGTAGGTTTAGGGGGACTTTTGGGGTGGAACTTTGGCTTTTAGTTTTTCTTTCATTTTTGGGTTTGATCCTGTTCTTGTTTGGGTTGTTTTTGACGTGTTTTGGGGTCTCCGTTTGGTTTTAGTTGGGTTCATGTTGGTCGTCATAGTGAAAAAGTGTAAATTGTGGGTTTTGGAGAACATCGGGTAGGTTTAGGGGGACTTTTGGGGTGTATCTATGGCTTTTGTTTTTTTTCTTTAATTTTTGGGGGTGATCTTGGTCTTGTTTGTGTTGTTTTTGCTGTGTTTTGTGGTCTCCGTTGGGTTTTAGTTGGGTTCATGTTCGTCGTTATGGTGAAAAAGTGTAAATTGTAGGTTTTGGAGAAGATCGGGTAGGTTTAGGGGGACTTTTGGGGTGGATCTATGGCTTTTGGGTTTTTCTTTAGTTTTTGGGTTTGATCCTGTTCTTGTTTGGGGTGTTTTTGACGTGTTTTTGGGTGTTTGGTTTTGTTGAGTTCTCGTTGGTTGTAAATGTAAATGGGATTGGATTGTGGGTTTTGGAGAAGATCAGGTGAGTTTCGGGTGGTTTTCATGGGAATTTCTAAGTTTTTGTTGTTTTTTTCTTCTGATGCATTTCTTGTTTGGCGTGTTTTTGACGTGTTTTTGGGTCTCCGTTGTGTTTTAGTTGGGTTCTTGTTGGTCACCATGGTGAAAAAGTGTAAATTGTGGGTTTTGGAGAACATCGGGTAGGTTTAGGGGGACTTTTGGGGTGGATCTATGGCTTTTGGGTTTTTCTTTAGTTTTTGGGTTTGATCCTGTTCTTGTTTGAGGTGTTTTTGATGTGTTTTGGGTTCTCCGTTTGATTTAGTTGGGTTCTCGTTGGTCGTAAAGATAAATGGGAGTGGATTGTGGGTTGTGGAGAAGATCAGGTGAGTTTCGGGTGGTTTTCGAGGGAATTGCTTAGTTTTTGTTGTTTTTTCTTCTGATGCAGTTCTTGCTTGAGGTGTTTTTGACATGTTTTGGGGTCTCCGTTGTGTTTTATTTGGGTTCTTGTTGGTCATGATGGTGAAAAAGTATAAGTTCTGGGTTTTGGAAAACAACAGGTAGGTTTAGGGGGACTTTTGGGGGTGGATCAATGGCTTTTGGGTTTTTCTTTCGTTATTGGGTTTGATCCTGTTCTTGTTTGGGGTGTTTTTGATGTGTTTTGGGGTCTCCGTTGGGTTTTGTTGGGTTCTTTTTGGTCATAAATGTAATTGGGACTGGATTGTGGGTTTTGGAGAAGATCAGGTGAGTTTCGCGTGTTTTTCGTGGGAATTGCTTAGTTTTTTTTTTTTTTTTCTTATGATTCATTTCTTGTTTGGTGTGTTTTTGACGTGTTTTGGGGTCTCCGTTGTGTTTTAGTTGGGTTCTTGTTGGTCATCGTGTTGGAAAAGTGTAAATTATGGTTTTTGGAGAACATCGGGAAGGCTTAGGGGGACGTTAGTGGTGGATTCATGGTATTTGGGGTTTTCATCTGTTTTTTTGGGTTGATCCTGTTCTTTTTGGGGCTCTTTTTGACGTGTTTTGTGGTCTCCATTTGGCTTAATTGGGTACATGTTGGTCGTCATGATGAAAAAGTGTAAATTGTGGGTTTGGGAGAACATCGGGTAGGTTTAGGGGGACTTTTGGGGTGGATCTATGGCTTTTGGGTTTTTCTTTCGTTTTTGGGTTTGATCCTGTTCTTCTTTGGGTTGTTTTTGACATGTTATTTTGTCTCCGTTTGGTTTTGTTGAGTTCTCGTTTGTCGTAAAGTTTAATGGGAGTGGATTGTGGGTTTTAGAGAAGATCAGGTGAGTTTCGGGTGGTTTTCGTGGGAATTGCTTAGTTTTTGTTGTTTTTTCTTCTGATGCAGTTCTTGTTTCGGGTGTTTTTGACGTGTTTTGGGGTCTCCGTTGTGTTTTAGTTGGGTTCATGTTGGTCATCGTGTTGGAAAAGCGTAAATTGTGGGTTTTGGAGAACATCAGGTAAGCTTAGGGGGACTTTAGGTGTGGATCTATGGATTTTGGGGAATTTATTTCAGTTTGAGGGGTGATACTGTTCTTTTTGGTCCTATTTTGGACGTGTTTTGGGGTCTCCATTGGGATTTAGTTGGGTTCATGTTGGTCGTCATGGTGAAAAATTGTAAATTGTGGGTTTTGGAGAACATCGGGTGGGTTTAGGGGGACTTTTGGGGTGGATCTATGGCTTTTGGGGTTTTTCTTTCGTTTTTGGGTTTGATCCTGTTCTTGTTTGGGGTGTTTCTGACGTGTTTTTTTGGTCTCCGTTGGGTTTCGTTGGGTTCTCATTAGTCGTAAATATAAATGGGAGTGGATTGTGTGTTTTGGAGAAGATCAGGTGAGTTTCGGGTGGTTTTCGTGGGAATTGCTTAGTTTTTGTTGTTTTTTCTTCTGATGCAGTTCTTGTTTGGGGTGTTTTTGACGTGTTTTGGGGTCTCCGTTGTGTTTTAGTTGGGTTCATGTTGGTCATTGTGTTGGAAAAGTGTATATTTTGGTTTTTGGAGAACATCAGTTAGGTTTAGGGTGCTTTTGGGGTGGATCTATGGCTTTTTGGAATTTCTTTCAGTTTTGGGGGTGATCCTGTTCTTTTTGGGGCTCTTTTTGACGTGTTTTGGGGTCTCCGTTGGGTTTTAGTTGGGTTCTTGTTGGTCATCGTGTTGGAAAAGTGTAAATTATGGTTTTTGGAGAACATCAGGTAGGCTTAGGGGGACTTTAGGGGTGGATTCATGTTATATGGGGTTTTCTTTTTTTTTTGGGATGATCCTGTTCTTTTTGGGGCTCTTTTTGACGTGTTTTGGGGTCTCCGTTGGGTTTAATTGGGTTCATGTTTGTCAGCATGGTGAAAAAGTGTAAATTGTGGGTTTTGGAGAACATCGGGTAGGTTTAGGGGGATTTTTGGGGTGGATCTTTGGCTTTTGGGATTTTCTTTCATTTTGGGGTTTGATCCTGTTCTTGTCTGGGGTGTTTTTGACGTGTTTTGGGGTCTCCTTTGGGTTTCGTTTGGTTCTCGTTAGAAATAAATATAAATGGGATTGGATTGTGGGTTTTGGAGAAGATCAGGTGAGTTTCGGGTGTTTTTCGTGGGAATTTCTTAGTTTTTGTATTTTTTTCCTTCTGATGCGGTTCTTGTTTGGGGTGTTTTTGACGTGTTTTGGGGTCTCCGTTGTATCTTATTTGGGTTCTCGTTGGTCATCCTGGTGAAAAAGAGTAAATTGTGGGTTTTGGAGAACATCGGGTAGGTTTAGGGGGACTTTTGGGGTGGAACTTTGGCTTTTAGTTTTTCTTTCATTTTTGGGTTTGATCCTGTTCTTGTTTGGGTTGTTTTTGACGTGTTTTGGGGTCTCCGTTTGGTTTTAGTTGGGTTCATGTTGGTCGTCATAGTGAAAAAGTGTAAATTGTGGGTTTTGGAGAACATCGGGTAGGTTTAGGGGGACTTTTGGGGTGTATCTATGGCTTTTGTTTTTTTTCTTTAATTTTTGGGGGTGATCTTGGTCTTGTTTGTGTTGTTTTTGCTGTGTTTTGTGGTCTCCGTTGGGTTTTAGTTGGGTTCATGTTCGTCGTTATGGTGAAAAAGTGTAAATTGTAGGTTTTGGAGAAGATCGGGTAGGTTTAGGGGGACTTTTGGGGTGGATCTATGGCTTTTGGGTTTTTCTTTAGTTTTTGGGTTTGATCCTGTTCTTGTTTGGGGTGTTTTTGACGTGTTTTTGGGTGTTTGGTTTTGTTGAGTTCTCGTTGGTTGTAAATGTAAATGGGATTGGATTGTGGGTTTTGGAGAAGATCAGGTGAGTTTCGGGTGGTTTTCATGGGAATTTCTAAGTTTTTGTTGTTTTTTTCTTCTGATGCATTTCTTGTTTGGCGTGTTTTTGACGTGTTTTTGGGTCTCCGTTGTGTTTTAGTTGGGTTCTTGTTGGTCACCATGGTGAAAAAGTGTAAATTGTGGGTTTTGGAGAACATCGGGTAGGTTTAGGGGGACTTTTGGGGTGGATCTATGGCTTTTGGGTTTTTCTTTAGTTTTTGGGTTTGATCCTGTTCTTGTTTGAGGTGTTTTTGATGTGTTTTGGGTTCTCCGTTTGATTTAGTTGGGTTCTCGTTGGTCGTAAAGATAAATGGGAGTGGATTGTGGGTTGTGGAGAAGATCAGGTGAGTTTCGGGTGGTTTTCGAGGGAATTGCTTAGTTTTTGTTGTTTTTTCTTCTGATGCAGTTCTTGCTTGAGGTGTTTTTGACATGTTTTGGGGTCTCCGTTGTGTTTTATTTGGGTTCTTGTTGGTCATGATGGTGAAAAAGTATAAGTTCTGGGTTTTGGAAAACAACAGGTAGGTTTAGGGGGACTTTTGGGGGTGGATCAATGGCTTTTGGGTTTTTCTTTCGTTATTGGGTTTGATCCTGTTCTTGTTTGGGGTGTTTTTGATGTGTTTTGGGGTCTCCGTTGGGTTTTGTTGGGTTCTTTTTGGTCATAAATGTAATTGGGACTGGATTGTGGGTTTTGGAGAAGATCAGGTGAGTTTCGCGTGTTTTTCGTGGGAATTGCTTAGTTTTTTTTTTTTTTTTCTTATGATTCATTTCTTGTTTGGTGTGTTTTTGACGTGTTTTGGGGTCTCCGTTGTGTTTTAGTTGGGTTCTTGTTGGTCATCGTGTTGGAAAAGTGTAAATTATGGTTTTTGGAGAACATCGGGAAGGCTTAGGGGGACGTTAGTGGTGGATTCATGGTATTTGGGGTTTTCATCTGTTTTTTTGGGTTGATCCTGTTCTTTTTGGGGCTCTTTTTGACGTGTTTTGTGGTCTCCATTTGGCTTAATTGGGTACATGTTGGTCGTCATGATGAAAAAGTGTAAATTGTGGGTTTGGGAGAACATCGGGTAGGTTTAGGGGGACTTTTGGGGTGGATCTATGGCTTTTGGGTTTTTCTTTCGTTTTTGGGTTTGATCCTGTTCTTCTTTGGGTTGTTTTTGACATGTTATTTTGTCTCCGTTTGGTTTTGTTGAGTTCTCGTTTGTCGTAAAGTTTAATGGGAGTGGATTGTGGGTTTTAGAGAAGATCAGGTGAGTTTCGGGTGGTTTTCGTGGGAATTGCTTAGTTTTTGTTGTTTTTTCTTCTGATGCAGTTCTTGTTTCGGGTGTTTTTGACGTGTTTTGGGGTCTCCGTTGTGTTTTAGTTGGGTTCATGTTGGTCATCGTGTTGGAAAAGCGTAAATTGTGGGTTTTGGAGAACATCAGGTAAGCTTAGGGGGACTTTAGGTGTGGATCTATGGATTTTGGGGAATTTATTTCAGTTTGAGGGGTGATACTGTTCTTTTTGGTCCTATTTTGGACGTGTTTTGGGGTCTCCATTGGGATTTAGTTGGGTTCATGTTGGTCGTCATGGTGAAAAATTGTAAATTGTGGGTTTTGGAGAACATCGGGTGGGTTTAGGGGGACTTTTGGGGTGGATCTATGGCTTTTGGGGTTTTTCTTTCGTTTTTGGGTTTGATCCTGTTCTTGTTTGGGGTGTTTCTGACGTGTTTTTTTGGTCTCCGTTGGGTTTCGTTGGGTTCTCATTAGTCGTAAATATAAATGGGAGTGGATTGTGTGTTTTGGAGAAGATCAGGTGAGTTTCGGGTGGTTTTCGTGGGAATTGCTTAGTTTTTGTTGTTTTTTCTTCTGATGCAGTTCTTGTTTGGGGTGTTTTTGACGTGTTTTGGGGTCTCCGTTGTGTTTTAGTTGGGTTCATGTTGGTCATTGTGTTGGAAAAGTGTATATTTTGGTTTTTGGAGAACATCAGTTAGGTTTAGGGTGCTTTTGGGGTGGATCTATGGCTTTTTGGAATTTCTTTCAGTTTTGGGGGTGATCCTGTTCTTTTTGGGGCTCTTTTTGACGTGTTTTGGGGTCTCCGTTGGGTTTTAGTTGGGTTCTTGTTGGTCATCGTGTTGGAAAAGTGTAAATTATGGTTTTTGGAGAACATCAGGTAGGCTTAGGGGGACTTTAGGGGTGGATTCATGTTATATGGGGTTTTCTTTTTTTTTTGGGATGATCCTGTTCTTTTTGGGGCTCTTTTTGACGTGTTTTGGGGTCTCCGTTGGGTTTAATTGGGTTCATGTTTGTCAGCATGGTGAAAAAGTGTAAATTGTGGGTTTTGGAGAACATCGGGTAGGTTTAGGGGGATTTTTGGGGTGGATCTTTGGCTTTTGGGATTTTCTTTCATTTTGGGGTTTGATCCTGTTCTTGTCTGGGGTGTTTTTGACGTGTTTTGGGGTCTCCTTTGGGTTTCGTTTGGTTCTCGTTAGAAATAAATATAAATGGGATTGGATTGTGGGTTTTGGAGAAGATCAGGTGAGTTTCGGGTGTTTTTCGTGGGAATTTCTTAGTTTTTGTATTTTTTTCCTTCTGATGCGGTTCTTGTTTGGGGTGTTTTTGACGTGTTTTGGGGTCTCCGTTGTATCTTATTTGGGTTCTCGTTGGTCATCCTGGTGAAAAAGAGTAAATTGTGGGTTTTGGAGAACATCGGGTAGGTTTAGGGGGACTTTTGGGGTGGAACTTTGGCTTTTAGTTTTTCTTTCATTTTTGGGTTTGATCCTGTTCTTGTTTGGGTTGTTTTTGACGTGTTTTGGGGTCTCCGTTTGGTTTTAGTTGGGTTCATGTTGGTCGTCATAGTGAAAAAGTGTAAATTGTGGGTTTTGGAGAACATCGGGTAGGTTTAGGGGGACTTTTGGGGTGTATCTATGGCTTTTGTTTTTTTTCTTTAATTTTTGGGGGTGATCTTGGTCTTGTTTGTGTTGTTTTTGCTGTGTTTTGTGGTCTCCGTTGGGTTTTAGTTGGGTTCATGTTCGTCGTTATGGTGAAAAAGTGTAAATTGTAGGTTTTGGAGAAGATCGGGTAGGTTTAGGGGGACTTTTGGGGTGGATCTATGGCTTTTGGGTTTTTCTTTAGTTTTTGGGTTTGATCCTGTTCTTGTTTGGGGTGTTTTTGACGTGTTTTTGGGTGTTTGGTTTTGTTGAGTTCTCGTTGGTTGTAAATGTAAATGGGATTGGATTGTGGGTTTTGGAGAAGATCAGGTGAGTTTCGGGTGGTTTTCATGGGAATTTCTAAGTTTTTGTTGTTTTTTTCTTCTGATGCATTTCTTGTTTGGCGTGTTTTTGACGTGTTTTTGGGTCTCCGTTGTGTTTTAGTTGGGTTCTTGTTGGTCACCATGGTGAAAAAGTGTAAATTGTGGGTTTTGGAGAACATCGGGTAGGTTTAGGGGGACTTTTGGGGTGGATCTATGGCTTTTGGGTTTTTCTTTCGTTTTTGGGTTTGATCCTGTTCTTGTTTGAGGTGTTTTTGATGTGTTTTGGGTTCTCCGTTTGATTTAGTTGGGTTCTCGTTGGTCGTAAAGATAAATGGGAGTGGATTGTGGGTTGTGGAGAAGATCAGGTGAGTTTCGGGTGGTTTTCGAGGGAATTGCTTAGTTTTTGTTGTTTTTTCTTCTGATGCAGTTCTTGCTTGAGGTGTTTTTGACATGTTTTGGGGTCTCCGTTGTGTTTTATTTGGGTTCTTGTTGGTCATGATGGTGAAAAAGTATAAGTTCTGGGTTTTGGAAAACAACAGGTAGGTTTAGGGGGACTTTTGGGGGTGGATCAATGGCTTTTGGGTTTTTCTTTCGTTATTGGGTTTGATCCTTTTCTTGTTTGGGGTGTTTTTGATGTGTTTTGGGGTCTCCGTTGGGTTTTGTTGGGTTCTTTTTGGTCATAAATGTAATTGGGACTGGATTGTGGGTTTTGGAGAAGATCAGGTGAGTTTCGCGTGTTTTTCGTGGGAATTGCTTAGTTTTTTTTTTTTTTTTCTTATGATTCATTTCTTGTTTGGTGTGTTTTTGACGTGTTTTGGGGTCTCCGTTGTGTTTTAGTTGGGTTCTTGTTGGTCATCGTGTTGGAAAAGTGTAAATTATGGTTTTTGGAGAACATCGGGAAGGCTTAGGGGGACGTTAGTGGTGGATTCATGGTATTTGGGGTTTTCATCTGTTTTTTTGGGTTGATCCTGTTCTTTTTGGGGCTCTTTTTGACGTGTTTTGTGGTCTCCATTTGGCTTAATTGGGTACATGTTGGTCGTCATGATGAAAAAGTGTAAATTGTGGGTTTTGGAGAACATCGGGTAGGTTTAGGGGGACTTTTGGGGTGGATCTATGGCTTTTGGGTTTTTCTTTCGTTTTTGGGTTTGATCCTGTTCTTCTTTGGGTTGTTTTTGACATGTTATTTTGTCTCCGTTTGGTTTTGTTGAGTTCTCGTTTGTCGTAAAGTTTAATGGGAGTGGATTGTGGGTTTTAGAGAAGATCAGGTGAGTTTCGGGTGGTTTTCGTGGGAATTGCTTAGTTTTTGTTGTTTTTTCTTCTGATGCAGTTCTTGTTTCGGGTGTTTTTGACGTGTTTTGGGGTCTCCGTTGTGTTTTAGTTGGGTTCATGTTGGTCATCGTGTTGGAAAAGCGTAAATTGTGGGTTTTGGAGAACATCAGGTAAGCTTAGGGGGACTTTAGGTGTGGATCTATGGATTTTGGGGAATTTATTTCAGTTTGAGGGGTGATACTGTTCTTTTTGGTCCTATTTTGGACGTGTTTTGGGGTCTCCATTGGGATTTAGTTGGGTTCATGTTGGTCGTCATGGTGAAAAATTGTAAATTGTGGGTTTTGGAGAACATCGGGTGGGTTTAGGGGGACTTTTGGGGTGGATCTATGGCTTTTGGGGTTTTTCTTTCGTTTTTGGGTTTGATCCTGTTCTTGTTTGGGGTGTTTCTGACGTGTTTTTTTGGTCTCCGTTGGGTTTCGTTGGGTTCTCATTAGTCGTAAATATAAATGGGAGTGGATTGTGTGTTTTGGAGAAGATCAGGTGAGTTTCGGGTGGTTTTCGTGGGAATTGCTTAGTTTTTGTTGTTTTTTCTTCTGATGCAGTTCTTGTTTGGGGTGTTTTTGACGTGTTTTGGGGTCTCCGTTGTGTTTTAGTTGGGTTCATGTTGGTCATTGTGTTGGAAAAGTGTATATTTTGGTTTTTGGAGAACATCAGTTAGGTTTAGGGTGCTTTTGGGGTGGATCTATGGCTTTTTGGAATTTCTTTCAGTTTTGGGGGTGATCCTGTTCTTTTTGGGGCTCTTTTTGACGTGTTTTGGGGTCTCCGTTGGGTTTTAGTTGGGTTCTTGTTGGTCATCGTGTTGGAAAAGTGTAAATTATGGTTTTTGGAGAACATCAGGTAGGCTTAGGGGGACTTTAGGGGTGGATTCATGTTATATGGGGTTTTCTTTTTTTTTTGGGATGATCCTGTTCTTTTTGGGGCTCTTTTTGACGTGTTTTGGGGTCTCCGTTGGGTTTAATTGGGTTCATGTTTGTCAGCATGGTGAAAAAGTGTAAATTGTGGGTTTTGGAGAACATCGGGTAGGTTTAGGGGGATTTTTGGGGTGGATCTTTGGCTTTTGGGATTTTCTTTCATTTTGGGGTTTGATCCTGTTCTTGTCTGGGGTGTTTTTGACGTGTTTTGGGGTCTCCTTTGGGTTTCGTTTGGTTCTCGTTAGAAATAAATATAAATGGGATTGGATTGTGGGTTTTGGAGAAGATCAGGTGAGTTTCGCGTGTTTTTCGTGGGAATTTCTTAGTTTTTGTATTTTTTTCCTTCTGATGCGGTTCTTGTTTGGGGTGTTTTTGACGTGTTTTGGGGTCTCCGTTGTATCTTAGTTGGGTTCTCGTTGGTCATCCTGGTGAAAAAGAGTAAATTGTGGGTTTTGGAGAACATCGGGTAGGTTTAGGGGGACTTTTGGGGTGGAACTTTGGCTTTTAGTTTTTCTTTCATTTTTGGGTTTGATCCTGTTCTTGTTTGGGTTGTTTTTGACGTGTTTTGGGGTCTCCGTTTGGTTTTAGTTGGGTTCATGTTGGTCGTCATAGTGAAAAAGTGTAAATTGTGGGTTTTGGAGAACATCGGGTAGGTTTAGGGGGACTTTTGGGGTGTATCTATGGCTTTTGTTTTTTTTCTTTAATTTTTGGGGGTGATCTTGGTCTTGTTTGTGTTGTTTTTGCTGTGTTTTGTGGTCTCCGTTGGGTTTTAGTTGGGTTCATGTTCGTCGTTATGGTGAAAAAGTGTAAATTGTAGGTTTTGGAGAAGATCGGGTAGGTTTAGGGGGACTTTTGGGGTGGATCTATGGCTTTTGGGTTTTTCTTTAGTTTTTGGGTTTGATCCTGTTCTTGTTTGGGGTGTTTTTGACGTGTTTTTGGGTGTTTGTTTGGTTTTGTTGAGTTCTCGTTGGTTGTAAATGTAAATGGGATTGGATTGTGGGTTTTGGAGAAGATCAGGTGAGTTTCGGGTGGTTTTCATGGGAATTTCTAAGTTTTTGTTGTTTTTTTCTTCTGATGCATTTCTTGTTTGGCGTGTTTTTGACGTGTTTTTGGGTCTCCGTTGTGTTTTAGTTGGGTTCTTGTTGGTCACCATGGTGAAAAAGTGTAAATTGTGGGTTTTGGAGAACATCGGGTAGGTTTAGGGGGACTTTTGGGGTGGATCTATGGCTTTTGGGTTTTTCTTTAGTTTTTGGGTTTGATCCTGTTCTTGTTTGAGGTGTTTTTGATGTGTTTTGGGTTCTCCGTTTGATTTAGTTGGGTTCTCGTTGGTCGTAAAGATAAATGGGAGTGGATTGTGGGTTGTGGAGAAGATCAGGTGAGTTTCGGGTGGTTTTCGAGGGAATTGCTTAGTTTTTGTTGTTTTTTCTTCTGATGCAGTTCTTGCTTGAGGTGTTTTTGACATGTTTTGGGGTCTCCGTTGTGTTTTATTTGGGTTCTTGTTGGTCATGATGGTGAAAAAGTATAAGTTCTGGGTTTTGGAAAACAACAGGTAGGTTTAGGGGGACTTTTGGGGGTGGATCAATGGCTTTTGGGTTTTTCTTTAGTTTTTGGGTTTGATCCTGTTCTTGTTTGGGGTGTTTTTGACGTGTTTTTGGGTGTTTGGTTTTGTTGAGTTCTCGTTGGTTGTAAATGTAAATGGGATTGGATTGTGGGTTTTGGAGAAGATCAGGTGAGTTTCGGGTGGTTTTCATGGGAATTTCTAAGTTTTTGTTGTTTTTTTCTTCTGATGCATTTCTTGTTTGGGGTGTTTTTGACGTGTTTTTGGGTCTCCGTTGTGTTTTAGTTGGGTTCTTGTTGGTCACCATGGTGAAAAATTGTAAATCGTGGGTTTTGGAGAACATCGGGTAGGTTTAGGGGGACTTTTGGGGTGGATCTATGGCTTTTGGGTTTTTCTTTCGTTTTTGGGTTTGATCCTGTTCTTCTTTGGGTTGTTTTTGACATGTTATTTTGTCTCCGTTTGGTTTTGTTGAGTTCTCGTTTGTCGTAAAGTTTAATGGGAGTGGATTGTGGGTTTTAGAGAAGATCAGGTGAGTTTCGGGTGGTTTTCGTGGGAATTGCTTAGTTTTTGTTGTTTTTTCTTCTGATGCAGTTCTTGTTTCGGGTGTTTTTGACGTGTTTTGGGGTCTCCGTTGTGTTTTAGTTGGGTTCATGTTGGTCATCGTGTTGGAAAAGCGTAAATTGTGGGTTTTGGAGAACATCAGGTAAGCTTAGGGGGACTTTAGGTGTGGATCTATGGATTTTGGGGAATTTATTTCAGTTTGAGGAGTGATACTGTTCTTTTTGGTCCTATTTTGGACGTGTTTTGGGGTCTCCATTGGGATTTAGTTGGGTTCATGTTGGTCGTCATGGTGAAAAATTGTAAATTGTGGGTTTTGGAGAACATCGGGTGGGTTTAGGGGGACTTTTGGGGTGGATCTATGGCTTTTGGGGTTTTTCTTTCGTTTTTGGGTTTGATCCTGTTCTTGTTTGGGGTGTTTCTGACGTGTTTTTTTGGTCTCCGTTGGGTTTCGTTGGGTTCTCATTAGTCGTAAATATAAATGGGAGTGGATTGTGTGTTTTGGAGAAGATCAGGTGAGTTTCGGGTGGTTTTCGTGGGAATTGCTTAGTTTTTGTTGTTTTTTCTTCTGATGCAGTTCTTGTTTGGGGTGTTTTTGACGTGTTTTGGGGTCTCCGTTGTGTTTTAGTTGGGTTCATGTTGGTCATTGTGTTGGAAAAGTGTATATTTTGGTTTTTGGAGAACATCAGTTAGGTTTAGGGTGCTTTTGGGGTGGATCTATGGCTTTTTGGAATTTCTTTCAGTTTTGGGGGTGATCCTGTTCTTTTTGGGGCTCTTTTTGACGTGTTTTGGGGTCTCCGTTGGGTTTTAGTTGGGTTCTTGTTGGTCATCGTGTTGGAAAAGTGTAAATTATGGTTTTTGGAGAACATCAGGTAGGCTTAGGGGGACTTTAGGGGTGGATTCATGTTATATGGGGTTTTCTTTTTTTTTTGGGATGATCCTGTTCTTTTTGGGGCTCCTTTTGACGTGTTTTGGGGTCTCCGTTGGGTTTAATTGGGTTCATGTTTGTCAGCATGGTGAAAAAGTGTAAATTGTGGGTTTTGGAGAACATCGGGTAGGTTTAGGGGGATTTTTGGGGTGGATCTTTGGCTTTTGGGATTTTCTTTCATTTTGGGGTTTGATCCTGTTCTTGTCTGGGGTGTTTTTGACGTGTTTTGGGGTCTCCTTTGGGTTTCGTTTGGTTCTCGTTAGAAATAAATATAAATGGGATTGGATTGTGGGTTTTGGAGAAGATCAGGTGAGTTTCGGGTGGTTTTCGAAGGAATTTCATAGTTTTTTTTGTTTTTTCTTCTGATGCAGTTCTTGTTTGGGGTGTTTTTGATGTGTTTTGGGGTGTCCGTTGGGTTTTGTTGAGTTCTCGTTGTTCGTAATGGTAAATGTTAGTGGATTGTGGGTTTTGGAGAAGATCAGGTGAGTTTCGGGTGTTTTTCGTGGGAATTTCTTAGTTTTTGTATTTTTTTCCTTCTGATGCGGTTCTTGTTTGGGGTGTTTTTGACGTGTTTTGGGGTCTCCGTTGTATCTTATTTGGGTTCTTGTTGGTCATCCTGGTGAAAAAGAGTAAATTGTGGGTTTTGGAGAACATCGGGTAGGTTTAGGGGGACTTTTGGGGTGGAACTTTGGCTTTTAGTTTTTCTTTCATTTTTGGGTTTGATCCTGTTCTTGTTTGGGTTGTTTTTGACGTGTTTTGGGGTCTCCGTTTGGTTTTAGTTGGGTTCATGTTGGTCGTCATAGTGAAAAAGTGTAAATTGTGGGTTTTGGAGAACATCGGGTAGGTTTAGGGGGACTTTTGGGGTGTATCTATGGCTTTTGTTTTTTTTCTTTAATTTTTGGGGGTGATCTTGGTCTTGTTTGTGTTGTTTTTGCTGTGTTTTGTGGTCTCCGTTGGGTTTTAGTTGGGTTCATGTTCGTCGTTATGGTGAAAAAGTGTAAATTGTAGGTTTTGGAGAAGATCGGGTAGGTTTAGGGGGACTTTTGGGGTGGATCTATGGCTTTTGGGTTTTTCTTTAGTTTTTGGGTTTGATCCTGTTCTTGTTTGGGGTGTTTTTGACGTGTTTTTGGGTGTTTGGTTTTGTTGAGTTCTCGTTGGTTGTAAATGTAAATGGGATTGGATTGTGGGTTTTGGAGAAGATCAGGTGAGTTTCGGGTGGTTTTCATGGGAATTTCTAAGTTTTTGTTGTTTTTTTCTTCTGATGCATTTCTTGTTTGGGGTGTTTTTGATGTGTTTTTTGGTCTCCGTTGTGTTTTAGTTGGGTTCTTGTTGGTCACCATGGTGAAAAATTGTAAATTGTGGGTTTTGGAGAACATCGGGTAGGTTTAGGGGGACTTTTGGGGTGGATCTATGGCTTTTGGGTTTTTCTTTAGTTTTTGGGTTTGATCCTGTTCTTGTTTGAGGTGTTTTTGATGTGTTTTGGGTTCTCCGTTTGATTTAGTTGGGTTCTCGTTGGTCGTAAAGATAAATGGGAGTGGATTGTGGGTTGTGGAGAAGATCAGGTGAGTTTCGGGTGGTTTTCGAGGGAATTGCTTAGTTTTTGTTGTTTTTTCTTCTGATGCAGTTCTTGCTTGAGGTGTTTTTGACATGTTTTGGGGTCTCCGTTGTGTTTTATTTGGGTTCTTGTTGGTCATGATGGTGAAAAAGTATAAGTTCTGGGTTTTGGAAAACAACAGGTAGGTTTAGGGGGACTTTTGGGGGTGGATCAATGGCTTTTGGGTTTTTCTTTCGTTATTGGGTTTGATCCTTTTCTTGTTTGGGGTGTTTTTGATGTGTTTTGGGGTCTCCGTTGGGTTTTGTTGGGTTCTTTTTGGTCATAAATGTATTTGGGACTGGATTGTGGGTTTTGGAGAAGATCAGGTGAGTTTCGCGTGTTTTTCGTGGGAATTGCTTAGTTTTTTTTTTTTTTTTCTTATGATTCATTTCTTGTTTGGTGTGTTTTTGACGTGTTTTGGGTTCTCCGTTGGGTTTTAGTTGGGTTCTTGTTGGTCATCGTGTTGGAAAAGTGTAAATTATGGTTTTTGGAGAACATCGGGAAGGCTTAGGGGGACGTTAGTGGTGGATTCATGGTATTTGGGGTTTTCATCTGTTTTTTTGGGTTGATCCTGTTCTTTTTGGGGCTCTTTTTGACGTGTTTTGTGGTCTCCATTTGGCTTAATTGGGTACATGTTGGTCGTCATGATGAAAAAGTGTAAATTGTGGGTTTTGGAGAACATCGGGTAGGTTTAGGGGGACTTTTGGGGTGGATCTATGGCTTTTGGGTTTTTCTTTCGTTTTTGGGTTTGATCCTGTTCTTCTTTGGGTTGTTTTTGACATGTTATTTTGTCTCCGTTTGGTTTTGTTGAGTTCTCGTTTGTCGTAAAGTTTAATGGGAGTGGATTGTGGGTTTTAGAGAAGATCAGGTGAGTTTCGGGTGGTTTTCGTGGGAATTGCTTAGTTTTTGTTGTTTTTTCTTCTGATGCAGTTCTTGTTTCGGGTGTTTTTGACGTGTTTTGGGGTCTCCGTTGTGTTTTAGTTGGGTTCATGTTGGTCATCGTGTTGGAAAAGCGTAAATTGTGGGTTTTGGAGAACATCAGGTAAGCTTAGGGGGACTTTAGGTGTGGATCTATGGATTTTGGGGAATTTATTTCAGTTTGAGGGGTGATACTGTTCTTTTTGGTCCTATTTTGGACGTGTTTTGGGGTCTCCATTGGGATTTAGTTGGGTTCATGTTGGTCGTCATGGTGAAAAATTGTAAATTGTGGGTTTTGGAGAACATCGGGTGGGTTTAGGGGGACTTTTGGGGTGGATCTATGGCTTTTGGGGTTTTTCTTTCGTTTTTGGGTTTGATCCTGTTCTTGTTTGGGGTGTTTCTGACGTGTTTTTTTGGTCTCCGTTGGGTTTCGTTGGGTTCTCATTAGTCGTAAATATAAATGGGAGTGGATTGTGTGTTTTGGAGAAGATCAGGTGAGTTTCGGGTGGTTTTCGTGGGAATTGCTTAGTTTTTGTTGTTTTTTCTTCTGATGCAGTTCTTGTTTGGGGTGTTTTTGACGTGTTTTGGGGTCTCCGTTGTGTTTTAGTTGGGTTCATGTTGGTCATTGTGTTGGAAAAGTGTATATTTTGGTTTTTGGAGAACATCAGTTAGGTTTAGGGTGCTTTTGGGGTGGATCTATGGCTTTTTGGAATTTCTTTCAGTTTTGGGGGTGATCCTGTTCTTTTTGGGGCTCTTTTTGACGTGTTTTGGGGTCTCCGTTGGGTTTTAGTTGGGTTCTTGTTGGTCATCGTGTTGGAAAAGTGTAAATTATGGTTTTTGGAGAACATCAGGTAGGCTTAGGGGGACTTTAGGGGTGGATTCATGTTATATGGGGTTTTCTTTTTTTTTGGGGATGATCCTGTTCTTTTTGGGGCTCTTTTTGACGTGTTTTGGGGTCTCCGTTGGGTTTAATTGGGTTCATGTTTGTCAGCATGGTGAAAAAGTGTAAATTGTGGGTTTTGGAGAACATCGGGTAGGTTTAGGGGGATTTTTGGGGTGGATCTTTGGCTTTTGGGATTTTCTTTCATTTTGGGGTTTGATCCTGTTCTTGTCTGGGGTGTTTTTGACGTGTTTTGGGGTCTCCTTTGGGTTTCGTTTGGTTCTCGTTAGAAATAAATATAAATGGGATTGGATTGTGGGTTTTGGAGAAGATCAGGTGAGTTTCGGGTGGTTTTCGAAGGAATTTCATAGTTTTTTTTGTTTTTTCTTCTGATGCAGTTCTTGTTTGGGGTGTTTTTGATGTGTTTTGGGGTGTCCGTTGGGTTTTGTTGAGTTCTCGTTGTTCGTAATGGTAAATGTTAGTGGATTGTGGGTTTTGGAGAAGATCAGGTGAGTTTCGGGTGTTTTTCGTGGGAATTTCTTAGTTTTTGTATTTTTTTCCTTCTGATGCGGTTCTTGTTTGGGGTGTTTTTGACGTGTTTTGGGGTCTCCGTTGTATCTTAGTTGGGTTCTCGTTGGTCATCCTGGTGAAAAAGAGTAAATTGTGGGTTTTGGAGAACATCGGGTAGGTTTAGGGGGACTTTTGGGGTGGAACTTTGGCTTTTAGTTTTTCTTTCATTTTTGGGTTTGATCCTGTTCTTGTTTGGGTTGTTTTTGACGTGTTTTGGGGTCTCCGTTTGGTTTTAGTTGGGTTCATGTTGGTCGTCATAGTGAAAAAGTGTAAATTGTGGGTTTTGGAGAACATCGGGTAGGTTTAGGGGGACTTTTGGGGTGTATCTATGGCTTTTGTTTTTTTTCTTTAATTTTTGGGGGTGATCTTGGTCTTGTTTGTGTTGTTTTTGCTGTGTTTTGTGGTCTCCGTTGGGTTTTAGTTGGGTTCATGTTCGTCGTTATGGTGAAAAAGTGTAAATTGTAGGTTTTGGAGAAGATCGGGTAGGTTTAGGGGGACTTTTGGGGTGGATCTATGGCTTTTGGGTTTTTCTTTCGCTTTTGGGTTTGATCCTGTTCTTGTTTGGGGTGTTTTTGACGTGTTTTTGGGTGTTTGTTTGGTTTTGTTGAGTTCTCGTTGGTTGTAAATGTAAATGGGATTGGATTGTGGGTTTTGGAGAAGATCAGGTGAGTTTCGGGTGGTTTTCATGGGAATTTCTAAGTTTTTGTTGTTTTTTTCTTCTGATGCATTTCTTGTTTGGGGTGTTTTTGACGTGTTTTTGGGTCTCCGTTGTGTTTTAGTTGGGTTCTTGTTGGTCACCATGGTGAAAAATTGTAAATTGTGGGTTTTGGAGAACATCGGGTAGGTTTAGGGGGACTTTTGGGGTGGATCTATGGCTTTTGGGTTTTTCTTTAGTTTTTGGGTTTGATCCTGTTCTTGTTTGAGGTGTTTTTGACGTGTTTTGGGTTCTCCGTTTGATTTAGTTGGGTTCTCGTTGGTCGTAAAGATAAATGGGAGTGGATTGTGGGTTGTGGAGAAGATCAGGTGAGTTTCGGGTGGTTTTCGAGGGAATTGCTTAGTTTTTGTTGTTTTTTCTTCTGATGCAGTTCTTGCTTGAGGTGTTTTTGACATGTTTTGGGGTCTCCGTTGTGTTTTATTTGGGTTCTTGTTGGTCATGATGGTGAAAAAGTATAAGTTCTGGGTTTTGGAAAACAACAGGTAGGTTTAGGGGGACTTTTGGGGGTGGATCAATGGCTTTTGGGTTTTTCTTTCGTTATTGGGTTTGATCCTTTTCTTGTTTGGGGTGTTTTTGATGTGTTTTGGGGTCTCCGTTGGGTTTTGTTGGGTTCTTTTTGGTCATAAATGTAATTGGGACTGGATTGTGGGTTTTGGAGAAGATCAGGTGAGTTTCGCGTGTTTTTCGTGGGAATTGCTTAGTTTTTTTTTTTTTTTTCTTATGATTCATTTCTTGTTTGGTGTGTTTTTGACGTGTTTTGGGTTCTCCGTTGTGTTTTAGTTGGGTTCTTGTTGGTCATCGTGTTGGAAAAGTGTAAATTATGGTTTTTGGAGAACATCGGGAAGGCTTAGGGGGACGTTAGTGGTGGATTCATGGTATTTGGGGTTTTCATCTGTTTTTTTGGGTTGATCCTGTTCTTTTTGGGGCTCTTTTTGACGTGTTTTGTGGTCTCCATTTGGCTTAATTGGGTACATGTTGGTCGTCATGATGAAAAAGTGTAAATTGTGGGTTTGGGAGAACATCGGGTAGGTTTAGGGGGACTTTTGGGGTGGATCTATGGCTTTTGGGTTTTTCTTTCGTTTTTGGGTTTGATCCTGTTCTTCTTTGGGTTGTTTTTGACATGTTATTTTGTCTCCGTTTGGTTTTGTTGAGTTCTCGTTTGTCGTAAAGTTTAATGGGAGTGGATTGTGGGTTTTAGAGAAGATCAGGTGAGTTTCGGGTGGTTTTCGTGGGAATTGCTTAGTTTTTGTTGTTTTTTCTTCTGATGCAGTTCTTGTTTCGGGTGTTTTTGACGTGTTTTGGGGTCTCCGTTGTGTTTTAGTTGGGTTCATGTTGGTCATCGTGTTGGAAAAGCGTAAATTGTGGGTTTTGGAGAACATCAGGTAAGCTTAGGGGGACTTTAGGTGTGGATCTATGGATTTTGGGGAATTTATTTCAGTTTGAGGGGTGATACTGTTCTTTTTGGTCCTATTTTGGACGTGTTTTGGGGTCTCCATTGGGATTTAGTTGGGTTCATGTTGGTCGTCATGGTGAAAAATTGTAAATTGTGGGTTTTGGAGAACATCGGGTGGGTTTAGGGGGACTTTTGGGGTGGATCTATGGCTTTTGGGGTTTTTCTTTCGTTTTTGGGTTTGATCCTGTTCTTGTTTGGGGTGTTTCTGACGTGTTTTTTTGGTCTCCGTTGGGTTTCGTTGGGTTCTCATTAGTCGTAAATATAAATGGGAGTGGATTGTGTGTTTTGGAGAAGATCAGGTGAGTTTCGGGTGGTTTTCGTGGGAATTGCTTAGTTTTTGTTGTTTTTTCTTCTGATGCAGTTCTTGTTTGGGGTGTTTTTGACGTGTTTTGGGGTCTCCGTTGTGTTTTAGTTGGGTTCATGTTGGTCATTGTGTTGGAAAAGTGTATATTTTGGTTTTTGGAGAACATCAGTTAGGTTTAGGGTGCTTTTGGGGTGGATCTATGGCTTTTTGGAATTTCTTTCAGTTTTGGGGGTGATCCTGTTCTTTTTGGGGCTCTTTTTGACGTGTTTTGGGGTCTCCGTTGGGTTTTAGTTGGGTTCTTGTTGGTCATCGTGTTGGAAAAGTGTAAATTATGGTTTTTGGAGAACATCAGGTAGGCTTAGGGGGACTTTAGGGGTGGATTCATGTTATATGGGGTTTTCTTTTTTTTTTGGGATGATCCTGTTCTTTTTGGGGCTCTTTTTGACGTGTTTTGGGGTCTCCGTTGGGTTTAATTGGGTTCATGTTTGTCAGCATGGTGAAAAAGTGTAAATTGTGGGTTTTGGAGAACATCGGGTAGGTTTAGGGGGATTTTTGGGGTGGATCTTTGGCTTTTGGGATTTTCTTTCATTTTGGGGTTTGATCCTGTTCTTGTCTGGGGTGTTTTTGACGTGTTTTGGGGTCTCCTTTGGGTTTCGTTTGGTTCTCGTTAGAAATAAATATAAATGGGATTGGATTGTGGGTTTTGGAGAAGATCAGGTGAGTTTCGGGTGGTTTTCGAAGGAATTTCATAGTTTTTTTTGTTTTTTCTTCTGATGCAGTTCTTGTTTGGGGTGTTTTTGATGTGTTTTGGGGTGTCCGTTGGGTTTTGTTGAGTTCTCGTTGTTCGTAATGGTAAATGTTAGTGGATTGTGGGTTTTGGAGAAGATCAGGTGAGTTTCGGGTGTTTTTCGTGGGAATTTCTTAGTTTTTGTATTTTTTTCCTTCTGATGCGGTTCTTGTTTGGGGTGTTTTTGACGTGTTTTGGGGTCTCCGTTGTATCTTAGTTGGGTTCTCGTTGGTCATCCTGGTGAAAAAGAGTAAATTGTGGGTTTTGGAGAACATCGGGTAGGTTTAGGGGGACTTTTGGGGTGGAACTTTGGCTTTTAGTTTTTCTTTCATTTTTGGGTTTGATCCTGTTCTTGTTTGGGTTGTTTTTGACGTGTTTTGGGGTCTCCGTTTGGTTTTAGTTGGGTTCATGTTGGTCGTCATAGTGAAAAAGTGTAAATTGTGGGTTTTGGAGAACATCGGGTAGGTTTAGGTGGACTTTTGGGGTGTATCTATGGCTTTTGTTTTTTTTCTTTAATTTTTGGGGGTGATCTTGGTCTTGTTTGTGTTGTTTTTGCTGTGTTTTGTGGTCTCCGTTGGGTTTTAGTTGGGTTCATGTTCGTCGTTATGGTGAAAAAGTGTAAATTGTAGGTTTTGGAGAAGATCGGGTAGGTTTAGGGGGACTTTTGGGGTGGATCTATGGCTTTTGGGTTTTTCTTTAGTTTTTGGGTTTGATCCTGTTCTTGTTTGGGGTGTTTTTGACGTGTTTTTGGGTGTTTGGTTTTGTTGAGTTCTCGTTGGTTGTAAATGTAAATGGGATTGGATTGTGGGTTTTGGAGAAGATCAGGTGATTTTCGGGTGGTTTTCATGGGAATTTCTAAGTTTTTGTTGTTTTTTTCTTCTGATGCATTTCTTGTTTGGGGTGTTTTTGACGTGTTTTTGGGTCTCCGTTGTGTTTTAGTTGGGTTCTTGTTGGTCACCATGGTGAAAAATTGTAAATTGTGGGTTTTGGAGAACATCGGGTAGGTTTAGGGGGACTTTTGGGGTGGATCTATGGCTTTTGGGTTTTTCTTTAGTTTTTGGGTTTGATCCTGTTCTTGTTTGAGGTGTTTTTGACGTGTTTTGGGTTCTCCGTTTGATTTAGTTGGGTTCTCGTTGGTCGTAAAGATAAATGGGAGTGGATTGTGTGTTTTGGAGAAGATCAGGTGAGTTTCGGGTGGTTTTCGAGGGAATTGCTTAGTTTTTGTTGTTTTTTCTTCTGATGCAGTTCTTGCTTGAGATGTTTTTGACATGTTTTGGGGTCTCCGTTGTGTTTTATTTGGGTTCTTGTTGGTCATGATGGTGAAAAAGTATAAGTTCTGGGTTTTGGAAAACAACAGGTAGGTTTAGGGGGACTTTTGGGGGTGGATCAATGGCTTTTGGGTTTTTCTTTCGTTATTGGGTTTGATCCTTTTCTTGTTTGGGGTGTTTTTGATGTGTTTTGGGGTCTCCGTTGGGTTTTGTTGGGTTCTTTTTGGTCATAAATGTAATTGGGACTGGATTGTGGGTTTTGGAGAAGATCAGGTGAGTTTCGCGTGTTTTTCGTGGGAATTGCTTAGTTTTTTTTTTTTTTTTTCTTATGATTCATTTCTTGTTTGGTGTGTTTTTGACGTGTTTTGGGTTCTCCGTTGTGTTTTAGTTGGGTTCTTGTTGGTCATCGTGTTGGAAAAGTGTAAATTATGGTTTTTGGAGAACATCGGGAAGGCTTAGGGGGACGTTAGTGGTGGATTCATGGTATTTGGGGTTTTCATCTGTTTTTTTGGGTTGATCCTGTTCTTTTTGGGGCTCTTTTTGACGTGTTTTGTGGTCTCCATTTGGCTTAATTGGGTACATGTTGGTCGTCATGATGAAAAAGTGTAAATTGTGGGTTTGGGAGAACATCGGGTAGGTTTAGGGGGACTTTTGGGGTGGATCTATGGCTTTTGGGTTTTTCTTTCGTTTTTGGGTTTGATCCTGTTCTTCTTTGGGTTGTTTTTGACATGTTATTTTGTCTCCGTTTGGTTTTGTTGAGTTCTCGTTTGTCGTAAAGTTTAATGGGAGTGGATTGTGGGTTTTAGAGAAGATCAGGTGAGTTTCGGGTGGTTTTCGTGGGAATTGCTTAGTTTTTGTTGTTTTTTCTTCTGATGCAGTTCTTGTTTCGGGTGTTTTTGACGTGTTTTGGGGTCTCCGTTGTGTTTTAGTTGGGTTCATGTTGGTCATCGTGTTGGAAAAGCGTAAATTGTGGGTTTTGGAGAACATCAGGTAAGCTTAGGGGGACTTTAGGTGTGGATCTATGGATTTTGGGGAATTTATTTCAGTTTGAGGGGTGATACTGTTCTTTTTGGTCCTATTTTGGACGTGTTTTGGGGTCTCCATTGGGATTTAGTTGGGTTCATGTTGGTCGTCATGGTGAAAAATTGTGGGTTTTGGAGAACATCGGGTGGGTTTAGGGGGACTTTTGGGGTGGATCTATGGCTTTTGGGGTTTTTCTTTCGTTTTTGGGTTTGATCCTGTTCTTGTTTGGGGTGTTTCTGACGTGTTTTTTTGGTCTCCGTTGGGTTTCGTTGGGTTCTCATTAGTCGTAAATATAAATGGGAGTGGATTGTGTGTTTTGGAGAAGATCAGGTGAGTTTCGGGTGGTTTTCGCGGGAATTGCTTAGTTTTTGTTGTTTTTTCTTCTGATGCAGTTCTTGTTTGGGGTGTTTTTGACGTGTTTTGGGGTCTCCGTTTTGTTTTAGTTGGGTTCATGTTGGTCATTGTGTTGGAAAAGTGTATATTTTGGTTTTTGGAGAACATCAGTTAGGTTTAGGGTGTTTTGGGGTGGATCTATGGCTTTTTGGAATTTCTTTCAGTTTTGGGGGTGATCCTGTTCTTTTTGGGGCTCTTTTTGACGTGTTTTGGGGTCTCCGTTGGGTTTTATTTGGGTTCTTGTTGGTCATCGTGTTGGAAAAGTGTAAATTATGGTTTTTGGAGAACATCAGGTAGGCTTAGGGGGACTTTAGGGGTGGATTCATGTTATATGGGGTTTTCTTTTTTTTTGGGATGATCCTGTTCTTTTTGGGGCTCTTTTTGACGTGTTTTGGGGTCTCCGTTGGGTTTAATTGGGTTCATGTTTGTCAGCATGGTGAAAAAGTGTAAATTGTGGGTTTTGGAGAACATCGGGTAGGTTTAGGGGGATTTTTGGGGTGGATCTTTGGCTTTTGGGATTTTCTTTCATTTTGGGGTTTGATCCTGTTCTTGTCTGGGGTGTTTTTGACGTGTTTTGGGGTCTCCTTTGGGTTTCGTTTGGTTCTCGTTAGAAATAAATATAAATGGGATTGGATTGTGGGTTTTGGAGAAGATCAGGTGAGTTTCGGGTGGTTTTCGAAGGAATTTCATAGTTTTTTTTGTTTTTTCTTCTGATGCAGTTCTTGTTTGGGGTGTTTTTGACGTGTTTTGGGGTGTCCGTTGGGTTTTGTTGAGTTCTCGTTGTTCGTAATGGTAAATGTTAGTGGATTGTGGGTTTTGGAGAAGATCAGGTGAGTTTCGGGTGTTTTTCGTGGGAATTTCTTAGTTTTTGTATTTTTTTCCTTCTGATGCGGTTCTTGTTTGGGGTGTTTTTGACGTGTTTTGGGGTCTCCGTTGTATCTTATTTGGGTTCTCGTTGGTCATCCTGGTGAAAAAGAGTAAATTGTGGGTTTTGGAGAACATCGGGTAGGTTTAGGGGGACTTTTGGGGTGGAACTTTGGCTTTTAGTTTTTCTTTCATTTTTGGGTTTGATCCTGTTCTTGTTTGGGTTGTTTTTGACGTGTTTTGGGGTCTCCGTTTGGTTTTAGTTGGGTTCATGTTGGTCGTCATAGTGAAAAAGTGTAAATTGTGGGTTTTGGAGAACATCGGGTAGGTTTAGGGGGACTTTTGGGGTGTATCTATGGCTTTTGTTTTTTTTTCTTTAATTTTTGGGGGTGATCTTGGTCTTGTTTGTGTTGTTTTTGCTGTGTTTTGTGGTCTCCGTTGGGTTTTAGTTGGGTTCATGTTCGTCGTTATGGTGAAAAAGTGTAAATTGTAGGTTTTGGAGAAGATCGGGTAGGTTTAGGGGGACTTTTGGGGTGGATCTATGGCTTTTAGAGTTTTTCTTTCGTTTTTGGGTTTGATCCTGTTCTTGTTTGGGGTGTTTTTGACGTGTTTTTGGGTGTTTGTTTGGTTTTGTTGAGTTCTCGTTGGTTGTAAATGTAAATGGGATTGGATTGTGGGTTTTGGAGAAGATCAGGTGATTTTCGGGTGGTTTTCATGGGAATTTCTAAGTTTTTGTTGTTTTTTTCTTCTGATGCATTTCTTGTTTGGGGTGTTTTTGACGTGTTTTTGGGTCTCCGTTGTGTTTTAGTTGGGTTCTTGTTGGTCACCATGGAGAAAAATTGTAAATTGTGGGTTTTGGAGAACATCGGGTAGGTTTAGGGGGACTTTTGGGGTGGATCTATGGCTTTTGGGTTTTTCTTTAGTTTTTGGGTTTGATCCTGTTCTTGTTTGAGGTGTTTTTGACGTGTTTTGGGTTCTCCGTTTGATTTAGTTGGGTTCTCGTTGGTCGTAAAGATAAATGGGAGTGGATTGTGGGTTGTGGAGAAGATCAGGTGAGTTTCGGGTGGTTTTCGAGGGAATTGCTTAGTTTTTGTTGTTTTTTCTTCTGATGCAGTTCTTGCTTGAGGTGTTTTTGACATGTTTTGGGGTCTCCGTTGTGTTTTATTTGGGTTCTTGTTGGTCATGATGGTGAAAAAGTATAAGTTCTGGGTTTTGGAAAACAACAGGTAGGTTTAGGGGGACTTTTGGGGGTGGATCAATGGCTTTTGGGTTTTTCTTTCGTTATTGGGTTTGATCCTGTTCTTGTTTGGGGTGTTTTTGATGTGTTTTGGGGTCTCCGTTGGGTTTTGTTGGGTTCTTTTTGGTCATAAATGTAATTGGGACTGGATTGTGGGTTTTGGAGAAGATCAGGTGAGTTTCGCGTGTTTTTCGTGGGAATTGCTTAGTTTTTTTTTTTTTTTTCTTATGATTCAATTCTTGTTTGGTGTGTTTTTGACGTGTTTTGGGTTCTCCGTTGTGTTTTAGTTGGGTTCTTGTTGGTCATCGTGTTGGAAAAGTGTAAATTATGGTTTTTGGAGAACATCGGGAAGGCTTAGGGGGACGTTAGTGGTGGATTCATGGTATTTGGGGTTTTCATCTGTTTTTTTGGGTTGATCCTGTTCTTTTTGGGGCTCTTTTTGACGTGTTTTGTGGTCTCCATTTGGCTTAATTGGGTACATGTTGGTCGTCATGATGAAAAAGTGTAAATTGTGGGTTTGGGAGAACATCGGGTAGGTTTAGGGGGACTTTTGGGGTGGATCTATGGCTTTTGGGTTTTTCTTTCGTTTTTGGGTTTGATCCTGTTCTTCTTTGGGTTGTTTTTGACATGTTATTTTGTCTCCGTTTGGTTTTAGTTGGGTTCATGTTGGTCGTCATAGTGAAAAAGTGTAAATTGTGGGTTTTGGAGAACATCGGGTAAGTTTAGGGGGACTTTTGGGGTGTATCTATGGCTTTTGAGGTTTTCTTTCGTTTTGGGGTTTGATCCTGTTCTTGTTTGGGGTGTTTTTTATGTGTTTTGGTGTCTCCATTGGGTTTCGTTAGGTTCTCGTTGGTCGTAAAGGTAAAGGGGAGTGGATTGTGGGTTTTAGAGAAGATCAGGTGAGTTTCGGGTGTTTTTCATGGGAATTTCTTAGTTTTTGTTGTGTTTTCTTCTGATGCAGTTCTTGTTTGGCGTGTTTTTGACGTGTTTTGGGGTCTCCGTTGTGTTTTAGTTGGGTTCATGTTGGTCATTGTGTTGGAAAAGTGTAAATTGTGGGTTTTGGAGAACATCAGGTAAGCTTAGGGGAACTTTAGGTGTGGATCTATGGATTTTGGGGAATTTCTTTCAGTTTGGGGGGTGATCCTGTTCTTTTTGGTCCTATTTTTGACGTGTTTTGGGGTCTCCGTTGGGTTTTAGTTGGGTTCAAGTTGGTCGTCATGGTGAGAATTTTATATTGTGGGTTTTGGAGAACATCGGGTAGGTTTAGGGGGACTTTTGGGGTGGATCTTTGACTTTTGGGTTTCTCTTTCATTTTTGGGGGTGATCCTCTTCTTGTTTGGGGTGTTTTTAACGTGTTTTGGGGTCTCCATTGGGTTTTGTTGGGTTTTCCGTGGTCATCGTGTTGGAAAAGTGTAAATTATGGTTTTTGGAGAACATCGGGAAGGCTTAGGGGGACGTTAGTGGTGGATTCATGGTATTTGCGTTTTCATCTGTTTTTTTGGGTTGATCCTGTTCTTTTTGGGACTCTTTTTAACGTGTTTTGTGGTCTCCATTTGGCTTAATTGGGTACATGTTGGTCGTCATGATGAAAAAGTGTAAATTGTGGGTTTGGGAGAACATCGGGTAGGTTTAGGGGGACTTTTGGGGTGGATCTATGGCTTTTGGGTTTTTCTTTCGTTTTTGGGTTTGATCCTGTTCTTCTTTGGGTTGTTTTTGACATGTTATTTTGTCTCCGTTTGGTTTTGTTGAGTTCTCGTTTGTCGTAAAGTTTAATGGGAGTGGATTGTGGGTTTTAGAGAAGATCAGGTGAGTTTCGGGTGGTTTTCGTGGGAATTGCTTAGTTTTTGTTGTTTTTTCTTCTGATGCAGTTCTTGTTTGGGGTGTTTTTGACGTGTCTTTGGGTCTCCGTTGTGTTTTAGTTGGGTTCATGTTGGTCATCGTGTTGGAAAAGCGTAAATTGTGGGTTTTGGAGAACATCTGGTAGGCTTAGGGGCACTTTAGGGGTGGATCTATGGATTTTGGGGAATTTCTTTCAGTTTTGGGGGTGATACTGTTCTTTTTGGTCCTATTTTGGACGTGTTTTGGGGTCTCCATTGGGATTTAGTTGGGTTCATGTTGGTCGTCATGGTGAAAAATTGTGGGTTTTGGAGAACATCGGGTGGGTTTAGGGGGACTTTTGGGGTGGATCTATGGCTTTTGGGGTTTTTCTTTCGTTTTTGGGTTTGATCCTGTTCTTCTTTGGGTTGTTTTTGACATGTTATTTTGTCTCCGTTTGGTTTTAGTTGGGTTCATGTTGGTCGTCATAGTGAAAAAGTGTAAATTGTGGGTTTTGGAGAACATCGGGTAAGTTTAGGGGGACTTTTGGGGTGTATCTATGGCTTTTGGGTTTTTCTTTCGTTTTTGGGTTTGATCCTGTTCTTCTTTGGGTTGTTTTTGACATGTTATTTTGTCTCCGTTTGGTTTTAGTTGGGTTCATGTTGGTCGTCATAGTGAAAAAGTGTAAATTGTGGGTTTTGGAGAACATCGGGTGGGTTTAGGGGGACTTTTGGGGTGGATCTATGGCTTTTGGGTTTTTCTTTCGTTTTTGGGTTTGATCCTGTTCTTCTTTGGGTTGTTTTTGACATGTTATTTTGTCTCCGTTTGGTTTTAGTTGGGTTCATGTTGGTCGTCATAGTGAAAAAGTGTAAATTGTGGGTTTTGGAGAACATCGGGTAAGTTTAGGGGGACTTTTGGGGTGTATCTATGGCTTTTGAGGTTTTCTTTCGTTTTGGGGTTTGATCCTGTTCTTGTTTGGGGTGTTTTTTATGTGTTTTGGTGTCTCCATTGGGTTTCGTTAGGTTCTCGTTGGTCGTAAAGGTAAAGGGGAGTGGATTGTGGGTTTTAGAGAAGATCAGGTGAGTTTCGGGTGTTTTTCATGGGAATTTCTTAGTTTTTGTTTTGTTTTCTTCTGATGCAGTTCTTGTTTGGCGTGTTTTTGACGTGTTTTGGGGTCTCCGTTGTGTTTTAGTTGGGTTCATGTTGGTCATTGTGTTGGAAAAGTGTAAATTGTGGGTTTTGGAGAACATCAGGTAAGCTTAGGGGAACTTTAGGTGTGGATCTATGGATTTTGGGGAATTTCTTTCAGTTTGGGGGGTGATCCTGTTCTTTTTGGTCCTATTTTTGACGTGTTTTGGGGTCTCCGTTGGGTTTTAGTTGGGTTCAAGTTGGTCGTCATGGTGAGAATTTTATATTGTGGGTTTTGGAGAACATCGGGTAGGTTTAGGGGGACTTTTGGGGTGGATCTTTGACTTTTGGGTTTCTCTTTCATTTTTGGGGGTGATCCTCTTCTTGTTTGGGGTGTTTTTAACGTGTTTTGGGGTCTCCATTGGGTTTTGTTGGGTTTTCCGTGGTCATCGTGTTGGAAAAGTGTAAATTATGGTTTTTGGAGAACATCGGGAAGGCTTAGGGGGACGTTAGTGGTGGATTCATGGTATTTGGGGTTTTCATCTGTTTTTTTGGGTTGATCCTGTTCTTTTTGGGACTCTTTTTAACGTGTTTTGTGGTCTCCATTTGGCTTAATTGGGTACATGTTGGTCGTCATGATGAAAAAGTGTAAATTGTGGGTTTGGGAGAACATCGGGTAGGTTTAGGGGGACTTTTGGGGTGGATCTATGGCTTTTGGGTTTTTCTTTCGTTTTTGGGTTTGATCCTGTTCTTCTTTGGGTTGTTTTTGACATGTTATTTTGTCTCCGTTTGGTTTTGTTGAGTTCTCGTTTGTCGTAAAGTTTAATGGGAGTGGATTGTGGGTTTTAGAGAAGATCAGGTGAGTTTCGGGTGGTTTTCGTGGGAATTGCTTAGTTTTTGTTGTTTTTTCTTCTGATGCAGTTCTTGTTTGGGGTGTTTTTGACGTGTCTTTGGGTCTCCGTTGTGTTTTAGTTGGGTTCATGTTGGTCATCGTGTTGGAAAAGCGTAAATTGTGGGTTTTGGAGAACATCTGGTAGGCTTAGGGGCACTTTAGGGGTGGATCTATGGATTTTGGGGAATTTCTTTCAGTTTTGGGGGTGATACTGTTCTTTTTGGTCCTATTTTGGACGTGTTTTGGGGTCTCCATTGGGATTTAGTTGGGTTCATGTTGGTCGTCATGGTGAAAAATTGTGGGTTTTGGAGAACATCGGGTGGGTTTAGGGGGACTTTTGGGGTGGATCTATGGCTTTTGGGGTTTTTCTTTCGTTTTTGGGTTTGATCCTGTTCTTCTTTGGGTTGTTTTTGACATGTTATTTTGTCTCCGTTTGGTTTTAGTTGGGTTCATGTTGGTCGTCATAGTGAAAAAGTGTAAATTGTGGGTTTTGGAGAACATCGGGTAAGTTTAGGGGGACTTTTGGGGTGTATCTATGGCTTTTGGGTTTTTCTTTCGTTTTTGGGTTTGATCCTGTTCTTCTTTGGGTTGTTTTTGACATGTTATTTTGTCTCCGTTTGGTTTTAGTTGGGTTCATGTTGGTCGTCATAGTGAAAAAGTGTAAATTGTGGGTTTTGGAGAACATCGGGTGGGTTTAGGGGGACTTTTGGGGTGGATCTATGGCTTTTGGGTTTTTCTTTCGTTTTTGGGTTTGATCCTGTTCTTCTTTGGGTTGTTTTTGACATGTTATTTTGTCTCCGTTTGGTTTTAGTTGGGTTCATGTTGGTCGTCATAGTGAAAAAGTGTAAATTGTGGGTTTTGGAGAACATCGGGTAAGTTTAGGGGGACTTTTGGGGTGTATCTATGGCTTTTGAGGTTTTCTTTCGTTTTGGGGTTTGATCCTGTTCTTGTTTGGGGTGTTTTTTATGTGTTTTGGTGTCTCCATTGGGTTTCGTTAGGTTCTCGTTGGTCGTAAAGGTAAAGGGGAGTGGATTGTGGGTTTTAGAGAAGATCAGGTGAGTTTCGGGTGTTTTTCATGGGAATTTCTTAGTTTTTGTTGTGTTTTCTTCTGATGCAGTTCTTGTTTGGCGTGTTTTTGACGTGTTTTGGGGTCTCCGTTGTGTTTTAGTTGGGTTCATGTTGGTCATTGTGTTGGAAAAGTGTAAATTGTGGGTTTTGGAGAACATCAGGTAAGCTTAGGGGAACTTTAGGTGTGGATCTATGGATTTTGGGGAATTTCTTTCAGTTTGGGGGGTGATCCTGTTCTTTTTGGTCCTATTTTTTACGTGTTTTGGGGTCTCCGTTGGGTTTTAGTTGGGTTCAAGTTGGTCGTCATGGTGAGAATTTTATATTGTGGGTTTTGGAGAACATCGGGTAGGTTTAGGGGGACTTTTGGGGTGGATCTTTGACTTTTGGGTTTCTCTTTCATTTTTGGGGGTGATCCTCTTCTTGTTTGGGGTGTTTTTAACGTGTTTTGGGGTCTCCATTGGGTTTTGTTGGGTTTTCCGTGGTCATCGTGTTGGAAAAGTGTAAATTATGGTTTTTGGAGAACATCGGGAAGGCTTAGGGGGACGTTAGTGGTGGATTCATGGTATTTGGGGTTTTCATCTGTTTTTTTGGGTTGATCCTGTTCTTTTTGGGACTCTTTTTAACGTGTTTTGTGGTCTCCATTTGGCTTAATTGGGTACATGTTGGTCGTCATGATGAAAAAGTGTAAATTGTGGGTTTGGGAGAACATCGGGTAGGTTTAGGGGGACTTTTGGGGTGGATCTATGGCTTTTGGGTTTTTCTTTCGTTTTTGGGTTTGATCCTGTTCTTCTTTGGGTTGTTTTTGACATGTTATTTTGTCTCCGTTTGGTTTTGTTGAGTTCTCGTTTGTCGTAAAGTTTAATGGGAGTGGATTGTGGGTTTTAGAGAAGATCAGGTGAGTTTCGGGTGGTTTTCGTGGGAATTGCTTAGTTTTTGTTGTTTTTTCTTCTGATGCAGTTCTTGTTTGGGGTGTTTTTGACGTGTCTTTGGGTCTCCGTTGTGTTTTAGTTGGGTTCATGTTGGTCATCGTGTTGGAAAAGTGTAAATTGTGGGTTTTGGAGAACATCTGGTAGGCTTAGGGGCACTTTAGGGGTGGATCTATGGATTTTGGGGAATTTCTTTCAGTTTTGGGGGTGATACTGTTCTTTTTGGTCCTATTTTGGACGTGTTTTGGGGTCTCCATTGGGATTTAGTTGGGTTCATGTTGGTCGTCATGGTGAAAAATTGTGGGTTTTGGAGAACATCGGGTGGGTTTAGGGGGACTTTTGGGGTGGATCTATGGCTTTGGGGGTTTTTCTTTCGTTTTTGGGTTTGATCCTGTTCTTGTTTGGCGTGTTTTTGACGTGTTTTGGGTTCTCCGTTTGGTTTCGTTGGGTTCTCGTTAGTCGTAAATATAAATGGGAGTGGATTGTGTGTTTTGGAGAAGATCAGGTGAGTTTCGGGTGGTTTTCGCGGGAATTGCTTAGTTTTTGTTGTTTTTTCTTCTGATGCAGTTCTTTTTTGCGGTGTTTTTGACGTGTTTTGGGGTCTCCGTTGTGTTTTAGTTGGGTTCATGTTGGTCATTGTGTTGGAAAAGTGTATATTTTGGTTTTTGGAGAAAATCAGTTAGGTTTAGGGTGCTTTTGGGGTGGATCTATGGTTTTTGGGGAATTTCTTTCAGTTTTGGGGGTGATCCTGTTCTTTTTAGGGCTATATTTACATGTTTTGGGGTCTCCGTTTTTTTTTAGTTGGGTTCATGTTGGTTGTCATTGTGAGAAAAGGTAAATTGTGGGTTTTGGAGAACATCAGGTAGGTTTAGGGGGACTTTTGGGGTGGATCTATGGCTTTTTGGAATTTCTTTCAGTTTTGGGGGTGATACTGTTCTTTTTGGTCCTATTTTGGACGTGTTTTGGGGTCTCCATTGGGATTTAGTTGGGTTCATGTTGGTCGTCATGGTGAAAAATTGTGGGTTTTGGAGAACATCGGGTGGGTTTAGGGGGACTTTTGGGGTGGATCTATGGCTTTTGGGGTTTTTCTTTCGTTTTTGGGTTTGATCCTGTTCTTCTTTGGCGTGTTTTTGACGTGTTTTGGGTTCTCCGTTTGGTTTCGTTGGGTTCTCGTTAGTCGTAAATATAAATGGGAGTGGATTGTGTGTTTTGGAGAAGATCAGGTGAGTTTCGGGTGGTTTTCACGGGAATTGCTTAGTTTTTGTTGTTTTTTCTTCTGATGCAGTTCTTTTTTGCGGTGTTTTTGACGTGTTTTGGGGTCTCCGTTGTGTTTTAGTTGGGTTCATGTTGGTCATTGTGTTGGAAAAGTGTATATTTTGGTTTTTGGAGAAAATCAGTTAGGTTTAGGGTGCTTTTGGGGTGGATCTATGGTTTTTGGGGAATTTCTTTCAGTTTTGGGGGTGATCCTGTTCTTTTTAGGGCTATATTTACATGTTTTGGGGTCTCCGTTTTTTTTTAGTTGGGTTCATGTTGGTTGTCATTGTGAGAAAAGGTAAATTGTGGGTTTTGGAGAACATCAGGTAGGTTTAGGGGGACTTTTGGGGTGGATCTATGGCTTTTTGGAATTTCTTTCAGTTTTGGGGGTGATCCTGTTCTTTTTGGGGCTCTTTTTGACGTGTTTTGGGGTCTCCGTTGGGTTTTAGTTGGGTTCTTGTTGGTCATCGTGTTGGAAAAGTGTAAATTATGGTTTTTGGAGAACATCAGGTAGGCTTAGGGGGACTTTAGGGGTGGATTCATGTTATATGGGGTTTTCTTTTTTTTTGGGATGATCCTGTTCTTTTTGGGGCTCTTTTTGACGTGTTTTGGGGTCTCCGTTGGGTTTAATTGGGTTCATGTTTGTCAGCATGGTGAAAAAGTGTAAATTGTGGGTTTTGGAGAACATCGGGTAGGTTTAGGGGGATTTTTGGGGTGGATCTTTGGCTTTTGGGATTTTCTTTCATTTTGGGGTTTGATCCTGTTCTTGTCTGGGGTGTTTTTGACGTGTTTTGGGGTCTCCTTTGGGTTTCGTTTGGTTCTCGTTAGAAATAAATATAAATGGGATTGGATTGTGGGTTTTGGAGAAGATCAGGTGAGTTTCGGGTGGTTTTCGAAGGAATTTCATAGGTTTTTTTGTTTTTTCTTCTGATGCAGTTCTTGTTTGGGGTGTTTTTGACGTGTTTTGGGGTGTCCGTTGGGTTTTGTTGAGTTCTCGTTGTTCGTAATGGTAAATGTTAGTGGATTGTGGGTTTTGGAGAAGATCAGCTGAGTTTCGGGTGTTTTTCGTGGGAATTTCTTAGTTTTTGTATTTTTTTCCTTCTGATGCGGTTCTTGTTTGGGGTGTTTTTGACGTGTTTTGGGGTCTCCGTTGTATCTTATTTGGGTTCTCGTTGGTCATCCTGGTGAAAAAGTGTAAATTGTGGGTTTTGGAGAACATCGGGTAGGTTTAGGGGGACTTTTGGGGTGGAACTTTGGCTTTTAGTTTTTCTTTCATTTTTGGGTTTGATCCTGTTCTTGTTTGGGTTGTTTTTGACGTGTTTTGGGGTCTCCGTTTGGTTTTAGTTGGGTTCATGTTGGTCGTCATAGTGAAAAAGTGTAAATTGTGGGTTTTGGAGAACATCGGGTAGGTTTAGGGGGACTTTTGGGGTGTATCTATGGCTTTTGTTTTTTTTCTTTAATTTTTGGGGGTGATCTTGGTCTTGTTTGTGTTGTTTTTGCTGTGTTTTGTGGTCTCCATTGGGTTTTAGTTGGGTTCATGTTCGTCGTTATGGTGAAAAAGTGTAAATTGTAGGTTTTGGAGAAGATCGGGTAGGTTTAGGGGGACTTTTGGGGTGGATCTATGGCTTTTAGAGTTTTTCTTTCGTTTTTGGGTTTGATCCTGTTCTTTTTTGGGGTGTTTTTGACGTGTTTTTGGGTGTTTGTTTGGTTTTGTTGAGTTCTCGTTGGTTGTAAATTTAAATGGGATTGGATTGTGGGTTTTGGAGAAGATCAGGTGAGTTTCGGGTGGTTTTCATGGGAATTTCTAAGTTTTTGTTGTTTTTTTCTTCTGATGCATTTCTTGTTTGGGGTGTTTTTGACGTGTTTTTGGGTCTCCGTTGTGTTTTAGTTGGGTTCTTGTTGGTCACCATGGAGAAAAATTGTAAATTGTGGGTTTTGGAGAACATCGGGTAGGTTTAGGGGGACTTTTGGGGTGGATCTATGGCTTTTGGGTTTTTCTTTAGTTTTTGGGTTTGATCCTGTTCTTGTTTGAGGTGTTTTTGACGTGTTTTGGGTTCTCCGTTTGATTTAGTTGGGTTCTCGTTGGTCGTAAAGATAAATGGGAGTGGATTGTGGGTTGTGGAGAAGATCAGGTGAGTTTCGGGTGGTTTTCGAGGGAATTGCTTAGTTTTTGTTGTTTTTTCTTCTGATGCAGTTCTTGCTTGAGGTGTTTTTGACATGTTTTGGGGTCTCCGTTGTGTTTTATTTGGGTTCTTGTTGGTCATGATGGTGAAAAAGTATAAGTTCTGGGTTTTGGAAAACAACAGGTAGGTTTAGGGGGACTTTTGGGGGTGGATCAATGGCTTTTGGGTTTTTCTTTCGTTATTGGGTTTGATCCTGTTCTTGTTTGGGGTGTTTTTGATGTGTTTTGGGGTCTCCGTTGGGTTTTGTTGGGTTCTTTTTGGTCATAAATGTAATTGGGACTGGATTGTGGGTTTTGGAGAAGATCAGGTGAGTTTCGCGTGTTTTTCGTGGGAATTGCTTAGTTTCTGTTGTTTTTTTTCTTATGATTCATTTCTTGTTTGGTGTGTTTTTGACGTGTTTTGGGTTCTCCGTTGTGTTTTAGTTGGGTTCTTGTTGGTCATCGTGTTGGAAAAGTGTAAATTATGGTTTTTGGAGAACATCGGGAAGGCTTAGGGGGACGTTAGTGGTGGATTCATGGTATTTGGGGTTTTCATCTGTTTTTTTGGGTTGATCCTGTTCTTTTTGGGGCTCTTTTTGACGTGTTTTGTGGTCTCCATTTGGCTTAATTGGGTACATGTTGGTCGTCATGATGAAAAAGTGTAAATTGTGGGTTTGGGAGAACATCGGGTAGGTTTAGGGGGACTTTTGGGGTGGATCTATGGCTTTTGGGTTTTTCTTTCGTTTTTGGGTTTGATCCTGTTCTTCTTTGGGTTGTTTTTGACATGTTATTTTGTCTCCGTTTGGTTTTAGTTGGGTTCATGTTGGTCGTCATAGTGAAAAAGTGTAAATTGTGGGTTTTGGAGAACATCGGGTAAGTTTAGGGGGACTTTTGGGGTGTATCTATGGCTTTTGAGGTTTTCTTTCGTTTTGGGGTTTGATCCTGTTCTTGTTTGGGGTGTTTTTTATGTGTTTTGGTGTCTCCATTGGGTTTCGTTAGGTTCTCGTTGGTCGTAAAGGTAAAGGGGAGTGGATTGTGGGTTTTAGAGAAGATCAGGTGAGTTTCGGGTGTTTTTCATGGGAATTTCTTAGTTTTTGTTGTGTTTTCTTCTGATGCAGTTCTTGTTTGGCGTGTTTTTGACGTGTTTTGGGGTCTCCGTTGTGTTTTAGTTGGGTTCATGTTGGTCATTGTGTTGGAAAAGTGTAAATTGTGGGTTTTGGAGAACATCAGGTAAGCTTAGGGGAACTTTAGGTGTGGATCTATGGATTTTGGGGAATTTCTTTCAGTTTGGGGGGTGATCCTGTTCTTTTTGGTCCTATTTTTGACGTGTTTTGGGGTCTCCGTTGGGTTTTAGTTGGGTTCAAGTTGGTCGTCATGGTGAGAATTTTATATTGTGGGTTTTGGAGAACATCGGGTAGGTTTAGGGGGACTTTTGGGGTGGATCTTTGACTTTTGGGTTTCTCTTTCATTTTTGGGGGTGATCCTCTTCTTGTTTGGGGTGTTTTTAACGTGTTTTGGGGTCTCCATTGGGTTTTGTTGGGTTTTCCGTGGTCATCGTGTTGGAAAAGTGTAAATTATGGTTTTTGGAGAACATCGGGAAGGCTTAGGGGGACGTTAGTGGTGGATTCATGGTATTTGGGGTTTTCATCTGTTTTTTTGGGTTGATCCTGTTCTTTTTGGGACTCTTTTTAACGTGTTTTGTGGTCTCCATTTGGCTTAATTGGGTACATGTTGGTCGTCATGATGAAAAAGTGTAAATTGTGGGTTTGGGAGAACATCGGGTAGGTTTAGGGGGACTTTTGGGGTGGATCTATGGCTTTTGGGTTTTTCTTTCGTTTTTGGGTTTGATCCTGTTCTTCTTTGGGTTGTTTTTGACATGTTATTTTGTCTCCGTTTGGTTTTGTTGAGTTCTCGTTTGTCGTAAAGTTTAATGGGAGTGGATTGTGGGTTTTAGAGAAGATCAGGTGAGTTTCGGGTGGTTTTCGTGGGAATTGCTTAGTTTTTGTTGTTTTTTCTTCTGATGCAGTTCTTGTTTGGGGTGTTTTTGACGTGTCTTTGGGTCTCCGTTGTGTTTTAGTTGGGTTCATGTTGGTCATCGTGTTGGAAAAGTGTAAATTGTGGGTTTTGGAGAACATCTGGTAGGCTTAGGGGCACTTTAGGGGTGGATCTATGGATTTTGGGGAATTTCTTTCAGTTTTGGGGGTGATACTGTTCTTTTTGGTCCTATTTTGGACGTGTTTTGGGGTCTCCATTGGGATTTAGTTGGGTTCATGTTGGTCGTCATGGTGAAAAATTGTGGGTTTTGGAGAACATCGGGTGGGTTTAGGGGGACTTTTGGGGTGGATCTATGGCTTTGGGGGTTTTTCTTTCGTTTTTGGGTTTGATCCTGTTCTTGTTTGGCGTGTTTTTGACGTGTTTTGGGTTCTCCGTTTGGTTTCGTTGGGTTCTCGTTAGTCGTAAATATAAATGGGAGTGGATTGTGTGTTTTGGAGAAGATCAGGTGAGTTTCGGGTGGTTTTCGCGGGAATTGCTTAGTTTTTGTTGTTTTTTCTTCTGATGCAGTTCTTTTTTGCGGTGTTTTTGACGTGTTTTGGGGTCTCCGTTGTGTTTTAGTTGGGTTCATGTTGGTCATTGTGTTGGAAAAGTGTATATTTTGGTTTTTGGAGAAAATCAGTTAGGTTTAGGGTGCTTTTGGGGTGGATCTATGGTTTTTGGGGAATTTCTTTCAGTTTTGGGGGTGATCCTGTTCTTTTTAGGGCTATATTTACATGTTTTGGGGTCTCCGTTTTTTTTTAGTTGGGTTCATGTTGGTTGTCATTGTGAGAAAAGGTAAATTGTGGGTTTTGGAGAACATCAGGTAGGTTTAGGGGGACTTTTGGGGTGGATCTATGGCTTTTTGGAATTTCTTTCAGTTTTGGGGGTGATCCTGTTCTTTTTGGGGCTCTTTTTGACGTGTTTTGGGGTCTCCGTTGGGTTTTAGTTGGGTTCTTGTTGGTCATCGTGTTGGAAAAGTGTAAATTATGGTTTTTGGAGAACATCAGGTAGGCTTAGGGGGACTTTAGGGGTGGATTCATGTTATATGGGGTTTTCTTTTTTTTTGGGATGATCCTGTTCTTTTTGGGGCTCTTTTTGACGTGTTTTGGGGTCTCCGTTGGGTTTAATTGGGTTCATGTTTGTCAGCATGGTGAAAAAGTGTAAATTGTGGGTTTTGGAGAACATCGGGTAGGTTAAGGGGGATTTTTGGGGTGGATCTTTGGCTTTTGGGATTTTCTTTCATTTTGGGGTTTGATCCTGTTCTTGTCTGGGGTGTTTTTGACGTGTTTTGGGGTCTCCTTTGGGTTTCGTTTGGTTCTCGTTAGAAATAAATATAAATGGGATTGGATTGTGGGTTTTGGAGAAGATCAGGTGAGTTTCGGGTGGTTTTCGAAGGAATTTCATAGGTTTTTTTGTTTTTTCTTCTGATGCAGTTCTTGTTTGGGGTGTTTTTGACGTGTTTTGGGGTGTCCGTTGGGTTTTGTTGAGTTCTCGTTGTTCGTAATGGTAAATGTTAGTAGATTGTGGGTTTTGGAGAAGATCAGGTGAGTTTCGGGTGTTTTTCGTGGGAATTTCTTAGTTTTTGTATTTTTTTCCTTCTGATGCGGTTCTTGTTTGGGGTGTTTTTGACGTGTTTTGGGGTCTCCGTTGTATCTTAGTTGGGTTCTCGTTGGTCATCCTGGTGAAAAAGAGTAAATTGTGGGTTTTGGAGAACATCGGGTAGGTTTAGGGGGACTTTTGGGGTGGAACTTTGGCTTTTAGTTTTTCTTTCATTTTTGGGTTTGATCCTGTTCTTGTTTGGGTTGTTTTTGACGTGTTTTGGGGTCTCCGTTTGGTTTTAGTTGGGTTCATGTTGGTCGTTATGGTGAAAAAGTGTAAATTGTGGGTTTTGGAGAAGATCGGGTAGGTTTAGGGGGACTTTTGGGGTGGATCTATGGCTTTTAGAGTTTTTCTTTCGTTTTTGGGTTTGATCCTGTTCTTTTTTGGGGTGTTTTTGACGTGTTTTTGGGTGTTTGTTTGGTTTTGTTGAGTTCTCGTTGGTTGTAAATGTAAATGGGATTGGATTGTGGGTTTTGGAGAAGATCAGGTGATTTTCGGGTGGTTTTCATGGGAATTTCTAAGTCTTTGTTGTTTTTTTCTTCTGATGCATTTCTTGTTTGGGGTGTTTTTGACGTGTTTTTGGGTCTCCGTTGTGTTTTAGTTGGGTTCTTGTTGGTCACCATGGTGAAAAATTGTAAATTGTGGGTTTTGGAGAACATCGGGTAGGTTTAGGGGGACTTTTGGGGTGGATCTATGGCTTTTGGGTTTTTCTTTAGTTTTTGGGTTTGATCCTGTTCTTGTTTGAGGTGTTTTTGACGTGTTTTGGGTTCTCCGTTTGATTTAGTTGGGTTCTCGTTGGTCGTAAAGATAAATGGGAGTGGATTGTGGGTTGTGGAGAAGATCAGGTGAGTTTCGGGTGGTTTTCGAGGGAATTGCTTAGTTTTTGTTGTTTTTTCTTCTGATGCAGTTCTTGCTTGAGGTGTTTTTGACATGTTTTGGGGTCTCCGTTGTGTTTTATTTGGGTTCTTGTTGGTCATGATGGTGAAAAAGTATAAGTTCTGGGTTTTGGAAAACAACAGGTAGGTTTAGGGGGACTTTTGGGGGTGGATCAATGGCTTTTGGGTTTTTCTTTCGTTATTGGGTTTGATCCTTTTCTTGTTTGGGGTGTTTTTGATGTGTTTTGGGGTCTCCGTTGGGTTTTGTTGGGTTCTTTTTGGTCATAAATGTAATTGGGACTGGATTGTGGGTTTTGGAGAAGATCAGGTGAGTTTCGCGTGTTTTTCGTGGGAATTGCTTAGTTTTTTTTTTTTTTTTTCTTATGATTCATTTCTTGTTTGGTGTGTTTTTGACGTGTTTTGGGTTCTCCGTTGTGTTTTAGTTGGGTTCTTGTTGGTCATCGTGTTGGAAAAGTGTAAATTATGGTTTTTGGAGAACATCGGGAAGGCTTAGGGGGACGTTAGTGGTGGATTCATGGTATTTGGGGTTTTCATCTGTTTTTTTGGGTTGATCCTGTTCTTTTTGGGGCTCTTTTTGACGTGTTTTGTGGTCTCCATTTGGCTTAATTGGGTACATGTTGGTCGTCATGATGAAAAAGTGTAAATTGTGGGTTTGGGAGAACATCGGGTAGGTTTAGGGGGACTTTTGGGGTGGATCTATGGCTTTTGGGTTTTTCTTTCGTTTTTGGGTTTGATCCTGTTCTTCTTTGGGTTGTTTTTGACATGTTATTTTGTCTCCGTTTGGTTTTGTTGAGTTCTCGTTTGTCGTAAAGTTTAATGGGAGTGGATTGTGGGTTTTAGAGAAGATCAGGTGAGTTTCGGGTGGTTTTCGTGGGAATTGCTTAGTTTTTGTTGTTTTTTCTTCTGATGCAGTTCTTGTTTGGGGTGTTTTTGACGTGTCTTTGGGTCTCCGTTGTGTTTTAGTTGGGTTCATGTTGGTCATCGTGTTGGAAAAGTGTAAATTGTGGGTTTTGGAGAACATCTGGTAGGCTTAGGGGCACTTTAGGGGTGGATCTATGGATTTTGGGGAATTTCTTTCAGTTTTGGGGGTGATACTGTTCTTTTTGGTCCTATTTTGGACGTGTTTTGGGGTCTCCATTGGGATTTAGTTGGGTTCATGTTGGTCGTCATGGTGAAAAATTGTGGGTTTTGGAGAACATCGGGTGGGTTTAGGGGGACTTTTGGGGTGGATCTATGGCTTTTGGGGTTTTTCTTTCGTTTTTGGGTTTGATCCTGTTCTTGTTTGGCGTGTTTTTGACGTGTTTTGGGTTCTCCGTTTGGTTTCGTTGGGTTCTCGTTAGTCGTAAATATAAATGGGAGTGGATTGTGTGTTTTGGAGAAGATCAGGTGAGTTTCGGGTGGTTTTCGCGGGAATTGCTTAGTTTTTGTTGTTTTTTCTTCTGATGCAGTTCTTTTTTGCGGTGTTTTTGACGTGTTTTGGGGTCTCCGTTGTGTTTTAGTTGGGTTCATGTTGGTCATTGTGTTGGAAAAGTGTATATTTTGGTTTTTGGAGAAAATCAGTTAGGTTTAGGGTGCTTTTGGGGTGGATCTATGGTTTTTGGGGAATTTCTTTCAGTTTTGGGGGTGATCCTGTTCTTTTTAGGGCTATATTTACATGTTTTGGGGTCTCCGTTTTTTTTTAGTTGGGTTCATGTTGGTTGTCATTGTGAGAAAAGGTAAATTGTGGGTTTTGGAGAACATCAGGTAGGTTTAGGGGGACTTTTGGGGTGGATCTATGGCTTTTTGGAATTTCTTTCAGTTTTGGGGGTGATCCTGTTCTTTTTGGGGCTCTTTTTGACGTGTTTTGGGGTCTCCGTTGGGTTTTAGTTGGGTTCTTGTTGGTCATCGTGTTGGAAAAGTGTAAATTATGGTTTTTGGAGAACATCAGGTAGGCTTAGGGGGACTTTAGGGGTGGATTCATGTTATATGGGGTTTTCTTTTTTTTTGGGATGATCCTGTTCTTTTTGGGGCTCTTTTTGACGTGTTTTGGGGTCTCCGTTGGGTTTAATTGGGTTCATGTTTGTCAGCATGGTGAAAAAGTGTAAATTGTGGGTTTTGGAGAACATCGGGTAGGTTAAGGGGGATTTTTGGGGTTGATCTTTGGCTTTTGGGATTTTCTTTCATTTTGGGGTTTGATCCTGTTCTTGTCTGGGGTGTTTTTGACGTGTTTTGGGGTCTCCTTTGGGTTTCGTTTGGTTCTCGTTAGAAATAAATATAAATGGGATTGGATTGTGGGTTTTGGAGAAGATCAGGTGAGTTTCGGGTGGTTTTCGAAGGAATTTCATAGGTTTTTTTGTTTTTTCTTCTGATGCAGTTCTTGTTTGGGGTGTTTTTGATGTGTTTTGGGGTGTCCGTTGGGTTTTGTTGAGTTCTCGTTGTTCGTAATGGTAAATGTTAGTGGATTGTGGGTTTTGGAGAAGATCAGGTGAGTTTCGGGTGTTTTTCGTGGGAATTTCTTAGTTTTTGTATTTTTTTCCTTCTGATGCGGTTCTTGTTTGGGGTGTTTTTGACGTGTTTTGGGGTCTCCGTTGTATCTTAGTTGGGTTCTCGTTGGTCATCCTGGTGAAAAAGAGTAAATTGTGGGTTTTGGAGAACATCGGGTAGGTTTAGGGGGACTTTTGGGGTGGAACTTTGGCTTTTAGTTTTTCTTTCATTTTTGGGTTTGATCCTGTTCTTGTTTGGGTTGTTTTTGACGTGTTTTGGGGTCTCCGTTTGGTTTTAGTTGGGTTCATGTTGGTCGTTATGGTGAAAAAGTGTAAATTGTGGGTTTTGGAGAAGATCGGGTAGGTTTAGGGGGACTTTTGGGGTGGATCTATGGCTTTTAGAGTTTTTCTTTCGTTTTTGGGTTTGATCCTGTTCTTGTTTGGGGTGTTTTTGACGTGTTTTTGGGTGTTTGTTTGGTTTTGTTGAGTTCTCGTTGGTTGTAAATGTAAATGGGATTGGATTGTGGGTTTTGGAGAAGATCAGGTGATTTTCGGGTGGTTTTCATGGGAATTTCTAAGTTTTTGTTGTTTTTTTCTTCTGATGCATTTCTTGTTTGGGGTGTTTTTGACGTGTTTTTGGGTCTCCGTTGTGTTTTAGTTGGGTTCTTGTTGGTCACCATGGTGAAAAATTGTAAATTGTGGGTTTTGGAGAACATCGGGTAGGTTTAGGGGGACTTTTGGGGTGGATCTATGGCTTTTGGGTTTTTCTTTAGTTTTTGGGTTTGATCCTGTTCTTGTTTGAGGTGTTTTTGACGTGTTTTGGGTTCTCCGTTTGATTTAGTTGGGTTCTCGTTGGTCGTAAAGATAAATGGGAGTGGATTGTGGGTTGTGGAGAAGATCAGGTGAGTTTCGGGTGGTTTTCGAGGGAATTGCTTAGTTTTTGTTGTTTTTTCTTCTGATGCAGTTCTTGCTTGAGGTGTTTTTGACATGTTTTGGGGTCTCCGTTGTGTTTTATTTGGGTTCTTGTTGGTCATGATGGTGAAAAAGTATAAGTTCTGGGTTTTGGAAAACAACAGGTAGGTTTAGGGGGACTTTTGGGGGTGGATCAATGGCTTTTGGGTTTTTCTTTCGTTATTGGGTTTGATCCTGTTCTTGTTTGGGGTGTTTTTGATGTGTTTTGGGGTCTCCGTTGGGTTTTGTTGGGTTCTTTTTGGTCATAAATGTAATTGGGACTGGATTGTGGGTTTTGGAGAAGATCAGGTGAGTTTCGCGTGTTTTTCGTGGGAATTGCTTAGTTTTTTTTTTTTTTTTTCTTATGATTCATTTCTTGTTTGGTGTGTTTTTGACGTGTTTTGGGTTCTCCGTTGTGTTTTAGTTGGGTTCTTGTTGGTCATCGTGTTGGAAAAGTGTAAATTATGGTTTTTGGAGAACATCGGGAAGGCTTAGGGGGACGTTAGTGGTGGATTCATGGTATTTGGGGTTTTCATCTGTTTTTTTGGGTTGATCCTGTTCTTTTTGGGGCTCTTTTTGACGTGTTTTGTGGTCTCCATTTGGCTTAATTGGGTACATGTTTGTCGTCATGATGAAAAAGTGTAAATTGTGGGTTTGGGAGAACATCGGGTAGGTTTAGGGGGACTTTTGGGGTGGATCTATGGCTTTTGGGTTTTTCTTTCGTTTTTGGGTTTGATCCTGTTCTTCTTTGGGTTGTTTTTGACATGTTATTTTGTCTCCGTTTGGTTTTGTTGAGTTCTCATTTGTCGTAAAGTTTAATGGGAGTGGATTGTGGGTTTTAGAGAAGATCAGGTGAGTTTCGGGTGGTTTTCGTGGGAATTGCTTAGTTTTTTTTGTTTTTTCTTCTGATGCAGTTCTTGTTTGGGGTGTTTTTGACGTGTTTTTGGGTCTCCGTTGTGTTTTAGTTGGGTTCATGTTGGTCATCGTGTTGGAAAAGCGTAAATTGTGGGTTTTGGAGAACATCAGGTAAGCTTAAGGGGCACTTTAGGTGTGGATCTATGGATTTTGGGGAATTTATTTCAGTTTGAGGGGTGATACTGTTCTTTTTGGTCCTATTTTGGACGTGTTTTGGGGTCTCCATTGGGATTTAGTTGGGTTCATGTTGGTCGTCATGGTGAAAAATTGTAAATTGTGGGTTTTGGAGAACATCGGGTGGGTTTAGGGGGACTTTTGGGGTGGATCTATGGCTTTTGGGGTTTTTCTTTCGTTTTTGGGTTTGATCCTGTTCTTGTTTGGGGTGTTTCTGACGTGTTTTTTTGGTCTCCGTTGGGTTTCGTTGGGTTCTCATTAGTCGTAAATATAAGTGGGAGTGGATTGTGTGTTTTGGAGAAGATCAGGTGAGTTTCGGGTGGTTTTCGTGGGAATTGCTTAGTTTTTGTTGTTTTTTCTTCTGATGCAGTTCTTGTTTGGGGTGTTTTTGACGTGTTTTGGGGTCTCCGTTGTGTTTTAGTTGGGTTCATGTTGGTCATTGTGTTGGAAAAGTGTATATTTTGGTTTTTGGAGAACATCAGTTAGGTTTAGGGTGCTTTTGGGGTGGATCTATGGCTTTTTGGAATTTCTTTCAGTTTTGGGGGTGATCCTTTTCTTTTTGGGGCTCTTTTTGACGTGTTTTGGGGTCTCCGTTGGGTTTTAGTTGGGTTCTTGTTGGTCATCGTGTTGGAAAAGTGTAAATTATGGTTTTTGGAGAACATCAGGTAGGCTTAGGGGGACTTTAGGGGTGGATTCATGTTATATGGGGTTTTCTTTTTTTTTGGGATGATCCTGTTCTTTTTGGGGCTCTTTTTGACGTGTTTTGGGGTCTCCGTTGGGTTTAATTGGGTTCATGTTTGTCAGCATGGTGAAAAAGTGTAAATTGTGGGTTTTGGAGAACATCGGGTAGGTTTAGGGGGATTTTTGGGGTGGATCTTTGGCTTTTGGGATTTTCTTTCATTTTGGGGTTTGATCCTGTTCTTGTCTGGGGTGTTTTTGACGTGTTTTGGGGTCTCCTTTGGGTTTCGTTTGGTTCTCGTTAGAAATAAATATAAATGGGATTGGATTGTGGGTTTTGGAGAAGATCAGGTGAGTTTCGGGTGGTTTTCGAAGGAATTTCATAGTTTTTTTTGTTTTTTCTTCTGATGCAGTTCTTGTTTGGGGTGTTTTTGACGTGTTTTGGGGTGTCCGTTGGGTTTTGTTGAGTTCTCGTTGTTCGTAATGGTAAATGTTAGTGGATTGTGGGTTTTGGAGAACATCAGGTAAGCTTAGGGGAACTTTAGGTGTGGATCTATGGATTTTGGGGAATTTCTTTCAGTTTGGGGGGTGATCCTGTTCTTTTTGGTCCTATTTTTGACGTGTTTTGGGGTCTCCGTTGGGTTTTAGTTGGGTTCAAGTTGGTCGTCATGGTGAGAATTTTATATTGTGGGTTTTGGAGAACATCGGGTAGGTTTAGGGGGACTTTTGGGGTGGATCTTTGACTTTTGGGTTTCTCTTTCATTTTTGGGGGTGATCCTCTTCTTGTTTGGGGTGTTTTTAACGTGTTTTGGGGTCTCCATTGGGTTTTGTTGGGTTTTCCGTGGTCATCGTGTTGGAAAAGTGTAAATTATGGTTTTTGGAGAACATCGGGAAGGCTTAGGGGGACGTTAGTGGTGGATTCATGGTATTTGGGGTTTTCATCTGTTTTTTTGGGTTGATCCTGTTCTTTTTGGGACTCTTTTTAACGTGTTTTGTGGTCTCCATTTGGCTTAATTGGGTACATGTTGGTCGTCATGATGAAAAAGTGTAAATTGTGGGTTTGGGAGAACATCGGGTAGGTTTAGGGGGACTTTTGGGGTGGATCTATGGCTTTTGGGTTTTTCTTTCGTTTTTGGGTTTGATCCTGTTCTTCTTTGGGTTGTTTTTGACATGTTATTTTGTCTCCGTTTGGTTTTGTTGAGTTCTCGTTTGTCGTAAAGTTTAATGGGAGTGGATTGTGGGTTTTAGAGAAGATCAGGTGAGTTTCGGGTGGTTTTCGAGGGAATTGCTTAGTTTTTGTTGTTTTTTCTTCTGATGCAGTTCTTGTTTGGGGTGTTTTTGACGTGTCTTTGGGTCTCCGTTGTGTTTTAGTTGGGTTCATGTTGGTCATCGTGTTGGAAAAGTGTAAATTGTGGGTTTTGGAGAACATCTGGTAGGCTTAGGGGCACTTTAGGGGTGGATCTATGGATTTTGGGGAATTTCTTTCAGTTTTGGGGGTGATACTGTTCTTTTTGGTCCTATTTTGGACGTGTTTTGGGGTCTCCATTGGGATTTAGTTGGGTTCATGTTGGTCGTCATGGTGAAAAATTGTGGGTTTTGGAGAACATCGGGTGGGTTTAGGGGGACTTTTGGGGTGGATCTATGGCTTTTGGGGTTTTTCTTTCGTTTTTGGGTTTGATCCTGTTCTTGTTTGGCGTGTTTTTGACGTGTTTTGGGTTCTCCGTTTGGTTTCGTTGGGTTCTCGTTAGTCGTAAATATAAATGGGAGTGGATTGTGTGTTTTGGAGAAGATCAGGTGAGTTTCGGGTGGTTTTCGCGGGAATTGCTTAGTTTTTGTTGTTTTTTCTTCTGATGCAGTTCTTTTTTGCGGTGTTTTTGACGTGTTTTGGGGTCTCCGTTGTGTTTTAGTTGGGTTCATGTTGGTCATTGTGTTGGAAAAGTGTATATTTTGGTTTTTGGAGAAAATCAGTTAGGTTTAGGGTGCTTTTGGGGTGGATCTATGGTTTTTGGGGAATTTCTTTCAGTTTTGGGGGTGATCCTGTTCTTTTTAGGGCTATATTTACATGTTTTGGGGTCTCCGTTTTTTTTTAGTTGGGTTCATGTTGGTTGTCATTGTGAGAAAAGGTAAATTGTGGGTTTTGGAGAACATCAGGTAGGTTTAGGGGGACTTTTGGGGTGGATCTATGGCTTTTTGGAATTTCTTTCAGTTTTGGGGGTGATCCTGTTCTTTTTGGGGCTCTTTTTGACGTGTTTTGGGGTCTCCGTTGGGTTTTAGTTGGGTTCTTGTTGGTCATCGTGTTGGAAAAGTGTAAATTATGGTTTTTGGAGAACATCAGGTAGGCTTAGGGGGACTTTAGGGGTGGATTCATGTTATATGGTGTTTTCTTTTTTTTTGGGATGATCCTGTTCTTTTTGGGGCTCTTTTTGACGTGTTTTGGGGTCTCCGTTGGGTTTAATTGGGTTCATGTTTGTCAGCATGGTGAAAAAGTGTAAATTGTGGGTTTTGGAGAACATCGGGTAGGTTAAGGGGGATTTTTGGGGTGGATCTTTGGCTTTTGGGATTTTCTTTCATTTTGGGGTTTGATCCTGTTCTTGTCTGGGGTGTTTTTGACGTGTTTTGGGGTCTCCTTTGGGTTTCGTTTGGTTCTCGTTAGAAATAAATATAAATGGGATTGGATTGTGGGTTTTGGAGAAGATCAGGTGAGTTTCGGGTGGTTTTCGAAGGAATTTCATAGGTTTTTTTGTTTTTTCTTCTGATGCAGTTCTTGTTTGGGGTGTTTTTGACGTGTTTTGGGGTGTCCGTTGGGTTTTGTTGAGTTCTCGTTGTTCGTAATGGTAAATGTTAGTAGATTGTGGGTTTTGGAGAAGATCAGGTGAGTTTCGGGTGTTTTTCGTGGGAATTTCTTAGTTTTTGTATTTTTTTCCTTCTGATGCGGTTCTTGTTTGGGGTGTTTTTGACGTGTTTTGGGGTCTCCGTTGTATCTTATTTGGGTTCTCGTTGGTCATCCTGGTGAAAAAGAGTAAATTGTGGGTTTTGGAGAACATCGGGTAGGTTTAGGGGGACTTTTGGGGTGGAACTTTGGCTTTTAGTTTTTCTTTCATTTTTGGGTTTGATCCTGTTCTTGTTTGGGTTGTTTTTGACGTGTTTTGGGGTCTCCGTTTGGTTTTAGTTGGGTTCATGTTGGTCGTTATGGTGAAAAAGTGTAAATTGTGGGTTTTGGAGAAGATCGGGTAGGTTTAGGGGGACTTTTGGGGTGGATCTATGGCTTTTAGAGTTTTTCTTTCGTTTTTGGGTTTGATCCTGTTCTTGTTTGGGGTGTTTTTGACGTGTTTTTGGGTGTTTGTTTGGTTTTGTTGAGTTCTCGTTGGTTGTAAATGTAAATGGGATTGGATTGTGGGTTTTGGAGAAGATCAGGTGATTTTCGGGTGGTTTTCATGGGAATTTCTAAGTCTTTGTTGTTTTTTTCTTCTGATGCATTTCTTGTTTGGGGTGTTTTTGACGTGTTTTTGGGTCTCCGTTGTGTTTTAGTTGGGTTCTTGTTGGTCACCATGGTGAAAAATTGTAAATTGTGGGTTTTGGAGAACATCGGGTAGGTTTAGGGGGACTTTTGGGGTGGATCTATGGCTTTTGGGTTTTTCTTTAGTTTTTGGGTTTGATCCTGTTCTTGTTTGAGGTGTTTTTGACGTGTTTTGGGTTCTCCGTTTGATTTAGTTGGGTTCTCGTTGGTCGTAAAGATAAATGGGAGTGGATTGTGGGTTGTGGAGAAGATCAGGTGAGTTTCGGGTGGTTTTCGAGGGAATTGCTTAGTTTTTGTTGTTTTTTCTTCTGATGCAGTTCTTGCTTGAGGTGTTTTTGACATGTTTTGGGGTCTCCGTTGTGTTTTATTTGGGTTCTTGTTGGTCATGATGGTGAAAAAGTATAAGTTCTGGGTTTTGGAAAACAACAGGTAGGTTTAGGGGGACTTTTGGGGGTGGATCAATGGCTTTTGGGTTTTTCTTTCGTTATTGGGTTTGATCCTGTTCTTGTTTGGGGTGTTTTTGATGTGTTTTGGGGTCTCCGTTGGGTTTTGTTGGGTTCTTTTTGGTCATAAATGTAATTGGGACTGGATTGTGGGTTTTGGAGAAGATCAGGTGAGTTTCGCGTGTTTTTCGTGGGAATTGCTTAGTTTTTTTTTTTTTTTTTCTTATGATTCATTTCTTGTTTGGTGTGTTTTTGACGTGTTTTGGGTTCTCCGTTGTGTTTTAGTTGGGTTCTTGTTGGTCATCGTGTTGGAAAAGTGTAAATTATGGTTTTTGGAGAACATCGGGAAGGCTTAGGGGGACGTTAGTGGTGGATTCATGGTATTTGGGGTTTTCATCTGTTTTTTTGGGTTGATCCTGTTCTTTTTGGGGCTCTTTTTGACGTGTTTTGTGGTCTCCATTTGGCTTAATTGGGTACATGTTGGTCGTCATGATGAAAAAGTGTAAATTGTGGGTTTGGGAGAACATCGGGTAGGTTTAGGGGGACTTTTGGGGTGGATCTATGGCTTTTGGGTTTTTCTTTCGTTTTTGGGTTTGATCCTGTTCTTCTTTGGGTTGTTTTTGACATGTTATTTTGTCTCCGTTTGGTTTTGTTGAGTTCTCATTTGTCGTAAAGTTTAATGGGAGTGGATTGTGGGTTTTAGAGAAGATCAGGTGAGTTTCGGGTGGTTTTCGTGGGAATTGCTTAGTTTTTTTTGTTTTTTCTTCTGATGCAGTTCTTGTTTGGGGTGTTTTTGACGTGTTTTTGGGTCTCCGTTGTGTTTTAGTTGGGTTCATGTTGGTCATCGTGTTGGAAAAGCGTAAATTGTGGGTTTTGGAGAACATCAGGTAAGCTTAAGGGGCACTTTAGGTGTGGATCTATGGATTTTGGGGAATTTATTTCAGTTTGAGGGGTGATACTGTTCTTTTTGGTCCTATTTTGGACGTGTTTTGGGGTCTCCATTGGGATTTAGTTGGGTTCATGTTGGTCGTCATGGTGAAAAATTGTAAATTGTGGGTTTTGGAGAACATCGGGTGGGTTTAGGGGGACTTTTGGGGTGGATCTATGGCTTTTGGGGTTTTTCTTTCGTTTTTGGGTTTGATCCTGTTCTTGTTTGGGGTGTTTCTGACGTGTTTTTTTGGTCTCCGTTGGGTTTCGTTGGGTTCTCATTAGTCGTAAATATAAGTGGGAGTGGATTGTGTGTTTTGGAGAAGATCAGGTGAGTTTCGGGTGGTTTTCGTGGGAATTGCTTAGTTTTTTTTGTTTTTTCTTCTGATGCAGTTCTTGTTTGGGGTGTTTTTGATGTGTTTTGGGGTCTCCGTTGTGTTTTAGTTGGGTTCATGTTGGTCATTGTGTTGGAAAAGTGTATATTTTGGTTTTTGGAGAACATCAGTTAGGTTTAGGGTGCTTTTGGGGTGGATCTATGATTTTGGGGGAATTTCTTTCAGTTTTGGGGGTGATCCTGTTCTTTTTGGGGCTCTTTTTGACGTGTTTTGGGGTCTCCGTTGGGTTTTAGTTGGGTTCTTGTTGGTCATCGTGTTGGAAAAGTGTAAATTATGGTTTTTGGAGAACATCAGGTAGGCTTAGGGGGACTTTAGGGGTGGATTCATGTTATATGGGGTTTTCTTTTTTTTTGGGATGATCCTGTTCTTTTTGGGGCTCTTTTTGACGTGTTTTGGGGTCTCCGTTGGGTTTAATTGGGTTCATGTTTGTCAGCATGGTGAAAAAGTGTAAATTGTGGGTTTTGGAGAACATCGGGTAGGTTTAGGGGGATTTTTGGGGTGGATCTTTGGCTTTTGGGATTTTCTTTCATTTTGGGGTTTGATCCTGTTCTTGTCTGGGGTGTTTTTGACGTGTTTTGGGGTCTCCTTTGGGTTTCGTTTGGTTCTCGTTAGAAATAAATATAAATGGGATTGGATTGTGGGTTTTGGAGAAGATCAGGTGAGTTTCGGGTGGTTTTCGAAGGAATTTCATAGTTTTTTTTGTTTTTTCTTCTGATGCAGTTCTTGTTTGGGGTGTTTTTGACGTGTTTTGGGGTGTCCGTTGGGTTTTGTTGAGTTCTCGTTGTTCGTAATGGTAAATGTTAGTGGATTGTGGGTTTTGGAGAACATCAGGTAAGCTTAGGGGAACTTTAGGTGTGGATCTATGGATTTTGGGGAATTTCTTTCAGTTTGGGGGGTGATCCTGTTCTTTTTGGTCCTATTTTTGACGTGTTTTGGGGTCTCCGTTGGGTTTTAGTTGGGTTCAAGTTGGTCGTCATGGTGAGAATTTTATATTGTGGGTTTTGGAGAACATCGGGTAGGTTTAGGGGGACTTTTGGGGTGGATCTTTGACTTTTGGGTTTCTCTTTCATTTTTGGGGGTGATCCTCTTCTTGTTTGGGGTGTTTTTAACGTGTTTTGGGGTCTCCATTGGGTTTTGTTGGGTTTTCCGTGGTCATCGTGTTGGAAAAGTGTAAATTATGGTTTTTGGAGAACATCGGGAAGGCTTAGGGGGACGTTAGTGGTGGATTCATGGTATTTGGGGTTTTCATCTGTTTTTTTGGGTTGATCCTGTTCTTTTTGGGACTCTTTTTAACGTGTTTTGTGGTCTCCATTTGGCTTAATTGGGTACATGTTGGTCGTCATGATGAAAAAGTGTAAATTGTGGGTTTGGGAGAACATCGGGTAGGTTTAGGGGGACTTTTGGGGTGGATCTATGGCTTTTGGGTTTTTCTTTCGTTTTTGGGTTTGATCCTGTTCTTCTTTGGGTTGTTTTTGACATGTTATTTTGTCTCCGTTTGGTTTTGTTGAGTTCTCGTTTGTCGTAAAGTTTAATGGGAGTGGATTGTGGGTTTTAGAGAAGATCAGGTGAGTTTCGGGTGGTTTTCGTGGGAATTGCTTAGTTTTTGTTGTTTTTTCTTCTGATGCAGTTCTTGTTTGGGGTGTTTTTGACGTGTCTTTGGGTCTCCGTTGTGTTTTAGTTGGGTTCATGTTGGTCATCGTGTTGGAAAAGTGTAAATTGTGGGTTTTGGAGAACATCTGGTAGGCTTAGGGGCACTTTAGGGGTGGATCTATGGATTTTGGGGAATTTCTTTCAGTTTTGGGGGTGATACTGTTCTTTTTGGTCCTATTTTGGACGTGTTTTGGGGTCTCCATTGGGATTTAGTTGGGTTCATGTTGGTCGTCATGGTGAAAAATTGTGGGTTTTGGAGAACATCGGGTGGGTTTAGGGGGACTTTTGGGGTGGATCTATGGCTTTTGGGGTTTTTCTTTCGTTTTTGGGTTTGATCCTGTTCTTGTTTGGCGTGTTTTTGACGTGTTTTGGGTTCTCCGTTTGGTTTCGTTGGGTTCTCATTAGTCGTAAATATAAATGGGAGTGGATTGTGTGTTTTGGAGAAGATCAGGTGAGTTTCGGGTGGTTTTCACGGGAATTGCTTAGTTTTTGTTGTTTTTTCTTCTGATGCAGTTCTTTTTTGCGGTGTTTTTGACGTGTTTTGGGGTCTCCGTTGTGTTTTAGTTGGGTTCATGTTGGTCATTGTGTTGGAAAAGTGTATATTTTGGTTTTTGGAGAAAATCAGTTAGGTTTAGGGTGCTTTTGGGGTGGATCTATGGTTTTTGGGGAATTTCTTTCAGTTTTGGGGGTGATCCTGTTCTTTTTAGGGCTATATTTACATGTTTTGGGGTCTCCGTTTTTTTTTAGTTGGGTTCATGTTGGTTGTCATTGTGAGAAAAGGTAAATTGTGGGTTTTGGAGAACATCAGGTAGGTTTAGGGGGACTTTTGGGGTGGATCTATGGCTTTTTGGAATTTCTTTCAGTTTTGGGGGTGATCCTGTTCTTTTTGGGGCTCTTTTTGACGTGTTTTGGGGTCTCCGTTGGGTTTTAGTTGGGTTCTTGTTGGTCATCGTGTTGGAAAAGTGTAAATTATGGTTTTTGGAGAACATCAGGTAGGCTTAGGGGGACTTTAGGGGTGGATTCATGTTATATGGTGTTTTCTTTTTTTTTTGGGATGATCCTGTTCTTTTTGGGGCTCTTTTTGACGTGTTTTGGGGTCTCCGTTGGGTTTAATTGGGTTCATGTTTGTCAGCATGGTGAAAAAGTGTAAATTGTGGGTTTTGGAGAACATCGGGTAGGTTAAGGGGGATTTTTGGGGTGGATCTTTGGCTTTTGGGATTTTCTTTCATTTTGGGGTTTGATCCTGTTCTTGTCTGGGGTGTTTTTGACGTGTTTTGGGGTCTCCTTTGGGTTTCGTTTGGTTCTCGTTAGAAATAAATATAAATGGGATTGGATTGTGGGTTTTGGAGAAGATCAGGTGAGTTTCGGGTGGTTTTCGAAGGAATTTCATAGGTTTTTTTGTTTTTTCTTCTGATGCAGTTCTTGTTTGGGGTGTTTTTGACGTGTTTTTGGGTGTCCGTTGGGTTTTGTTGAGTTCTCGTTGTTCGTAATGGTAAATGTTAGTAGATTGTGGGTTTTGGAGAAGATCAGGTGAGTTTCGGGTGTTTTTCGTGGGAATTTCTTAGTTTTTGTATTTTTTTCCTTCTGATGCGGTTCTTGTTTGGGGTGTTTTTGACGTGTTTTGGGGTCTCCGTTGTATCTTAGTTGGGTTCTCGTTGGTCATCCTGGTGAAAAAGAGTAAATTGTGGGTTTTGGAGAACATCGGGTAGGTTTAGGGGGACTTTTGGGGTGGAACTTTGGCTTTTAGTTTTTCTTTCATTTTTGGGTTTGATCCTGTTCTTGTTTGGGTTGTTTTTGACGTGTTTTGGGGTCTCCGTTTGGTTTTAGTTGGGTTCATGTTGGTCGTTATGGTGAAAAAGTGTAAATTGTGGGTTTTGGAGAAGATCGGGTAGGTTTAGGGGGACTTTTGGGGTGGATCTATGGCTTTTAGAGTTTTTCTTTCGTTTTTGGGTTTGATCCTGTTCTTGTTTGGGGTGTTTTTGACGTGTTTTTGGGTGTTTGTTTGGTTTTGTTGAGTTCTCGTTGGTTGTAAATGTAAATGGGATTGGATTGTGGGTTTTGGAGAAGATCAGGTGATTTTCGGGTGGTTTTCATGGGAATTTCTAAGTCTTTGTTGTTTTTTTCTTCTGATGCATTTCTTGTTTGGGGTGTTTTTGACGTGTTTTTGGGTCTCCGTTGTGTTTTAGTTGGGTTCTTGTTGGTCACCATGGTGAAAAATTGTAAATTGTGGGTTTTGGAGAACATCGGGTAGGTTTAGGGGGACTTTTGGGGTGGATCTATGGCTTTTGGGTTTTTCTTTAGTTTTTGGGTTTGATCCTGTTCTTGTTTGAGGTGTTTTTGACGTGTTTTGGGTTCTCCGTTTGATTTAGTTGGGTTCTCGTTGGTCGTAAAGATAAATGGGAGTGGATTGTGGGTTGTGGAGAAGATCAGGTGAGTTTCGGGTGGTTTTCGAGGGAATTGCTTAGTTTTTGTTGTTTTTTCTTCTGATGCAGTTCTTGCTTGAGGTGTTTTTGACATGTTTTGGGGTCTCCGTTGTGTTTTATTTGGGTTCTTGTTGGTCATGATGGTGAAAAAGTATAAGTTCTGGGTTTTGGAAAACAACAGGTAGGTTTAGGGGGACTTTTGGGGGTGGATCAATGGCTTTTGGGTTTTTCTTTCGTTATTGGGTTTGATCCTGTTCTTGTTTGGGGTGTTTTTGATGTGTTTTGGGGTCTCCGTTGGGTTTTGTTGGGTTCTTTTTGGTCATAAATGTAATTGGGACTGGATTGTGGGTTTTGGAGAAGATCAGGTGAGTTTCGCGTGTTTTTCGTGGGAATTGCTTAGTTTTTTTTTTTTTTTTTCTTATGATTCATTTCTTGTTTGGTGTGTTTTTGACGTGTTTTGGGTTCTCCGTTGTGTTTTAGTTGGGTTCTTGTTGGTCATCGTGTTGGAAAAGTGTAAATTATGGTTTTTGGAGAACATCGGGAAGGCTTAGGGGGACGTTAGTGGTGGATTCATGGTATTTGGGGTTTTCATCTGTTTTTTTGGGTTGATCCTGTTCTTTTTGGGGCTCTTTTTGACGTGTTTTGTGGTCTCCATTTGGCTTAATTGGGTACATGTTGGTCGTCATGATGAAAAAGTGTAAATTGTGGGTTTGGGAGAACATCGGGTAGGTTTAGGGGGACTTTTGGGGTGGATCTATGGCTTTTGGGTTTTTCTTTCGTTTTTGGGTTTGATCCTGTTCTTCTTTGGGTTGTTTTTGACATGTTATTTTGTCTCCGTTTGGTTTTGTTGAGTTCTCGTTTGTCGTAAAGTTTAATGGGAGTGGATTGTGGGTTTTAGAGAAGATCAGGTGAGTTTCGGGTGGTTTTCGTGGGAATTGCTTAGTTTTTGTTGTTTTTTCTTCTGATGCAGTTCTTGTTTGGGGTGTTTTTGACGTGTCTTTGGGTCTCCGTTGTGTTTTAGTTGGGTTCATGTTGGTCATCGTGTTGGAAAAGTGTAAATTGTGGGTTTTGGAGAACATCTGGTAGGCTTAGGGGCACTTTAGGGGTGGATCTATGGATTTTGGGGAATTTCTTTCAGTTTTGGGGGTGATACTGTTCTTTTTGGTCCTATTTTGGACGTGTTTTGGGGTCTCCATTGGGATTTAGTTGGGTTCATGTTGGTCGTCATGGTGAAAAATTGTGGGTTTTGGAGAACATCGGGTGGGTTTAGGGGGACTTTTGGGGTGGATCTATGGCTTTTGGGGTTTTTCTTTCGTTTTTGGGTTTGATCCTGTTCTTGTTTGGCGTGTTTTTGACGTGTTTTGGGTTCTCCGTTTGGTTTCGTTGGGTTCTCGTTAGTCGTAAATATAAATGGGAGTGGATTGTGTGTTTTGGAGAAGATCAGGTGAGTTTCGGGTGGTTTTCGCGGGAATTGCTTAGTTTTTGTTGTTTTTTCTTCTGATGCAGTTCTTTTTTGCGGTGTTTTTGACGTGTTTTGGGGTCTCCGTTGTGTTTTAGTTGGGTTCATGTTGGTCATTGTGTTGGAAAAGTGTATATTTTGGTTTTTGGAGAAAATCAGTTAGGTTTAGGGTGCTTTTGGGGTGGATCTATGGTTTTTGGGGAATTTCTTTCAGTTTTGGGGGTGATCCTGTTCTTTTTAGGGCTATATTTACATGTTTTGGGGTCTCCGTTTTTTTTTAGTTGGGTTCATGTTGGTTGTCATTGTGAGAAAAGGTAAATTGTGGGTTTTGGAGAACATCAGGTAGGTTTAGGGGGACTTTTGGGGTGGATCTATGGCTTTTTGGAATTTCTTTCAGTTTTGGGGGTGATCCTGTTCTTTTTGGGGCTCTTTTTGACGTGTTTTGTGGTCTCCGTTGGGTTTTAGTTGGGTTCTTGTTGGTCATCGTGTTGGAAAAGTGTAAATTATGGTTTTTGGAGAACATCAGGTAGGCTTAGGGGGACTTTAGGGGTGGATTCATGTTATATGGTGTTTTCTTTTTTTTTGGGATGATCCTGTTCTTTTTGGGGCTCTTTTTGACGTGTTTTGGGGTCTCCGTTGGGTTTAATTGGGTTCATGTTTGTCAGCATGGTGAAAAAGTGTAAATTGTGGGTTTTGGAGAACATCGGGTAGGTTAAGGGGGATTTTTGGGGTGGATCTTTGGCTTTTGGGATTTTCTTTCATTTTGGGGTTTGATCCTGTTCTTGTCTGGGGTGTTTTTGACGTGTTTTGGGGTCTCCTTTGGGTTTCGTTTGGTTCTCGTTAGAAATAAATATAAATGGGATTGGATTGTGGGTTTTGGAGAAGATCAGGTGAGTTTCGGGTGGTTTTCGAAGGAATTTCATAGTTTTTTTTGTTTTTTCTTCTGATGCAGTTCTTGTTTGGGGTGTTTTTGACGTGTTTTGGGGTGTCCGTTGGGTTTTGTTGAGTTCTCGTTGTTCGTAATGGTAAATGTTAGTGGATTGTGGGTTTTGGAGAAGATCAGGTGAGTTTCGGGTGTTTTTCGTGGGAATTTCTTAGTTTTTGTATTTTTTTCCTTCTGATGCGGTTCTTGTTTGGGGTGTTTTTGACGTGTTTTGGGGTCTCCGTTGTATCTTAGTTGGGTTCTCGTTGGTCATCCTGGTGAAAAAGAGTAAATTGTGGGTTTTGGAGAACATCGGGTAGGTTTAGGGGGACTTTTGGGGTGGAACTTTGGCTTTTAGTTTTTCTTTCATTTTTGGGTTTGATCCTGTTCTTGTTTGGGTTGTTTTTGACGTGTTTTGGGGTCTCTGTTTGGTTTTAGTTGGGTTCATGTTGGTCGTTATGGTGAAAAAGTGTAAATTGTGGGTTTTGGAGAAGATCGGGTAGGTTTAGGGGGACTTTTGGGGTGGATCTATGGCTTTTAGAGTTTTTCTTTCGTTTTTGGGTTTGATCCTGTTCTTGTTTGGGGTGTTTTTGACGTGTTTTTGGGTGTTTGTTTGGTTTTGTTGAGTTCTCGTTGGTTGTAAATGTAAATGGGATTGGATTGTGGGTTTTGGAGAAGATCAGGTGATTTTCGGGTGGTTTTCATGGGAATTTCTAAGTTTTTGTTGTTTTTTTCTTCTAATGCATTTCTTGTTTGGGGTGTTTTTGACGTGTTTTTGGGTCTCCGTTGTGTTTTAGTTGGGTTCTTGTTGGTCACCATGGTGAAAAATTGTAAATTGTGGGTTTTGGAGAACATCGGGTAGGTTTAGGGGGACTTTTGGGGTGGATCTATGGCTTTTGGGTTTTTCTTTAGTTTTTGGGTTTGATCCTGTTCTTGTTTGAGGTGTTTTTGACGTGTTTTGGGTTCTCCGTTTGATTTAGTTGGGTTCTCGTTGGTCGTAAAGATAAATGGGAGTGGATTGTGGGTTGTGGAGAAGATCAGGTGAGTTTCGGGTGGTTTTCGAGGGAATTGCTTAGTTTTTGTTGTTTTTTCTTCTGATGCAGTTCTTGCTTGAGGTGTTTTTGACATGTTTTGGGGTCTCCGTTGTGTTTTATTTGGGTTCTTGTTGGTCATGATGGTGAAAAAGTATAAGTTCTGGGTTTTGGAAAACAACAGGTAGGTTTAGGGGGACTTTTGGGGGTGGATCAATGGCTTTTGGGTTTTTCTTTCGTTATTGGGTTTGATCCTTTTCTTGTTTGGGGTGTTTTTGATGTGTTTTGGGGTCTCCGTTGGGTTTTGTTGGGTTCTTTTTGGTCATAAATGTAATTGGGACTGGATTGTGGGTTTTGGAGAAGATCAGGTGAGTTTCGCGTGTTTTTCGTGGGAATTGCTTAGTTTTTTTTTTTTTTTTTCTTATGATTCATTTCTTGTTTGGTGTGTTTTTGACGTGTTTTGGGTTCTCCGTTGTGTTTTAGTTGGGTTCTTGTTGGTCATCGTGTTGGAAAAGTGTAAATTATGGTTTTTGGAGAACATCGGGAAGGCTTAGGGGGACGTTAGTGGTGGATTCATGGTATTTGGGGTTTTCATCTGTTTTTTTGGGTTGATCCTGTTCTTTTTGGGGCTCTTTTTGACGTGTTTTGTGGTCTCCATTTGGCTTAATTGGGTACATGTTGGTCGTCATGATGAAAAAGTGTAAATTGTGGGTTTGGGAGAACATCGGGTAGGTTTAGGGGGACTTTTGGGGTGGATCTATGGCTTTTGGGTTTTTCTTTCGTTTTTGGGTTTGATCCTGTTCTTCTTTGGGTTGTTTTTGACATGTTATTTTGTCTCCGTTTGGTTTTGTTGAGTTCTCATTTGTCGTAAAGTTTAATGGGAGTGGATTGTGGGTTTTAGAGAAGATCAGGTGAGTTTCGGGTGGTTTTCGTGGGAATTGCTTAGTTTTTTTTGTTTTTTCTTCTGATGCAGTTCTTGTTTGGGGTGTTTTTGACGTGTTTTTGGGTCTCCGTTGTGTTTTAGTTGGGTTCATGTTGGTCATCGTCTTGGAAAAGCGTAAATTGTGGGTTTTGGAGAACATCAGGTAAGCTTAAGGGGACTTTAGGTGTGGATCTATGGATTTTGGGGAATTTATTTCAGTTTGAGGGGTGATACTGTTCTTTTTGGTCCTATTTTGGACGTGTTTTGGGGTCTCCATTGGGATTTAGTTGGGTTCATGTTGGTCGTCATGGTGAAAAATTGTAAATTGTGGGTTTTGGAGAACATCGGGTGGGTTTAGGGGGACTTTTGGGGTGGATCTATGGCTTTTGGGGTTTTTCTTTCGTTTTTGGGTTTGATCCTGTTCTTGTTTGGGGTGTTTCTGACGTGTTTTTTTGGTCTCCGTTGGGTTTCGTTGGGTTCTCATTAGTCGTAAATATAAGTGGGAGTGGATTGTGTGTTTTGGAGAAGATCAGGTGAGTTTCGGGTGGTTTTCGTGGGAATTGCTTAGTTTTTGTTGTTTTTTCTTCTGATGCAGTTCTTGTTTGGGGTGTTTTTGACGTGTTTTGGGGTCTCCGTTGTGTTTTAGTTGGGTTCATGTTGGTCATTGTGTTGGAAAAGTGTATATTTTGGTTTTTGGAGAACATCAGTTAGGTTTAGGGTGCTTTTGGGGTGGATCTATGGCTTTTTGGAATTTCTTTCAGTTTTGGGGGTGATCCTGTTCTTTTTGGGGCTCTTTTTGACGTGTTTTGGGGTCTCCGTTGGGTTTTAGTTGGGTTCTTGTTGGTCATCGTGTTGGAAAAGTGTAAATTATGGTTTTTGGAGAACATCAGGTAGGCTTAGGGGGACTTTAGGGGTGGATTCATGTTATATGGGGTTTTCTTTTTTTTTGGGATGATCCTGTTCTTTTTGGGGCTCTTTTTGACGTGTTTTGGGGTCTCCGTTGGGTTTAATTGGGTTCATGTTTGTCAGCATGGTGAAAAAGTGTAAATTGTGGGTTTTGGAGAACATCGGGTAGGTTTAGGGGGATTTTTGGGGTGGATCTTTGGCTTTTGGGATTTTCTTTCATTTTGGGGTTTGATCCTGTTCTTGTCTGGGATGTTTTTGACGTGTTTTGGGGTCTCCTTTGGGTTTCGTTTGGTTCTCGTTAGAAATAAATATAAATGGGATTGGATTGTGGGTTTTGGAGAAGATCAGGTGAGTTTCGGGTGGTTTTCGAAGGAATTTCATAGTTTTTGTATTTTTTTCCTTCTGATGCGGTTCTTGTTTGGGGTGTTTTTGACGTGTTTTGGGGTCTCCGTTGTATCTTATTTGGGTTCTCTTTGGTCATCCTGGTGAAAAAGAGTAAATTGTGGGTTTTGGAGAACATCGGGTAGGTTTAGGGGGACTTTTGGGGTGGAACTTTGGCTTTTAGTTTTTCTTTCATTTTTGGGTTTGATCCTGTTCTTGTTTGGGTTGTTTTTGACGTGTTTTGGGGTCTCCGTTTGGTTTTAGTTGGGTTCATGTTGGTCGTCATAGTGAAAAAGTGTAAATTGTGGGTTTTGGAGAACATCGGGTAGGTTTAGGGGGACTTTTGGGGTGTATCTATGGCTTTTGTTTTTTTTCTTTAATTTTTGGGGGTGATCTTGGTCTTGTTTGTGTTGTTTTTGCTGTGTTTTGTGGTCTCCGTTGGGTTTTAGTTGGGTTCATGTTCGTCGTTATGGTGAAAAAGTGTAAATTGTGGGTTTTGGAGAAGATCGGGTAGGTTTAGGGGGACTTTTGTGGTGGATCTATGGCTTTTAGAGTTTTTCTTTCGTTTTTGGGTTTGATCCTGTTCTTGTTTGGGGTGTTTTTGACGTGTTTTTGGGTGTTTGTTTGGTTTTGTTGAGTTCTCGTTGGTTGTAAATGTAAATGGGATTGGATTGTGGGTTTTGGAGAAGATCAGGTGATTTTCGGGTGGTTTTCATGGGAATTTCTAAGTCTTTGTTGTTTTTTTCTTCTGATGCATTTCTTGTTTGGGGTGTTTTTGACGTGTTTTTGGGTCTCCGTTGTGTTTTAGTTGGGTTCTTGTTGGTCACCATGGTGAAAAATTGTAAATTGTGGGTTTTGGAGAACATCGGGTAGGTTTAGGGGGACTTTTGGGGTGGATCTATGGCTTTTGGGTTTTTCTTTAGTTTTTGGGTTTGATCCTGTTCTTGTTTGAGGTGTTTTTGACGTGTTTTGGGTTCTCCGTTTGATTTAGTTGGGTTCTCGTTGGTCGTAAAGATAAATGGGAGTGGATTGTGGGTTGTGGAGAAGATCAGGTGAGTTTCGGGTGGTTTTCGAGGGAATTGCTTAGTTTTTGTTGTTTTTTCTTCTGATGCAGTTCTTGCTTGAGGTGTTTTTGACATGTTTTGGGGTCTCCGTTGTGTTTTATTTGGGTTCTTGTTGGTCATGATGGTGAAAAAGTATAAGTTCTGGGTTTTGGAAAACAACAGGTAGGTTTAGGGGGACTTTTGGGGGTGGATCAATGGCTTTTGGGTTTTTCTTTCGTTATTGGGTTTGATCCTTTTCTTGTTTGGGGTGTTTTTGATGTGTTTTGGGGTCTCCGTTGGGTTTTGTTGGGTTCTTTTTGGTCATAAATGTAATTGGGACTGGATTGTGGGTTTTGGAGAAGATCAGGTGAGTTTCGCGTGTTTTTCGTGGGAATTGCTTAGTTTTTTTTTTTTTTTTTCTTATGATTCATTTCTTGTTTGGTGTGTTTTTGACGTGTTTTGGGTTCTCCGTTGTGTTTTAGTTGGGTTCTTGTTGGTCATCGTGTTGGAAAAGTGTAAATTATGGTTTTTGGAGAACATCGGGAAGGCTTAGGGGGACGTTAGTGGTGGATTCATGGTATTTGGGGTTTTCATCTGTTTTTTTGGGTTGATCCTGTTCTTTTTGGGGCTCTTTTTGACGTGTTTTGTGGTCTCCATTTGGCTTAATTGGGTACATGTTGGTCGTCATGATGAAAAAGTGTAAATTGTGGGTTTGGGAGAACATCGGGTAGGTTTAGGGGGACTTTTGGGGTGTATCTATGGCTTTTGTTTTTTTTCTTTAATTTTTGGGGGTGATCTTGGTCTTGTTTGTGTTGTTTTTGCTTTGTTTTGTGGTCTCCGTTGGGTTTTAGTTGGGTTCATGTTCGTCGTTATGGTGAAAAAGTGTAAATTGTGGGTTTTGGAGAACATCGGGTAGGTTTAGGGGGACTTTTGGGGTGGATCTATGGCTTTTAGAGTTTTTCTTTCGTTTTTGGGTTTGATTCTGTTCTTGCTTGGGGTGTTTTTGACGTGTTTTGGTGTCTCCGTTGTGTTTTAGTTGGGTTCTTGTTGGTCATTATGTTGAAAAAGCGTAAATTGTCGGTTTTGGAGAACATCAGGTAGGCTTTGGGGGACTTTAGGGGTGGATTCATGGTATTTGTGGTTTTCTTCTGTTTTTTGGGTTTATCCTGTTCTTTTTGGGGCTCTTTTTGACGTGTTTTGGGGTCTCCGTTGGGTTTCGTTGGGTTTTCCGTGGTCATCGTGTTGGAAAAGTGTAAATTGTGGCTTTTGGAGAACATCGGGTAGGTTTACTGGACTTTTGGGGTGGATCTATGGCTTTTGTTTTTTCTTTCGTTTTTGGGTTTGATTCTGTTCTTGCTTGGGGTGTTTTTGACGTGTTTTGGTGTCTCCGTTGTGTTTTAGTTGGGTTCTTGTTGGTCATCATGTTGAAAAAGCGTAAATTGTGGGTTTTGGAGAATATCAGGTAGGCTTTGGGAAACTTTAGGAGTGGATTCATGGTATTTGTGGTTTTCTTCTGTTTTTTGGGTTGATCCTGTTCTTTTTGGGGTTCTTTTTGACGTGTTTTGGGGTCTCCGTTGGGTTTCGTTCGGTTTTCCGTGGTCATCGTGTTGGAAAAGTGTATATTGTGGGTTTTGGAGAACATCGGGTAGGTTTAGGTGGGCTTTTGGGGTGGAACTTTGGCTTTTAGTTTTTCTTTCATTTTTGGGTTTGATCCTGTTCTTGTTTGGGTTGTTTTTGACGTGTTTTGGGGTCTCCGTTTGGTTTTAGTTGGGTTCATGTTGGTCATCATAGTGAAAAAGTGTAAATTGTGGGTTTTGGAGAACATCGGGTAGGTTTAGGGGGACTTTTGGGGTGTATCTATGGCTTTTGTTTTTTTTCTTTAATTTTTGGGGGTTATCTTGGTCTTGTTTGGGTTGTTTTTGCTGTGTTTTGTGGTCTCCGTTGGGTTTTAGTTGGGTTCATGTTCGTCGTTATGGTGAAAAAGTGTAAATTGTGGGTTTTGGAGAAGATCGGGTAGGTTTAGGGGGCCTTTTGGGGTGGATCTATGGCTTTTAGAGTTTTACTTTCGTTTTTGGGTTTGATCCTGTTCTTGTTTGGGGTGTTTCTGACGTGTTTTTTAGTCTCCGTTCGGTTTTGTTGAGTTCTCATTAATCGTAAATATAAATGGGAGTGGATTGTGGGTTTTGGAGAAGATCAGGTGAATTTCGGGTGGTTTTCGTGGGAATTTCTTAGTTTCTGTTGTTTTTTCTTCTTATTCAGTTGTTGTTTGGGGTGTTTTTAACGTGGTTTTGGGTCTCCGTTGTGTTTAAATTGGGTTCTTGTTGGTCATCATGGAGAAAAAGGGTAAATTGTGGGTTTTGGAGAACATCAGGTAGGCTTAGGGGGACTTTAGGTGTGGATTCATGGTATTTGGGGTTTTCATCTGTTTTTTGGTTTGATCCTGTTCTTTTTGGGGCTCTTTTTGAAGTGTTTTGGGGTCTCCGTTGGGTTTTTGTTGGGTTCTTGTTGGTCGTAATGGTTAATGGGAGTGGATTGTGGGTTTTGGAGAAGATCAGGTGAGTTTCAGGTGGTTTTCGTGGGAATTTCTTAGTTTCTGTTGTTTTTTCTTCTGATGCATTTCTTGTTTGGGGTGGTTTTGACGTGTTTTGTGGTCTCCGTTGTGTTTTAGTTGGGTTCTTGTTGGTCATCGTGTTGGAAAGTGTAAATTATGGTTTTTGGAGAACATCAGGAAGGCTTACGGGGGCTTTAGGGTTGGATTCATGGTATTTGGGGTTTTCATCTGTTTTTTGGTTTGATCCTGTTCTTTTGGGGGCTCTTTTTGACGTGTTTTTGGGTCTCCTTTTGGTTTCATTGTGTTTTCCGTTATCATCGTGTTGGAAAATTGTAAGTTGTGGGTTTTGGAGAACTTCAGGTAGGCTTAGGGGGACTTTAGGGGTGGATTCATGGTATTTGGGGTTTTCTTCTGTTTTTTGGGTTGATCCTGTTCTTTTTGGGGCTCTTTTTGACGTGTTTTGGGTCTCCATTTGTTTTTAGATGGGTTCATGTTGGTCGTCATAGTGAAAAAGTGTAAATTGTGGGTTTTGGAAAACATAGGGTAGGTTTAGGGGGACTTTTGGGGTGTATCTATGGCTTTTGAGGTTTTCTTTCGTTTTGGGGTTTGATCCTGTTCTTGTTTGGGGTGTTTTTTATGTGTTTTGGTGTCTCCATTGGGTTTCGTTATGTTCTCGTTGGTCGTAAAGATAAAGGGGAGTGGATTGTGGGTTTTAGAGAAGATCAGGTGAGTTTCGGGTGGTTTTCGTGGGAATTTCTTAGTTTTTGTTGTTTTTTCTTCTGATTCAGTTCTTGTTTGGGGTGTTTTGACGAGTTTTTTGGTCTCCATTTTGTTTTAGTTGGGTTCTTGTTGGTCATCATGGTGAAAAATTGTAAATTGTGGGTTTTTAAAACATCAGGTAGGTTTAGGGGGACTTTTGGGGTGGATCTATGGCTTTTGGGTTTTTCTTTCGTTTTTGGGGGTGATCCTGTTCTTGTTTGGGGTGTTTTTGTATTGTGTTTTGGGGTCTCCATTGGGTTTTTGTTGGGTTCTCGTTAGTCGTAAATATAAATGGGAGTGGATTCTGGGTTTTGGAGAAGATCAGGTGAATTTCGTTAAGTTTTCGTGGGAATTTCTAAGTTTCTTTTGTTTTTTCTCCTTATTCAGTTGTTGTTTGGGTGTTTTTGACGTGTTTTGGGGTCTCCGTTGGGTTTTAGTTGGGTTCATGTTGGTCATCATGGTGAAAAAGAGTAAATTGTGGGATTTGGAGAACATCGGGTAGGTTTAGGGGGACTTTTGGGGTGGTTCTATGGCTTTTGGGTTTTTCTTTCGTTTTTGGGTTTGATCCTGTTCTTCTTTGGGTTGTTTTTGACATGCTATTTTGTCTCCGTTTGGTTTTGTTGAGTTCTCGTTTGTCGTAAAATTTAATGGGAGTGGATTGTGGGTTTTAGAGAAGATCAGGTGAGTTTTGGGTGGTTTTCGTGGGAATTGCTTAGTTTTTGTTGTTTTTTCTTCTAATGCAGTTCTTGTTTGGGGTGTTTTTGACGGGTTTTGGGTCTCCGTTGTGTTTTAGTTGGGTTCATGTTGGTCATTGTGTTGGAAAAGTGTAAATTGTGGGTTTTGGAGAACATCAGGTAAGCTTAGGGGAACTTTAGGGGTGGATCTATGGATTTTGGGGAAATTCTTTCAGTTTTGGGGGTGATACAGTTCTTTTTGGTCCTATTTTTGACGTGTTTTGGGGTCTCCGTTGGGTTTTAGTTGGGTTCAAGTTGGTCGTCATGGTGAGAATTTTAAATTGTGGGTTTTGGAGAACATCGGGTAGGTTTAGGGGGACTTTTGGGGTGGATCTTTGTCTTTTGGGTTTTTCTTTCATTTTTGGGGGTGATCCTGTTCTTGTTTGGGGTGTTTTTAACGTGTTTTGGGGTCTCCATTGGGTTTTGTTGGGTTTTCCGTGGTCATCGTGTTGGAAAAGTGCAAATTGTGGGTTTTGGAGAACTTCAGGTAGGCTTAGGGGGACTTTAGGTGTGGATTCATGGTATTTGGAGATTTCTTCTTTTTTTTTGGGTTATCCTGTTCTTTTTGGGGCTCTTTTGACGTGTTTTGTGGTCTCCGTTGTGTTTTAGTTTATTTCATGTTGGTCGTCATTGTGAAAAATTGTAAATTGTGGGTTTTGGAGAACATCAGGTAGGTTTAAGGGGACTTTTGGGGTGGGTCTATGGCTTTTGGGTTTTTCTTTCGTTTTTGGGTTTGATCCTGTTCTTGTTTGGGGTGTTTTTGACGTGTTTTGGTGTCTCCGTTGGGTTTTGTTAGGTTCTCGTGAGTCGTAAAGATGAATGGGAAGGGATTGTGTGTTTTGGAGAAGATCAGGTGAGTTTCGGGTGGTTTTCGAGGGAATTGCTTAGTTTTTGTTGTTTTTTCTTCTGATGCAGTTCTTGCTTGAGGTGTTTTTGACATGTTTTGGGGTCTCCGTTGTGTTTTAGTTGGGTTCTTGTTGGTCATCATGGTGAAAAAGTGTAAGTTCCGGGTTTTGGAAAACAACAGGTAGGTTTAGGGGGACTTTTGGGGGTGGATCAATGGCTTTTGGGTTTTTCTTTCGTTATTGGGTTTGATCCTTTTCTTGTTTGGGGTGTTTTTGATGTGTTTTGGGGTCTCCGTTAGGTTTTGTTGGGTTCTTGTTGGTCATAAATGTAAATGGGAGTGGATTGTGGGTTTTGGAGAAGATCAGGTGAGTTTCGGGTGTTTTTCGTGGGAATTGCTTAGTTTCTGTTGTTTTTTCTTCTGATTCATTTCTTGTTTGCTGTGTTTTTGACGTGTTTTGGGTTCTCCGTTGTGTTTTAGTTGGGTTCATGTTGGTCATCGTGTTGGAAAAGTGTAAATTATGGTTTTTGGAGAACATCGGGAAGGCTTAGGGGGACGTTAGTGGTGGATTCATGGTATTTGGGGTTTTCATCTGTTTTTTTGGGTTGATCCTGTTCTTTTTGGGGCTCTTTTTAACGTGTTTTGTGGTCTCCATTTGGCTTAATTGGGTACATGTTGGTCGTCATGATGAAAAAGTGTAAATTGTGGGTTTGGGAGAACATCGGGTAGGTTTAGGGGGACTTTTGGGGTGGATCTATGGCTTTTGGGTTTTTCTTTCGTTTTTGGGTTTGATCCTGTTCTTCTTTGGGTTGTTTTTGACATGTTATTTTGTCTCCGTTTGGTTTTGTTGAGTTCTCGTTTGTCGTAAAGTTTAATGGGAGTGGATTGTGGGTTTTAGAGAAGATCAGGTGAGTTTCGGGTGGTTTTCGTGGGAATTGCTTAGTTTTTGTTGTTTTTTCTTCTGATGCAGTTCTTGTTTGCGGTGTTTTTGACGTGTTTTGGGGTCTCCGTTTTGTTTTAGTTGGGTTCATGTTGGTCATTGTGTTGGAAAAGTGTATATTTTGGTTTTTGGAGAACATCAGGTAGGTTTAGGGTGCTTTTGGGGTGGATCTATGATTTTGGGGGAATTTCTTTCAGTTTTGGGGGTGATCCTCTTCTTTTTGGGGCTATATTTACATGTTTTGGGGTCTCCGTTTTTTTTTAGTTGGGTTCATGTTGGTTGTCATTGTGAGAAAGTGTAAATTGTGGGTTTTGGAGAACATCAGGTAGGTTTAGGGGGACTTTTGGGGTGGATCTATGGCTTTTTGGAATTTCTTTCAGTTTTGGGTGTGATCCTGTTCTTTTTGGGGCTCTTTTTGACGTGTTTTGGGGTCTCCGTTGGGTTTTAGTTGGGTTCTTGTTGGTCATCGTGTTGGAAAAGTGTAAATTATGGTTTTTGGAGAACATCAGGTAGGCTTATGGGGACTTTAGGGGTGGATTCATGTTATATGAGGTTTTCTTTTTTTTGGGGATGATCCTGTTTTTTTGGGGGCTCTTTTTGACGTGTTTTGGGGTCTCCGTTGGGTTTAATTGGGTTCATGTTTGTCAGCATGGTGAAAAAGTGTAAATTGTGGGTTTTGGAGAACATCGGGTAGGTTAAGGGGGATTTTTGGGGTGGATCTTTGGCTTTTGGGATTTTCTTTCATTTTGGGGTTTGATCCTGTTCTTGTCTGGGGTGTTTTTGACGTGTTTTGTGGTCTCCTTTGGGTTTCGTTTGGTTCTCGTTAGATATAAATATAAATGGGATTGGATTGTGGGTTTTGGAGAAGATCAGGTGAGTTTCGGGTGGTTTTCGAAGGAATTTCATAGTTTTTTTTGTTTTTTCTTCTGATGCAGTTCTTGTTTGGGGTGTTTTTGACGTGTTTTGGGGTGTCCGTTGGGTTTTGTTGAGTTCTCGTTGTTCGTAATGGTAAATGTTAGTGGATTGTGGGTTTTGGAGAAGATCAGGTGAGTTTCAGGTGGTTTTCGTGGGAATTTCTTAGTTTCTGTTGTTTTTTCTTCTGATGCATTTCTTGTTTGGGGTGGTTTTGACGTGTTTTGTGGTCTCCGTTGTGTTTTAGTTGGGTTCTTGTTGGTCATCGTGTTGGAAAGTGTAAATTATGGTTTCTGGAGAACATCGGGAAGGCTTAGGGGGACTTTAGGGTTGGATTCATGGTATTTGGGGTTTTCATCTGTTTTTTGGTTTGATCCTGTTCTTTTGGGGGCTCTTTTTGACGTGTTTTTGGGTCTCCTTTTGGTTTCATTGTGTTTTCCGTTATCATCGTGTTGGAAAATTGTAAGTTGTGGGTTTTGGAGAACTTCAGGTAGGCTTAGGGGGACTTTAGGGGTGGATTCATGGTATTTGGGGTTTTCTTCTGTTTTTTGGGTTGATCCTGTTCTTTTTGGGGCTCTTTTGACGTGTTTTGTGTCTCCGTTGTGTTTTAGTTTATTTCATGTTGGTCGTCATTGTGAAAAATTGTAAATTGTGGGTTTTGGAGAACATCGGGTAGGTTTAAGGGGACTTTTGGGGTGGATCTATGGCTTTTGGGTTTTTCTTTCCTTTTTTGGGTTTGATCCTGTTCTTGTTTGGGGTGTTTTTGACGTGTTTTGGTGTCTCCGTTGGGTTTTGTTAGGTTCTCGTGAGTCGTAAAGATGAATGGGAAGGGATTGTGTGTTTTGGAGAAGATCAGGTGAGTTTCGGGTGGTTTTCGAGGGAATTGCTTAGTTTTTGTTGTTTTTTCTTCTGATGCAGTTCTTGCTTGAGGTGTTTTTGATATGTTTTGGGGTCTCCGTTGTGTTTTAGTTGGGTTCTTGTTGGACATCATGGTGAAAAAGTGTAAGTTCCGGGTTTTGGAAAACAACAGGTAGGTTTAGGGGGACTTTTGGGGGTGGATCAATGGCTTTTGGGTTTTTCTTTCGTTATTGGGTTTGATCCTGTTCTTGTTTGGGGTGTTTTTGATGTGTTTTGGGGTCTCCGTTGGGTTTTGTTGGGTTCTTTTTGGTCATAAATGTAATTGGGACTGGATTGTGGGTTTTGGAGAAGATCAGGTGAGTTTCGCGTGTTTTTCGTGGGAATTGCTTAGTTTCTGTTGTTTTTTCTTCTGATTCATTTCTTGTTTGCTGTGTTTTTGACGTGTTTTGGGTTCTCCGTTGTGTTTTAGTTGGGTTCATGTTGGTCATCGTGTTGGAAAAGTGTAAATTATGGTTTTTGGAGAACATCGGGAAGGCTTAGGGGGACGTTAGTGGTGGATTCATGGTATTTGGGGTTTTCATCTGTTTTTTTGGGTTGATCCTGTTCTTTTTGGGGCTCTTTTTAACGTGTTTTGTGGTCTCCATTTGGCTTAATTGGGTACATGTTGGTCGTCATGATGAAAAAGTGTAAATTGTGGGTTTGGGAGAACATCGGGTAGGTTTAGGGGGACTTTTGGGGTGGATCTATGGCTTTTGGGTATTTCTTTCGTTTTTGGGTTTGATCCTGTTCTTCTTTGGGTTGTTTTTGACATGTTATTTTGTCTCCGTTTGGTTTTGTTGAGTTCTCGTTTGTCGTAAAGTTTAATGGGAGTGGATTGTGGGTTTTAGAGAAGATCAGGTGAGTTTCGGGTGGTTTTCGTGGGAATTGCTTAGTTTTTGTTGTTTTTTCTTCTAATGCAGTTCTTGTTTGGGGTGTTTTTGACGTGTTTTTGGGTCTCCGTTGTGTTTTAGTTGGGTTCATGTTGGTCATCGTGTTGGAAAAGCGTAAATTGTGGGTTTTGGAGAACATCAGGTAAGCTTAGGGGGAATTTAAGTGTGGATCTATGGATTTTGGGGAATTTATTTCAGTTTGGGGGGTGATACTGTTCTTTTTGGTCCTATTTTGGACGTGTTTTGGGGTCTCCATTGGGATTTAGTTGGGTTCATGTTGGTCACCATTGTGAAAAATTGTAAATTGTGGGTTTTGGAGAACATCGGGTGGGTTTAGGGGGACTTTTGGGGTGGATCTATGGCTTTAGGTTTTTCTTTCGTTTTTGGGTTTGATCCTGTTCTTGTTTGGGTTGTTTTTGACGTGTTTTGGGGTCTCCGTTTGGTTTTATTTGGGTTCATGTTGGTCGTCATAGTGAAAAAGTGTAAATTGTGGGTTTTGGAGAACATCGGGTAGGTTTAGGGGGACTTTTGGGGTGTATCTATGGCTTTTGTTTTTTTTCTTTAATTTTTGGGGGTGATCTTGGTCTTGTTTGTGTTGTTTTTGCTGTGTTTTGTGGTCTCCGTTGGGTTTTAGTTGGGTTCATGTTCGTCGTTATGGTGAAAAAGTGTAAATTGTGGGTTTTGGAGAAGATCGGGTAGGTTTAGGGGGACTTTTGGGGTGGATCTATGGCTTTTAGAGTTTTTCTTTCGTTTTTGGGTTTGATCCTGTTCTTGTTTGGGGTGTTTTTGACGTGTTTTTGGGTGTTTGTTTGGTTTTGTTGAGTTCTCGTTGGTTGTAAATGTAAATGGGATTGGATTGTGGGTTTTGGAGAAGATCAGGTGAGTTTCGGCTGGTTTTCATGGGAATTTCTAAGTTTTTGTTGTTTTTTCTTCTGATGCACTTCTTGTTTGGGGTGTTTTTGACGTGTTTTTGGGTCTCCGTTGTGTTTTAGTTGGGTTCTTGTTGGTCACCATGGTGAAAAATTGTAAATTGTGGGTTTTGGAGAACATCGGGTAGGTTTAGGGGGACTTTTGGGGGTGGATCAATGGCTTTTGGGTTTTTCTTTCGTTTTTGGGGGTGATCCTGTTCTTGTTTGGGGTGTTTTTGTATTGTGTTTTGGGGTCTCCGTTGGGTTTTTGTTGGGTTCTTGTTGGTCGTAATGGTAAATGGGAGTGGATTGTGGGTTTTGGAGAAGATCAGGTGAGTTTCAGGTGGTTTTCGTGGGAATTTCTTAGTTTCTGTTGTTTTTTCTTCTGATGCATTTCTTGTTTGGGGTGGTTTTGACGTGTTTTGTGGTCTCCGTTGTGTTTTAGTTGGGTTCTTGTTGGTCATCGTGTTGGAAAGTGTAAATTATGGTTTCTGGAGAACATCGGGAAGGCTTAGGGGGACTTTAGGGTTGGATTCATGGTATTTGGGGTTTTCATCTGTTTTTTGGTTTGATCCTGTTCTTTTGGGGGCTCTTTTTGACGTGTTTTTGGGTCTCCTTTTGGTTTCATTGTGTTTTCCGTTATCATCGTGTTGGAAAATTGTAAGTTGTGGGTTTTGGAGAACTTCAGGTAGGCTTAGGGGGACTTTAGGGGTGGATTCATGGTATTTGGGGTTTTCTTCTGTTTTTTGGGTTGATCCTGTTCTTTTTGGGGCTCTTTTTGACGTGTTTTGGGTCTCCATTTGTTTTTAGATGGGTTCATGTTGGTCGTCATAGTGAAAAAGTGTAAATTGTGGGTTTTGGAAAACATCGGGTAGGTTTAGGGGGACTTTTGGGGTGTATCTATGGCTTTTGAGGTTTTCTTTCGTTTTGGGGTTTGATCCTGTTCTTGTTAGGGGTGTTTTTTATGTGTTTTGGTGTCTCCATTGGGTTTCGTTATGTTCTCGTTGGTCGTAAAGATAAAGGGGAGTGGATTGTGGGTTTTAGAGAAGATCAGGTGAGTTTCGGGTGGTTTTCGTGGGAATTTCTTAGTTTTTGTTGTTTTTTCTTCTGATTCAGTTCTTGTTTGGGGTGTTTTGACGAGTTTTTTGGTCTCCATTTTGTTTTAGTTGGGTTCTTGTTGGTCATCATGGTGAAAAATTGTAAATTGTGGGTTTTGGAAAACATCAGGTAGGTTTAGGGGGACTTTTGGGGTGGATCTATGGCTTTTGGGTTTTTCTTTCGTTTTTGGGGGTGATCCTGTTCTTTTTTTGGGTGTTTTTGTATTGTGTTTTGGGGTCTCCATTGGGTTTTTGTTGGGTTCTCGTTAGTCGTAAATATAAATGGGAGTGGATTCTGGGTTTTGGAGAACATCAGGTGAATTTCGTTAAGTTTTCGTGGGAATTTCTAAGTTTCTTTTGTTTTTTTCTCCTTATTCAGTTGTTGTTTGGGTGTTTTTGACGTGTTTTGGGGTCTCCGTTGGGTTTTAGTTGGGTTCATGTTGGTCATCATGGTGAAAAAGAGTAAATTGTGGGATTTGGAGAACATCGGGTAGGTTTAGGGGGACTTTTGGGGTGGTTCTATGGCTTTTGGGTTTTTCTTTCGTTTTTGGGTTTGATCCTGTTCTTCTTTGGGTTGTTTTTGACATGCTATTTTGTCTCCGTTTGGTTTTGTTGAGTTCTCGTTTGTCGTAAAGTTTAATGGGAGTGGATTGTGGGTTTTAGAGAAGATCAGGTGAGTTTTGGGTGGTTTTCGTGGGAATTGCTTAGTTTTTGTTGTTTTTTCTTCTAATGCAGTTCTTGTTTGGGGTGTTTTTGACGGGTTTTGGGTCTCCGTTGTGTTTTAGTTGGGTTCATGTTGGTCATTGTGTGGAAAAGTGTAAATTGTGGGTTTTGGAGAACATCAGGTAAGCTTAGGGGAACTTTAGGGGTGGATCTATGGATTTTGGGGAATTTCTTTCAGTTTTGGGGGTGATACAGTTCTTTTTGGTCCTATTTTTGACGTGTTTTGGGGTCTCCGTTGGGTTTTAGTTGGGTTCAAGTTGGTCGTCATGGTGAGAATTTTAAATTGTGGGTTTTGGAGAACATCGGGTAGGTTTAGGGGGACTTTTGGGGTGGATCTTTGTCTTTTGGGTTTTTCTTTCATTTTTGGGGGTGATCCTGTTCTTGTTTGGGGTGTTTTTAACGTGTTTTGGGGTCTCCATTGGGTTTTGTTGGGTTTTCCGTGGTCATCGTGTTGGAAAAGTGCAAATTGTGGGTTTTGGAGAACTTCAGGTAGGCTTAGGGGGACTTTAGGTGTGGATTCATGGTATTTGGAGATTTCTTCTTTTTTTTTGGGTTATCCTGTTCTTTTTGGGGCTCTTTTGACGTGTTTTGTGGTCTCCGTTGTGTTTTAGTTTATTTCATGTTGGTCGTCATTGTGAAAAATTGTAAATTGTGGGTTTTGGAGAACATCAGGTAGGTTTAAGGGGACTTTTGGGGTGGGTCTATGGCTTTTGGGTTTTTCTTTCGTTTTTGGGTTTGATCCTGTTCTTGTTTGGGGTGTTTTTGACGTGTTTTGGTGTCTCCGTTGGGTTTTGTTAGGTTCTCGTGAGTCGTAAAGATGAATGGGAAGGGATTGTGTGTTTTGGAGAAGATCAGGTGAGTTTCGGGTGGTTTTCGAGGGAATTGCTTAGTTTTTGTTGTTTTTTCTTCTGATGCAGTTCTTTTTTGCGGTGTTTTTGACATGTTTTGGGGTCTCCGTTGTGTTTTAGTTGGGTTCTTGTTGGTCATCATGGTGAAAAAGTGTAAGTTCCGGGTTTTGGAAAACAACAGGTAGGTTTAGGGGGACTTTTGGGGGTGGATCAATGGCTTTTGGGTTTTTCTTTCGTTATTGGGTTTGATCCTTTTCTTGTTTGGGGTGTTTTTGATGTGTTTTGGGGTCTCCGTTAGGTTTTGTTGGGTTCTTGTTGGTCATAAATGTAAATGGGAGTGGATTGTGGGTTTTGGAGAAGATCAGGTGAGTTTCGGGTGTTTTTCGTGGGAATTGCTTAGTTTCTGTTGTTTTTTCTTCTGATTCATTTCTTGTTTGCTGTGTTTTTGACGTGTTTTGGGTTCTCCGTTGTGTTTTAGTTGGGTTCATGTTGGTCATCCTGTTGGAAAAGTGTAAATTATGGTTTTTGGAGAACATCGGGAAGGCTTAGGGGGACGTTAGTGGTGGATTCATGGTATTTGGGGTTTTCATCTGTTTTTTTGGGTTGATCCTGTTCTTTTTGGGGCTCTTTTTAACGTGTTTTGTGGTCTCCATTTGGCTTAATTGGGTACATGTTGGTCGTCATGATGAAAAAGTGTAAATTGTGGGTTTGGGAGAACATCGGGTAGGTTTAGGGGGACTTTTGGGGTGGATCTATGGCTTTTGGGTATTTCTTTCGTTTTTGGGTTTGATCCTGTTCTTCTTTGGGTTGTTTTTGACATGTTATTTTGTCTCCGTTTGGTTTTGTTGAGTTCTCGTTTGTCGTAAAGTTTAATGGGAGTGGATTGTGGGTTTTAGAGAAGATCAGGTGAGTTTCGGGTGGTTTTCGTGGGAATTGCTTAGTTTTTGTTGTTTTTTCTTCTGATGCAGTTCTTGTTTGCGGTGTTTTTGACGTGTTTTGGGGTCTCCGTTTTGTTTTAGTTGGGTTCATGTTGGTCATTGTGTTGGAAAAGTGTATATTTTGGTTTTTGGAGAACATCAGGTAGGTTTAGGGTGCTTTTGGGGTGGATCTATGATTTTGGGGGAATTTCTTTCAGTTTTGGGGGTGATCCTCTTCTTTTTGGGGCTATATTTACATGTTTTGGGGTCTCCGTTTTTTTTTAGTTGGGTTCATGTTGGTTGTCATTGTGAGAAAGTGTAAATTGTGGGTTTTGGAGAACATCAGGTAGGTTTAGGGGGACTTTTGGGGTGGATCTATGGCTTTTTGGAATTTCTTTCAGTTTTGGGTGTGATCCTGTTCTTTTTGGGGCTCTTTTTGACGTGTTTTGGGGTCTCCGTTGGGTTTTAGTTGGGTTCTTGTTGGTCATCGTGTTGGAAAAGTGTAAATTATGGTTTTTGGAGAACATCAGGTAGGCTTAGGGGGACTTTAGGGGTGGATTCATGTTATATGGGGTTTTCTTTTTTTTTGGGATGATCCTGTTTTTTTGGGGGCTCTTTTTGACGTGTTTTGGGGTCTCCGTTGGGTTTAATTGGGTTCATGTTTGTCAGCATGGTTAAAAAGTGTAAATTGTGGGTTTTGGAGAACATCGGGTAGGTTAAGGGGGATTTTTGGGGTGGATCTTTGGCTTTTGGGATTTTCTTTCATTTTGGGGTTTGATCCTGTTCTTGTCTGGGGTGTTTTTGACGTGTTTTGGGGTCTCCTTTGGGTTTCGTTTGGTTCTCGTTAGATATAAATATAAATGGGATTGGATTGTGGGTTTTGGAGAAGATCAGGTGAGTTTCGGGTGGTTTTCGAAGGAATTTCATAGTTTTTTTTGTTTTTTCTTCTGATGCAGTTCTTGTTTGGGGTGTTTTTGACGTGTTTTGGGGTGTCCGTTGGGTTTTGTTGAGTTCTCGTTGTTCGTAATGGTAAATGTTAGTGGATTGTGGGTTTTGGAGAAGATCAGGTGAGTTTCGGGTGTTTTTCGTGGGAATTTCTTAGTTTTTGTATTTTTTTCCTTCTGATGCGGTTCTTGTTTGGGGTGTTTTTGACGTGTTTTGGGGTCTCCGTTGTATCTTATTTGGGTTCTCGTTGGTCATCCTGGTGAAAAAGAGTAAATTGTGGGTTTTGGAGAACATCGGGTAGGTTTAGGGGGACTTTTGGGGTGGAACTTTGGCTTTTAGTTTTTCTTTCATTTTTGGGTTTGATCCTGTTCTTGTTTGGGTTGTTTTTGACGTGTTTTGGGGTCTCCGTTTGGTTTTAGTTGGGTTCATGTTGGTCGTCATAGTGAAAAAGTGTAAATTGTGGGTTTTGGAGAACATCGGGTAGGTTTAGGGGGACTTTTGGGGTGTATCTATGGCTTTTGTTTTTTTTCTTTAATTTTTGGGGGTGATCTTGGTCTTGTTTGTGTTGTTTTTGCTGTGTTTTGTGGTCTCCGTTGGGTTTTAGTTGGGTTCATGTTCGTCGTTATGGTGAAAAAGTGTAAATTTTGGGTTTTGGAGAAGATCGGGTAGGTTTAGGGGGACTTTTGGGGTGGATCTATGGCTTTTAGAGTTTTTCTTTCGTTTTTGGGTTTGATCCTGTTCTTGTTTGGGGTGTTTTTGACGTGTTTTTGGGTGTTTGTTTGGTTTTGTTGAGTTCTCGTTGGTTGTAAATGTAAATGGGATTGGATTGTGGGTTTTGGAGAAGATCAGGTGAGTTTCGGGTGGTTTTCATGGGAATTTCTAAGTTTTTGTTTTTTTTTCTTCTGATGCACTTCTTGTTTGGGGTGTTTTTGACGTGTTTTTGGGTCTCCGTTGTGTTTTAGTTGGGTTCTTGTTGGTCACCATGGTGAAAAATTGTAAATTGTGGGTTTTGGAGAACATCGGGTAGGTTTAGGGGGACTTTTGGGGTGGATCTATGGCTTTTGGGTTTTTCTTTCGTTTTTGGGGGTGATCCTGTTCTTGTTTGGGGTGTTTTTGTATTGTGTTTTGGGGTCTCCGTTGGGTTTTTGTTGGGTTCTTGTTGGTCGTAATGGTAAATGGGAGTGGATTGTGGGTTTTGGAGAAGATCAGGTGAGTTTCAGGTGGTTTTCGTGGGAATTTCTTAGTTTCTGTTGTTTTTTCTTCTGATGCATTTCTTGTTTGGGGTGGTTTTGACGTGTTTTGTGGTCTCCGTTGTGTTTTAGTTGGGTTCTTGTTGGTCATCGTGTTGGAAAGTGTAAATTATTGTTTTTGGAGAACATCGGGAAGGCTTAGGGGGACTTTAGGGTTGGATTCATGGTATTTGGGGTTTTCATCTGTTTTTTGGTTTGATCCTGTTCTTTTGGGGGCTCTTTTTGACGTGTTTTTGGGTCTCCTTTTGGTTTCATTGTGTTTTCCGTTATCATCGTGTTGGAAAATTGTAAGTTGTGGGTTTTGGAGAACTTCAGGTAGGCTTAGGGGGACTTTAGGGGTGGATTCATGGTATTTGGGGATTTCTTCTGTTTTTTGGGTTGATCCTGTTCTTTTTGGGGCTCTTTTTGACGTGTTTTGGGTCTCCATTTGGTTTTAGATGGGTTCATGTTGGTCGTCATGGTGAAAAAGTGTAAATTGTGGGTTTTGGAAAACATCGGGTAGGTTTAGGGGGACTTTTGGGGTGTATCTATGGCTTTTGAGGTTTTCTTTCGTTTTGGGGTTTGATCCTGTTCTTGTTTGGGGTGTTTTTGTTGTGTTTTGTTGTCTCCATTGGTTTTCGTTATGTTCTCGTTGGTCGTAAAGATAAAGGGGAGTGGATTGTGGGTTTTAGAGAAGATCAGGTGAGTTTCGGGTGGTTTTCGTGGGAATTTCTTAGTTTTTGTTGTTTTTTCTTCTGATTCAGTTCTTGTTTGGGGTGTTTTGACGAGTTTTTTGGTCTCCATTTTGTTTTAGTTGTGTTCTTGTTGGTCATCATGGTGAAAAATTGTAAATTGTGGGTTTTGGAAAACATCAGGTAGGTTTAGGGGGACTTTTGGGGTGGATCTATGGCTTTTGGGTTTTTCTTTCGTTTTTGGGGGTGATCCTGTTCTTGTTTGGGGTGTTTTTGTATTGTGTTTTGGGGTCTCCATTGGGTTTTTGTTGGGTTCTCGTTAGTCGTAAATATAAATGGGAGTGGATTCTGGGTTTTGGAGAAGATCAGGTGAATTTCGTTAAGTTTTCGTGGGAATTTCTAAGTTTCTTTTGTTTTTTCTCCTTATTCAGTTGTTGTTTGGGTGTTTTTGACGTGTTTTGGGGTCTCCGTTGGGTTTTAGTTGGGTTCATGTTGGTCATCATGGTGAAAAAGAGTAAATTGTGGGATTTGGAGAACATCGGGTAGGTTTAGGGGGACTTTTGGGGTGGTTCTATGGCTTTTGGGTTTTTCTTTCGTTTTTGGGTTTGATCCTGTTCTTCTTTGGGTTGTTTTTGACATGTTATTTTGTCTCCGTTTGGTTTTGTTGAGTTCTCGTTTGTCGTAAAGTTTAATGGGAGTGGATTGTGGTTTTTAGAGAAGATCAGGTGAGTTTCGGGTGGTTTTCGTGGGAATTGCTTAGTTTTTGTTGTTTTTTCTTCTAATGCAGTTCTTGTTTGGGGTGTTTTTGACGGGTTTTGGGTCTCCGTTGTGTTTTAGTTGGGTTCATGTTGGTCATTGTGTTGGAAAAGTGTAAATTGTGGGTTTTGGAGAACATCAGGTAAGCTTAGGGGAACTTTAGGGGTGGATCTATGGATTTTGGGGAATTTCTTTCAGTTTTGGGGGTGATACAGTTCTTTTTGGTCCTATTTTTTAGTGTTTTGGGGTCTCCGTTGGGTTTTAGTTGGGTTCATGTTGGTCACCATGGTGAAAAATTGTAAATTGTGGGTTTTGGAGAACATCGGGTAGGTTTAGGGGGACTTTTGGGGTGGATCTTTGACTTTTGGGTTTTTCTTTCATTTCTGGGGGTGATCCTGTTCTTGTTTGGGGTGTTTTTAACGTGTTTGGGGTCTCCATTGGGTTTTGTTGGGTTTTCCGTGGTCATCATGTTGGAAAAGTGCAAATTGTGGGTTTTGGAGAACTTCAGGTAGGCTTAGGGGGACTTTAGGTGTGGATTCATGGTATTTGGAGATTTCTTCTTTTTTTTTGGGTTATCCTGTTCTTTTTGGGGCTCTTTTGACGTGTTTTGTGTCTCCGTTGTGTTTTAGTTTATTTCATGTTGGTCGTCATTGTGAAAAATTGTAAATTGTGGGTTTTGGAGAACATCAGGTAGGTTTAAGGGGACTTTTGGGGTGGATCTATGGCTTTTGGGTTTTTCTTTCGTTTTTGGGTTTGATCCTGTTCTTGTTTGGGGTGTTTTTGACGTGTTTTGGTGTCTCCGTTGGGTTTTGTTAGGTTCCCGTGAGTCGTAAAGATGAATGGGAAGGGATTGTGTGTTTTGGAGAAGATCAGGTGAGTTTCGGGTGGTTTTCGAGGGAATTGCTTAGTTTTTGTTGTTTTTTCTTCTGATGCAGTTCTTGCTTGAGGTGTTTTTGACATGTTTTGGGGTCTCCGTTGTGTTTTAGTTGGGTTCTTGTTGGACATCATGGTGAAAAAGTGTAAGTTCTGGGTTTTGGAAAACAACAGGTAGGTTTAGGGGGACTTTTGGGGGTGGATCAATGGCTTTTGGGTTTTTCTTTCGTTATTGGGTTTGATCCTTTTCTTGTTTGGGGTGTTTTTGATGTGTTTTGGGGTCTCCGTTAGGTTTTGTTGGGTTCTTGTTGGTCATAACTGTAAATGGGAGTGGATTGTGGGTTTTGGAGAAGATCAGGTGAGTTTCGGGTGTTTTTCGTGGGAATTGCTTAGTTTTTTTTTTTTTTTTCTTATGATTCATTTCTTGTTTGCTGTGTTTTTGACGTGTTTTGGGTTCTCCGTTGTGTTTTAGTTGGGTTCATGTTGGTCATCGTGTTGGAAAAGTGTAAATTATGGTTTTTGGAGAACATCGGGAAGGCTTAGGGGGACGTTAGTGGTGGATTCATGGTATTTGGGGTTTTCATCTGTTTTTTTGGGTTGATCCTGTCCTTTTTGGGGCTCTTTTTGACGTGTTTTGTGGTCTCCATTTGGCTTAATTGGGTACATGTTGGTCGTCATGATGAAAAAGTGTAAATTGTGGGTTTGGGAGAACATCGGGTAGGTTTAGGGGGACTTTTGGGGTGGATCTATGGCTTTTGTGTTTTTCTTTCGTTTTTGGGTTTGATCCTGTTCTTCTTTGGGTTGTTTTTGACATGTTATTTTGTCTCCGTTTGGTTTTGTTGAGTTCTCGTTTGTCGTAAAGTTTAATGGGAGTGGATTGTGGGTTTTAGAGAAGATCAGGTGAGTTTCGGGTGGTTTTCGTGGGAATTGCTTAGTTTTTGTTGTTTTTTCTTCTGATGCAGTTCTTGTTTGGGGTGTTTTTGACGTGTTTTTGGGTCTCCGTTGTGTTTTAGTTGGGTTCATGTTGGTCATCGTGTTGGAAAAGCATAAATTGTGGGTTTTGGAGAACATCAGGTAAGCTTAGGGGGACTTTAAGTGTGGATCTATGGATTTTGGGGAATTTATTTCAGTTTGGGGGGTGATACTGTTCTTTTTGGTCCTATTTTGGACGTGTTTTGGGGTCTCCATTGGGATTTAGTTGGGTTCATGTTGGTCACCATGGTGAAAAATTGTAAATTGTGGGTTTTGGAGAACATCGGGTGGGTTTAGGGGGACTTTTGGGGTGGATCTATGGCTTTAGGTTTTTCTTTCATTTTTGGGTTTGATCCTGTTCTTGTTTGGGTTGTTTTTGACGTGTTTTGGGGTCTCTGTTTGGTTTTAGTTGGGTTCATGTTGGTCGTCATAGTGAAAAAGTGTAAATTGTGGGTTTTGGAGAACATCGGGTAGGTTTAGGGGGACTTTTGGGGTGTATCTATGGCTTTTGTTTTTTTTCTTTAATTTTTGGGGGTGATCTTGGTCTTGTTTGTGTTGTTTTTGCTGTGTTTTGTGGTCTCCGTTGGGTTTTAGTTGGGTTCATGTTCGTCGTTATGGTGAAAAAGTGTAAATTGTGGGTTTTGGAGAAGATCGGGTAGGTTTAGGGGGACTTTTGGGGTGGATCTATGGCTTTTAGAGTTTTTCTTTCGTTTTTGGGTTTGATCCTGTTCTTGTTTGGGGTGTTTTTGACGTGTTTTTGGGTGTTTGTTTGGTTTTGTTGAGTTCTCGTTGGTTGTAAATGTAAATGGGATTGGATTGTGGGTTTTGGAGAAGATCAGGTGAGTTTCGGGTGGTTTTCATTGGAATTTCTAAGTTTTTGTTGTTTTTTTATTCTGATGCACTTCTTGTTTGGGGTGTTTTTGACGTGTTTTTGGGTCTCCGTTGTGTTTTAGTTGGGTTCTTGTTGGTCACCATGGTGAAAAATTGTGAATTGTGGGTTTTGGAGAACATCGGGTAGGTTTAGGGGGACTTTTGGGGTGGATCTATGGCTTTTGGGTTTTTCTTTCGTTTTTGGGGGTGATCCTGTTCTTGTTTGGGGTGTTTTTGTATTGTGTTTTGGGGTCTCCGTTGGGTTTTTGTTGGGTTCTTGTTGGTCGTAATGGTAAATGGGAGTGGATTGTGGGTTTTGGAGAAGATCAGGTGAGTTTCAGGTGGTTTTCGTGGGAATTTCTTAGTTTCTGTTGTTTTTTCTTCTGATGCATTTCTTGTTTGGGGTGGTTTTGACGTGTTTTGTGGTCTCCGTTGTGTTTTAGTTGGGTTCTTGTTGGTCATCGTGTTGGAAAGTGTAAATTATGGTTTTTGGAGAACATCGGGAAGGCTTACGGGGACTTTAGGGTTGGATTCATGGTATTTGGGGTTTTCATCTGTTTTTTGGTTTGATCCTGTTCTTTTGGGGGCTCTTTTTGACGTGTTTTTGGGTCTCCTTTTGGTTTCATTGTGTTTTCCGTTATCATCGTGTTGGAAAATTGTAAGTTGTGGGTTTTGGAGAACTTCAGGTAGGCTTAGGGGGACTTTAGGGGTGGATTCATGGTATTTGGGGTTTTCTTCTGTTTTTTGGGTTGATCCTGTTCTTTTTGGGGCTCTTTTTGACGTGTTTTGGGTCTCCATTTGTTTTTAGATGGGTTCATGTTGGTCGTCATAGTGAAAAAGTGTAAATTGTGGGTTTTGGAAAACATCGGGTAGGTTTAGGGGGACTTTTGGGGTGTATCTATGGCTTTTGAGGTTTTCTTTCGTTTTGGGGTTTGATCCTGTTCTTGTTAGGGGTGTTTTTTATGTGTTTTGGTGTCTCCATTGGGTTTCGTTATGTTCTCGTTGGTCGTAAAGATAAAGGGGAGTGGATTGTGGGTTTTAGAGAAGATCAGGTGAGTTTCGGGTGGTTTTCGTGGGAATTTCTTAGTTTTTGTTGTTTTTTCTTCTGATTCAGTTCTTGTTTGGGGTGTTTTGACGAGTTTTTTGGTATCCATTTTGTTTTAGTTGGGTTCTTGTTGGTCATCATGGTGAAAAATTGTAAATTGTGGGTTTTGGAGAACATCAGGTAAGCTTAGGGGGACTTTAGGTGTGGATCTATGGATTTGGGGGAATTTATTTCAGTTTGGGGGGTGATACTGTTCATTTTGGTCCTATTTTGGACGTGTTTTGGGGTCTCCATTGGGATTTAGTTGGGTTCATGTTGGTCACCATGGTGAAAAATTGTAAATTGTGGGTTTTGGAGAACATCGGGTGGGTTTAGGGGGACTTTTGGGGTGGATCTATGGCTTTTGGGTTTTTCTTTCATTTTTGGGTTTGATCCTGTTCTTGTTTGGGTTGTTTTTGACGTGTTTAGGGGTCTCCGTTTGGTTTCGTTGGGTTCTCGTTAGTCGTAAATATAAATGGGATTGGATTGTGTGTTTTGGAGAAGATCAGGTGAGTTTCGGGTGGTTTTCGCGGGAATTGCTTAGTTTTTGTTGTTTTTTCTTCTGATGCAGTTCTTTTTTGCGGTGTTTTTGACGTGTTTTGGGGTCTCCGTTTTGTTTTAGTTGGGTTCATGTTGGTCATTGTGTTGGAAAAGTGTATATTTTGGTTTTTGGAGAACATCAGGTAGGTTTAGGGTGCTTTTGGGGTGGATCTATGATTTTGGGGGAATTTCTTTCAGTTTTGGGGGTGATCCTCTTCTTTTTGGGGCTATATTTACATGTTTTGGGGTCTCCGTTTTTTTTTAGTTGGGTTCATGTTGGTTGTCATTGTGAGAAAGTGTAAATTGTGGGTTTTGGAGAACATCAGGTAGGTTTAGGGGGACTTTTGGGGTGGATCTATGGCTTTTTGGAATTTCTTTCAGTTTTGGGTGTGATCCTGTTCTTTTTGGGGCTCTTTTTGACGTGTTTTGGGGTCTCCGTTGGGTTTTAGTTGGGTTCTTGTTGGTCATCGTGTTGGAAAAGTGTAAATTATGGTTTTTGGAGAACATCAGGTAGGCTTAGGGGGACTTTAGGGGTGGATTCATGTTATATGGGGTTTTCTTTTTTTTTGGGATGATCCTGTTCTTTTGGGGGCTCTTTTTGACGTGTTTTGGGGTCTCCGTTGGGGTTAATTGTGTTCATCTTTGTCAGCATGGTGAAAAAGTGTAAATTGTGGGTTTTGGAGAACATCGGGTAGGTTAAGGGGGATTTTTGGGGTGGATCTTTGGCTTTTGGGATTTTCTTTCATTTTGGGGTTTTATCCTGTTCTTGTCTGGGGTGTTTTTGACGTGTTTTGTGGTCTCCTTTGGGTTTCGTTTGGTTCTCGTTAGAAATAAATATAAATGGGATTGGATTGTGGGTTTTGGAGAAGATCAGGTGAGTTTCGGGTGGTTTTCGAAGGAATTTCATAGTTTTTTTTGTTTTTTCTTCTGATGCAGTTCTTGTTTGGGGTGTTTTTGACGTGTTTTGGGGTGTCCGTTGGGTTTTGTTGAGTTCTCGTTGTTCGTAATGGTAAATGTTAGTGGATTGTGGGTTTTGGAGAAGATCAGGTGAGTTTCGGGTGTTTTTCGTGGGAATTTCTTAGTTTTTGTATTTTTTTCCTTCTGATGCGGTTCTTGTTTGGGGTGTTTTTGACGTGTTTTGGGGTCTCCGTTGTATCTTAGTTGGGTTCTCGTTGGTCATCCTGGTGAAAAAGAGTAAATTGTGGGTTTTGGAGAACATCGGGTAGGTTTAGGGGGACTTTTGGGGTGGAACTTTGGCTTTTAGTTTTTCTTTCATTTTTGGGTTTGATCCTGTTCTTGTTTGGGTTGTTTTTGACGTGTTTTGGGGTCTCCGTTTGGTTTTAGTTGGGTTCATGTTGGTCGTCATAGTGAAAAAGTGTAAATTGTGGGTTTTGGAGAACATCGGGTAGGTTTAGGGGGACTTTTGGGGTGTATCTATGGCTTTTGTTTTTTTTCTTTAATTTTTGGGGGTGATCTTGGTCTTGTTTGTGTTGTTTTTGCTGTGTTTTGTGGTCTCCGTTGGGTTTTAGTTGGGTTCATGTTCGTCGTTATGGTGAAAAAGTGTAAATTGTGGGTTTTGGAGAAGATCGGGTAGGTTTAGGGGGACTTTTGGGGTGGATCTATGGCTTTTAGAGTTTTTCTTTCGTTTTTGGGTTTGATCCTGTTCTTGTTTGGGGTGTTTTTGACGTGTTTTTGGGTGTTTGTTTGGTTTTGTTGAGTTCTCGTTGGTTGTAAATGTAAATGGGATTGGATTGTGGGTTTTGGAGAAGATCAGGTGAGTTTCGGCTGGTTTTCATGGGAATTTCTAAGTTTTTGTTGTTTTTTCTTCTGATGCATTTCTTGTTTGGGGTGTTTTTGACGTGTTTTTGGGTCTCCGTTGTGTTTTAGTTGGGTTCTTGTTGGTCACCATGGTGAAAAATTGTAAATTGTGGGTTTTGGAGAACATCGGGTAGGTTTAGGGGGACTTTTGGGGTGGATCTATGGCTTTTGGGTTTTTCTTTAGTTTTTGGGTTTGATCCTGTTCTTTTTTGAGGTGTTTTTGACGTGTTTTGGTTTCTCCGTTTGATTTAGTTGGGTTCTTGTTGGTCGTAAAGATAAATGGGAGTGGATTGTGGGTTGTGGAGAAGATCAGGTGAGTTTCGGGTGGTTTTCGAGGGAATTGCTTAGTTTTTGTTGTTTTTTCTTCTGATGCAGTTCTTGCTTGAGGTGTTTTTGACATGTTTTGGGGTCTCCGTTGTGTTTTATTTGGGTTCTTGTTGGTCATGATGGTGAAAAAGTATAAGTTCTGGGTTTTGGAAAACAACAGGTAGGTTTAGGGGGACTTTTGGGGGTGGATCAATGGCTTTTGGGTTTTTCTTTCGTTATTGGGTTTGATCCTTTTCTTGTTTGGGGTGTTTTTGATGTGTTTTGGGGTCTCCGTTGGGTTTTGTTGGGTTCTTTTTGGTCATAAATATAATTGGGACTGGATTGTGGGTTTTGGAGAAGATCAGGTGAGTTTCGGGTGTTTTTCGTGGGAATTGCTTAGTTTCTGTTGTTTTTTTTCTTATGATTCATTTCTTGTTTGGTGTGTTTTTGACGTGTTTTGGGGTCTCCGTTGTGTTTTAGTTGGGTTCTTTTTGGTCATCATGTTGGAAAAGTGTAAATTATGGTTTTTGGAGAACATCGGGAAGGCTTAGGGGGACGTTAGTGGTGGATTCATGGTATTTGGGGTTTTCATTTGTTTTTTTGGGGTTGATCCTGTTCTTTTTGGGGCTCTTTTTGACGTGTTTTGTGGTCTCCATTTGGCTTATTTGGGTACATGTTGGTCGTCTTGATGAAAAAGTGTAAATTGTGGGTTTGGGAGAACATCGGGTAGGTTTAGGGGGACTTTTGGGGTGGATCTATGGCTTTTGGGTTTTTCTTTCGTTTTTGGATTTGATCCTGTTCTTCTTTGGGTTGTTTTTGACATGTTATTTTGTCTCCGTTTGGTTTTGTTGAGTTCTCGTTTGTCGTAAAGTTTAATGGGAGTGGATTGTGGGTTTTAGAGAAGATCAGGTGAGTTTCGGGTGGTTTTCGTGGGAATTGCTTAGTTTTTGTTGTTTTTTCTTCTGATGCAGTTCTTGTTTGGGGTGTTTTTGACGTGTTTTTGGGTCTCCGTTGTGTTTTAGTTGGGTTCATGTTGGTCATCGTGTTGGAAAAGTGTAAATTGTGGTTTTTGGAGAACATCAGGTAAGCTTAGGGGAACTTTAGGGGTGGATCTATGGATTTTGGAGAATTTCTTTCAGTTTTAGGGGTGATACAGTTCTTTTTGGTCCTATTTTTTAGTGTTTTGTGTTCTCAGTTGTGTTTTAGTTGGGTTCATGTTGGTCGTCATGGTTAGAAAGGGCAAACTGTGGGTTTTGGAGAACATCGGGTAGGTTTAGGGGGACTTTTGGGGTGGATCTTTGGCTCTTGGGTTTTTCTTTAATTTTTGGGGGTGATCATTTTCCTGTTTGGGGTGTTTTTGACGTGTTTTGGGGTCTCCATTGGGTTTGGTTGGGTTCATGTTGGTCATCATGGAGAAAAAGTGTAAATTGTGGGTTTTGGAGAACATCAGTTAGGCTTAGGAGGACTTTAGGGGTGGATTCATGGTATTTGGGGTTTTCTTCTGTTTTTTGGGTTGATCCTGTTCTTTTTGGGGCTCTTTTTGAAGTGTTTTTTGGTCTCCGTTGGGTTTTAGTTGGGTTCATATGGTCATCATGGTGAAAAAGAGTAAATTGTGGGATTTGGAGAACATCGGGTAGGTTTAGGGGGACTTTTGGGGTGGATCTATGGCTTTTGAGTTTTTCTTTCGTATTTGGGTTTGATTCAGTTCTTGTTTGGGGTTTTTTTGACGAGTTTTTGGGTCTCCATTTTGTTTTATTTGGGTTCTTGTTGTTCATCATGGTGAAAAATTGTAAATTGTGGGTTTTGGAAAACATCAGGTAGGTTTAGGGGGCCTTTTGGGGTGGATCTATGGCTTTTGGGTTTTACTTTCGTTTTTGGGTTTGATCCTGTTCTTGTTTGGGGTGTTTCTGACGTGTTTTTTAGTCTCCGTTCGGTTTTGTTGAGTTCTCATTAGTCGTAAATATAAATGGGAGTGGATTGTGGGTTTTGGAGAAGATCAGGTGAATTTCGGGTGGTTTTCGTGGGAATTTCTTAGTTTCTGTTGTTTTTTCTTCTTATTCAGTTGTTGTTTGGGGTGTTTTTAACGTGTTTTGGGGTCTCAATTGGGTTTGGTTGGGTTCATGTTGGTCATCATGGAGAAAAAGTGTAAATTGTGGGTTTTGGAGAACATCAGTTAGGCTTAGGGGGACTTTAGGGGTGGATTAATGGTATTTGGGGTTTTCTTCTGTTTTTTGGGTTGATCCTGTTCTTTTTGGGGCTCTTTTTGAAGTGTTTTGTTGTCTCCGTTGGGTTTTAGTTGGGTTCATATGGTCATCATGGTGAAAAAGAGTAAATTGTGGGAATTGGAGAACATCGGGTAGGTATAGTGGGACTTTTGGGGTGGATCTATGGCTTTTGAGTTTTTCTTTCGTATTTGGGTTTGATTCAGTTCTTGTTTGGGGTTTTTTTGACGAGTTTTTGGGTCTCCATTTTGTTTTATTTGGGTTCTTGTTGTTCATCATGGTGAAAAATTGTAAATTGTGGGTTTTGGAAAACATCGGGTAGGTTTAGGGGGACTTTTGGGGTGGATCTATGGCTTTTGGGTTTTTCTTTCGTTTTTGGGGGTGATCCTGTTCTTGTTTGGCGTGTTTTTGTATTGTGTTTTGGGGTCTCCGTTGGGTTTTTGTTGGGTTCTTGTTGGTCGTAATGGTAAATGGGAGTGGATTGTGGGTTTTGGAGAAGATCAGGTGAGTTTCAGGTGGTTTTCGTGGGAATTTCTTAGTTTCTGTTGTTTTTTCTTCTGATGCATTTCTTGTTTGGGGTGGTTTTGACGTGTTTTGTGGTCTCCGTTGTGTTTTAGTTGGGTTCTTGTTGGTCATCGTGTTTGAAAATGTAAATTATGGTTTTTGGAGAACATCGGGAAGGCTTACGGGGACTTTAGGGTTGGATTCATGGTATTTGGGGTTTTCATCTCTTTTTTGGTTTGATCCTGTTCTTTTGGGGGCTCTTTTTGACGTGTTTTTGGGTCTCCTTTTGGTTTCATTGTGTTTTCCGTTATCATCGTGTTGGAAAATTGTAAGTTGTGGGTTTTGGAGAACTTCAGGTAGGCTTAGGGGGACTTTAGGGGTGGATTCATGGTATTTGGGGTTTTCTTCTGTTTTTTGGGTTGATCCTGTTCTTTTTGGGGCTCTTTTTGACGTGTTTTGGGTCTCCATTTGTTTTTAGATGGGTTCATGTTGGTCGTCATAGTGAAAAAGTGTAAATTGTGGGTTTTGGAAAACATCGGGTAGGTTTAGGGGGACTTTTGGGGTGTATCTATGGCTTTTGAGGTTTTCTTTCGTTTTGGGGTTTGATCCTGTTCTTGTTAGGGGTGTTTTTTATGTGTTTTGGTGTCTCCATTGGGTTTCGTTATGTTCTCGTTGGTCGTAAAGATAAAGGGGAGTGGATTGTGGGTTTTAGAGAAGATCAGGTGAGTTTCGGGTGGTTTTCGTGGGAATTTCTTAGTTTTTGTTGTTTTTTCTTCTGATTCAGTTCTTGTTTGGGGTGTTTTGACGAGTTTTTTGGTCTCCATTTTGTTTTAGTTGGGTTCTTGTTGGTCATCATGGTGAAAAATTGTAAATTGTGGGTTTTGGAAAACATCAGGTAGGTTTAGGGGGACTTTTGGGGTGGATCTATGGCTTTTGGGTTTTTCTTTCGTTTTTGGGGGTGATCCTGTTCTTGTTTGGGGTGTTTTTGTATTGTGTTTTGGGGTCTCCATTGGGTTTTTGTTGGGTTCTCGTTAGTCGTAAATATAAATGGGAGTGGATTCTGGGTTTTGGAGAAGATCAGGTGAATTTCGTTAAGTTTTCGTGGGAATTTCTAAGTTTCTTTTGTTTTTTCTCCTTATTCAGTTGTTGTTTGGGTGTTTTTGACGTGTTTTTGGGTCTCCGTTGGGTTTTAGTTGGGTTCATGTTGGTCATCATGGTGAAAAAGAGTAAATTGTGGGATTTGGAGAACATCGGGTAGGTTTAGTGGGACTTTTGGTGTGGATCTATGGCTTTTGGGTTTTTCTTTCGTTTTTGGGTTTGATCCCCTTTTTTTTGGGTTGTTTTTGACGTGTTATTTTGTCTCCGTTGGGTTGTGTTGGGTTCTCGTTGGTCGTAAAGGTAAATGGGTGTGGATTGTGGGTTTTGGAGAAGATCAGGTGAGTTTCGGGTGGTTTTCGTGGGAATTTCTTAGTTTTTGTTGTTTTTTCTTCTGATGCAGTTCTTGTTTGGGGTGTTTTTGACGTGTTTTTGGGTCTCCGTTTTGTTTTAGTTGGGGTCATGTTGGTCATCGTGTTGGAAAAGCGTAAATTGTGGGTTTTGGAGAACATCAGGTAGGCTTAGGGGGACTTTAGGGGTGGATCTATGGATTTTGGGGAATTTATTTAAGTTTGGGGGGTGATACTGTTCTTTTTGTTCCTATTTTGGACGTGTTTTGGGGTCTCCGTTGGGTTTTAGTTGGGTTCGTGTTGGTCGTCATGGTGAAAAATTGTAAATTGTGGGTTTTGGAGAACATCGGTTGGGTTTAGGGGGACTTTTGGGGTGGATCTATGGCTTTTGGGGTTTTCTTTCGTTTTTGGGTTTGATCCTGTTCTTGTTTGGCTTGTTTTTGACGTGTTTTGGGGTCTCCGTTTGGTTTCGTTTCCTTCTCGTTAGTCGTAAATATAAATGGGAGTGGATTGTGTGTTTTGGAGAAGATCAGGTGAGTTTCGGGTGGTTTTCGCGGGAATTGCTTAGTTTTTGTTGTTTTTACTTCTGATGCAGTTCTTGTTTGGGGTGTTTTTGACGTTTTTTTGGGTCTCCGTTGTGTTTTAGTTGGGTTCTTGTTGGTCATCTTGTTGGAAAAGTGGAAATTATGGTTTTTGGAGAAAATCAGGTAGGCTTAGGGGGACTTTAGGGGTGGATTCATGTTATATGGGGTTTTCTTTTTTTGGGGGATGATCCTGTTCTTTTTGGGGCTCTTTTTGACGTGTTTTGTGGTCTCCGTTGGGTTTAATTGGGTTCATGTTTGTCAGCATGGTGAAAAAGTGTAAATTGTGGGTTTTGGAGAACATCGGGTAGGTTTAGGGGGACTTTTGGCGTGGATCTTTGGCTTTTGGGATTTTCTTTCATTTTGGGGTTTGATCCTGTTCTTGTCTGGGGTGTTTTTGACGTGTGTTGGGGTCTCCTTTGGGTTTCGTTTGGTTCTCGTTAGAAATAAATATAAATGGGATTGGATTGTGGGTTTTGGAGAAGATCAGGTGAGTTTCGGGTGGTTTTCGAAGGAATTTCATAGTTTTTTTTGTTTTTTCTTCTGATGCAGTTCTTGTTTGGGGTGTTTTTGACGTGTTTTGGGGTGTCCGTTGGGTTTTGTTGAGTTCTCGTTTTTCGTAATGGTAAATGTTAGTGGATTGTGGTTTTTGGAGAAGATCAGGTGAGTTTCGGGTGTTTTTCGTGGGAATTTCTTATATTTTGTATTTTTTTCCTTCTGATGCGGTTCTTGTTTGGGGTGTTTTTGACGTGTTTTGGGGTCTCCGTTGGGTTTTAGTTGGGTTCTCGTTGGTCATCCTGGTGAAAAAGAGTAAATTGTGGGTTTTGGAGAACATCGGGTAGGTTTAGGGGGACTTTTGGGGTGGAACTTTGGCTTTTAGTTTTTCTTTCATTTTTGGGTTTGATCCTGTTCTTGTTTGGGTTGTTTTTGACGTGTTTTGGGGTCTCCGTTTGGTTTTAGTTGGGTTCATGTTGGTTGTCATTGTGAGAAAGTGTAAATTGTGGGTTTTGGAGAACATCGGGTAGGTTTAGGGGGACTTTTGAGGTGTATCTATGGCTTTTGGGATTTCTTTCAGTTTTGGGTGTGATCCTGTTCTTTTTGGGGCTCTTTTTGACGTGTTTTGTGGTCTCCGTTGGGTTTTAGTTGGGTTCTTGTTGGTCATCTTGTTGTAAAAGTGTAAATTATGGTTTTTGGAGAACATCAGGTAGGCTTAGGGGGACTTTAGGGGTGGATTCATGTTATATGGGGTTTTCTTTTTTTTTGGGATAATCCTGTTCTTTTTGGGGCTCTTTTTGACGTGTTTTGTGGTCTCCGTTAGGTTTAATTGGGTTCATGTTTGTCAGCATGGTGAAAAAGTGTAAATTGTGGGTTTTGGAGAACATCGGGTAGGTTTAGGGGGACTTTTGGGGTGGAACTTTGGCTTTTAGTTTTTCTTTCATTTTTGGGTTTGATCCTGTTCTTGTTTGGGTTGTTTTTGACGTGTTTTGAGGTCTCCGTTTTGTTTTAGTTGGGTTCATGTTGGTTGTCATTGTGAGAAAGTGTAAATTGTGGGTTTTGGAGAACATCGGGTAGGTTTAGGGGGACTTTTGAGGTGTATCTATGGCTTTTGTTTTTTTTCTTTAATTTTTGGGGGTGATCTTGGTCTTGTTTGGGTTGTTTTTGCTGTGTTTTGTGGTCTCCGTTGGGTTTTAGTTGGGTTCATGTTCGTCGTTATGGTGAAAAATTGTAAATTGTGGGTTTTGGAGAAGATCGGATAGGTTTAGGGGGACTTTTGGGGTGGATCTATGGCTTTTGGGTTTTTCTTTCGTTTTTGGGTTTGATCCTGTTCTTGTTTGGGGTGTTTTTGATGTGTTTTTGGGTGTTTGTTTGGTTTTGTTGAGTTCTCGTTGTTTGTAAATGTAAATGGGATTGGATTGTGGGTTTTGGAGAAGATCAGGTGAGTTTCGGGTGGTTTTCATGCTAATTTCTAAGTTTTTGTTGTTTTTTCTTCTGATGCATTTCTTGTTTGGGGTGTTTTTGACGTGTTTTTGGGTCTCCGTTGGCTTTTAGTTGGGTTCTTGTTGGTCATCGTGTTGGAAAAGTGTAAATTGTGGGTTTTGGAGAACATCGGGTAGGTTTAGGAGGACTTTTGGGGTGGATCTATGGCTTTTGGGTTTTTCTTTAGTTTTTGGGTTTGATCCTGTTCTTGTTTGGCGTGTTTTTGACGTGTTTTGGGGTCTCCGTTTGGTTTCGTTGGGTTCTCGTTAGTCGTAAATATAAATGGGAGTGGATTGTGTGTTTTGGAGAAGATTAGGTGAATTTCGGGTGGTTTTCGAGGGAATTGCTTAGTTTTTGTTGTTTTTACTTCTGATGCAGTTCTTGTTTGGGGTGTTTTTGACGTGTTTTGGGGTCTCCGTTGTGTTTTAGTTGGGTTCATGTTGGTCATTGTGTTGGAAAAGTGTAAATTTTGGTTTTTGGAGAACATCAGGTAGGTTTAGGGTGCTTATGGGGTGGATCTATGGTTTTTGGGGAATTTCTTTCAGTTTTGGGGGTGATCCTGTTCTTTTTGGGGCTATTTTTGACATGTTTTGGGGTCTCCGTTTTCTTTTAGTTGGGTTCATGTTGGTTGTCATTGTTAGAAAGTGTAAATTGTGGGTTTTGGAGAACATCGGGTAGGTTTAGGGGGACTTTTGGGGTGGATCTATGGCTTTTTGGAATTTCTTTCAGTTTTGGGGGTGATCCTGTTCTTTTTGGGGCTCTTTTTGACGTGTTTTGGGGTCTCCGTTGGGTTTAATTGGGTTCATGTTTGTCAGCATGGTGAAAAAGTGTAAATTGTGGGTTTTGGAGAACATCGGGTAGGTTAAGGGGGATTTTTGGGGTGGATCTTTGGCTTTTGGGATTTTCTTTCATTTTGGGGTTTGATCCTGTTCTTGTCTGGGGTGTTTTTGACGTGTTTTGGGGTCTCCTTTGGGTTTCGTTTGGTTCTCGTTAGAAATAAATATAAATGGGATTGGATTGTGGATTTTGGAGAAGATCAGGTGAGTTTCGGGTGGTTTTCGAAGGAATTTCATAGTTTTTTTGTTTTTTCTTCTGATGCAGTTCTTGTTTGGGGTGTTTTTGACGTGTTTTGGGGTGTCCGTTGGGTTTTGTTGAGTTCTCGTTGTTCGTAATGGTAAATGTTAGTGGATTGTGGGTTTTGGAGAAGATCAGGTGAGTTTCGGGTGTTTTTCGTGGGAATTTCTTAGTTTTTGTATTTTTTTCCTTCTGATGCGGTTCTTGTTTGGGGTGTTTTTGACGTGTTTTGGGGTCTCCGTTGTATCTTATTTGGGTTCTCGTTGGTCATCCTGGTGAAAAAGAGTAAATTGTGGGTTTTGGAGAACATCGGGTAGGTTTAGGGGGACTTTTGGGGTGGAACTTTGGCTTTTAGTTTTTCTTTCATTTTTGGGTTTGATCCTGTTCTTGTTTGGGTTGTTTTTGACGTGTTTTGGGGTCTCCGTTTGGTTTTAGTTGGGTTCATGTTGGTCGTCATAGTGAAAAAGTGTAAATTGTGGGTTTTGGAGAACATCGGGTAGGTTTAGGGGGACTTTTGGGGTGGATCTATGGCTTTTGTTTTTTTTCTTTAATTTTTGGGGGGGATCTTGTTCTTGTTTGGGTTGTTTTTGTATTTTTTCTTGGGGTCTCTGTTGGGTTTTTGTTGGGTTCTTGTTGGTCGTAATGGTAAATGGGCGTGGATTGTGGGTTTTGGAGAAGATCAGGTGAGTTTCAGGTGGTTTTCGTGGGAATTTCTTAGTTTCTGTTGTTTTTTCTTCTGATTCATTTCTTGTTTGGGGTGTTTTTGACGTGTTTTGGGGTCTCCGTTGTGTTTTAGTTGGGTTCTTGTTGGTCATCGTGTTGGAAAAGTGTAAATTATTTTTTTTGGAGAACATCGGGAAGGCTTAGGGGGACTTTAGGGGTGGATTCATGGTATTTGGGGTTTTCATCTGTTTTTTGGTTTGATCCTGTTCTTTTGGGGGCTCTTTTTGACGTGTTTTTGGGTCTCCTTTTGGTTTCATTGTGTTTTCCGTTATCATCGTGTTGGAAAATTGTAAGTTGTGTGTTTTGGAGAACTTCAGGTAGGCTTAGAGGGACTTTAGGGGTGGATTCATGGTATTTGGGGTTTTCTTCTGTTTTTTGGGTTGATCCTGTTCTTTTTGGGGCTCTTTTTGACGTGTTTTGGGTCTCCATTTGGTTTTAGATGGGTTCATGTTGGTCGTCATGTTGAAAAAGTGTAAATTGTGGGTTTTGGAAAACATCGGGTAGGTTTTGGGGGACTTTTGGGGTGTATCTATGGCTTTTGAGGTTTTCTTTCGTTTTGGGGTTTGATCCTGTTCTTGTTTGGGGTGTTTTTGACGTGTTTTGGTGTCTCCATTGGGTTTCGTTAGGTTCTCGTTGGTCGTAAAGATAAAGGGGAGTGGATTGTGGGTTTTAGAGAAGATCAGGTGAGTTTCGGGTGTTTTTCGTGGGAATTTCTTAATTTTTGTTGTTTTTTCTTCTGATTCATTTCTTGTTTGGGGTGTTTTGACGAGTTTTTTGGTCTCCATTTTGTTTTAGTTGGGTTCTTGTTGGTCATCATGGTGAAAAATTGTAAATTGTGGGTTTTGGAAAACATCAGGTAGGTTTAGGGGGACTTTTGGGGTGGATCTATGGCTTTTGGGTTTTTCTTTCGTTTTTTGGGTTGATCCTGTTCTTGTTTGGGGTGTTTTTGTATTGTGTTTTGGGGTCTCCATTGGGTTTTTGTTGGGTTCTCGTTAGTCGTAAATATAAATGGGAGTGGATTGTGGGTTTTGGAGAAGATCAGGTGAATTTCGTTAAGTTTTCGTGGGAATTTCTAAGTTTCTTTTGTTTTTTCTCCTTATTCAGTTGTTGTTTGGGTGTTTTTGACGTGTTTTTGGGTCTCCGTTGTGTTTTAGTTGGGTTCATGTTGGTCATCATGGTGAAAAAGAGTAAATTGTGGGATTTGGAGAACATCAGGTAGGTTTAGGGGGACTTTTGGGTTAAATCTATGGCTTTTGTGGTTTTCTTTCATTTTAGGGTTGATCGTGTCCTTGTTTGGGTTGCTTTTGACGTATTTTTGGTGTCCGTTGGTTTTTGTTGGGTTCTCGTTGGTCGTAAAGGTAAATGGGAGTGGATTGTGGGTTTTGGAGAAGATCAGGTGAGTTTCGGGTGTTTTTCGTGGGAATTTCTTAGTTTTTGTTGTGTTTTCTTCTGATGCAGTTCTTCTTTGGGGTGTTTTTGATGTGTTTTGGGGTCTCCGTTGTGTTTTAGTTGGGTTCATGTTGGTCATTGTGTTGCAAAAGTGTAAATTGTGGGTTTTGGAGAACATCAGGTAAGCTTAGTGGAACTTTAGGGGTGGATCTATGGATTTTGGGGAATTTTTTTCAGTTTGGGGGGTGATCCTGTTCTTTTTGGTCCTATTTTTGACATGTTTTGGGGTCTCCGTTGGGTTTTAGTTGGGTTCAAGTTGGTCGTCATGGTGAGAATTTTAAATTGTGGGTTTTGGAGAACATCGGGTAGGTTTAGGGGGACTTTTGGGGTGGATCTTTGACTTTTGGGTTTTTCTTTCATTTTTGGGGGTGATCCTGTTCTTGTTTCGGGTGTTTTTAACGTGTTTTCGGGTCTCCATTGGGTTTTGTTGGGTTTTCTGTGGTCATCGTGTTGGAAAAGTGCAAATTGTGGGTTTTGGAGAACTTCAGATAGGCTTAGGGGGACTTTAGGTGTGGATTCATGGTATTTGGAGTTTTCTTCTTTTTTTTGGCTTATCCAGTTCTTTTTGGGGCCCTTTTGACGTGTTTTGTGTCTCCGTTGTGTTTTAGTTTATTTCATGTTGGTCGTCATTGTGAAAAATTGTAAATTGTGGTTTTGGAGAACATCAGGTAGGTTTAAGGGGACTTTTGGGGTGGATCTATGGCTTTTGGGTTTTTCTTTCGTTTTTGGGTTTGATCCTGTTCTTCTTTGGCGTGTTTTTGACGTGTTTTGGGGTCTCCGTTGGGTTTTGTTAGGTTCTCGTGAGTCGTAAAGATGAATGGGAAGGGATTGTGTGTTTTGGAGAAGATCAGGTGAGTTTCGGGCGGTTTTCGAGGGAATTGCTTAGTTTTTTTTGTTTTTTCTTCTGATGCAGTTCTTGCTTGAGGTGTTTTTGACATGATTTGGGGTCTCCGTTGTGTTTTAGTGAGGTTCTTGTTGGTCATCATGGTGAAAAAGTGTAAGTTCTGGGTTTTGGAAAACAACAGGTAGGTTTAGGGGGACTTTTGGGGGTGGATCAATGGCTTTTGGGTTTTTCTTTCGTTATTGGGTTTGATACTTTTCTTGTTTGGTGTGTTTTTGATGTGTTTTGGGGTCTCCGTTATGTTTTGTTGGGTTCTTGTTGGTCATAACTGTAAATGGGAGTGGATTGTGGGTTTTGGAGAAGATCAGCTGAGTTTCGGGTGATTTTCGTGGGAATTGCTTAGTTTCTGTTGTTTTTTCTTCTGATTCATTTCTTTTTTGGTGTGTTTTTGACGTGTTTTGGGTTCTCCGTTGTGTTTTAGTTGGGTTCTTGTTGGTCATCGTGTTGGAAAAGTGTAAATTATGGTTTTTGGAGAACATCGGGAAGGCTTAGGGGGACTTTAGGGGTGGATTCATGGTATTTGGGGTTTTCTTCTGTTTTTTGGTTTGATCCTGTTCTTTTTGGGGCTCTTTTTGATGTGTTTTGTGGTCTCCGTTTGGCTTAATTGGGTACATGTTGGTCGTCATGATGAAAAAGTGTAAATTGTGTGTTTTGGAGAACATCGGGTAGGTTTAGTGGGACTTTTGGGGTGGATCTATGGCTTATGGGTTTTTCTTTCGTTTTTGGGTTTGATCCTGTTCTTGTTTGGCGTTTTTTTGACGTGTTTTGGGGTCTCCGTTTGGTTTCGTTGGGTTCTCGTTAGTCTTAAATGTAAATGGGAGTGGACTGTGTGTTTTGGAGAAGAGCAGGTGAGTTTCGGGTGGTTTTCGCGGGAATTGCTTAGTTTTTGTTGTTTTTTCTTCTGATGCAGTTCTTGTTTGGGGTGTTTTTGCCGTGTTTTGGGGTCTCCGTTGTCTTTTAGTTGGGTCCATGTTGGTCATCCTTTTGGAAAAGTGTAAATTGTGGTTTTTGGAGAACATCAGGTAGGTTTAGGGTGCTTTTGTGGTGGATCTATGGTTTTTGGGGAATTTCTTTCAGTTTTGGGGGTGATCCTGTTCTTTTTGGGGCTATTATTGACGTGTTTTGGGGTCTCCGTTGTATTTTAGTTGGGTTCTTGTTGGTCATCATGGTGAAAAAGTGTAAATTGTGGGTTTTGGAGAACATCAGGTGGGTTTAGGGGGACTTTTGGGGTGGATCTATATCTTTTGGGGAATTTCTTTCAATTTTGGGGGTGATCCTGTTCTTTTGAGGCCTATTTTTTAGTGTTTTGGGGTCTCCGTTTTGTTTTAGTTGGGTTCATGTTGGTTGTCATGTTTAGAAAGGGCAAAGTGTGGGTTTTGGAGAACATCGGGTAGGTTTAGGGGGACTTTTGGGGTGGATCTATGGCTTTTGGGTTTTTCTTTCATTTTTGGGTTTGATCCTGTTCTTGTTTGGGTTGTTTTTTTGTGTTTTGGTGTCTCCATTGGGTTTCATTATGTTCTCGTTGGTCGTAGAGTTAAAGGAGAGTGGATTGTGGGTTGTGGAGAAGATCAGGTGAGTTTCGGGTGGTTTTCGAAGGAATTTCTTAGTTTTTCTTGTTTTTTCTTTTGATGCTGTTGTTGTTTGGGGTGTTTTTGACGTGTTTTTCGGTCTCCGTTGTGTTTTGCTGGGTTCTTGTAGGTCGTAATGGTAAATGGGAGTGGATTGTGGGCTTTGGAGAAAATCAGGTGAGTTTCGAGTGGTTTTCGTGGGAATTTCTTAGTTTCTGTTGTTTTTTCTTCTGATTCAGTTCTTGATTGGGGTGTTTTTGACGTGTTTTGGGGTCTCCGTTGTGTTTTAGTTGGGTTCTTGTTGGTCATCGTGTTGGAAAAGTGTAAATTATTTTTTTTGGAGAACATCTGGAAGGCTTAGGGGGACTTTAGTCGTGGATTCATGGTATTTTTGGTTTTCTTCTGTTTTTTTTGGGTTGATCCTGTTCTTTTTGGGGCTCTTTTTGAAGTGTTTTGTGGTCTCCGTTGAGTTTTAGTTGGGTTCATGTTGGTCATCATGGTGAAAAAGAGTAAATTTTGGGATTTGGAGAACATCGGGTAGGTTTAGGGGGACTTTTGGGGTGGATCTATGGCTTTTGAGTTTTTTTTCGTTTTTGGGTTTGATTCAGTTCTTGTTTGGGGTTTTTTTGACGAGTTTTTGGGTCTCCATTTTGTTTTATTTTGGTTCTTGTTGTTCATCATGGTGAAAAATTGTAAATTGTGGGTTTTGGAAAACATCAGGTAAGTTTAGGGGGACTTTTGAGGTGGATCTATGGCTTTTGGGTTTTTCTTTCGTTTTTGGGTTTGATCCTGTTCTTGTTTGGGGTGTTTCTAACGTGTTTTTTGGTCTCCGTTCAGTTTTGTTGATTTCTCATTAGTCGTAAATATAAATGGGAGTGGATTGTGGGTTTTGGAGAAGATCAGGTGAATTTCGGGTGGTTTTCGTGGGAATTTCTTAGTTTCTGTTTTTTTTTCTTCTTATTCAGTTGTTGTTTGGGGTGTTTTTGACGTGTTTTGGGGTCTCCGTGTTGTTTTAATTGGGTTCATGTTGGTCATGATGGTGAAAAATTGTAAATTGAGGGATTTGGAGAACATCGGGTAGGTTTAGGGGACTTTTGGGGTGGATCTATGGCTTTTGGGTTTTTCTTTCATTTTTGGGTTTGATCCTGTTCTTGTTTGGGGTGTTTCTGACGTGTTTTGGGGTCTCCGTTGGGTTTCGTTGGGTTCTCGTTAGTCGTAAATATAAATGGGAGTGGATTGTGGGTTTTAGAGAAGATCAGGTGAGTTTCGGGTGGTTTTCGTGGGAATTTCTTAGTTTCTGTTGTTTTTTTCTTCTGATTCAGTTCTTGTTTGGGGTGTTTTTGACGTGTTTTGGGGTCTCAATTTTGTTTTATTTGGGTTCTTGTCGGTCACCATGGTGAAAAAGTGTAAATTGTGGGTTTTGGAGAACATCGGGTAGGTTTAGAGGGAATTTTGGGTGGATCTATGGCTTTTGGGTTTTTCTTTCGTTTTTGGGTTTGATCCTGTTCTTGTTTGAGGTGTTTTTGACGTGTTTTGGGTTCTCCGTTTGATTTAGTTGGGTTCTCGTTGGTCGTAAAGATAAATGGGAAGGGATTGTGTGTTTTGGAGAAGATCAGGTGAGTTTCGGGTGGTTTTCGAGGAAATAGCTTAGTTTTTGTTGTTTTTTCTTCTGATGCATTTCTTCTTTGGGGTGTTTTTATGTGTTTTGGGGTCTCCGTTGTGTTTTAGTTGGGTTCTTGTTGCTCATCATTGTGAGAAATTGTAAATGGTGCGTTATGGAGAACAACGGGTAGGTTTATTGGGACTTTTGGGGAGGATCTTTGGATTTTGGGTTTTCTTTCATTTTTGGGGGTGATCCTGTTCTTGTTTGGGGTGTTTTTGACGTGTTTTTTTGGTCTCCGTTGTGTTTTAGTTGGGTTCTTGTTGGTCATCGTGTTGGAAAAGTGTAAATTATGGTTTTTGGAGAACATCGGGAAGGCTTAGGGGGACTTTAGGGGTGGATTCATGGTATTTGGGGTTTTCATCTGTTTTTTGGGTTGATCCTGTTCTTTTTGGGGCTCTTTTTGACGTGTTTTGTGGTCTCCGTTGGGTTTAATTGGGTTCATGTTTGTCGTCATGATGAAAAAGTGTAAATTGTGGGTTTTGGAGAACATCGGGTAGGTTTAGGGGGACTTTTGGGGTGGATCTATGGTTTTTGGGGAATTTCTTTCAGTTTTGGGGGTGATCCTGTTCTTTTTGGGGCTATTTTTGACAATTTTGTGTCTCCGTTGTGTTTAATTGGGTTCTTTTTGGTCATCGTGTTGGAAAAGTGTAAAGTATGGTTTTTGGAGAACATCAGGTAGGCTTAGGGGGACTTTAGGGGTGGATTCATGCTATATGGGGTTTTCTTTTTTTTTTGGGATGATCCTGTTCTTTTTGGGGCTCTTTTTGACGTGTTTTGTGGTCTCCGTTGTGTTTAATTGGGTTCATGTTTGTCATCATGGTGAAAAAGTGTAAATTGTGGGTTTTGGAGAACATCGGGTAGGTTTAGGGGGACTTCTGGTGTGGATCTTTGGCTTTTGGGTTTTTCTTTCATTTTGGGGTTTGATCCTGTTCTTGTCTGGGGTGTTTTTGACGTGTTTTGGGGTCTCCTTTGGGTTTCGTTTGGTTCTCGTTAGAAATAAATATAAATGGGATTGGATTGTGGGTTTTGGAGAAGATCAGGTGAGTTTCGGGAGTTTTTCGAAGGAATTTCATAGTTTTTGTTTTTTTTTCTTCTGATGCAGTTCTTGTTTGGGGTGTTTTTGACGTGTTTTGGGGTGTCCGTTGGGTTTTGTTGAGTTCTCGTTGTTCGTAATGGTAAATGTTAGTGGATTGTGGGTTTTGGAGAATATCAGGTGAGTTTCGGGTGTTTTTCGTGGGAATTTCTTAGTTTTTGTATTTTTTTCCTTCTGATGCGGTTCTTGTTTGGGTTGTTTTTGACGTGGTTTGGGGTCTCCGTTTGGTTTTAGTTGGGTTCATGTTGGTCGTCATAGTGAAAAAGTGTAAATTGTGGGTTTTGTAGAACATCGGGTAGGTTTAGGGGGACTTTTGGGGTGGATCTATGGCTTTTGTTTTTTTTCTTTAATTTTTGGGGGTGATCTTGGTCTTGTTTGGGTTGTTTTTGCTGTGTTTTGTGGTCTCCGTTGGGTTTTAGTTGGGTTCATGTTCGTCGTTATGGTGAAAAAGTGTAAATTGTGGGTTTTGGAGAAGATCGGGTAGGTTTAGGGGGACTTTTGGGGTGGATCTATGGCTTTTGGGTTTTTCTTTCGTTTTTGGGTTTGATCCTGTTCTTGTTTGAGGTGTTTTTGACGTGTTTTTGGGTGTTTGTTTAGTTTTGTTGAGTTCTCGTTGGTTGTAAATGTAAATGGGATTGGATTGTGGGTTTTGGAGAAGATCAGGTGAGTTTCGGGTGGTTTTCATTGGAATTTCTAAGTTTTTGTTGTTTTTTCTTCTGATGCATTTCTTGTTTGCGGTGTTTTTGACGTGTTTTTGGGTCTCCGTTGTGTTTTAGTTGAGTTCTTGTCGGTCACCATGGTGAAAAATTGTAAATTGTGGGTTTTGGAAAACATCAGGTAGGTTTAGGGGGACTTTTGGGGTGGATCTATGGCTTTTGGGTTTTTCTTTCGTTTTTGGGTTTGATCCTGTTCTTGTTTGGCGTGTTTTTTATTGTGTTTTGGGGTCTCCGTTGGGTTTTAGATGGGTTCTTGTTGGTCGTAAATATAAATGGGAGTGGATTGTGGGTTTTGGAGAAGATCAGGTGAGTTTCGGGTGGTTTTCGAGGAAATAGCTTAGTTTTTGTTGTTTCTTCTTCTGATGCAGTTCTTGCTTGAGGTGTTTTTAACATGTTTTGGGGTCTCCGTTTTGTTTTAGTTGGGTTCTTGTTGGTCATGATGGTGAAAAAGTATAAGTTCTGGGTTTTGGAAAACAACAGGTAGGTTTAGGGGGACTTTTGGGGGTGGATCAATGGCTTTTGGGTTTTTCTTTCGTTATTGGGTTTGATCCTTTTCTTGTTTGGGGTGTTTTTGATGTGTTTTGGGGTCTCCGTTGGGTTTTGTTGGGTTCTTTTTGGTTATAAATGTAAATGGGCGTGGATTGTGGGTTTTGGAGAAGATCAGGTGAGTTTCGGGTGGTTTTCGTGGGAATTGCTTAGTTTCTGTTGTTTTTTTTTCTTATGAATCATTTCTTGTTTGGGATGGTTTTGACGTGTTTTGGGGTCTCCGTTGTGTTTTAGTTGGGTTCTTGTTGGTCATCATGTTGGAAAAGTGTAAATTATGGTTTTTGGAGAACATCGGGAAGGCTTAGGGGGACGTTAGTGGTGGATTCATGGTATTTGGGGTTTTCATCTGTTTTTTGGGTTTATCCTGTTCTTTTTGGGGCTCTTTTTGACGTGTTTTGTGGTCTCCATTTGGCTTAATTGGGTACATGTTGGTCGTCATGATGAAAAAGTGTAAATTGTGGGTTTGGGAGAACATCGGGTAGGTTTAGGGGGACTTTTGGGGTGGATCTATGGCTTTTGGGTTTTTCTTTCTTTTTTGGGTTTGATCCTGTTCTTCTTTGGGTTGTTTTTGACATGTTATTTTGTCTCCGTTTGGTTTTGTTGAGTTCTCGTTTGTCGTAAAGTTTAATGGGAGTGGATTGTGGGTTTTAGAGAAGATCAGGTGAGTTTCGGGTGGTTTTCGTGGGAATTTCTTAGTTTTTGTTGTTTTTTCTTCTGATGCAGTTCTTGTTTGGGGTGTTTTTGATGTGTTTTTGGGTCTCCGTTGTGTTTTAGTTGGGTTCATGTTGCTCATCGTGTTGGAAAAGTGTAAATTGTGGGTTTTGGAGAACATCAGGTAAGCTTAGGGGAACTTTAGGGGTGGATCTATGGATTTTGGGGAATTTCTTTCGGTTTTGGGGGTGATACAGTTCTTTTTGGTCCTATTTTTTAGTGTTTTGGGGTCTCCGTTGTGTTTTAGTTGGGTTCATGTTGGTCGTCATGGTTAGAAAGGGCAAACTGTGGGTTTTGGACAACATCGGGTAGGTTTAGGGGGACTTTTGGGCTGGATATTTGGCTCTTGGGTTATTCTTATTTTTGGGAGGTGATCCTGTTCTTGTTTGGGGTGTTTTTGACGTGTTTTGGGGTCTCCATTGGGTTTGGTTTGGTTTTCCGTGGTCATCGTGTTGGAAAAGTGTAAATTGTTCGTTTTGGAGAACTTCAGATAGGCTTAGGGGGACTTTAGAGATGGATTCATGGTATTTGGGGTTTTCTTCTGATTTTTGCGTTTTTCCTCTTCTTTTTGGGGCTCTTTTTGACGTGTTTTGTGGTCTCCGTTGGGTTTTAGTTGGGTTCATGTTGGTCGTCAAGGTGTAAAAGAGTAAATTTTGGGTTTTGGAGAACATCAGGTAGGTTTACTGGACTTTTGGGGTGGATCTATGGCTTTTGTTTTTTCTTTCGTTTTTGGGTTTGATTCTGTTCTTGCTTGGGGTGTTTTTGACGTGTTTTGGTGTCTCCGTTGTGTTTTAGTTGGGTTCATGTTGGTCATAATGGTGAAAAAGCGTAAATTGTGGGTTTTGGAGAACATCAGGTAGGCTTAGGGGGACTTTAGGTGTGGATTCATGGTATTTGTGGTTTTCTTCTGTTTTTTGGGTTGATCCTTTTCTTTTTGGGGCTCTTTTTGACGTGTTTTGGGGTCTCCGTTGGGTTTCGTTGGGTTTTCCGTGGTCATCGTGTTGGAAAAGTGTATATTGTGGGTTTTGGATAACATCGGGTAGGTTTAGGGGGACTTTTGGAGTGGATCTATGGCTTTTGGGTTTTTCTTTCGTTTTTGGGTTTGATCCTGTTCTTATTTGGGGTGTTTTTTATGTGTTTTGGTGTCTCCATTGGGTTTCGTTATGTTCTCGTTGGTCGTAGAGTTAAAGGAGAGTGGATTATGGGATTTGGAGAAGATCAGGTGAGTTTCGGGTGGTTTTCGTGGGAATTTCTTAGTTTCTATTGTTTTTTCTTCTTATGCAGTTCTTGTTTGGGGTGTTTTTGACGTGTTTTGGGGTCTCCGTTGGGTTTTAGTTGGGTTCATGTTGGTCATCATGGTGAAAAATTGTAAATTGTGGGTTTTGGAGAACATCGAGTAGGTGTAGGGGGACTTTTGGGGTGTATCTATGGCTTTTTGGGTTTTCTTTCGTTTTGGGGTTTGATCCTGTTCTTGTTTGGGGTGTTTTTGACGTGTTTTGGGGTCTCCATTGTGTTTTAGTTGGGTTCTTGTTCGTCATCGCTTTGGAAAAGTGTAAATTATGGTTTTTGGAGAACATCGGGAAGGCTTAGGGGGACTTTAGGGGTGGATTCATGCTATTTGGGGTTTTCATCTGTTTTTTGGGTAGATCCTGTTCTTTTTGGGGCTCTTTTTGACGTGTTTTGTGGTCTCTTTTGGGTTTTCGTTGGGTTCTCGTTGGTCATAAATATAAATGGGAGTGGATTGTGGGTGTTGGAGAAGATCAGGTGAGTTTCGGGTGTTTTTCGTGGGAATTTATTAGTTTTTGTTGTTTTTTCTTCTGATGCAGTTCCTGTTTGGGGTGTTTTTGACGTGTTTTGGGGTCTCCGTTTGGTTTTAGTTGGGTTCATGTTGGACATTGTGTTGGAAAAGTGTAAATTGTGTGTTTTGGAGAATATCGGGTAGGTTTAGGGGGACTTTTGGGGTGGATCTATGGCTTTTGGGTTTTTCTTTCGTTTTTGGGTTTGATCCTGTTTATGTTTGGGGTGTTTCTGACGTGTTTTTTTGGTCTCCGTTGGGTTTCGTTACGTTCTCGTTTGTCGTAAAGTTAAATGGGAGTGGATTGTGGGTTTTGGAGAAGATCAGCTGAGTTTCGGGTGGTTTTCGTGGGAATTTCTTAGTTTCTGTTTTATTTCTTCTGATTCAGTTCTTGATTGGGGTGTTTTTGACGTGTTTTGGGGTCTCCGTTGTGTTTTAGTTGGATTCTTGTTGGTCATCTTGTTGGAAAAGTGTTAATTATTGTTTTTGTAGAACATCGGGAAGGCTTAGGGGGACTTTAGGGGTGGATTCATGGTATTTGGGGTTTTCTCCTGTTTTTTGGGTTGATCCTGTTCTTTTTGGGGCTCTTTTTGACGTGTTTTGTGGTCTCCGTTGGGTTTAATTGGGTTCATGTTTGTCGTCATGATGAAAAAGTGTAAATTGTGGGTTTTGGAGAACATCGGGTAGGTTTAGGGGGACTTTTGGGGTGGATCTATGGCTTTTGGGTTTTTCTTTCATTTTTGGTTTTGATCCTGTTCTTGTTTGGGGTGTTTTTGACGTGTTTTGGTGTCTCCATTGGGTTTCGTTAGATTCTCGTTGGTCGTAAAGGTAAAGGGGATTGGATTGTGTGTTTTAGAGAAGATCAGGTGAGTTTCAGGTGTTTTTCGTGGGAATTTCTTAGTTTTTGTTGTTTTTTCTTCTGATGCAGTTCTTGTTTGGGGTGTTTTTAACGTGTTTTGTGGTCTCCATTTGGTTTCGTTGGGTTTTACCTGGTCATCGTGTTGGAAAAGTTTAAGTTGTGGGTTTTGGAGAACATCGGGTAGGTTTAGGGGGACTTTTGGGGTGGATCTATGGCTTTTGGGGTTTTTCTTTCGTTTTGGGGTTCGATCCTGTTCTTATTTTGGGAGTATTTTATGTGTTTTGGTGTCTCCGTTGGGTTTCGTTAGGTTCTCGTTGGTCGTAAATATAAATGGGAGTGGATTGCGGGTTTTGGAGAAGATCAGGTGAGTTTCGGATGGTTTTCGTGGGAATTTCTTAGTTTTAGTTGTTTTTTCTTCTTATGCAGTTCTTGTTTGGGTGTTTCTGACCTATTTTGGGGTCTCCGTTGGGTTTTAGATGGGTTCTGGATGGTCATCATGGTGAAAAAGTGTAAATTGTAGGTTTTGGAGAACATCGGGTAGGTTTAGGGGGACTTTTGGGGTGGATCTATGGCTTTTGGGTTTTCTTTCATTTTTGGGGGTGATCCTGTTTATGTTTGGGGTGTTTTTGACGTGTTTTTTTGGTCTCTGTTGTGTTTTAGTTGGGTTCTTGTTGGTCATCGTGTTGGAAAAGTGTAAATTATGGTTTTTGGAGAACATTGGGAAGGCTTAGGGGGACTTTAGGGGTGGATTTATGGTATTTGGGGTTTTCATCTGTTTTTTGGGTTGATCCTATTATTTTGGCGCTTTTTTTGACGTGTTTTGTGGTCTCCGTTGGGTTTAATTGGGTTCATGTTTGTCGTCATGATGAAAAAGTGTAAATTGTGGGTTTTAGAGAACATCGGGTAGGTTTAGGGGGACTTTTGGGGTGGATCTATGGCTTTTGGGTTTTTCTTTCGTTTTTGGGTTTGATCCTGTTCTTGTTTGGGGTGTTTCTGACGTGTTTTTTTGGTCTCCGTTGGGTTTCGTTACGTTCTCGTTTGTCGTAAAGTTAAATGGGAGTGGATTGTGGGTTTTGGAGAAGATCAGCTGAGTTTCGGGTGGTTTTCGTGGGAATTTCTTAGTTTCTGTTTTATTTCTTCTGATGCAGTTCTTGATTGGGGTGTTTTTGACGTGTTTTGGGGTCTCCGTTGTGTTTTAGTTGGATTCTTGTTGGTCATCGTGTTGGAAAAGTGTTAATTATTGTTTTTGTAGAACATCGGGAAGGCTTAGGGGGACTTTAGGGGTGGATTCATGGTATTTGGGGTTTTCTCCTGTTTTTTGGGTTGATCCTGTTCTTTTTGGGGCTCTTTTTGACGTGTTTTGTGGTCTCCGTTGGGTTTAATTGGGTTCATGTTTGTCGTCATGATGAAAAAGTGTAAATTGTGGGTTTTGGAGAACATCGGGTAGGTTTAGGGGGACTTTTGGGGTGGATCTATGGCTTTTGGTTTTTTTTTTTCGTTTTTGGGTTTGATCCTGTTCTTGTTTGGGGTGTTTTTGACGTGTTTTGAGGTCTCCGTTGTGTTTTAGTTGGGTTCTTGTTGGTCATCATGGTGAAAAATGGTAAATTGTGGTTTTTGGAGAACATCAGGTAGTTTTAGGGTGCTTTTGGGGTGGATCTATGGTTTTTGGGTTTTCTTTCGTTTTTTGCGGTGATCCTGTTCTTGTTTGGGGTGTTTTTGACGTGTTTTGGGGTCTCCGTTGCGTTTTCGTTGGGTTCTTGTTGGTCATCGTGTTGGAAAAGTGTAAATTATGGTTTTTGGAGAACATCGGGATGGCTTAGGGGGACTTTAGGGGTGGATTCATGGTATTTGGGATTTTCATCTGTTTTTTGGGTTTGATCCTGTTCTTTTTGGGGCTCTTTTTGACGTGTTTTGGGTTCTCCGTTGGGTTTAATTGGGTTCATGTTTGTCGTCATGATGAAAAAGTGTAAATTGTGGGTTTTGGAGAACATCGGGTAGGTTTAGGGGGACTTTTGGGGTGGATCTATGGCTTTTGGTTTTTTTTTTCGTTTTTGGGTTTGATCCTGTTCTTGTTTGGGGTGTTTCTGACGTGTTTTGTGGTCTCCGTTGGGTTTCGTTGGGTTCTCGTTGGTCATAAAGTTAAAGGGGAGTGGATTGTGGGTTTTAGAGAAGATCAGGTGAGTTTTGGGTGGTTTTCGTGGGAATTTCTGAGTTTTTGTTGTTTTTTCTTCTGATGCAGTTCTTGTTTGGGGTGTTTTTGACGTGTTTTGGGGTCTCCTTCGTGTTTTGTTGGGTTTTCCGTGGTCATCGTGTTGGAAAAGTGTAAATTGTGGGTTTTGGAGAACTTCAGGTAGGCGTAGGGTGACTTTAGGGCTGGATTCATGGTATTTGGGGTTTTCTTCTGTTTTTTGGGTTGATCCTGTTCTTTTTGGGGTTCTTTTTGACGTGTTTTGGGGTCTCCGTTGGGTTTTGTTGGGTTCTTGTTGGTCATCGTGTTGAAAAAGTGTAAATTGTGGGTTTTGGAGAACATCGGGAAGGCTTAGGGGGACTTTAGGGGTGGATTCATGGTATTTGGGGTTTTCTTTAATTTTTGGGGTTGATCCTGTTCTTTTTGGGGCTCTTTTTGACGTGTTTTGTGGTCTCCGTTAGGTTTAATTGGGTTCATGTTTGTCGTCATGATGAAAAAGTGTAAATTGTGGGTTTTGGAGAGCATCAGGTAGGTTTAGCGGGACTTTTGGGGTGGATCTATGGCTTTTGGTTTTTTTTTTCGTTTTTGGGTTTGATCCTGTTCTTGTTTTGGGGTGTTTTTGACGTGTTTTAGGGACTCCGTTGGGTTTTAGTTGGGTTCTTGTTGGTCTTCATGGTGAAAAAAGGTAAATTGTGGTTTTTGGAGTACATCAGATATGTTTAGGGTGCTTTTGGGGTGGATCTATGGTTTTTGGGGGAATTTCTTTCAGTTTTGGGGGTGATCCTGTTCTTTTGGTGGCTCTTTTTGACGTGTTTTGGTCTCTCTGTTCGGTTTTAGTTGGGTTCATGTTGGTCTTCATGGTGAAAAAGTGTAAATTATGGGTTTTGGAGAGCATCAGGTAGGTTTAGCGGGACTTTTGGGGTGCATCTATGGCTTTTGGGTTTTCTTTCGTTTTTTGCGGTGATCCTGTTCTTTTTGGGGCTCTTTATGACGTGTTTTGTGTTCTCCGTTTGGTTTTAGTTCGGTTCATGTTGGTTGTCATGGTGAAAAATTGTAAATTGTGGGTTTTGGAGAACATCGGGTAGGTGTAGGGGGACTTTTGGGGTGTATCTATGGCTTTTTGGGTTTTCTTTCGTTTTTGGGTTTGATCCTGTTCTTGTTTGGGGTGTTTTTGACGTGTTTTGGGGTCTCCATTGTGTTTTAGTTGGGTTCTTGTTCGTCATCGCTTTGGAAAAGTGTAAATTATGGTTTTTGGAGAACATCGGGAAGGCTTAGGGGGACTTTAGGGGTGGATTCATGCTATTTGGGGTTTTCATCTGTTTTTTGGGTAGATCCTGTTCTTTTTGGGGCTCTTTTTGACGTGTTTTGTGGTCTCTTTTGGGTTTTCGTTGGGTTCTCGTTGGTCATAAATATAAATGGGAGTGGATTGTGGGTGTTGGAGAAGATCAGGTGAGTTTCGGGTGTTTTTCGTGGGAATTTATTAGTTTTTGTTGTTTTTTCTTCTGATGCAGTTCCTGTTTGGGGTGTTTTTGACGTGTTTTGGGGTCTCCGTTTGGTTTTAGTTGGGTTCATGTTGGACATTGTGTTGGAAAAGTGTAAATTGTGTGTTTTGGAGAATATCGGGTAGGTTTAGGGGGACTTTTGGGGTGGATCTATGGCTTTTGGGTTTTTCTTTCGTTTTTGGGTTTGATCCTGTTTATGTTTGGGGTGTTTCTGACGTGTTTTTTTGGTCTCCGTTGGGTTTCGTTACGTTCTCGTTTGTCGTAAAGTTAAATGGGAGTGGATTGTGGGTTTTGGAGAAGATCAGCTGAGTTTCGGGTGGTTTTCATGGGAATTTCTTAGTTTCTGTTTTATTTCTTCTGATTCAGTTCTTGATTGGGGTGTTTTTGACGTGTTTTGGGGTCTCCGTTGTGTTTTAGTTGGGTTCTTGTTGGTCATCGTGTTGGAAAAGTGTTAATTATTGTTTTTGTAGAACATCGGGAAGGCTTAGGGGGACTTTAGGGGTGGATTCATGGTATTTGGGGTTTTCTCCTGTTTTTTGGGTTGATCCTGTTCTTTTTGGGGCTCTTTTTGACGTGTTTTGTGGTCTCCGTTGGGTTTAATTGGGATCATGTTTGTCGTCATGATGAAAAAGTGTAAATTGTGGGTTTTGGAGAACATCGGGTAGGTTTAGGGGGACTTTTGGGGTGGATCTATGGCTTTTGGGTTTTTTTCTTTCATTTTTGGTTTTGATCCTGTTCTTGTTTGGGGTGTTTTTGACGTGTTTTGGTGTCTCCATTGGGTTTCGTTAGATTCTCGTTGGTCGTAAAGGTAAAGGGGATTGGATTGTGTGTTTTAGAGAAGATCAGGTGAGTTTCAGGTGTTTTTCGTGGGAATTTCTTAGTTTTTGTTGTTTTTTCTTCTGATGCAGTTCTTGTTTGGGGTGTTTTTAACGTGTTTTGTGGTCTCCATTTGGTTTTGTTGGGTTTTACCTGGTCATCGTGTTGGAAAAGTTTAAGTTGTGGGTTTTGGAGAACATCGGGTAGGTTTAGGGGGACTTTTGGGGTGGATCTATGGCTTTTGGTTTTTTTTTTCGTTTTTGGGTTTGATCCTGTTCTTGTTTGGGGTGTTTTTGACGTGTTTTGGGTTCTCCGTTGGGTTTAATTGGGTTCATGTTTGTCGTCATGATGAAAAAGTGTAAATTGTGAGTTTTGGAGAACATCGGGTAGGTTTAGGGGGACTTTTGGGGTGGATCTATGGCTTTTGGGGTTTTTCTTTCGTTTTGGGGTTCGATCCTGTTCTTATTTTGGGAGTTTTTTATGTGTTTTGGTGTCTCCGTTGGGTTTCGTTAGGTTCTCGTTGGTCGTAAATATAAATGGGAGTGGATTGTGGGTTTTGGAGAAGATCAGGTGAGTTTCGGATGGTTTTCATGGGAATTTCTTAGTTTTAGTTGTTTTTTCTTCTTATGCAGTTCTTGTTTGGGTGTTTCTGACCTATTTTGGGGTCTCCGTTGGGTTTTAGTTGGGTTCTGGATGGTCATCATGGTGAAAAAGTGTAAATTGTGGGTTTTGGAGAACATCGGGTAGGTTTAGGGGGACTTTTGGGGTGGATCTATGGCTTTTGGGTTTTTCTTTCGTTTTTGGGTTTGATCCTGTTCTTGTTTGGGGTGTTTCTGACGTGTTTTTTTTGTCTCCGTTGGGTTTCGTTACGTTCTCGTTTGTCGTAAAGTTAAATGGGAGTGGATTGTGGGTTTTGGAGAAGATCAGCTGAGTTTCGGGTGGTTTTCGTGGGAATTTCTTAGTTTCTGTTTTATTTCTTCTGATGCAGTTCTTGATTGGGGTGTTTTTGACGTGTTTTGGGGTCTCCGTTGTGTTTTAGTTGGATTCTTGTTGGTCATCGTGTTGGAAAAGTGTTAATTATTGTTTTTGTAGAACATCGGGAAGGCTTAGGGGGACTTTAGGGGTGGATTCATGGTATTTGGGGTTTTCTCCTGTTTTTTGGGTTGATCCTGTTCTTTTTGGGGCTCTTTTTGACGTGTTTTGTGGTCTCCGTTGGGTTTAATTGGGTTCATGTTTGTCGTCATGATGAAAAAGTGTAAATTGTGGGTTTTGGAGAACATCGGGTAGGTTTAGGGGGACTTTTGGGGTGGATCTATGGCTTTTGGTTTTTTTTTTTCGTTTTTGGGTTTGATCCTGTTCTTGTTTGGGGTGTTTTTGACGTGTTTTGGGGTCTCCGTTGTGTTTTAGTTGGGTTCTTGTTGGTCATCATGGTGAAAAATGGTAAATTGTGGTTTTTGGAGAACATCAGGTAGTTTTAGGGTGCTTTTGGGGTGGATCTATGGTTTTTGGTTTTTCTTTCGTTTTTTGCGGTGATCCTGTTCTTGTTTGGGGTGTTTTTGACGTGTTTTGGGGTCTCCGTTGCGTTTTCGTTGGGTTCTTGTTGGTCATCGTGTTGGAAAAGTGTAAATTATGGTTTTTGGAGAACATCGGGATGGCTTAGGGGGACTTTAGGGGTGGATTCATGGTATTTGGGATTTTCATCTGTTTTTTGGGTTTGATCCTGTTCTTTTTGGGGCTCTTTTTGACGTGTTTTGGGTTCTCCGTTGGGTTTAATTGGGTTCATGTTTGTCGTCATGATGAAAAAGTGTAAATTGTGGGTTTTGGAGAACATCGGGTAGGTTTAGGGGGACTTTTGGGGTGGATCTATGGCTTTTGGTTTTTTTTTTCGTTTTTGGGTTTGATCCTGTTCTTGTTTGGGGTGTTTCTGACGTGTTTTGTGGTCTCCGTTGGGTTTCGTTGGGTTCTCGTTGGTCATAAAGTTAAAGGGGAGTGGATTGTGGGTTTTAGAGAAGATCAGGTGAGTTTTGGGTGGTTTTCGTGGGAATTTCTGAGTTTTTGTTGTTTTTTCTTCTGATGCAGTTCTTGTTTGGGGTGTTTTTGACGTGTTTTGGGGTCTCCTTCGTGTTTTGTTGGGTTTTCCGTGGTCATCGTGTTGGAAAAGTGTAAATTGTGGGTTTTGGAGAACTTCAGGTAGGCGTAGGGTGACTTTAGGGCTGGATTCATGGTATTTGGGGTTTTCTTCTGTTTTTTGGGTTGATCCTGTTCTTTTTGGGGTTCTTTTTGACGTGTTTTGGGGTCTCCGTTGGGTTTTGTTGGGTTCTTGTTGGTCATCGTGTTGAAAAAGTGTAAATTGTGGGTTTTGGAGAACATCGGGAAGGCTTAGGGGGACTTTAGGGGTGGATTCATGGTATTTGGGGTTTTCTTTAATTTTTGGGGTTGATCCTGTTCTTTTTGGGGCTCTTTTTGACGTGTTTTGTGGTCTCCGTTAGGTTTAATTGGGTTCATGTTTGTCGTCATGATGAAAAAGTGTAAATTGTGGGTTTTGGAGAGCATCAGGTAGGTTTAGCGGGACTTTTGGGGTGGATCTATGGCTTTTGGTTTTTTTTTTCGTTTTTGGGTTTGATCCTGTTCTTGTTTTGGGGTGTTTTTGACGTGTTTTAGGGACTCCGTTGGGTTTTAGTTGGGTTCTTGTTGGTCTTCATGGTGAAAAAAGGTAAATTGTGGTTTTTGGAGTACATCAGATATGTTTAGGGTGCTTTTGGGGTGGATCTATGGTTTTTGGGGGAATTTCTTTCAGTTTTGGGGGTGATCCTGTTCTTTTGGTGGCTCTTTTTGACGTGTTTTGGTCTCTCTGTTCGGTTTTAGTTGGGTTCATGTTGGTCTTCATGGTGAAAAAGTGTAAATTATGGGTTTTGGAGAGCATCAGGTAGGTTTAGCGGGACTTTTGGGGTGCATCTATGGCTTTTGGGTTTTCTTTCGTTTTTTGCGGTGATCCTGTTCTTTTTGGGGCTCTTTATGACGTGTTTTGTGTTCTCCGTTTGGTTTTAGTTCGGTTCATGTTGGTTGTCATGGTGAAAAATTGTAAATTGTGGGTTTTGGAGAACATCGGGTAGGTGTAGGGGGACTTTTGGGGTGTATCTATGGCTTTTTGGGTTTTCTTTCGTTTTTGGGTTTGATCCTGTTCTTGTTTGGGGTGTTTTTGACGTGTTTTGGGGTCTCCATTGTGTTTTAGTTGGGTTCTTGTTCGTCATCGCTTTGGAAAAGTGTAAATTATGGTTTTTGGAGAACATCGGGAAGGCTTAGGGGGACTTTAGGGGTGGATTCATGCTATTTGGGGTTTTCATCTGTTTTTTGGGTAGATCCTGTTCTTTTTGGGGCTCTTTTTGACGTGTTTTGTGGTCTCTTTTGGGTTTTCGTTGGGTTCTCGTTGGTCATAAATATAAATGGGAGTGGATTGTGGGTGTTGGAGAAGATCAGGTGAGTTTCGGGTGTTTTTCGTGGGAATTTATTAGTTTTTGTTGTTTTTTCTTCTGATGCAGTTCCTGTTTGGGGTGTTTTTGACGTGTTTTGGGGTCTCCGTTTGGTTTTAGTTGGGTTCATGTTGGTCATTGTGTTGGAAAAGTGTAAATTGTGGGTTTTGGAGAATATCGGGTAGGTTTAGGGGGATTTTTGGGGTGGATCTATGGCTTTTGGGTTTTTCTTTCGTTTTTGGGTTTGATCCTGTTTATGTTTGGGGTGTTTCTGACGTGTTTTTTTGGTCTCCGTTGGGTTTCGTTACGTTCTCGTTTGTCGTAAAGTTAAATGGGAGTGGATTGTGGGTTTTGGAGAAGATCAGCTGAGTTTCGGGTGGTTTTCGTGGGAATTTCTTAGTTTCTGTTTTATTTCTTCTGATGCAGTTCTTGATTGGGGTGTTTTTGACGTGTTTTGGGGTCTCCGTTGTGTTTTAGTTGGATTCTTGTTGGTCATCGTGTTGGAAAAGTGTTAATTATTGTTTTTGTAGAACATCGGGAAGGCTTAGGGGGACTTTAGGGGTGGATTCATGGTATTTGGGGTTTTCTCCTGTTTTTTGGGTTGATCCTGTTCTTTTTGGGGCTCTTTTTGACGTGTTTTGGGGTCTCCGTTGGGTTTAATTGGGTTCATGTTTGTCGTCATGATGAAAAAGTGTAAATTGTGGGTTTTGGAGAACATCGGGTAGGTTTAGGGGGACTTTTGGGGTGGATCTATGGCTTTTGTTTTTTTTTCTTTCATTTTTGGTTTTGATCCTGTTCTTGTTTGGGGTGTTTTTGACGTGTTTTGGTGTCTCCATTGGGTTTCGTTAGATTCTCGTTGGTCGTAAAGGTAAAGGGGATTGGATTGTGTGTTTTAGAGAAGATCAGGTGAGTTTCAGGTGTTTTTCGTGGGAATTTCTTAGTTTTTGTTGTTTTTTCTTCTGATGCAGTTCTTGTTTGGGGTGTTTTTAACGTGTTTTGTGGTCTCCATTTGGTTTCGTTGGGTTTTACCTGGTCATCGTGTTGGAAAAGTTTAAGTTGTGGGTTTTGGAGAACATCGGGTAGGTTTAGGGGGACTTTTGGGGTGGATCTATGGCTTTTGGGTTTTTTTTTCGTTTTTGGGTTTGATCCTGTTCTTGTTTGGGGTGTTTTTGACGTGTTTTGGGTTCTCCGTTGGGTTTAATTGGGTTCATGTTTGTCGTCATGATGAAAAAGTGTAAATTGTGGGTTTTGGAGAACATCGGGTAGGTTTAGGGGGACTTTTGGGGTGGATCTATGGCTTTTGGGGTTTTTCTTTCGTTTTGGGGTTCGATCCTGTTCTTATTTTGGGAGTATTTTATGTGTTTTGGTGTCTCCGTTGGGTTTCGTTAGGTTCTCGTTGGTCGTAAATATAAATGGGAGTGGATTGTGGGTTTTGGAGAAGATCAGGTGAGTTTCGGATGGTTTTCGTGGGAATTTCTTAGTTTTAGTTGTTTTTTCTTCTTATGCAGTTCTTGTTTGGGTGTTTCTGACCTATTTTGGGGTCTCCGTTGGGTTTTAGTTGGGTTCTGGATGGTCATCATGGTGAAAAAGTGTAAATTGTAGGTTTTGGAGAACATCGGGTAGGTTTAGGGGGACTTTTGGGGTGGATCTATGGCTTTTGGGTTTTCTTTCATTTTTGGGTTTGATCCTGTTCTTGTTTGGGGTGTTTCTGACGTGTTTTTTTGGTCTCCGTTGGGTTTCGTTACGTTCTCGTTTGTCGTAAAGTTAAATGGGAGTGGATTGTGGGTTTTGGAGAAGATCAGCTGAGTTTCGGGTGGTTTTCGTGGGAATTTCTTAGTTTCTGTTTTATTTCTTCTGATTCAGTTCTTGATTGGGGTGTTTTTGACGTGTTTTGGGGTCTCCGTTGTGTTTTAGTTGGATTCTTGTTGGTCATCGTGTTGGAAAAGTGTTAATTATTGTTTTTGTAGAACATCGGGAAGGCTTAGGGGGACTTTAGGGGTGGATTCATGGTATTTGGGGTTTTCTCCTGTTTTTTGGGTTGATCCTGTTCTTTTTGGGGCTCTTTTTGACGTGTTTTGTGGTCTCCGTTGGGTTTAATTGGGTTCATGTTTGTCGTCATGATGAAAAAGTGTAAATTGTGGGTTTTGGAGAACATCGGGTAGGTTTAGGGGGACTTTTGGGGTGGATCTATGGCTTTTGTTTTTTTTTCTTTCATTTTTGGTTTTGATCCTGTTCTTGTTTGGGGTGTTTTTGACGTGTTTTGGTGTCTCCATTGGGTTTCGTTAGATTCTCGTTGGTCGTAAAGGTAAAGGGGATTGGATTGTGTGTTTTAGAGAAGATCAGGTGAGTTTCAGGTGTTTTTCGTGGGAATTTCTTAGTTTTTGTTGTTTTTTCTTCTGATGCAGTTCTTGTTTGGGGTGTTTTTAACGTGTTTTGTGGTCTCCATTTGGTTTCGTTGGGTTTTACCTGGTCATCGTGTTGGAAAAGTTTAAGTTGTGGGTTTTGGAGAACATCGGGTAGGTTTAGGGGGACTTTTGGGGTGGATCTATGGCTTTTGGGTTTTTTTTTCGTTTTTGGGTTTGATCCTGTTCTTGTTTGGGGTGTTTTTGACGTGTTTTGGGTTCTCCGTTGGGTTTAATTGGGTTCATGTTTGTCGTCATGATGAAAAAGTGTAAATTGTGGGTTTTGGAGAACATCGGGTAGGTTTAGGGGGACTTTTGGGGTGGATCTATGGCTTTTGGGGTTTTTCTTTCGTTTTGGGGTTCGATCCTGTTCTTATTTTGGGAGTTTTTTATGTGTTTTGGTGTCTCCGTTGGGTTTCGTTAGGTTCTCGTTGGTCGTAAATATAAATGGGAGTGGATTGTGGGTTTTGGAGAAGATCAGGTGAGTTTCGGATGGTTTTCGTGGGAATTTCTTAGTTTTAGTTGTTTTTTCTTCTTATGCAGTTCTTGTTTGGGTGTTTCTGACCTATTTTGGGGTCTCCGTTGGGTTTTAGTTGGGTTCTGGATGGTCATCATGGTGAAAAAGTGTAAATTGTAGGTTTTGGAGAACATCGGGTAGGTTTAGGGGGACTTTTGGGGTGGATCTATGGCTTTTGGGTTTTCTTTCATTTTTGGGTTTGATCCTGTTCTTGTTTGGGGTGTTTCTGACGTGTTTTTTTGGTCTCCGTTGGGTTTCGTTACGTTCTCGTTTGTCGTAAAGTTAAATGGGAGTGGATTGTGGGTTTTGGAGAAGATCAGCTGAGTTTCGGGTGGTTTTCGTGGGAATTTCTTAGTTTCTGTTTTATTTCTTCTGATGCAGTTCTTGATTGGGGTGTTTTTGACGTGTTTTGGGGTCTCCGTTGTGTTTTAGTTGGATTCTTGTTGGTCATCGTGTTGGAAAAGTGTTAATTATTGTTTTTGTAGAACATCGGGAAGGCTTAGGGGGACTTTAGGGGTGGATTCATGGTATTTGGGGTTTTCTCCTGTTTTTTGGGTTGATCCTGTTCTTTTTGGGGCTCTTTTTGACGTGTTTTGTGGTCTCCGTTGGGTTTAATTGGGTTCATGTTTGTCGTCATGATGAAAAAGTGTAAATTGTGGGTTTTGGAGAACATCGGGTAGGTTTAGGGGGACTTTTGGGGTGGATCTATGGCTTTTGGTTTTTTTTTTTCGTTTTTGGGTTTGATCCTGTTCTTGTTTGGGGTGTTTTTGACGTGTTTTGGGGTCTCCGTTGTGTTTTAGTTGGGTTCTTGTTGGTCATCATGGTGAAAAATGGTAAATTGTGGTTTTTGGAGAACATCAGGTAGTTTTAGGGTGCTTTTGGGGTGGATCTATGGTTTTTGGTTTTTCTTTCGTTCTTGGGGGTGATCCTGTTCTTGTTTGGGGTGTTTTTGACGTGTTTTGGGGTCTCCGTTGCGTTTTCGTTGGGTTCTTGTTGGTCATCGTGTTGGAAAATGTAAATTATGGTTTTTGGAGAACATCGGGATGGCTTAGGGGGACTTTAGGGGTGGATTCATGGTATTTGGGATTTTCATCTGTTTTTTGGGTTTGATCCTGTTCTTTTTGGGGCTCTTTTTGACGTGTTTTGGGTTCTCCGTTGGGTTTAATTGGGTTCATGTTTGTCGTCATGATGAAAAAGTGTAAATTGTGGGTTTTGGAGAACATCGGGTAGGTTTAGGGGGACTTTTGGGATGGATCTATGGCTTTTGGTTTTTTTTTTCGTTTTTGGGTTTGATCCTGTTCTTGTTTGGGGTGTTTTTGTATTGTGTTTTGTGGTCTCCGTTGGGTTTCGTTGGGTTCTCGTTGGTCATAAAGTTAAAGGGGAGTGGATTGTGGGTTTTAGAGAAGATCAGGTGAGTTTTGGGTGGTTTTCGTGGGAATTTCTGAGTTTTTGTTGTTTTTTCTTCTGATGCAGTTCTTGTTTGGGGTGTTTTTGACGTGTTTTGGGGTCTCCTTCGTGTTTTGTTGGGTTTTCCGTGGTCATCGTGTTGGAAAAGTGTAAATTGTGGGTTTTGGAGAACTTCAGGTAGGCGTAGGGTGACTTTAGGGCTGGATTCATGGTATTTGGGGTTTTCTTCTGTTTTTTGGGTTGATCCTGTTCTTTTTGGGGTTCTTTTTGACGTGTTTTGGGGTCTCCGTTGGGTTTTGTTGGGTTCTTGTTGGTCATCGTGTTGAAAAAGTGTAAATTGTGGGTTTTGGAGAACATCGGGAAGGCTTAGGGGGACTTTAGGGGTGGATTCATGGTATTTGGGGTTTTCTTTAATTTTTGGGGTTGATCCTGTTCTTTTTGGGGCTCTTTTTGACGTGTTTTGTGGTCTCCGTTAGGTTTAATTGGGTTCATGTTTGTCGTCATGATGAAAAAGTGTAAATTGTGGGTTTTGGAGAGCATCAGGTAGGTTTAGCGGGACTTTTGGGGTGGATCTATGGCTTTTGGTTTTTTTTTTCGTTTTTGGGTTTGATCCTGTTCTTGTTTTGGGGTGTTTTTGACGTGTTTTAGGGACTCCGTTGGGTTTTAGTTGGGTTCTTGTTGGTCTTCATGGTGAAAAAAGGTAAATTGTGGTTTTTGGAGTACATCAGATATGTTTAGGGTGCTTTTGGGGTGGATCTATGGTTTTTGGGGGAATTTCTTTCAGTTTTGGGGGTGATCCTGTTCTTTTGGTGGCTCTTTTTGACGTGTTTTGGTCTCTCTGTTCGGTTTTAGTTGGGTTCATGTTGGTCTTCATGGTGAAAAAGTGTAAATTATGGGTTTTGGAGAGCATCAGGTAGGTTTAGCGGGACTTTTGGGGTGCATCTATGGCTTTTGGGTTTTCTTTCGTTTTTTGCGGTGATCCTGTTCTTTTTGGGGCTCTTTATGACGTGTTTTGTGTTCTCCGTTTGGTTTTAGTTCGGTTCATGTTGGTTGTCATGGTGAAAAATTGTAAATTGTGGGTTTTGGAGAACATCGGGTAGGTGTAGGGGGACTTTTGGGGTGTATCTATGGCTTTTGGGTTTTTCTTTCATTTTTGGGTTGATCCTGTTCTTTTTGGGGCTCTTTTTGACGTGTTCTGTGGTCTCCGTTAGGTTTAATTGGGTTCATGTTTGTCGTCATGATGAAAAAGTGTAAATTGTGGGTTTTGGAGAGCATCAGGTAGGTTTAGCGGGACTTTTGGGGTGGATCTATGGCTTTTAGTTTTTCTTTCGTTTTTGGGTTTGATCCTGTTCTTGTTTGGGGTGTTTTTGACGTGTTTTGGGGTCTCCATTGTGTTTTAGTTGGGTTCTTGTTCGTCATCGCTTTGGAAAAGTGTAAATTATGGTTTTTGGAGAACATCGGGAAGGCTTAGGGGGACTTTAGGGGTGGATTCATGCTATTTGGGGTTTTCATCTGTTTTTTGGGTAGATCCTGTTCTTTTTGGGGCTCTTTTTGACGTGTTTTGTGGTCTCTTTTGGGTTTTCGTTGGGTTCTCGTTGGTCATAAATATAAATGGGAGTGGATTGTGGGTGTTGGAGAAGATCAGGTGAGTTTCGGGTGTTTTTCGTGGGAATTTATTAGTTTTTGTTGTTTTTTCTTCTGATGCAGTTCCTGTTTGGGGTGTTTTTGACGTGTTTTGGGGTCTCCGTTTGGTTTTAGTTGGGTTCATGTTGGTCATTGTGTTGGAAAAGTGGAAATTGTGGGTTTTGGAGAATATCGGGTAGGTTTAGGGGGATTTTTGGGGTGGATCTATGGCTTTTGGGTTTTTCTTTCGTTTTTGGGTTTGATCCTGTTTATGTTTGGGGTGTTTCTGACGTGTTTTTTTGGTCTCCGTTGGGTTTCGTTACGTTCTCGTTTGTCGTAAAGTTAAATGGGAGTGGATTGTGGGTTTTGGAGAAGATCAGCTGAGTTTCGGGTGGTTTTCGTGGGAATTTCTTAGTTTCTGTTTTATTTCTTCTGATGCAGTTCTTGATTGGGGTGTTTTTGACGTGTTTTGGGGTCTCCGTTGTGTTTTAGTTGGATTCTTGTTGGTCATCGTGTTGGAAAAGTGTTAATTATTGTTTTTGTAGAACATCGGGAAGGCTTAGGGGGACTTTAGGGGTGGATTCATGGTATTTGGGGTTTTCTCCTGTTTTTTGGGTTGATCCTGTTCTTTTTGGGGCTCTTTTTGACGTGTTTTGTGGTCTCCGTTGGGTTTAATTGGGATCATGTTTGTCGTCATGATGAAAAAGTGTAAATTGTGGGTTTTGGAGAACATCGGGTAGGTTTAGGGGGACTTTTGGGGTGGATCTATGGCTTTTGGGTTTTTTTCTTTCATTTTTGGTTTTGATCCTGTTCTTGTTTGGGGTGTTTTTGACGTGTTTTGGTGTCTCCATTGGGTTTCGTTAGATTCTCGTTGGTCGTAAAGGTAAAGGGGATTGGATTGTGTGTTTTAGAGAAGATCAGGTGAGTTTCAGGTGTTTTTCGTGGGAATTTCTTAGTTTTTGTTGTTTTTTCTTCTGATGCAGTTCTTGTTTGGGGTGTTTTTAACGTGTTTTGTGGTCTCCATTTGGTTTCGTTGGGTTTTACCTGGTCATCGTGTTGGAAAAGTTTAAGTTGTGGGTTTTGGAGAACATCGGGTAGGTTTAGGGGGACTTTTGGGGTGGATCTATGGCTTTTGGTTTTTATTTTTCGTTTTTGGGTTTGATCCTGTTCTTGTTTGGGGTGTTTTTGACGTGTTTTGGGTTCTCCGTTGGGTTTAATTGGGTTCATGTTTGTCGTCATGATGAAAAAGTGTAAATTGTGGGTTTTGGAGAACATCGGGTAGGTTTAGGGGGACTTTTGGGGTGGATCTATGGCTTTTGGGGTTTTTCTTTCGTTTTGGGGTTCGATCCTGTTCTTATTTTGGGAGTTTTTTATGTGTTTTGGTGTCTCCGTTGGGTTTCGTTAGGTTCTCGTTGGTCGTAAATATAAATGGGAGTGGATTGTGGGTTTTGGAGAAGATCAGGTGAGTTTCGGATGGTTTTCGTGGGAATTTCTTAGTTTTAGTTGTTTTTTCTTCTTATGCAGTTCTTGTTTGGGTGTTTCTGACCTATTTTGGGGTCTCCGTTGGGTTTTAGTTGGGTTCTGGATGGTCATCATGGTGAAAAAGTGTAAATTGTAGGTTTTGGAGAACATCGGGTAGGTTTAGGGGGACTTTTGGGGTGGATCTATGGCTTTTGGGTTTTCTTTCATTTTTGGGTTTGATCCTGTTCTTGTTTGGGGTGTTTTTGACGTGTTTTTTTGGTCTCCGTTGTGTTTTAGTTGGGTTCTTGTTGGTCATCGTGTTGGAAAAGTGTAAATTATGGTTTTTGGAGAACATCGGGAAGGCTTAGGGGGACGTTAGTGGTGGATTCATGGTATTTGGGGTTTTCATCTGTTTTTTTGGGTTGATCCTGTTCTTTTTGGGGCTCTTTTTGACGTGTTTTGTGGTCTCCATTTGGCTTAATTGGGTACATGTTGGTCGTCATGATGAAAAAGTGTAAATTGTGGGTTTGGGAGAACATCGGGTAGGTTTAGGGGGACTTTTGGGGTGGATCTATGGCTTTTGGGTTTTTCTTTCGTTTTTGGGTTTGATCCTGTTCTTCTTTGGGTTGTTTTTGACATGTTATTTTGTCTCCGTTTGGTTTTAGTTGGGTTCATGTTGGTCGTCATAGTGAAAAAGTGTAAATTGTGGGTTTTGGAGAACATCGGGTAAGTTTAGGGGGACTTTTGGGGTGTATCTATGGCTTTTGAGGTTTTCTTTCGTTTTGGGGTTTGATCCTGTTCTTGTTTGGGGTGTTTTTTATGTGTTTTGGTGTCTCCATTGGGTTTCGTTAGGTTCTCGTTGGTCGTAAAGGTAAAGGGGAGTGGATTGTGGGTTTTAGAGAAGATCAGGTGAGTTTCAGGTGTTTTTCATGGGAATTTCTTAGTTTTTGTTGTGTTTTCTTCTGATGCAGTTCTTGTTTGGCGTGTTTTTGACGTGTTTTGGGGTCTCCGTTGTGTTTTAGTTGGGTTCATGTTGGTCATTGTGTTGGAAAAGTGTAAATTGTGGGTTTTGGAGAACATCAGGTAAGCTTAGGGGAACTTTAGGTGTGGATCTATGGATTTTGGGGAATTTCTTTCAGTTTGGGGGGTGATCCTGTTCTTTTTGGTCCTATTTTTGACGTGTTTTGGGGTCTCCGTTGGGTTTTAGTTGGGTTCAAGTTGGTCGTCATGGTGAGAATTTTATATTGTGGGTTTTGGAGAACATCGGGTAGGTTTAGGGGGACTTTTGGGGTGGATCTTTGACTTTTGGGTTTCTCTTTCATTTTTGGGGGTGATCCTCTTCTTGTTTGGGGTGTTTTTAACGTGTTTTGGGGTCTCCATTGGGTTTTGTTGGGTTTTCCGTGGTCATCGTGTTGGAAAAGTGTAAATTATGGTTTTTGGAGAACATCGGGAAGGCTTAGGGGGACGTTAGTGGTGGATTCATGGTATTTGGGGTTTTCATCTGTTTTTTTGGGTTGATCCTGTTCTTTTTGGGACTCTTTTTAACGTGTTTTGTGGTCTCCATTTGGCTTAATTGGGTACATGTTGGTCGTCATGATGAAAAAGTGTAAATTGTGGGTTTGGGAGAACATCGGGTATGTTTAGGGGGACTTTTGGGGTGGATCTATGGCTTTTGGGTTTTTCTTTCGTTTTTGGGTTTGATCCTGTTCTTCTTTGGGTTGTTTTTGACATGTTATTTTGTCTCCGTTTGGTTTTGTTGAGTTCTCGTTTGTCGTAAAGTTTAATGGGAGTGGATTGTGGGTTTTAGAGAAGATCAGGTGAGTTTCGGGTGGTTTTCGTGGGAATTGCTTAGTTTTTGTTGTTTTTTCTTCTGATGCAGTTCTTGTTTGGGGTGTTTTTGACGTGTCTTTGGGTCTCCGTTTTGTTTTAGTTGGGTTCATGTTGGTCATCGTGTTGGAAAAGTGTAAATTGTGGGTTTTGGAGAACATCTGGTAGGCTTAGGGGCACTTTAGGTGTGGATCTATGGATTTTGGGGAATTTCTTTCAGTTTTGGGGGTGATACTGTTCTTTTTGGTCCTATTTTGGACGTGTTTTGGGGTCTCCATTGGGATTTAGTTGGGTTCATGTTGGTCGTCATGGTGAAAAATTGTGGGTTTTGGAGAACATCGGGTGGGTTTAGGGGGACTTTTGGGGTGGATCTATGGCTTTTGGGGTTTTTCTTTCGTTTTTGGGTTTGATCCTGTTCTTGTTTGGCGTGTTTTTGACGTGTTTTGGGTTCTCCGTTTGGTTTCGTTGGGTTCTCGTTAGTCGTAAATATAAATGGGAGTGGATTGTGTGTTTTGGAGAAGATCAGGTGAGTTTCGGGTGGTTTTCGCGGGAATTGCTTAGTTTTTGTTGTTTTTTCTTCTGATGCAGTTCTTTTTTGCGGTGTTTTTGACGTGTTTTGGGGTCTCCGTTGTGTTTTAGTTGGGTTCATGTTGGTCATTGTGTTGGAAAAGTGTATATTTTGGTTTTTGGAGAAAATCAGTTAGGTTTAGGGTGCTTTTGGGGTGGATCTATGGTTTTTGGGGAATTTCTTTCAGTTTTGGGGGTGATCCTGTTCTTTTTAGGGCTATATTTACATGTTTTGGGGTCTCCGTTTTTTTTTAGTTGGGTTCATGTTGGTTGTCATTGTGAGAAAAGGTAAATTGTGGGTTTTGGAGAACATCAGGTAGGTTTAGGGGGACTTTTGGGGTGGATCTATGGCTTTTTGGAATTTCTTTCAGTTTTGGGGGTGATCCTGTTCTTTTTGGGGCTCTTTTTGACGTGTTTTGGGGTCTCCGTTGGGTTTTAGTTGGGTTCTTGTTGGTCATCGTGTTGGAAAAGTGTAAATTATGGTTTTTGGAGAACATCAGGTAGGCTTAGGGGGACTTTAGGGGTGGATTCATGTTATATGGGGTTTTCTTTTTTTTTGGGATGATCCTGTTCTTTTTGGGGCTCTTTTTGACGTGTTTTGGGGTCTCCGTTGGGTTTAATTGGGTTCATGTTTGTCAGCATGGTGAAAAAGTGTAAATTGTGGGTTTTGGAGAACATCGGGTAGGTTAAGGGGGATTTTTGGGGTGGATCTTTGGCTTTTGGGATTTTCTTTCATTTTGGGGTTTGATCCTGTTCTTGTCTGGGGTGTTTTTGACGTGTTTTGGGGTCTCCTTTGGGTTTCGTTTGGTTCTCGTTAGAAATAAATATAAATGGGATTGGATTGTGGGTTTTGGAGAAGATCAGGTGAGTTTCGGGTGGTTTTCGAAGGAATTTCATAGGTTTTTTTGTTTTTTCTTCTGATGCAGTTCTTGTTTGGGGTGTTTTTGACGTGTTTTGGGGTGTCCGTTGGGTTTTGTTGAGTTCTCGTTGTTCGTAATGGTAAATGTTAGTGGATTGTGGGTTTTGGAGAAGATCAGGTGAGTTTCGGGTGTTTTTCGTGGGAATTTCTTAGTTTTTGTATTTTTTTCCTTCTGATGTGGTTCTTGTTTGGGGTGTTTTTGACGTGTTTTGGGGTCTCCGTTGTATCTTAGTTGGGTTCTCGTTGGTCATCCTGGTGAAAAAGAGTAAATTGTGTGTTTTGGAGAACATCGGGTAGGTTTAGGGGGACTTTTGGGGTGGAACTTTGGCTTTTAGTTTTTCTTTCATTTTTGGGTTTGATCCTGTTCTTGTTTGGGTTGTTTTTGACGTGTTTTGGGGTCTCCGTTTGGTTTTAGTTGGGTTCATGTTGGTCGTTATGGTGAAAAAGTGTAAATTGTGGGTTTTGGAGAAGATCGGGTAGGTTTAGGGGGACTTTTGGGGTGGATCTATGGCTTTTAGAGTTTTTCTTTCGTTTTTGGGTTTGATCCTGTTCTTGTTTGGGGTGTTTTTGACGTGTTTTTGGGTGTTTGTTTGGTTTTGTTGAGTTCTCGTTGGTTGTAAATGTAAATGGGATTGGATTGTGGGTTTTGGAGAAGATCAGGTGATTTTCGGGTGGTTTTCATGGGAATTTCTAAGTTTTTGTTGTTTTTTTCTTCTGATGCATTTCTTGTTTGGGGTGTTTTTGACGTGTTTTTGGGTCTCCGTTGTGTTTTAGTTGGGTTCTTGTTGGTCACCATGGTGAAAAATTGTAAATTGTGGGTTTTGGAGAACATCGGGTAGGTTTAGGGGGACTTTTGGGGTGGATCTATGGCTTTTGGGTTTTTCTTTAGTTTTTGGGTTTGATCCTGTTCTTGTTTGAGGTGTTTTTGATGTGTTTTGGGTTCTCCGTTTGATTTAGTTGGGTTCTCGTTGGTCGTAAAGATAAATGGGAGTGGATTGTGGGTTGTGGAGAAGATCAGGTGAGTTTCGGGTGGTTTTCGAGGGAATTGCTTAGTTTTTGTTGTTTTTTCTTCTGATGCAGTTCTTGCTTGAGGTGTTTTTGACATGTTTTGGGGTCTCCGTTGTGTTTTATTTGGGTTCTTGTTGGTCATGATGGTGAAAAAGTATAAGTTCTGGGTTTTGGAAAACAACAGGTAGGTTTAGGGGGACTTTTGGGGGTGGATCAATGGCTTTTGGGTTTTTCTTTCGTTATTGGGTTTGATCCTTTTCTTGTTTGGGGTGTTTTTGATGTGTTTTGGGGTCTCCGTTGGGTTTTGTTGGGTTCTTTTTGGTCATAAATGTAATTGGGACTGGATTGTGGGTTTTGGAGAAGATCAGGTGAGTTTCGCGTGTTTTTCGTGGGAATTGCTTAGTTTTTTTTTTTTTTTTTCTTATGATTCATTTCTTGTTTGGTGTGTTTTTGACGTGTTTTGGGTTCTCCGTTGTGTTTTAGTTGGGTTCTTGTTGGTCATCGTGTTGGAAAAGTGTAAATTATGGTTTTTGGAGAACATCGGGAAGGCTTAGGGGGACGTTAGTGGTGGATTCATGGTATTTGGGGTTTTCATCTGTTTTTTTGGGTTGATCCTGTTCTTTTTGGGGCTCTTTTTGACGTGTTTTGTGGTCTCCATTTGGCTTAATTGGGTACATGTTGGTCGTCATGATGAAAAAGTGTAAATTGTGGGTTTGGGAGAACATCGGGTAGGTTTAGGGGGACTTTTGGGGTGGATCTATGGCTTTTGGGTTTTTCTTTCGTTTTTGGGTTTGATCCTGTTCTTCTTTGGGTTGTTTTTGACATGTTATTTTGTCTCCGTTTGGTTTTGTTGAGTTCTCATTTGTCGTAAAGTTTAATGGGAGTGGATTGTGGGTTTTAGAGAAGATCAGGTGAGTTTCGGGTGGTTTTCGTGGGAATTGCTTAGTTTTTTTTGTTTTTTCTTCTGATGCAGTTCTTGTTTGGGGTGTTTTTGACGTGTTTTTGGGTCTCCGTTGTGTTTTAGTTGGGTTCATGTTGGTCATCGTGTTGGAAAAGCGTAAATTGTGGGTTTTGGAGAACATCAGGTAAGCTTAAGGGGACTTTAGGTGTGGATCTATGGATTTTGGGGAATTTATTTCAGTTTGAGGGGTGATACTGTTCTTTTTGGTCCTATTTTGGACGTGTTTTGGGGTCTCCATTGGGATTTAGTTGGGTTCATGTTGGTCGTCATGGTGAAAAATTGTAAATTGTGGGTTTTGGAGAACATCGGGTGGGTTTAGGGGGACTTTTGGGGTGGATCTATGGCTTTTGGGGTTTTTCTTTCGTTTTTGGGTTTGATCCTGTTCTTGTTTGGGGTGTTTCTGACGTGTTTTTTTGGTCTCCGTTGTGTTTCGTTGGGTTCTCATTAGTCGTAAATATAAGTGGGAGTGGATTGTGTGTTTTGGAGAAGATCAGGTGAGTTTCGGGTGGTTTTCGTGGGAATTGCTTAGTTTTTGTTGTTTTTTCTTCTGATGCAGTTCTTGTTTGGGGTGTTTTTGACGTGTTTTGGGGTCTCCGTTGTGTTTTAGTTGGGTTCATGTTGGTCATTGTGTTGGAAAAGTGTATATTTTGGTTTTTGGAGAACATCAGTTAGGTTTAGGGTGCTTTTGGGGTGGATCTATGGCTTTTTGGAATTTCTTTCAGTTTTGGGGGTGATCCTGTTCTTTTTGGGGCTCTTTTTGACGTGTTTTGGGGTCTCCGTTGGGTTTTAGTTGGGTTCTTGTTGGTCATCGTGTTGGAAAAGTGTAAATTATGGTTTTTGGAGAACATCAGGTAGGCTTAGGGGGACTTTAGGGGTGGATTCATGTTATATGGGGTTTTCTTTTTTTTTGGGATGATCCTGTTCTTTTTGGGGCTCTTTTTGACGTGTTTTGGGGTCTCCGTTGGGTTTAATTGGGTTCATGTTTGTCAGCATGGTGAAAAAGTGTAAATTGTGGGTTTTGGAGAACATCGGGTAGGTTTAGGGGGATTTTTGGGGTGGATCTTTGGCTTTTGGGATTTTCTTTCATTTTGGGGTTTGATCCTGTTCTTGTCTGGGATGTTTTTGACGTGTTTTGGGGTCTCCTTTGGGTTTCGTTTGGTTCTCGTTAGAAATAAATATAAATGGGATTGGATTGTGGGTTTTGGAGAAGATCAGGTGAGTTTCGGGTGGTTTTCGAAGGAATTTCATAGTTTTTTTTGTTTTTTCTTCTGATGCAGTTCTTGTTTGGGGTGTTTTTGACGTGTTTTGGGGTGTCCGTTGGGTTTTGTTGAGTTCTCGTTGTTCGTAATGGTAAATGTTAGTGGATTGTGGGTTTTGGAGAAGATCAGGTGAGTTTCGGGTGTTTTTCGTGGGAATTTCTTAGTTTTTGTATTTTTTTCCTTCTGATGCGGTTCTTGTTTGGGGTGTTTTTGACGTGTTTTGGGGTCTCCGTTGTATCTTATTTGGGTTCTCGTTGGTCATCCTGGTGAAAAAGAGTAAATTGTGGGTTTTGGAGAACATCGGGTAGGTTTAGGGGGACTTTTGGGGTGGAACTTTGGCTTTTAGTTTTTCTTTCATTTTTGGGTTTGATCCTGTTCTTGTTTGGGTTGTTTTTGACGTGTTTTGGGGTCTCCGTTTGGTTTTAGTTGGGTTCATGTTGGTCGTTATGGTGAAAAAGTGTAAATTGTGGGTTTTGGAGAAGATCGGGTAGGTTTAGGGGGACTTTTGGGGTGTATCTATGGCTTTTGTTTTTTTTCTTTAATTTTTGGGGGTGATCTTGGTCTTGTTTGTGTTGTTTTTGCTGTGTTTTGTGGTCTCCGTTGGGTTTTAGTTGGGTTCATGTTCGTCGTTATGGTGAAAAAGTGTAAATTGTGGGTTTTGGAGAAGATCGGGTAGGTTTAGGGGGACTTTTGGGGTGGATCTATGGCTTTTAGAGTTTTTCTTTCGTTTTTGGGTTTGATCCTGTTCTTGTTTGGGGTGTTTTTGACGTGTTTTTGGGTGTTTGTTTGGTTTTGTTGAGTTCTCGTTGGTTGTAAATGTAAATGGGATTGGATTGTGGGTTTTGGAGAAGATCAGGTGATTTTCGGGTGGTTTTCATGGGAATTTCTAAGTCTTTGTTGTTTTTTTCTTCTGATGCATTTCTTGTTTGGGGTGTTTTTGACGTGTTTTTGGGTCTCCGTTGTGTTTTAGTTGGGTTCTTGTTGGTCACCATGGTGAAAAATTGTAAATTGTGGGTTTTGGAGAACATCGGGTAGGTTTAGGGGGACTTTTGGGGTGGATCTATGGCTTTTGGGTTTTTCTTTAGTTTTTGGGTTTGATCCTGTTCTTGTTTGAGGTGTTTTTGACGTGTTTTGGGTTCTCCGTTTGATTTAGTTGGGTTCTCGTTGGTCGTAAAGATAAATGGGAGTGGATTGTGGGTTGTGGAGAAGATCAGGTGAGTTTCGGGTGGTTTTCGAGGGAATTGCTTAGTTTTTGTTGTTTTTTCTTCTGATGCAGTTCTTGCTTGAGGTGTTTTTGACATGTTTTGGGGTCTCCGTTGTGTTTTATTTGGGTTCTTGTTGGTCATGATGGTGAAAAAGTATAAGTTCTGGGTTTTGGAAAACAACAGGTAGGTTTAGGGGGACTTTTGGGGGTGGATCAATGGCTTTTGGGTTTTTCTTTCGTTATTGGGTTTGATCCTGTTCTTGTTTGGGGTGTTTTTGATGTGTTTTGGGGTCTCCGTTGGGTTTTGTTGGGTTCTTTTTGGTCATAAATGTAATTGGGACTGGATTGTGGGTTTTGGAGAAGATCAGGTGAGTTTCGCGTGTTTTTCGTGGGAATTGCTTAGTTTCTGTTGTTTTTTTTCTTATGATTCATTTCTTGTTTGGTGTGTTTTTGACGTGTTTTGGGTTCTCCGTTGTGTTTTAGTTGGGTTCTTGTTGGTCATCGTGTTGGAAAAGTGTAAATTATGGTTTTTGGAGAACATCGGGAAGGCTTAGGGGGACGTTAGTGGTGGATTCATGGTATTTGGGGTTTTCATCTGTTTTTTTGGGTTGATCCTGTTCTTTTGGGGGCTCTTTTTGACGTGTTTTGTGGTCTCCATTTGGCTTAATTGGGTACATGTTGGTCGTCATGATGAAAAAGTGTAAATTGTGGGTTTGGGAGAACATCGGGTAGGTTTAGGGGGACTTTTGGGGTGGATCTATGGCTTTTGGGTTTTTCTTTCGTTTTTGGGTTTGATCCTGTTCTTCTTTGGGTTGTTTTTGACATGTTATTTTGTCTCCGTTTGGTTTTGTTGAGTTCTCGTTTGTCGTAAAGTTTAATGGGAGTGGATTGTGGGTTTTAGAGAAGATCAGGTGAGTTTCGGGTGGTTTTCGTGGGAATTGCTTAGTTTTTGTTGTTTTTTCTTCTGATGCAGTTCTTGTTTGGGGTGTTTTTGACGTGTCTTTGGGTCTCCGTTGTGTTTTAGTTGGGTTCATGTTGGTCATCGTGTTGGAAAAGTGTAAATTGTGGGTTTTGGAGAACATCTGGTAGGCTTAGGGGCACTTTAGGGGTGGATCTATGGATTTTGGGGAATTTCTTTCAGTTTTGGGGGTGATACTGTTCTTTTTGGTCCTATTTTGGACGTGTTTTGGGGTCTCCATTGGGATTTAGTTGGGTTCATGTTGGTCGTCATGGTGAAAAATTGTGGGTTTTGGAGAACATCGGGTGGGTTTAGGGGGACTTTTGGGGTGGATCTATGGCTTTTGGGGTTTTTCTTTCGTTTTTGGGTTTGATCCTGTTCTTGTTTGGCGTGTTTTTGACGTGTTTTGGGTTCTCCGTTTGGTTTCGTTGGGTTCTCGTTAGTCGTAAATATAAATGGGAGTGGATTGTGTGTTTTGGAGAAGATCAGGTGAGTTTCGGGTGGTTTTCGCGGGAATTGCTTAGTTTTTGTTGTTTTTTCTTCTGATGCAGTTCTTTTTTGCGGTGTTTTTGACGTGTTTTGGGGTCTCCGTTGTGTTTTAGTTGGGTTCATGTTGGTCATAGTGTTGGAAAAGTGTATATTTTGGTTTTTGGAGAAAATCGGTTAGGTTTAGGGTGCTTTTGGGGTGGATCTATGGTTTTTGGGGAATTTCTTTCAGTTTTGGGGGTGATCCTGTTCTTTTTAGGGCTATATTTACATGTTTTGGGGTCTCCGTGTTTTTTTAGTTGGCTTCATGTTGGTTGTCATTGTGAGAAAAGGTAAATTGTGGGTTTTGGAGAACATCAGGTAGGTTTAGGGGGACTTTTGGGGTGGATCTATGGCTTTTTGGAATTTCTTTCAGTTTTGGGGGTGATCCTGTTCTTTTTGGGGCTCTTTTTGACGTGTTTTGGGGTCTCCGTTGGGTTTTAGTTGGGTTCTTGTTGGTCATCGTGTTGGAAAAGTGTAAATTATGGTTTTTGGAGAACATCAGGTAGGCTTAGGGGGACTTTAGGGGTGGATTCATGTTATATGGGGTTTTCTTTTTTTTTGGGATGATCCTGTTCTTTTTGGGGCTCTTTTTGACGTGTTTTGGGGTCTCCGTTGGGTTTAATTGGGTTCATGTTTGTCAGCATGGTGAAAAAGTGTAAATTGTGGGTTTTGGAGAACATCGGGTAGGTTAAGGGGGATTTTTGGGGTGGATCTTTGGCTTTTAGGATTTTCTTTCATTTTGGGGTTTGATCCTGTTCTTGTCTGGGGTGTTTTTGACGTGTTTTGGGGTCTCCGTTGGGTTTCGTTTGGTTCTCGTTAGAAATAAATATAAATGGGATTGGATTGTGGGTTTTGGAGAAGATCAGGTGAGTTTCGGGTGGTTTTCGAAGGAATTTCATAGGTTTTTTTGTTTTTTCTTCTGATGCAGTTCTTGTTTGGGGTGTTTTTGACGTGTTTTGGGGTGTCCGTTGGGTTTTGTTGAGTTCTCGTTGTTCGTAATGGTAAATGTTAGTGGATTGTGGGTTTTGGAGAAGATCAGGTGAGTTTCGGGTGTTTTTCGTGGGAATTTCTTAGTTTTTGTATTTTTTTCCTTCTGATGCGGTTCTTGTTTGGGGTGTTTTTGACGTGTTTTGGGGTCTCCGTTGTATCTTAGTTGGGTTCTCGTTGGTCATCCTGGTGAAAAAGAGTAAATTGTGGGTTTTGGAGAACATCGGGTAGGTTTAGGGGGACTTTTGGGGTGGAACTTTGGCTTTTAGTTTTTCTTTCATTTTTGGGTTTGATCCTGTTCTTGTTTGGGTTGTTTTTGACGTGTTTTGGGGTCTCCGTTTGGTTTTAGTTGGGTTCATGTTGGTCGTTATGGTGAAAAAGTGTAAATTGTGGGTTTTGGAGAAGATCGGGTAGGTTTAGGGGGACTTTTGGGGTGGATCTATGGCTTTTAGAGTTTTTCTTTCGTTTTTGGGTTTGATCCTGTTCTTGTTTGGGGTGTTTTTGACGTGTTTTTGGGTGTTTGTTTGGTTTTGTTGAGTTCTCGTTGGTTGTAAATGTAAATGGGATTGGATTGTGGGTTTTGGAGAAGATCAGGTGATTTTCGGGTGGTTTTCATGGGAATTTCTAAGTTTTTGTTGTTTTTTTCTTCTGATGCATTTCTTGTTTGGGGTGTTTTTGACGTGTTTTTGGGTCTCCGTTGTGTTTTAGTTGGGTTCTTGTTGGTCACCATGGTGAAAAATTGTAAATTGTGGGTTTTGGAGAACATCGGGTAGGTTTAGGGGGACTTTTGGGGTGGATCTATGGCTTTTGGGTTTTTCTTTAGTTTTTGGGTTTGATCCTGTTCTTGTTTGAGGTGTTTTTGACGTGTTTTGGGTTCTCCGTTTGATTTAGTTGGGTTCTCGTTGGTCGTAAAGTTTAATGGGAGTGGATTGTGGGTTTTAGAGAAGATCAGGTGAGTTTCGGGTGGTTTTCGAGGGAATTGCTTAGTTTTTGTTGTTTCTTCTTCTGATGCAGTTCTTGCTTGAGGTGTTTTTGACATGTTTTGGGGTCTCCGTTGTGTTTTATTTGGGTTCTTGTTGGTCATGATGGTGAAAAAGTATAAGTTCTGGGTTTTGGAAAACAACAGGTAGGTTTAGGGGGACTTTTGGGGGTGGATCAATGGCTTTTGGGTTTTTCTTTCGTTATTGGGTTTGATCCTTTTCTTGTTTGGGGTGTTTTTGATGTGTTTTGGGGTCTCCGTTGGGTTTTGTTGGGTTCTTTTTGGTCATAAATGTAATTGGGACTGGATTGTGGGTTTTGGAGAAGATCAGGTGAGTTTCGCGTGTTTTTCGTGGGAATTGCTTAGTTTTTTTTTTTTTTTTTCTTATGATTCATTTCTTGTTTGGTGTGTTTTTGACGTGTTTTGGGTTCTCCGTTGTGTTTTAGTTGGGTTCTTGTTGGTCATCGTGTTGGAAAAGTGTAAATTATGGTTTTTGGAGAACATCGGGAAGGCTTAGGGGGACGTTAGTGGTGGATTCATGGTATTTGGGGTTTTCATCTGTTTTTTTGGGTTGATCCTGTTCTTTTTGGGGCTCTTTTTGACGTGTTTTGTGGTCTCCATTTGGCTTAATTGGGTACATGTTGGTCGTCATGATGAAAAAGTGTAAATTGTGGGTTTGGGAGAACATCGGGTAGGTTTAGGGGGACTTTTGGGGTGTATCTATGGCTTTTGTTTTTTTTCTTTAATTTTTGGGGGTGATCTTGGTCTTGTTTGTGTTGTTTTTGCTTTGTTTTGTGGTCTCCGTTGGGTTTTAGTTGGGTTCATGTTCGTCGTTATGGTGAAAAAGTGTAAATTGTGGGTTTTGGAGAACATCGGGTAGGTTTAGGGGGACTTTTGGGGTGGATCTATGGCTTTTAGAGTTTTTCTTTCGTTTTTGGGTTTGATTCTGTTCTTGCTTGGGGTGTTTTTGACGTGTTTTGGTGTCTCCGTTGTGTTTTAGTTGGGTTCTTGTTGGTCATCATGTTGAAAAAGCGTAAATTGTCGGTTTTGGAGAACATCAGGTAGGCTTTGGGGGACTTTAGGGGTGGATTCATGGTATTTGTGGTTTTCTTCTGTTTTTTGGGTTTATCCTGTTCTTTTTGGGGCTCTTTTTGACGTGTTTTGGGGTCTCCGTTGGGTTTCGTTGGGTTTTCCGTGGTCATCGTGTTGGAAAAGTGTAAATTGTGGCTTTTGGAGAACATCGGGTAGGTTTACTGGACTTTTGGGGTGGATCTATGGCTTTTGTTTTTTCTTTCGTTTTTGGGTTTGATTCTGTTCTTGTTTGGGTTGTTTTTGACGTGTTTTGGGGTCTCCGTTTGGTTTTAGTTGGGTTCATGTTGGTCATCATAGTGAAAAAGTGTAAATTGTGGGTTTTGGAGAACATCGGGTAGGTTTAGGGGGACTTTTGGGGTGTATCTATGGCTTTTGTTTTTTTTCTTTAATTTTTGGGGGTTATCTTGGTCTTGTTTGGGTTGTTTTTGCTGTGTTTTGTGGTCTCCGTTGGGTTTTAGTTGGGTTCATGTTCGTCGTTATGGTGAAAAAGTGTAAATTGTGGGTTTTGGAGAAGATCGGGTAGGTTTAGGGGGCCTTTTGGGGTGGATCTATGGCTTTTAGAGTTTTACTTTCGTTTTTGGGTTTGATCCTGTTCTTGTTTGGGGTGTTTCTGACGTGTTTTTTAGTCTCCGTTCGGTTTTGTTGAGTTCTCATTAATCGTAAATATAAATGGGAGTGGATTGTGGGTTTTGGAGAAGATCAGGTGAATTTCGGGTGGTTTTCGTGGGAATTTCTTAGTTTCTGTTGTTTTTTCTTCTTATTCAGTTGTTGTTCGGGGTGTTTTTAACGTGGTTTTGGGTCTCCGTTGTGTTTAAATTGGGTTCTTGTTGGTCATCATGGAGAAAAAGGGTAAATTGTGGGTTTTGGAGAACATCAGGTAGGCTTAGGGGGACTTTAGGTGTGGATTCATGGTATTTGGGGTTTTCATCTGTTTTTTGGTTTGATCCTGTTCTTTTTGGGGCTCTTTTTGAAGTGTTTTGGGGTCTCCGTTGGGTTTTTGTTGGGTTCTTGTTGGTCGTAATGGTTAATGGGAGTGGATTGTGGGTTTTGGAGAAGATCAGGTGAGTTTCAGGTGGTTTTCGTGGGAATTTCTTAGTTTCTGTTGTTTTTTCTTCTGATGCATTTCTTGTTTGGGGTGGTTTTGACGTGTTTTGTGGTCTCCGTTTTGTTTTAGTTGGGTTCTTGTTGGTCATCGTGTTGGAAAGTGTAAATTATGGTTTTTGGAGAACATCGGGAAGGCTTACGGGGACTTTAGGGTTGGATTCATGGTATTTGGGGTTTTCATCTCTTTTTTGGTTTGATCCTGTTCTTTTGGGGGCTCTTTTTGACGTGTTTTTGGGTCTCCTTTTGGTTTCATTGTGTTTTCCGTTATCATCGTGTTGGAAAATTGTAAGTTGTGGGTTTTGGAGAACATCGGGTAGGTTTAGGTGGGCTTTTGGGGTGGAACTTTGGCTTTTAGTTTTTCTTTCATTTTTGGGTTTGATCCTGTTCTTGTTTGGGTTGTTTTTGACGTGTTTTGGGGTCTCCGTTTGGTTTTAGTTGGGTTCATGTTGGTCATCATAGTGAAAAAGTGTAAATTGTGGGTTTTGGAGAACATCGGGTAGGTTTAGGGGGACTTTTGGGGTGTATCTATGGCTTTTGTTTTTTTTCTTTAATTTTTGGGGGTTATCTTGGTCTTGTTTGGGTTGTTTTTGCTGTGTTTTGTGGTCTCCGTTGGGTTTTAGTTGGGTTCATGTTCGTCGTTATGGTGAAAAAGTGTAAATTGTGGGTTTTGGAGAAGATCGGGTAGGTTTAGGGGGCCTTTTGGGGTGGATCTATGGCTTTTAGAGTTTTACTTTCGTTTTTGGGTTTGATCCTGTTCTTGTTTGGGGTGTTTCTGACGTGTTTTTTAGTCTCCGTTCGGTTTTGTTGAGTTCTCATTAATCGTAAATATAAATGGGAGTGGATTGTGGGTTTTGGAGAAGATCAGGTGAATTTCGGGTGGTTTTCGTGGGAATTTCTTAGTTTCTGTTGTTTTTTCTTCTTATTCAGTTGTTGTTTGGGGTGTTTTTAACGTGGTTTTGGGTCTCCGTTGTGTTTAAATTGGGTTCTTGTTGGTCATCATGGAGAAAAAGGGTAAATTGTGGGTTTTGGAGAACATCAGGTAGGCTTAGGGGGACTTTAGGTGTGGATTCATGGTATTTGGGGTTTTCATCTGTTTTTTGGTTTGATCCTGTTCTTTTTGGGGCTCTTTTTGAAGTGTTTTGGGGTCTCCGTTGGGTTTTTGTTGGGTTCTTGTTGGTCGTAATGGTTAATGGGAGTGGATTGTGGGTTTTGGAGAAGATCAGGTGAGTTTCAGGTGGTTTTCGTGGGAATTTCTTAGTTTCTGTTGTTTTTTCTTCTGATGCATTTCTTGTTTGGGGTGGTTTTGACGTGTTTTGTGGTCTCCGTTTTGTTTTAGTTGGGTTCTTGTTGGTCATCGTGTTGGAAAGTGTAAATTATGGTTTTTGGAGAACATCGGGAAGGCTTACGGGGACTTTAGGGTTGGATTCATGGTATTTGGGGTTTTCATCTGTTTTTTGGTTTGATCCTGTTCTTTTGGGGGCTCTTTTTGACGTGTTTTTGGGTCTCCTTTTGGTTTCATTGTGTTTTCCGTTATCATCGTGTTGGAAAATTGTAAGTTGTGGGTTTTGGAGAACTTCAGGTAGGCTTAGGGGGACTTTAGGGGTGGATTCATGGTATTTGGGGTTTTCTTCTGTTTTTTGGGTTGATCCTGTTCTTTTTGGGGCTCTTTTTGACGTGTTTTGGGTCTCCATTTGTTTTTAGATGGGTTCATGTTGGTCGTCATAGTGAAAAAGTGTAAATTGTGGGTTTTGGAAAACATCGGGTAGGTTTAGGGGGACTTTTGGGGTGTATCTATGGCTTTTGAGGTTTTCTTTCGTTTTGGGGTTTGATCCTGTTCTTGTTTGGGGTGTTTTTTATGTGTTTTGGTGTCTCCATTGGGTTTCGTTATGTTCTCGTTGGTCGTAAAGATAAAGGGGAGTGGATTGTGGGTTTTAGAGAAGATCAGGTGAGTTTCGGGTGGTTTTCGTGGGAATTTCTTAGTTTTTGTTGTTTTTTCTTCTGATTCAGTTCTTGTTTGGGGTGTTTTGACGAGTTTTTTGGTCTCCATTTTGTTTTAGTTGGGTTCTTGTTGGTCATCATGGTGAAAAATTGTAAATTGTGGGTTTTGGAAAACATCAGGTAGGTTTAGGGGGACTTTTGGGGTGGATCTATGGCTTTTGGGTTTTTCTTTCGTTTTTGGGGGTGATCCTGTTCTTGTTTGGGGTGTTTTTGTATTGTGTTTTGGGGTCTCCATTGGGTTTTTGTTGGGTTCTCGTTAGTCGTAAATATAAATGGGAGTGGATTCTGGGTTTTGGAGAAGATCAGGTGAATTTCGTTAAGTTTTCGTGGGAATTTCTAAGTTTCTTTTGTTTTTTCTCCTTATTCAGTTGTTGTTTGGGTGTTTTTGACGTGTTTTGGGGTCTCTGTTGGGTTTTAGTTGGGTTCATGTTGGTCATCATGGTGAAAAAGAGTAAATTGTGGGATTTGGAGAACATCGGGTAGGTTTAGGGGGACTTTTGGGGTGGTTCTATGGCTTTTGGGTTTTTCTTTCGTTTTTGGGTTTGATCCTGTTCTTCTTTGGGTTGTTTTTGACATGCTATTTTGTCTCCGTTTGGTTTTGTTGAGTTCTCGTTTGTCGTAAAATTTAATGGGAGTGGATTGTGGGTTTTAGAGAAGATCAGGTGAGTTTTGGGTGGTTTTCGTGGGAATTGCTTAGTTTTTGTTGTTTTTTCTTCTAATGCAGTTCTTGTTTGGGGTGTTTTTGACGGGTTTTGGGTCTCCGTTGTGTTTTAGTTGGGTTCATGTTGGTCATTGTGTTGGAAAAGTGTAAATTGTGGGTTTTGGAGAACATCAGGTAAGCTTAGGGGAACTTTAGGGGTGGATCTATGGATTTTGGGGAAATTCTTTCAGTTTTGGGGGTGATACAGTTCTTTTTGGTCCTATTTTTGACGTGTTTTGGGGTCTCCGTTGGGTTTTAGTTGGGTTCAAGTTGGTCGTCATGGTGAGAATTTTAAATTGTGGGTTTTGGAGAACATCGGGTAGGTTTAGGGGGACTTTTGGGGTGGATCTTTGTCTTTTGGGTTTTTCTTTCATTTTTGGGGGTGATCCTGTTCTTGTTTGGGGTGTTTTTAACGTGTTTTGGGGTCTCCATTGGGTTTTGTTGGGTTTTCCGTGGTCATCGTGTTGGAAAAGTGCAAATTGTGGGTTTTGGAGAACTTCAGGTAGGCTTAGGGGGACTTTAGGTGTGGATTCATGGTATTTGGAGATTTCTTCTTTTTTTTTGGGTTATCCTGTTCTTTTTGGGGCTCTTTTGACGTGTTTTGTGGTCTCCGTTGTGTTTTAGTTTATTTCATGTTGGTCGTCATTGTGAAAAATTGTAAATTGTGGGTTTTGGAGAACATCAGGTAGGTTTCAGGGGATTTTTGGGGTGGATCTATGGCTTTTGGGTTTTTCTTTCGTTTTTGGGTTTGATCCTGTTCTTGTTTGGGGTGTTTTTGACGTGTTTTGGTGTCTCCGTTGGGTTTTGTTAGGTTCTCGTGAGTCGTAAAGATGAATGGGAAGGGATTGTGTGTTTTGGAGAAGATCAGGTGAGTTTCGGGTGGTTTTCGAGGGAATTGCTTAGTTTTTGTTGTTTTTTCTTCTGATGCAGTTCTTTTTTGCGGTGTTTTTGACATGTTTTGGGGTCTCCGTTGTGTTTTAGTTGGGTTCTTGTTGGTCATCATGGTGAAAAAGTGTAAGTTCCGGGTTTTGGAAAACAACAGGTAGGTTTAGGGGGACTTTTGTGGGTGGATCAATGGCTTTTGGGTTTTTCTTTCGTTATTGGGTTTGATCCTTTTCTTGTTTGGGGTGTTTTTGATGTGTTTTGGGGTCTCCGTTAGGTTTTGTTGGGTTCTTGTTGGTCATAAATGTAAATGGGAGTGGATTGTGGGTTTTGGAGAAGATCAGGTGAGTTTCGGGTGTTTTTCGTGGGAATTGCTTAGTTTCTGTTGTTTTTTCTTCTGATTCATTTCTTGTTTGCTGTGTTTTTGACGTGTTTTGGGTTCTCCGTTGTGTTTTAGTTGGGTTCATGTTGGTCATCGTGTTGGAAAAGTGTAAATTATGGTTTTTGGAGAACATCGGGAAGGCTTAGGGGGACGTTAGTGGTGGATTCATGGTATTTGGGGTTTTCATCTGTTTTTTTGGGTTGATCCTGTTCTTTTTGGGGCTCTTTTTAACGTGTTTTGTGGTCTCCATTTGGCTTAATTGGGTACATGTTGGTCGTCATGATGAAAAAGTGTAAATTGTGGGTTTGGGAGAACATCGGGTAGGTTTAGGGGGACTTTTGGGGTGGATCTATGGCTTTTGTGTTTTTCTTTCGTTTTTGGGTTTGATCCTGTTCTTCTTTGGGTTGTTTTTGACATGTTATTTTGTCTCCGTTTGGTTTTGTTGAGTTCTCGTTTGTCGTAAAGTTTAATGGGAGTGGATTGTGGGTTTTAGAGAAGATCAGGTGAGTTTCGGGTGGTTTTCGTGGGAATTGCTTAGTTTTTGTTGTTTTTTCTTCTGATGCAGTTCTTGTTTGCGGTGTTTTTGACGTGTTTTGGGGTCTCCGTTTTGTTTTAGTTGGGTTCATGTTGGTCATTGTGTTGGAAAAGTGTATATTTTGGTTTTTGGAGAACATCAGGTAGGTTTAGGGTGCTTTTGGGGTGGATCTATGATTTTGGGGGAATTTCTTTCAGTTTTGGGGGTGATCCTCTTCTTTTTGGGGCTATATTTACATGTTTTGGGGTCTCCGTTTTTTTTTAGTTGGGTTCATGTTGGTTGTCATTGTGAGAAAGTGTAAATTGTGGGTTTTGGAGAACATCAGGTAGGTTTAGGGGGACTTTTGGGGTGGATCTATGGCTTTTTGGAATTTCTTTCAGTTTTGGGTGTGATCCTGTTCTTTTTGGGGCTCTTTTTGACGTGTTTTGGGGTCTCCGTTGGGTTTTAGTTGGGTTCTTGTTGGTCATCGTGTTGGAAAAGTGTAAATTATGGTTTTTGGAGAACATCAGGTAGGCTTAGGGGGACTTTAGGGGTGGATTCATGTTATATGGGGTTTTCTTTTTTTTGGGGATGATCCTGTTTTTTTGGGGGCTCTTTTTTACGTGTTTTGGGGTCTCCGTTGGGTTTAATTGGGTTCATGTTTGTCAGCATGGTGAAAAAGTGTAAATTGTGGGTTTTGGAGAACATCGGGTAGGTTAAGGGGGATTTTTGGGGTGGATCTTTGGCTTTTAGGATTTTCTTTCATTTTGGGGTTTGATCCTGTTCTTGTCTGGGGTGTTTTTGACGTGTTTTGTGGTCTCCTTTGGGTTTCGTTTGGTTCTCGTTAGATATAAATATAAATGGGATTGGATTGTGGGTTTTGGAGAAGATCAGGTGAGTTTCGGGTGGTTTTCGAAGGAATTTCATAGTTTTTTTTGTTTTTTCTTCTGATGCAGTTCTTGTTTGGGGTGTTTTTGACGTGTTTTGGGGTGTCCGTTGGGTTTTGTTGAGTTCTCGTTGTTCGTAATGGTAAATGTTAGTGGATTGTGGGTTTTGGAGAAGATCAGGTGAGTTTCGGGTGTTTTTCGTGGGAATTTCTTAGTTTTTGTATTTTTTTCCTTCTGATGCGGTTCTTGTTTGGGGTGTTTTTGACGTGTTTTGGGGTCTCCGTTGTATCTTATTTGGGTTCTCGTTGGTCATCCTGGTGAAAAAGAGTAAATTGTGGGTTTTGGAGAACATCGGGTAGGTTTAGGGGGACTTTTGGGGTGGATCTATGGCTTTTGTGTTTTTCTTTCATTTTTGGGTTTGATCCTGTTCTTCTTTGGGTTGTTTTTGACATGTTATTTTGTCTCCGTTTGGTTTTGTTGAGTTCTCGTTTGTCGTAAAGTTTAATGGGAGTGGATTGTGGGTTTTAGAGAAGATCAGGTGAGTTTCGGGTGGTTTTCGTGGGAATTGCTTAGTTTTTGTTGTTTTTTCTTCTAATGCAGTTCTTGTTTGGGGTGTTTTTGACGGGTTTTGGGTCTCCGTTGTGTTTTAGTTGGGTTCATGTTGGTCATTGTGTTGGAAAAGTGTAAATTGTGGGTTTTGGAGAACATCAGGTAAGCTTAGGGGAACTTTAGGGGTGGATCTATGGATTTTGGGGAATTTCTTTCAGTTTTGGGGGTGATACAGTTCTTTTTGGTCCTATTTTTGACGTGTTTTGGGGTCTCCGTTGGGTTTTAGTTGGGTTCATGTTGGTCACCATGGAGAAAAATTGTAAATTGTGGGTTTTGGAGAACATCGGGTAGGTTTAGGGGGACTTTTGGGGTGGATCTTTGACTTTTGGGTTTTTCTTTCATTTCTGGGGGTGATCCTGTTCTTGTTTGGGGTGTTTTTAACGTGTTTTGGGGTCTCCATTCGGTTTTGTTGGGTTTTCCGTGGTCATCGTGTTGGAAAAGTGCAAATTGTGGGTTTTGGAGAACTTCAGGTAGGCTTAGGGGGACTTTAGGTGTGGATTCATGGTATTTGGAGATTTCTTCTTTTTTTTTGGGTTATCCTGTTCTTTTTGGGGCTCTTTTGACGTGTTTTGTGTCTCCGTTGTGTTTTAGTTTATTTCATGTTGGTCGTCATTGTGAAAAATTGTAAATTGTGGGTTTTGGAGAACATCGGATAGGTTTAAGGGGACTTTTGGGGTGGATCTATGGCTTTTGGGTTTTTCTTTCCTTTTTTGGGTGTGATCCTGTTCTTTTTGGGGCTCTTTTTGACGTGTTTTGGGGTCTCCGTTGGGTTTTAGTTGGGTTCTTGTTGGTCATCGTGTTGGAAAAGTGTAAATTATGGTTTTTGGAGAACATCAGGTAGGCTTAGGGGGACTTTAGGGGTGGATTCATGTTATATGGGGTTTTCTTTTTTTTGGGGATGATCCTGTTTTTTTGGGGGCTCTTTTTTACGTGTTTTGGGGTCTCCGTTGGGTTTAATTGGGTTCATGTTTGTCAGCATGGTGAAAAAGTGTAAATTGTGGGTTTTGGAGAACATCGGGTAGGTTAAGGGGGATTTTTGGGGTGGATCTTTGGCTTTTGGGATTTTCTTTCATTTTGGGGTTTGATCCTGTTCTTGTCTGGGGTGTTTTTGACGTGTTTTGTGGTCTCCTTTGGGTTTCGTTTGGTTCTCGTTAGATATAAATATAAATGGGATTGGATTGTGGGTTTTGGAGAAGATCAGGTGAGTTTCGGGTGGTTTTCGAAGGAATTTCATAGTTTTTTTTGTTTTTTCTTCTGATGCAGTTCTTGTTTGGGGTGTTTTTGACGTGTTTTGGGGTGTCCGTTGGGTTTTGTTGAGTTCTCGTTGTTCGTAATGGTAAATGTTAGTGGATTGTGGGTTTTGGAGAAGATCAGGTGAGTTTCGGGTGTTTTTCGTGGGAATTTCTTAGTTTTTGTATTTTTTTCCTTCTGATGCGGTTCTTGTTTGGGGTGTTTTTGACGTGTTTTGGGGTCTCCGTTGTATCTTATTTGGGTTCTCGTTGGTCATCCTGGTGAAAAAGAGTAAATTGTGGGTTTTGGAGAACATCGGGTAGGTTTAGGGGGACTTTTGGGGTGGATCTATGGCTTTTGTGTTTTTCTTTCATTTTTGGGTTTGATCCTGTTCTTCTTTGGGTTGTTTTTGACATGTTATTTTGTCTCCGTTTGGTTTTGTTGAGTTCTCGTTTGTCGTAAAGTTTAATGGGAGTGGATTGTGGGTTTTAGAGAAGATCAGGTGAGTTTCGGGTGGTTTTCGTGGGAATTGCTTAGTTTTTGTTGTTTTTTCTTCTAATGCAGTTCTTGTTTGGGGTGTTTTTGACGGGTTTTGGGTCTCCGTTGTGTTTTAGTTGGGTTCATGTTGGTCATTGTGTTGGAAAAGTGTAAATTGTGGGTTTTGGAGAACATCAGGTAAGCTTAGGGGAACTTTAGGGGTGGATCTATGGATTTTGGGGAATTTCTTTCAGTTTTGGGGGTGATACAGTTCTTTTTGGTCCTATTTTTGACGTGTTTTGGGGTCTCCGTTGGGTTTTAGTTGGGTTCATGTTGGTCACCATGGAGAAAAATTGTAAATTGTGGGTTTTGGAGAACATCGGGTAGGTTTAGGGGGACTTTTGGGGTGGATCTTTGACTTTTGGGTTTTTCTTTCATTTCTGGGGGTGATCCTGTTCTTGTTTGGGGTGTTTTTAACGTGTTTTGGGGTCTCCATTCGGTTTTGTTGGGTTTTCCGTGGTCATCGTGTTGGAAAAGTGCAAATTGTGGGTTTTGGAGAACTTCAGGTAGGCTTAGGGGGACTTTAGGTGTGGATTCATGGTATTTGGAGATTTCTTCTTTTTTTTTGGGTTATCCTGTTCTTTTTGGGGCTCTTTTGACGTGTTTTGTGTCTCCGTTGTGTTTTAGTTTATTTCATGTTGGTCGTCATTGTGAAAAATTGTAAATTGTGGGTTTTGGAGAACATCGGATAGGTTTAAGGGGACTTTTGGGGTGGATCTATGGCTTTTGGGTTTTTCTTTCCTTTTTTGGGTTTGATCCTGTTCTTGTTTGGGGTGTTTTTGACGTGTTTTGGTGTCTCCGTTGGGTTTTGTTAGGTTCTCGTGAGTCGTAAAGATGAATGGGAAGGGATTGTGTGTTTTGGAGAAGATCAGGTGAGTTTCGGGTGGTTTTCGAGGGAATTGCTTAGGTTTTGTTGTTTTTTCTTCTGATGCAGTTCTTGCTTGAGGTGTTTTTGACATGTTTTGGGGTCTCCGTTGTGTTTTAGTTGGGTTCTTGTTGGACATCATGGTGAAAAAGTGTAAGTTCCGGGTTTTGGAAAACAACAGGTAGGTTTAGGGGGACTTTTGGGGGTGGATCAATGGCTTTTGGGTTTTTCTTTCGTTATTGGGTTTGATCCTGTTCTTGTTTGGGGTGTTTTTGATGTGTTTTGGGGTCTCCGTTGGGTTTTGTTGGGTTCTTTTTGGTCATAAATGTAATTGGGACTGGATTGTGGGTTTTGGAGAAGATCAGGTGAGTTTCGCGTGTTTTTCGTGGGAATTGCTTAGTTTCTGTTGTTTTTTCTTCTGATTCATTTCTTGTTTGCTGTGTTTTTGACGTGTTTTGGGTTCTCCGTTGTGTTTTAGTTGGGTTCATGTTGGTCATCGTGTTGGAAAAGTGTAAATTATGGTTTTTGGAGAACATCGGGAAGGCTTAGGGGGACGTTAGTGGTGGATTCATGGTATTTGGGGTTTTCATCTGTTTTTTTGGGTTGATCCTGTTCTTTTTGGGGCTCTTTTTAACGTGTTTTGTGGTCTCCATTTGGCTTAATTGGGTACATGTTGGTCGTCATGATGAAAAAGTGTAAATTGTGGGTTTGGGAGAACATCGGGTAGGTTTAGGGGGACTTTTGGGGTGGATCTATGGCTTTTGTGTTTTTCTTTCGTTTTTGGGTTTGATCCTGTTCTTCTTTGGGTTGTTTTTGACATGTTATTTTGTCTCCGTTTGGTTTTGTTGAGTTCTCGTTTGTCGTAAAGTTTAATGGGAGTGGATTGTGGGTTTTAGAGAAGATCAGGTGAGTTTCGGGTGGTTTTCGTGGGAATTGCTTAGTTTTTGTTGTTTTTTCTTCTAATGCAGTTCTTGTTTGGGGTGTTTTTGACGTGTTTTTGGGTCTCCGTTGTGTTTTAGTTGGGTTCATGTTGGTCATCGTGTTGGAAAAGCGTAAATTGTGGGTTTTGGAGAACATCAGGTAAGCTTAGGGGGAATTTAAGTGTGGATCTATGGATTTTGGGGAATTTATTTCAGTTTGGGGGGTGATACTGTTCTTTTTGGTCCTATTTTGGACGTGTTTTGGGGTCTCCATTGGGATTTAGTTGGGTTCATGTTGGTCACCATGGTGAAAAATTGTAAATTGTGGGTTTTGGAGAACATCGGGTGGGTTTAGGGGGACTTTTGGGGTGGATCTATGGCTTTAGGTTTTTCTTTCGTTTTTGGGTTTGATCCTGTTCTTGTTTGGGTTGTTTTTGACGTGTTTTGGGGTCTCCGTTTGGTTTTATTTGGGTTCATGTTGGTCGTCATAGTGAAAAAGTGTAAATTGTGGGTTTTGGAGAACATCGGGTAGGTTTAGGGGGACTTTTGGGGTGTATCTATGGCTTTTGTTTTTTTTCTTTAATTTTTGGGGGTGATCTTGGTCTTGTTTGTGTTGTTTTTGCTGTGTTTTGTGGTCTCCGTTGGGTTTTAGTTGGGTTCATGTTCGTCGTTATGGTGAAAAAGTGTAAATTGTGGGTTTTGGAGAAGATCGGGTAGGTTTAGGGGGCCTTTTGGGGTGGATCTATGGCTTTTAGAGTTTTTCTTTCGTTTTTGGGTTTGATCCTGTTCTTGTTTGGGGTGTTTTTGACGTGTTTTTGGGTGTTTGTTTGGTTTTGTTGAGTTCTCGTTGGTTGTAAATGTAAATGGGATTGGATTGTGGGTTTTGGAGAAGATCAGGTGAGTTTCGGCTGGTTTTCATGGGAATTTCTAAGTTTTTGTTGTTTTTTCTTCTGATGCACTTCTTGTTTGGGGTGTTTTTGACGTGTTTTTGGGTCTCCGTTGTGTTTTAGTTGGGTTCTTGTTGGTCACCATGGTGAAAAATTGTAAATTGTGGGTTTTGGAGAACATCGGGTAGGTTTAGGGGGACTTTTGGGGTGGATCTATGGCTTTTGGGTTTTTCTTTCGTTTTGGGGGGTGATCCTGTTCTTGTTTGGGGTGTTTTTGTATTGTGTTTTGGGGTCTCCGTTGGGTTTTTGTTGGGTTCTTGTTGGTCGTAATGGTAAATGGGAGTGGATTGTGGGTTTTGGAGAAGATCAGGTGAGTTTCAGGTGGTTTTCGTGGGAATTTCTTAGTTTCTGTTGTTTTTTCTTCTGATGCATTTCTTGTTTGGGGTGGTTTTGACGTGTTTTGTGGTCTCCGTTGTGTTTTAGTTGGGTTCTTGTTGGTCATCGTGTTGGAAAGTGTAAATTATGGTTTTTGGAGAACATCGGGAAGGCTTAGGGGGACTTTAGGGTTGGATTCATGGTATTTGGGGTTTTCATCTCTTTTTTGGTTTGATCCTGTTCTTTTGGGGGCTCTTTTTGACGTGTTTTTGGGTCTCCTTTTGGTTTCATTGTGTTTTCCGTTATCATCGTGTTGGAAAATTGTAAGTTGTGGGTTTTGGAGAACTTCAGGTAGGCTTAGGGGGACTTTAGGGGTGGATTCATGGTATTTGGGGTTTTCTTCTGTTTTTTGGGTTGATCCTGTTCTTTTTGGGGTTCTTTTTGACGTGTTTTGGGTCTCCATTTGTTTTTAGATGGGTTCATGTTGGTCGTCATAGTGAAAAAGTGTAAATTGTGGGTTTTGGAAAACATCGGGTAGGTTTAGGGGGACTTTTGGGGTGTATCTATGGCTTTTGAGGTTTTCTTTCGTTTTGGGGTTTGATCCTGTTCTTGTTAGGGGTGTTTTTTATGTGTTTTGGTGTCTCCATTGGGTTTCGTTATGTTCTCGTTGGTCGTAAAGATAAAGGGGAGTGGATTGTGGGTTTTAGAGAAGATCAGGTGAGTTTCGGGTGGTTTTCGTGGGAATTTCTTAGTTTTTGTTGTTTTTTCTTCTGATTCAGTTCTTGTTTGGGGTGTTTTGACGAGTTTTTTGGTCTCCATTTTGTTTTAGTTGGGTTCTTGTTGGTCATCATGGTGAAAAATTGTAAATTGTGGGTTTTGGAGAACATCAGGTAAGCTTAGGGGGACTTTAGGTGTGGATCTATGGATTTTGGGGAATTTATTTCAGTTTGGGGGGTGATACTGTTCATTTTGGTCCTATTTTGGACGTGTTTTGGGGTCTCCATTGGGATTTAGTTGGGTTCATGTTGGTCACCATGGTGAAAAATTGTAAATTGTGGGTTTTGGAGAACATCGGGTGGGTTTAGGGGGACTTTTGGGGTGGATCTATGGCTTTTGGGTTTTTCTTTCATTTTTGGGTTTGATCCTGTTCTTGTTTGGGTTGTTTTTGACGTGTTTAGGGGTCTCCGTTTGGTTTCGTTGGGTTCTCGTTAGTCGTAAATATAAATGGGATTGGATTGTGTGTTTTGGAGAAGATCAGGTGAGTTTCGGGTGGTTTTCGCGGGAATTGCTTAGTTTTTGTTGTTTTTTCTTCTGATGCAGTTCTTTTTTGCGGTGTTTTTGACGTGTTTTGGGGTCTCCGTTTTGTTTTAGTTGGGTTCATGTTGGTTGTCATTGTGAGAAAGTGTAAATTGTGGGTTTTGGAGAACATCAGGTAGGTTTAGGGGGACTTTTGGGGTGGATCTATGGCTTTTTGGAATTTCTTTCAGTTTTGGGTGTGATCCTGTTCTTTTTGGGGCTCTTTTTGACGTGTTTTGGGGTCTCCGTTGGGTTTTAGTTGGGTTCTTGTTGGTCATCGTGTTGGAAAAGTGTAAATTATGGTTTTTGGAGAACATCAGGTAGGCTTAGGGGGACTTTAGGGGTGGATTCATGTTATATGGGGTTTTCTTTTTTTTTGGGATGATCCTGTTCTTTTGGGGGCTCTTTTTGACGTGTTTTGGGGTCTCCGTTGGGTTTAATTGGGTTCATGTTTGTCAGCATGGTGAAAAAGTGTAAATTGTGGGTTTTGGAGAACATCGGGTAGGTTAAGGGGGATTTTTGGGGTGGATCTTTGGCTTTTGGGATTTTCTTTCATTTTGGGGTTTTATCCTGTTCTTGTCTGGGGTGTTTTTGACGTGTTTTGTGGTCTCCTTTGGGTTTCGTTTGGTTCTCGTTAGAAATAAATATAAATGGGATTGGATTGTGGGTTTTGGAGAAGATCAGGTGAGTTTCGGGTGGTTTTCGAAGGAATTTCATAGGTTTTTTTGTTTTTTCTTCTGATGCAGTTCTTGTTTGGGGTGTTTTTGACGTGTTTTGGGGTGTCCGTTGGGTTTTGTTGAGTTCTCGTTGTTCGTAATGGTAAATGGTAGTGGATTGTGGGTTTTGGAGAAGATCAGGTGAGTTTCGGGTGTTTTTCGTGGGAATTTCTTAGTTTTTGTATTTTTTTCCTTCTGATGCGGTTCTTGTTTGGGGTGTTTTTGACGTGTTTTGGGGTCTCCGTTGTATCTTATTTGGGTTCTCGTTGGTCATCCTGGTGAAAAAGAGTAAATTGTGGGTTTTGGAGAACATCGGGTAGGTTTAGGGGGACTTTTGGGGTGGAACTTTGGCTTTTAGTTTTTCTTTCATTTTTGGGTTTGATCCTGTTCTTGTTTGGGTTGTTTTTGACGTGTTTTGGGGTCTCCGTTTGGTTTTAGTTGGGTTCATGTTGGTCGTCATAGTGAAAAAGTGTAAATTGTGGGTTTTGGAGAACATCGGGTAGGTTTAGGGGGACTTTTGAGGTGTATCTATGGCTTTTGTTTTTTTTCTTTAATTTTTGGGGGTGATCTTGGTCTTGTTTGTGTTGTTTTTGCTGTGTTTTGTGGTCTCCGTTGGGTTTTAGTTGGGTTCATGTTCGTCGTTATGGTGAAAAAGTGTAAATTGTGGGTTTTGGAGAAGATCGGGTAGGTTTAGGGGGACTTTTGGGGTGGATCTATGGCTTTTAGAGTTTTTCTTTCGTTTTTGGGTTTGATCCTGTTCTTGTTTGGGGTGTTTTTGACGTGTTTTTGGGTGTTTGTTTGGTTTTGTTGAGTTCTCGTTGGTTGTAAATGTAAATGGGATTGGATTGTGGGTTTTGGAGAAGATCAGGTGAGTTTCGGGTGGTTTTCATGGGAATTTCTAAGTTTTTGTTGTTTTTTTCTTCTGATGCATTTCTTGTTTGGGGTGTTTTTGACGTGTTTTTGGGTCTCCGTTGTGTTTTAGTTGGGTTCTTGTTGGTCACCATGGTGAAAAATTGTAAATTGTGGGTTTTGGAGAACATCGGGTAGGTTTAGGGGGACTTTTGGGGTGGATCTATGGCTTTTGGGTTTTTCTTTAGTTTTTGGGTTTGATCCTGTTCTTGTTTGAGGTGTTTTTGACGTGTTTTGGGTTCTCCGTTTGATTTAGTTGGGTTCTCGTTGGTCGTAAAGATAAATGGGAGTGGATTGTGGGTTGTGGAGAAGATCAGGTGAGTTTCGGGCGGTTTTCGAGGGAATTGCTTAGTTTTTGTTGTTTTTTCTTCTGATGCAGTTCTTGCTTGAGGTGTTTTTGACATGTTTTGGGGTCTCCGTTGTGTTTTATTTGGGTTCTTGTTGGTCATGATGGTGAAAAAGTATAAGTTCTGGGTTTTGGAAAACAACAGGTAGGTTTAGGGGGACTTTTGGGGGTGGATCAATGGCTTTTGGGTTTTTCTTTCGTTATTGGGTTTGATCCTTTTCTTGTTTGGGGTGTTTTTGATGTGTTTTGGGGTCTCCGTTGGGTTTTGTTGGGTTCTTTTTGGTCATAAATGTAATTGGGACTGGATTGTGGGTTTTGGAGAAGATCAGGTGAGTTTCGCGTGTTTTTCGTGGGAATTGCTTAGTTTCTGTTGTTTTTTTTCTTATGATTCATTTCGTGTTTGGTGTGTTTTTGACGTGTTTTGGGTTCTCCGTTGTGTTTTAGTTGGGTTCTTGTTGGTCATCGTGTTGGAAAAGTGTAAATTATGGTTTTTGGAGAACATCGGGAAGGCTTAGGGGGACGTTAGTGGTGGATTCATGGTATTTGGGGTTTTCATCTGTTTTTTTGGGTTGATCCTGTTTTTTTTGGGGCTCTTTTTGACGTGTTTTGTGGTCTCCATTTGGCTTAATTGGGTACATGTTGGTCGTCATGATGAAAAAGTGTAAATTGTGGGTTTGGGAGAACATCGGGTAGGTTTAGGGGGACTTTTGGGGTGGATCTATGGCTTTTGGGTTTTTATTTCGTTTTTGGGTTTGATCCTGTTCTTCTTTGGGTTGTTTTTGACATGTTATTTTGTCTCCGTTTGGTTTTGTTGAGTTCTCGTTTGTCGTAAAGTTTAATGGGAGTGGATTGTGGGTTTTAGAGAAGATCAGGTGAGTTTCGGGTGGTTTTCGTGGGAATTGCTTAGTTTTTGTTGTTTTTTCTTCTGATGCAGTTCTTGTTTCGGGTGTTTTTGACGTGTTTTGGGGTCTCCGTTGTGTTTTAGTTGGGTTCATGTTGGTCATTGTGTTGGAAAAGTGTATATTTTGGTTTTTGGAGAACATTAGTTAGGTTTAGGGTGCTTTTGGGGTGGATCTATGATTTTGGGGGAATTTCTTTCAGTTTTGGGGGTGATCCTCTTCTTTTTGGGGCTATATTTACATGTTTTGGGGTCTCCGTTTTTTTTTAGTTGGGTTCATGTTGGTTGTCATTGTGAGAAAGTGTAAATTGTGGGTTTTGGAGAACATCAGGTAGGTTTAGGGGGACTTTTGGGGTGGATCTATGGCTTTTTGGAATTTCTTTCAGTTTTGGGGGTGATCCTGTTCTTTTTGGGGCTCTTTTTGACGTGTTTTGTGGTCTCCGTTGGGTTTTAGTTGGGTTCTTGTTGGTCATCGTGTTGGAAAAGTGTAAATTATGGTTTTTGGAGAACATCAGGTAGGCTTAGGGGGACTTTAGGGGTGGATTCATGTTATATGGGGTTTTCTTTTTTTTTGGGATGATCCTGTTTTTTTGGGGGCTCTTTTTGACGTGTTTTGGGGTCTCCGTTGGGTTTAATTGGGTTCATGTTTGTCAGCATGGTGAAAAAGTGTAAATTGTGGGTTTTGGAGAACATCGGGTAGGTTAAGGGGGATTTTTGGGGTGGATCTTTGGCTTTTGGGATTTTCTTTCATTTTGGGGTTTGATCCTGTTCTTGTCTGGGGTGTTTTTGACGTGTTTTGGGGTCTCCTTTGGGTTTCGTTTGGTTCTCGTTAGAAATAAATATAAATGGGATTGGATTGTGGGTTTTGGAGAAGATCAGGTGAGTTTCGGGTGGTTTTCGAAGGAATTTCATAGGTTTTTTTGTTTTTTCTTCTGATGCAGTTCTTGTTTGGGGTGTTTTTTATGTGTTTTGGGGTGTCCGTTGGGTTTTGTTGAGTTCTCGTTTTTCGTAATGGTAAATGTTAGTGGATTGTGGTTTTTGGAGAAGATCAGGTGAGTTTCGGGTGTTTTTCGTGGGAATTTCTTAGTTTTTGTATTTTTTTCCTTCTGATGCGGTTCTTGTTTGGGGTGTATTTGACATGTTTTGGGGTCTCCGTTTGGTTTTAGTTGGGTTCATGTTGGTCATCATAGTGAAAAAGTGTAAATTGTGGGTTTTGGAGAACATCGGGTAGGTTTAGGGGGACTTTTGGGGTGTATCTATGGCTTTTGTTTTTTTTCTTTAATTTTTGGGGGTGATCTTGGTCTTGTTTGTGTTGTTTTTGCTGTGTTTTGTGGTCTCCGTTGGGTTTTAGTTGGGTTCATGTTCGTCGTTATGGTGAAAAAGTGTAAATTGTGGGTTTTGGAGAACATCGGGTAGGTTTAGGGGGCCTTTTGCGGTGGATCTATGGCTTTTAGAGTTTTTCTTTCATTTTTGGGTTTGATTCTGTTCTTGCTTGGGGTGTTTTTGACGTGTTTTGGTGTCTCCGTTGTGTTTTAGTTGGGTTCTTGTTGGTCATCATGTTGAAAAAGCGTAAATTGTGGGTTTTGGAGAATATCAGGTAGGCTTTGGGGGACTTTAGGAGTGGATTCATGGTATTTGTGGTTTTCTTCTGTTTTTTGGGTTGATCCTGTTCTTTTTGGGGCTCTTTTTGACGTGTTTTGGGGTCTCCGTTGGGTTTCGTTGGGTTTTCCGTGGTCATCGTGTTGGAAAAGTGTATATTGTGGGTTTTGGAGAACATCGGGTAGGTTTAGGTGGGCTTTTGGGGTGGAACTTTGGCTTTTAGTTTTTCTTTCATTTTTGGGTTTGATCCTGTTCTTGTTTGGGTTGTTTTTGACGTGTTTTGGGGTCTCCGTTTGGTTTTAGTTGGGTTCATGTTGGTCATCATAGTGAAAAAGTGTAAATTGTGGGTTTTGGAGAACATCGGGTAGGTTTAGGGGGACTTTTGGGGTGTATCTATGGCTTTTGTTTTTTTTCTTTAATTTTTGGGGGTTATCTTGGTCTTGTTTGGGTTGTTTTTGCTGTGTTTTGTGGTCTCCGTTGGGTTTTAGTTGGGTTCATGTTCGTCGTTATGGTGAAAAAGTGTAAATTGTGGGTTTTGGAGAAGATCGGGTAGGTTTAGGGGGCCTTTTGGGGTGGATCTATGGCTTTTAGAGTTTTACTTTCGTTTTTGGGTTTGATCCTGTTCTTGTTTGGGGTGTTTCTGACGTGTTTTTTAGTCTCCGTTCGGTTTTGTTGAGTTCTCATTAGTCGTAAATATAAATGGGAGTGGATTGTGGGTTTTGGAGAAGATCAGGTGAATTTCGGGTGGTTTTCGTGGGAATTTCTTAGTTTCTGTTGTTTTTTCTTCTTATTCAGTTGTTGTTTGGGGTGTTTTTAACGTGGTTTTGGGTCTCCGTTGTGTTTAAATTGGGTACTTGTTGGTCATCATGGAGAAAAAGAGTAAATTGTGGGTTTTGGAGAACATCAGGTAGGCTTAGGGGGACTTTAGGTGTGGATTCATGGTATTTGGGGTTTTCATCTGTTTTTTGGTTTGATCCTGTTCTTTTTGAGGCTCTTTTTGAAGTGTTTTGGGGTCTCCGTTGGGTTTTTGTTGGGTTCTTGTTGGTCGTAATGGTTAATGGGAGTGGATTGTGGGTTTTGGAGAAGATCAGGTGAGTTTCAGGTGGTTTTCATGGGAATTTCTTAGTTTCTGTTGTTTTTTCTTCTGATGCATTTCTTGTTTGGGGTGGTTTTGACGTGTTTTGTGGTCTCCGTTGTGTTTTAGTTGGGTTCTTGTTGGTCATCGTGTTGGAAAGTGTAAATTATGGTTTTTGGAGAACATCAGGAAGGCTTACGGGGACTTTAGGGTTGGATTCATGGTATTTGGGGTTTTCATCTGTTTTTTGGTTTGATCCTGTTCTTTTGGGGGCTCTTTTTGACGTGTTTTTGGGTCTCCTTTTGGTTTCATTGTGTTTTCCGTTATCATCGTGTTGGAAAATTGTAAGTTGTGGGTTTTGGAGAACTTCAGGTAGGCTTAGGGGGACTTTAGGGGTGGATTCATGGTATTTGGGGTTTTCTTCTGTTTTTTGGGTTGATCCTGTTCTTTTTGGGGCTCTTTTTGACGTGTTTTGGGTCTCCATTTGTTTTTAGATGGGTTCATGTTGGTCGTCATAGTGAAAAAGTGTAAATTGTGGGTTTTGGAAAACATCGGGTAGGTTTAGGGGGACTTTTGGGGTGTATCTATGGCTTTTGAGGTTTTCTTTCGTTTTGGGGTTTGATCCTGTTCTTGTTAGGGGTGTTTTTTATGTGTTTTGGTGTCTCCATTGGGTTTCGTTATGTTCTCGTTGGTCGTAAAGATAAAGGGGAGTGGATTGTGGGTTTTAGAGAAGATCAGGTGAGTTTCGGGTGGTTTTCGTGGGAATTTCTTAGTTTTTGTTGTTTTTTCTTCTGATTCAGTTCTTGTTTGGGGTGTTTTGACGAGTTTTTTGGTCTCCATTTTGTTTTAGTTGGGTTCTTGTTGGTCATCATGGTGAAAAATTGTAAATTGTGGGTTTTGGAAAACATCAGGTAGGTTTAGGGGGACTTTTGGGGTGGATCTATGGCTTTTGGGTTTTTCTTTCGTTTTTGGGGGTGATCCTGTTCTTGTTTGGGGTGTTTTTGTATTGTGTTTTGGGGTCTCCATTGGGTTTTTGTTGGGTTCTCGTTAGTCGTAAATATAAATGGGAGTGGATTCTGGGTTTTGGAGAAGATCAGGTGAATTTCGTTAAGTTTTCGTGGGATTTTCTAAGTTTCTTTTGTTTTTTCTCCTTATTCAGTTGTTGTTTGGGTGTTTCTGACGTGTTTTGGGGTCTCCGTTGGGTTTTAGTTGGGTTCATGTTGGTCATCATAGTGAAAAAGAGTAAATTGTGGGATTTGGAGAACATCGGGTAGGTTTAGGGGGACTTTTGGGGTGGTTCTATGGCTTTTGGGTTTTTCTTTCGTTTTTGGGTTTGATCCTGTTCTTCTTTGGGTTGTTTTTGACATGCTATTTTGTCTCCGTTTGGTTTTGTTGAGTTCTCGTTTGTCGTAAAATGTAATGGGAGTGGATTGTGGGTTTTAGAGAAGATCAGGTGAGTTTTGGGTGGTTTTCGTGGGAATTGCTTAGTTTTTGTTGTTTTTTCTTCTAATGCAGTTCTTGTTTGGGGTGTTTTTGACGGGTTTTGGGTCTCCGTTGTGTTTTAGTTGGGTTCATGTTGGTCATTGTGTGGAAAAGTGTAAATTGTGGGTTTTGGAGAACATCAGGTAAGCTTAGGGGAACTTTAGGGGTGGATCTATGGATTTTGGGGAATTTCTTTCAGTTTTGGGGGTGATACAGTTCTTTTTGGTCCTATTTTTGACGTGTTTTGGGGTCTCCGTTGGGTTTTAGTTGGGTTCAAGTTGGTCGTCATGGTGAGAATTTTAAATTGTGGGTTTTGGAGAACATCGGGTAGGTTTAGGGGGACTTTTGGGGTGGATCTTTGTCTTTTGGGTTTTTCTTTCATTTTTGGGGGTGATCCTGTTCTTGTTTGGGGTGTTTTTAACGTGTTTTGGGGTCTCCATTGGGTTTTGTTGGGTTTTCCGTGGTCATCGTGTTGGAAAAGTGCAAATTGTGGGTTTTGGAGAACTTCAGGTAGGCTTAGGGGGACTTTAGGTGTGGATTCATGGTATTTGGAGATTTCTTCTTTTTTTTTGGGTTATCCTGTTCTTTTTGGGGCTCTTTTGACGTGTTTTGTGGTCTCCGTTGTGTTTTAGTTTATTTCATGTTGGTCGTCATTGTGAAAAATTGTAAATTGTGGGTTTTGGAGAACATCAGGTAGGTTTAAGGGGACTTTTGGGGTGGGTCTATGGCTTTTGGGTTTTTCTTTCGTTTTTGGGTTTGATCCTGTTCTTGTTTGGGGTGTTTTTGACGTGTTTTGGTGTCTCCGTTGGGTTTTGTTAGGTTCTCGTGAGTCGTAAAGATGAATGGGAAGGGATTGTGTGTTTTGGAGAAGATCAGGTGAGTTTCGGGTGGTTTTCGAGGGAATTGCTTAGTTTTTGTTGTTTTTTCTTCTGATGCAGTTCTTTTTTGCGGTGTTTTTGACATGTTTTGGGGTCTCCGTTGTGTTTTAGTTGGGTTCTTGTTGGTCATCATGGTGAAAAAGTGTAAGTTCCGGGTTTTGGAAAACAACAGGTAGGTTTAGGGGGACTTTTGTGGGTGAATCAATGGCTTTTGGGTTTTTCTTTCGTTATTGGGTTTGATCCTTTTCTTGTTTGGGGTGTTTTTGATGTGTTTTGGGGTCTCCGTTAGGTTTTGTTGGGTTCTTGTTGGTCATAAATGTAAATGGGAGTGGATTGTGGGTTTTGGAGAAGATCAGGTGAGTTTCGGGTGTTTTTCGTGGGAATTACTTAGTTTCTGTTGTTTTTTCTTCTGATTCATTTCTTGTTTGCTGTGTTTTTGACGTGTTTTGGGTTCTCCGTTGTGTTTTAGTTGGGTTCATGTTGGTCATCGTGTTGGAAAAGTGTAAATTATGGTTTTTGGAGAACATCGGGAAGGCTTAGGGGGACGTTAGTGGTGGATTCATGGTATTTGGGGTTTTCATCTGTTTTTTTGGGTTGATCCTGTTCTTTTTGGGGCTCTTTTTAACGTGTTTTGTGGTCTCCATTTGGCTTAATTGGGTACATGTTGGTCGTCATGATGAAAAAGTGTAAATTGTGGGTTTGGGAGAACATCGGGTAGGTTTAGGGGGACTTTTGGGGTGGATCTATGGCTTTTGGGTATTTCTTTCGTTTTTGGGTTTGATCCTGTTCTTCTTTGGGTTGTTTTTGACATGTTATTTTGTCTCCGTTTGGTTTTGTTGAGTTCTCGTTTGTCGTAAAGTTTAATGGGAGTGGATTGTGGGTTTTAGAGAAGATCAGGTGAGTTTCGGGTGGTTTTCGTGGGAATTGCTTAGTTTTTGTTGTTTTTTCTTCTGATGCAGTTCTTTTTTGCGGTGTTTTTGACGTGTTTTGGGGTCTCCGTTTTGTTTTAGTTGGGTTCATGTTGGTCATTGTGTTGGAAAAGTGTATATTTTGGTTTTTGGAGAACATCAGGTAGGTTTAGGGTGCTTTTGGGGTGGATCTATGATTTTGGGGGAATTTCTTTCAGTTTTGGGGGTGATCCTCTTCTTTTTGGGGCTATATTTACATGTTTTGGGGTCTCCGTTTTTTTTTAGTTGGGTTCATGTTGGTTGTCATTGTGAGAAAGTGTAAATTGTGGGTTTTGGAGAACATCAGGTAGGTTTAGGGGGACTTTTGGGGTGGATCTATGGCTTTTTGGAATTTCTTTCAGTTTTGGGTGTGATCCTGTTCTTTTTGGGGCTCTTTTTGACGTGTTTTGGGGTCTCCGTTGGGTTTTAGTTGGGTTCTTGTTGGTCATCGTGTTGGAAAAGTGTAAATTATGGTTTTTGGAGAACATCAGGTAGGCTTAGGGGGACTTTAGGGGTGGATTCATGTTATATGGGGTTTTCTTTTTTTTGGGGATGATCCTGTTTTTTTGGGGGCTCTTTTTGACGTGTTTTGGGGTCTCCGTTGGGTTTAATTGGGTTCATGTTTGTCAGCATGGTTAAAAAGTGTAAATTGTGGGTTTTGGAGAACATCGGGTAGGTTAAGGGGGATTTTTGGGGTGGATCTATGGCTTTTGGGATTTTCTTTCATTTTGGGGTTTGATCCTGTTCTTGTCTGGGGTGTTTTTGACGTGTTTTGGGGTCTCCTTTGGGTTTCGTTTGGTTCTCGTTAGATATAAATATAAATGGGATTGGATTGTGGGTTTTGGAGAAGATCAGGTGAGTTTCGGGTGGTTTTCGAAGGAATTTCATAGTTTTTTTTGTTTTTTCTTCTGATGCAGTTCTTGTTTGGGGTGTTTTTGACGTGTTTTGGGGTGTCCGTTGGGTTTTGTTGAGTTCTCGTTGTTCGTAATGGTAAATGGTAGTGGATTGTGGGTTTTGGAGAAGATCAGGTGAGTTTCGGGTGTTTTTCGTGGGAATTTCTTAGTTTTTGTATTTTTTTCCTTCTGATGCGGTTCTTGTTTGGGGTGTTTTTGACGTGTTTTGGGGTCTCCGTTGTATCTTATTTGGGTTCTCGTTGGTCATCCTGGTGAAAAAGAGTAAATTGTGGGTTTTGGAGAACATCGGGTAGGTTTAGGGGGACTTTTGGGGTGGAACTTTGGCTTTTAGTTTTTCTTTCATTTTTGGGTTTGATCCTGTTCTTGTTTGGGTTGTTTTTGACGTGTTTTGGGGTCTCCGTTTGGTTTTAGTTGGGTTCATGTTGGTCGTCATAGTGAAAAAGTGTAAATTGTGGGTTTTGTAGAACATCGGGTAGGTTTAGGGGGACTTTTGGGGTGGATCTATGGCTTTTGTTTTTTTTCTTTAATTTTTGGGGGTGATCTTGGTCTTGTTTGTGTTGTTTTTGCTGTGTTTTGTGGTCTCCGTTGGGTTTTAGTTGGGTTCATGTTCGTCGTTATGGTGAAAAAGTGTAAATTGTAGGTTTTGGAGAAGATCGGGTAGGTTTAGGGGGACTTTTGGGGTGGATCTATGGCTTTTAGAGTTTTTCTTTCGTTTTTGGGTTTGATCCTGTTCTTGTTTGGGGTGTTTTTGACGTGTTTTTGGGTCTCCGTTGTGTTTTAGTTGGGTTCTTGTTGGTCACCATGGTGAAAAATTGTAAATTGTGGGTTTTGGAGAACATCGGGTAGGTTTAGGGGGACTTTTGGGGTGGATCTATGGCTTTTGGGTTTTTCTTTCGTTTTTGGGGGTGATCCTGTTCTTGTTTGGGGTGTTTTTGTATTGTGTTTTGGGGTCTCCGTTGGGTTTTTGTTGGGTTCTTGTTGGTCGTAATGGTAAATGGGAGTGGATTGTGGGTTTTGGAGAAGATCAGGTGAGTTTCAGGTGGTTTTCGTGGGAATTTCTTAGTTTCTGTTGTTTTTTCTTCTGATGCATTTCTTGTTTGGGGTGGTTTTGACGTGTTTTGTGGTCTCCGTTGTGTTTTAGTTGGGTTCTTGTTGGTCATCGTGTTGGAAAGTGTAAATTATTGTTTTTGGAGAACATCGGGAAGGCTTAGGGGGACTTTAGGGTTGGATTCATTGTATTTGGGGTTTTCATCTGTTTTTTGGTTTGATCCTGTTCTTTTGGGGGCTCTTTTTGACGTGTTTTTGGGTCTCCTTTTGGTTTCGTTGTGTTTTCCGTTATCATCGTGTTGGAAAATTGTAAGTTGTGGGTTTTGGAGAACTTCAGGTAGGCTTAGGGGGACTTTAGGGGTGGATTCATGGTATTTGGGGATTTCTTCTGTTTTTTGGGTTGATCCTGTTCTTTTTGGGGCTCTTTTTGACGTGTTTTGGGTCTCCATTTGGTTTTAGATGGGTTCATGTTGGTCGTCATGGTGAAAAAGTGTAAATTGTGGGTTTTGGAAAACATCGGGTAGGTTTAGGGGGACTTTTGGGGTGTATCTATGGCTTTTGAGGTTTTCTTTCATTTTGGGGTTTGATCCTGTTCTTGTTTGGGGTGTTTTTGTTGTGTTTTGTTGTCTCCATGGGTTTTCGTTAGGTTCTCGTTGGTCGTAAAGATAAAGGGGAGTGGATTGTGGGTTTTAGAGAAGATCAGGTGAGTTTCGGGTGGTTTTCGTGGGAATTTCTTAGTTTTTGTTGTTTTTTCTTCTGATTCAGTTCTTGTTTGGGGTGTTTTGACGAGTTTTTTGGTCTCCATTTTGTTTTAGTTGGGTTCTTGTTGGTCATCATGGTGAAAAATTGTAAATTGTGGGTTTTGGAAAACATCAGGTAGGTTTAGGGGGACTTTTGGGGTGGATCTATGGCTTTTGGGTTTTTCTTTCGTTTTTGGGGGTGATCCTGTTCTTGTTTGGGGTGTTTTTGTATTGTGTTTTGGGGTCTCCATTGGGTTTTTGTTGGGTTCTCGTTAGTCGTAAATATAAATGGGAGTGGATTCTGGGTTTTGGAGAAGATCAGGTGAATTTCGTTAAGTTTTCGTGGGAATTTCTAAGTTTCTTTTGTTTTTTCTCCTTATTCAGTTGTTGTTTGGGTGTTTTTGACGTGTTTTGGGGTCTCCGTTGGGTTTTAGTTGGGTTCATGTTGGTCATCATGGTGAAAAAGGGTAAATTGTGGGATTTGGAGAACATCGGGTAGGTTTAGGGGGACTTTTGGGGTGGTTCTATGGCTTTTGGGTTTTTCTTTCGTTTTTGGGTTTGATCCTGTTCTGCTTTGGGTTGTTTTTGACATGTTATTTTGTCTCCGTTTGGTTTTGTTGAGTTCTCGTTTGTCGTAAAGTTTAATGGGAGTGGATTGTGGTTTTTAGAGAAGATCAGGTGAGTTTCGGGTGGTTTTCGTGGGAATTGCTTAGTTTTTGTTGTTTTTTCTTCTAATGCAGTTCTTGTTTGGGGTGTTTTTGACGGGTTTTGGGTCTCCGTTGTGTTTTAGTTGGGTTCATGTTGGTCATTGTGTTGGAAAAGTGTAAATTGTGGGTTTTGGAGAACATCAGGTAAGCTTAGGGGAACTTTAGGGGTGGATCTATGGATTTTGGGGAATTTCTTTCAGTTTTGGGGGTGATACAGTTCTTTTTGGTCCTATTTTTTAGTGTTTTGAGGTCTCCGTTGGGTTTTAGTTGGGTTCATGTTGGTCACCATGGTGAAAAATTGTAAATTGTGGGTTTTGGAGAACATCGGGTAGGTTTAGGGGGACTTTTGGGGTGGATCTTTGACTTTTGGGTTTTTCTTTCATTTCTGGGGGTGATCCTGTTCTTGTTTGGGGTGTTTTTAACGTGTTTGGGGTCTCCATTGGGTTTTGTTGGGTTTTCCGTGGTCATCATGTTGGAAAAGTGCAAATTGTGGGTTTTGGAGAACTTCAGGTAGGCTTAGTGGGACTTTAGGTGTGGATTCATGGTATTTGGAGATTTCTTCTTTTTTTTTGGGTTATCCTGTTCTTTTTGGGGCTCTTTTGACGTGTTTTGTGTCTCCGTTGTGTTTTAGTTTATTTCATGTTGGTCGTCATTGTGAAAAATTGTAAATTGTGGGTTTTGGAGAACATCGGGTAGGTTTAGGGGGACTTTTGGGGTGGATCTATGGCTTTTGGGTTTTTCTTTCGTTTTTGGGTTTGATCCTGTTCTTGTTTGGGGTGTTTTTGACGTGTTTTGGTGTCTCCGTTGGGTTTTGTTAGGTTCTCGTGAGTCGTAAAGATGAATGGGAAGGGATTGTGTGTTTTGGAGAAGATCAGGTGAGTTTCGGGTGGTTTTCGAGGGAATTGCTTAGTTTTTGTTGTTTTTTCTTCTGATGCAGTTCTTGCTTGAGGTGTTTTTGACATGTTTTGGGGTCTCCGTTGTGTTTTAGTTGGGTTCTTGTTGGACATCATGGTGAAAAAGTGTAAGTTCTGGGTTTTGGAAAACAACAGGTAGGTTTAGGGGGACTTTTGGGGGTGGATCAATGGCTTTTGGGTTTTTCTTTCGTTATTGGGTTTGATCCTTTTCTTGTTTGGGGTGTTTTTGATGTGTTTTGGGGTCTCCGTTAGGTTTTGTTGGGTTCTTGTTGGTCATAACTGTAAATGGGAGTGGATTGTGGGTTTTGGAGAAGATCAGGTGAGTTTCGGGTGTTTTTCGTGGGAATTGCTTAGTTTCTGTTGTTTTTTCTTCTGATTCATTTCTTGTTTGCTGTGTTTTTGACGTGTTTTGGGTTCTCCGTTGTGTTTTAGTTGGGTTCATGTTGGTCATCGTGTTGGAAAAGTGTAAATTATGGTTTTTGGAGAACATCGGGAAGGCTTAGGGGGACGTTAGTGGTGGATTCATGGTATTTGGGGTTTTCATCTGTTTTTTTTGGGTTGATCCTGTTCTTTTTGGGGCTCTTTTTGACGTGTTTTGTGGTCTCCATTTGGCTTAATTGGGTACATGTTGGTCGTCATGATGAAAAAGTGTAAATTGTGGGTTTGGGAGAACATCGGGTAGGTTTAGGGGGACTTTTGGGGTGGATCTATGGCTTTTGTGTTTTTCTTTCGTTTTTGGGTTTGATCCTGTTCTTCTTTGGGTTGTTTTTGACATGTTATTTTGTCTCCGTTTGGTTTTGTTGAGTTCTCGTTTGTCGTAAAGTTTAATGGGAGTGGATTGTGGGTTTTAGAGAAGATCAGGTGAGTTTCGGGTGGTTTTCGTGGGAATTGCTTAGTTTTTGTTGTTTTTTCTTCTGATGCAGTTCTTGTTTGGGGTGTTTTTGACGTGTTTTGGGGTCTCCGTTGTGTTTTAGTTGGGTTCATGTTGGTCATCGTGTTGGAAAAGCGTAAATTGTGGGTTTTGGAGAACATCAGGTAAGCTCAGGGGGACTTTAAGTGTGGATCTATGGATTTTGGGGAATTTATTTCAGTTTGGGGGGTGATACTGTTCTTTTTGGTCCTATTTTGGACGTGTTTTGGGGTCTCCATTGGGATTTAGTTGGGTTCATGTTGGTCACCATGGTGAAAAATTGTAAATTGTGGGTTTTGGAGAACATCGGGTGGGTTTAGGGGGACTTTTGGGGTGGATCTATGGCTTTAGGTTTTTCTTTCATTTTTGGGTTTGATCCTGTTCTTGTTTGGGTTGTTTTTGACGTGTTTTGGGGTCTCCGTTTGGTTTTAGTTGGGTTCATGTTGGTCGTCATAGTGAAAAAGTGTAAATTGTGGGTTTTGGAGAACATCGGGTAGGTTTAGGGGGACTTTTGGGGTGGATCTATGGCTTTTGTTTTTTTTCTTTAATTTTTGGGGGTGATCTTGGTCTTGTTTGTGTTGTTTTTGCTGTGTTTTGTGGTCTCCGTTGGGTTTTAGTTGGGTTCATGTTCGTCGTTATGGTGAAAAAGTGTAAATTGTGGGTTTTGGAGAAGATCGGGTAGGTTTAGGGGGACTTTTGGGGTGGATCTATGGCTTTTAGAGTTTTTCTTTCGTTTTTGGGTTTGATCCTGTTCTTGTTTGGGGTGTTTTTGACGTGTTTTTGGGTGTTTGTTTGGTTTTGTTGAGTTCTCGTTGGTTGTAAATGTAAATGGGATTGGATTGTGGGTTTTGGAGAAGATCAGGTGAGTTTCGGCTGGTTTTCATTGGAATTTCTAAGTTTTTGTTGTTTTTTCTTCTGATGCACTTCTTGTTTGGGGTGTTTTTGACGTGTTTTTGGGTCTCCGTTGTGTTTTAGTTGGGTTCTTGTTGGTCACCATGGTGAAAAATTGTAAATTGTGGGTTTTGGAGAACATCGGGTAGGTTTAGGGGGACTTTTGGGGTGGATCTATGGCTTTTGGGTTTTTCTTTCGTTTTTGGGGGTGATCCTGTTCTTGTTTGGGGTGTTTTTGTATTGTGTTTTGGGGTCTCCGTTGGGTTTTTGTTGGGTTCTTGTTGGTCGTAATGGTAAATGGGAGTGGATTGTGGGTTTTGGAGAAGATCAGGTGAGTTTCAGGTGGTTTTCGTGGGAATTTCTTAGTTTCTGTTGTTTTTTCTTCTGATGCATTTCTTGTTTGGGGTGGTTTTGACGTGTTTTGTGGTCTCCGTTGTGTTTTAGTTGGGTTCTTGTTGGTCATCGTGTTGGAAAGTGTAAATTATGGTTTTTGGAGAACATCGGGAAGGCTTACGGGGACTTTAGGGTTGGATTCATGGTATTTGGGGTTTTCATCTGTTTTTTGGTTTGATCCTGTTCTTTTGGGGGCTCTTTTTGACGTGTTTTTGGGTCTCCTTTTGGTTTCATTGTGTTTTCCGTTATCATCGTGTTGGAAAATTGTAAGTTGTGGGTTTTGGAGAACTTCAGGTAGGCTTAGGGGGACTTTAGGGGTGGATTCATGGTATTTGGGGTTTTCTTCTGTTTTTTGGGTTGATCCTGTTCTTTTTGGGGCTCTTTTTGACGTGTTTTGGGTCTCCATTTGTTTTTAGATGGGTTCATGTTGGTCGTCATAGTGAAAAAGTGTAAATTGTGGGTTTTGGAAAACATCGGGTAGGTTTAGGGGGACTTTTGGGGTGTATCTATGGCTTTTGAGGTTTTCTTTCGTTTTGGGGTTTGATCCTGTTCTTGTTAGGGGTGTTTTTTATGTGTTTTGGTGTCTCCATTGGGTTTCGTTATGTTCTCGTTGGTCGTAAAGATAAAGGGGAGTGGATTGTGGGTTTTAGAGAAGATCAGGTGAGTTTCGGGTGGTTTTCGTGGGAATTTCTTAGTTTTTGTTGTTTTTTCTTCTGATTCAGTTCTTGTTTGGGGTGTTTTGACGAGTTTTTTGGTCTCCATTTTGTTTTAGTTGGGTTCTTGTTGGTCATCATGGTGAAAAATTGTAAATTGTGGGTTTTGGAAAACATCAGGTAGGTTTAGGGGGACTTTTGGGGTGGATCTATGGCTTTTGGGTTTTTCTTTCGTTTTTGGGGGTGATCCTGTTCTTGTTTGGGGTGTTTTTGTATTGTGTTTTGGGGTCTCCATTGGGTTTTTGTTGGGTTCTCGTTAGTCGTAAATATAAATGGGAGTGGATTCTGGGTTTTGGAGAAGATCAGGTGAATTTCGTTAAGTTTTCGTGGGAATTTCTATGTTTCTTTTGTTTTTTCTCCTTATTCAGTTGTTGTTTGGGTGTTTTTGACGTGTTTTTGGGTCTCCGTTGGGTTTTAGTTGGGTTCATGTTGGTCATCATGGTGAAAAAGAGTAAATTGTGGGATTTGGAGAACATCGGGTAGGTTTAGTGGGACTTTTGGGGTGGATCTATGGCTTTTGGGTTTTTCTTTCGTTTTTGGGTTTGATCCTCTTTTTGTTTGGGTTGTTTTTGACGTGTTATTTTGTCTCCGTTGGGTTGTGTTGGGTTCTCGTTGGTCGTAAAGGTAAATGGGTGTGGATTGTGGGTTTTGGAGAAGATCAGGTGAGTTTCGGGTGGTTTTCGTGGGAATTTCTTAGTTTTTGTTGTTTTTTCTTCTGATGCAGTTCTTGTTTGGGGTGTTTTTGACGTGTTTTTGGGTCTCCGTTTTGTTTTAGTTGGGGTCATGTTGGTCATCGTGTTGGAAAAGCGTAAATTGTGGGTTTTGGAGAACATCAGGTAGGCTTAGGGGGACTTTAGGGGTGGATCTATGGATTTTGGGGAATTTATTTAAGTTTGGGGGGTGATACTGTTCTTTTTGGTCCTATTTTGGACGTGTTTTGGGGTCTCCGTTGGGTTTTAGTTGGGTTCGTGTTGGTCGTCATGGTGAAAAATTGTAAATTGTGGGTTTTGGAGAACATCGGTTGGGTTTAGGGGGACTTTTGGGGTGGATCTATGGCTTTTGGGTTTTTCTTTCGTTTTTGGGTTTGATCCTGTTCTTGTTTGGGTTGTTTTTGACGTGTTTTGGGGTCTCCGTTTGGTTTCGTTTCCTTCTCGTTAGTCGTAAATATAAATGGGAGTGGATTGTGTGTTTTGGAGAAGATCAGGTGAGTTTCGGGTGGTTTTCGCGGGAATTGCTTAGTTTTTGTTGTTTTTACTTCTGATGCAGTTCTTGTTTGGGGTGTTTTTGACGTTTTTTTGGGTCTCCGTTGTGTTTTAGTTGGGTTCTTGTTGGTCATCTTGTTGGAAAAGTGTAAATTATGGTTTTTGGAGAACATCAGGTAGGCTTAGGGAGACTTTAGGGGTGGATTCATGTTATATGGGGTTTTCTTTTTTTTTGGGATAATCCTGTTCTTTTTGGGGCTCTTTTTGACGTGTTTTGTGGTCTCCGTTGTGTTTAATTGGGTTCATGTTTTTCAGCATGGTGAAAAAGTGTAAATTGTGGGTTTTGGAGAACATCGGGTAGGTTTAGGGGGACTTTTGGGGTGGAACTTTGGCTTTTAGTTTTTCTTTCATTTTTGGGTTTGATCCTGTTCTTGTTTGGGTTGTTTTTGACGTGTTTTGAGGTCTCCGTTTTGTTTTAGTTGGGTTCATGTTGGTTGTCATTGTGAGAAAGTGTAAATTGTGGGTTTTGGAGAACATCGGGTAGGTTTAGGGGGACTTTTGAGGTGTATCTATGGCTTTTGTTTTTTTTCTTTAATTTTTGGGGGTGATCTTGTTCTTGTTTGGGTTGTTTTTGCTGTGTTTTGTGGTCTCCGTTGGGTTTTAGTTGGGTTCATGTTCGTCGTTATGGTGAAAAATTGTAAATTGTGGGTTTTGGAGAAGATCGGATAGGTTTAGGGGGACTTTTGGGGTGGATCTATGGCTTTTGGGTTTTTCTTTCGTTTTTGGGTTTGATCCTGTTCTTGTTTGGGGTGTTTTTGATGTGTTTTTGGGTGTTTGTTTGGTTTTGTTGAGTTCTCGTTGTTTGTAAATGTAAATGGGATTGGATTGTGGGTTTTGGAGAAGATCAGGTGAGTTTCGGGTGGTTTTCATGCTAATTTCTAAGTTTTTGTTGTTTTTTCTTCTGATGCATTTCTTGTTTGGGGTGTTTTTGACGTGTTTTTGGGTCTCCGTTGGCTTTTAGTTGGGTTCTTGTTGGTCATCGTGTTGGAAAAGTGTAAATTGTGGGTTTTGGAGAACATCGGGTAGGTTTAGGAGGACTTTTGGGGTGGATCTATGGCTTTTGGGTTTTTCTTTAGTTTTTGGGTTTGATCCTGTTCTTGTTTGGCGTGTTTTTGACGTGTTTTGGGGTCTCCGTTTGGTTTCGTTGGGTTCTCGTTAGTCGTAAATATAAATGGGAGTGGATTGTGTGTTTTGGAGAAGATTAGGTGAGTTTCGGGTGGTTTTCGAGGGAATTGCTTAGTTTTTGTTGTTTTTACTTCTGATGCAGTTCTTGTTTGGGGTGTTTTTGACGTGTTTTGGGGTCTCCGTTGTGTTTTAGTTGGGTTCATGTTGGTCATTGTGTTGGAAAAGTGTAAATTTTGGTTTTTGGAGAACATCAGGTAGGTTTAGGGTGCTTATGGGGTGGATCTATGGTTTTTGGGGAATTTCTTTCAGTTTTGGGGGTGATCCTGTTCTTTTTGGGGCTATTTTTGACATGTTTTGGGGTCTCCGTTTTCTTTTAGTTGGGTTCATGTTGGTTGTCATTGTTAGAAAGTGTAAATTGTGGGTTTTGGAGAACATCGGGTAGGTTTAGGGGGACTTTTGGGGTGGATCTATGGCTTTTTGGAATTTCTTTCAGTTTTGGGGGTGATCCTGTTCTTTTTGGGGTTCTTTTTGACGTGTTTTGGGGTCTCCGTTGGGTTTAATTGGGTTCATGTTTGTCAGCATGGTGAAAAAGTGTAAATTGTGGGTTTTGGAGAACATCGGGTAGGTTTAGGGGGACTTTTGGGGTGGAACTTTGGCTTTTAGTTTTTCTTTCATTTTTGTGTTTGATCCTGTTCTTGTTTGGGTTGTTTTTGACGTGTTTTGGGGTCTCCGTTTGGTTTTAGTTGGGTTCATGTTGGTTGTCATTGTGAGAAAGTGTAAATTGTGGGTTTTGGAGAACATCGGGTAGGTTTAGGGGGACTTTTGGCGTGGATCTATGGCTTTTGGGATTTCTTTCAGTTTTGGGGGTGATCCTGTTCTTTTTGGGGCTCTTTTTGACGTGTTTTGTGGTCTCCGTTGGGTTTTAGTTGGGTTCTTGTTGGTCATCTTGTTGTAAAAGTGTAAATTATGTATTTTGGAGAACATCAGGTAAACTTAGGGGGACTTTAGGGGTGGATTCATGTTATATGGGGTTTTCTTTTTTTTTGGGATAATCCTGTTCTTTTTGGGGCTCTTTTTGACGTGTTTTGTGGTCTCCGTTGGGTTTAATTGGGTTCATGTTTGTCAGCATGGTGAAAAAGTGTAAATTGTGGGTTTTGGAGAACATCGGGTAGGTTTAGGGGGACTTTTGGGGTGGAACTTTGGCTTTTAGTTTTTCTTTCATTTTTGGGTTTGATCCTGTTCTTGTTTGGGTTGTTTTTGACGTGTTTTGAGGTCTCCGTTTTGTTTTAGTTGGGTTCATGTTGGTTGTCATTGTGAGAAAGTGTAAATTGTGGGTTTTGGAGAACATCGGGTAGGTTTAGGGGGACTTTTGAGGTGTATCTATGGCTTTTGTTTTTTTTCTTTAATTTTTGGGGGTGATCTTGTTCTTGTTTGGGTTGTTTTTGCTGTGTTTTGTGGTCTCCGTTGGGTTTTAGTTGGGTTCATGTTCGTCGTTATGGTGAAAAATTGTAAATTGTGGGTTTTGGAGAAGATCGGATAGGTTTAGGGGGACTTTTGGGGTGGATCTATGGCTTTTGGGTTTTTCTTTCGTTTTTGGGTTTGATCCTGTTCTTGTTTGGGGTGTTTTTGACGTGTTTTTGGGTGTTTGTTTGGTTTTGTTGAGTTCTCGTTGTTTGTAAATGTAAATGGGATTGGATTGTGGGTTTTGGAGAAGATCAGGTGAGTTTTGGGTGGTTTTCATGCTAATTTCTAAGTTTTTGTTGTTTTTTCTTCTGATGCATTTCTTGTTTGGGGTGTTTTTGACGTGTTTTTGGGTCTCCGTTGGCTTTTAGTTGGGTTCTTGTTGGTCATCGTGTTGGAAAAGTGTAAATTGTGGGTTTTGGAGAACATCGGGTAGGTTTAGGAGGACTTTTGGGGTGGATCTATGGCTTTTGGGTTTTTCTTTAGTTTTTGGGTTTGATCCTGTTCTTGTTTGGCGTGTTTTTGACGTGTTTTGGGGTCTCCGTTTGGTTTCGTTGGGTTCTCGTTAGTCGTAAATATAAATGGGAGTGGATTGTGTGTTTTGGAGAAGATTAGGTGAGTTTCGGGTGGTTTTCGAGGGAATTGCTTAGTTTTTGTTGTTTTTACTTCTGATGCAGTTCTTGTTTGGGGTGTTTTTGACGTGTTTTGGGGTCTCCGTTGTGTTTTAGTTGGGTTCATGTTGGTCATTGTGTTGGAAAATTGTAAATTTTGGTTTTTGGAGAACATCAGGTAGGTTTAGGGTGCTTATGGGGTGGATCTATGGTTTTTGGGGAATTTCTTTCAGTTTTGGGGGTGATCCTGTTCTTTTTGGGGCTATTTTTGACATGTTTTGGGGTCTCCGTTTTCTTTTAGTTGGGTTCATGTTGGTTGTCATTGTTAGAAAGTGTAAATTGTGGGTTTTGGAGAACATCGGGTAGGTTTAGGGGGACTTTTGGGGTGGATCTATGGCTTTTTGGAATTTCTTTCAGTTTTGGGGGTGATCCTGTTCTTTTTGGGGCTCTTTTTGACGTGTTTTGGGGTCTCCGTTGGGTTTAATTGGGTTCATGTTTGTCAGCATGGTGAAAAAGTGTAAATTGTGGGTTTTGGAGAACATCGGGTAGGTTAAGGGGGATTTTTGGGGTGGATCTTTGGCTTTTGGGATTTTCTTTCATTTTGGGGTTTGATCCTGTTCTTGTCTGGGGTGTTTTTGTCGTGTTTTGGGGTCTCCTTTGGGTTTCGTTTGGTTCTCGTTAGAAATAAATATAAATGGGATTGGATTGTGGGTTTTGGAGAAGATCAGGTGAGTTTCGGGTGGTTTTCGAAGGAATTTCATAGTTTTTTTGTTTTTTCTTCTGATGCAGTTCTTGTTTGGGGTGTTTTTGACGTGTTTTGGGGTGTCCGTTGGGTTTTGTTGAGTTCTCGTTGTTCGTAATGGTAAATGTTAGTGGATTGTGGGTTTTGGAGAAGATCAGGTGAGTTTCGGGTGTTTTTCGTGGGAATTTCTTAGTTTTTGTATTTTTTTCCTTCTGATGCAGTTCTTGTTTGGGGTGTTTTTGACGTGTTTTGGGGTCTCCGTTGGGTTTAATTGGGTTCATGTTTGTCAGCATAGTGAAAAAGTGTAAATTGTGGGTTTTGGAGAACATCGGGTAGGTTTAGGGGGACTTTTGGGGTGGAACTTTGGCTTTTAGTTTTTCTTTCATTTTTGGGTTTGATCCTGTTCTTGTTTGGGTTGTTTTTGACGTGTTTTGAGGTCTCCGTTTTGTTTTAGTTGGGTTCATGTTGGTTGTCATTGTGAGAAAGTGTAAATTGTGGGTTTTGGAGAACATCGGGTAGGTTTAGGGGGACTTTTGAGGTGTATCTATGGCTTTTGTTTTTTTTCTTTAATTTTTGGGGGTGATCTTGGTCTTGTTTGGGTTGTTTTTGCTGTGTTTTGTGGTCTCCGTTGGGTTTTAGTTGGGTTCATGTTCGTCGTTATGGTGAAAAATTGTAAATTGTGGGTTTTGGAGAAGATCGGATAGGTTTAGGGGGACTTTTGGGGTGGATCTATGGCTTTTGGGTTTTTCTTTCGTTTTTGGGTTTGATCCTGTTCTTGTTTGGGGTGTTTTTGACGTGTTTTGGGGTGTTTGTTTGGTTTTGTTGAGTTCTCGTTGTTTGTAAATGTAAATGGGATTGGATTGTGGGTTTTGGAGAAGATCAGGTGAGTTTTGGGTGGTTTTCATGCTAATTTCTAAGTTTTTGTTGTTTTTTCTTCTGATGCATTTCTTGTTTGGGGTGTTTTTGACGTGTTTTTGGGTCTCCGTTGGCTTTTAGTTGGGTTCTTGTTGGTCATCGTGTTGGAAAAGTGTAAATTGTGGGTTTTGGAGAACATCGGGTAGGTTTAGGAGGACTTTTGGGGTGGATCTATGGCTTTTGGGTTTTTCTTTAGTTTTTGGGTTTGATCCTGTTCTTGTTTGGCGTGTTTTTGACGTGTTTTGGGGTCTCCGTTTGGTTTCGTTGGGTTCTCGTTAGTCGTAAATATAAATGGGAGTGGATTGTGTGTTTTGGAGAAGATTAGGTGAGTTTCGGGTGGTTTTCGAGGGAATTGCTTAGTTTTTGTTGTTTTTACTTCTGATGCAGTTCTTGTTTGGGGTGTTTTTGACGTGTTTTGGGGTCTCCGTTGTGTTTTAGTTGGGTTCATGTTGGTCATTGTGTTGGAAAATTGTAAATTTTGGTTTTTGGAGAACATCAGGTAGGTTTAGGGTGCTTATGGGGTGGATCTATGGTTTTTGGGGAATTTCTTTCAGTTTTGGGGGTGATCCTGTTCTTTTTGGGGCTATTTTTGACATGTTTTGGGGTCTCCGTTTTCTTTTAGTTGGGTTCATGTTGGTTGTCATTGTTAGAAAGTGTAAATTGTGGGTTTTGGAGAACATCGGGTAGGTTTAGGGGGACTTTTGGGGTGGATCTATGGCTTTTTGGAATTTCTTTCAGTTTTGGGGGTGATCCTGTTCTTTTTGGGGCTCTTTTTGACGTGTTTTGGGGTCTCCGTTGGGTTTAATTGGGTTCATGTTTGTCAGCATGGTGAAAAAGTGTAAATTGTGGGTTTTGGAGAACATCGGGTAGGTTAAGGGGGATTTTTGGGGTGGATCTTTGGCTTTTGGGATTTTCTTTCATTTTGGGGTTTGATCCTGTTCTTGTCTGGGGTGTTTTTGTCGTGTTTTGGGGTCTCCTTTGGGTTTCGTTTGGTTCTCGTTAGAAATAAATATAAATGGGATTGGATTGTGGGTTTTGGAGAAGATCAGGTGAGTTTCGGGTGGTTTTCGAAGGAATTTCATAGTTTTTTTGTTTTTTCTTCTGATGCAGTTCTTGTTTGGGGTGTTTTTGACGTGTTTTGGGGTGTCCGTTGGGTTTTGTTGAGTTCTCGTTGTTCGTATGGTAAATGTTAGTGGATTGTGGGTTTTGGAGAAGATCAGGTGAGTTTCGGGTGTTTTTCGTGGGAATTTCTTAGTTTTTGTATTTTTTTCCTTCTGATGCAGTTCTTGTTTGGGGTGTTTTTGACGTGTTTTGGGGTCTCCGTTGGGTTTAATTGGGTTCATGTTTGTCAGCATAGTGAAAAAGTGTAAATTGTGGGTTTTGGAGAACATCGGGTAGGTTTAGGGGGACTTTTGGGGTGGAACTTTGGCTTTTAGTTTTTCTTTCATTTTTGGGTTTGATCCTGTTCTTGTTTGGGTTGTTTTTGACGTGTTTTGAGGTCTCCGTTTTGTTTTAGTTGGGTTCATGTTGGTTGTCATTGTGAGAAAGTGTAAATTGTGGGTTTTGGAGAACATCGGGTAGGTTTAGGGGGACTTTTGAGGTGTATCTATGGCTTTTGTTTTTTTTCTTTAATTTTTGGGGGTGATCTTGGTCTTGTTTGGGTTGTTTTTGCTGTGTTTTGTGGTCTCCGTTGGGTTTTAGTTGGGTTCATGTTCGTCGTTATGGTGAAAAATTGTAAATTGTGGGTTTTGGAGAAGATCGGATAGGTTTAGGGGGACTTTTGGGGTGGATCTATGGCTTTTGGGTTTTTCTTTCGTTTTTGGGTTTGATCCTGTTCTTGTTTGGGGTGTTTTTGACGTGTTTTTGGGTGTTTGTTTGGTTTTGTTGAGTTCTCGTTGTTTGTAAATGTAAATGGGATTGGATTGTGGGTTTTGGAGAAGATCAGGTGAGTTTCGGGTGGTTTTCATGCTAATTTCTAAGTTTTTGTTGTTTTTTCTTCTGATGCATTTCTTGTTTGGGGTGTTTTTGACGTGTTTTTGGGTCTCCGTTGGTTTTAGTTGGGTTCTTGTTGGTCATCGTGTTGGAAAAGTGTAAATTGTGGGTTTTGGAGAACATCGGGTAGGTTTAGGAGGACTTTTGGGGTGGATCTATGGCTTTTGGGTTTTTCTTTAGTTTTTGGGTTTGATCCTGTTCTTGTTTGGCGTGTTTTTGACGTGTTTTGGGGTCTCCGTTTGGTTTCGTTGGGTTCTCGTTAGTCGTAAATATAAATGGGAGTGGATTGTGTGTTTTGGAGAAGATTAGGTGAGTTTCGGGTGGTTTTCGAGGGAATTGCTTAGTTTTTGTTGTTTTTACTTCTGATGCAGTTCTTGTTTGGGGTGTTTTTGACGTGTTTTGGGGTCTCCGTTGTGTTTTAGTTGGGTTCATGTTGGTCATTGTGTTGGAAAAGTGTAAATTTTGGTTTTTGGAGAACATCAGGTAGGTTTAGGGTGCTTATGGGGTGGATCTATGGTTTTTGGGGAATTTCTTTCAGTTTTGGGGGTGATCCTGTTCTTTTTGGGGCTATTTTTGACATGTTTTGGGGTCTCCGTTTTCTTTTAGTTGGGTTCATGTTGGTTGTCATTGTTCGAAAGTGTATATTGTGGGTTTTGGAGAACATCGGGTAGGTTTAGGGGGACTTTTGGGGTGGATCTATGGCTTTTTGGAATTTCTTTCAGTTTTGGGGGTGATCCTGTTCTTTTTGGGGCTCTTTTTGACGTGTTTTGGGGTCTCCGTTGGGTTTAATTGGGTTCATGTTTGTCAGCATGTTGAAAAAGTGTAAATTGTGGGTTTTGGAGAACATCGGGTAGGTTAAGGGGGATTTTTGGGGTGGATCTTTGGCTTTTGGGATTTTCTTTCATTTTGGGGTTTGATCCTGTTCTTGTCTGGGGTGTTTTTGACGTGTTTTGGGGTCTCCTTTGGGTTTCGTTTGGTTCTCGTTAGAAATAAATATAAATGGGATTGGATTGTGGGTTTTGGAGAAGATCAGGTGAGTTTCGGGTGGTTTTCGAAGGAATTTCATAGTTTTTTTGTTTTTTCTTCTGATGCAGTTCTTGTTTGGGGTGTTTTTGACGTGTTTTGGGGTGTCCGTTGGGTTTTGTTGAGTTCTCGTTGTTCGTAATGGTAAATGTTAGTGGATTGTGGGTTTTGGAGAAGATCAGGTGAGTTTCGGGTGTTTTTCGTGGGAATTTCTTAGTTTTTGTATTTTTTTCCTTCTTATGCGGTTCTTGTTTGGGGTGTTTTTGACGTGTTTTGGGGTCTCCGTTGTATCTTATTTGGGTTCTCGTTGGTCATCATATTGAAAAAGAGTAAATTGTGGGTTTTGGAGAACATCGGGTAGGTTTAGGTGGACTTTTGGGGTGGAACTTTGGCTTTTAGTTTTTCTTTCATTTTTGGGTTTGATCTTGTTCTTTTTTGGGTTGTTTTTGACGTGTTTTGGGGTCTCCGTTTGGTTTTAGTTGGGTTCATGTTGGTCGTCATAGTGAAAAAGTGTAAATTGTGGGTTTTGGAGAACATCGGGTAGGTTTAGGGGGACTTTTGGGGTGGATCTATGGCTTTTGTTTTTTTTCTTTAATTTTTGGGGGGGATCTTGTTCTTGTTTGGGTTGTTTTTGTATTGTTTCTTGGGGTCTCTGTTGGGTTTTTGTTGGGTTCTTGTTGGTCGTAATGGTAAATGGGCGTGGATTGTGGGTTTTGGAGAAGATCAGGTGAGTTTCAGGTGGTTTTCGTGGGAATTTCTTAGTTTCTGTTGTTTTTTCTTCTGATTCATTTCTTGTTTGGGGTGTTTTTGACGTGTTTTGGGGTCTCCGTTGTGTTTTAGTTGGGTTCTTGTTGGTCATCGTGTTGGAAAAGAGTAAATTATTTTTTTTGGAGAACATCGGGAAGGCTTAGGGGGACTTTAGGGGTGGATTCATGGTATTTGGGGTTTTCATCTGTTTTTTGGTTTGATCCTTTTCTTTTGGGGGCTCTTTTTGACGTGTTTTTGGGTCTCCTTTTGGTTTCATTGTGTTTTCCGTTATCATCGTGTTGGAAAATTGTAAGTTGTGTGTTTTGGAGAACTTCAGGTAGGCTTAGAGGGACTTTAGGGGTGGATTCATGGTATTTGGGGTTTTCTTCTGTTTTTTGGGTTGATCCTGTTCTTTTTGGGGCTCTTTTTGACGTGTTTTGGGTCTCCATTTGGTTTTAGATGGGTTCATGTTGGTCGTCATGGTGAAAAAGTGTAAATTGTGGGTTTTGGAAAACATCGGGTAGGTTTAGGGGGACTTTTGGGGTGTATCTATGGCTTTTGAGGTTTTCTTTCGTTTTGGGGTTTGATCCTGTTCTTGTTTGGGGTGTTTTTTATGTGTTTTGGTGTCTCCATTGGGTTTCGTTATGTTCTCGTTGGTCGTAAAGATAAAGGGGAGTGGATTGTGGGTTTTAGAGAAGATCAGGTGAGTTTCGGGTGTTTTTCGTGGGAATTTCTTAATTTTTGTTTTTTTTTCTTCTGATTCAGTTCTTGTTTGGGGTGTTTTGACGAGTTTTTTGGTCTCCATTTTGTTTTAGTTGGGTTCTTGTTGGTCATCATGGTGAAAAATTGTAAATTGTGGGTTTTGGAAAACATCAGGTAGGTTTAGGGGGACTTTTGGGGTGGATCTATGGCTTTTGGGTTTTTCTTTCGTTTTTTGGGTTGATCCTGTTCTTGTTTGGGGTGTTTTTGTATTGTGTTTTGGGGTCTCCATTGGGTTTTTGTTGGGTTCTCGTTAGTCGTAAATATAAATGGGAGTGGATTGTGGGTTTTGGAGAAGATCAGGTGAATTTCGTTAAGTTTTCGTGGGAATTTCTAAGTTTCTTTTGTTTTTTCTCCTTATTCAGTTGTTGTTTGGGTGTTTTTGACGTGTTTTTGGGTCTCCGTTGTGTTTTAGTTGGGTTCATGTTGGTCATCATGGTGAAAAAGAGTAAATTGTGGGATTTGGAGAACATCAGGTAGGTTTAGGGGGACTTTTGGGTTAAATCTATGGCTTTTGTGGTTTTCTTTCATTTTAGGGTTGATCGTGTCCTTGTTTGGGTTGCTTTTGACGTATTTTTGGTGTCCGTTGGTTTTTGTTGGGTTCTCGTTGGTCGTAAAGGTAAATGGGAGTGGATTGTGGGTTTTGGAGAAGATCAGGTGAGTTTCGGGTGTTTTTCGTGGGAATTTCTTAGTTTTTGTTGTGTTTTCTTCTGATGCAGTTCTTCTTTGGGGTGTTTTTGATGTGTTTTGGGGTCTCCGTTGTGTTTTAGTTGGGTTCATGTTGGTCATTGTGTTGCAAAAGTGTAAATTGTGGGTTTTGGAGAACATCAGGTAAGCTTAGTGGAACTTTAGGGGTGGATCTATGGATTTTGGGGAATTTTTTTCAGTTTGGGGGGTGATCCTGTTCTTTTTGGTCCTATTTTTGACATGTTTTGGGGTCTCCGTTGGGTTTTAGTTGGGTTCAAGTTGGTCCTCATGGTGAGAATTTTAAATTGTGGGTTTTGGAGAACATCGGGTAGGTTTAGGGGGACTTTTGGGGTGGATCTTTGACTTTTGTGTTTTTCTTTCATTTTTGGGGGTGATCCTGTTCTTGTTTCGGGTGTTTTTAACGTGTTTTCGGGTCTCCATTGGGTTTTGTTGGGTTTTCTGTGGTCATCGTGTTGGAAAAGTGCAAATTGTGGGTTTTGGAGAACTTCAGATAGGCTTAGGGGGACTTTAGGTGTGGATTCATGGTATTTGGAGTTTTCTTCTTTTTTTTGGCTTATCCAGTTCTTTTTGGGGCCCTTTTGACGTGTTTTGTGTCTCCGTTGTGTTTTAGTTTATTTCATGTTGGTCGTCATTGTGAAAAATTGTAAATTGTGGGTTTTGGAGAACATCAGGTAGGTTTAAGGGGACTTTTGGGGTGGATCTATGGCTTTTGGGTTTTTCTTTCGTTTTTGGGTTTGATCCTGTTCTTCTTTGGCGTGTTTTTGACGTGTTTTGGGGTCTCCGTTGGGTTTTGTTAGGTTCTCGTGAGTCGTAAAGATGAATGGGAAGGGATTGTGTGTTTTGGAGAAGATCAGGTGAGTTTCGGGCGGTTTTCGAGGGAATTGCTTAGTTTTTTTTGTTTTTTCTTCTGATGCAGTTCTTGCTTGAGGTGTTTTTGACATGATTTGGGGTCTCCGTTGTGTTTTAGTGAGGTTCTTGTTGGTCATCATGGTGAAAAAGTGTAAGTTCTGGGTTTTGGAAAACAACAGGTAGGTTTAGGGGGACTTTTGGGGGTGGATCAATGGCTTTTGGGTTTTTCTTTCGTTATTGGGTTTGATACTTTTCTTGTTTGGTGTGTTTTTGATGTGTTTTGGGGTCTCCGTTATGTTTTGTTGGGTTCTTGTTGGTCATAACTGTAAATGGGAGTGGATTGTGGGTTTTGGAGAAGATCAGCTGAGTTTCGGGTGATTTTCGTGGGAATTGCTTAGTTTCTGTTGTTTTTTCTTCTGATTCATTTCTTTTTTGGTGTGTTTTTGACGTGTTTTGGGTTCTCCGTTGTGTTTTAGTTGGGTTCTTGTTGGTCATCGTGTTGGAAAAGTGTAAATTATGGTTTTTGGAGAACATCGGGAAGGCTTAGGGGGACTTTAGGGGTGGATTCATGGTATTTGGGGTTTTCTTCTGTTTTTTGGTTTGATCCTGTTCTTTTTGGGGCTCTTTTTGATGTGTTTTGTGGTCTCCGTTTGGCTTAATTGGGTACATGTTGGTCGTCATGATGAAAAAGTGTAAATTGTGTGTTTTGGAGAACATCGGGTAGGTTTAGTGGGACTTTTGGGGTGGATCTATGGCTTATGGGTTTTTCTTTCGTTTTTGGGTTTGATCCTGTTCTTGTTTGGCGTTTTTTTGACGTGTTTTGGGGTCTCCGTTTGGTTTCGTTGTGTTCTCGTTAGTCTTAAATGTAAATGGGAGTGGACTGTGTGTTTTGGAGAAGAGCAGGTGAGTTTCGGGTGGTTTTCGCTGGAATTGCTTAGTTTTTGTTGTTTTTTCTTCTGATGCAGTTCTTGTTTGGGGTGTTTTTGCCGTGTTTTGGGGTCTCCGTTGTCTTTTAGTTGGGTCCATGTTGGTCATCCTTTTGGAAAAGTGTAAATTGTGGTTTTTGGATAACATCAGGTAGGTTTAGGGTGCTTTTGTGGTGGATCTATGGTTTTTGGGGAATTTCTTTCAGTTTTGGGGGTGATCCTGTTCTTTTTGGGGCTATTATTGACGTGTTTTGGGGTCTCCGTTGTATTTTAGTTGGGTTCTTGTTGGTCATCATGGTGAAAAAGTGTAAATTGTGGGTTTTGGAGAACATCAGGTAGGTTTAGGGGGACTTTTGGGGTGGATCTATATCTTTTGGGGAATTTCTTTCAATTTTGGGGGTGATCCTGTTCTTTTGAGGCCTATTTTTTAGTGTTTTGGGGTCTCCGTTTTGTTTTAGTTGGGTTCATGTTGGTTGTCATGTTTAGAAAGGGCAAAGTGTGGGTTTTGGAGAACATCGGGTAGGTTTAGGGGGACTTTTGGGGTGGATCTATGGCTTTTGGGTTTTTCTTTCATTTTTGGGTTTGATCCTGTTCTTGTTTGGGTTGTTTTTTTGTGTTTTGGTGTCTCCATTGGGTTTCGTTATGTTCTCGTTGGTCGTAGAGTTAAAGGAGAGTGGATTGTGGGTTGTGGAGAAGATCAGGTGAGTTTCAGGTGGTTTTCGAAGGAATTTCTTAGTTTTTCTTGTTTTTTCTTTTGATGCTGTTGTTGTTTGGGGTGTTTTTGACGTGTTTTGCGGTCTCCGTTGTGTTTTGCTGGGTTCTTGTAGGTCGTAATGGTAAATGGGAGTGGATTGTGGGCTTTGGAGAAAATCAGGTGAGTTTCGAGTGGTTTTCGTGGGAATTTCTTAGTTTCTGTTGTTTTTTCTTCTGATTCAGTTCTTGATTGGGGTGTTTTTGACGTGTTTTGGGGTCTCCGTTGTGTTTTAGTTGGGTTCTTGCTGGTCATCGTGTTGGAAAAGTGTAAATTATTTTTTTTGGAGAACATCTGGAAGGCTTAGGGGGACTTTAGTCGTGGATTCATGGTATTTTTGGTTTTCTTCTGTTTTTTTTGGGTTGATCCTGTTCTTTTTGGGGCTCTTTTTGAAGTGTTTTGTGGTCTCCGTTGAGTTTTAGTTGGGTTCATGTTGGTCATCATGGTGAAAAAGAGTAAATTTTGGGATTTGGAGAACATCGGGTAGGTTTAGGGGGACTTTTTGGGTGGATCTATGGCTTTTGAGTTTTTTTTCGTTTTTGGGTTTGATTCAGTTCTTGTTTGGGGTTTTTTTGACGAGTTTTTGGGTCTCCATTTTGTTTTATTTTGGTTCTTGTTGTTCATCATGGTGAAAAATTGTAAATTGTGGGTTTTGGAAAACATCAGGTAAGTTTAGGGGGACTTTTGAGGTGGATCTATGGCTTTTGGGTTTTTCTTTCGTTTTTGGGTTTGATCCTGTTCTTGTTTGGGGTGTTTCTAACGTGTTTTTTGGTCTCCGTTCAGTTTTGTTGATTTCTCATTAGTCGTAAATATAAATGGGAGTGGATTGTGGGTTTTGGAGAAGATCAGGTGAATTTCGGGTGGTTTTCGTGGGAATTTCTTAGTTTCTGTTTTTTTTTCTTCTTATTCAGTTGTTGTTTGGGGTGTTTTTGACGTGTTTTGGGGTCTCCGTGTTGTTTTAATTGGGTTCATGTTGGTCATGATGGTGAAAAATTGTAAATTGAGCGATTTGGAGAACATCGGGTAGGTTTAGGGGACTTTTGGGGTGGATCTATGGCTTTTGGGTTTTTCTTTCATTTTTGGGTTTGATTCTGTTCTTGTTTGGGGTGTTTCTGACGTGTTTTGGGGTCTCCGTTGGGTTTCGTTGGGTTCTCGTTAGTCGTAAATATAAATGGGAGTGGATTGTGCGTTTTAGAGAAGATCAGGTGAGTTTCGGGTGGTTTTCGTGGGAATTTCTTAGTTTCTGTTGTTTTTTTCTTCTGATTCAGTTCTTGTTTGGGGTGTTTTTGACGTGTTTTGGGGTCTCAATTTTGTTTTATTTGGGTTCTTGTCGGTCACCATGGTGAAAAAGTGTAAATTGTGGGTTTTGGAGAACATCGGGTAGGTTTAGAGGGAATTTTGGGTGGATCTATGGCTTTTGGGTTTTTCTTTCGTTTTTGGGTTTGATCCTGTTCTTGTTTGAGGTGTTTTTGACGTGTTTTGGGTTCTCCGTTTGATTTAGTTGGGTTCTCGTTGGTCGTAAAGATAAATGGGAAGGGATTGTGTGTTTTGGAGAAGATCAGGTGAGTTTCGGGTGGTTTTCGAGGAAATAGCTTAGTTTTTGTTGTTTTTTCTTCTGATGCATTTCTTCTTTGGGGTGTTTTTATGTGTTTTGGGGTCTCCGTTGTGTTTTAGTTGGGTTCTTGTTGCTCATCATTGTGAGAAATTGTAAATTGTGCGTTATGGAGAACAACGGGTAGGTTTAGGGGGACTTTTGGGGAGGATCTTTGGATTTTGGGTTTTCTTTCATTTTTGGGGGTGATCCTGTTCTTGTTTGGGGTGTTTTTGACGTGTTTTTTTGGTCTCCGTTGTGTTTTAGTTGGGTTCTTGTTGGTCATCGTGTTGGAAAAGTGTAAATTATGGTTTTTGGAGAACATCGGGAAGGCTTAGGGGGACTTTAGGGGTGGATTCATGGTATTTGGGGTTTTCATCTGTTTTTTGGGTTGATCCTGTTCTTTTGGGGCTCTTTTTGACGTGTTTTGTGGTCTCCGTTGGGTTTAATTGGGTTCATGTTTGTCGTCATGATGAAAAAGTGTAAATTGTGGGTTTTGGAGAACATCGGGTAGGTTTAGGGGGACTTTTGGGGTGGATCTATGGTTTTTGGGGAATTTCTTTCAGTTTTGGGGGTGATCCTGTTCTTTTTGGGGCTATTTTTGACAATTTTGGGTCTCCGTTGTGTTTAATTGGGTTCTTTTTGGTCATCGTGTTGGAAAAGTGTAAAGTATGGTTTTTGGAGAACATCAGGTAGGCTTAGGGGGACTTTAGGGGTGGATTCATGCTATATGGGGTTTTCTTTTTTTTTTGGGATGATCCTGTTCTTTTTGGGGCTCTTTTTGACGTGTTTTGTGGTCTCCGTTGTGTTTAATTGGGTTCATGTTTGTCATCATGGTGAAAAAGTGTAAATTGTGGGTTTTGGAGAACATCGGGTAGGTTTAGGGGGACTTCTGGTGTGGATCTTTGGCTTTTGGGTTTTTCTTTCATTTTGGGGTTTGATCCTGTTCTTGTCTGGGGTGTTTTTGACGTGTTTTGGGGTCTCCTTTGGGTTTCGTTTGGTTCTCGTTAGAAATAAATATAAATGGGATTGGATTGTGGGTTTTGGAGAAGATCAGGTGAGTTTCGGGAGTTTTTCGAAGGAATTTCATAGTTTTTGTTTTTTTTTCTTCTGATGCAGTTCTTGTTTGGGGTGTTTTTGCCGTGTTTTGGGGTGTCCGTTGGGTTTTGTTGAGTTCTCGTTGTTCGTAATGGTAAATGTTAGTGGATTGTGGGTTTTGGAGAATATCAGGTGAGTTTCGGGTGTTTTTCGTGGGAATTTCTTAGTTTTTGTATTTTTTTCCTTCTGATGCGGTTCTTGTTTGGGTTGTTTTTGACGTGGTTTGGGGTCTCCGTTTGGTTTTAGTTGGGTTCATGTTGGTCGTCATAGTGAAAAAGTGTAAATTGTGGGTTTTGTAGAACATCGGGTAGGTTTAGGGGGACTTTTGGGGTGGATCTATGGCTTTTGTTTTTTTTCTTTAATTTTTGGGGGTGATCTTGGTCTTGTTTGGGTTGTTTTTGCTGTGTTTTGTGGTCTCCGTTGGGTTTTAGTTGGGTTCATGTTCGTCGTTATGGTGAAAAAGTGTAAATTGTGGGTTTTGGAGAAGATCGGGTAGGTTTAGGGGGACTTTTGGGGTGGATCTATGGCTTTTGGGTTTTTCTTTCGTTTTTGGGTTTGATCCTGTTCTTGTTTGAGGTGTTTTTGACGTGTTTTTGGGTGTTTGTTTAGTTTTGTTGAGTTCTCGTTGGTTGTAAATGTAAATGGGATTGGATTGTGGGTTTTGGAGAAGATCAGGTGAGTTTCGGGTGGTTTTCATTGGAATTTCTAAGTTTTTGTTGTTTTTTCTTCTGATGCATTTCTTGTTTGCGGTGTTTTTGACGTGTTTTTGGGTCTCCGTTGTGTTTTAGTTGAGTTCTTGTCGGTCACCATGGTGAAAAATTGTAAATTGTGGGTTTTGGAAAACATCAGGTAGGTTTAGGGGGACTTTTGGGGTGGATCTATGGCTTTTGGGTTTTTCTTTCGTTTTTGGGTTTGATCCTGTTCTTGTTTGGCGTGTTTTTTATTGTGTTTTGGGGTCTCCGTTGGGTTTTAGATGGGTTCTTGTTGGTCGTAAATATAAATGGGAGTGGATTGTGGGTTTTGGAGAAGATCAGGTGAGTTTCGGGTGGTTTTCGAGGAAATAGCTTAGTTTTTGTTGTTTCTTCTTCTGATGCAGTTCTTGCTTGAGGTGTTTTTAACATGTTTTGGGGTCTCCGTTTTGTTTTAGTTGGGTTCTTGTTGGTCATGATGGTGAAAAAGTATAAGTTCTGGGTTTTGGAAAACAACAGGTAGGTTTAGGGGGACTTTTGGGGGTGGATCAATGGCTTTTGGGTTTTTCTTTCGTTATTGGGTTTGATCCTTTTCTTGTTTGGGGTGTTTTTGATGTGTTTTGGGGTCTCCGTTGGGTTTTGTTGGGTTCTTTTTGGTTATAAATGTAAATGGGCGTGGATTGTGGGTTTTGAAGAAGATCAGGTGAGTTTCGGGTGGTTTTCGTGGGAATTGCTTAGTTTCTGTTGTTTTTTTTTCTTATGAATCATTTCTTGTTTGGGATGGTTTTGACGTGTTTTGGGGTCTCCGTTGTGTTTTAGTTGGGTTCTTGTTGGTCATCATGTTGGAAAAGTGTAAATTATGGTTTTTGGAGAACATCGGGAAGGCTTAGGGGGACGTTAGTGGTGGATTCATGGTATTTGGGGTTTTCATCTGTTTTTTGGGTTTATCCTGTTCTTTTTGGGGCTCTTTTTGACGTGTTTTGTGGTCTCCATTTGGCTTAATTGGGTACATGTTGGTCGTCATGATGAAAAAGTGTAAATTGTGGGTTTGGGAGAACATCGGGTAGGTTTAGGGGGACTTTTGGGGTGGATCTATGGCTTTTGGGTTTTTCTTTCGTTTTTGGGTTTGATCCTGTTCTTCTTTGGGTTGTTTTTGACATGTTATTTTGTCTCCGTTTGGTTTTGTTGAGTTCTCGTTTGTCGTAAAGTTTAATGGGAGTGGATTGTGGGTTTTAGAGAAGATCAGGTGAGTTTCGGGTGGTTTTCGTGGGAATTTCTTAGTTTTTGTTGTTTTTTCTTCTGATGCAGTTCTTGTTTGGGGTGTTTTTGATGTGTTTTTGGGTCTCCGTTGTGTTTTAGTTGGGTTCATGTTGCTCATCGTGTTGGAAAAGTGTAAATTGTGGATTTTGGAGAACATCAGGTAAGCTTAGGGGAACTTTAGGGGTGGATCTATGGATTTTGGGGAATTTCTTTCGGTTTTGGGGGTGATACAGTTCTTTTTGGTCCTATTTTTTAGTGTTTTGGGGTCTCCGTTGTGTTTTAGTTGGGTTCATGTTGGTCGTCATGGTTAGAAAGGGCAAACTGTGGGTTTTGGACAACATCGGGTAGGTTTAGGGGGACTTTTGGGCTGGATATTTGGCTCTTGGGTTATTCTTATTTTTGGGAGGTGATCCTGTTCTTGTTTGGGGTGTTTTTGACGTGTTTTGGGGTCTCCATTGGGTTTGGTTTGGTTTTCCGTGGTCATCGTGTTGGAAAAGTGTAAATTGTTCGTTTTGGAGAACTTCAGATAGGCTTAGGGGGACTTTAGAGATGGATTCATGGTATTTGGGGTTTTCTTCTGATTTTTGCGTTTTTCCTCTTCTTTTTGGGGCTCTTTTTGACGTGTTTTGTGGTCTCCGTTGGGTTTTAGTTGGGTTCATGTTGGTCGTCAAGGTGTAAAAGAGTAAATTTTGGGTTTTGGAGAACATCAGGTAGGTTTACTGGACTTTTGGGGTGGATCTATGGCTTTTGTTTTTTCTTTCGTTTTTGGGTTTGATTCTGTTCTTGCTTGGGGTGTTTTTGACGTGTTTTGGTGTCTCCGTTGTGTTTTAGTTGGGTTCTTGTTGGTCATAATGGTGAAAAAGCGTAAATTGTGGGTTTTTGAGAACATCAGGTAGGCTTAGGGGGACTTTAGGTGTGGATTCATGGTATTTGTGGTTTTCTTCTGTTTTTTGGGTTGATCCTTTTCTTTTTGGGGCTCTTTTTGACGTGTTTTGGGGTCTCCGTTGGGTTTCGTTGGGTTTTCCGTGGTCATCGTGTTGGAAAAGTGTATATTGTGGGTTTTGGAGAAGATCGGGTAAGTTTAGGGGGACTTTTGGAGTGGATCTATGGCTTTTGGGTTTTTCTTTCGTTTTTGGGTTTGATCCTGTTCTTATTTGGGGTGTTTTTTATGTGTTTTGGTGTCTCCATTGGGTTTCGTTATGTTCTCGTTGGTCGTAGAGTTAAAGGAGAGTGGATTATGGGATTTGGAGAAGATCAGGTGAGTTTCGGGTGGTTTTCGTGGGAATTTCTTAGTTTCTGTTGTTTTTTCTTCTGATGCAGTTCTTGTTTGGGGTGTTTTTGACGTGTTTTGGGGTCTCCGTTGGGTTTTAGTTGGGTTCATGTTGGTCATCATGGTGAAAAATTGTAAATTGTGGGTTTTGGAGAACATCGGGTAGGTTTAGGGGGACTTTTGGGGTGTATCTATGGCTTTTTGGGTTTTCTTTCGTTTTGGGGTTTGATCCTGTTCTTGTTTGGGGTGTTTTTGACGTGTTTTGGGGTCTCCATTGTGTTTTAGTTGGGTTCTTGTTCGTCATCGCTTTGGAAATGTGTAAGTTATGGTTTTTGGAGAATATGGGAAGGCTTAGGGGGACTTTAGGGGTGGATTCATGCTATTTGGGGTTTTCATCTGTTTTTTGGGTAGATCCTGTTCTTTTTGGGACTCTTTTTGACGTGTTTTGTGGTCTCTTTTGGGTTTTCGTTGGGTTCTCGTTGGTCATAAATATAAATGGGAGTGGATTGTGGGTGTTGGAGAAGATCAGGTGAGTTTCGGGTGTTTTTCGTGGGAATTTATTAGTTTTTGTTGTTTTTTCTTCTGATGCAGTTCCTGTTTGGGGTGTTTTTGACGTGTTTTGGGGTCTCCGTTTGGTTTTAGTTGGGTTCATGTTGGACATTGTGTTGGAAAAGTGTAAATTGTGTGTTTTGGAGAATATCGGGTAGGTTTAGGGGGACTTTTGGGGTGGATCTATGGCTTTTGGGTTTTTCTTTCGTTTTTGGGTTTGATCCTGTTTATGTTTGGGGTGTTTCTGACGTGTTTTTTTGGTCTCCGTTGGGTTTCGTTACGTTCTCGTTTGTCGTAAAGTTAAATGGGAGTGGATTGTGGGTTTTGGAGAAGATCAGCTGAGTTTCGGGTGGTTTTCGTGGGAATTTCTTAGTTTCTGTTTTATTTCTTCTGATTCAGTTCTTGATTGGGGTGTTTTTGACGTGTTTTGGGGTCTCCGTTGTGTTTTAGTTGGATTCTTGTTGGTCATCTTGTTGGAAAAGTGTTAATTATTGTTTTTGTAGAACATCGGGAAGGCTTAGGGGGACTTTAGGGGTGGATTCATGGTATTTGGGGTTTTCTCCTGTTTTTTGGGTTGATCCTGTTCTTTTTGGGGCTCTTTTTGACGTGTTTTGTGGTCTCCGTTGGGTTTAATTGGGTTCATGTTTGTCGTCATGATGAAAAAGTGTAAATTGTGGGTTTTGGAGAACATCGGGTAGGTTTAGGGGGACTTTTGGGGTGGATCTATGGCTTTTGGGTTTTTCTTTCATTTTTTGTTTTGATCCTGTTCTTGTTTGGGGTGTTTTTGACGTGTTTTGGTGTCTCCATTGGGTTTCGTTAGATTCTCGTTGGTCGTAAAGGTAAAGGGGATTGGATTGTGTGTTTTAGAGAAGATCAGGTGAGTTTCAGGTGTTTTTCGTGGGAATTTCTTAGTTTTTGTTGTTTTTTCTTCTGATGCAGTTCTTGTTTGGGGTGTTTTTAACGTGTTTTGTGGTCTCCATTTGGTTTCGTTGGGTTTTACCTGGTCATCGTGTTGGAAAAGTTTAAGTTGTGGGTTTTGGAGAACATCGGGTAGGTTTAGGGGGACTTTTGGGGTGGATCTATGGCTTTTGGGGTTTTTCTTTCGTTTTGGGGTTCGATCCTGTTCTTATTTTGGGAGTATTTTATGTGTTTTGGTGTCTCCGTTGGGTTTCGTTAGGTTCTCGTTGGTCGTAAATATAAATGGGAGTGGATTGCGGGTTTTGGAGAAGATCAGGTGAGTTTCGGATGGTTTTCGTGGGAATTTCTTAGTTTTAGTTGTTTTTTCTTCTTATGCAGTTCTTGTTTGGGTGTTTCTGACCTATTTTGGGGTCTCCGTTGGGTTTTAGATGGGTTCTGGATGGTCATCATGGTGAAAAAGTGTAAATTGTAGGTTTTGGAGAACATCGGGTAGGTTTAGGGGGACTTTTGGGGTGGATCTATGGCTTTTGGGTTTTCTTTCATTTTTGGGGGTGATCCTGTTTATGTTTGGGGTGTTTTTGACGTGTTTTTTTGGTCTCCGTTGTGTTTTAGTTGGGTTCTTGTTGGTCATCGTGTTGGAAAAGTGTAAATTATGGTTTTTGGAGAACATCGGGAAGGCTTAGGGGGACTTTAGGGGTGGATTTATGGTATTTGGGGTTTTCATCTGTTTTTTGGGTTGATCCTATTATTTTGGCGCTTTTTTTGACGTGTTTTGTGGTCTCCGTTGGGTTTAATTGGGTTCATGTTTGTCGTCATGATGAAAAAGTGTAAATTGTGGGTTTTGGAGAACATCGGGTAGGTTTAGGGGGACTTTTGGGGTGGATCTATGGCTTTTGGGTTTTTCTTTCGTTTTTGGGTTTGATCCTGTTCTTGTTTGGGGTGTTTCTGACGTGTTTTTTTGGTCTCCGTTGGGTTTCGTTACGTTCTCGTTTGTCGTAAAGTTAAATGGGAGTGGATTGTGGGTTTTGGAGAAGATCAGCTGAGTTTCGGGTGGTTTTCGTGGGAATTTCTTAGTTTCTGTTTTATTTCTTCTGATGCAGTTCTTGATTGGGGTGTTTTTGACGTGTTTTGGGGTCTCCGTTGTGTTTTAGTTGGATTCTTGTTGGTCATCGTGTTGGAAAAGTGTTAATTATTGTTTTTGTAGAACATCGGGAAGGCTTAGGGGGACTTTAGGGGTGGATTCATGGTATTTGGGGTTTTCTCCTGTTTTTTGGGTTGATCCTGTTCTTTTTGGGGCTCTTTTTGACGTGTTTTGTGGTCTCCGTTGGGTTTAATTGGGTTCATGTTTGTCGTCATGATGAAAAAGTGTAAATTGTGGGTTTTGGAGAACATCGGGTAGGTTTAGGGGGACTTTTGGGGTGGATCTATGGCTTTTGGTTTTTTTTTTTCGTTTTTGGGTTTGATCCTGTTCTTGTTTGGGGTGTTTTTGACGTGTTTTGAGGTCTCCGTTGTGTTTTAGTTGGGTTCTTGTTGGTCATCATGGTGAAAAATGGTAAATTGTGGTTTTTGGAGAACATCAGGTAGTTTTAGGGTGCTTTTGGGGTGGATCTATGGTTTTTGGTTTTTCTTTCGTTCTTGGGGGTGATCCTGTTCTTGTTTGGGGTGTTTTTGACGTGTTTTGGGGTCTCCGTTGCGTTTTCGTTGGGTTCTTGTTGGTCATCGTGTTGGAAAATGTAAATTATGGTTTTTGGAGAACATCGGGATGGCTTAGGGGGACTTTAGGGGTGGATTCATGGTATTTGGGATTTTCATCTGTTTTTTGGGTTTGATCCTGTTCTTTTTGGGGCTCTTTTTGACGTGTTTTGGGTTCTCCGTTGGGTTTAATTGGGTTCATGTTTGTCGTCATGATGAAAAAGTGTAAATTGTGGGTTTTGGAGAACATCGGGTAGGTTTAGGGGGACTTTTGGGGTGGATCTATGGCTTTTGGTTTTTTTTTTCGTTTTTGGGTTTGATCCTGTTCTTTTTTGGGGTGTTTCTGACGTGTTTTGTGGTCTCCGTTGGGTTTCGTTGGGTTCTCGTTGGTCATAAAGTTAAAGGGGAGTGGATTGTGGGTTTTAGAGAAGATCAGGTGAGTTTTGGGTGGTTTTCGTGGGAATTTCTGAGTTTTTGTTGTTTTTTCTTCTGATGCAGTTCTTGTTTGGGGTGTTTTTGACGTGTTTTGGGGTCTCCTTTGTGTTTTGTTGGGTTTTCCGTGGTCATCGTGTTGGAAAAGTGTAAATTGTGGGTTTTGGAGAACTTCAGGTAGGCGTAGGGTGACTTTAGGGCTGGATTCATGGTATTTGGGGTTTTCTTCTGTTTTTTGGGTTGATCCTGTTCTTTTTGGGGTTCTTTTTGACGTGTTTTGGGGTCTCCGTTGGGTTTTGTTGGGTTCTTGTTGGTCATCGTGTTGAAAAAGTGTAAATTGTGGGTTTTGGAGAACATCGGGAAGGCTTAGGGGGACTTTAGGGGTGGATTCATGGTATTTGGGGTTTTCTTTAATTTTTGGGGTTGATCCTGTTCTTTTTGGGGCTCTTTTTGACGTGTTTTGTGGTCTCCGTTAGGTTTAATTGGGTTCATGTTTGTCGTCATGATGAAAAAGTGTAAATTGTGGGTTTTGGAGAGCATCAGGTAGGTTTAGCGGGACTTTTGGGGTGGATCTATGGCTTTTGTTTTTTTTTTTCGTTTTTGGGTTTGATCCTGTTCTTGTTTTGGGGTGTTTTTGACGTGTTTTAGGGACTCCGTTGGGTTTTAGTTGGGTTCTTGTTGGTCTTCATGGTGAAAAAAGGTAAATTGTGGTTTTTGGAGTACATCAGATATGTTTAGGGTGCTTTTGGGGTGGATCTATGGTTTTTGGGGGAATTTCTTTCAGTTTTGGGGGTGATCCTGTTCTTTTGGTGGCTCTTTTTGACGTGTTTTGGTCTCTCTGTTCGGTTTTAGTTGGGTTCATGTTGGTCTTCATGGTGAAAAAGTGTAAATTATGGGTTTTGGAGAGCATCAGGTAGGTTTAGCGGGACTTTTGGGGTGCATCTATGGCTTTTGGGTTTTCTTTCGTTTTTTGCGGTGATCCTGTTCTTTTTGGGGCTCTTTATGACGTGTTTTGTGTTCTCCGTTTGGTTTTAGTTCGGTTCATGTTGGTTGTCATGGTGAAAAATTGTAAATTGTGGGTTTTGGAGAACATCGGGTAGGTGTAGGGGGACTTTTGGGGTGTATCTATGGCTTTTTGGGTTTTCTTTCGTTTTTGGGTTTGATCCTGTTCTTGTTTGGGGTGTTTTTGACGTGTTTTGGGGTCTCCATTGTGTTTTAGTTGGGTTCTTGTTCGTCATCGCTTTGGAAAAGTGTAAATTATGGTTTTTGGAGAACATCGGGAAGGCTTAGGGGGACTTTAGGGGTGGATTCATGCTATTTGGGGTTTTCATCTGTTTTTTGGGTAGATCCTGTTCTTTTTGGGGCTCTTTTTGACGTGTTTTGTGGTCTCTTTTGGGTTTTCGTTGGGTTCTCGTTGGTCATAAATATAAATGGGAGTGGATTGTGGGTGTTGGAGAAGATCAGGTGAGTTTCGGGTGTTTTTCGTGGGAATTTATTAGTTTTTGTTGTTTTTTCTTCTGATGCTGTTCCTGTTTGGGGTGTTTTTGACGTGTTTTGGGGTCTCCGTTTGGTTTTAGTTGGGTTCATGTTGGACATTGTGTTGGAAAAGTGTAAATTGTGTGTTTTGGAGAATATCGGGTAGGTTTAGGGGGACTTTTGGGGTGGATCTATGGCTTTTGGGTTTTTCTTTCATTTTTGGGTTTGATCCTGTTTATGTTTGGGGTGTTTCTGATGTGTTTTTTTGGTCTCCGTTGGGTTTCGTTACGTTCTCGTTTGTCGTAAAGTTAAATGGGAGTGGATTGTGGGTTTTGGAGAAGATCAGCTGAGTTTCGGGTGGTTTTCGTGGGAATTTCTTAGTTTCTGTTTTATTTCTTCTGATTCAGTTCTTGATTGGGGTGTTTTTGACGTGTTTTGGGGTCTCCGTTGTGTTTTAGTTGGATTCTTGTTGGTCATCGTGTTGGAAAAGTGTTAATTATTGTTTTTGTAGAACATCGGGAAGGCTTAGGGGGACTTTAGGGGTGGATTCATGGTATTTGGGGTTTTCTCCTGTTTTTTGGGTTGATCCTGTTCTTTTTGGGGCTCTTTTTGACGTGTTTTGTGGTCTCCGTTGGGTTTAATTGGGATCATGTTTGTCGTCATGATGAAAAAGTGTAAATTGTGGGTTTTGGAGAACATCGGGTAGGTTTAGGGGGACTTTTGGGGTGGATCTATGGCTTTTGGGTTTTTTTCTTTCATTTTTGGTTTTGATCCTGTTCTTGTTTGGGGTGTTTTTGACGTGTTTTGGTGTCTCCATTGGGTTTCGTTAGATTCTCGTTGGTCGTAAAGGTAAAGGGGATTGGATTGTGTGTTTTAGAGAAGATCAGGTGAGTTTCAGGTGTTTTTCGTGGGAATTTCTTAGTTTTTGTTGTTTTTTCTTCTGATGCAGTTCTTGTTTGGGGTGTTTTTAACGTGTTTTGTGGTCTCCATTTGGTTTTGTTGGGTTTTTACCTGGTCATCGTGTTGGAAAAGTTTAAGTTGTGGGTTTTGGAGAACATCGGGTAGGTTTAGGGGGACTTTTGGGGTGGATCTATGGCTTTTGGGTTTTTTTTTCGTTTTTGGGTTTGATCCTGTTCTTGTTTGGGGTGTTTTTGACGTGTTTTGGGTTCTCCGTTGGGTTTAATTGGGTTCATGTTTGTCGTCATGATGAAAAAGTGTAAATTGTGAGTTTTGGAGAACATCGGGTAGGTTTAGGGGGACTTTTGGGGTGGATCTATGGCTTTTGGGGTTTTTCTTTCGTTTTGGGGTTCGATCCTGTTCTTATTTTGGGAGTTTTTTATGTGTTTTGGTGTCTCCGTTGGGTTTCGTTATGTTCTCGTTGGTCGTAAATATAAATGGGAGTGGATTGTGGGTTTTGGAGAAGATCAGGTGAGTTTCAGGTGTTTTTCGTGGGAATTTCTTAGTTTTTGTTGTTTTTTCTTCTGATGCAGTTCTTGTTTGGGGTGTTTTTAACGTGTTTTGTGGTCTCCATTTGGTTTTGTTGGGTTTTTACCTGGTCATCGTGTTGGAAAAGTTTAAGTTGTGGGTTTTGGAGAACATCGGGTAGGTTTAGGGGGACTTTTGGGGTGGATCTATGGCTTTTGGGTTTTTTTTTCGTTTTTGGGTTTGATCCTGTTCTTGTTTGGGGTGTTTTTGACGTGTTTTGGGTTCTCCGTTGGGTTTAATTGGGTTCATGTTTGTCGTCATGATGAAAAAGTGTAAATTGTGAGTTTTGGAGAACATCGGGTAGGTTTAGGGGGACTTTTGGGGTGGATCTATGGCTTTTGGGGTTTTTCTTTCGTTTTGGGGTTCGATCCTGTTCTTATTTTGGGAGTTTTTTATGTGTTTTGGTGTCTCCGTTGGGTTTCGTTATGTTCTCGTTGGTCGTAAATATAAATGGGAGTGGATTGTGGGTTTTGGAGAAGATCAGGTGAGTTTCGGATGGTTTTCATGGGAATTTCTTAGTTTTAGTTGTTTTTTCTTCTTATGCAGTTCTTGTTTGGGTGTTTCTGACCTATTTTGGGGTCTCCGTTGGGTTTTAGTTGGGTTCTGGATGGTCATCATGGTGAAAAAGTGTAAATTGTAGGTTTTGGAGAACATCGGGTAGGTTTAGGGGGACTTTTGGGGTGGATCTATGGCTTTTGGTTTTTCTTTCATTTTTGGGGGTGATCCTGTTTATGTTTGGGGTGTTTTTGACGTGTTTTTTTGGTCTCCGTTGTGTTTTAGTTGGGTTCTTGTTGGTCATCGTGTTGGAAAAGTGTAAATTATGGTTTTTGGAGAACATCGGGAAGGCTTAGGGGGACTTTAGGGGTGGATTCATGGTATTTGGGGTTTTCATCTGTTTTTTGGGTTGATCCTGTTCTTTTCGGGCTCTTTTTGACGTGTTTTGTGGTCTCCGTTGGGTTTAATTGGGTTCATGTTTGTCGTCATGATGAAAAAGTGTAAATTGTGGGTTTTGGAGAACATCGGGTAGGTTTAGGGGGACTTTTGGGGTGGATCTATGGCTTTTGGGTTTTTCTTTCGTTTTTGGGTTTGATCCTGTTCTTTTTTGGGGTGTTTCTGACGTGTTTTTTTGGTCTCCGTTGGGTTTCGTTACGTTCTCGTTTGTCGTAAAGTTAAATGGGAGTGGATTGTGGGTTTTGGAGAAGATCAGCTGAGTTTCGGGTGGTTTTCGTGGGAATTTCTTAGTTTCTGTTTTATTTCTTCTGATGCAGTTCTTGATTGGGGTGTTTTTGACGTGTTTTGGGGTCTCCGTTGTGTTTTAGTTGGATTCTTGTTGGTCATCGTGTTGGAAAAGTGTTAATTATTGTTTTTGTAGAACATCGGGAAGGCTTAGGGGGACTTTAGGGGTGGATTCATGGTATTTGGGGTTTTCTCCTGTTTTTTGGGTTGATCCTGTTCTTTTTGGGGCTCTTTTTGACGTGTTTTGTGGTCTCCGTTGGGTTTAATTGGGTTCATGTTTGTCGTCATGATGAAAAAGTGTAAATTGTGGGTTTTGGAGAACATCGGGTAGGTTTAGGGGGACTTTTGGGGTGGATCTATGGCTTTTGGTTTTTTTTTTTCGTTTTTGGGTTTGATCCTGTTCTTGTTTGGGGTGTTTTTGACGTGTTTTGGGGTCTCCGTTGTGTTTTAGTTGGGTTCTTGTTGGTCATCATGGTGAAAAATGGTAAATTGTGGTTTTTGGAGAACATCAGGTAGTTTTAGGGTGCTTTTGGGGTGGATCTATGGTTTTTGGGTTTTCTTTCATTTTTTGCGGTGATCCTGTTCTTGTTTGGGGTGTTTTTGACGTGTTTTGGGGTCTCCGTTGCGTTTTCGTTGGGTTCTTGTTGGTCATCGTGTTGGAAAAGTGTAAATTATGGTTTTTGGAGAACATCGGGATGGCTTAGGGGGACTTTAGGGGTGGATTCATGGTATTTGGGATTTTCATCTGTTTTTTGGGTTTGATCCTGTTCTTTTTGGGGCTCTTTTTGACGTGTTTTGGGTTCTCCGTTGGGTTTAATTGGGTTCATGTTTGTCGTCATGATGAAAAAGTGTAAATTGTGGGTTTTGGAGAACATCGGGTAGGTTTAGGGGGACTTTTGGGGTGGATCTATGGCTTTTGGTTTTTTTTTTCGTTTTTGGGTTTGATCCTGTTCTTTTTTGGAGTGTTTCTGACGTGTTTTGTGGTCTCCGTTGGGTTTCGTTGGGTTCTCGTTGGTCATAAAGTTAAAGGGGAGTGGATTGTGGGTTTTAGAGAAGATCAGGTGAGTTTTGGGTGGTTTTCGTGGGAATTTCTGAGTTTTTGTTGTTTTTTCTTCTGATGCAGTTCTTGTTTGGGGTGTTTTTGACGTGTTTTGGGGTCTCCTTCGTGTTTTGTTGGGTTTTCCGTGGTCATCGTGTTGGAAAAGTGTAAATTGTGGGTTTTGGAGAACTTCAGGTAGGCGTAGGGTGACTTTAGGGCTGGATTCATGGTATTTGGGGTTTTCTTCTGTTTTTTGGGTTGATCCTGTTCTTTTTGGGGTTCTTTTTGACGTGTTTTGGGGTCTCCGTTGGGTTTTGTTGGGTTCTTGTTGGTCATCGTGTTGAAAAAGTGTAAATTGTGGGTTTTGGAGAACATCGGGAAGGCTTAGGGGGACTTTAGGGGTGGATTCATGGTATTTGGGGTTTTCTTTAATTTTTGGGGTTGATCCTGTTCTTTTTGGGGCTCTTTTTGACGTGTTTTGTGGTCTCCGTTAGGTTTAATTGGGTTCATGTTTGTCGTCATGATGAAAAAGTGTAAATTGTGGGTTTTGGAGAGCATCAGGTAGGTTTAGCGGGACTTTTGGGGTGGATCTATGGCTTTTGTTTTTTTTTTTCGTTTTTGGGTTTGATCCTGTTCTTGTTTTGGGGTGTTTTTGACGTGTTTTAGGGACTCCGTTGGGTTTTAGTTGGGTTCTTGTTGGTCTTCATGGTGAAAAAAGGTAAATTGTGGTTTTTGGAGTACATCAGATATGTTTAGGGTGCTTTTGGGGTGGATCTATGGTTTTTGGGGGAATTTCTTTCAGTTTTGGGGGTGATCCTGTTCTTTTGGTGGCTCTTTTTGACGTGTTTTGGTCTCTCTGTTCGGTTTTAGTTGGGTTCATGTTGGTCTTCATGGTGAAAAAGTGTAAATTATGGGTTTTGGAGAGCATCAGGTAGGTTTAGCGGGACTTTTGGGGTGCATCTATGGCTTTTGGGTTTTCTTTCGTTTTTTGCGGTGATCCTGTTCTTTTTGGGGCTCTTTATGACGTGTTTTGTGTTCTCCGTTTGGTTTTAGTTCGGTTCATGTTGGTTGTCATGGTGAAAAATTGTAAATTGTGGGTTTTGGAGAACATCGGGTAGGTGTAGGGGGACTTTTGGGGTGTATCTATGGCTTTTTGGGTTTTCTTTCGTTTTTGGGTTTGATCCTGTTCTTGTTTGGGGTGTTTTTGACGTGTTTTGGGGTCTCCATTGTGTTTTAGTTGGGTTCTTGTTCGTCATCGCTTTGGAAAAGTGTAAATTATGGTTTTTGGAGAACATCGGGAAGGCTTAGGGGGACTTTAGGGGTGGATTCATGCTAATTGGGGTTTTCATCTGTTTTTTGGGTAGATCCTGTTCTTTTTGGGGCTCTTTTTGACGTGTTTTGTGGTCTCTTTTGGGTTTTCGTTGGGTTCTCGTTGGTCATAAATATAAATGGGAGTGGATTGTGGGTGTTGGAGAAGATCAGGTGAGTTTCGGGTGTTTTTCGTGGGAATTTATTAGTTTTTGTTGTTTTTTCTTCTGATGCAGTTCCTGTTTGGGGTGTTTTTGACGTGTTTTGGGGTCTCCGTTTGGTTTTAGTTGGGTTCATGTTGGACATTGTGTTGGAAAAGTGTAAATTGTGGGTTTTGGAGAATATCGGGTAGGTTTAGGGGGATTTTTGGGGTGGATCTATGGCTTTTGGGTTTTTCTTTCGTTTTTGGGTTTGATCCTGTTTATGTTTGGGGTGTTTCTGACGTGTTTTTTTGGTCTCCGTTGGGTTTCGTTACGTTCTCGTTTGTCGTAAAGTTAAATGGGAGTGGATTGTGGGTTTTGGAGAAGATCAGCTGAGTTTCGGGTGGTTTTCGTGGGAATTTCTTAGTTTCTGTTTTATTTCTTCTGATTCAGTTCTTGATTGGGGTGTTTTTGACGTGTTTTGGGGTCTCCGTTGTGTTTTAGTTGGATTCTTGTTGGTCATCGTGTTGGAAAAGTGTTAATTATTGTTTTTGTAGAACATCGGGAAGGCTTAGGGGGACTTTAGGGGTGGATTCATGGTATTTGGGGTTTTCTCCTGTTTTTTGGGTTGATCCTGTTCTTTTTGGGGCTCTTTTTGACGTGTTTTGGGGTCTCCGTTGGGTTTAATTGGGTTCATGTTTGTCGTCATGATGAAAAAGTGTAAATTGTGGGTTTTGGAGAACATCGGGTAGGTTTAGGGGGACTTTTGGGGTGGATCTATGGCTTTTGGGTTTTTTTCTTTCATTTTTGGTTTTGATCCTGTTCTTGTTTGGGGTGTTTTTGACGTGTTTTGGTGTCTCCATTGGGTTTCGTTAGATTCTCGTTGGTCGTAAAGGTAAAGGGGATTGGATTGTGTGTTTTAGAGAAGATCAGGTGAGTTTCAGGTGTTTTTCGTGGGAATTTCTTAGTTTTTGTTGTTTTTTCTTCTGATGCAGTTCTTGTTTGGGGTGTTTTTAACGTGTTTTGTGGTCTCCATTTGGTTTCGTTGGGTTTTACCTGGTCATCGTGTTGGAAAAGTTTAAGTTGTGGGTTTTGGAGAACATCGGGTAGGTTTAGGGGGACTTTTGGGGTGGATCTATGGCTTTTGGGTTTTTTTTTCGTTTTTGGGTTTGATCCTGTTCTTGTTTGGGGTGTTTTTGACGTGTTTTGGGTTCTCCGTTGGGTTTAATTGGGTTCATGTTTGTCGTCATGATGAAAAAGTGTAAATTGTGGGTTTTGGAGAACATCGGGTAGGTTTAGGGGGACTTTTGGGGTGGATCTATGGCTTTTGGGGTTTTTCTTTCGTTTTGGGGTTCGATCCTGTTCTTATTTTGGGAGTTTTTTATGTGTTTTGGTGTCTCCGTTGGGTTTCGTTAGGTTCTCGTTGGTCGTAAATATAAATGGGAGTGGATTGTGGGTTTTGGAGAAGATCAGGTGAGTTTCAGATGGTTTTCGTGGGAATTTCTTAGTTTTAGTTGTTTTTTCTTCTTATGCAGTTCTTGTTTGGGTGTTTCTGACCTATTTTGGGGTCTCCGTTGGGTTTTAGTTGGGTTCTGGATGGTCATCATGGTGAAAAAGTGTAAATTGTAGGTTTTGGAGAACATCGGGTAGGTTTAGGGGGACTTTTGGGGTGGATCTATGGCTTTTGGGTTTTCTTTCATTTTTGGGTTTGATCCTGTTCTTGTTTGGGGTGTTTCTGACGTGTTTTTTTGGTCTCCGTTGGGTTTCGTTACGTTCTCGTTTGTCGTAAAGTTAAATGGGAGTGGATTGTGGGTTTTGGAGAAGATCAGCTGAGTTTCGGGTGGTTTTCGTGGGAATTTCTTAGTTTCTGTTTTATTTCTTCTGATTCAGTTCTTGATTGGGGTGTTTTTGACGTGTTTTGGGGTCTCCGTTGTGTTTTAGTTGGATTCTTGTTGGTCATCGTGTTGGAAAAGTGTTAATTATTGTTTTTGTAGAACATCGGGAAGGCTTAGGGGGACTTTAGGGGTGGATTCATGGTATTTGGGGTTTTCTCCTGTTTTTTGGGTTGATCCTGTTCTTTTTGGGGCTCTTTTTGACGTGTTTTGTGGTCTCCGTTGGGTTTAATTGGGTTCATGTTTGTCGTCATGATGAAAAAGTGTAAATTGTGGGTTTTGGAGAACATCGGGTAGGTTTAGGGGGACTTTTGGGGTGGATCTATGGCTTTTGGGTTTTTTTCTTTCATTTTTGGTTTTGATCCTGTTCTTGTTTGGGGTGTTTTTGACGTGTTTTGGTGTCTCCATTGGGTTTCGTTAGATTCTCGTTGGTCGTAAAGGTAAAGGGGATTGGATTGTGTGTTTTAGAGAAGATCAGGTGAGTTTCAGGTGTTTTTCGTGGGAATTTCTTAGTTTTTGTTGTTTTTTCTTCTGATGCAGTTCTTGTTTGGGGTGTTTTTAACGTGTTTTGTGGTCTCCATTTGGTTTCGTTGGGTTTTACCTGGTCATCGTGTTGGAAAAGTTTAAGTTGTGGGTTTTGGAGAACATCGGGTAGGTTTAGGGGGACTTTTGGGGTGGATCTATGGCTTTTGGGTTTTTTTTTCGTTTTTGGGTTTGATCCTGTTCTTGTTTTGGGCTCTTTTTGACGTGTTTTGGGTTCTCCGTTGGGTTTAATTGGGTTCATGTTTGTCGTCATGATGAAAAAGTGTAAATTGTGGGTTTTGGAGAACATCGGGTAGGTTTAGGGGGACTTTTGGGGTGGATCTATGGCTTTTGGTTTTTTTTTTCGTTTTTGGGTTTGATCCTGTTCTTTTTTGGAGTGTTTCTGACGTGTTTTGTGGTCTCCGTTGGGTTTCGTTGGGTTCTCGTTGGTCATAAAGTTAAAGGGGAGTGGATTGTGGGTTTTAGAGAAGATCAGGTGAGTTTTGGGTGGTTTTCGTGGGAATTTCTGAGTTTTTGTTGTTTTTTCTTCTGATGCAGTTCTTGTTTGGGGTGTTTTTGACGTGTTTTGGGGTCTCCTTCGTGTTTTGTTGGGTTTTCCGTGGTCATCGTGTTGGAAAAGTGTAAATTGTGGGTTTTGGAGAACTTCAGGTAGGCGTAGGGTGACTTTAGGGCTGGATTCATGGTATTTGGGGTTTTCTTCTGTTTTTTGGGTTGATCCTGTTCTTTTTGGGGTTCTTTTTGACGTGTTTTGGGGTCTCCGTTGGGTTTTGTTGGGTTCTTGTTGGTCATCGTGTTGAAAAAGTGTAAATTGTGGGTTTTGGAGAACATCGGGAAGGCTTAGGGGGACTTTAGGGGTGGATTCATGGTATTTGGGGTTTTCTTTAATTTTTGGGGTTGATCCTGTTCTTTTTGGGGCTCTTTTTGACGTGTTTTGTGGTCTCCGTTAGGTTTAATTGGGTTCATGTTTGTCGTCATGATGAAAAAGTGTAAATTGTGGGTTTTGGAGAGCATCAGGTAGGTTTAGCGGGACTTTTGGGGTGGATCTATGGCTTTTGTTTTTTTTTTTCGTTTTTGGGTTTGATCCTGTTCTTGTTTTGGGGTGTTTTTGACGTGTTTTAGGGACTCCGTTGGGTTTTAGTTGGGTTCTTGTTGGTCTTCATGGTGAAAAAAGGTAAATTGTGGTTTTTGGAGTACATCAGATATGTTTAGGGTGCTTTTGGGGTGGATCTATGGTTTTTGGGGGAATTTCTTTCAGTTTTGGGGGTGATCCTGTTCTTTTGGTGGCTCTTTTTGACGTGTTTTGGTCTCTCTGTTCGGTTTTAGTTGGGTTCATGTTGGTCTTCATGGTGAAAAAGTGTAAATTATGGGTTTTGGAGAGCATCAGGTAGGTTTAGCGGGACTTTTGGGGTGCATCTATGGCTTTTGGGTTTTCTTTCGTTTTTTGCGGTGATCCTGTTCTTTTTGGGGCTCTTTATGACGTGTTTTGTGTTCTCCGTTTGGTTTTAGTTCGGTTCATGTTGGTTGTCATGGTGAAAAATTGTAAATTGTGGGTTTTGGAGAACATCGGGTAGGTGTAGGGGGACTTTTGGGGTGTATCTATGGCTTTTTGGGTTTTCTTTCGTTTTTGGGTTTGATCCTGTTCTTGTTTGGGGTGTTTTTGACGTGTTTTGGGGTCTCCATTGTGTTTTAGTTGGGTTCTTGTTCGTCATCGCTTTGGAAAAGTGTAAATTATGGTTTTTGGAGAACATCGGGAAGGCTTAGGGGGACTTTAGGGGTGGATTCATGCTAATTGGGGTTTTCATCTGTTTTTTGGGTAGATCCTGTTCTTTTTGGGGCTCTTTTTGACGTGTTTTGTGGTCTCTTTTGGGTTTTCGTTGGGTTCTCGTTGGTCATAAATATAAATGGGAGTGGATTGTGGGTGTTGGAGAAGATCAGGTGAGTTTCGGGTGTTTTTCGTGGGAATTTATTAGTTTTTGTTGTTTTTTCTTCTGATGCAGTTCCTGTTTGGGGTGTTTTTGACGTGTTTTGGGGTCTCCGTTTGGTTTTAGTTGGGTTCATGTTGGACATTGTGTTGGAAAAGTGTAAATTGTGGGTTTTGGAGAATATCGGGTAGGTTTAGGGGGATTTTTGGGGTGGATCTATGGCTTTTGGGTTTTTCTTTCGTTTTTGGGTTTGATCCTGTTTATGTTTGGGGTGTTTCTGACGTGTTTTTTTGGTCTCCGTTGGGTTTCGTTACGTTCTCGTTTGTCGTAAAGTTAAATGGGAGTGGATTGTGGGTTTTGGAGAAGATCAGCTGAGTTTCGGGTGGTTTTCGTGGGAATTTCTTAGTTTCTGTTTTATTTCTTCTGATTCAGTTCTTGATTGGGGTGTTTTTGACGTGTTTTGGGGTCTCCGTTGTGTTTTAGTTGGATTCTTGTTGGTCATCGTGTTGGAAAAGTGTTAATTATTGTTTTTGTAGAACATCGGGAAGGCTTAGGGGGACTTTAGGGGTGGATTCATGGTATTTGGGGTTTTCTCCTGTTTTTTGGGTTGATCCTGTTCTTTTTGGGGCTCTTTTTGACGTGTTTTGGGGTCTCCGTTGGGTTTAATTGGGTTCATGTTTGTCGTCATGATGAAAAAGTGTAAATTGTGGGTTTTGGAGAACATCGGGTAGGTTTAGGGGGACTTTTGGGGTGGATCTATGGCTTTTGGGTTTTTTTCTTTCATTTTTGGTTTTGATCCTGTTCTTGTTTGGGGTGTTTTTGACGTGTTTTGGTGTCTCCATTGGGTTTCGTTAGATTCTCGTTGGTCGTAAAGGTAAAGGGGATTGGATTGTGTGTTTTAGAGAAGATCAGGTGAGTTTCAGGTGTTTTTCGTGGGAATTTCTTAGTTTTTGTTGTTTTTTCTTCTGATGCAGTTCTTGTTTGGGGTGTTTTTAACGTGTTTTGTGGTCTCCATTTGGTTTCGTTGGGTTTTACCTGGTCATCGTGTTGGAAAAGTTTAAGTTGTGGGTTTTGGAGAACATCGGGTAGGTTTAGGGGGACTTTTGGGGTGGATCTATGGCTTTTGGGTTTTTTTTTCGTTTTTGGGTTTGATCCTGTTCTTGTTTGGGGTGTTTTTGACGTGTTTTGGGTTCTCCGTTGGGTTTAATTGGGTTCATGTTTGTCGTCATGATGAAAAAGGGTAAATTGTGGGTTTTGGAGAACATCGGGTAGGTTTAGGGGGACTTTTGGGGTGGATCTATGGCTTTTGGGGTTTTTCTTTCGTTTTGGGGTTCGATCCTGTTCTTATTTTGGGAGTTTTTTATGTGTTTTGGTGTCTCCGTTGGGTTTCGTTAGGTTCTCGTTGGTCGTAAATATAAATGGGAGTGGATTGTGGGTTTTGGAGAAGATCAGGTGAGTTTCGGATGGTTTTCGTGGGAATTTCTTAGTTTTAGTTGTTTTTTCTTCTTATGCAGTTCTTGTTTGGGTGTTTCTGACCTATTTTGGGGTCTCCGTTGGGTTTTAGTTGGGTTCTGGATTGTCATCATGGTGAAAAAGTGTAAATTGTAGGTTTTGGAGAACATCGGGTAGGTTTAGGGGGACTTTTGGGGTGGATCTATGGCTTTTGGTTTTTCTTTCATTTTTGGGGTTGATCCTGTTTATGTTTGGGGTGTTTTTGACGTGTTTTTTTGGTCTCCGTTGTGTTTTAGTTGGGTTCTTGTTGGTCATCGTGTTGGAAAAGTGTAAATTATGGTTTTTGGAGAACATCGGGAAGGCTTAGGGGGACTTTAGGGGTGGATTCATGGTATTTGGGGTTTTCATCTGTTTTTTGGGTTGATCCTGTTCTTTTCGGGCTCTTTTTGACGTGTTTTGTGGTCTCCGTTGGGTTTAATTGGGTTCATGTTTGTCGTCATGATGAAAAAGTGTAAATTGTGGGTTTTGGAGAACATCGGGTAGGTTTAGGGGGACTTTTGGGGTGGATCTATGGCTTTTGGGTTTTTCTTTCGTTTTTGGGTTTGATCCTGTTCTTTTTTGGGGTGTTTCTGACGTGTTTTTTTGGTCTCCGTTGGGTTTCGTTACGTTCTCGTTTGTCGTAAAGTTAAATGGGAGTGGATTGTGGGTTTTGGAGAAGATCAGCTGAGTTTCGGGTGGTTTTCGTGGGAATTTCTTAGTTTCTGTTTTATTTCTTCTGATGCAGTTCTTGATTGGGGTGTTTTTGACGTGTTTTGGGGTCTCCGTTGTGTTTTAGTTGGATTCTTGTTGGTCATCGTGTTGGAAAAGTGTTAATTATTGTTTTTGTAGAACATCGGGAAGGCTTAGGGGGACTTTAGGGGTGGATTCATGGTATTTGGGGTTTTCTCCTGTTTTTTGGGTTGATCCTGTTCTTTTTGGGGCTCTTTTTGACGTGTTTTGTGGTCTCCGTTGGGTTTAATTGGGTTCATGTTTGTCGTCATGATGAAAAAGTGTAAATTGTGGGTTTTGGAGAACATCGGGTAGGTTTAGGGGGACTTTTGGGGTGGATCTATGGCTTTTGGTTTTTTTTTTTCGTTTTTGGGTTTGATCCTGTTCTTGTTTGGGGTGTTTTTGACGTGTTTTGGGGTCTCCGTTGTGTTTTAGTTGGGTTCTTGTTGGTCATCATGGTGAAAAATGGTAAATTGTGGTTTTTGGAGAACATCAGGTAGTTTTAGGGTGCTTTTGGGGTGGATCTATGGTTTTTGGGTTTTCTTTCGTTTTTTGCGGTGATCCTGTTCTTGTTTGGGGTGTTTTTGACGTGTTTTGGGGTCTCCGTTGCGTTTTCGTTGGGTTCTTGTTGGTCATCGTGTTGGAAAAGTGTAAATTATGGTTTTTGGAGAACATCGGGATGGCTTAGGGGGACTTTAGGGGTGGATTCATGGTATTTGGGATTTTCATCTGTTTTTTGGGTTTGATCCTGTTCTTTTTGGGGCTCTTTTTGACGTGTTTTGGGTTCTCCGTTGGGTTTAATTGGGTTCATGTTTGTCGTCATGATGAAAAAGTGTAAATTGTGGGTTTTGGAGAACATCGGGTAGGTTTAGGGGGACTTTTGGGGTGGATCTATGGCTTTTGGTTTTTTTTTTCGTTTTTGGGTTTGATCCTGTTCTTTTTTGGGGTGTTTCTGACGTGTTTTGTGGTCTCCGTTGGGTTTCGTTGGGTTCTCGTTGGTCATAAAGTTAAAGGGGAGTGGATTGTGGGTTTTAGAGAAGATCAGGTGAGTTTTGGGTGGTTTTCGTGGGAATTTCTGAGTTTTTGTTGTTTTTTCTTCTGATGCAGTTCTTGTTTGGGGTGTTTTTGACGTGTTTTGGGGTCTCCTTCGTGTTTTGTTGGGTTTTCCGTGGTCATCGTGTTGGAAAAGTTTAAGTTGTGGGTTTTGGAGAACTTCAGGTAGGCGTAGGGTGACTTTAGGGCTGGATTCATGGTATTTGGGGTTTTCTTCTGTTTTTTGGGTTGATCCTGTTCTTTTTGGGGTTCTTTTTGACGTGTTTTGGGGTCTCCGTTGGGTTTTGTTGGGTTCTTGTTGGTCATCGTGTTGAAAAAGTGTAAATTGTGGGTTTTGGAGAACATCGGGAAGGCTTAGGGGGACTTTAGGGGTGGATTCATGGTATTTGGGGTTTTCTTTAATTTTTGGGGTTGATCCTGTTCTTTTTGGGGCTCTTTTTGACGTGTTTTGTGGTCTCCGTTAGGTTTAATTGGGTTCATGTTTGTCGTCATGATGAAAAAGTGTAAATTGTGGGTTTTGGAGAGCATCAGGTAGGTTTAGCGGGACTTTTGGGGTGGATCTATGGCTTTTGTTTTTTTTTTTCGTTTTTGGGTTTGATCCTGTTCTTGTTTTGGGGTGTTTTTGACGTGTTTTAGGGACTCCGTTGGGTTTTAGTTGGGTTCTTGTTGGTCTTCATGGTGAAAAAAGGTAAATTGTGGTTTTTGGAGTACATCAGATATGTTTAGGGTGCTTTTGGGGTGGATCTATGGTTTTTGGGGGAATTTCTTTCAGTTTTGGGGGTGATCCTGTTCTTTTGGTGGCTCTTTTTGACGTGTTTTGGTCTCTCTGTTCGGTTTTAGTTGGGTTCATGTTGGTCTTCATGGTGAAAAAGTGTAAATTATGGGTTTTGGAGAGCATCAGGTAGGTTTAGCGGGACTTTTGGGGTGCATCTATGGCTTTTGGGTTTTCTTTCGTTTTTTGCGGTGATCCTGTTCTTTTTGGGGCTCTTTATGACGTGTTTTGTGTTCTCCGTTTGGTTTTAGTTCGGTTCATGTTGGTTGTCATGGTGAAAAATTGTAAATTGTGGGTTTTGGAGAACATCGGGTAGGTGTAGGGGGACTTTTGGGGTGTATCTATGGCTTTTTGGGTTTTCTTTCGTTTTTGGGTTTGATCCTGTTCTTGTTTGGGGTGTTTTTGACGTGTTTTGGGGTCTCCATTGTGTTTTAGTTGGGTTCTTGTTCGTCATCGCTTTGGAAAAGTGTAAATTATGGTTTTTGGAGAACATCGGGAAGGCTTAGGGGGACTTTAGGGGTGGATTCATGCTATTTGGGGTTTTCATCTGTTTTTTGGGTAGATCCTGTTCTTTTTGGGGCTCTTTTTGACGTGTTTTGTGGTCTCTTTTGGGTTTTCGTTGGGTTCTCGTTGGTCATAAATATAAATGGGAGTGGATTGTGGGTGTTGGAGAAGATCAGGTGAGTTTCGGGTGTTTTTCGTGGGAATTTATTAGTTTTTGTTGTTTTTTCTTCTGATGCAGTTCCTGTTTGGGGTTTTTTTGACGTGTTTTGGGGTCTCCGTTTGGTTTTAGTTGGGTTCATGTTGGACATTGTGTTGGAAAAGTGTAAATTGTGGGTTTTGGAGAATATCGGGTAGGTTTAGGGGGATTTTTGGGGTGGATCTATGGCTTTTGGGTTTTTCTTTCGTTTTTGGGTTTGATCCTGTTTATGTTTGGGGTGTTTCTGACGTGTTTTTTTGGTCTCCGTTGGGTTTCGTTACGTTCTCGTTTGTCGTAAAGTTAAATGGGAGTGGATTGTGGGTTTTGGAGAAGATCAGCTGAGTTTCGGGTGGTTTTCGTGGGAATTTCTTAGTTTCTGTTTTATTTCTTCTGATTCAGTTCTTGATTGGGGTGTTTTTGACGTGTTTTGGGGTCTCCGTTGTGTTTTAGTTGGATTCTTGTTGGTCATCGTGTTGGAAAAGTGTTAATTATTGTTTTTGTAGAACATCGGGAAGGCTTAGGGGGACTTTAGGGGTGGATTCATGGTATTTGGGGTTTTCTCCTGTTTTTTGGGTTGATCCTGTTCTTTTTGGGGCTCTTTTTGACGTGTTTTGGGGTCTCCGTTGGGTTTAATTGGGTTCATGTTTGTCGTCATGATGAAAAAGTGTAAATTGTGGGTTTTGGAGAACATCGGGTAGGTTTAGGGGGACTTTTGGGGTGGATCTATGGCTTTTGGGTTTTTTTCTTTCATTTTTGGTTTTGATCCTGTTCTTGTTTGGGGTGTTTTTGACGTGTTTTGGTGTCTCCATTGGGTTTCGTTAGATTCTCGTTGGTCGTAAAGGTAAAGGGGATTGGATTGTGTGTTTTAGAGAAGATCAGGTGAGTTTCAGGTGTTTTTCGTGGGAATTTCTTAGTTTTTGTTGTTTTTTCTTCTGATGCAGTTCTTGTTTGGGGTGTTTTTAACGTGTTTTGTGGTCTCCATTTGGTTTCGTTGGGTTTTACCTGGTCATCGTGTTGGAAAAGTTTAAGTTGTGGGTTTTGGAGAACATCGGGTAGGTTTAGGGGGACTTTTGGGGTGGATCTATGGCTTTTGGTTTTTTTTTTTCGTTTTTGGGTTTGATCCTGTTCTTGTTTGGGGTGTTTTTGACGTGTTTTGGGGTCTCCGTTGTGTTTTAGTTGGGTTCTTGTTGGTCATCATGGTGAAAAATGGTAAATTGTGGTTTTTGGAGAACATCAGGTAGTTTTAGGGTGCTTTTGGGGTGGATCTATGGTTTTTGGGTTTTCTTTCGTTTTTTGCGGTGATCCTGTTCTTGTTTGGGGTGTTTTTGACGTGTTTTGGGGTCTCCGTTGCGTTTTCGTTGGGTTCTTGTTGGTCATCGTGTTGGAAAAGTGTAAATTATGGTTTTTGGAGAACATCGGGATGGCTTAGGGGGACTTTAGGGGTGGATTCATGGTATTTGGGATTTTCATCTGTTTTTTGGGTTTGATCCTGTTCTTTTTGGGGCTCTTTTTGACGTGTTTTGGGTTCTCCGTTGGGTTTAATTGGGTTCATGTTTGTCGTCATGATGAAAAAGTGTAAATTGTGGGTTTTGGAGAACATCGGGTAGGTTTAGGGGGACTTTTGGGGTGGATCTATGGCTTTTGGTTTTTTTTTTCGTTTTTGGGTTTGATCCTGTTCTTTTTTGGGGTGTTTCTGACGTGTTTTGTGGTCTCCGTTGGGTTTCGTTGGGTTCTCGTTGGTCATAAAGTTAAAGGGGAGTGGATTGTGGGTTTTAGAGAAGATCAGGTGAGTTTTGGGTGGTTTTCGTGGGAATTTCTGAGTTTTTGTTGTTTTTTCTTCTGATGCAGTTCTTGTTTGGGGTGTTTTTGACGTGTTTTGGGGTCTCCTTCGTGTTTTGTTGGGTTTTCCGTGGTCATCGTGTTGGAAAAGTGTAAATTGTGGGTTTTGGAGAACTTCAGGTAGGCGTAGGGTGACTTTAGGGCTGGATTCATGGTATTTGGGGTTTTCTTCTGTTTTTTGGGTTGATCCTGTTCTTTTTGGGGTTCTTTTTGACGTGTTTTGGGGTCTCCGTTGGGTTTTGTTGGGTTCTTGTTGGTCATCGTGTTGAAAAAGTGTAAATTGTGGGTTTTGGAGAACATCGGGAAGGCTTAGGGGGACTTTAGGGGTGGATTCATGGTATTTGGGGTTTTCTTTAATTTTTGGGGTTGATCCTGTTCTTTTTGGGGCTCTTTTTGACGTGTTTTGTGGTCTCCGTTAGGTTTAATTGGGTTCATGTTTGTCGTCATGATGAAAAAGTGTAAATTGTGGGTTTTGGAGAGCATCAGGTAGGTTTAGCGGGACTTTTGGGGTGGATCTATGGCTTTTGTTTTTTTTTTTCGTTTTTGGGTTTGATCCTGTTCTTGTTTTGGGGTGTTTTTGACGTGTTTTAGGGACTCCGTTGGGTTTTAGTTGGGTTCTTGTTGGTCTTCATGGTGAAAAAAGGTAAATTGTGGTTTTTGGAGTACATCAGATATGTTTAGGGTGCTTTTGGGGTGGATCTATGGTTTTTGGGGGAATTTCTTTCAGTTTTGGGGGTGATCCTGTTCTTTTGGTGGCTCTTTTTGACGTGTTTTGGTCTCTCTGTTCGGTTTTAGTTGGGTTCATGTTGGTCTTCATGGTGAAAAAGTGTAAATTATGGGTTTTGGAGAGCATCAGGTAGGTTTAGCGGGACTTTTGGGGTGCATCTATGGCTTTTGGGTTTTCTTTCGTTTTTTGCGGTGATCCTGTTCTTTTTGGGGCTCTTTATGACGTGTTTTGTGTTCTCCGTTTGGTTTTAGTTCGGTTCATGTTGGTTGTCATGGTGAAAAATTGTAAATTGTGGGTTTTGGAGAACATCGGGTAGGTGTAGGGGGACTTTTGGGGTGTATCTATGGCTTTTTGTGTTTTCTTTCGTTTTTGGGTTTGATCCTGTTCTTGTTTGGGGTGTTTTTGACGTGTTTTGGGGTCTCCATTGTGTTTTAGTTGGGTTCTTGTTCGTCATCGCTTTGGAAAAGTGTAAATTATGGTTTTTGGAGAACATCGGGAAGGCTTAGGGGGACTTTAGGGGTGGATTCATGCTATTTGGGGTTTTCATCTGTTTTTTGGGTAGATCCTGTTCTTTTTGGGGCTCTTTTTGACGTGTTTTGTGGTCTCTTTTGGGTTTTCGTTGGGTTCTCGTTGGTCATAAATATAAATGGGAGTGGATTGTGGGTGTTGGAGAAGATCAGGTGAGTTTCGGGTGTTTTTCGTGGGAATTTATTAGTTTTTGTTGTTTTTTCTTCTGATGCAGTTCCTGTTTGGGGTGTTTTTGACGTGTTTTGGGGTCTCCGTTTGGTTTTAGTTGGGTTCTGGATGGTCATCATGGTGAAAAAGTGTAAATTGTAGGTTTTGGAGAACATCGGGTAGGTTTAGGGGGACTTTTGGGGTGGATCTATGGCTTTTGGGTTTTCTTTCATTTTTGGGTTTGATCCTGTTCTTGTTTGGGGTGTTTCTGACGTGTTTTTTTGGTCTCCGTTGGGTTTCGTTACGTTCTCGTTTGTCGTAAAGTTAAATGGGAGTGGATTGTGGGTTTTGGAGAAGATCAGCTGAGTTTCGGGTGGTTTTCGTGGGAATTTCTTAGTTTCTGTTTTATTTCTTCTGATTCAGTTCTTGATTGGGGTGTTTTTGACGTGTTTTGGGGTCTCCGTTGTGTTTTAGTTGGATTCTTGTTGGTCATCGTGTTGGAAAAGTGTTAATTATTGTTTTTGTAGAACATCGGGAAGGCTTAGGGGGACTTTAGGGGTGGATTCATGGTATTTGGGGTTTTCTCCTGTTTTTTGGGTTGATCCTGTTCTTTTTGGGGCTCTTTTTGACGTGTTTTGTGGTCTCCGTTGGGTTTAATTGGGTTCATGTTTGTCGTCATGATGAAAAAGTGTAAATTGTGGGTTTTGGAGAACATCGGGTAGGTTTAGGGGGACTTTTGGGGTGGATCTATGGCTTTTGGGTTTTTTTCTTTCATTTTTGGTTTTGATCCTGTTCTTGTTTGGGGTGTTTTTGACGTGTTTTGGTGTCTCCATTGGGTTTCGTTAGATTCTCGTTGGTCGTAAAGGTAAAGGGGATTGGATTGTGTGTTTTAGAGAAGATCAGGTGAGTTTCAGGTGTTTTTCGTGGGAATTTCTTAGTTTTTGTTGTTTTTTCTTCTGATGCAGTTCTTGTTTGGGGTGTTTTTAACGTGTTTTGTGGTCTCCATTTGGTTTCGTTGGGTTTTACCTGGTCATCGTGTTGGAAAAGTTTAAGTTGTGGGTTTTGGAGAACATCGGGTAGGTTTAGGGGGACTTTTGGGGTGGATCTATGGCTTTTGGGTTTTTTTTTCGTTTTTGGGTTTGATCCTGTTCTTGTTTGGGGTGTTTTTGACGTGTTTTGGGTTCTCCGTTGGGTTTAATTGGGTTCATGTTTGTCGTCATGATGAAAAAGTGTAAATTGTGGGTTTTGGAGAACATCGGGTAGGTTTAGGGGGACTTTTGGGGTGGATCTATGGCTTTTGGGGTTTTTCTTTCGTTTTGGGGTTCGATCCTGTTCTTATTTTGGGAGTTTTTTATGTGTTTTGGTGTCTCCGTTGGGTTTCGTTAGGTTCTCGTTGGTCGTAAATATAAATGGGAGTGGATTGTGGGTTTTGGAGAAGATCAGGTGAGTTTCGGATGGTTTTCGTGGGAATTTCTTAGTTTTAGTTGTTTTTTCTTCTTATGCAGTTCTTGTTTGGGTGTTTCTGACCTATTTTGGGGTCTCCGTTGGGTTTTAGTTGGGTTCTGGATGGTCATCATGGTGAAAAAGTGTAAATTGTAGGTTTTGGAGAACATCGGGTAGGTTTAGGGGGACTTTTGGGGTGGATCTATGGCTTTTGGGTTTTCTTTCATTTTTGGGTTTGATCCTGTTCTTGTTTGGGGTGTTTCTGACGTGTTTTTTTGGTCTCCGTTGGGTTTCGTTACGTTCTCGTTTGTCGTAAAGTTAAATGGGAGTGGATTGTGGGTTTTGGAGAAGATCAGCTGAGTTTCGGGTGGTTTTCGTGGGAATTTCTTAGTTTCTGTTTTATTTCTTCTGATGCAGTTCTTGATTGGGGTGTTTTTGACGTGTTTTGGGGTCTCCGTTGTGTTTTAGTTGGATTCTTGTTGGTCATCGTGTTGGGAAAGTGTTAATTATTGTTTTTGTAGAACATCGGGAAGGCTTAGGGGGACTTTAGGGGTGGATTCATGGTATTTGGGGTTTTCTCCTGTTTTTTGGGTTGATCCTGTTCTTTTTGGGGCTCTTTTTGACGTGTTTTGTGGTCTCCGTTGGGTTTAATTGGGTTCATGTTTGTCGTCATGATGAAAAAGTGTAAATTGTGGGTTTTGGAGAACATCGGGTAGGTTTAGGGGGACTTTTGGGGTGGATCTATGGCTTTTGGGTTTTTTTCTTTCATTTTTGGTTTTGATCCTGTTCTTGTTTGGGGTGTTTTTGACGTGTTTTGGTGTCTCCATTGGGTTTCGTTAGATTCTCGTTGGTCGTAAAGGTAAAGGGGATTGGATTGTGTGTTTTAGAGAAGATCAGGTGAGTTTCAGGTGTTTTTCGTGGGAATTTCTTAGTTTTTGTTGTTTTTTCTTCTGATGCAGTTCTTGTTTGGGGTGTTTTTAACGTGTTTTGTGGTCTCCATTTGGTTTCGTTGGGTTTTACCTGGTCATCGTGTTGGAAAAGTTTAAGTTGTGGGTTTTGGAGAACATCGGGTAGGTTTAGGGGGACTTTTGGGGTGGATCTATGGCTTTTGGGTTTTTTTTTCGTTTTTGGGTTTGATCCTGTTCTTGTTTGGGGTGTTTTTGACGTGTTTTGGGTTCTCCGTTGGGTTTAATTGGGTTCATGTTTGTCGTCATGATGAAAAAGTGTAAATTGTGGGTTTTGGAGAACATCGGGTAGGTTTAGGGGGACTTTTGGGGTGGATCTATGGCTTTTGGGGTTTTTCTTTCGTTTTGGGGTTCGATCCTGTTCTTATTTTGGGAGTTTTTTATGTGTTTTGGTGTCTCCGTTGGGTTTCGTTAGGTTCTCGTTGGTCGTAAATATAAATGGGAGTGGATTGTGGGTTTTGGAGAAGATCAGGTGAGTTTCGGATGGTTTTCGTGGGAATTTCTTAGTTTCTGTTTTATTTCTTCTGATGCAGTTCTTGATTGGGGTGTTTTTGACGTGTTTTGTGGTCTCCGTTGTGTTTTAGTTGGATTCTTGTTGGTCATCGTGTTGGAAAAGTGTTAATTATTGTTTTTGTAGAACATCGGGAAGGCTTAGGGGGACTTTAGGGGTGGATTCATGGTATTTGGGGTTTTCTCCTGTTTTTTGGGTTGATCCTGTTCTTTTTGGGGCTCTTTTTGACGTGTTTTGTGGTCTCCGTTGGGTTTAATTGGGTTCATGTTTGTCGTCATGATGAAAAAGTGTAAATTGTGGGTTTTGGAGAACATCGGGTAGGTTTAGGGGGACTTTTGGGGTGGATCTATGGCTTTTGGTTTTTTTTTTTCGTTTTTGGGTTTGATCCTGTTCTTGTTTGGGTTGTTTTTGACGTGTTTTGGGGTCTCCGTTGTGTTTTAGTTGGGTTCTTGTTGGTCATCATGGTGAAAAATGGTAAATTGTGGTTTTTGGAGAACATCAGGTAGTTTTAGGGTGCTTTTGGGGTGGATCTATGGTTTTTGGTTTTTCTTTCGTTCTTGGGGGTGATCCTGTTCTTGTTTGGGGTGTTTTTGACGTGTTTTGGGGTCTCCGTTGCGTTTTCGTTGGGTTCTTGTTGGTCATCGTGTTGGAAAATGTAAATTATGGTTTTTGGAGAACATCGGGATGGCTTAGGGGGACTTTAGGGGTGGATTCATGGTATTTGGGATTTTCATCTGTTTTTTGGGTTTGATCCTGTTCTTTTTGGGGCTCTTTTTGACGTGTTTTGGGTTCTCCGTTGGGTTTAATTGGGTTCATGTTTGTCGTCATGATGAAAAAGTGTAAATTGTGGGTTTTGGAGAACATCGGGTAGGTTTAGGGGGACTTTTGGGGTGGATCTATGGCTTTTGGTTTTTTTTTTCGTTTTTGGGTTTGATCCTGTTCTTGTTTGGGGTGTTTCTGACGTGTTTTGTGGTCTCCGTTGGGTTTCGTTGGGTTCTCGTTGGTCATAAAGTTAAAGGGGAGTGGATTGTGGGTTTTAGAGAAGATCAGGTGAGTTTTGGGTGGTTTTCGTGGGAATTTCTGAGTTTTTGTTGTTTTTTCTTCTGATGCAGTTCTTGTTTGGGGTGTTTTTGACGTGTTTTGGGGTCTCCTTCGTGTTTTGTTGGGTTTTCCGTGGTCATCGTGTTGGAAAAGTGTAAATTGTGGGTTTTGGAGAACTTCAGGTAGGCGTAGGGTGACTTTAGGGGTGGATTCATGGTATTTGGGGTTTTCTTCTGTTTTTTGGGTTGATCCTGTTCTTTTTGGGGTTCTTTTTGACGTGTTTTGGGGTCTCCGTTGGGTTTTGTTGGGTTCTTGTTGGTCATCGTGTTGAAAAAGTGTAAATTGTGGGTTTTGGAGAACATCGGGAAGGCTTAGGGGGACTTTAGGGGTGGATTCATGGTATTTGGGGTTTTCTCCTGTTTTTTGGGTTGATCCTGTTCTTTTTGGGGCTCTTTTTGACGTGTTTTGTGGTCTCCGTTAGGTTTAATTGGGTTCATGTTTGTCGTCATGATGAAAAAGTGTAAATTGTGGGTTTTGGAGAGCATCAGGTAGGTTTAGCGGGACTTTTGGGGTGGATCTATGGCTTTTGGTTTTTTTTTTCGTTTTTGGGTTTGATCCTGTTCTTGTTTTGGGGTGTTTTTGACGTGTTTTAGGGACTCCGTTGGGTTTTAGTTGGGTTCTTGTTGGTCTTCATGGTGAAAAAAGGTAAATTGTGGTTTTTGGAGTACATCAGATATGTTTAGGGTGCTTTTGGGGTGGATCTATGGTTTTTGGGGGAATTTCTTTCAGTTTTGGGGGTGATCCTGTTCTTTTGGTGGCTCTTTTTGACGTGTTTTGGTCTCTCTGTTCGGTTTTAGTTGGGTTCATGTTGGTCTTCATGGTGAAAAAGTGTAAATTATGGGTTTTGGAGAGCATCAGGTAGGTTTAGCGGGACTTTTGGGGTGCATCTATGGCTTTTGGGTTTTCTTTCGTTTTTTGCGGTGATCCTGTTCTTTTTGGGGCTCTTTATGACGTGTTTTGTGTTCTCCGTTTGGTTTTAGTTCGGTTCATGTTGGTTGTCATGGTGAAAAATTGTAAATTGTGGGTTTTGGAGAACATCGGGTAGGTGTAGGGGGACTTTTGGGGTGTATCTATGGCTTTTTGGGTTTTCTTTCGTTTTTGGGTTTGATCCTGTTCTTGTTTGGGGTGTTTTTGACGTGTTTTGGGGTCTCCATTGTGTTTTAGTTGGGTTCTTGTTCGTCATCGCTTTGGAAAAGTGTAAATTATGGTTTTTGGAGAACATCGGGAAGGCTTAGGGGGACTTTAGGGGTGGATTCATGCTATTTGGGGTTTTCATCTGTTTTTTGGGTAGATCCTGTTCTTTTTGGGGCTCTTTTTGACGTGTTTTGTGGTCTCTTTTGGGTTTTCGTTGGGTTCTCGTTGGTCATAAATATAAATGGGAGTGGATTGTGGGTGTTGGAGAAGATCAGGTGAGTTTCGGGTGTTTTTCGTGGGAATTTATTAGTTTTTGTTGTTTTTTCTTCTGATGCAGTTCTTGTTTGGGGTGTTTTTGACGTGTTTTGGGGTCTCCGTTTGGTTTTAGTTGGGTTCATGTTGGACATTGTGTTGGAAAAGTGTAAATTGTGGGTTTTGGAGAATATCGGGTAGGTTTAGGGGGATTTTTGGGGTGGATCTATGGCTTTTGGGTTTTTCTTTCGTTTTTGGGTTTGATCCTGTTTATGTTTGGGGTGTTTCTGACGTGTTTTTTTGGTCTCCGTTGGGTTTCGTTACGTTCTCGTTTGTCGTAAAGTTAAATGGGAGTGGATTGTGGGTTTTGGAGAAGATCAGCTGAGTTTCGGGTGGTTTTCGTGGGAATTTCTTAGTTTCTGTTTTATTTCTTCTGATTCAGTTCTTGATTGGGGTGTTTTTGACGTGTTTTGGGGTCTCCGTTGTGTTTTAGTTGGATTCTTGTTGGTCATCGTGTTGGAAAAGTGTTAATTATTGTTTTTGTAGAACATCGGGAAGGCTTAGGGGGACTTTAGGGGTGGATTCATGGTATTTGGGGTTTTCTCCTGTTTTTTGGGTTGATCCTGTTCTTTTTGGGGCTCTTTTTGACGTGTTTTGTGGTCTCCGTTGGGTTTAATTGGGATCATGTTTGTCGTCATGATGAAAAAGTGTAAATTGTGGGTTTTGGAGAACATCGGGTAGGTTTAGGGGGACTTTTGGGGTGGATCTATGGCTTTTGGGTTTTTTTCTTTCATTTTTGGTTTTGATCCTGTTCTTGTTTGGGGTGTTTTTGACGTGTTTTGGTGTCTCCATTGGGTTTCGTTAGATTCTCGTTGGTCGTAAAGGTAAAGGGGATTGGATTGTGTGTTTTAGAGAAGATCAGGTGAGTTTCAGGTGTTTTTCGTGGGAATTTCTTAGTTTTTGTTGTTTTTTCTTCTGATGCAGTTCTTGTTTGGGGTGTTTTTAACGTGTTTTGTGGTCTCCATTTGGTTTCGTTGGGTTTTACCTGGTCATCGTGTTGGAAAAGTTTAAGTTGTGGGTTTTGGAGAACATCGGGTAGGTTTAGGGGGACTTTTGGGGTGGATCTATGGCTTTTGGTTTTTATTTTTCGTTTTTGGGTTTGATCCTGTTCTTGTTTGGGGTGTTTTTGACGTGTTTTGGGTTCTCCGTTGGGTTTAATTGGGTTCATGTTTGTCGTCATGATGAAAAAGTGTAAATTGTGGGTTTTGGAGAACATCGGGTAGGTTTAGGGGGACTTTTGGGGTGGATCTATGGCTTTTGGGGTTTTTCTTTCGTTTTGGGGTTCGATCCTGTTCTTATTTTGGGAGTTTTTTATGTGTTTTGGTGTCTCCGTTGGGTTTCGTTAGGTTCTCGTTGGTCGTAAATATAAATGGGAGTGGATTGTGGGTTTTGGAGAAGATCAGGTGAGTTTCGGATGGTTTTCGTGGGAATTTCTTAGTTTTAGTTGTTTTTTCTTCTTATGCAGTTCTTGTTTGGGTGTTTCTGACCTATTTTGGGGTCTCCGTTGGGTTTTAGTTGGGTTCTGGATGGTCATCATGGTGAAAAAGTGTAAATTGTAGGTTTTGGAGAACATCGGGTAGGTTTAGGGGGACTTTTGGGGTGGATCTATGGCTTTTGGGTTTTCTTTCATTTTTGGGTTTGATCCTGTTCTTGTTTGGGGTGTTTTTGACATGTTTTTTTGGTCTCCGTTGTGTTTTAGTTGGGTTCTTGTTGGTCATCGTGTTGGAAAAGTGTAAATTATGGTTTTTGGAGAACATCGGGAAGGCTTAGGGGGACTTTAGGGGTGGATTCATGGTATTTGGGGTTTTCATCTGTTTTTTGGGTTGATCCTGTTCTTTTCGGGCTCTTTTTGACGTGTTTTGTGGTCTCCGTTGGGTTTAATTGGGTTCATGTTTGTCGTCATGATGAAAAAGTGTAAATTGTGGGTTTTGGAGAACATCGGGTAGGTTTAGGGGGACTTTTGGGGTGGATCTATGGCTTTTGGGTTTTTCTTTCGTTTTTGGGTTTGATCCTGTTCTTGTTTGGGGTGTTTCTGACGTGTTTTTTTGGTCTCCGTTGGGTTTCGTTACGTTCTCGTTTGTCGTAAAGTTAAATGGGAGTGGATTGTGGGTTTTGGAGAAGATCAGCTGAGTTTCGGGTGGTTTTCGTGGGAATTTCTTAGTTTCTGTTTTATTTCTTCTGATTCAGTTCTTGATTGGGGTGTTTTTGACGTGTTTTGGGGTCTCCGTTGTGTTTTAGTTGGATTCTTGTTGGTCATCGTGTTGGAAAAGTGTTAATTATTGTTTTTGTAGAACATCGGTAAGGCTTAGGGGGACTTTAGGGGTGGATTCATGGTATTTGGGGTTTTCTCCTGTTTTTTGGGTTGATCCTGTTCTTTTTGGGGCTCTTTTTGACGTGTTTTGTGGTCTCCGTTGGGTTTAATTGGGTTCATGTTTGTCGTCATGATGAAAAAGTGTAAATTGTGGGTTTTGGAGAACATCGGGTAGGTTTAGGGGGACTTTTGGGGTGGATCTATGGCTTTTGGTTTTTTTTTTTCGTTTTTGGTTTTGATCCTGTTCTTGTTTGGGGTGTTTTTGACGTGTTTTGGGGTCTCCGTTGTGTTTTAGTTGGGTTCTTGTTGGTCATCATGGTGAAAAATGGTAAATTGTGGTTTTTGGAGAACATCAGGTAGTTTTAGGGTGCTTTTGGGGTGGATCTATGGTTTTTGGTTTTTCTTTCGTTCTTGGGGGTGATCCTGTTCTTGTTTGGGGTGTTTTTGACGTGTTTTGGGGTCTCCGTTGCGTTTTCGTTGGGTTCTTGTTGGTCATCGTGTTGGAAAATGTAAATTATGGTTTTTGGAGAACATCGGGATGGCTTAGGGGGACTTTAGGGGTGGATTCATGGTATTTGGGATTTTCATCTGTTTTTTGGGTTTGATCCTGTTCTTTTTGGGGCTCTTTTTGACGTGTTTTGGGTTCTCCGTTGGGTTTAATTGGGTTCATGTTTGTCGTCATGATGAAAAAGTGTAAATTGTGGGTTTTGGAGAACATCGGGTAGGTTTAGGGGGACTTTTGGGGTGGATCTATGGCTTTTGGTTTTTTTTTTCGTTTTTGGGTTTGATCCTGTTCTTGTTTGGGGTGTTTCTGACGTGTTTTGTGGTCTCCGTTGGGTTTCGTTGGGTTCTCGTTGGTCATAAAGTTAAAGGGGAGTGGATTGTGGGTTTTAGAGAAGATCAGGTGAGTTTTGGGTGGTTTTCGTGGGAATTTCTGAGTTTTTGTTGTTTTTTCTTCTGATGCAGTTCTTGTTTGGGGTGTTTTTGACGTGTTTTGGGGTCTCCTTCGTGTTTTGTTGGGTTTTCCGTGGTCATCGTGTTGGAAAAGTGTAAATTGTGGGTTTTGGAGAACTTCAGGTAGGCGTAGGGTGACTTTAGGGCTGGATTCATGGTATTTGGGGTTTTCTTCTGTTTTTTGGGTTGATCCTGTTCTTTTTGGGGTTCTTTTTGACGTGTTTTGGGGTCTCCGTTGGGTTTTGTTGGGTTCTTGTTGGTCATCGTGTTGAAAAAGTGTAAATTGTGGGTTTTGGAGAACATCGGGAAGGCTTAGGGGGACTTTAGGGGTGGATTCATGGTATTTGGGGTTTTCTTTAATTTTTGGGGTTGATCCTGTTCTTTTTGGGGCTCTTTTTGACGTGTTTTGTGGTCTCCGTTAGGTTTAATTGGGTTCATGTTTGTCGTCATGATGAAAAAGTGTAAATTGTGGGTTTTGGAGAGCATCAGGTAGGTTTAGCGGGACTTTTGGGGTGGATCTATGGCTTTTGTTTTTTTTTTTCGTTTTTGGGTTTGATCCTGTTCTTGTTTTGGGGTGTTTTTGACGTGTTTTAGGGACTCCGTTGGGTTTTAGTTGGGTTCTTGTTGGTCTTCATGGTGAAAAAAGGTAAATTGTGGTTTTTGGAGTACATCAGATATGTTTAGGGTGCTTTTGGGGTGGATCTATGGTTTTTGGGGGAATTTCTTTCAGTTTTGGGGGTGATCCTGTTCTTTTGGTGGCTCTTTTTGACGTGTTTTGGTCTCTCTGTTCGGTTTTAGTTGGGTTCATGTTGGTCTTCATGGTGAAAAAGTGTAAATTATGGGTTTTGGAGAGCATCAGGTAGGTTTAGCGGGACTTTTGGGGTGCATCTATGGCTTTTGGGTTTTCTTTCGTTTTTTGCGGTGATCCTGTTCTTTTTGGGGCTCTTTATGACGTGTTTTGTGTTCTCCGTTTGGTTTTAGTTCGGTTCATGTTGGTTGTCATGGTGAAAAATTGTAAATTGTGGGTTTTGGAGAACATCGGGTAGGTGTAGGGGGACTTTTGGGGTGTATCTATGGCTTTTTGGGTTTTCTTTCGTTTTTGGGTTTGATCCTGTTCTTGTTTGGGGTGTTTTTGACGTGTTTTGGGGTCTCCATTGTGTTTTAGTTGGGTTCTTGTTCGTCATCGCTTTGGAAAAGTGTAAATTATGGTTTTTGGAGAACATCGGGAAGGCTTAGGGGGACTTTAGGGGTGGATTCATGCTATTTGGGGTTTTCATCTGTTTTTTGGGTAGATCCTGTTCTTTTTGGGGCTCTTTTTGACGTGTTTTGTGGTCTCTTTTGGGTTTTCGTTGGGTTCTCGTTGGTCATAAATATAAATGGGAGTGGATTGTGGGTGTTGGAGAAGATCAGGTGAGTTTCGGGTGTTTTTCGTGGGAATTTATTAGTTTTTGTTGTTTTTTCTTCTGATGCAGTTCTTGTTTGGGGTGTTTTTGACGTGTTTTGGGGTCTCCGTTTGGTTTTAGTTGGGTTCATGTTGGACATTGTGTTGGAAAAGTGTAAATTGTGGGTTTTGGAGAATATCGGGTAGGTTTAGGGGGATTTTTGGGGTGGATCTATGGCTTTTGGGTTTTTCTTTCGTTTTTGGGTTTGATCCTGTTTATGTTTGGGGTGTTTCTGACGTGTTTTTTTGGTCTCCGTTGGGTTTCGTTACGTTCTCGTTTGTCGTAAAGTTAAATGGGAGTGGATTGTGGGTTTTGGAGAAGATCAGCTGAGTTTCGGGTGGTTTTCGTGGGAATTTCTTAGTTTCTGTTTTATTTCTTCTGATGCAGTTCTTGATTGGGGTGTTTTTGATGTGTTTTGGGGTCTCCGTTGTGTTTTAGTTGGATTCTTGTTGGTCATCGTGTTGGAAAAGTGTTAATTATTGTTTTTGTAGAACTTCGGGAAGGCTTAGGGGGACTTTAGGGGTGGATTCATGGTATTTGGGGTTTTCTCCTGTTTTTTGGGTTGATCCTGTTCTTTTTGGGGCTCTTTTTGACGTGTTTTGTGGTCTCCGTTGGGTTTAATTGGGATCATGTTTGTCGTCATGATGAAAAAGTGTAAATTGTGGGTTTTGGAGAACATCGGGTAGGTTTAGGGGGACTTTTGGGGTGGATCTATGGCTTTTGGGTTTTTTTCTTTCATTTTTGGTTTTGATCCTGTTCTTGTTTGGGGTGTTTTTGACGTGTTTTGGTGTCTCCATTGGGTTTCGTTAGATTCTCGTTGGTCGTAAAGGTAAAGGGGATTGGATTGTGTGTTTTAGAGAAGATCAGGTGAGTTTCAGGTGTTTTTCGTGGGAATTTCTTAGTTTTTGTTGTTTTTTCTTCTGATGCAGTTCTTGTTTGGGGTGTTTTTAACGTGTTTTGTGGTCTCCATTTGGTTTCGTTGGGTTTTACCTGGTCATCGTGTTGGAAAAGTTTAAGTTGTGGGTTTTGGAGAACATCGGGTAGGTTTAGGGGGACTTTTGGGGTGGATCTATGGCTTTTGGTTTTTTTTTTCGTTTTTGGGTTTGATCCTGTTCTTGTTTGGGGTGTTTTTGACGTGTTTTGGGTTCTCCGTTGGGTTTAATTGGGTTCATGTTTGTCGTCATGATGAAAAAGTGTAAATTGTGGGTTTTGGAGAACATCGGGTAGGTTTAGGGGGACTTTTGGGGTGGATCTATGGCTTTTGGGGTTTTTCTTTCGTTTTGGGGTTCGATCCTGTTCTTATTTTGGGAGTTTTTTATGTGTTTTGGTGTCTCCGTTGGGTTTCGTTGGGTTCTCGTTGGTCATAAAGTTAAAGGGGAGTGGATTGTGGGTTTTAGAGAAGATCAGGTGAGTTTTGGGTGGTTTTCGTGGGAATTTCTGAGTTTTTGTTGTTTTTTCTTCTGATGCAGTTCTTGTTTGGGGTGTTTTTGACGTGTTTTGGGGTCTCCTTCGTGTTTTGTTGGGTTTTCCGTGGTCATCGTGTTGGAAAAGTGTAAATTGTGGGTTTTGGAGAACTTCAGGTAGGCGTAGGGTGACTTTAGGGCTGGATTCATGGTATTTGGGGTTTTCTTCTGTTTTTTGGGTTGATCCTGTTCTTTTTGGGGTTCTTTTTGACGTGTTTTGGGGTCTCCGTTGGGTTTTGTTGGGTTCTTGTTGGTCATCGTGTTGAAAAAGTGTAAATTGTGGGTTTTGGAGAACATCGGGAAGGCTTAGGGGGACTTTAGGGGTGGATTCATGGTATTTGGGGTTTTCTTTAATTTTTGGGGTTGATCCTGTTCTTTTTGGGGCTCTTTTTGACGTGTTTTGTGGTCTCCGTTAGGTTTAATTGGGTTCATGTTTGTCGTCATGATGAAAAAGTGTAAATTGTGGGTTTTGGAGAGCATCAGGTAGGTTTAGCGGGACTTTTGGGGTGGATCTATGGCTTTTGTTTTTTTTTTTCGTTTTTGGGTTTGATCCTGTTCTTGTTTTGGGGTGTTTTTGACGTGTTTTAGGGACTCCGTTGGGTTTTAGTTGGGTTCTTGTTGGTCTTCATGGTGAAAAAAGGTAAATTGTGGTTTTTGGAGTACATCAGATATGTTTAGGGTGCTTTTGGGGTGGATCTATGGTTTTTGGGGGAATTTCTTTCAGTTTTGGGGGTGATCCTGTTCTTTTGGTGGCTCTTTTTGACGTGTTTTGGTCTCTCTGTTCGGTTTTAGTTGGGTTCATGTTGGTCTTCATGGTGAAAAAGTGTAAATTATGGGTTTTGGAGAGCATCAGGTAGGTTTAGCGGGACTTTTGGGGTGCATCTATGGCTTTTGGGTTTTCTTTCGTTTTTTGCGGTGATCCTGTTCTTTTTGGGGCTCTTTATGACGTGTTTTGTGTTCTCCGTTTGGTTTTAGTTCGGTTCATGTTGGTTGTCATGGTGAAAAATTGTAAATTGTGGGTTTTGGAGAACATCGGGTAGGTGTAGGGGGACTTTTGGGGTGTATCTATGGCTTTTTGGGTTTTCTTTCGTTTTTGGGTTTGATCCTGTTCTTGTTTGGGGTGTTTTTGACGTGTTTTGGGGTCTCCATTGTGTTTTAGTTGGGTTCTTGTTCGTCATCGCTTTGGAAAAGTGTAAATTATGGTTTTTGGAGAACATCGGGAAGGCTTAGGGGGACTTTAGGGGTGGATTCATGCTATTTGGGGTTTTCATCTGTTTTTTGGGTAGATCCTGTTCTTTTTGGGGCTCTTTTTGACGTGTTTTGTGGTCTCTTTTGGGTTTTCGTTGGGTTCTCGTTGGTCATAAATATAAATGGGAGTGGATTGTGGGTGTTGGAGAAGATCAGGTGAGTTTCGGGTGTTTTTCGTGGGAATTTATTAGTTTTTGTTGTTTTTTCTTCTGATGCAGTTCTTGTTTGGGGTGTTTTTGACGTGTTTTGGGGTCTCCGTTTGGTTTTAGTTGGGTTCATGTTGGACATTGTGTTGGAAAAGTGTAAATTGTGGGTTTTGGAGAATATCGGGTAGGTTTAGGGGGATTTTTGGGGTGGATCTATGGCTTTTGGGTTTTTCTTTCGTTTTTGGGTTTGATCCTGTTTATGTTTGGGGTGTTTCTGACGTGTTTTTTTGGTCTCCGTTGGGTTTCGTTACGTTCTCGTTTGTCGTAAAGTTAAATGGGAGTGGATTGTGGGTTTTGGAGAAGATCAGCTGAGTTTCGGGTGGTTTTCGTGGGAATTTCTTAGTTTCTGTTTTATTTCTTCTGATTCAGTTCTTGATTGGGGTGTTTTTGACGTGTTTTGGGGTCTCCGTTGTGTTTTAGTTGGATTCTTGTTGGTCATCGTGTTGGAAAAGTGTTAATTATTGTTTTTGTAGAACTTCGGGAAGGCTTAGGGGGACTTTAGGGGTGGATTCATGGTATTTGGGGTTTTCTCCTGTTTTTTGGGTTGATCCTGTTCTTTTTGGGGCTCTTTTTGACGTGTTTTGTGGTCTCCGTTGGGTTTAATTGGGATCATGTTTGTCGTCATGATGAAAAAGTGTAAATTGTGGGTTTTGGAGAACATCGGGTAGGTTTAGGGGGACTTTTGGGGTGGATCTATGGCTTTTGGGTTTTTTTCTTTCATTTTTGGTTTTGATCCTGTTCTTGTTTGGGGTGTTTTTGACGTGTTTTGGTGTCTCCATTGGGTTTCGTTAGATTCTCGTTGGTCGTAAAGGTAAAGGGGATTGGATTGTGTGTTTTAGAGAAGATCAGGTGAGTTTCAGGTGTTTTTCGTGGGAATTTCTTAGTTTTTGTTGTTTTTTCTTCTGATGCAGTTCTTGTTTGGGGTGTTTTTAACGTGTTTTGTGGTCTCCATTTGGTTTCGTTGGGTTTTACCTGGTCATCGTGTTGGAAAAGTTTAAGTTGTGGGTTTTGGAGAACATCGGGTAGGTTTAGGGGGACTTTTGGGGTGGATCTATGGCTTTTGGTTTTTTTTTTCGTTTTTGGGTTTGATCCTGTTCTTGTTTGGGGTGTTTTTGACGTGTTTTGGGTTCTCCGTTGGGTTTAATTGGGTTCATGTTTGTCGTCATGATGAAAAAGTGTAAATTGTGGGTTTTGGAGAACATCGGGTAGGTTTAGGGGGACTTTTGGGGTGGATCTATGGCTTTTGGGGTTTTTCTTTCGTTTTGGGGTTCGATCCTGTTCTTATTTTGGGAGTTTTTTATGTGTTTTGGTGTCTCCGTTGGGTTTCGTTAGGTTCTCGTTGGTCGTAAATATAAATGGGAGTGGATTGTGGGTTTTGGAGAAGATCAGGTGAGTTTCGGATGGTTTTCGTGGGAATTTCTTAGTTTTAGTTGTTTTTTCTTCTTATGCAGTTCTTGTTTGGGTGTTTCTGACCTATTTTGGGGTCTCCGTTGGGTTTTAGTTGGGTTCTGGATGGTCATCATGGTGAAAAAGTGTAAATTGTAGGTTTTGGAGAACATCGGGTAGGTTTAGGGGGACTTTTGGGGTGGATCTATGGCTTTTGGGTTTTCTTTCATTTTTGGGGGTGATCCTGTTTATGTTTGGGGTGTTTTTGACGTGTTTTTTTGGTCTCCGTTGTGTTTTAGTTGGGTTCTTGTTGGTCATCGTGTTGGAAAAGTGTAAATTATGGTTTTTGGAGAACATCGGGAAGGCTTAGGGGGACTTTAGGGGTGGATTCATGGTATTTGGGTTTTTCATCTGTTTTTTGGGTTGATCCTGTTCTTTTCGGGCTCTTTTTGACGTGTTTTGTGGTCTCCGTTGTGTTTAATTGGGTTCATGTTTGTCGTCATGATGAAAAAGTGTAAATTGTGGGTTTTGGAGAACATCGGGTAGGTTTAGGGGGACTTTTGGGGTGGATCTATGGCTTTTGGGTTTTTCTTTCGTTTTTGGGTTTGATCCTGTTCTTGTTTGGGGTGTTTCTGACGTGTTTTTTTGGTCTCCGTTGGGTTTCGTTACGTTCTCGTTTGTCGTAAAGTTAAATGGGAGTGGATTGTGGGTTTTGGAGAAGATCAGCTGAGTTTCGGGTGGTTTTCGTGGGAATTTCTTAGTTTCTGTTTTATTTCTTCTGATGCAGTTCTTGATTGGGGTGTTTTTGACGTGTTTTGGGGTCTCCGTTGTGTTTTAGTTGGATTCTTGTTGGTCATCGTGTTGGGAAAGTGTTAATTATTGTTTTTGTAGAACATCGGGAAGGCTTAGGGGGACTTTAGGGGTGGATTCATGGTATTTGGGGTTTTCTCCTGTTTTTTGGGTTGATCCTGTTCTTTTTGGGGCTCTTTTTGACGTGTTTTGTGGTCTCCGTTGGGTTTAATTGGGTTCATGTTTGTCGTCATGATGAAAAAGTGTAAATTGTGGGTTTTGGAGAACATCGGGTAGGTTTAGGGGGACTTTTGGGGTGGATCTATGGCTTTTGGGTTTTTTTTTCGTTTTTGGGTTTGATCCTGTTCTTGTTTGGGGTGTTTCTGACGTATTTTTTTGGTCTCCGTTGGGTTTCGTTACGTTCTCGTTTGTCGTAAAGTTAAATGGGAGTGGATTGTGGGTTTTGGAGAAGATCAGCTGAGTTTCGGGTGGTTTTCGTGGGAATTTCTTAGTTTCTGTTTTATTTCTTCTGATTCAGTTCTTGATTGGGGTGTTTTTGACGTGTTTTGGGGTCTCCATTTGGTTTCGTTGGGTTTTACCTGGTCATCGTGTTGGAAAAGTTTAAGTTGTGGGTTTTGGAGAACATCGGGTAGGTTTAGGGGGACTTTTGGGGTGGATCTATGGCTTTTGGTTTTTTTTTCGTTTTTGGGTTTGATCCTGTTCTTGTTTGGGGTGTTTTTGACGTGTTTTGGGTTCTCCGTTGGGTTTAATTGGGTTCATGTTTGTCGTCATGATGAAAAAGTGTAAATTGTGGGTTTTGGAGAACATCGGGTAGGTTTAGGGGGACTTTTGGGGTGGATCTATGGCTTTTGGGTTTTCTTTCATTTTTGGGGGTGATCCTGTTTATGTTTGGGGTGTTTTTGACGTGTTTTTTTGGTCTCCGTTGTGTTTTATTTGGGTTCTTGTTGGTCATCGTGTTGGAAAAGTGTAAATTATGGTTTTTGGAGAACATCGGGAAGGCTTAGGGGGACTTTAGGGGTGGATTCATGGTATTTGGGGTTTTCTCCTGTTTTTTGGGTTGATCCTGTTCTTTTTGGGGCTCTTTTTGACGTGTTTTGGGGTCTCCGTTGGGTTTAATTGGGTTCATGTTTGTCGTCATGATGAAAAAGTGTAAATTGTGGGTTTTGGAGAACATCGGGTAGGTTTAGGGGGACTTTTGGGGTGGATCTATGGCTTTTGGTTTTTTTTTTCGTTTTTGGGTTTGATCCTGTTCTTGTTTGGGGTGTTTCTGACGTATTTTTTTGGTCTCCGTTGGGTTTCGTTACGTTCTCGTTTGTCGTAAAGTTAAATGGGAGTGGATTGTGGGTTTTGGAGAAGATCAGCTGAGTTTCGGGTGGTTTTCGTGGGAATTTCTTAGTTTCTGTTTTATTTCTTCTGATTCAGTTCTTGATTGGGGTGTTTTTGACGTGTTTTGGGGTCTCCGTTGTGTTTTAGTTGGATTCTTGTTGGTCATCGTGTTGGAAAAGTGTTAATTATTGTTTTTGTAGAACATCGGGAAGGCTTAGGGGGACTTTAGGGGTGGATTCATGGTATTTGGGGTTTTCTCCTGTTTTTTGGGTTGATCCTGTTCTTTTTGGGGCTCTTTTTGACGTGTTTTGTGGTCTCCGTTGGGTTTAATTGGGTTCATGTTTGTCGTCATGATGAAAAAGTGTAAATTGTGGGTTTTGGAGAACATCGGGTAGGTTTAGGGGGACTTTTGGGGTGGATCTATGGCTTTTGGGTTTTTCTTTCATTTTTGGTTTTGATCCTGTTCTTGTTTGGGGTTTTTTTGACGTGTTTTGGTGTCTCCATTGGGTTTCGTTAGGTTCTCGTTTGTCGTAAAGGTAAAGGGGATTGGATTGTGTGTTTTAGAGAAGATCAGGTGAGTTTCAGGTGTTTTTCGTGGGAATTTCTTAGTTTTTGTTGTTTTTTCTTCTGATGCAGTTCTTGTTTGGGGTGTTTTTAACGTGTTTTGTGGTCTCCATTTGGTTTCGTTGGGTTTTACCTGGTCATCGTGTTGGAAAAGTTTAAGTTGTGGGTTTTGGAGAACATCGGGTAGGTTTAGGGGGACTTTTGGGGTGGATCTATGGCTTTTGGGTTTTTTTTTCGTTTTTGGGTTTGATCCTGTTCTTGTTTGGGGTTTTTTTGACGTGTTTTGGGTTCTCCGTTGGGTTTAATTGGGTTCATGTTTGTCGTCATGATGAAAAAGTGTAAATTGTGGGTTTTCGAGAACATCCGGTAGGTTTAGGGGGACTTTTGGGGTGGATCTATGGCTTTTGGGGTTTTTCTTTCGTTTTGGGGTTCGATCCTGTTCTTATTTTGGGAGTTTTTTATGTGTTTTGGTGTCTCCGTTGGGTTTCGTTAGGTTCTCGTTGGTCGTAAATATAAATGGGAGTGGATTTTGGGTTTTGGAGAAGATCAGGTGAGTTTCGGATGGTTTTCGTGGGAATTTCTTAGTTTTAGTTGTTTTTTCTTCTTATGCAGTTCTTGTTTGGGTGTTTCTGACCTATTTTGGGGTCTCCGTTGGGTTTTAGTTGGGTTCTGGATGGTCATCATGGTGAAAAAGTGTAAATTGTAGGTTTTGGAGAACATCGGGTAGGTTTAGGGGGACTTTTGGGGTGGATCTATGGCTTTTGGGTTTTCTTTCATTTTTGGGTTTGATCCTGTTCTTGTTTGGGGTGTTTCTGACGTGTTTTGTGGTCTCCGTTGGGTTTCGTTGGGTTCTTGTTGGTCATAAAGGTAAAGGGGAGTGGATTGTGGGTTTTAGAGAAGATCAGGTGAGTTTTGGGTTTTTTTCGTGGGAATTTCTGAGTTTTTGTTGTTTTTTTCTTCTGATGCAGTTCTTGTTTGGGGTGTTTTGGCCGTGTTTTGGGGTCTCCTTTGTGTTTTGTTGGGTTTTCCGTGGTCATCGTGTTGGAAAAGTGTAAATTTTGGGTTTTGGAGAACTTCAGGTAGGCTTAGGGTGACTTTAGGGCTGGATTCATGGTATTTGGGGTTTTCTTCTGTTTTTTGGGTTGATCCTGTTCTTTTTGGGGCTCTTTTTGATGTGTTTTGTGGTCTCCGTTGGGTTTTGTTGGGTTCTTGTTGGTCATCGTGTTGAAAAATTGTAAATTGTGGGTTTTGGAGAACATCGGGAAGGCTTAGGGGGACTTTAGGGGTGGATTCATGGTTTTGGGGTTTTCGTCTGTTTTTTGGGTTGATCCTGGTTTTTTTGGGGCTCTTTTTGACGTGTTTTGTGGTCTCCGTTAGGTTTAATTGGGTTCATGTTTGTCGTCATGATGAAAAAGTGTAAATTGTCGGTTTTGGAGAACATCGGGTAGGTTTAGGGGGACTTTTGGGGTGGATCTATGGCTTTTGGGTTTTTTTTTCATTTTTGGGTTTGATCCTGTTCTTGTTTGGGGTGTTTCTGACGTGTTTTTTTGGTCTCCGTTGGGTTTTAGTTGGGTTCTCATTGGTCATAAAGATAAATGTGAGTGGATTGTGGGGTTTGGAGAAGATCAGGTGAGTTTCGGGTGGTTTTCGTAGGAATTTCTTAGTTTCTGTTGTTTTTTCTTCTGATTCAGTTCTTGTTTGGGGTGTTTTTGACGAGTTTTTGGGTCTCCGTTTTTTTTTAGTTGAGTTCTTTTTGGTAATCATGGTGATAAAGTGTAAAATGTGGGTTTTGGAGAACATCGGGTAGGTTTAGGGGGACTTTTGGGGTGGATCTATGGCTTTTGGGTTTTTCTTTAGTTTTTGGGTTTGATCCTGTTCTTGTTTGGGGTGTTTCTGACGTGTTTTGTGGTCTCCGTTGGGTTTCGTTGGGTTCTCGTTGGTCATAAAGTTAAAGGGGAGCGGATTGTGGGTTTTAGAGAAGATCAGGTGAGTTTTGGGTGGTTTTCGTGGGAATTTCTGAGTTTTTGTTGTTTTTTCTTCTGATGCAGTTCTTGTTTGGGGTGTTTTTGACGTGTTTTGGGGTCTCCATTGTGTTTCGTTGGGTTTTCCGTGGTCATCGTGTTGGAAAAGTGTAAATTTTGGGTTTTGGAGAACTTCAGGTAGGCTTAGGGTGACTTTAGGGCTGGATTCATGGTATTTGGGGTTTTCTTCTGTTTTTTGGGTTGATCCTGTTCTTTTTGGGGCTCTTTTTGACGTGTTTTGGGGTCTCCGTTGGGTTTTGTTGGGTTCTTGTTGGTCATCGTGTTGAAAAAGTGTAAATTGTGGGTTTTGGAGAACATCGGGAAGGCTTAGGGGGACTTTAGGGGTGGATTCATGGTTTTGGGTTTTTTTTTTCGTTTTTGGGTTTGATCCTGTTCTTGTTTGGGGTGTTTCTGACGTGTTTTTTTGGTCTCCTTTGGGTTTTAGTTGGGTTCTCATTGGTCATAAAGTTAAATGGGAGTGGATTGTGGGGTTTGGAGAAGATCAGGTGAGTTTCGGGTGGTTTTCGTAGGTATTTCTTAGTTTCTGTTGTTTTTTCTTCTGATTCAGTTCTTGTTTGGGGTGTTTTTGACGAGTTTTTGGGTCTCCGTTTTTTTTTAGTTGAGTTCTTTTGGGTAATCATGGTGAAAAATTGTAAAATGTGGGTTTTGGAGAACATCGGGTAGGTTTAGCGGGCCTTTTGGGGTGGATCTATGGTTTTTGGGTCTTTATTTCGTTTTTTGGGCTGATCCTGTTCTTGTTTGGGGTGTTTTTGACGTGTTTTGTGTTCTCCGTTGGGTTTCGTTACGTTCTCGTTTGTCGTAAATTTAAATGGGAGTGGATTGTGGGTTTTGGAGAAGATCAGCTGAGTTTCGGGTGGTTTTCGTGGGAATTTCTTAGTTTCTGTTTTATTTCTTCTGATTCAGTTCTTGATTGGGGTGTTTTTGACGTGTTTTGTGGTCTCCGTTCGGTTTTAGTTGGATTCTTGTTGGTCATCGTGTTGGGAAAGTGTTAATTATTGTTTTTGTAGAACATCGGGAAGGCTTAGGGGGACTTTAGGAATGGATTCATGGTATTTGGGGTTTTCATCTGTTTTTTGGGTTGATCCTGTTCTTTTTGGGGCCCTTTTTGACGTGTTTTGTGGTCTCCGTTGGGTTTAATTGGGTTCATGTTTGTCGTCATGACGAAAAAGTGTAAATTGTGGGTTTTGGAGAATATCGGGAACGCTTAGAGGGACTTTAGGGGTGGATTCATGGTATTTGGGGTTTTCGTCTGTTTTTTGGGTTGATCCTGTTCTTTTTGGGGCTCTTTTTGACGTGTTTTGTGGTCTCCGTTTGGATTAATTGGGTTCAAGTTTGTCGTCATGATGAAAAAGTGTAAATTGTGGGTTTTGGAGAACTTCAGGTAGGCTTAGGGGTACTTTAGGGGTGGATTCATGGTATTTGGGGTTTTCTTCTGTTTTTTGGGTTGATCCTGTTCTTTTTGGTGCTCTTTTGGACGTGTTTTGGGGTCTCCGTTTCGTTTTAGTTGGGTTCATGTCGGTCGTCATGGTGAAAAATTGTAAATTGTGGGTTTTGGAGAACATCGGGTAGGTTTAGGGGGACTTTTGGGGTGGATCTATGGCTTTTGGGGTTTTTCTTTCGTTTTGGGGTTCGATCCTGTTCTTATTTTGGGAGTTTTTTATGTGTTTTGGTGTCTCCGTTGGGTTTCGTTAGGTTCTCGTTGGTCGTAAATATAAATGGGAGTGGATTGTGGGTTTTGGAGAAGATCAGGTGAGTTTCGGGTGGTTTTCGTGGGAATTTCTTAGTTTTTGTTGTTTTTTCTTCTGATGCATTTCTATTTTTGGGGTGTTTTTGACGTGTTTTGGGGTCTCCGTTTGGTTTTAGTTGGGTTCTGGATGGTCATCATGGTGAAAAAGTGTAAATTGTGGGTTTTGGAGAATATCGGGTAGGTTTAGGGGGACTTTTGGGGTGTATCTATGGCTTTTGGGTTTTTCTTTCATTTTTGGGTTGATCCTGTTCTTTTTGGGGCTCTTTTTAACGTGTTTTGTGGTCTCCGTTTGGTTTAATTGGGTTCATGTTTGTTGTCACGACGAAAAAGTGTAAATTGTGGGTTTTGGAGAACATCGGGAACGCTTAGGGGGACTTTAGGGGTGGATTCATGGTATTTGGGGTTTTCTTCTGTTTTTTGGGTTGATCCTGTTCTTTTTGGTGCTCTTTTGGACGTGTTTTGGGGTCTCCGTTGCGTTTTAGTTGGGTTCATGTTGGTCGTCATGGTGAAAAAGTGTAAATTGTGGGTTTTGGAGAACATCGGGTAGGTTTAGGGGGACTTTTGGGGTGGATCTATGGCTTTTTGTGTTTTCTTTCGTTTTTGGGGGTGATCCTGTTCTTGTTTGGGGTGTTTTTGACGTGTTTTGGGGTCTCCGTTGGTTTTCGTTGGGTTCTCGTTTGTCGTAAAGTTAAATGGGAGTGGATTGTGGGTTTTGGAGAAGATCATGTGAGTTTCGGGTGGCTTTCGTGGGAATTGCTTAGTTTTTATTGTTTTTTCCTCTGATGCAGTTCTTGTTTGGGGGGTGTTTTTGACGTGTTTTGGGGTCTCCGTTGGGTTTTGTTGGGTTCTTGTTGGTCATTGTGTTTAAAAAGTGTAAATTGTGGGTTTTGGAGAACATCAGGAAGGCTTAGGGGGACTTTAGGGGTGGATTCATGGTATTTGGGGTTTTCATTTGTTTTTTGGGTTGATCCTGTTCTTTTTGGGGCTCTTTTGGACTTGTTTTGTGGTCTCTTTTGGGTTTTCTTTGGGTTCTCGTTGGTCATAAATATAAATGGGAGTGGATTGTGGGTTTTGGAGAAGATAAGGTGAGTTTCGGGTGGTTTTCGTGGGAATTTCTTAGTTTTTGTTGTTTTTTTCTTCTGATGCAGTTCCTGTTTGGGGTGTTTTTGACGTGTTTTGGGGTCTCCGTTGTGTTTTAGTTGGGTTTTTGTTGGTCATTGTGTTGAAAAAGTGTAAATTGTGGGTTTTGGAGAACATCGGGTAGGTTTAGGGGGACTTTTGGGGTGGATCTATGGCTTTTGGGGTTTTTCTTTCGTTTTTGGGTTTGATCCTGTTCTTGTTTGGGGTGTTTCTGACGTGTTTTGTGGTCTCCGTTGGGTTTCATTGGGTTCATGTTTGTCGTCAGGATGAAAAAGTGTAAATTGTGGGTTTTGGAGAACATCAGGTAGGTTTAGGGTGCTTTTCGAGTGGATCTATGGTTTTGGAGGAATTTCTTTCAGTTTTGGGTGTGATCCTGTTCTTCTTGGGGCTCTTTTTTGACGTTTTTTGGTGTCTCCGTTGGGTTTTGTTGGGTTCTTGTTGGTCATCGTGTTGGAAAAGTGTAAATTGTGGGTTTTGGAGAACATCGGGAAGGCTTAGGGGGACTTTAGGGGTGGATTCATGGTATTTGGGGTTTTCGTCTGTTTTTTGGTTTGATCCTGTTTTTTTGGGGGCTCTTTTTGACGTGTTTTGTGGTCTCCGTTAGGTTTAATTGGGTTCATGTTTGTCGTCATGATGAAAAAGTGTAAATTGTGGGTTTTGGAGAACATCGGGTAGGTTTAGGGGGACTTTTTGGGTGGATCTATGGCTTTTGGTTTTTTTTTTCGTTTTTGGGTTTGATCCTGTTCTTGTTTGGGGTGTTTCTGACGTGTTTTTTTGGTCTCCGTTGGGTTTCGTTACGTTCTCGTTTGTCGTAAAGTTAAATGGGAGTGGATTGTCGGTTTTGGAGAAGATCAGCTGAGTTTCGGGTGGTTTTCGTGGGAATTTCTTAGTTTCTGTTTTATTTCTTCTGATTCAGTTCTTGATTGGGGTGTTTTTGACGTGTTTTGGGGTCTCCGTTGTGTTTTAGTTGGATTCTTGTTGGTCATCGTGTTGGAAAAGTGTTAATTATTGTTTTTGTAGAACATCGGGAAGGCTTAGGGGGACTTTAGGGGTGGATTCATGGTATTTGGGGTTTTCTCCTGTTTTTTGGGTTGATCCTGTTCTTTTTGGGGCTCTTTTTGACGTGTTTTGTGGTCTCCGTTGGGTTTAATTGGGTTCATGTTTGTCGTCATGATGAAAAAGTGTAAATTGTGGGTTTTGGAGAACATCAGGTAGGTTTAGGGGGACTTTTGGGGTGGATCTATGGCTTTTGGGTTTTTCTTTCATTTTTGGTTTTGATCCTGTTCTTGTTTGGGGTTTTTTTGACGTGTTTTGGTGTCTCCATTGGGTTTCGTTAGGTTCTCGTTGGTCGTAAAGGTAAAGGGGATTGGATTGTGTGTTTTAGAGAAGATCAGGTGAGTTTCAGGTGTTTTTCGTGGGAATTTCTTAGTTTTTGTTGTTTTTTCTTCTGATGCAGTTCTTGTTTGGGGTGTTTTTAACGTGTTTTGTGGTCTCCATTTGGTTTCGTTGGGTTTTACCTGGTCATCGTGTTGGAAAAGTTTAAGTTGTGGGTTTTGGAGAACATCGGGTAGGTTTAGGGGGACTTTTGGGGTGGATCTATGGCTTTTGGGTTTTTTTTTCGTTTTTGGGTTTGATCCTGTTCTTGTTTGGGGTGTTTTTGACGTGTTTTGGGTTCTCCGTTGGGTTTAATTGGGTTCATGTTTGTCGTCATGATGAAAAAGTGTAAATTGTGGGTTTTGGAGAACATCGGGTAGGTTTAGGGGGACTTTTGGGGTGGATCTATGGCTTTTGGGGTTTTTCTTTCGTTTTGGGGTTCGATCCTGTTCTTATTTTGGGAGTTTTTTATGTGTTTTGGTGTCTCCGTTGGGTTTCGTTAGGTTCTCGTTGGTCGTAAATATAAATGGGAGTGGATTGTGGGTTTTGGAGAAGATCAGGTGAGTTTCGGATGGTTTTCGTGGGAATTTCTTAGTTTTAGTTGTTTTTTCTTCTTATGCAGTTCTTGTTTGGGTGTTTCTGACCTATTTTGGGGTCTCCGTTGGGTTTTAGTTGGGTTCTGGATGGTCATCATGGTGAAAAAGTGTAAATTGTAGGTTTTGGAGAACATCGGGTAGGTTTAGGGGGACTTTTGGGGTGGATCTATGGCTTTTGGGTTTTTCTTTAGTTTTTGGGTTTGATCCTGTTCTTGTTTGGGGTGTTTCTGACGTGTTTTGTGGTCTCCGTTGGGTTTCGTTGGGTTCTCGTTGGTCATAAAGTTAAAGGGGAGCGGATTGTGGGTTTTAGAGAAGATCAGGTGAGTTTTGGGTGGTTTTCGTGGGAATTTCTGAGTTTTTGTTGTTTTTTCTTCTGATGCAGTTCTTGTTTGGGGTGTTTTTGACGTGTTTTGGGGTCTCCATTGTGTTTCGTTGGGTTTTCCGTGGTCATCGTGTTGGAAAAGTGTAAATTTTGGGTTTTGGAGAACTTCAGGTAGGCTTAGGGTGACTTTAGGGCTGGATTCATGGTATTTGGGGTTTTCTTCTGTTTTTTGGGTTGATCCTGTTCTTTTTGGGGCTCTTTTTGACGTGTTTTGGGGTCTCCGTTGGGTTTTGTTGGGTTCTTGTTGGTCATCGTGTTGAAAAAGTGTAAATTGTGGGTTTTGGAGAACATCGGGAAGGCTTAGGGGGACTTTAGGGGTGGATTCATGGTTTTGGGGTTTTCGTCTGTTTTTTGGGTTGATCCTGTTTTTTTGGGGCTCTTTTTGACGTGTTTTGTGGTCTCCGTTAGGTTTAATTGAGTTTATGTTTGTCGTCATGATGAAAAAGTGTAAATTGTGGGTTTTGGAGAACATCGGGTAGGTTTAGGGGGACTTTTTGGGTGGATCTATGGCTTTTGGGTTTTTTTTTCGTTTTGGGGTTTGATCCTGTTCTTGTTTGGGGTGTTTCTGACGTGTTTTTTTGGTCTCCGTTGGGTTTTAGTTGGGTTCTCATTGGTCATAAAGTTAAATGGGAGTGGATTGTGGGGTTTGGAGAAGATCAGGTGAGTTTCGGGTGGTTTTCGTAGGTATTTCTTAGTTTCTGTTGTTTTTTCTTCTGATTCAGTTCTTGTTTGGGGTGTTTTTGACGAGTTTTTGGGTCTCCGTTTTTTTTAAGTTGAGTTCTTTTGGGTAATCATGGTGAAAAAGTGTAAAATGTGGGTTTTGGAGAACATCGGGTAGGTTTAGCGGGCCTTTTGGGGTGGATCTATGGTTTTTGGGTCTTTATTTCGTTTTTTGGGCTGATCCTGTTCTTGTTTGGGGTGTTTTTGACGTGTTTTGTGTTCTCCGTTGGGTTTCGTTACGTTCTCGTTTGTCGTAAATTTAAATGGGAGTGGATTGTGGGTTTTGGAGAAGATCAGGTGAGTTTCGGGTGGTTTTCGTGGGAATTTCTTAGTTTCTGTTTTATTTCTTCTGATTCAGTTCTTGATTGGGGTGTTTTTGACGTGTTTTGGGGTCTCCGTTCGGTTTTAGTTGGATTCTTGTTGGTCATCGTGTTGGGAAAGTGTTAATTATTGTTTTTGTAGAACATCGGGAAGGCTTAGGGGGACTTTAGGGATGGATTCATGGTATTTGGGGTTTTCATCTGTTTTTTGGGTTGATCCTGTTCTTTTTGGGGCCCTTTTTGACGTGTTTTTTGGTCTCCGTTGGGTTTAATTGGGTTCATGTTTGTCGTCATGACGAAAAAGTGTAAATTGTGGGTTTTGGAGAATATCGGGAACGCTTAGAGGGACTTTAGGGGTGGATTCATGGTATTTGGGGTTTTCGTCTGTTTTTTGGGTTGATCCTGTTCTTTTTGGGGCTCTTTTTGACGTGTTTTGTGGTCTCCGTTTGGATTAATTGGGTTCATGTTTGTCGTCATGATGAAAAAGTGTAAATTGTGGGTTTTGGAGAACTTCAGGTAGGCTTAGGGGTACTTTAGGGGTGGATTCATGGTATTTGGGGTTTTCTTCTGTTTTTTGGGTTGATCCTGTTCTTTTTGGTGCTCTTTTGGACGTGTTTTGGGGTCTCCGTTTCGTTTTAGTTGGGTTCATGTCGGTCGTCATGGTGAAAAATTGTAAATTGTGGGTTTTGGAGAACATCGGGTAGGTTTAGGGGGACTTTTGGGGTGGATCTATGGCTTTTGGGGTTTTTCTTTCGTTTTGGGGTTCGATCCTGTTCTTATTTTGGGAGTTTTTTATGTGTTTTGGTGTCTCCGTTGGGTTTCGTTAGGTTCTCGTTGGTCGTAAATATAAATGGGAGTGGATTGTGGGTTTTGGAGAAGATCAGGTGAGTTTCGGGTGGTTTTCGTGGGAATTTCTTAGTTTTTGTTGTTTTTTCTTCTGATGCATTTCTATTTTTGGGGTGTTTTTGACGTGTTTTGGGGTCTCCGTTTGGTTTTAGTTGGGTTCTGGATGGTCATCATGGTGAAAAAGTGTAAATTGTGGGTTTTGGAGAATATCGGGTAGGTTTAGGGGGACTTTTGGGGTGTATCTATGGCTTTTGGGTTTTTCTTTCATTTTTGGGTTGATCCTGTTCTTTTTGGGGCTCTTTTTAACGTGTTTTGTGGTCTCCGTTTGGTTTAATTGGGTTCATGTTTGTTGTCACGACGAAAAAGTGTAAATTGTGGGTTTTGGAGAACATCGGGAACGCTTAGGGGGACTTTAGGGGTGGATTCATGGTATTTGGGGTTTTCTTCTGTTTTTTGGGTTGATCCTGTTCTTTTTGGTGCTCTTTTGGACGTGTTTTGGGGTCTCCGTTGCGTTTTAGTTGGGTTCATGTTGGTCGTCATGGTGAAAAAGTGTAAATTGTGGGTTTTGGAGAACATCGGGTAGGTTTAGGGGGACTTTTGGGGTGGATCTATGGCTTTTGGGGTTTTCTTTCGTTTTGGGGTTCGATCCTGTTCTTGTTTTGGGAGTTTTTCATGTGTTTTGGTGTTTCCGTTTGGTTTCGTTAGGTTCTCGTTTTTCGTAAAGGTAAAGGTGAGTGGATTGTGGGTTTTAGAGAAGATCAGCTGAGTTTCGGATGGTTTTCGTGGGAATTTCGGAGTTTTTGTTGTTTTTTCTTCTGATGCAGTTCTTGTTTAGGGTGTTTTTGACGTGTTTTGGGGTCTCTATTAGGTTTCGTTTGGTTTTCCGTGGTCATCGTGTTGGAAAAGTGTAAATTGTGGGTTTTGGAGAACATCAGGAAGGCTTAGTGTGACTTTAGGGCTGCATTCATGGTATATGGGGTTTTCTTCTGTTTTTTGGGTTGATCCTGTTCTTTTTGGGGCTCTTTTTGACGTGTTTTGGGGTGTCCGTTGTATTTTAGTTGGGTTCTTGTTGGTCATCATGGTGAAAAATTGTAAATTGTGGGTTTTGGAGAACATGAGGTAGGTTTAGTGGGACTTTTGGGGTGGATCTATGGCTTTTTGTGTTTTCTTTCGTTTTTGGGGGTGATCCTGTTCTTGTTTGGGGTGTTTTTGACGTGTTTTGGGGTCTCCGTTGGTTTTCGTTGGGTTCTCGTTTGTCGTAAAGTTAAATGGGAGTGGATTGTGGGTTTTGGAGAAGATCTGCTGAGTTTCGGGTGGTTTTCGTGGGAATTTCTTAGTTTCTGTTGTTTTTTCCTCTGATGCAGTTCTTGTTTGGGGGGTGTTTTTGACGTGTTTTGGGGTCTCCGTTGGGTTTTGTTGGGTTCTTGTTGGTCATTGTGTTTAAAAAGTGTAAATTGTGGGTTTTGGAGAACATCAGGAAGGCTTAGGGGGACTTTAGGGGTGGATTCATGGTATTTGGGGTTTTCATTTGTTTTTTGGGTTGATCCTGTTCTTTTTGGGGCTCTTTTGGACTTGTTTTGTGGTCTCTTTTGGGTTTTCTTTGGGTTCTCGTTGGTCATAAATATAAATGGGAGTGGATTGTGGGTTTTGGAGAAGATAAGGTGAGTTTCGGGTGGTTTTCGTGGGAATTTCTTAGTTTTTGTTGTTTTTTCTTCTGATGCAGTTCCTGTTTGGGGTGTTTTTGACGTGTTTTGGGGTCTCCGTTGTGTTTTAGTTGGGTTTTTGTTGGTCATTGTGTTGAAAAAGTGTAAATTGTGGGTTTTGGAGAACATCGGGTAGGTTTAGGGGGACTTTTGGGGTGGATCTATGGCTTTTGGGGTTTTTCTTTCGTTTTTGGGTTTGATCCTGTTCTTGTTTGGGGTGTTTCTGACGTGTTTTGGGGTCTCCGTTGGGTTTAATTGGGTTCATGTTTGTCGTCATGATGAAAAAGTGTAAATTGTGGGTTTTGGAGAACATCAGGTAGGTTTAGGGTGCTTTTCGAGTGGATCTATGGTTTTGGAGGAATTTCTTTCAGTTTTGGGTGTGATCCTGTTCTTTTTGGGGCTCTTTTTTGACGTTTTTTGGTGTCTCCGTTGGGTTTTAGTTGGGTTCATGTTGGTCGTCATGGTGAAAAAGTGTAAATTGTGGGTTTTGGAGAACATCGGGTAGGTTTAGGGGGACTTTTGGGGTGGATCTATGGCTTTTGCGGTTTTCTTTCTTTTTTGGGGGTGATCCTGTTCTTGTTTGGGGTGTTTCTGACGTGTTTTGTGGTCTCCATTGTGTTTTAGTTGGGTTCTCGTTAGTCGTAAATATAAATGGGAATGTATTGTGGGTTTTGGAGAAGATCAGGTGAGTTTCGGGTGGTTTTCGTGGGAATTTCTTTGTTTCTGTTGTTTTTTCTTCTGATTCAGTTCTTGTTTGTGGTTTTTTTGACGTGTTTTGGGGTCTCCATTGTGTTTTAGTTGGGTTCATGTTGGTCATCATGGTGAAAAATGGTAAATTGTGGGTTTTGGAGAACATCAGGTAGTTTAGGGGGACTTTTGGGGTGGATCTATGGTTTTTGGTTTTTCTTTCGTTCTTGGGGGTGATCCTGTTCTTGTTTGGGGTGTTCTTGACGTGTTTTGGGGTCTCCGTTGGGTTTTCGTTGGGTTCTTGTTGGTCATCGTGTTGGAAAAGTGTAAATTATGGTTTTTGGAGAACATCGGGAAGGCTTAGGGGGACTTTAGGGGTAGATTCATGGTATTTGGGGTTTTCATTTTTTTGGGGGCTTGATCCTGTTCTTTCTGGGGCTCTTTTTGACGTTTTTTGTGGTCTCCGTTGGGTTTAATTGGGTTCATGTTTGTCGTCATGATGAAAAAGTGTAAATTGTGGGTTTTGGAGAACATCGGGTAGGTTTAGGGGGACTTTTGGGGTGGATCTATGGCATTTGGGGTTTTCTTTCCTTTTTGGGTTTGATCATGTTCTTGTTTAGGGTGTTTTTGACGTGTTTTGGGGTCTCCGTTGGGTTTTAGTTGGGTTCTTGTGGTCATCATGTTGAAAAATTGTTAATTGTGGTTTTTGGAGAACATCAGGTAGGTTTAGGGTGCTTTTCGGGTGGATCTATGGTTTTGGAGGAATTTCTTTCAGTTTTGGGTGTGATCCTGTTCTTTTTGGGGCTCTTTTTGACGTTTTTTGGTGTCTCCGTTGGGTTTTAGTTGGGTTCATGTTGGTCGTCATGGTGAAAAAGTGTAAATTGTGGGTTTTGGAGAACATCGGGTAGGTTTAGGGGGACTTTTGGGGTGGATCTATGGCTTTTGCGGTTTTCTTTCTTTTTTGGGGGTGATCCTGTTCTTGTTTGGGGTGTTTCTGACGTGTTTTGTGGTCTCCGTTGTGTTTTAGTTGGGTTCTCGTTAGTCGTAAATATAAATGGGAATGTATTGTGGGTTTTGGAGAAGATCAGGTGAGTTTCGGGTGGTTTTCGTGGGAATTTCTTTGTTTCTGTTGTTTTTTCTTCTGATTCAGTTCTTGTTTGTAGTTTTTTTGACGTGTTTTGGGGTCTCCATTGTGTTTTAGTTGGGTTCATGTTGGTCATCATGGTGAAAAATGGTAAATTGTGGGTTTTGGAGAACATCAGGTAGTTTAGGGGGACTTTTGGGGTGGATCTATGGTTTTTGGTTTTTCTTTCGTTCTTGGGGGTGATCCTGTTCTTGTTTGGGGTGTTCTTGACGTGTTTTGGGGTCTCCGTTGGGTTTTCGTTGGGTTCTTGTTGGTCATCGTGTTGGAAAAGTGTAAATTATGGTTTTTGGAGAACATCGGGAAGGCTTAGGGGGACTTTAGGGGTGGATTCATGGTATTTGGGGTTTTCATTTTTTTGGGGGGTTGATCCTGTTCTTTTTGGGGCTCTTTTTGACGTGTTTTGTGGTCTCCGTTGGGTTTAATTGGGTTCATGTTTGTCGTCATGATGAAAAAGTGTAAATTGTGGGTTTTGGAGAACATCGGGTAGGTTTAGGGGGACTTTTGGGGTGGATCTATGGCTTTTGGGGTTTTCTTTCGTTTTTGGGTTTGATCCTGTTCTTGTTTGGGGTGTTGTTTATATGTTTTGGTGTCTCGTTTGGGTTTCGTTACGTTCTCGTTTGTCCTAAAGGTAAAGGGGAGTGGATTGTGGGTTTTAGAGAAGATCAGGTGAGTTTCGGTTGGTTTTCGTGGGAATTTCTTAGTTTTTGTTGTTTTTTCTTCTGATGCAGTTCTTGTTTAGGGTGTTTTTGACGTGTTTTGGGGTCTCCGTTGTGTTTTAGTTGGGTTCTTGTTGGTCATCATGGTGAAAATTGTATATTATGGGTTTTGGAGAACATCGGGTAGGTTTAGGGGGACTTTTGGGGTGGATCTATGGCTTTTGGGTTTTTCTTTCTTTTTTGGGTTTGATCCTGTTCTTATTTGGGGTGTTTTTTATATGTTTTGGTGTCTCCTTTGGGTTTCGTTACGTTCTCGTTTGTCCTAAAGGTAAAGGGGAGTGGATTGTGGGTTTTAGAGAAGATCAGGTGAGTTTCGGTTGGTTTTCGTGGGAATTTCTTAGTTTCTGTTGTTTTTTCTTCTGATTCAGTTCTTGTTTGGAGTGTTTTTGACGTGTTTTGGGGTCTCCTTTGGGTTTTAGTTGGGTTCATGTTTGTCGTCATGATGAAAAAGTGTAAATTGTGGTTTTTGGAGAATATCAGGTAGGTTTAGGGTGCTTTTGGGGTGGATCTATGTTTTTTGGGGAATTTCTTTCAGTTTTGGGGGTGATCCTGTTCTTGTTTGGGGTGTTTCTGACGTGTTTTGGTGTCTCCTTTAGGTTTCGTTAGGTTCTCGTTGGTCCTAAACCTAAAGGGGAGTGGATTGTGGGTTTTAGAGAAGATCAGGTGAGTTTTGGGTGGTTTTCGTGGGAATTTCTTAGTTTTTGTTGTTTTTTCTTCTGATGCAGTTCTTGTTTAGGGTGTTTTTGACGTTTTTTGGGGTCTCCATTGTGTTTTAATTGGGTTCTTGTTGGTCATCATGGTGAAAAATTGTAAATTGTGGGTTTTGGAGAACATCAGGTAGGTTTAGGGGGACTTTTTGGGGTGGATCTATGGCTTTTGGGTTTTTCTTTAGTTTTTGGGTTTGATCCTGTTCTTGTTTGGGGTGTTTTTGACGTGATTTTGGTTCTCCTTTGGGTTTTGTTTGGTTCTCGTTTGTCGTAAAGTTAAATGGGAGTGGATTGTGGGTTTTGGAGAAGATCTGCTGAGTTTCGGGTGGTTTTCGTGGGAATTTCTTAGTTTCTGTTGTTTTTTCTTCTGATTCAGTTCTTGTTTGGGGTGTTTTTGACGTGTTTTGTGGTCTCTTTTTGGTTTCGTTGGGTTTTCCATGGTCATAGTGTTGGAAAAGTGTAAATTGTGGGTTTTGGAGAACTTCAGGTAGGCTTACGGGGACTTTAGGGATGGATTCATGATATATGGAGTTTTCTTCTGTTTTTTGGGTTGATCCTGTTCTTTTTGGGGCTCTTTTTGACGTGTTTTTTTCATATGTTGTTGAACATATCCCTAAGCTCTACATCTAAATGTCTTTTAAAGACTTCCAGGGATGGTGACTCCACCACTTCCCTGGGCAGCCTGTTCCAGTGTCTAACAACCCTTTCGGTAAAGAAGTTCTTCCTAAGATCCAACCTAAAACTCCCCTGGCGCAACTTAAGCCCATTCCCCCTCGTCCTGTCACCAGGCACGTGGGAGAACAGGCCAACCCCCACCTCGCTACAGCCTCTTTTAAGGTATCTGTAGAGAGCGATAAGGTCGCCCCTGAGCCTCCTCTTCTCCAGGCTGAACAAGCCCAGCTCCCTCAGCCGCTCCTCGTAGGACTTGTTCTCCAGGCCCCTCACCAGCTTCGTCGCCCTTCTCTGGACCCGCTCAAGCACCTCCATGTCCTTCTTGTAACGAGGGACCCAAAACTGAACACAGTACTCGAGGTGCGGCCTCACCAGAGCCTAGTACAGCCCCCCGTAGCCACCCATAGCCCCCCGTAGCCCCCCATAGCCCCCTATAGCCCCCTGTAGCCCCCCACAGCCCCCGTAGCCCCCCGCATCCCCCCATAGCCCAATATAGACCCCCAGAGCCCCCCGCAGACCCCCATAGCCCCCGTAGCCCCCTATAGCCCCCCGTAGCCCCCCGCCGCCCCGCCCACCCCCCCAATTCTCCCCCCACCCCCCCTTATCCCGCTCCTCACGTTCCGGTCCACGATGTCCCGGCCCTGGCTGGTCAAGCTGCTGCCGTAGGCGGCGGCCAGGCTGGACACGGGCTCGGCCAGGAAGGCGGCGGCGGGGGGGGGCAGGCGGGATGCGGAGGACGCCGGGGGGGCCGCCGGGGGGGCCCCGTAGGCCCGGGCCGGGCCGTGGGGGGGGGGGGCGGCCCCGCCGCTGGTGTCGTCGAAGAGCGGCTGCGGCTCCGCCATCCGCGGAGGGGCCGGGCCCGGGCCGCGGCGCTTGGGGGCTGCGGGGAGAGGAGAGGGGGGGTCGGGGGAGGGGGCGGGCGCCGGGGGGTCCGCACCGAGCCCCGCCGCCGCTCCCGGGGGCTCCATGGCGCTTCCGCTTCCGGTCACGTGAGGAGCGCGGGAGGAAGCTGTTGGCGGAGCGGTGGGGCGGGGCCGGAAGTGGTGGTTGCCATGGGGACGGGCGCGCGGGGCCGTGACGTCAGCAAGGGTGTGATGTCAGCAAGGCCACCGTGCCACCAAGGTGATGACGTTACCAAGGCCACCACGTCACCAAAGCCATGATGGCAACCAAAGCCATGACGTCACCAAGGCCACCACGTCCCCAGGGCCACCACGTCCCCATAGCCCCCATGGCCCCATAGCCCCCACGGCCCCATATCCACCATGTCCCCAGCGCCATCTTATCCCCAAGGCCACCACGTCCCCAAGGCCGCACGGTGGCCGTGGTGGCCCTAGGGCTGTCCCTGAGGTGTCGTGGCCATTTCCTGGCCACGGCGGCCATCTTGTCCCCAAGGCCACCACGTCCCCAGGTCTACCACTTCCCCAAGACCACCATGTCCCCAGATCCACCACATCCCTGTTGCCACCACATCTCCGTGGCCACCACATCCCCAAGGCCACACGGTGGCCGTGGTGGCCCTAGGGCTGTCCCTGAGGTGTCGTGGCCATTTCCTGGCCACAGCGGCCATCTTGTCCCCATATCCACCATGTCCCCATGGCCACCACGTCCCCAAGGCCACACGGTGGCCCAGGGGGGGCTGCTGCTGCTGGGCACCCTGGGGCTCTGGGTGCTGGAGGGGGGGGCGCGGACCCTCGGGACCCCCCCCGGGACCCTCAACGCCTCCAGGACCCCGCGGTGGGACCTGGCCTCCGCCTTCTTCTTCTCCACCACCCTGCTCACCACTGTGGGTAAGGAGCCCCCCCGCCCCCAAATCGGGACCCCCCCTCCGAATTGGGACCCTCCTAAAGAACCCCATGGGCACCAGGACCCCCCCAAGGGCATTGAGACCCCCGGGACCCCCATGAACCCCAGGACCCCCATGAGCACCAATTCCCCCAGGACGCCTCTGAGCACCAGGCCCCCCCGGGACCCCCCCAAGAACACCGGGACCCCCATGAACACCAGGACCCCCGTGGGCACCAGGACCCTCCATGGCCCCCCATAGGCACCGAGCCCCCTGAGAACCTCAGGACCCCCATGGGTTTTGGGACCCCCTTTAGCACTGGGACCCCCAGGCCCCCCCCCAGCCCCACCAGGACCCCCCCAGCCCACAGAGCCCCCCAGTTCGCCCAGGACCCCCATCACCACCAAGCCCCCAACCTCCCCCCACCACCCCCAGGGGTCCCCCCTCCCCTTTCACTTACCGGGGGGGGTCCCCCCCCTAAATTTCCCCCCCCCCCCAGGCTACGGCCCCGTGGCCCCCCTGTCCCCGGGGGGCAAAGCCTTCTGCTTGGCCTACGCGGCGCTGGGCGTCCCCTTCACGGTGTTGACGTTGGCGGTGGTGGCCCGGTGGCTTTCGGTGCCGGTCACCCGGTGGCCCCGGCGCTACCTGAGGACGCGGTGGGGTTGGAGCCCCCAGGGGGCTGCCGGGCTCCATTTGGGGCTGCTGGCGGGGGCGGTGGCGGGGGGCTTCGTGCTGCTGCCTGCCGCCGCCCTGTGGGCCCTGGGGGGCTCCGGGAGCTTCTTGGACGCCGTCTTCTTCTGCGGCATGGCCGTCACCACCGTGGGGCTGGGGGACGCGGCGGGGGCACCGGAGGGGCAGCCCCCGCGCCACCTCTACCGGGTGGCCTTGGCCGGTGAGCAGGGGCGGGGGGTTGGGGGGGGGCGTTGGGGTTTGGGGATCTGGGGTTGGGGTTATGTGGGGGTTGGGGCTATGTGGTTGGGGTCTTCTTGGTGGGGGGGGTCTTCATTGGGGTGGGGTCTTTATGGTGGTGGGGTCTTCATGGTTGGGGTCTTCATGGTTGGTGTCTCCATGGTTGGGGTTTAGGTGGTTGGGGTCCTCATGGTTGGGGTCTTCATGGTGGTTGGATCTTCGTGGTTGGGGGTCTTCATGGTTGGGTTCTCCATGGTGGTTGGGGTCTTCATGGTTGGGGTCTTTATGGTTGGGGTCTTCATGGTTGGGGTCTTCATGGTTGGGATCTTCGTGGTTGGGGTCTTCGTGGTTGGGGTCTCCATTGGGGTGGTGTCTTTATGGTGGTTGGGTCTCCATGGTTGGGGTCTCCATGGTGGTTGGGTCTCCACTGGGGCGGGGTCTCCATTGGGGTGGGGTCTTCATGGTTGGGGTCTCCATGGTTGGGGTCTTCGTGGTCGGGGTCTCCATTGGGGTGGTGTCTTTATGGTGGTTGGGTCTCCATGGTTGGGGTCTCCATGGTGGTTGGGTCTCCACTGGGGCGGGGTCTTCATGGTGGCGGGGTCTTCATGGTTGGGGTCTTCGTGGTTGGGGTCTTCGTGGTTGGGGGACTTCATGGTTGGGGTCTCTATGGTGGTTGGGTTCTCCATGGTTGGGGTCTCCGTGGTTGGCGTCTCCATTGGGGTGGGGTCTTTATGGTGGTGTCTTTATGGTGGTTGGGGTCTTCCTGGATGGGGTCTCCATGGTGGTTGGGTCTCCATTGGGGTGGGGTCTTCATGGTGGCGGGGTCTTCATGGATGGGGTCTCCATGGGGATGGGGTCTCCATGGGGATCTCTCCATGGGGTGGGGGTCTCCACGGGGGGGTGGGGGTCTCTGACCGCTGTGTCCCCCCCCCCCAGCCTACCTGCTGCTGGGGGTGACGGCGGCGCTGCTGCTGCTGGCGGCCTTCCAGCAGCTGCTGGAGCTGCACGGGGTCAGCGCCGCGCTGCGCTCCCCCCCGGACCCCCCCGAGGAGGACGGGGGGCTGCTGGACGAGGGGGGGCAATAAACGGGGGGCTCAAAGCGCGACGGGCTCGCTGTGGTCACTGGGGGGGGTTGGGGGTCCCAGATGCATGAGGGGGGGGTCCCAGACACATGGGGGGGGTCCCAGACACATGGGGGGGGTCCCAGGTCCAATAGGGGGGTTCCCGGTCCCATTGGGGGGTCACAGACCCATGGGGGGGGGGGGTCACAGCACCATTGGGGTGGGGATCCTGATCCCATTGGGGGGGGTCCCCAAACCCATGGAGGGGTCCCAGACACATGGGGGGCTCCCAGTCCCATTGGGGGGGGCAGACACATTGAGGGGGGGAGCAGATACATGGGGGGGGGGTCCCAGTCCCACTGGGGGGGGTCCCAAACCCATAGAGGGGTCCCAGTCCCAAGTAGGGGGGTCCAGACTCATGAGGGGGGGGTCCCATTTGGGGTCCCAGTCCCTGTGACACCACAGCCCCCCCCCCACCCGACCCTATTAGGATGAAAGAACTCCCCCCCCCTCAGCTCATTTTATAGAAAACCTTTATTCTGTAAAAATTGGGGGGGAAGTGAGGGGGGGCTCACATGGACGGGGGGGGAGGGAGCGGGGGGCCGGGCACCCCCATGGGCACCCCCAGGAGCCCCCCCACCACCTCACCCCACAGCGGGCGGGGGGGGGATGCCGGACGGTGCCCCCCAGTGTCTCTCCATCCCCCCCCCCCCCCCAGCTCCGATATATACAGACAATAAATACAGGGCCCCCCCCCCGGGATGGGGAGGGGGGGGCTCAGGCCGGGGGGCACGCGGGGACGCAGCGGGGGGGTCCCTGCGCCGGGACAGAGCCGGGGGGCAGAGGCAGCGGAAGGAGCCGGGGGTGTTGAGGCAGAGCCCCCCCCGGCACAGGGCGGCCTCCGAGCACTCGTCGAGGTCTGCGGGGAAAAGGGGGGGGTCAGGGGAGGTCAGGGAGGGGGATTAAGGGGGGTTGGGGGGGATTGGGGTGGGATTGAGGGGGATTGGGATGGGATTGGGATGGGATTGGGGTGGGATTGGGGTGGGGTGGAATTGGGATTGTGTGGGTTTTGGGGTGGGATTGAGGGGGATGGGGATGGGATTGGGGTGGGATTTGGGGTGGGATTGGGATTGTGGGGGATTGGGGAGGGATTGGGGTGGGATTGGGATTGGGGGGGATTTGGGGGGGGATTGGGGTAGGATTGGGGTAGGATTTGGGGTTGGATTAGGGTGGGATTGGGGGTTGGATTAAAGTGGGATTGGGGATGGGATGGGGTGGGATTTGGGCTGGGACTGGGGTTTGGGATGGGATGGGATTGGGATGGGAACAGGCTGGGATTATGCCGGGATCAGGCCGGGATTGTGCCGGGATCAGGCCGGAATCAGGCCGAGATTAGGCCAGGATTAGGCCGGGATCAGGCCGGGATCAGGCCGGGATTAGGCCTGGATTATGCCAGATTAGGCCGGGATTAGGCCGGGATTATGAAGGAATTAGGACGGGATCAGGCCGGGATTATTCCGGGATCAGGCCGGGATTAGGCCGGATTAGGCCGGTATTATGCCGGGACTAGGCCGGATTAGGCCGTATTATGCCGGGATTATGCCGGGACTAGGACGGATTAGGCCGGATTAGGCCGGGATTATGCCGGGATTATGCAGGGATCAGGCCGGGATTATGCCGGGACTAGGCCGGATTAGGCCGGATTAGGCCGGATTAGGCCGGGATTAGGCCGGGACTAGGCCGGTTTAGGCCGTATTATGCCGGGATTATGCCGGGACTAGGCTGGATTAGGCCGGATTAGGCCGGGGTTAATGCCGGGATCAGGCCGGGATTATGCCGGGACTAGGCCGGGACTAGGCCGGATTAGGCCGGATTAGGCCGGAATAGGCCGGGATTAGGCCGTGTCTCACCCACGCAGGCCACGCGTGCCGCGTCCAGCCGGTAGCCGGGGTCGCAGGCGCAGGTGAAGCCCTGGGGCACCCGCACGCAGTGCCCATGCTCGCAGCCGCTCAGCACCCCGCACAGCTCCGGCGGCAGCGCCTCGTCCCGGGGGTCTGCGGGGGGGGGTCCCCGTCAGCCCCCTCCCCATAAAAAAAACAAAATCCCCCCCCCAAACCCCTCAATCCCCCCCCCCCCCCCAAACTCACCGTCCTCGCTGGCTCGCCCCGGCCGCTCGGCCACGCCGTGGGGCTGGAAGAGCCACGGGGGGGGGTCCTGGGGGGCGCTGGGGGGGCTGCGGGGCCGGGAGGAGCGGGGGGGGCCCTGGCGGGACCCCTTGAAATCCTCCAAGTCCTCGTAGCGGGGGGGGGCGGCGTAAAGGGCATCCCCGCGCGGGTCATAGCCCCCCCCCAGCCCATAGGGGTCGTAGTTAGTGCGCAGCCCCGGGGGGGGCAGGCGGGGGCCCGGACCCCCAAAGGGGAGGGGGCCGTAGGGCAGCCCGTAGTGGGGGGGGTATTCGGGGCCGTATTCGTAGGGGGGGCCCAGCCCCGGGCCGGGGGGGCGCAGGACGTTGCAGAGGAACTCGAAGTCATCTAGGGGGGGGGGGGGGGGAGAAAAAAAAAAGGGGGGGGGGGGGCAGGTTGTGGGGTGGGGTCCTAAAAATTGGGGATGCTAAGGGGGGGGGTGTAAAGAGGTGGGGGGGGCACTGTTATATGGGGGGTGCCCAAGGGGTCTCCATTAGGGGGGGGGGCGTTGTGGGGTGGTGGGAGGGGTTCCCATTATTGGGGGGGGCAAAGGGGTCCCTGTTATGGGGGGGGTCCAAGGGGTCCCAATCATGGGGGGGGTGTCTAAGGGGGACCCACTCTGGGGGGTGCCCATGGGGTCCCCATTATGGGGGTCTGGGGGGGGGTCCCTATTGCTGGGGTAGGAGGGGGGCAGGGTGGGGGTCCCCCTGTGTGGGGTCTTGGGGACATGGGGACATGGGGACATGGGTATAGGGGATGGGGGGGGTCGTGGGCATGGGAGGGGGCATGGGGACGTGGGCATGGGGGGGGGGACAGGGACATGGGGGGACATGGGGACACAGGGATGTGAGGCTATAGGGCCTTAGGGACATGGGGACATGGGGACAAGGGGACAAGGGGCCGTAGGGGACAGGGGTGCATGGCAACATGAGGCTATGGGGCCACGTGGCTGTGGGGTCATGGGGATGTGGGGACACGGGGACACGGGGACAAGGGGACATGGGGACATGGGGACAAGGGGACACGGGGACATGGGGACAAGGGGCCGTAGGGGACAGGGGTGCATGGCAACATGAGGCTATGGGGCCACGTGGCTGTGGGGTCATAGGGACGTGGGGACATGGGGACACGGGGACATGGGGACGTAGGGGACACGGGGACATGGGGATGTGGGGACACGGGGCCATCGGGGACACGGTGGTGGCACCTGAGTGTCGCGCGGGGCACAGGGCGCAGTCCATGCCCCAGGCCTCGCCGTAGAGGCAGCAGCACTCGGTGTAGGTCGCCTGCCGGTCCAGCCGCGGGCGCCCGCACACCAGGTCGGGGCCGACCTCCTGCCAGCACACGGCCGGGTCCTCCTCTGGGGACGGGGGCACACGGGGACACGGTGACGGGGGGCGTGGGGAGGCGGGGAGGCGGCGGGGGATATGGGGACATGGGGATGTGGGGCGTGGGGCATGGGGATATGGGACACAGGGACATGGGGACATGGTAATGTGGGGACAGGGGACATGGGGACATGGGGACAGGGGGACGTGGAGACATGGGGAGGTGGCGTGGGACGTGGGGAGGCAACGGGGGACATGGGGACACAGGGACATGGGGACATGGAGACACGGGGACATGGGGACGTGGGACATGGGGACATGGGGATGTGAGATGCGGGGACATGGGGACATGGGGAGGTGACGTGGGATGTGGGGAGACAACAGGGGACACTGGGATAAAGGGACGTGGGACATGGGGACGTGGGGTATGGGGACACGGGGACACAGGGATACAGGGACATGGGGACATGGGACATGGGGATATGGTGACGGGGGGTGTGGGAACACGGAGAGGCAGCGTGAGACGTGGGGAGGCAACGGGGGACATGGGGACAGAGGGACACGGGGACATGGGGATATGGGACACAGGGACATGTGGACACAGTGACATGGGGACACGGGGACGTGGGGATATGGGGACACGGGGACACGGGGACATGGGGACACGGGGACATGGGGACATGGGGACACGGGGACATGGGGACACAGTGAGGTAGGGACATGGGGAGGTGATGTGGGATGTGGGGAGACAATGGGGGACACTGGCATGAAGGGATGTGGGACATGGGGACATGGGGACACGGGGACATGGGGACACGGGGACATGGGGACACAGTGAGGTGGGGACATGGGGAGGTGATGTGGGATGTGGGGAGACAATGGGGGACACTGGGATGAAGGGATGTGGGACATGGGGACATGGGGACACGGGGACACGGGGACATGGGGACACGGGGACATGGGGACACGGGGACATGGGGACACAGTGAGGTGGGGACATGGGGAGGTGATGTGGGATGTGGGGAGACAATGGGGGACACTGGGATGAAGGGATGTGGGACATGGGGACATGGGGACACGGGGATATGGTGACGTGGGACAGGGGGATGTGGGACAAGGGGAGGCGACGTGGGACATGGGGACACGGGGACACGGGGATTTGGGGACATGGGGGATACAGCGCCATGGGGATATGGGGACACAGGACGTGGGGACACGGTGACGTGGGACATCAGGATGTGGGACATGGGGAAACGGGGACACGGGGATTTGGGGACATGGGGGATACAGCGCCATGGGGGTATGGGGACACAGGACGTGGGGACACGGTGACGTGGGACATCAGGATGTGGGACATGGGGACACGGGGGGGGCATCAGGGGACAGTGCCGGGACACGGGGATGGGGGGCCACGGGGACATAGGGCAGGGATATGGGGACACGTGGGGACAGGGCGACACGGGGGGGGTGACGGTGACACGGGGGGGGTGACAGGGGGTGGCCTCACCCATGGCGCGGGTGTCGTTGGTGACGCAGCGGCGCTGGGAGCCGTCCAGCACCAGGGGGGGGGCGCAGGAGCAGAAGTAGGAGCCCACCGTGTTGACGCAGCGGCCCCCGATGCACGGCTCCGCGTCCTCGTCCTGGCACTCGTCGTTATCTGGGAGGGGGGGCGGTGGTGGTCGGCAAGGGGGTGGGGGGCACGGGGGGGGGGGCTGGAAGGGGGCTCGGGGGGCTGGAAGGGTGCTCGGGGGGCTGAGGGCAGGGTGCTTGGGGTGCGAATAGGGTGCTCGGGGTGCAGACAGGGTGCAGGCAGGGTGCTGAGGGTGCAGGGAGGGTGCACTCAGGGCACAAGTTGGGTGCTCAGGGTGCAGGTATTGTGCAGGGAGGGTGCACTCAGAGCACAATTAGGGTGCTCAGGGTGCAGGTAGGGCACGCTCAGGGTGCTCAGGGTGCTGGCTGGGTGCTGGAAGGGTGTGGGCAGGGTGCTCAGGGTGTGAGCTGGGTGCAGGCAGGGTGCTCAGGGTGCAGGCAGGGTGCAAGTAGGGTGCTCAGGGTGCAGGTAGAGCGCACTCAGGGCACAAGTTGGGTGCTCAGGGTGCAGGCAGGGTGCTGGCAGGGCACAAGTTGGGTGCTCAGGGTGCTGGCTGGGTGCTGGCAGGGTGCTCAGGGTGCAGGCAGGGTGCAAGTAGGGTGCTCAGGGTGCTGGCAGGGTGCTGGAAGGGTGTGGGCAGGGTGCTCTCAGGGTGTGAGCTGGGTGCAGGCAGGGTGCTCAGGGTGCTGGCGGGGTGCAAGTAGGGTGCTCAGGGTGCAGGTAGAGCGCACTCAGGGCATAAGTTGGGTGCTCAGGGTGCAGACAGGGCACGCTCAGGGTGCTCAGGATGCAAGTTGGGTGCTCAGGGTGCTGGCTGGGTGCAGGCAGGGTGCTCAGGGTGCAGGTAGGGTGCTGGCAGGGCACAAGTTGGGTGCTCGGGGTGCAAAGAGGGTGCTCAGGGTGCAGCCAGGGTGCTCTTAGGGTGCTTTCTGGGTACAGGTTGTGTGCTCAGGGTGCAGGTAGGGAGCTCAGCGTGCTGGCTGGGTGCTCAGGGTGCTCTCAGGGTGCAAGTAGGGTGCAGGCAGGGTGCAAGTAGGGCGCACTCAGGGCACAATTAGGGTGCTCAGGGTGCAGGTAGGGCGCACTCAGGGTGCAGTCAGGGCACAAGTCGGGTGCTCAGGGTGCAAAGAGGGTGCTCAGGGTGCACTCAGGTCGCAATTAGGGTGCTCAGGGTGCTCAGGGTGCAGGCAGGGTGCACCCAGGGCACAATTAGGGTGCTGAGGTCAGGGTGCTGGGGGTGCTGGGGGTGCTGGGGGTGCTGGCAGGGTGCTCAGGGTGCTGAGGGCAGGGTGCTCAAGGTGCGAGTAGGGTGCTCGGGGTGCACAGGGTGCTCTTAGTGTGCAGTCAGGGTGCAAGTAGGGTGCTCTCAGGGTGCAGGCAGGGTGCACCCAGGGCACAAGTAGGGTGCTGGGGGTGCTGAGGTCAGGGTGCTGGGGGTGCTGGGGGGCTGCTGGGGGGGTGCTGGGGGTGCTGGGTGCTCACCCACGCACTGCAGGTGCTCCTGCTCGTAGTAGTAGCCGCTGGGGCAGTAGCAGCTGAAGCCGGGGGCGGCGTTGATGCAGACCCCCCCCCGGCACAGCTGCGGCGCGAACACCCGGCACTCGTCCACATCTGGGGGGTAAGGGGGTAAGGGGGGGGGCGACGTCAGGGGGAGGGTCCTCGGAATTGGGGGGGGCACCCCCGAAACGGGGGAGCCCCTATATAGGAGGGGAACCCCAAAATAGGGGGGGTATTGCCCCAAAATAGGCGGGATGCACCCAAAAGGGGAGGGGCGTAACCCCACAAAATAGGGGGGGCATCCCCAAATTGAGGGGGCACCCTGAAAAATGGGGACATCCCCAAAATGGGAGGGGTGAGTCCCCCAAATGGGGGCCATTCCCAAATTAGGGGGGGTGAGTCCCCAAAACGGGGGGCATCCCATAAATGGGGGAGCCCCAAAACAGGGGTGGCATCCCCAAAATGGGGGGGCATCCCCAACATTGGGGAACCGCTAAATACAGGGGGGAGCCCCTGAGTAGGGGGGGGAGTCCCTAAACGGAGGGAGCCCCCAAATGGGGGGGGCCCCATCGCTGTGCCCCCCCCGCGGCCGCACTGACCTGCTGCTGAGCCCTGGGGCCCCGTGGTCTGGCCGGTCCCGTGGGGGCAGAGGGCTCGGTGCTTGGCTTGGGGGGGGGGACAGAGGTGTCACCCCCCCTGCACCTTGGCACCATCCTGACCCCATCCCCAGCCCATCCCTGTCCCCATCCACACCCCGATCCCAATCCCATCCCATCCCAGTCCTAATCCCTGGCAATACCCACCCCAATCCCAATCCCTTTACAATCCCATCCCCATCCCCATCCCAAATCCCATCACCACCCCAAACCCATCCCAATCCCTTCCCACCCCAGTCCCATCCTCATCCCATCCCCATCCCATCCCCATTCCATCCCAGTCCCAATCCCAATCTATCTCAATCCCATCACCAACCCCATCCCAATTCCATCTCCACCCCCCCAATCCTATCCCAATCCCATCCCAATCCTAATCCTATCTCCATCCCAATCCCATCCCATCCCAGTCCTATCCCCATCCCTTCCCATTCCAATCCCAATCCCCCATCCCCAATCCCCATCCCCATCCCCATCCCCATCCCCAATCCCATCCCCAATCCCATCCCCATCCCCATCCCCAATCCCATCCCCATCCCCAATCCCATCCCCAATCCCAATCCCAATCCCCCATCCCCAATCCCCATCCCCATCCCCATCCCCATCCCCAATCCCATCCCCAATCCCATCCCCATCCCCATCCCCAATCCCATCCCCGTCCCCATCCCCATCCCCAATCCCAATCCCAATCCCCCATCCCCAATCCCATCCCCATCCCCATCCCCATCCCCATCCCCAATCCCATCCCCAATCCCATCCCCAATCCCATCCCCATCCCCATCCCCAATCCCATCCCCAATTCCATCCCCAATCCCATCCCCAATCCCATCCCCAATCCCCATCCCCATCCCCATCCCCATCCCCAATCCCATCCCCAATCCCAATCCCAATCCCCCATCCCCAATCCCCATCCCCATCCCCATCTCCAACCCCAATCCCATCCCCAATCCCATCCCCAATCCCATCCTCAATCCCCATCCCCATCCCCATCCCCAATCCCAATCCCCATCCCCAATCCCACTCCCACCCCAATCCCTTCCCACCCCACGCCATCCCCAATCCCCTCCCCCCCCCATAGCGTCCCCATGTCCCCACCGGTTCCAGGCGTGGGGCACGGCCTCGGGGGGGGGCAGCGGACCCCCCAGGCGCCCCCCACGCTGCAGCAGCACTGCTGCCGGCTGACGTTGGGCGCCAGCACCCCGCAGGCGGGGCTGAAGCACGCCGCCAAGCCCGGGGGGGCTTCCACGGCTCCGGGGGGGGCCGGAGGAGTGGGGTCGCTGGGGGGGGTCCCCCGCACGTCCCCGTCACCGGATCGAACTCGTGCCCCCCGTCGGGGCAGAGGCAGAGGAAGGAGCCGTCCACGTTCTCGCAGCGCGCCGCCCCGCACACCCCCGGCAGCGTCGTGCACTCGTCCACGTCTGGGGGGGAAACACGAAGGGGGGGGGGCTCAGTGTCACTCTGGGTGTCCCCCCCCTGCTGTCCCCGCTGTCCCCGTACCCTGGCAGTGGTGGCCGTGCCGGGCGGCCTCGTAGCCCTGGTGGCAGGCGCACTGGAAGGAGCCGGGGAGGTTGTGGCAGGCGGCGTGGGGGCCGCAGCGGGACCCCCCCTCGGCGCACTCGTCCTCGTCTGCAAGCGGGGAGGTGACGTTTTTTTGGGGGGAGGGGGCGGTGGGGACATTGGGGGGGGGAGCGTGGAGCCGTCCCCCAAAAGCTCAGCCCCATGGGGGGGTCCCCACTGTCCCCCGATGGTCCCTGCTCTCCGTCTCCATCCTGACCCCATGGAGAAGCCCCCCTGCACCTCGACCCCATTGGCTTGTCCCCAGTGGCCCCATTGGCTTGTCCCCAATGTCCCCCATCGTTTTGTCCCCATTATCTCCCGTGGTGTTGTCCCTGATGTCCCCTGCTGCCCATCCCCATCCTGACCCCATAGAGAAGTCCCCCTGCACCTCGACCCCATTGGCTTGTCCCCAGCATCCCCGTTGTTTTTTCCATGTCCCCCATAGCTTTGTCCCTATTGTGCCCCATTGGCTTGTCCCTGATGTCCCCCATGCCATGGCCCCTGCTGTCCGTCCCCCTCCTAACCCCATGGAGAAATCCCCCTGCCCCTAAACCCCATAGTGGTGTCCCCACTGTCCCCTAGGGCAGGGTCCCCTCAGCCTCTCCGTACCCCCATCCCCATCCCCGTGCCCCAGTCCCTGTCCCCATGGCCCCATCCCCGTCCCCATGGCCCCATCCCCGTCCCCATGGCCCTGTCCCCATCCCCATGGCCCCATCCCCATCCCCATGGCCCCATCCCCGTTCCCATGGCCCCATCCCCATCCCCATGGCCCCATCCCCGTCCCCATGGCCCCATCCCCATCCCCATGGCCCCGTCCCCATCCCCATGGCCTCATCCCCGTCCCCATGGCCCCATCCCCATCCCCATGGCCCCGTCCCCATCCCCATGGCCCCGTCCCCATCCCCATGGCCTCATCCCCGTCCCCATGGCCCCATCCCCATCCCCATGGCCCTGTCCCCGTCCCCATGGCCCCGTACCCTCACACCCCCCGCCGTCCCGGGGCCGGTAGCCGGGCTGGCAGGGGGGCACGCAGCGGTAGGATCCGGGCAGGTTCTCGCAGCGCTCGGCCCCACACAACTCAGCCCCATGCTCCTGGCACTCGTCCACATCTGCGGGGACACCGGGGGGACCCCAAGCATGGGGGGGGAACAAGGTGGGGTGGGGGATGATGGGGACCACGGCCCCGGGCAGGATGAGCCCCGTGCGCATCACAGCCCTGTGTGCGGGTTCCCATCCCTGTCCCAGTCCCCATCCTCGTCCCGTTCTGGCCCCTGGACCTGTCTCCATTCCCATCCCATCCCCAACCCCATCCCAATCTCACCCTAATCCCATCCCAATCCCATCCCAATCCCACCCCCTATTTTCATCCATTATTGGTCTCCATCTCCATCCCCATCCCAATCCTGTTCCAATCCCACCCCCATCCCCATTCCAAACCCATTCCATCCCCATCCCAGTCCCAGTCCCAGTCCCAGTCCCAGTCTCAGTCTCAGTCCCAGTCTCAGTCCCAGTCCCAGTCGCAGTCGCAGTCCCAGTCCCAGTCCCAGTCTCAGTCCCAGTCCCAGTCCCAGTCTCAGTCCCTATTTTCATCCATTATTAGTCTCCATTTCCATCCCCACCCCAATCCCATCCCCATCCCATCCCATCCCATCCCAACCCATCCCATCCCCACCCCAATCCCCTCCCATCCCCCTCCCATCCCCATCCCAATCTCACCCCAATCCCATCCCCTCCCATCCCCACCCCAATCCCCTCCCATCCCCTCCAATCCCCATCCCCATCCCAGTCCCAGTCCCAGTCCCAGTCCCAGTCCCAGTCCCAGTCCCAGTCCCAGTCCCAGTCCCTATTTTCATCCATTATTAGTCTCCATTTCCATCCCCACCCCAATCCCAATCCCATCCCCATCCCATCCCCATCCCATCCCCATCCCAATCCCACCCCAATCCCATCCCCTCCCATCCCCATCCCATCCCCACCCCAATCCCACCCCAATCCCATCCCCTCCCATCCCCATCCTAGTCCCAGTCCCTAAACCCATCCACTATCGGTCTCTATCTCCATCCCCACCCCAATCCCAACCCCAACCCCAATCCCAATCCCCACCCCCATCCCCATCCCCAATCCCAATCCCCAATCCCCCATCCCCATCCCCATCCCATCCCCACACCAATCTCCTCCCATCCCCATCCCCATCCCCATCCCATCCCCACCCCAATCTCCTCCCATCCCCATCCCCATCCCATCCCAATCCCATCCCAATCCCATCCCAATCCCCTCCCATCCCCACCCCAATCCCCTCCCATCCCCATCCCAATCCCACCCCAATCCCATCCCCTCCCATCCCCATCCCAATCCCAGTCCCTAAACCCATCCACTATTGGTCTCTATCTCCATCCCCAACCCCAACCCCAACCCCAACCCCAACCCCAATCCCAATCCCAATCCCAACCCCAACCCCAACCCCAACCCCAACCCCAATCCCAATCCCAATCCCAATCCCAATCCCAATCCCAACCCCAACCCCAACCCCAACCCCAATCCCAATCCCAATCCCAATCCCAATCCCAATCCCAATCCCCGCTCACCCTCACACCCCCCGCCGTCCCGGGGCCGGTAGCCGTGCTGGCAGGCGGGCACGCAGCGGTAGGATCCGGGCAAGTTCTTGCAGCGCTCAGCCCCACACAACTCAGCCCCGTGCTCCTGGCACTCGTCCACATCTGAGGGGACAGGGCCACCCTCGCCGCCAGCCCCAGGGTGGGGGGCACCCAAAATCCCCCCCCCCCAACCCCCCAGCCCCTCACCGTGGCACTGGGCCCGCTCGGCGTCGGTGCGGAAGCCGGCGGGGCAGTGGCACTCGAAGGCGCCGTCGGTGTTGGCGCAGCGGCCGCCCCGGCACACGTCCCCGCGCTGGCACTCGTCCACGTCTGGGGGGGGACACGGGGTGAGGACGGGGGGGACATGGGCATGGGGTGGACGTGGGTACAGGGGGGGGACACGGGGGCAGGGGGGATACGGGGAAAGAGGGGGACACAAGGGGCTGGTGGCACCCCGTGGTACCCGGATGCGTGGGTGGGTGGTGGAGGGGTGGGGTGGGATGAGATGGGACTGGGGTGGGATTGGGATTGGGATGGAAATGGGGATGGGGTGGAAAAGGGATGGGATGGGATTGGGGTGGGATTGGGATTGGGGTGGAAAAAGGGTAGGATGGGGATGGGATTGGGGTGGGATGGGGATGGGATTGGGATGGGGATGGGGACTGGGGTGGGAATGGGGATGGGATGGAGACAGAGATGGGATGGGGGTTGGGATTGGGGTGGGATGGGATGGGGACAGGGAGAGACATTGGGATGGGATAGGATGGGGATGGGATTGGGATGGGGATAGGATTGGGATTGGATGGGGACATGGATAGGCAAGGGGATGGGACTGAGTAGATTAACTGGGACTAAAAAACCGCAACTGGAATAGAAACCACAATGAGAATGGGGACTGCAATGGGACCGGGATGGGTATGGGGACGGGGACAGGGACAGGGACAGGGACAGGGACCGGGACCATGCCGGGCTCTGACCAACGCATGCGGTGCCCTCGGGGGTGCTGGCATAGCCCTGGGCGCAGAGGCAGCTGTAGGAGCCCTCGGTGTTGAGGCACTCGCCGTGGGGGAAGCAGAAGTCGCCCTCCAGGCACTCGTTGACATCTGTGGGCAGATGGGGGCCGTGGGGGGGCCGTCGGGTGTGGGGGGGACACGGCACCATCCCCACGCCGCCCCCACCACTCACCCGCGCATGGCGCGCCGCCGGCACCCACCCGGTATCCGCGCCGGCACTGGCAGTGGAAGGAGCCCTCGGTGTTACTGCAGCGGCCGTGGGGACCGCAGGGCGAGCCCGTGGCGCACTCGTCCACGTCTAGGGGGTGGCACAATTAAGGGTTGGCCCCCCCCTCGGGGGGACAGGGGGGACGTGGGGGGACGCGGGTACCTGCGCAGCGCCCGTGGCGCAGCTCGAAGCCGTCGCGGCACGGCCGGCACTGGAAGGAGCCCGGCGTGTTGGCGCACTCCTGGCCGGGGCAGGCCAGGTGGTTCTCGCACTCGTCGATGTCTGCGCGGCACGGAGAGGGGGCAGCGGTGGTGGCACCGCGGGGAGGGCGTGGGTGGTGGCACCACGGACGGGGACACCACGGATGGGGACACCACAGATGGGGACACCACGTATTGGGAGGTTATGGATGGGTTCACCATGGATGGGGACACCATGGATGGGGACACCATGGATGGGGACACCACGGATGGGGACACCACGCATGGGGACACCACGTATTGGGAGGTTATGGATGGGTTCACCATGGATGTTTAACCCCGTGGCTGGCAACACTATGGCATGGTGACCCCATGGCTGCTGACCCCATAGATGTTGAGTTCTTGGATGGTGGCGTTATGGCACGGTGACCCCATGGATGGTGACCCAATGGATGGTGACCCCATGAACGATGACCCCATGGGTGTTGAACACGCAGATGGTGTCCCCATACCCTTGGTGTCCCCATACCCTTGGTGTCCCCACACCCCGGTGTCCCCACACCCAGTGTCCCCACAGCCCGGTGTCCCCACAGCCCGGTGTCCCCGCTCACCCTGGCACTGTCCCGTGGGCGTGCTGGCCTGGTAGCCGGCCGGGCAGACGCAGCGGTAGCCACCGGGCAAGTTCTCGCAGCGGCTCTGGGCGCAGGGCGAGGGGCTCTGGGCGCATTCATCCACATCTACGGGGACACGGCCACCTCAGCCCCATCCCCGTTGTCCCCATTGTCCCCCTCTGTCCCCCCCCCGTCCCTGCTGACCTTGGCAGTCGGTGCCGCCGGGGCCGGGCCGGTAGCCGGGGCCGCAGACGCAGCGGAAGCTCCCCACCGTGTTCTCGCAGCGGCCGGGGGCGCAGGGCCGGGGGCTGCGCCGGCACTCGTCCACGTCTGGGCAGGCGGGGGGACGGACGGCAATGGGGACAGACGGACGGACAGGAGCGGGGACGGATGGAGAGGTGGGTGGGAGGGAAGGGGGAGAGGGGAGTGGGGAGGTGGGTGCGCGGGGAAATGGGGGCAGGGGGAAATGGGGGCACGGGGAGGTGGGGGCATGGAGAGATGGGTGGGTGCGTGGGGAAACGGGTGCATGGGGAAATGGGGGCAGGGGGAAATTGGGGCTTGGAGAGGTGGGTGCACGGGGAGGTGGGTGCACAAGGAAGTGGATAGATGGGGAAATGGGTGCACGGAGAAATGGGTGGGTACATGAGGAGGTGGGTGCATGGGGAAATAGGTGGGTGCATGGGGAGGTGGGCGCATGGGGAAATGGGTGCAGAAGGAAATGGGTGCATGAGGAAATGGGTGGCTGCACGGGGAAATAGGTGCACGGGGAAACGGGTGAGTGCATGGGGAGGTGGGTGCATGGGGAAACAGGTGCACAGGGAGGTGGGTGCACAGGGAAATGGGCGCACGGGGAAATGAGTGCAGGGGGAGGTGGGTGCACGGGGACATGGGTGCCCAGGGAGGGGCCGGGCACCGCTCACCGATGCAGTGGGTGCCCTGGGTGCTGAGCCAGAAGCCGGGGTGGCACAGGCAGGTGTAGCCGCCCTGGCGCGGGACGCAGCGCCCGGGGCCGCAGATCCGCGGGTTCCGCTCGCACACGCTGCCGGCGGCTGCAAGCGGGCACACGTGAGTAACACATGTGTGTGCAAACGGGCAGGCGTGCAGCTGTGCACACCTGTGCAAACATGCACGCATGCACACTGTGCACGTGTGCGCAATCAAGCATGCATGCAACTGTGGACATGTGTGCAAATAGGCATACAGGACACATGCACACGTGTAGGCGTGTGTAAGTAGGCATTGTGCACACGTGTGTAAGCAGGCATGCATGTAGCCGTGCACACGTGTGCAAATAGTCATGCATGCAAACCGTGCACACGTGCACAATATATTTAGCTGTGCATGCATGAGATGCACACGTGCTACTGCAGCTGCATGCAGCTGGGCAAGCCTGCAATGGTGTGCACACGTGTAACACGCACGTGTGTAACTGTGCACGCCTATAACTGTGCACAAATGAGACTGAATAAATGCAAATTGCACACATAACTGCTTGCACATGTAACTGAGCACACGTGCACATGCAACTGCACACATGCAGCCATGCAAGCATGCAACCATGCACAAGTGCACAGCCACATGCACACACGTGTGACCTTGCATGCCTGTGCTGAGATGTGTATGTGCAATGGCGCAGAGCGTAACCACACGTGCAAAAAATAAAATAAAATGCATGCACACAGCTGCACACAGTGCAACCCTGCGCACATCTGCAACCATGCATGCGTGCAACGGTGCACACACATGTGCAGCCGTGCACAAGTGCCCCAGCCCTACCTGGTGCCGGACCCTCCGGGCCGGGTGGCGTGGGGAGGGGTCCCAGCAGCCCCAGGGTGGGTCGAGGCACGATGACAACCTCGGGGGCTGGTGGTGGCACCTCGGGGATGCGCGGTGGCACCTCGGGGACGCGTTGTGGCACCTCGGGGACGTCTGGTGGCACCTCGGGGACACGTTGTGGCGCCTCAGGGACCCGCTGTGGAACCTTGGGGACATGTGGCACCTCAGGGACATGCGGTGGTGCCTCAGGGACACGTGGTGGCACATCAGGGACATGTGGTGACACCTCGGGGACACGTGGTGGTACCTCGGGGATGCGTTGTGGCACCTCGGGGACACGTGGTGGCACATCGGGGACCCGTGGTGGCACCTCGGGGACACGCGGTGGCACGTGTGGGACGCGTGGTGGCACCTCGGGGACGCGTTGTGGCACCTTGGGGACCCGCGGTGGCACCTCGGGGACAGGCGGTGACCTGCTGGGGGGCGGCCGACCGGGGCGCCAGCGAGCTGTGGGGCAGAGCAATGGGGTGAGGGGGGGTCCTGGCAGCCGGGGGGGGTGGGGGGGGACAAAGCGGGGGGGACAAGGGGCTCACGGGCGGCGGTCCCAGCTGGGGAGGGGACACGGGGACGCCCCAGGGGGACACGGGGCAGGTCCTGGCCCAGGTAGCAGGTGTTGTAGCGCAGGTCGGAGGCCGAGTAGTGGTAGCCGGGGCCGGCGGGGCAGATCTCCTTGAACCCCTCTGCAATTGAAGGGGGGGGAGGGGGTGTCAAAATGGACCCCCCCCCAAAAAAAATTACCCCCCTCCCCCAAAAATCCCCCCCTCCAAAGGGCGAGCCCGTGGCTTTGGGTGCAAATCCCATGAAACGGAGGCTCCCCAAAGGGTTTTTGTTTTTTTGGGGGGGGTCCGCCCTAAAGGGTTTTTTTTGGGGGGATCCCAAGGGGTTGGGGGGGTCCCGGGGGGGCTCACCGGAGCCGAAGGGGGGGCAGTGCTGGCACGCCGGCCCCCAGGCCTTGCCCACGCGGCTGCAGCAGCAGATCTGGTGGGTGATGTTGCGCAGGGTGGGCAGCGCGCAGCGCCCCTCCCGCAGCACGCGGTAACACGGCCCCCGCGCCTCCGAGATCACCTGGTGGGCTGGGGGGGGAGGGGCGGGGGGGTGGTACCGGTCACCCTAATCCCAATCCCAATCCCAATCCCAGTCCTAGTCCTGGTCCTAACCCCAATCCCAATCCCAACCCCAATTCCAATCCCAACCCCAATTCCAATCCCAATCCCAATCCCAATCCCAGTCCTAGTCCTGGTCCTAACCCCAATCCCAATCCCAACCCCAATTCCAATCCCAACCCCAAAACCCCAATCCCAATCCCAATCCCAATCCCAGTCCTAGTCCTGGTCCTAACCCCAATCCCATTTCATCCTGTTCCCATCCCAATCCCACCTCATCCTACTCCATCCCCATCCCACCCCAATCCTTTCCCCTTCCTCTTCCCTTCCCTATCCCCTCCCAATCCCAATCCCAATCCCAATCCCTATTCCATTTCAGACCACCCCCATCCCCATCCCCTCCCAATCCCAACTCCAACTCCAATCCCAACCCCTACTCCCTCCTCACCCCATCCCCATCCACATCCCAACCACAATCCCAATCCCAACCCTAATCCCAATTCCAACCCCAATCCCAATCCCTACCACAATTCCAGGCCCTGCCCCGACCTCAACCCCAACCCCAATTCCAATTCCAATCCCAATCCCAGCCCCAACCCCAACCCCAACCCCAACCCCAATCCCAATCCCAATCCCAATCCCAACCCCAATCCCAATCCCAACCCCAACCTCACCCCCAATCCCAGCCCCAACCCCAGCCCCAACCCCAATCCCAATCCCAATCCCAATCCCAACCCCAACCCCAACCCCACCCATAATCCCAACCCCAACCCCACCCCCAACCCCACCCCCAATCCCATCCCGATCCCGATCCCACAGATGCAGCTGCTCCGGGACGAGTCCAGGATGAAGCCCTCGTGGCAGAGGCAGGCGAAGCTGCCCCGGGTGTTGGTGCAGAGCCCGTTCTTGCAGAACCCCCCCTCCTGGCACTCATCCACATCTGGGGGAGGGACGCACACACACAGGGTGGGGGTCAGCACCCCAAAACCCCCCCCATCCCCTTTTAACCCCCCCAAAAATAAATCTCCCCAAACTCACCCACGCAGCAGCCGTTGGCGCGGCGGAAACCTTTGGGGCAGGGGTGCTGCCCCACGGCGGGGGGGTTCGCTGCAAATGGGGGGGGTAGGGGGGGACAAAGTGAGCCCCCCCCCCACACCGCAGAACCCCCCCCAACCCCATAACCCCAAAAAAACCCCCGCTGCCTTACGGGGGTCGGCGTCGCAGGGCTGGCACTCGTGCACCCCCCAGGCCACGCCGGCCCCCCGGCAGCAGACGTCCTGGGTGCGCAGACCGGGCAGGGGCGAGCTGCACTGCACGGGGCGGGGGGGTCGGGGGGCGCCGGGACCCCCCCCGTGTCCCCATGTCCCCCCCCACGTCCCCATGTCCCCACCTGGATCCCCAGGTCCCCCTCCGTGTCCCCACCACGTCCCCAGCCCCACATCCTCGGCCACCTCCCCGTGCTCATGGTGCCATCCCCATGTCCCCACCCCAATGTCCCCATCCCCATGTCCCCATCCCCATCCCAATGTCCCCATCCCCATGTCCCCATCCCCACGCCAATGTCCCCATCCCATCCCAATGTCCCCACCCCAATGTCCCCACCCCAATGTCCCCACCCCAATGTCCCCATCCCCATGTCCCCATCCCCACCCCAATGTCCCCATCCCCATGTCCCCATCCCAATGTCCCCATCCCTGTCCCCATGTCCCCATCCCCGCCCCCAAGTCCCCATCCCCATCCCCATGTCCCCCATCTCCCCAGGCACAACTTGTGGCCATTTCCTCAAGTCCTATCATTAGTTATCTGAGAAAAGAGGCTGACCCCCTCCTCATCACAACCTCCCTTCAGGAAGTTGTAGAGTACAGTGAGGTCTCCCCTGAGCCTCCACTTCCGCAGACCAACCACCCCCAGCTCCCTCAGCCGCTCCTCACAGGACTTGTGCCCCAGGCCCTTCCCCAGCTTTGTAGCCCTGCTCTGGGCACACTCCAGGGCCTCGATGTCCTTCTGGTACTGAGGGGCCCAAAGCTGAGCACAGCACCTGAGGGGCGGCCTCACCATGTAATACACAATAAATGTTTGTTCATTGTCTTTTGTATTATAAAAACAAGTTCCGTTTGAGGAGCGGGAGTTGCAAAAGCTCCCTGCTGAAGTAAGGAGCTGTATAATACTTGGCTAGACACTATGAAAATTCTTTTGCTTAATGTAACAAAAAAGAGAACCCCCTCCCCTTCTCTCCTTCTGCATCTCAGTTGCCTCTTTTGTTCAAAGACCCTGCTGCAAAGCTCATGTAACCATCTCCTGATAAGTTGTTAAACTAGTGTATCAACATCTTGCCTTCCTGTCTCACGCTGGGCCAACATGACCAACTAAAAAAAGAAGTTGAACCACAACGCCGAGGAAGACTACGGCCTTCATCTTCACGACCACCAGAGGGACAGAGACGACCCCCTAGCAACAGTGCACACAGTCGCAGAATATACCAGGATGTGCTGCGTAATCCCGGAATTACCAAGATATAAAAAGGGATGCTGGCGGGGGTGAGGTGCGTGCCGTTGGTGGAGCCGAGACTCCGTTGCCGCCCAGCGCTGTTTTGCTTGCTGTTGCTTACTCAATAACTTCCTTTCTATTATTAATGCAATGCTCTCTGAAAATTAATTAAGGGGGCAACTTATAACACTGGGGAGCAATGCTTGGGCATGGCTGGTGCGGCTGGTGGCGAAAGTGGGGTGGCTGGCGGGCAGCCTGCGATGGCAACCGATTGCGTTGCCCTTCACGGGCACCAGGCCTTGCAGCTGCCCCTGAGCAGCTCCTCTGGGAAGGATCCAGCGCTGAAGCATCTCACAGTGCTGGGAGCTCCCTTCACATCGGCCACGCTAATGCTGAAATTCCTCCTGTCCTCCTCCCTGCCAGGCGTCCAGCCAGGTGCGGGAGCACTCCATCTGCCTCTTCCAAGCCGTGGTGGAGGCTGTGCTGCAGCAAAGGACGAAGAAAATGAAGAGGACGGTGCACAGCAGCCTTCTCCCACTCTACTTTCACATGAGAGACCAGAGTGAGAGCGTAGCAAAGGTACAGATCTCAGAGCTGAGCAGTTATGTGGGCAAGGGTGTGCTGATGCCACAGGGTTGCTCTGGGGGATCTCTGGCCGGCAGCATGAGCTGCCTCCGATGGTGGCTGTCCCGTGGCCTTGCCTTGGCCACTGAACCCAGTGCACGCTGCCCCCCACCACAGCCTCCCATAACGCGCTGGGAAAGGCTCGCAGCCCTGCCAAGAGGAGGGGACAGAGGGTCTCCTTCCCAAGGCTGTGCTGCTACCTCCCAACCTCTGCTGCTCCGCAGGCCTCTGGGGAAGCTCTCGCCGTGGCTGCAGAGTTTCTGCGACGCAAGGAGCTCAAGCGCTTGGCCCAGACAGAACAGACGTGGAGGATCGGGGAGTGCTTGGTAAGGACCCAACTTGGTTTGCCCCAGCTGGGCAAACGTGCCCGGCCAGAGCCCGCTGCCTGCAGCCGCATCCTCGCTCCCTTCCTGCCAGCACAGAGCCCCAGGGGGCTCTTCTGCAGGCCCCTCTGCCCTCCCTGCCCCCAGGATGCTGGAGGAGACCCTGGAGAGGGTGTGCAAGCCCCGTGACCCTGCGTTCTCTCTCTCTCCAGCTGCAGCAGGACAGAGGCAGAGTAGAAGAACACCTGCAGCAGAGCCAGCCCTACCTGCAGGCCACTCAGACCCTTTTGCGACTTGAGGCCGTCAGATTCATTGGTGAGCCCAGCCCCTGGGTCTCTCTTGGGGCAGCCTTTGGCAGCCCCAGGCACTGCCCTGTTGCCCCCAGAGCCCCCCGACTGGGCCCTTGCTCCAGGGTGCAGGAGGGGGCACAGCCTGGCTGGCCAGGCCAGGGGCTGCGCTGCTGGGAGCGTGCTGGGGAGCGGGGCTCTGATGGGGTCTCTGTGTCTAGGTCTTGCTGCGCGCTACTGCGAGGACCAGAGCGAGGAGAAGCTGGATGAAATCCTCAGAGGTGAGTGAGGGCAGTGGGGGGTGTGCTAGGGCTGGGGGGACAGCGGCAAAGGCCCCCGTGCCTTGCCCTGCTCCAGGGAAATGCTTCGGGGCGGAGGAGCAATGCAGCCATAGGAACGAGGGAGAGGAGACGGGGTAGCCTGTGGTGTCAGGGAATGGCCTCCCAGCCTGGAGCTGGGCAGTGCCGCTGAAAGGGTTGAGTGTCCCTGAGGAAGAGTCAGGGGAAAGGGCAGTAAGGCTGACAGAAGGTGGGAGCCTGTTGTAGAGCACGCAACCAGGACGAAGAGGGAGATGAGACAGCCTACAAGCAGCTAGGAGCAGGGTCACGATCGCTAGCCCTTGCTCTCATGGGGAAGCACAATAGCGAGAGGAAAGAGTCCAGGAGATTCCTGGAGTGTGTGAATCCTCCCAAGGGATGGAGGCAGGTGGTGAGGGAACCAGCTTGTGAAGGTGCCCCACTTGACCTGTGGTGCGCAGGTGGGGAAGGACTGGTGGCTGCATTTGGGACATTGCTGAGCAGCAGCTTTCAACGGATTCCTTTGTCCCTCCTGCTCCTCCTGGCCTGGGGAAGAGTCGAGTGGGGCTGGCATGCTCTGCAGGGGATGCCTGGGGATCTCTGCAAGGAGTGGGTTTTCATCTCTGCTCTTCTTTCTTTTGCAGTCCTCCAGCCTTCAGAGAAAGACCCGGAACCCATGGTCCGTTCCCTGGCAGTTCAAACCACCCTGATCCTGACGTCAAGGCATAACGCAATGTCAGGACGGAGATTTCCACTGCCGTGTTGCCGCTAGCCCCGCAGCAGTCCTCAAAAGAGCAATATATATTTTAATAGAACTAGGTTGTTGTCTCGTTATTCCAGCAGCTCCTTCACAGTGACTCGGTGCCATGACGCTGAGCTAACTTGGAGGCCACCAAGGACGTCTTTTCCCTGGGCCCGGTGACTGCATGGCGCCTACTCAACCAGTGAAAGAGTCACAGAACCCTTGCGCTTGGAAAAGGGCCTTCAGCTCAAGTCCAAGCGTCAGCTAACACCACCAGGCCCACCACAAAACCACGGCCCTTAGCGCCAAGTCCACGCATTTCTTTAATAGCTCCAGGCCTGGGACTCCAGCAGTGCCCTGGGCAGCCGGTTCCACCCTTTGCATGAAGAAATTCTTCCTGACATCCCATCCTGTGAGTCCACCTGTGGTAGGTGCGCCCAGGTAGAAGAACTGCTCAGCCTCCTGGCAGAGCTTCGGGAGGAGGTGGGCAGGCTGAGGAGCACCAGGGAGTCGGAGAAGGTTGAACTGTACTGTGCCAGCCCTGGGACAGATGCGTCAGGCAGACACAGCAGAGGAAATGGAGGATCCCCTACCCTCTGGCCATCAGGCAGAAGGAGTGCATCTCAGTGACGAAGGGATGGAAGTTTAGACCTGCTCGGGGCAGCAGGCGAACCCCTCCTTGCCTACCTCACCTTCCTTTCAGGTGCCCTGAAACAACAGACTCTGGAAGTAATGGACACACAAACGATGATGTGCATGAAGGTCCATCCAGGTTGGAGGGGTTTTCTAGGGCAAGTCAGCCTTCCCCAGTATCACGACCACCTCCATCAAGAAGAAGAGAAGGGTTACTGTCATAAGTGACTCCCTTCTGAGCAGAACAGAGGGCCGCATATGCCGGCCTGACCCAACCCATGAAGTCTGCTGCCTCCCAGGAGATCAGGGTAAAAGATGTTTCTAGAAAGCTCACTCGCCCCGTAAGGCCCTCTGAGCATCATCCATTATTGTTCTGTCCCCGGGGTTTTTCGGGGCCCGGTGGCAGTGCCGTCCCCTCTGTGTCCCCCTTCGCGCAGGTGACACCTCGGTGCTGGCCGGGCTGTACGGCCCCGCGGAGGTGCGGGGCTCAAGGGAGAGCCCCGAGAGGGCGACGCTGGAGGTGCTGCTGCGCCCCAAGTTGTGGCTGCCAGGTGGGGGCCGCCTGGGGGGGGGGGGGGGCTCGGGAGGGAGATGGGGTCGGGGCCAGGCTCCGAGGGGCGTGAGGGGGGCCGAGGGGGTGGGGTCCGGGAGTGCTCTGAGGGGTCTGGGGGTGCTCACAGGGCTCCTGAGGAACGGGGGGGAAACGGGGGGAGCCCTGAGGGGGGGCTATAGGGGTTTATGGGGCTCCTGAGGTGCTCAGAGGGCTCCGGGGGTGCTCGGAGGGGTTTGGGGATGCTCAGCGGTCTCCTGAGGGGACAGGAGGGTAACAGGGGGAGCCCTGAGGAGGGCTACGGGGGGGCTTAGGGGGCTCTGGGGATGCTCGGAGGGGTTTGGGGGTGCTCAGGGGGATCCTGAGGGGTGGGGGGGTAATGGGGGGAACCCTGAGAGGGTCTTCGGGGGTGTTCAGGGGGCTCTGGGGGTGCTCAGAGAGCTCCGGGGGTGGTCAAAGGGCTCCCGAGGGATGTGGGGGTGCAGGGGGGAGTCCTGAGGAGGGCTCTGGGGGTGCTCAGGGGGCTCCTGAGGGGCAGGGGGTGTAATGGGGGGAGCCCTGAGGAGGGCTTTGGGGACTCTGGGAATGCTCAGAGGGGTCTGGGGGTGCTCAGAGGGCTTCAGGGGTGGTCAAAGAGCTCCCAAGGGATGCGGGAGTGCAGGGGAGAGCCCTAAGGAGGGCTCTGGGGGTGCTCAGAAGGGTCTGGGGGTGCTCAGGGGGCTCCCGAGGGACGTGGGGGTACCGGGGGGAGGGCCTGAGGAGAGCTCCAGAGGGGAGCCCCCTCCTTGGGGGCTATTTTGTGACACTTTGGGGACACTCTGGGGATAATTTGGGGACAATCTGGAGGCACACTGGGGACACCTTGGGGGCTATTTGGGGACACACCTTGGGAGCTATTTGGGGACACCCTGGGGACAATATGGGGACACTCTGGGGACGCACCTTGCAGGCCCTTGGTGACGTAGTGGACGTCGATGTTGTCACCTGTTGTCACCCTGTGCCCCCCCCCTCACCGGCGTGCAGCCCCCACTTGCAAAAGAGGCTGCGATGGGGGAAGCCGCTGGCCCCCACCAGCTGCCTGATGACGTGCAGCTCCGCCATGCCCTGCGGGGACACGGGGGGGGGGGACATGGGGCCGCACACACACGCTGTCACCCCACCCCAGAGGGGGGGGTCCATGTCCCCCCCCAGGGGTTTCTGCACCCCCTCCAAGGAGCTCCCCACCCCCTTGCACTGCACATCCCAAGCCCATCGCAGCCCCCCCCACCCTCTTGTTCCCCCAATTGCCCCGTCTGACCCCCCCAATTGCCCTGTCTGACCCCCCCAATTGCCTCCCTGCCCCCCCCACTGCACCCCCGCCCCCCCTTTTACATCCCCTTACTCCCTTCTCCCCCCATTGCCCCCCCAATTGCCCCATCCCCAATTATTACCCCCCCAGTCCCCCAATTGCCCCCTCCAGACCCCCCAAATTGCCCCCCATCCCAAATAATTACCCCACCAGCACCCCCAATCGCCCCCACCCCAATAATTACCCCAACCAGTCCTCCAATTTCCCCCATCCCCACTAATTACCCCCTCCAGCCCCCCTCATTAACCCCCACCCCCAATTGCCCCCCCAGAACCCCTTTCCCAACCAGGACCCCCCCCCAGCAGTACCCCCCCCTGTCCCAAAAAGACCCTTTTCCCCGGGCCCCTTCCCCGCGTCTCCATCCTGCACCAGTCTCGAGACCCCCAAGTACCGGGGCTGGGGGAGTTGGGGGGGGGGGGGCGTCGGTCTTGGGGGTGCTCGGTGCTCCCCTGTGTCCCCCCCGCGGGGGGGGGCTCAGCACTGCACCCCGTAGCGCTCGAAGTGGCCCAGGATGACGCCGAGCTCCAGGCGCACGGTGCCGGCGGCCCCGGTGCGCAGCCGAATGCGGTCGCCGTAACCGGGGTCGGGGGTAAGCAGTTGGGGCCCCCCCCCCCCCCAGCCAAAATTGGCTCAGGCGCTCCCGCCAGGTCCCCTGGGGCCGCCAGGTGACGCAGGTCAGCGCGTGGCACCCCGGGGTGCTGGGGATCTGGCAGGAGCCGAAGCCCATCAGCTCGCTATGCCCCAGGGAGCCCTGGTGCCACACCTCGAGGTGCAGCTTGGGTCAGCCTGGGGGGGGCGACAAAAGGGAGGGGGCATTGGGGACAGTTGGGGACAGGTTGGGGACACTTTGGGGACACCTTGGCGGCTATTTGGGGACACTTTGCAGACACCTTGGGGACACTCTGGGGACGCACCTTGCAGGCCCTTGGTGGCGTAGTGAATGTCGATGTTGTCACCCGTTATCACCCTGTGCCCCCCTCACTGGCGTGCAGCCCCCACTTGCAGAAGAGGCGGCGCTGCAAGTATATATAATCCTCTATACCTAGAGGATTGGTTATCTACTTTGATCAATCAAATTTGATGTATGTGATGCTGCTGGGGATGATTAGTATACATTGTGTGGAACAATGAGTTGGGTGAAATATTCTAGATATGGGAGTCCAATAATTGCTAAAAACTTGTTTATAAATCTTGCAGAGAATATTGTGAAAGCATTCTCTTCTGGTTCAATTGGCCTTGGCCAAATCTGAAAACAAGACGCGGATTAATGATACTCAAAAGAAGATGAGGGATTGTGATATATGGAGTGGTAATTCGTGTGGAGAAAATGGTTGATATTAATAAAGAAGGGGGAGATTTGGGAGTGTGGCCATGGGGCTTGGAAAGCCCTGTGGTTGAGATAAAATTAGACTCTTAACGAGGAGGCCATCAGGAATGTAAAAGAGTTTAGAGGGAACCAAGAAGGGTGATTCAGGAGACTCCATGCAGGCTTGGGTTTCTTGTTCTCCAGCCAGTAAGGCATGGAAGCTCCTGGGTGTTTGCTGTTGTTGTTGCATTCAAAGTTGTTTGAGCAATGAAAAGTTGTTTTGAAAAGAACTGCTGTGGAGAGAAGGGGATAAGAGGGGAGCCTGCCCTCACGAAAGAAGAAGAAAAAAAGGCAACACGATGAAGTTACATCAATAAAGAAGCAGGAAAAAGAAGTGAAGAGGAACAGGCTGGCAGAATGGAGACCAGGACGGGAACAGGCATTTTGATTGCCTCATGAAGATAGGTTCGGCCAAACTCAGCAAACTGCTCAGAGAAGCTCGTACTGGAAACAGGCGCGCCAGAGCTGGAGAGAAGCTCGAGCTGAGAGAAGCGGAGCCAGCACACAACTGCCCCTCGCTGCTAAGCAGCTGCGCATTATGGGGAATCATACGTCCTTAGGAACAAAGACTGTCCTGGTCACCTCACAGCTTATTCTCCTTATTAACAATCGGACAGTTTATGATCCTGAAACATGGGACCAAACTGAGGTCAAGGTGTGGGACTCTGCAACGAGAAACGACAAGGTTGCAGTGGGATTGCTCGGCACCTGGCGAGCAGTCTCTGAGGCCTTAAAGAGCCCTGTGGGACCACAGTCAGAAACGTGTGGTTTGCCAGACTGTGAGGGAGCCGCGGGCTCCTTTACTGCTCCTTCTGCCACGCCACCGGCCCCTCTGCTGCTACAGCCATCGAAGGCTTTTGCTGTTACGCCCATGGTGACCTGGATGTGCCTTTTGGCCCAGGCCCTATGGCCTTGAGAAGGAGCTGGATATGCTTGTCTTCGATTTGGGAAGAACGGGATCCATAGGGCCTGAGGACCGAGTTGCTTGACAACATAAAGCAAGACATATTGTTCAAAAGGAATGGAAAACGGAGACTTGTTAGTAATCAAGAAAAGGAGTGGAAAATGGAGACAGTTGAGTCGTGGAACTTGGAGGATTGTTTGTTACCTTTCCTGATTGTACGTATGTATAGGCATACTTGGGTTTAGTATGTAAAGCAATGTTCTGTATATTTAGAATGTTTGATGTTCGTGTGTGCGTGCTGGTGGAGCGTAGACTCCCCGCACACTCAGCGCTGTTTACTTGCCTTTTATACCTTTTATAGCTTTTATACCTTTTAGAAATATTTGTTTTATAAATATTACAAAGTTCAGATTGAGTTGAGACCTCATGTATAACAAGGGGAAGAGCAGAGCTAAGAGCAGAGCTGAGCGCCTCCAGCCCCCATTTCTCACCCCCACCCCACACAAAACAGCACCGGGGGGGGGGGGGGGGTCCCAGGAAAGCTAGGGGCTGCTGGGGGGGTCGAGATGCTCTAGGGCAGGCGCAGAGGGAGCAGAGCAGCCCCTGAACCCCTCAGGGGGCCGATCCGGACCCTGTCCCGGTTACCCCAGAGCCAAACCAGCAGCCAAGCCCTCAGGCCCACCCCAGTGCTGGTGGAGACCCCAAAAACGAGGGGTCCAGACCCCTCCTGTCTCACAGGAGACCCCACACAAGACCTCAAAGACATCCCCTTTTGGGGACAATTCCACCTCTCTTGGCAAAACTTCCCACTTTTTGTAAACAACTCCCACTTTTTGGGAATGACTCCCCTTATTTAGGTAACAATGCCACCTTTTTGGGGAAAATTCCCCCTTTTTGGGGAACAACTCCCCCCTTTTGGTAATAATTCCCCGCTTTTTGGCAACAATTGCTCCCTTTGTGGGAAAAACTCCCCCCTTTGGAGAAAAATTCTCAATTTTGGAGAAAAACTCCCCCTTTTTGGGGAAAAAATTTCCCCAAAAAGGGGGAATTGTTCCTAAAAGTATGTTGTTGTTACCCAGAAAGAGGGAGTTTTTCCCCCAAACAGGGGAATTTTCCCAAAAAAGGGGGAAATTTCCCCAAACAAGGGAATATTTTCCCCAAATGGGGAGTTGTTTCCCAAAAGGGGGAATTGGTCCCAAATAATAAATTAAATGTTAAGTTACAAAAGTTCACAGGCCATGAGATTAGAAATAAATCCCTTCTCGAGCTAAAAGATCTCTTTTTTTTTTTTTTTCAGGAGCGGCCTCCCTGAATCTAAATACTCCTCTCACAGGCAGAACAGAGTGTCCGTTCTAACTCTTTATCAGATGTGGAAAAAGAGATCGAGATGACCAGTGCCTAAAAAAAAGAGGCACTCTCTTTTTAAGGCAGACTGAACAGCACAACACATTTTATCTGTTCTTAAGCACAAGCAACTCTAAGATAAATGGATTCAAGGATCTTCAATGTGAAGAGTGAATATCCAGCGTATACCGGGAACACCTGACTTGGACCATGGACGCCTCACGCAGATTTCGGAGGAATTCGGACAACTCAGAAATCATCTTTTACAGGAAGAGACCAGAGAATTTGACTCAGTGTAAAACTGGCACAGGCAGAAATCTCCCCAATTACAGATGCTCAAGCGCATTAGTTAAAAAGAGATTAGAGTGTGACTAGAGAGAAGTCTCAAACTCTTGTTATATACTTAAATTTCTCTCCAAGGATGGAACAACTGCTATCACCGTGCATGACTGGCTGTAGAGGGAGAGAGCAAGTGAAAGACTTAGAAAAGCACCTTCCCTTCATAGTCCTCCCACTCCCAAAACGGTTCTCAAGGAAAACTACTGACAGACTAAAGTTAACTGCTTTGAAAGGGCTGTGTGGGTGGACCCGTTGTCTTCAAGTTCAAGCTTTTTCCTGCAGAAACTGCCAACAATTATGCCAAATACAACAATGGTTTTGCAAGATGGATAAACGTCTTCCAGACTGAAAGGGAGAAGTCGTACTGTTGTTGTTGTCTGTGCACAGACACCTAAGCAGTAAAGAGCAATGCTAAACAACCACGATATCCCAGAACACACAAATACTGCGTAACAGTGACAGAAAGCGCTAGAATTCAAAACAAAAATTACCTCCACCAAATCGGTTTTGTCGTAGTCTTCTCTATGGTTGTAAATACACTGATTAATGACGCCATATACTTTTTCCAGGTGTTAAATGTCAAATCCCTTCGTTATCTTAGTGACAAAGCATAACAGTTTCTGAAGACAACAATGGAGCAAAACAACAACTTTAGAATAGTACAAGATCCTTTGAATATGCTCTATATGTTTTCAGAGGTTGAACAGTAACAATACAAGTGACAGCCTACTTTTTCTTACGCTATTAAATAAAATGTGACACTTCAGAGAACAGATTAAATATCCCATAAGATTTCAGCAGGGAAAATATGAGTTAATTTTTCATATTTCAGAGAAAGGAAAGGCTGAAATTTCGGACAATCTTTTACTACTAATCAATCACATCAACGGTTGTAATTGCAAGTCGACTGCTCCCAAAGCAGCAGGGAATGACACGATCCTCTTTGTAGGACAGCTGCTGCCACAGCAAAGCCACTGTTGCATTTCATTAGAGAAGCGTTGCAGCAGCGCGGGGCACTGTAAAAAGGCTGCAGATCTTGTAGATACAGCTGTGCCAGCTGGAAAAGGAAGCACCCTTAGGTGATTACCTTTACCCACGTGTGCCATGCCTACAACTCTGCTGGCAGAACAGGTTGCTCAAACGCCCAGAGCAAAGGTGGATTAGTTTGCTCAGTCCTACCTTTAAATTCAGGGGTGGGTAAATAGCAAAGTGACTGCTTGTAGCAATCACCTCTCTCTCACACAGCCATTTCTATTACCAAAGATGCAGAGATGATAATCTCTGGCACAGCAACAGTGACAAGCTAGTGGCAGCACCTTCTTCCACTGCCACAGCTGTCCATTAGCTGTGTGAGCCTGCGAGTATGTAGCTTTAGGGAGCAGCCATACCAAATGGAAATACTACTGCCCCCTGGAAATAATGCTGCTTATCATCTAATCAGCAAACTCTGCCTCCCTCGTGTATATATATACACACACACACACACACACTATAAGAACTTCTAATGCTGCACTTTCAAGGAATTTCAGAAAAGTAGTCACTTCTCCATGGCTAGCTAGTTTACGTCAACCTGCTAACTTCAGGTTTAAAATCATCACTGCAAGAAATAAAGATACTTTTCAGGTTCTTAATACATCAAAGCATGAAAAAAAAATCCCCAAATAAAAGCCCTCAAACCCATCATTAAAATTACAAATCATTAAATGATATCCATAATAGTACTAGCAGGTTGTCAATGTGGTATTTTAAAATTCAGCAAGGCCTTTTATCTTAAAAATTAGGCAAAGAATCTGTCTCCTAAACTACAGATGACCAGAAGCAAATGGTAGCCTACAGAAATCTACACGAGGTATGGAAACTAAACAGTCACAGTGCATATGTCCTATTTGAGCATCAAAAAAAAAGCTGAAATTAGACAGACTTTGAGCTCATAGCGATCCACGATAACTATGTAGTCTGTCTCTGTAGGAACTTGTACAGGGTTCTCATCACTTATCTGTTGCTGGTCTTCTTCCCAAGAATGTTCAGGAGTCACTGCTTGAAATGCCCAAGAATCTGGAAGGACACAAATTTCTTCAGTCAGGTTTCCTGTTTATCTAGAATACAGTCTCAGTGAAGGATCCTGTACCTGCAAAACAGTCTCTCTCTACAAATACAGAGACAGAATTGTTATCGTCTGCACTGAGAAATACTTGGCTTCTCCCTTCTTTCCAGCTAAAGCCACTGCTCCATAAAAAACAGAAACTAAGACAAAAAAAAGCAAACAAAAATACCCACAAACAAACAAAAAGCACTAATGAAAAGGTTAATAGTGAAAAAAAATAGTCATGTTGCCAATTCAGGTTAGGGAACACATCTTAGAGTACAACATTAGGGCTTAAGTCTCCTATTCCACATGTTACTCTGGATCCACGCATCTTGAAGTGCTGCTTTTTCACCTAAGCTGCTCGTTATTGGAAAGCACCTCGTACAATAAAAGAGTGTCAGTGACTGCTGGCTTTCAGTTAGGTACCATTAGAAAAAAACACACTTTAGAATCAAAAAAACAGCACCTACAGAAACGTGGGCTAGGCTTGCACAATTAGAGGAGCAACATCATTATGGAATAAACTGTGTGATGATTTTTGAGAGCTGTAACAGAAAAAATAGAGTGAAATTGAAGGCTAAAGCTAATAAATAGTGCAATCCTCCTCAGCAAGAATAGGGTGCTAAAGGATCTGATGGACTTCTCCCTTACCATTTGAACTTGGATTTCCATTAGTTATAGTTCCCCATCTTGGTGTTGAATATCCACAAAGCTTAGCACTTTCCTTTTCAGTGTTAAGTTTAACTTGACATATGTCAGAAACATGTTTGTCCACAAACTCTTCTCCATCACTATTGTTTTGGTCATCTGTTGGTACTCTGTTCTCTGTATCGAATTGAGAACTCCTCTTTGCTGCAGCATGCGCACAGTTGTTCCTTCTGCGCTTTCTTTCTGACGCACCTACAAAGAGACAGCATAAAAAAATAATCCAAAACATAACCAAAAGAATTCTTTCTTCAAAATCCATTATCTTCATCTTACTCAACTGACAAGGAAAACAAAGGAACTGAGCTACCACTGCCTATATCCCTACATATGCTGAGAAAAGAGTTGAAAGTTAATGGGGTCAGTTTGCTATTAAGATTAAAAACAAGCAAACAAACCACACACACAGCTACGGAATTTCATTCACTAAACAGTCACTTTCAGGATTTTACATGCTGAGGATTCTTACTTTGGATGGGCAGCATTAATACAACGTGAGGTTATTTGACAAAGTCACTGTCTTACTCCATGAACTAATACAGATGAACATCATAAAAGCCTCTGGAAATAAGCTCTCCTTCGAGTCTGGTATCAAGCTGAAGACTTCAAAAGCTGAATACGTGTTTGGAAGAGATTAATTAATGAGACAATTTTAAGGGAATATTCAAAGGAGAAAAAACATGAAGACTTATACCTCGTACGCTTCCTGATTTGGTAAACCTTTTGTGAAAAAACAAACTTTGTGGTTTTGCCCAACGTTCGTAGTATTCATATAGTATTGCAAAAGGATATGGGTGGAGTCCATGGCAAAATTCCCACTCTCACTAGTTAGACTTCCCTCCTTCAACTGGGAATCACAGTATGAGGTAGCTAAGGTTTTAGCATTTGGGGAAGGGAGGGGTGGAGTGGGGGTAAAAATGCCATTTTGCATAATTAAAAACTAGTTAAGTATTCAGAAACTGCCATCCACAACATTTTTTACCTCAAGAATTAGCAATTTAGGGGCGGCTAAATGTCAATTGGGCCATCAAAGTTGTTTTTGTTTGTTTGTTTGTTTGTTTGTTTTTTATGTTGTAAACCAACTTTCTTTGAACTTTAATTCATCACTATATTGAATGAATGACCTCTGGATTTCTCTCTCACATTTTGAAGTAAATTTGAAAACAAAATACTTCTGGCATAAAGAGCCAGGCATCAGAGACAACTGTTGCGCCTCAAGAACAGAGAAGGTATGAATGACAAGAGCAGCTGAATAAAATGCAACTTACCATTAGAAATGGGTGTACTGGCATCTACAGGTGCCGCTGTCATCTCCTCATTTTCATTACTCTCTTCCTCTGGTTTGTCGTCTTCAGTAGCAGGGTTCTGCTGTGGTGACTTGGAGTCGTCCCATGGAGACCACGCTGGAGAGGTGCGACCTTGCAATAAAGAATAGATACCAAAGATCTTTGTCGTGCATTTTCAGTTACAAATGCAGAGACAAGTCTTAAAATCCTTAGCGTTAAAGCACGTACCTCTTTTCTCACGAGATTCTTTAATTTGTTCACAAAGTCGTCCAAACTCTGTATCCATTTCGTTCCTCACCATTGAATATGCAGTGTCTTGCAAAACATAGGCTCTGTGACGATCTGAAATTTTACAGACTTTAACTGAATGTTGTCTACCAACCAATGAAACTGTTTTGATCACAGAAAAAAATTGCTTTCTTCATAGGTTGGTTCCGAAAGGTTATCTCAGTGAATATTTTCAGCATAACAACATAGAAGTTAATTAAAACAAAAGCACTAGTTCCTTGGGAACACTTATATCACAATTCCATGCCCAAGCAGCAAAATGGTAAAATATTTACAATGTGGTAAGAGATGTTCTCTGTGGATGTCCAAAATCATCTAATCCATCTGAAGTCTACTGTCTGAACACAGCATTTATCCATCTATACGTTTGACCGATTTTTTAAACTAGGGCTAAAAAGCACATCCTCACCTGTAGATCTTTGATCCGGGTAGTACTCTAAGGCATTGTTACAGATTAGATCGATGTCCTTCAGATAGTCTCCTGCAGTGAGGTACTGGTGCGAGTCAATTTGAGTCAGAACTGTTAAAAGATCCATCGGCTCTTTAATCCTTGTGGCATAGTCAGGTACCTGCAGATCAAATACAAGCATTCAGAGGTTTTCTTAACCTTGCACACTGTCTACCAAAATTACTCTGAAAACTTTAAATAAATGACTTCCTAAAAACCCTGAACATTTGCGATGCATCGGAAGATGCTGAAATTAACCAGTTTGCTTCTCAAAAATGGAAGGGCTCTTTCAACTGGCATTAGAGCTGCTAGGAGAGGACAACAAGAAGTAGGGCGGTCAGAAGCACGTGCATGGTAGAGAAGAAACACTGAGGGTGGGAGATTCATTTCACTTTGCTTCAGAAAATCACAACAGTGAAAGCTGAGTAAGCCATCCGACATTCTCTTTGTTGTCGACATTGAGGAAAAGGTGCATGCATTGCACCTGTGAAGTACCTATTGCAGGCATCTACTTTAGAATGAGGTAACTGGGCCCAGAGGTGCCGAGTTCTTCCCTCAGACCGTAAGAGGAGCCTAATGACTAGTTCAGATGAGGACATATGTATCTGTCTGGATTTTTCACAGCTCAAGAACCTAGGAGAAAAGGGGAAGAAAAGCCAGTGGATGCCCACATGAAGAAGCCTTTGCTGATCCGCAGGTATATTCAAGTTATATCTGTCTTTGAAATATACGCCCCTAGTTTAGGCTTATCTAATCAATTAAGGAGAAAAAGGGATCTAAGCAGCCAATTGGAGGAAAAAGAAAACACACTGCACTTATGGTTGATTCCTATTGAGGAGTTCCAGATGAAACAGAGAACAGGATCTCAAAACTTACTTTTACAAACGGCTGCTCCTATTCCTGTTCCCACAGGTACTGACAGTCCAATAAAGGGCTTTAGACTTCATTAAAGTAGTCCTGTAAATACTGTTTGTAATTATAAGGAAAGATCTCTGGGCTTTTCAGTGCTGTGACATGCCTACATATCAAAGCCTTTTCACGAGCAAACTGTGTTGGCATTTGGACTGGCTTTTTAGAATGAAACCAGGGCTTTCAGCGAATAATCCAATAAGAGACGTTTGAGAGTCAGCAGAAGTAAAAGCACTGCCTCTGCTTCTTGCAAAATCCTAATAGTGCAGCCCTAAAAACAAAGTTGAACCTTCCCCAAAACGCTGAGAAATACGAACACTGAGAAGTTACAGACACACACAGATCAGCACTAGTTTACCTTCTGTGGGTCAACGGGCTTTGCAAATTCCCTGAAACGTCTGTCAGTGGCAAGTCTGTGAGTAATGTCCCTCAAGAAAATTCTAAGTTCACGCAACGTATCCTCCTCTTCCTCCTCCAGCATCCCTACTTCTTCCTCTTGTGGCTTCTGAGGCTCAGCTGCTGGTGCTACAGGCAGGACTTCCAACGTCCGATCAACTTCAATTAATCAGGAAAAATTAGCCAATTTACAGTACTCAAATTCAAGCATATGACAAATTACTGACAGAAAATGACCACCAAAGCAAATCCCAAAGAGCTAGTAACTTCGATAGGAAAGTTTAAGATGTACTTCTTATATCCTCCTCACCTGTTTTCTTTACAGGAGGCTTAGCCACTTGATTTAGAATTAGGTCCTCAAAAAAAGCTGCTCTCTCTGCCCTACCAGGCACCTCAATATTGCACACTTCTCCAAATTCCTTATTAAATAATTTTTGGATCTAAAGCAGAAGGAGGAAAGACATTTCAGATTTAAGGCCACAAAAACTCATCTTCTATTCCAAAAAGACGAGTACCTTTTAAAATTAATAATAACCTGAAGAACACAAACTGAAAAAAATTATCTTCCTGGCCTTAAAAGGCTACATTTTCACAGGCTGGCACGGCAAATTCAAATATCACCTTTAAGAATCACCTGTAGAATTAAAGCTCGGTGAAGGGATTGTATGCTACACTGATAAAGTAATGGCTTTCACCACATCCAACATCGCTTCCTTTGTATTTACTTGCCTTGCTGCATCCTTTACTTAGAACCTTTATGGCTATAGAGGGAAGAGAAAGGCTTCAGCAGACAAGTGAGGGCTTTTTGCTGACTTTTTATTTCTCTACCAAAAGGTGTCTGAAGTAGCTAGTACCTCTACGTCTTCCTCCATTTTCAATTTCTAGTATTAAAAGGTAGGTAAGGAATTTCACTACTTATTTTAGAAGGAATTTAGAACCTGCACAAAAACTTCTGTGGGAACTCAAGCACTTTCAAAGCAGTTGATAATAAACACGTCTAGGTAAGACCCGTTCTCTTCCCCCAGTAACTGAGACAAAATAATCAGAACGAGAACAGCGTGTTCCTGTTTTGGGCACCTTCCCTTAATGTAAACTCTCAGAAGTCAATGAAGTTCTGCATGTACTTTTACTACAGTTTATTTAGGAATACAACTAGAATTCCATTCCAAAGTTACTTGAGCAGAAATTGGAACTCAGCTTTCCAGCTTGGAAAGCTTTGGCCTATATGAAGAAAGAAACTGCTTTTTTTTTTTTTTTTTAATCAAAGTGTTTCAATTCTCTACTAAATTGCATTATTAGCAGTTTACCCAACATAGCATGGAATGGCAGACTGTCAGAAGAAATCTCTTCAGTAAAGACATCCTCTTGTCATTTCAAGCACTGCATATTCTTGACTGAACCACTTTGTAGCCACTGGAATTATTGTATTTATTATTTGCATGCGTGAGAAGGGGGTGAAAGTCACTTGCTTGACTCAGAAAAAACTTTAAGCAGATGCTTTCACAGTATTCTTTTTCTCTAAGCAAATTTTAAGTGATTTGTTAGGGTGCCTGAGTAATAACAGTATGCATTTAACAGCACAGCATTTTGATGCTGGAAGCATTCAAAAATTACAAGAAACTGAAGAAATAGTAAGAAAAGTATTGACAAATACCTCTTCTGGGAGCTCTGAGTGACGTACATCAGACGTAGCAAGCAGCAAAACTGGTGAAAATGCTGGAATGTTACGTAGTAGAGTTAGAAAAGTAAGTTTCAAGGCAGGTCCAGCGTTGTCCCACCATAAATGGATATCTGGGACATAAATTATGCTTGGTGCTGTCTTCTGAGCATTTCAGATCAGCTAGTGAAAAGGAAAGCTTGGGTAAGAAAACTAAAACACGGAGAATAACCTGTTAATACATAGCTACATAGCCATCTGACTGCCCCATGAAATGAAACTATGTGAACAGAGTGGCAAGCATCCTTTCACATAAGGAATTTCTCTGGGCACCCTTTCAGATTATCAGTATTCGGAGAACTCTAGTCAGAAGATGGGAAGGATATATTCAGGCAGTGGCTAGACACCGTAGCTATATGGCCACAGCCACAATCAACGCATAACAAAGAAAGGAAATGTCCCTCTTTTGGGACACATCAGTATTCAGTAGTGTAACATGTCTGTCCTTACTTGTATAGCTCTCAAATGTTTCCACTAAAGGTAAAAATATTTTAAGGTAGTGATGCCAAACAATAAAATGGATTTCCTGCCTAAAAGTAAGAACACCAAATCTGTTTATTTTTTCTAGTTCAAACCACATCAGCGTGTTAATGCTTTTATTGCACACACTGCAACAGCACAAGTTGTGTATGTCCGTGTGAAAACAAAATAAACAGAAGCTCCAAACCTTGGTTGCCTTACTAATATAATTTAAAAGAAGGCTACAAAAAGTAGCCGACATGCAGTCTGGTACAGAGCCATCTACTGGGAGCACACAGTCTTAGGAGGCAATGAGAACTACTTTCTGGATCCCAGGGAGATGAGCAGCATTTCTTTCCACAAAGAGATGTTCATTAGCAACACCGCCCAGCTTCCTGAGCTGCTAGCAACATCCTCACTGTAAAATTGGGTATGGAAAATGTGGACATGTACAACATCCAGATTGTTTGTGGTGCTGTCTAAAAGAAAAGGGGATTTTCAGACAGAAGCAAACATCCCAGCACATTAAAACAAGGCCACCTCCATTACCAATGAATTTTGCTCACCTTACTTGCAACTCGACTGATCCTCTACATACAGTCAGTGAATCCGATGAGAATAAAAAGAAAAAAGGTACCTGTCCGCAGATTTCTTCTGGCGGTGCAACGTTTGTAAGCAGAACAGAAAGGTCCAGGGTGTGAACGGGAAACTTCTCCAAAGCGTGCAACACCGCAGGTGCCACGTAAGAAACCTGGCCGTACCCTTCTTTTCCTACTATTAGCAGACGGGGCCGGCGTGATGTTGGTTCGCAGAAAGCACTCCTAGAACAAGAGTTAAGAAAACAAGCTTATAAATGAGGTGCTGAATAGACACACAGATGTTCCAAGTACTTTTCCTATAGATTTTCTTTTCCCTCCCCAAATAATCCCAGTGGCAGTGGTACATTAAATACATGTAAGATTTCCAGTTAAGTTATTCAGTCATTCCAATTGTTTCATCTTCTTCCCTTGTGTTTCCTATTCTTTACTAAACCAAGACTGCAAATTAATATCCCTGCAATCTTGCTTTACTACTAGGAAATAAATTTGCAATGAGCATTTGTTTCCCCACTACAATCAGGCTGTACCTTTGCTGGCTTAAATCAAAGATGCTAGAGACTTAGCCTTGCTCTAGAGGACAGAAAATCTTCTGGACAGCACAGCAATAGAAACTGAGAAAAATAACTGATCCAGCTGCGACAACATGATCTAACTTTCCAACTGTGGGCTTGCATGACTTCCATACTAAAATACCACAAGATTAACACAACTTGGTGGCTTAACAAATAAAGACACCATTCAAATTTTTCTCAAGGTGTTTTAACAAGCCATTTCTCAGTGTTCTTTCTACTACAAAATTCACTACTGGTTTAACAATCCTGGAAAACAGAAGGGCAAAAGGTGGCAACACAAACCCATAAAGTTGGGGTACTTTTAGCTAAAAGGACAGATAGGACATGTATGCGGTCTTGAGTCTTTCAAAGAATGCCATGGATTAAGTCAACGTGTTCTGGTAGTCTACGGATCACTTTGGCTTAGGAAGAGAAGCCTGGGCTTTTCAATTGGGTCATTCAGAGCAACTTCATTACAACTTTAGTCCCTTCACCCTTTCTTCTTGTGAATACCAAGCACCCCTTCTACACACTAACTTGATGTTACCCCTTCGTCTACCACCCCTCACACTTTTAACAGCTGGAACTGTTTACAAAGGCTCATCAGACCTGAGAATTTAAACATAACAGGGATCTATCTTTCTTTACCTGCTGAAACAGAGGAGTTTTTTCTCTGGTCCGTCAGGCATTCCATCTTTGAATTCATCTCCGGAAACCAAGGATGCATCGTCATCACTGTCGAACATACCATCTTGTAAAATAGGATTTAAATGGTCTGAAAGGCAAAAGAGGTTTGTTAACTTCCCTGAATAGCCTTTGTCTCTTTCTCTTACATTAATACAGCTTCTAAATCAGTGCCAAAACCCTTTCTTCATTTGAGAGCACACACTGAAAGCTATTTCCTAGAGTTCATCCCACCACAGATCTAAGCAGATGGCACAAGGCCCTACAAAGCTGTACCAAGTCCCACTGCTGTGTACATATAAGGTACGCTACTCTTGGTGATTTTTTTCTCTCCCTTAGAATAAAGGAGCTTACGAACAATCTTTAGCAGAATTATAAAGAAGTGGATGCTGTGGTTATACCTTGCTGTCGGTCCTCCTTTAGCACTAGCTGTGCCTGCGGGAAGATCTTCTGCACAACTTGTAAAATATTCGCTACTGATCTTTTAAAAAGTGGCTTGAAAATGGGTGATAGTGCTTGTACGGGTGAAGCCTCGATCCTGTTTGATGCCGGAACAACCTTCTTCGGAGCCATGAAAAAGTCCTTTGCTTTTATTTTAATAGAATTAACGTCTAGTTGCAATTTCTCCCTACTTGCATAAATCTGAGGATAGCATCGGCGCAGAGAGCACAGAGCAGCTTCAGTACATAGGGATTTGATATCTGCACCACAGTATCCTAACAAACAAAAATCAAACGTTACATCAGTCAAGGCCCAGGTTTACAACATGCAACATTTAAAGAATTTGTCATGTCAAAACCAAACAGGTTAACAGGGAATTCAAAGTGCTACCGCTCTGCAGGGAAGTTTCATGTTGCTCACTGCCTGATATCCTGCGCTTATGCAGCTGAAGCAGACTCCTCATCAAAAACTATACTCTTGAGGCAGATGCCCCAGAACCATTTAATGTTCTCAGACAACAAGAGGAACGACAACAAAGAGTAAATAGATGAAAGCATCTAACTCTGATTGCTATGAAGGCGTGCCAGCTGCCTCGTTGACTAGTTGTGCAGCAAGGCACAAGAGCTTGGGTACTGCCTGGTACAAGCTAAGGTTCTTTACAACTTGGTCACAAGCAAGAATCCATTTTGGTTTCAGTCTTACCAATGCATTTCTCAGCTAGTTCATCAAGCAACATGTCCGGTGGCTTAGGGGTCCAGTCACGAGTATGAATCTTGAAAATTTCTTTTCTAGCCTGGAAGCAAAATCATTGCATTTTAGCTTGTCTCAAGTTTTCCTTAGAAATACCAACAAGAAACAAACAAACAAAAAAACCAAAACAGTCCTCCCTCAAAACCCCTCATCTACTAATACGCTTTTCTTACTTGCTCAACTTTCAAGTATTTTACAGTTATTTAATATACACTCTGCATTGTCAACCAGGAAATTGAATATTTCTTATTTGTTACACTGGACTTTTTTCTAGGAACCTACAGTGAAAGAAAAGGCATTTATAGCTTCAATAACAAGTTTCCAAACTATGAGACCTAAGGACCCAGAGGAAAATACTGCAATGAAAAATTTATCCAGAAACATTTCTTTGTTGTCCAAAAAACTTCTCTAAAATTTAACAAGCTTTCATTGTGACAGTCTCATTACTTCATCACATTTGCTTTTCAGGCAGTAAATTCACAGAAAGCACTTCTGGCACAATGTTTCAAATTGCTACAATTACTATAAAGAAGAAAATAATTATGACTCAAACTACTACCACTGATCCGGGGCACAATCAAATGCACACACGTCCCCTATTCATTCATAAGTGAAGGATTGAGACCAAAAACACAACTTCATGATGAAAGCGCCCAAGTGGACTAAATAATTAAGCAAACAGGTACAACTTTGGGAATGAAAGGTTTGATTACAGAACTAACTACTTGGTGGTATCATCTTGACCATATATATTCAGTACCAGATTTGCCCTCCACGGAACAACGCAGTGTCTCCACATATCACTCTCTTGTTCAAGTTGTCAATTTTTTTTTCCTATAAAGTTGGACTTTGCCATGGTAGCGCTAACGTTGAATTTCAGTTCTCACCTCTTTATTTGGCAAGTTGAAGAGGAACTCTCTGTCAAAGCGTCCTGGTCTTCATAAAGCAGGATCTATAGAATCCAGTCTGTTGGTAGCTCCGATTACCACGATCTCCCCTCTGTTAACTATGCCGTCCAGAAGCGTCAGAAGAGTTGAAACAATGGAACTAATAGAAAAATATAATTTTTACTTACTGGTTCAGTAAATTTTGTCACATTCCATATGACTTTTTTCCATGAGTAGTCATAAAGGACAAGCTTTTTAAGGACAAGACTCATTTTAAGACATAAACAATAGGTAAGTTAACACAGACCACAAGCTGATATCAGGCTTAGTAAACTGGTTTCAACTATCATTTAGAAGCACCTGTTTTGGCATTGAGTTACAAGTTTTCAGGATAAATTAATGTGTTCACAGTAAATTAAACAGGTCATCATCCTTTTTTTTTTTCATTCCCCAAAGATCAAGCAGATTTTATGTAGGTGCAAAACTGTAATACCTATGAATGTGGTCTTGTTTACTGGAGCGCACAGGAGCGAGACCATCTATCTCGTCAAAGAAAATAATTGAAGGTCGCATCTGATAGGCCTAGCACAAAAACACAGAGTAAAACACCATTATCTAAAGGAAAAATACACAAAAACATCATGGTTGGAATGTCATCTAAACTAGATTTTTCACTTCAGCCTCTGGGACCTCTACTGATAGAGCTACTGGAGTATCTGGCATGACTAACAGAAGACAGCAGTCTGTGTCAACCCACTGTATCCGGGTGACAGGAAGCAAATCGTTCCAGTAGCTCCTACAGCTGACATTCACAGCAGAAACACTGGCATTTCCATTTCAGTGGGAAAAAAAAAAATAACAAAATACAAAAAAAGCAAGTTCTACTTAAAAACGTTGACCACAGAAAATAATGGTTTCAACTCTGACAGAACACACTGTGCATTTCAACCTTACCTGTTCAAATAACACACGAAGTTGGCGTTCTGATTCCCCCACGTATTTTCTCATGCAGTCCTGTAGTGGGTTTACGTGGCAAGGCTTTGGTAGCAGGGGGCCATAGGGGTGGTTTCTGTGAGAAAGATCTAGAAGCTGCCCCATGTTTGGGAAGGGCCCCATTGTTTTCCAAATCTGAGCCAATAAGCGATGTTGTTTTGCGCCTCTGTGAGAGCATATTTAAGACAGAGAAAAAACTGCTGCGCCACACAGCAGCCGGGAGAGTCAAGGGAGTGAGAAACAGCCTTGCAGGTGCCAAGGTCAGCGTAGAAGGAGGGGGAGAGGTGCTCCAGGCGCCGGAGCAGAAGTCCCCTGTGGCCTGTGGTGAGGACCATGGTGAAGCAGGATGTCCCCCTGCAGCCCATGGAGTACCACGGTGGAGTAGGGTTTCACGCTGCAGCCCGTGGAGGAGACCACGGTGGAGCAGGTGGCCCTGCACCGACGGAGGCTGCCGCCTGTGGAAGACCCCTGCCGGAGCAGATTCCGGGCCGGACCTGTAGCCCGTGGAGAGGAGACCACGCAGGAGCAGGTGATCTGGCAGGAGCTGCTGCCCGTAGGGGAGCCAGGTTGGAGCAGTTTTCTCCTGAGGGATGGACCCCGTGGTACGGACCCATATCTGGAGCAGTTCTGGAAGAGCTGCTGCCTGTGGGAAGCCCACGCCGGATCAGTTCGTCAAGGACTGCATCCCGTGGGTGGGACCCCACAGCACAGGGGACGAGAGTGACCGAGAAGGAGCGGCAGAGAAGAAGTGCTGTAGACTGACCATAACCCCCATTCCCCCGTTCCCCTGCGCCGCTCGGGGGGAGGAGGTGGAAGAGGGTGGATGGGGGGGGAGGTGCTTTTGGTTTCTTTCCTTTGTTTCTCACTTCTCTAGCTTGTTAGTAATGAGCAATAAATCTTACTATCTGTCTTCTTATGCTGAGTCTGGTTTGCCCGTTACACTAATTATTGCGTGATTTTCTCGTCCTTATCTCAATCCTTGAGCCCCTTTCACATATTTTCTCCCCATTCCTCTTTGAGGAGGGGGAGTGAGAGAGCGGCTGTGGTGGAGCTCGGCTGCCCACTCGAGCGGAACCACGACAGTCCTTTTTGGCGCCCAACGTGGGGCTCGAGGAATTTGAGATAAGGATGATAGTTGGTAGAAGTAACGGGTAAAATATGCGCAGGATGATTGTTAAGAATGTACAAGTTGTGAAGAATTTAAGAAAGCAGTAACTGTGAGATGTTAGTGTGGTGAAGGGACGAGGGGTGGTGTGTGTGTAAAATGTCCACCTTGTCGGTGCTGTGATGATGTTATGTTTATTTTGGTGTGGTGAATTTTGTTTTCTTTTTGATTTAAGTGAAATTTGTGAAAATTGTTGTAATAATTGTAAAGTAAGAGTATATTGTGAGTAATCTTAAATATGCTTTTCACAGAGGCGAGGGGTGGAATGTAGTGGGTTTACGTGGCAAGGCTTTGGTAGCAGGGGGCCATAGGGGTGGTTTCTGTGAGAAAGATCTAGAAGCTGCCCCATGTTTGGGAAGGGCCCCATTGTTTTCCAAATCTGAGCCAATAAGCGATGTTGTTTTGCGCCTCTGTGAGAGCATATTTAAGACAGAGAAAAAACTGCTGCGCCACACAGCAGCCGGGAGAGTCAAGGGAGTGAGAAACAGCCTTGCAGGTGCCAAGGTCAGCGTAGAAGGAGGGGGAGAGGTGCTCCAGGCGCCGGAGCAGAAGTCCCCTGTGGCCTGTGGTGAGGACCATGGTGAAGCAGGATGTCCCCCTGCAGCCCATGGAGTACCACGGTGGAGTAGGGTTTCACGCTGCAGCCCGTGGAGGAGACCACGGTGGAGCAGGTGGCCCTGCACCGACGGAGGCTGCCGCCTGTGGAAGACCCCTGCCGGAGCAGATTCCGGGCCGGACCTGTAGCCCGTGGAGAGGAGACCACGCAGGAGCAGGTGATCTGGCAGGAGCTGCTGCCCGTAGGGGAGCCAGGTTGGAGCAGTTTTCTCCTGAGGGATGGACCCCGTGGTACGGACCCATATCTGGAGCAGTTCTGGAAGAGCTGCTGCCTGTGGGAAGCCCACGCCGGATCAGTTCGTCAAGGACTGCATCCCGTGGGTGGGACCCCACAGCACAGGGGACGAGAGTGACCGAGAAGGAGCGGCAGAGAAGAAGTGCTGTAGACTGACCATAACCCCCATTCCCCCGTTCCCCTGCGCCGCTCGGGGGGAGGAGGTGGAAGAGGGTAGATGGGGGGGGAGGTGCTTTTGGTTTCTTTCCTTTGTTTCTCACTTCTCTAGCTTGTTAGTAATGAGCAATAAATCTTACTATCTGTCTTCTTATGCTGAGTCTGGTTTGCCCGTTACACTAATTATTGCGTGATTTTCTCGTCCTTATCTCAATCCTTGAGCCCCTTTCACATATTTTCTCCCCATTCCTCTTTGAGGAGGGGGAGTGAGAGAGCGGCTGTGGTGGAGCTCGGCTGCCCACTCGAGCGGAACCACGACAAGTCCGAAGCACTTCTCATAAAAAATGTTATTTTTCTGTCACTTCGGCTATATTCATTGGCAAGTGCACGAGCAACTAGTGTTTTCCCTGTTCCTGGGGGGCCATAAAATAGACAGCCTCTGCAATAAAAAAAGATCCAGATAGGAAAAAAAAAACATCATGATGAGTACCTCCTACAACCATCATCTCTAGAACAAGCGTCTTTCCTAACCAAAACACATCATGTACAAGACAGCAGTAATAGCTGAAGTGTGGGTAGAGTCAGAACAGATAGAAGTTCTGCATTTTTACAACGTTTCACAAGAAAATTCATTTTTTTCACCCAAAGAAATGAATAAGGGGGTAACTCAAGTGTATAAAACCTTCAAAAGAGAGCATACTGTCCCAGAAGGACACTTCCAAAACTGCTGACAAACAGTTTGATCACAGCAAACCAGAGCCAAACAGGCAAACTTCAGCACAGAATCTGAGAATGGGCTGAATGGTGAATCACCACTTCATTCTTCAGTGATAAACTGCATATTCTTGCTTTCACAATATGCAGAATCTGATAGTAAAGCATTTAATGCTCCTCTCAAAAGCATTAAGTTACTGGGTTTGGTCTCTCAGACCATCTATTGCTGATGGCACGTGAGGAAGCCTAAAGCCGGAAGGAAAAGCGATGCCTTAGCACTCAGAGGGAAAAAAAAAGAAAACAAAAGTAGGCAGGAAAAACAATTGGGCTTCCAGGCAACATATTACAATTGACTTCCACTAGATAATCCCTTCTTGCCTACAAACTAATCAAGCTGACTTGTACATAAAACTGAGAACAAAACCACTCCAACCCAACTAACCCAACTTTTTAAAGACACCAGACGGTAAAACTTAAAATTTTAAGACGTTGCTTATATTTTTAACCTACAAATATTCTGGATTCTATCCATTTTTAAGAAACCACTTTTTGCCACTACTAAAACAAACGTTCACCGCTGCCAAAATGTTGAAGCATGGAAGCATATTGATACCTTAATTGAACTTTCTCCTGAAAACAGCTGACTTACGATTTATCACTTTAATGAGTTACCCTGGGGACTGAATATTGAACCGCTGAAAAACTTCTGGATACAGGAGGGGAAAAATCACCATCTCTTTCAAAGCTGCGATGTATTTGGAAAGACCACCCACATTCTCAAATCCAATCTAAAGAGAAATTCAACACAACAGAGTTTGTATGTTAAAGAAAGCAGCAACCTAGATCAAGGTTTCATCAGAAATTATCTCAGCACAACGGAAACATTCTGGGCAATTTTTGAAGTTGCTTTAGAGAAAACCATCAACAAAGGTAGTTGTAGATGGCACACTGAGATCTTTCATAATCCCTGGAAACACTCGCTGACACGATGATTAGTTTAAGACTTACCGCACTATCTATTTGCATTGCATCTCCATGACTTCTTCCAACTTTCTTCTGATCCCTCTGAACTCTCTTTAGGTCCTGTTTCTGAAGTTTCACTCAAAAAGTCCTGATTTGAATTAAGGAGAAGTTATAGGGCTTCTTTTTCTTTAAGATGCAACTTGAAGATTTTTGTTTTTCATAATAATGCCAAGCAAATGTAAAAAACATTAATTAATATACAGAAGACCTAATTAATTGACATAAACTCACACAGTTAAATTTAGATAAACTTAAACATGGCTAAATATTCATTTGAAGGAGATTCATCCCTCCCCTGTTCTCTAATGACAGCAACCTTCTTGGAGATGTGCTCTCGCTGTCCTCACTGCTCTCACCACTCTCCTCCGTATCACATGTGCTAAGCAAGGGAGATGAGCAAGAGGGTGTAGAATCACTGATGTCATCTGCATGTCTCTGTCTGCAAGCAAGCATATAAACCAGAAAGTTAAAAAGAAAATAGAGCAGATACTAAGTAACACCAAAAATTAAGGGAATTCTATCTCAAAATTTATTCTGAGATCTATTTTCCAGTCCATTGTACTCCTTAGCAATCTGATTTCAAAGGCCATGACATGATTTTCCTCGTGACAACTGTCTGCTTTCAAGAATGCTCAACAAAATATCTGGCAATCAACAGCATTCTCTACGCACTAACTGCTTACAGAATCCAAGAAGCCTTTATCACCACTAAGGCAATTTATGATTTCATTTAGATCTTTTATTGTTTAAGGTTAACTTCATATAGAAACATTAGTTGATTCCAAACAGAAACTAGAGTCAGTATTTGAGTGATAACTTTTTTTTTTTTTTAATCCAACAAAACTTCCATAAAGCCTCTCCCTCTAAATCGAATAAAATTAGTTTTGGTTTTAAGAAAATAATTTGTATCCTTCAAGATTAAATAGTCTGACTAAGATTTTTAAGGGGGGATTCTGGCTTCAGTTCCAGAACCAAAGAATTTCAGTTACAGAAACTCAGACACTACCTCCATAATCATCTTATCAGCGACCCACAAATATTGGATTTAAAAAAGAAACCAACTTAAAAGTATCCACCTCCTGCCCTCCAAATATTTCTTTCCTCTCTATCCTCAGACTACCAAAGTACCGATCATAAACTTACTCTGTAATTACCACTAAACTGAAAACCCTTTGAAGCATTATGCAGTAAGGAGACTGACAGCTCTACGGATAAGTAAGAGCTATCACTAGCCATACACCAACCTGGCACGTCTTCTACATTTTTGTGACCCAGCATTTTCAAGTGACTCTTTCTGTCTGACAGAACAGGGCTGGCCCGAGTTAGTCCTCTCTCGATCTCTTTGTCTTACTGAAAGGAAAGAATTTAGAATAATGATACAGATACATTTAAGAGAGGAGGAAATCAAAAGATAAAGAAAATGCCACGTGTTTCACTCATCCCTAATTCCAGAAGAATTTTTAACCGTTTTTGCTTTTCATCAGTGCATGGTACAAGTGGAAAACTACGCCCTTTTTAAAGGTGAACTGAAAATCACAAGAGCAAGACTATGAAGTGTGATTAATTACTGTCATATCAAGGATACATAGCACTAAGTACGCCAAACAGCAAAGAAATACAATGGGCACAGGACACACGTGTCTGATAAAAACAGCGAAGTTCATGTGCAGAATGAAGGTACAGAACTGAAACAGAACTGTGTGCGCAAACACATGTATTTGCATTGAAAAAAATTATCTCACTTATGTGCAAGAAATAAGGTTTTAAGAGAAACTGTGCGTTCAACCTACTTTCCATAGGAGCTTGGTAGCGGTCAACAGGTTTCCTCCGTCGAAGGTTGTAACGCCTTGGAACATCTTCACCGTCATTTTCTTTGTTCTCACTTCCTCTTGCTGTTTGTACTGTACCACAAAATGACACCGAATCGTTAAGTACTTTTGCAAATTATATGAAATCCAAAATGCATTACACAGATGCCTGTAAGTTTTATTATTATCATTATTTTAATGACACAGTGGATCCTGCAAAACCTTAAGATGAATTTATGCAAGTCACGTTTCAGAAATCACAAATCCTAGCAGATGAGCATGCATCTAGACATTGTCTGTCCTCTCTGAAACTGCTGATGGACTTGTCGTCAGCCTCAGTGTTTAACAACAGGCAAAATTCTGTCATATTGCTTAGCTAAGATGCAGATCTTCTGAAAACAGCTATTTCAGAAAGTCACTTCTTAGTTTGAGAAAGTGTTTAATGGAAAGGGTTTTAATAATCTGTAGTGCTAAGACTAAGCACAGTAATCTAAGTCCAAGTCTAGCTCTGCCACAAATTCTGTGAGCAATAATGGGCCAGACACAGGCTTGAAGCTCACCAATGAGAAAACAATGCCAAATGCACATAAGCTTAGGCCATTAGCTTCTGTCAAGTAACCTGAAGTTGTTTCATGAAAGATGGTAAAAAACACAAAAACCAGAGTGCAATTATCTACTGGGTTCTGGTGAATATCCTCTCACGTTAACAGCAGGACACCGAGGAAGGAACGTACATACTCCGTTCACCTACCTGTTTGCCAAAAGGACTTATCTTTTTTTCTTGGAAAGCACCGCCCTCTTTGGTTTTTATTTTTTAACCCCAAAGGTTGCATTGCTTTCTGAATGCAAGGTAGGTGCCATGGGGTATACAGACAGCACACGGAAAACTGAGCGATCAGTAAATGAGTTTGTGATCACTACCATCTCCAGTCCTTGGTGTTCCAACACTTCTATCACAAAAGCATGAATTTCTCTGCTTTATTGCTCCACTAACCCTTTCCTTTGTTCCAGTAACTTCCTTTGTAACAACACTGACACTTTCCTCACTCTTTTCTGGCGTATTTTTCATTATAAAAGTATATTCTAGCTCTTTCCTGATTTAAAATTGTAGTTTGCATTTTGATCATCAATTAATTGCCCCGGGCTCATTTCCCATTCAACGTGCTATTTAAAACTCCTCTCTACAAGCCTCTACTGCACAGCTCCCTGAAACCCACACACTTTAACCAAGCTTCTCCCTCTAGACTGGCCCCCGCCTTGTATTCAAGCTACTCTTATTCAGACTTTGAGCTAATGTTTTCCTAACTAAACCTCCAAAGGAGTCAACTCTGCTTCTCCCTTACTAGTCCATGGCCCAGCCATTCTTCCTCCGAAGAACTTCCCTCGGGTTCCCACCTGCCACTGTGCATCTCTCTGCTCCTCTGGGCCTCTGAAGGGAGGAGCAAAGTATTTTCTGGGGCTCAGCCTCCTGTCACTGTCTCTCTGAGCTCCTTTGCAGGTGTGCAGGTGAGCTCTCACATAATCTAACTTGTCAGCTCATCTACTGCAACACCCTTTTCGGTCCTTAAGTACAGTCTTGCCCTGTTCTGATCTGTTTAGAAAGCTCCTACAAGGATGATCTAATTTACTGCCTTAATCACAACTAACATTCTTCTTAAAAACTGTAAGTTTTCCCATCACTTCCAAGTTAATATGGCCTTTCGTGGCTTAACCTCATTCCACAAGTCACTGAGTACCCAGATGACAGCTCCTAATTACAGGCCCTGACAGCAGCTTACGGCGACTGCCTCCTAAACGCAGAAACGCACAACGCTATCCTCCCTCCTGCTGAGCTTCACGCTTGGGAGGAGCTTTTCATAAACATCTGGCAGCCTATCTACCTTGCTTCCTGAAAATTCTTGCTGTGCTGCTCAAAACCATGAAAACTGTCACGCTCCTGCTGTAGCGGTATCACCGTTTCGCATGCTGAGTAATAGCAATGCTGTCCATTTCTTTCCATTCCCACCTGTCTACAACCATCTGTTGCCTTTTATCTTGTAAGCAGTTTGGAAAAGCGCTGTTGTTTTTGGTGGTTTTTTTTTTTCACCTGTTCTGAGCTCACTACAGTACAGCCCTAGAGCTCATACTAAGGCTTGTGAAGTCAATAGCAACACAGAATTTTTACAGAAGACAAATACCCTGTAGATTAGCTTCTTTCAATTGTTTAAGGCTTTTGGTTAGAACAGAGTAAAGAAAACTTAAAACCAGAACTCACCAACCTCATCTGGACTGCCAGGTCCAGTTCTTTCAAAGTCTGACTTCACTCAGGTGAAGATATCAAGGTTCTCCTAATTCCAAGCAGCAAGAAAGATCGGTCACAAACGTGCAGAAAAACAGACGTGCATACACATACATCCACTGACAGACACGTCTGTCTGTTGATGCTTACACAGTAACATTATCGAGGCACCCCGTATACACACAAGAAATAAATTATTGCACAAGAGGAGAGAATGGGAATATGATTGCGTGCACCCACAATCAGCAACAAGAGTTTCTGCTCTAAACCAGGGCTCAGTACATGCAGTGGTTAAATACTTGCCCAGATACACAACTGAGTGCATTAGTTAATCAGAGGTTAATAACCTACAGCGTGACAGAACCAAGGAAAAAGAACTACCTTTCTAGCAGACATACCAAAAGAAATCATACAGGCGTGTGAGAGATGCTAATAAAAAGTACTGTGGACAATTCTGGATTCATTTCACAGCCCTGGGCAACCAGCTCTAGGTGTCCCTGCTTGAGCAGGGGAGGGTTGGACCAGGTGACCTCCAGAGGCCCCTTCTAACCTCAACCATTCTGTGATTTGAGAGAAAAAAAAGGGAATTCAGAGCTAAACTAAAAGCTATGAAAGTAGGTTATCGGGAAGTTTTAAAATGATGTGCCTATCATTCAAAAGAACAGTAATTTAATAAAATAGTTGAATTTAATAGAGCAAAACTAAGACAGAGGAAGTATGATTGCTGCATACAACTTTAACAGGGGTTCCTCTAGAGACAGGGGTTTATTTAAGCTCTCAGGCAAGGCCAGCACACAAACAAATATACATAAAGTAGCCATCAGTTCATTCAGCTGGAAATTTGAAAGGCTTCAAGTTCCTGAAAACTCTGGGAGCAGTTTGCAACCAAGGAAGAATTCTAAAATGCAAGTTAGGTCAATTAAAGAAAACAGCTCCATTTGCCTGTAACAGATGATTAAAGCTACATGATACTGGAGATTCTTTGTGAGCTCTCAGGAAAAAAAACGTTAACAGGAATCAAAATTCGAGTGAGTGACCAACACAGGAAGCTATGCACTGCCTTTTGTTAAGCTTTCCAAGTAAGTGCGTTCCTGAGCATGACGAGAAATATGATTTAGGAGTTAAGGAGAAAAAGCTAAACAGCTTAAACTGCCAAGCTGATGGAAAGCACCAGTCTTTTTGCATATTCAGTCCCCCAGGCAGAGCTTTTAGTAACATTTGGAGTAAAAACCCAAGTCCGAAACAGCTGTTTGTAAACAGCGTCCATTCAAAAAGCAGAAGGCAATTCAGAAACTGGAGTGGAAGACATGCATTTCAGCATCTCCCCGTTATCCCACATCTTCTGCAGAAGATGCTTCCTCCACTCTGAAAAGATATCTGGAGCACAACCCTATCAGTAAGACATGAAGATATAACCAGAGAGCAAGACCAAATGGTAGTTTAGACCACACTATTCTTTGGAAGGAAGTTATTTCAGTTCAATTAAAATTACAACTAAGTTACTTCCCTACGTGAAATACTCTACAAAAATGGCAAACTGACAGAGTATTTGCTCTGTCATTTGTACCTCAACATCTTCCCAACATCTTTGGCATCTACGCATCTGCTCCATTTCATCCATTTTTTGTAGCACAACTTCCGCAGTACTAAGATACAAACTTGACATGTAAGAGCAAAGTTAGGTATGTATGAAAAAAATAAAACAGCACACACAATCAATAAGAGATTTTAATGTAGTATGCACAAAGCAAAAGTCATTGACACTTAGCCAAGACTTTAGACATTACCAAAAAATTAGGTCAAATCTTTAGTTTTGATAGAGATTTAAGAACAAGCTTTTGAGGATTTGCAAACATACGCTGTTTTCAGGTTTATTTTCCCCTCTAACTGAGCACATTTAAAATATATATATATTTAAATGCAGGAGGAAAATAAGAATTCTGACATCCTAGTAAGATGATATAAAAAAATTATGTCAACTTTTAATCCTACTTAAGTTGCTCTGCACAGTAGCATTAAGTCATTTTTTGTTAACCAAGGAAAGGCTGTTTGTTCTTCTCTACATGGGAATCTAAGTTTCGTGTTGTAGAAAATGATGAAATGAAAGGAAAGCAAATTCTGAAGCAGAAAACAATTTTGGCTTCAGAAACAGAAATAAACCATGGACAGAAATGCAGAATCGCTAGGACTACTTTGCTTTGACTGTATCAAACCGTCCTCAGTTTCTTAACCAAGCATTACATTCACTTTTGTGAGTATGGAACAAAAAGTTCATTAAAAATGACGGCACTTCTGATGCTAAGAAAACTGCCAAATGGGGAAAACTCAACAAATTGAACTCTCAATGCCAGGAGCAGCCATACCTCTTTGCTGTCAAAAAAAAGAGCAAGTCAAGGCCAACATCATGCCATAGTGCAAAGGCTTGCTAAGAAAGATCATTTTAAGAGGTCTGCAAGAAAAGATGACTTACTTTGTTATAAGTTTGTCAAATAGAATGGACGAGTTAGTAGTAGAGTACCGACTGCGTTGGACTCTACAGCTGCGGCGCAGCTCCAAGTCCCTGTTTTCTCCATGGACTCGTCTCATAGTTTTTGCACCAGCTCTACTCCTCAATGTTCTGGTGACTGAAACGCGGAAAAAGTATTTTGAAACAGTCAAGATGGGATTCTCCTTATTTCACCATTGCTCTTGTAAAATGTAAACAAACAAAAAAGGCACCCTGAAGTGGATTGATTTTTCTTTAAATTTCAGATCAGAAGTTGTTGACACAACCGCTGCATTACACTTATTTATCGCTCTGCACGTTTAAACTGTCTACTTAAAAACTGTGACCTGTAGAGAAATTTTAAAGAGACTGAAAGCTAGCCAGACAAAAACAAACACACAACTTTTGTTCCATGCAGGAGGGAAATTTACTCCAGTTATTTCTGTCTTGGAAAAGTGAGAACAATCAACACCTTTCTCTAAGGTGTTTTCACTCCATTCATGTCAAACTGTATCTAACAGTGCTCAAAAAAAACACTATTACATTGCAAGCCTCTTCCTAAGAGGTGTATGTTTTATTACTCTGTTTATGCATGCAGCACTTTCATTTCCTGCATTATGATCTAACAGCTCAAGGAGGTAAGAATCGTTTCAAGAGAAACACCCAAACACCAGATAACTCAAACTCGTGCTTTTTAGAAAAAAGCCTGCCCATTGTTTACCGTACAGCACCCTTTGGCACAGGTTTGTTGCTTGCACTGTCATTAAAAGAGCCAAGAGGACAAGGGGAAGGGAAGAGCTACACCACTGTGGTGGTAGGATCACAGCTAAGGTTTAGTTTTGTGGTTGCCACCTATAAAACTAAGTTTAAACTTACCAAGTATCAATTTACTTTGCACAATTAGAACAGTTTGCTTTGTGCCTACGAAGCTGCAATTCACACTGCTCCCTCCCCAAGGAATTCATAAAATCTCCTATTTGCACCTACCTCTCTTCACAGAAAAGTCACTGATGAGTGAATTCAGCTGACTACAGAAGGCTTTGGGGCCAAATGAAAGCAATGGAGTGACCAAGTGCCATCCTCTTCAGTAACCAGCATAAATCGGTATCCCGGGGAGTTACAGCCACTTACCTGTGTTATATTCTTTTTTTTGTTCCAATTTCGGCTTTCTCAACTGCCTACATTAAGAAAGAGGACAGGGGAGAGAAGGGAGAAGAGACTTTTTGTATTAGACCCATCAAGGATGGGAAATTTCACCATGTTTACAAGCCAGTGCTCCATGGTATACAAAGAGAAGCCTGTAGGCCTCACGGAGGATCCAGATCCCAAGTCTGCTGTGTACCATATACATGCGGTTCTGTATGTACCCACATTTCCTAGCTTGCTCATGTTGAATTCTCAAATTTATGAGCGATAGCACCCAAGTGGAAAAGATACATGTCCTGGTTTCAGTTAGGACAGTTAGTTCTCCTAGTAGCGGGTACGTTGCTATGTTTTGGCTTAGGATGTGTAAAAGGATGTTTAGAAGAGTGCTGATACCACCCCGATGTTTCAATTGCTGCAGAGCAGTACTTACAACAAGCCAAGGACCTTTCGGTGTCTCACTGTCCTACTAGCGATCAGAATTGGCACACAGCAACAGCTGCAAGGGGACAGATTCAGGATGGCCGACCCCAACTGGCCAAAGAATTCCATGCACACAGAAATCACACACACAATTTCTAGGTTGGAAGAGACCTCAAGATCATCGAGTCCAACCTCTGACCTAACGCTAACAGTCCCCACTAAACCATATCCCTAAGCTCTACATCTAAACGTCTTTTGAAGACTTCCAGGGATGGTGACTCCACCACCTCCCTGGGCAGCCCGTTCCAGTGCCTAACAACCCTTTCGGTAAAGAAGTTCTTCCTAACTGTAATACACAATAAATGTTTGTTCATTGTCTTTTGTAAAAACAAGGAGTTCTGTTTGAGGAACAGGAGTGGTGAAAACTCCCTGCTGAAGTAAGGAGCTGTATAATGCTTAGCTAGACACTATGAAAATTCCTTTGCTTAATGTAACAAAAAAAAAGAACCCTCTCCCCTTCTCTCCTTCTGCATCTCAGTAGCCTCTTTTGTTCAAAAAACACTGCTGCAAAGTTCATGTAACCATCTCCTGATAAGTTGTTAAACTAGTGTATCAACATCCTGCCTTCCTGTCTCACGCTGGGCCAACATGACCAAATAAAGAAAGAAGTTGAACCACAACGCCGAGGAAGACTACGGCCTTCATCTTCACGACCACCAGAGGGACAGAGACGACCCCCTAGCAACAGTGCGCGCAGTCGCAGAACATACCCGGACGTGCTGCGTAATCCTGAAATCACCAAGATATAAAAAGGGACCCTGGCGGGGGTGAGGTGCGCGCCGTTGGCGGAGCCGAGACTCCCCGGCCGCCCAGCGCTGTTTTGCTTGCTGTTGCTTACTCAATAACTTCCTTTCTATTATTAATGCAATGCTCTCCGAAAATTAATTAAGGGGGCAACTTATAACAAATTTGGTGCCGTGACTCGGATGAAGGCAATCTGATTGAAAGACCTTCGGAGGGGGCGCCCCGCTGATTTCAGCGGCCTTCGCTAGGACTACTTTCATTCAAATCCTTCACCAACGAACCCTAAATTCGGCAGCAAGCAAATAAAGCCGGCAACCCCTAGTAATCTTTGTGCACGAAGACCGAACGAAGACTCAGGAGTGAGTAAGTATAGGCCGGTGATCCGTTCGGTTGGGGTTGGGTATCCTGGAGCGTAGCGTTGTGAGACGTCCAATTGCGGACGAAGCGAGTGCGGACCCCTCGGTAGTGCAGTTCCCACATCCCGCGAGGGACTGGGCCACGAAAAGGGGGAAGCGATTTGTGTGTGTGTGTGTGTGTGAAGGCCCTCCAGAAGATGGGACAGAAGAGTAAGCCTTCTGGTCCCATGGGCAGGGTAACGTCTGATGTTAGGTTACCCTGGGATTAATGATTAAAAATTGGCAGGATTCCCCTTTTAGGCAGGGAAGCAATAAAGTAAAAATGATACATTATTGTGTTGAAGTTTGGGGTGGTAAACAGATTCGAGGAGACCACCTTTACTGGCCCGTATTTGGGTCCTTTGAAGATTGGGTTTGCCAGGCCCTAAATATTTATGTAAACTCAAAGGAACCTTTTAGTTTGGAAGAAAGTGAATATGCACATTTGTGGATCAGCTCAGAAACTCGAGCCAATTTATATCTTCTAAAAGAAAAAGGAGGGAATGGGAGGCACAAGAAAAACCGAAAATTAGAGATCCCAGCCCCACTGCCTCCCTATATTTCACCACCACCATCTGCAGCCCCTCTGACTCCCGGGCTTCCTAATCCGCAACCCCAGGGAGACTGATAGCGACTCTGACTCTAGCGTTCAGGGACCAGTGACTAGGAATATGTGGCTGTCCCCATTAACTCTGGGGACGTCCGAGATTTTAAGAAAGACAGGAGGAGGGTAAGCGAGCTTTAATGGCAACTGGCACAATGTTTCCAGCTGCTGAGGAATAATTCTAACTGGAATAATAACTGTACATTGCATATTGTATATATAAAAGCCCGGGCATTTTTGTTAAAGTGTTCTTTTATACCTGTGTTAATATGTAAATATGTAAATATAAGAACTGCCATTGAGGTGTATGTTTAAGGGAACAAAATTTTCCCAGGCATATTATCGGCTCATCAGGTTTAAATGTTCCCAGTGTAATTGTCTACAGGCAGTTAATTTACAGTGGTCTGATTTTACTTGTGTATCTATATATTGTGGATTTTGGAGGGATTGGGATTGACTAGTAAAGAGCTTCTAGGAAAACGGTGGAATATTAACCACTGTAGATTACAATAGGAAAAGTTCAAAGCAAAGAAATCCCGAGGAAAAGCCCCCTAGGATGTATACTAACACATTGGAGGGATATAGTGGGATGAGAGGGTACAGAGAGTAAAAGAACCCTTATCAAATATTGTAATCAGTGGTGGCCACTTTATAAACTAGAGGATGGAGCGGAGTGGCTCCTAAATGGAACTACTAATTATAACACCATATTACAGTTAACGTTGTTTTTGTGGAAAGAAGGAAAACAGGATGAAATGTTGTATATTGATGTTGTTTCAGCATCTTGGAGGGAAAAGGTACGGAATTAAGTTGGCCCCTGACTGAGCCTTTGATGTCGGCATTAGAAAAGTAAAGGCTAGAGAAAGATAAAGGAAGTGTTCAAAGGTTTGTTGAAAGTGTTAAAGGTATTCGAAGTTGAATGAGCAGGGAAAGGTGATGTAGGCATTATCTAAGTAACAGTCTAGAAGTTTTGGTATATTTGCATATTTGCTGTGGTGTTTGTTCAGTTTCCCAAGCATCGGGGAGGGGGGAACAGCCTGCTCCACCAGGGGCCTCTCCAGCGGCCGCAGGGGGGCTTCGGCTCCAGCGCCTGGAGCGCCTCCTCCCCCTCCTTCTGCACTGACTTTGGTGTCTGCAGGGGGGGTTTCTTGCTCTCCAAACTGCTGTTGAGCAGCAGGTTTTTGTTTGTTTGTTTGTTTGTTTGTTTGGATTGGCTCTGGGCAGCAGTGGGCCCCTTTAGGGCCAGATGAAATTGTCCCTTATCTACCACGGGGAGGTTTCTGTTTTTTGTTTTTGTTTTTTTTTTTTCACGGGGGCTGCCACTGCAGTTTCCCATCCCCACACCCGTCACACCCCCCCCATACCTTGCCATCAAACCCAATATACTGGGGCAGCTAAGTGATTACTGACTTGTAAAGTATCAGGGATTAAATTAACTAATGAAACCCTAAATGTGATGGGGGTAGAAGGGACTGGGATAACAGTGCCACTTTTGGGGGATACCAAGCTGAGACTAGGGGATAAAATGATCACTGGGCAATTATTGTATGTATCCAAGGCAGAGACTAACTTGTTGGGAAGGGATTTGATGATTAAATTGGGCATTCAACTAGTAAATTGTTAGACTGGAATAACAGTGTTATTAATGGAGTGCTCTCTGGCCCTGAGAGCAAACATACATGTATATTCACCTCTGACTGGAAAGACCCTGAAATGGGGGCGGAAGCAACAATATAGGTGGACAGTTTTACCTCAGAAGTTTACAGGGCCACCTATCTATTTGGGTAAATTCTAAAAAAGATTTTGGAGCAATTACAACCTCCCAAGGAGGTATTAATGTTACAAATATGTGGATCATTTTAAGGAAAATTGATACTCCCTGATGGGAGAGAAATGCTGAATAAAGTGATAATGAGGCAAATATTAACTGTTTTACATCAGAAGAGTCATTGGGAGGTGCAAGCAATGTGTGATGTTGTTCTAAGAAAGCATGTCTGTGTAGGAGAATATACTTTAGAGAAGCACACATGCAGAGGATGTACTATATGTCAAAAGGTAAATAAAAAGGTCTTCTGTAACCTATCTAGAGGGGGACGGGAGCCAGGGCTTTGACCTTTCCAAAGTATACAGGTAGACTTTACTGAGTTACTTGTTTGTCCTAATTGACCACGTGACTGAATGGGTGTAAAGCTTTACTGCAAGGGTTAAAGCAGGCCTTAGAGATTGAGTGGGATTTTCACAGCCCCTGGCACCCCTCCTCTTCTGGAAAGGTAGAGCGAATGAATGGTGAAATGAAGAAACAACTAACAAAACTTGTGCTGGAAACTAAGGCTTCTTGGGTAAAATGCTTACCCCTTGCACTGTTAAACATATGGACACAGCCCAGAACTGATGTAGGAATTTCTCCTTTTGAAATGCTATATGGTATGCCCTACGACTTGGAATTGCCACTTGATCACCCTCAATTCTAATTAAGACTTGGAAAGAGACTGCTTTAACACCACGATGGGGAAGGCCCCTATGTTGTTTTGCTTACCACAGAAACGGCTGTTCGAACTACGGAGAAAGGATGGACGCATGCCAGCTGTGTGAAAGGACCAATCCGGGAAGGTAAATGGGAGGCAGCTCCAGGCCCTGACGACTTGAAGCTGACACTAAGACGGACTCGATAAGTATTGTATATTATCTGTGTATCGTGGGAAGGGGAGGAGGCCCTGTTTCAAAGGCTCCCTAGTAGGTTCCCCTGAAGAACACTGCTGCTGCCAAGAAGAACCGATACCTTGTAGTTCGCTGCAACCGAACTGACAAGCGAGGCAGAGAAGTGAAAACGGTGGGGGACTGAGGGGCCGACAATTTAGATGGGCTCCGACCACCTCCTACGATACATGGGAGTCAGTATCATCGCTTTGGTCAGCTATGGGTCTGCGCATCCCCATCAGCCTTTTAAGTGGAGCTTGATCAGATGGGAGGATTAATTCATCATCCAGCAAACAACGACAGCAGGTGCTCCCAGTTTCCGCATCACATTATGTGACCTGGTGTCAGTGCAGCCATGCTTTAACCGATCAGGATTTTATTTCTGCCCAAGTTCTAACCCAGAAAAGGGGTGCTGTAAATGCCCGAACGTGTATTATCGTGCATACTGGGGGTGTGAAACCATTTCTACGGACTGGACACTCAGGGCTGGTCGGGATAAATTTTTACAAGTGGGATATGGGCCACAAGGTTGTAACCAACAAGCAGATCCCCGTTACAGGTGGCGAGGGCATGGTATAGGGTATACAGGAACCTTCCACGGAAATAAAGAAATTTGCAAGGTTCTATATATAAATATAACAAACTTGGATGATACTAGCTGGGTACTAGGAAAAATGTGAGGTGTCAGATTTTACAAACACAGAACAGATAGGGGAGGACTCGTACTAATAAAAAGGAGGATGCCGATAGGCCCCAGGCAGTAGGACCAAATGAGGTATTGTCAGAAAGTGTCCAGGGAATCCAGCCTGTGGAAAATACTACAGTGCCAACCCTCGGCAGCCCTACGAGCTCAGGTAAAGCCGAGAATGATAACATAGCTGAGAATAACATATGGGGGGGTCGTGAATGCCAGCTACCAATTATTAAACAAAACAAACCCAAATGTAACAAAACATTGTTGATTATGCTTTAGTATAAGGCCTTCATATTATGATGCTATCGGGAATCCTGGGGAGCCCTCCCGCACAAATGAGAACAACCCTCTACAATGCAGTTGGGGAAAAGACATAAGGGTAACACTAACACAAGTCACTGGAGGTGGTAGGTGTGTGTGCATGGTTCCTAGTGGGAAGTGTCACCTATGTAATATCATGGAGAATGGAAAACAATCAGCCGAGTGGTTAATCCCAGCCAACAACGCTAGGTGTGTTTGTGTGTGAGTGGGCATAACTCCTTGTCTATCACTAAAACTCTTTAATGCGTCTTGTGATTTTTGTACACAGGTGATAATTATACCAAGGATTCTATACCACCCTGAGGATTGTATGTATACCCAGCACACAGTGGCAAGGCATCATCTGGAAAGACGGGAACGGTTCACGGCTCTAACTTTGGCCACCCTAATAATCCTGGGAGGAGCTGGAGTGGGGACCAGGGTAGCCTCATTGGTTAAACAAAATCAAGAATTTACTTCCTTATGCATTGCTGTGGACGAGGACCTGACCCAAATTGAACAATCCATCTCGGCCCTGGAAAATCTATCAGGCCGTTTTCAGAGGTAGTGTTACAAAATCGTAGGGGATTAGATTTGGTATTTTTTACAACAGGACGGGCTGTGTGCAGCCCTGAAAGAGGAGTGCTATATGTATACTGATCACACTGGAGTGGTAAGAAATACAATGGCAAGACCCAGGGAAGGGTTGGAAAAAAAAAAAAAAGGAAACAGGAGAATGAAGCCCGACGGAGCTGGTATGAATCTTGGTTTAATTATTCACCTTAGCTTACTACTTTATTATCAACAATAACAGGACCTTTGTTGTTATTAATAATAGCACTAACTTTTGGACCATGTATTTTTAATAAATTGATTGCGATTGTAAAGGGATGTTTAGAAGCGGCACACTTAATGCTCATACATGCCAAATACGAGCCAATAAGTACCAGCGAAGGAATCGAGGAAACATTAGTTCTTAGTAGCCAGGCATTGCAGAGCTTCAATGAACAAAATGAGTAACTAAAAGAAAAAGGAGGGATTGTAATACACAATAAATGTTTGTTCATTGTCTTTTGTAAAAACAAGGAGTTCCGCTTGAGGAGCGGGAGTTGCGAAGGCTCCCTGCTGAAGTAAGGAGCTGTATAATACTTGGCTAGACACTATGAAAATTCTTTTGCTTAATGTAACAAAAAAGAGAACCCCCTCCCCTTCTCTCCTTCTGCATCTCAGTTGCCTCTTTTGTTCAAAGACCCTGCTGCAAAGCTCATGTAACCATCTCCTGATAAGTTGTTAAACTAGTGTATCAACATCTTGCCTTCCTGTCTCACGCTGGGCCAACATGACCAACTAAAAAAAGAAGTTGAACCACAACGCCGAGGAAGACTACGGCCTTCATCTTCACGACCACCAGAGGGACAGAGACGACCCCCTAGCAACAGTGCGCGCAGTCGCAGAATATACCAGGATGTGCTGCGTAATCCCGGAATTACCAAGATATAAAAAGGGATGCTGGCGGGGGTGAGGTGCGTACCGTTGGTGGAGCCGAGACTCCGCAGCCACCCAGCGCTGTTTTGCTTGCTGTTGCTTACTCAATAACTTCCTTTCTATTATTAATGCAATGCTCTCTGAAAATTAATTAAGGGGGCAACTTATAACACTGGGGAGCTCTGCTTGGGCATGGCTGGTGTGGCTGGTGGCGAAAGTGGGGTGGCTGGCGGGCAGCCTGCGATGGCAACCGATTGCGTTGCCCTTCACGGGCACCAGGCCTTGCAGCTGCCCCTGAGCAGCTCCTCTGGGAAGGATCCAGCGCTGAAGCATCTCACAGTGCTGGGAGCTCCCTTCACATCGGCCACGCTAATGCTGAAATTCCTCCTGTCCTCCTCCCTGCCAGGCGTCCAGCCAGGTGCAGGAGCACTCCATCTGCCTCTTCCAAGCCGTGGTGGAGGCTGTGCTGCGGCAAAGGACAAAGAAAATGAAGAGGACGGTGCACAGCAGCCTTCTCCCACTCTACTTTCACATGAGAGACCAGAGTGAGAGCGTAGCAAAGGTACAGATCTCAGAGCTGAGCAGTTATGTGGGCAAGGGTGTGCTGATGCCACAGGGTTGCTCTGGGGGATCACAGAATTTCTAGGTTGGAAGAGACCTCAAGTTCATCGAGTCCAGCCTCTGATCTCTTGCTGTGATCTCTGGGATCTCTCTCATTGTGAGCTGCCTCCGATGGTGGCTGTCCCGTGGCCTTGCCTTGGCCACTGAACCCAGTGCACGCTGCCCCCCACCACAGCCTCCCATAACGCGCTGGGAAAGGCTCGCAGCCCTGCCAAGAGGAGGGGACAGAGGGTCTCCTTCCCAAGGCTGTGGTGCCATCTCCCAACCTCTGCTGCTCCGCAGGCCTCTGGGGAAGCTCTCGCCGTGGCTGCAGAGTTTCTGCGACGCAAGGAGCTCAAGCGCTTCGTCCAGACAGAACAGACGTGGAGGATTGGAGAGTTCTTGGTAAGGACCCACATTGGTTTGCCCCAGCTGGGCAAACGCGCCCGGCCAGAGCCCGCTGCCTGCAGCCGCATCCTCGCTCCCTTCCTGCCAGCACAGAGCCCCAGGGGGCTCTTCTGGAGGCCCCTCTGCCCTCCCTGCCCCCAGGATGATGGAGGAGACCCTGGAGAGGGTGTGCAAGCCCCGTGACCCTGCGTTCTCTCTCTCTCCAGCTGCAGCAGGACAGAGGCAGAGTAGAAGAATACCTGCAGCAGAGCCAGCCCTACCTGCAGGACACTCAGACCCTTTTGCGACTTGAGGCCGTCAGATTCATTGGTGAGCCCAGCCCCTGGGTCCCTCTTGGGGCAGCCTTTGGCAGCCCCAGGCACTGCCCTGTTGCCCCCAGAGCCCCCCGACTGGGCCCTTGCTCCAGGGTGCAGGAGGGGGCACAGCCTGGCTGGCCAGGCCAGGGGCTGCGCTGCTGGGAGCGTGCTGGGGAGCGGGGCTCTGATGGGGTCTCTGTGTCTAGGTCTTGCTGCGCGCTACTGCGAGGACCAGAGCGAGGAGAAGCTGGAGGAAATCCTCAGAGGTGAGTGAGGGCAGTGGGGGGTGTGCTAGGGCTGGGGGGACAGCGGCAAAGGCCCCCGTGTCTTGCCCTGCTCCAGGGAAATGCTTCGGGGCGGAGGAGCAATGCAGCCATAGGAACGAGGGAGAGGAGACGGGGTAGCCTGTGGTGTCAGGGAATGGCCTCCCAGCCTGGAGCTGGGCAGTGCCGCTGAAAGGGTTGAGTGTCCCTGAGGAAGAGTCAGGGGAAAGGGCAGTAAGGCTGACAGAAGGTGGGAGCCTGTTGTAGAGCACGCAACCAGGACGAAGAGGGAGATGAGACAGCCTACAAGCAGCTAGGAGCAGGGTCACGATTGCTAGCCCTTGCTCTCATGGGGAAGCACAATAGCGAGAGGAAAGAGTCCAGGAGATTCCTGGAGTGTGTGAATCCTCCCAAGGGATGGAGGCAGGTGGTGAGGGAACCAGCTTGTGAAGGTGCCCCACTTGACCTGTGGTGCGCAGGTGGGGAAGGACTGGTGGCTGCATTTGGGACATTGCTGAGCAGCAGCTTTCAACGGATTCCTTTGTCCCTCCTGCTCCTCCTGGCCTGGGGAAGAGTCGAGTGGGGCTGGCATGCTCTGCAGGGGATGCCTGGGGATCTCTGCAAGGAGTGGGTTTTCATCTCTGCTCTTCTTTCTTTTGCAGTCCTCCAGCCTTCAGAGAACGACCCGGAACCCATGGTCCGTTCCCTGGCAGTTCAAACCACCCTGTTCCTGATGTCAAGGCATAACGCAATGTCAGAACGGAAATTTCCACTGCCGTGTTGCCGCTAGCCCCGCAGCAGTCCTCAAAAGAGCAATATATATTTTAATAGAACTAGGTTGTTGTCTCGTTATTCCAGCAGCTCCTTCACAGTGACTCGGTGCCATGACGCTGAGCTAACTTGGAGGCCACCAAGGACGTCTTTTCCCTGGGCCCGGTGACTGCATGGCGCCTACTCAACCAGTGAAAGAGTCACAGAACCCTTGCGCTTGGAAAAGGGCCTTCAGCTCAAGTCCAAGCGTCAGCTAACACCACCAGGCCCACCACAAAACCACGGCCCTTAGTGCCAAGTCCACGCATTTCTTTAATAGCTCCAGGCCTGGGACTCCAGCAGTGCCCTGGGCAGCCGGTTCCACCCTTTGCATGAAGAAATTCTTCCTGACATCCCATCCTGTGGTAGGTGCGCCCAGGTAGAAGAACTGCTCAGCCTCCTGGCAGAGCTTCGGGAGGAGGTGGGCAGGCTGAGGAGCACCAGGGAGTCGGAGAAGGTTGAACTGTACTGTGCCAGCCCTGGGACAGATGCGTCAGGCAGACACAGCAGAGGAAATGGAGGATCCCCTACCCTCTGGCCATCAGGCAGAAGGAGTGCATCTCAGTGACGAAGGGATGGAAGTTTAGATCTGCTCGGGGCAGCAGGTGAACCCCTCCTTGCCTACCTCACCTTCCTTTCAGGTGCCCTGAAACAACAGACTCTGGAAGTAATGGACACACAAACGATGATGTGCATGAAGGTCCATCCAGGTTGGAGGGGTTTTCTAGGGCAAGTCAGCCTTCCCCAGTATCACGACCACCTCCATCAAGAAGAAGAGAAGGGTTACTGTCATAAGTGACTCCCTTCTGAGCAGAACAGAGGGCCGCATATGCCGGCCTGACCCAACCCATGGAGAAGTCTGCTGCCTCCCAGGAGATCAGGGTAAAAGGTGTTTCTGGAAAGCTCACTTGCCCCGTAAGGCCCTCTGAGCATCATCCATTATTGTTCTGTCCTGACAGAATCTTCTAAGTGGCACACCAAAATGGGAGGGAGTGTGCGCTAGAGAGATCCTTCGGCCTGCTCCATGCCACGCTGGGTACACTGGAGCACATTTGGAATGTTTCTGCACCGATGCACCCAGCATGAGGGACAAGCAGGAGGAGCTGGAAGCTTCAGCTCCATCCCAGAACAAGCGAGACTTGGTGTGCTGTGATGGACGGGTATGGGCTCTTCAGGAAGGATAGGCAGGGCAGGCGAGGCAAGGGGCTGGCACAAGGACGTGGCCGAGAGCTTCTGGGTAAGGATTAAGGGAGAAAGCAATCACTTGGATGTTGCAGTGGGTGTTTGCGATACCAATGAATTATTCGCTAAGCAACTAAGAGAGACCTCTCTTAGCTCAACTGCCCTTGTCCTGATGGGGGACTTCAACTTGCCAGACGTTAACTGGGAAGACCACACAGCTGATACAAGCAGGTCCAGGAGATTCCTCACACACCTTGATGACAACTCCTTGGTACAGCTACTGAGGGAGACAACAAGGAAAGGTGCCATCCTAGACCTGTTGCTTGTGTTATAAATGGCTCAGTCTTCAAAATAGGATTATAATCAAAGTTTACAATTTATTAAAGGAATAGAGGTAAGCAAACAGCGCTGGGTGCGCCGGGAGTCTCTGCTCCACCAGGACGCACACCAGTTACATCAAGCAGCTGATTTTTATGCTCCTAGGCTGATACATATTCATTACTACTTCTAAAAAAAATGGGTTATTATAATTAGCTTCCGGGATCCAAACCCTCCTACTGGAGCATGCGCATCAGTCTCTGGTGGTCCCCCTGGGGGTCTCTGGGGGTCTTTCATGCTGAAGGCTCGTAGTCTTCCTCTCAGTTTTTTTTTCTTGTCCTTCCCCTTTGTACTCCTTGGCAGCATGTCAAAAGCTTACACAGCGTTCCCTGCAAGTTTTGTCTTCTAGCCATCCTTCAGCTTCTTTCTTCTCCTTAATCTCCTGGCCGCCTGGCCAGATATCAGGGGCTTGCATAGTGTCCCATTCAGAAGTCATAACAGTTACTAGTTGTTAGCAGTTGTTCTGAAACCCCCAGACAGCAGAGACTTCAAAGAAAGAACATACAAACACAAATAGCTCTCTATTGACACTTCACATTTAAAAATCTTTGGCGATTGGAGGAAAACTGCCAGTACGCCTGCTTTTGGCAGGGGGGTTGGACCCAATGATCTCTTGAGGTCCCTTCCAACCCCTCCAATTCTGTGAACTTTGGACACGGGGAGGGCAGAGTTCAGGCTGCTCAGGGAACTAGTTCGGAAGATCCCCTGAGAAGCTGTTTTGGAAGGTATCGGGGTCCATCTTTTTAAGCACGACCTCCTAAGAGCACAGGAGCAGGCGATTCCAAAATGTTGGAAGTCAAGCAGGCGGGGCAGGAGGCCAGCTTGGCTGAGCAGGGATCTTCTTCTAGAGCTTAAGTGCAAAAAGAAAGCGTGTGGCCACTGGAAGCGAGGTCGTGTGACATGGCAGGGCTACAGAGGTGCTGTTTGCCTCTGTTGGGAGAAAATTCGTGCAGGCAAAGCTCAGGGGTGACGCTGGCTAGTAGTGTGGGCAACAACGCAGATATATACATTAATATGTGTATTGAAGATGTGAACTGCTAAAGGAGGGCTAGAGGAAACATTGGTCCGTTACTTGCTGAGGATGGTCACCTCACAAACACAGACATAGGCGAAGCAGAGCCATTTAATGTCTCTTTTGCCTCTGTCTTCAAGAGCAATGATGGGCTCTGGGACCCAAGGGGCCCAGAGTTGGGGGGCCATGAGTGCGGTAACAAAAACCTCCTAGCCAAACCCACACTGGATGCATATGAGTCTACGGGGCCTGAGGGGATTCATTCCAGGGTTCTCAGAGGGCCGACTAATGTCCTTGTGAGACCTCTCTCAATTATTTTTCAATGGTCTTGGGAGCCCAGAGAGGTCCAAGTTGACTGTAGGCTGGCAATCATTGTGACAGGTTTCAAGAAGGGCAAGAAAGAAGAGCCCAATAATTACAGACCCGCCAGTCTCTCTTCAGAGCCTAGTAAAAATACGGAGAAACTCTTCTGGGCATTACTGAAGAACACCGGAAAGACAACGCAGTTGATCACAGCCCACCCAGGTTCATGAGGGGAAAGTCCTGTTTAACAAACTTAATTTCCTTTTATGACAGCATCACCCGTCTAGTTGAGCAAGGGATGCCAGGTTTTGGATTTCCATCAAGTTTTCAGTACTGTTTCTCTCAGTATCCTTCTGGACAAAATGTCCATTGTACAGCTAGATAAATACATGCGGTTTAGGGTGAAAAGTTGGCTGATGGGTTGGGCTCAAGGGGTTACAGAAATGGGGTTGCATCAGGCTGTTGACCAGTCCCTAGTGGGGTTCCCCAGGGTTCCACTTAGGGCCAGCAGAAGAGGCTGGAGAGCAGCCTTGCAGAAAGGGATCTGGGGGTTTTGGTCGACAGCAAGTTGAATACGTGTCAGAATTCAGCCTGGAGGAGAGTGAGGGGAGGCCTCCTGGCGGCCTGCAGCTCCCTCACGAGGGGAGCAGAGGGGCAGTGTGGCATTTAGGGGTGTAGCCGATTAACCGTTACGGGTCCGGTCAGATTCAGGGTCCTGAACTATCACAATCACAGATTCACCAATAACGCATGTATGAAATACAGAGGTGGCACAGGTGCGCAGCCTGGAAATGAACGCGTTACAAGGCACAAAGACTCTATAGAGATTCCTAAGTTTCCGCAGAGACACACGATATAACCTAGTGTTCAAATCTCACCCAAAGGCGTCCCAATGGGCGAGAAGAGAGGCTCAGCCCGTCGACTGATCCCAGGAGTCAGGAGGTCCTCAGGATGGTGTATTCCCTTGGGATGGCATCTCCCCTGATGGTGGTATCTTCCCTAATGATGGTACCTTCCCTAACAATGGTATCTTCCCTGACACACCCTCTCTCTTAGGCCAATTTATGAGGTGGAGCTTGAGTGACTCTAGTCAAGCATATTTTAGTTAGGATTGGTGAAAAGGTTTCTTGTCTCTGTTTAAAGTAGTAGGCTCTGAGAAATTCAGAGCACATGCTCAGAGAGGGGTGGTCGCACCTTGGAAGCAGGGAGCTTTTGGGATGGAGGTGTGTTTTGGCATTTTAATGATATTATAATTGTACTGGGTCTGGCTGGAATGTTAACTTTCCCGGCAGCAGCCCATACAGTGCCGTACTCTGGACTTGTAGCTGGAACAGCAGTGTTATCACACCAGTGTTGTGTCTACTGCTGAGCAGCAGTGGCACAGCATCGGGCCTTTCTCTAACCCTCCTAGGGGGTGGGCAAAAAGTGAGGAGAGAAACATCACTAGGGCAGCTGTCGTGGTTTAACCCGGCCGGCAGCTAAACACCACGCAGCCGTTCGCTCACCCTCCCCCCTCCCTCTCTGGGACGGGGGAGAGAAATGGAAAGTGAAGCCCGTGAGTTGATATAAAGACAGTTTAATAAGACAGGAAAATAATAATAACAAAATAATAATAAAATAATAACAATAATAATACAATGGTGATAATAGGAAAGTAATAATAGTATGTACAAAGAAGTGATGCACAATGCAATTGCTCACCACTCGCTGACCGATGCCCAGCCTAACCCCGAGCAGTCCGGCCCCCTCCCCCCGGCTAGCCACCCCTATATATTGTTTAGCATGACGTCAGATGGTATGGAATACCCCTTTGGCTAGTTTGGGTCACCTGTCCTGGGTCTGTCCCCTCCCAGCTCTTACTGCACCCCCAGCCTGCCCGTTGGCAGGACAGAGCAAAAGGCTGAGATGTCCTTGGCTTGGTATAAGCACTGCTCTGCAACAATTAAAGCATCGGGGTGTTATCAGAACACTTCTCATCCTAAGCCAAAACACAGCATTCCACCAGCTACTAGGAAGAAAATTAATTCTGTGCTAACTGAAACCAGGACAGCAGCTGACCTAAACCGATCAAAGGGATATTCCATACCATGTGATGTCACACTCAGCAATAAAAGGTGGAAACAGGAAGAAGAGGGGAGGGGTGGGCTCTCGTTGAGAAGACGTCGGTCCTCCTCTGGAACACTGGCTGCGTGCGTTGAGGCCTTGCTTCAAGGACGCGGTCAATCATCGCTCATTTGTGGGAAGTAGAGAGTAATTTCTTTCCTCTGCGCTTCCATATAGCTTTCATTTATTTTGTTGGTTTGTTTTCCTCCCTTCTTTTTATTTTCCCTTTTCCCCTCCCTTTTCCCCTTTCCCTTTTATTTCCCCTTAGTTAAATTTTCAGTTCATAGTAGTCTTGATTTAATTATTATAGTTATTTCCCTTTAATTAAATTATCCTTATCTCAACCCGTGAGTTGTTCTTTGCTTTATTTCTCCCCCTCCTCATCTAAAGGAGGGGGAGTGAGAGAGCGGTTGTGGGGTTTAGCTGCCCAGCACGGTAAAACCACCACAATAATGAGCAAAAGTACATTAGAATACAGCATTTGTCAAAACATGACAGGTCGTTGGCTCAGGGTAGCAAAAAGTGCAGCTTATCGGTCTCAGCGTGCACAGGAACAATCGAGTCCGCACCTGGTCACAGAGCCTAGCCGTGGTGTCTCCACTCCACTCTATGCTCCGTGCTGTTCCTTAGAGCTAGCACACCAGGTTCCCCCAGCGCAATAGCATCTAAGGTTGGAAGCCTAGGGAATGCTCAGGTAATGCAGCTACGCCCTACCCTGAAAGCCTTTTCAATGCTGTGCATTTTCTTTAAGATGTGAATGTTAGTTTTATTTTCCTAGTTACTTCAGGCAACTGCACCACAGGCAGGTGCTGAGCTCTGCTCTCTGGGGACAGTGACAGGACCCGAGAGAACGGCACGGAGCTGGGACAGGGGAGGCAGAGGCTGGGTGTTAGGAAAAGGTTTTTCACTGAAAGGGTGGTCGGGCACTGGGACAAGCTGCCCAGGGCATTGGGCATGGCTCCAAGCCTGCTGGAAGTCAAGTCAAGTCAAGCGTTTGCACAACGCTCTAACATCCTCCGATAATGGGTGGTTCTGTGTGGAGCCTGGCGTTTGACTCAATGATCCTTGTGGGTCTTGTGTGGGAAAGGAATTTGTAGGTGGCTTTGCACTATTGCACACGTTCCTGAATTAGAGATAATGAAGAAATAATCGTAGAATCGTAGAATCTCCCGAGTTGGAAGGGACCCATAACGTTCAAGTCCAACTGCTGGCACCGCACAGGTCTACCCAAAAGTTTAGACCATGTGACTAAGTGCACAGTCCAATCGCTTCTTCAATTCAGACAGGCTTGGTGCAGTGACTACTTCACTGGGAAGCCTGCTCCAGTGTGCGACCACCCTCTTGGTGAAGAACCTCTTCCTGATGTGCAGCCCAAACTTCCCCTGCCTCAGCTTAACACCTTTCCCACGGGTCCTATCACTGGTGATTACGGAGAATAGGTCACCTGCCTCTCCACTCCCCCTCGCAAGGAAGTTGTAGACTGCGATGAGGTCCCCCCTCAGCCTCCTCTTCTCCAGGCTGAACAGGCCCAGCGCCCTCAGCCGCTCCTCATATGTCTTCCCCTCTAGGCTCTTCACCATCTTCGTCGCCCTCCTCTGGACCCTCTCCAACAGAGAGCCGGAGCCGCCAGGTCAACCCAGACCCGGCAAGGGGGGGGGGGGGGGGGGGGAGGAAAAAAAACGGGGAACGAGACGGGAGAGAGACCCAATCCATGCCGCGTGGAGCGGGGAAGTGGGGCCGTGTGATGGGAAGAGGGTAAGAGGGAAAAGAGGGAGAAAAGCGAGAGTGTTCTCCCCCGAGGGGGGAACGAGTGAACGGCAGGCAGGCGCAGGTCTGCGCGTGACAACTGCATCCCCTTGCCTTTCCCTCCTCCGCCCGGTGGTGGCAAGGGCGAAAAGTGACAAAAACTCGTGTCAAGGGCTGACTCTCAATAGATCGCAGCGAGGGAGCTGCTCTGCTACGTACGGAACCCTGACCCAGAATCAGGTCGTCTACAAATGATTTAGCACCGGGTTTCCCACGAACATGCGGGACGCAACGGTAAGCATACATGCGCCCAAGCCTTGAGCAGCCAGTTTCTCCGGGAGAATTCTGTGAGAAAAGGTGTCGAAAGCCTTACGGAGGGTTAGGTAGACCACATCCACAGCCATTCCTTCGTCCACTGAGCACACTGCCTTGTCTTAGAAGGAGATCAGATTTGTCAAGCAGGACCTCTCTTTGATAACCACCTACTGAAATGGCCTGATCACCCGACTGTTCTTTCAGTGTTACAGAATCACAGAATCACAGAATTTCTAGGTTGGAAGAGACCTCAAGATCATCGAGTCCAACCTCTGACCTAACGCCAACAGTCCCCACTAAACCATATCCCTAAGCTCTACATCTAAACGTCTTTTAAAGACTTCCAGGGATGGTGACTCCACCACTTCCCTGGGCAGCCTGTTCCAGTGTCTAACAACCCTTTCGGTAAAGAAGTTCTTCCTAAGATCCAACCTAAAACTCCCCTGGCGCAACTTAAGCCCATCCCCCCTCGTCCTGTCACCAAGCACGTGGGAGAACAGGCCAACCCCCACCTCACTACAGCCTCCTTTAAGGTATCTGTAAAGAGCGATAAGGTCGCCCCTGAGCCTCCTCTTCTCCAGGCTGAACAAGCCCAGCTCCCTCAGCTGCTCCTCGTAGGACTTGTTCTCCAGGCCCCTCACCAGCTTCGTCGCCCTTCTTTGGACCCGCTCAAGCACCTCGATGTCCTTCTTGTAGCGAGGGGCCCAAAACTGAATGCAGTACTCGAGGTGCGGCCTCACCAGAGCCGAGTACAGGGGGAAATGTGTTGTGTGATGGTACTCCGGATAATCTGATCCATGAGCTTTCCCAGCATCGTGGACAGAATAACAGATCCGTAGGTCCCCGACTCCTCCTTCCAGCCCTTCCTGTAGACAGACGTCACATTTGCTAGTCGCCAGTTGACCGCAGCCTCCCCTGATAGCCACGACTGCTGATCAATGATGGTTGCAGGTTGGCAAGTGATTCTGCCAGCTCCCTCAGTAGTGACAGGTGGATCCAATTCTGCCCCATAGATGTGTGTATATCTAAGTGGAGTAGCAGTTCTCTAACTATTTCCTCCTGCATTATGAGTGTTTCATTCTGCTCCCTGTACCTATCTACCAGCTCTGGAGGCTGAGTACCAGGGGAACAACTGGTCTTGCTGCTAAAAACTGAGGCAACGAAGGAATTAAGTACCTCAGCCTTTTCCTCATGTCTTCTATGGTTCTATGTCACTATCATTCCCCTCACATCCAATTCAGAATGGAGATGCTCCTTAATGCTCTTGTTATGTGTATATATATGTGTATATATATATATATATATATATATATATATAATTACTCTTTTTGTTAGTAATAGTCAGATAGAGCTCCAGTTAGGATTTGGCCATTCTGATTTTGTCCCTGCACAGCTTCAAGACATGGAGGACTGAGCTCCACACCAAACGAAAAAATGGATGGAAAAAAAGCACAGAAAAGGTGGAACGTGGCAGCTTTACATCCCCTGCCCTTACCTGAGTCTATGCTGTAATTCCGTTCAACTGCTTACTGCCGTATTCTCTAAAGCGTCCTGCAACTCCTGTTGCTGTTATCTTGTGAGAGACAGCACAATCAGGGTGAGTCATCTGCCTACAGAAATTAACAACTGACAGAATGGAGCATCTGTCCAGGAGAAGTTGGAGTGGCTGATGGGCCTGCCACAGGGACTGGCGTGTGCCTGCAGGAAAAGTCCCAGGGGTCGGAGACGTGTTGCCTGTGGCTTGTTAAGCACAGGTCAAGCCCCAGCACATTCCAGTAATTTGTGTCTCTTTGGAAATGCCAGGGTGATCACACGCAGTTTTCAAGCATTTCACAGTTTTTTCTAGGATTCTGCACATTCTCAGAGGTGAAGCTCCAAAGCACTGGAGGTGCCCACTGCTCTAGGTTCCTGCCCATATCCTCACACAGTCCCTGCCACTCCTAACTCTCCTGCCTCTGGAAAGATCTCTGGATGGCATGCTTAAGTAGTTGTTTAAAATTATACAAAACCTGAATCACATTTAGGAGATGGGACAACAGAAACATGCTGGTTCGGCCATCCCACGGATATTCAAAGCTTTCAAGAGCTATTGTAATTAGCCCGGAGGAGAAGAAGAAAGGGAGAGTGAAGAAGTGGGGAGAAACGTCCCCCACTGTCCACACCAGTTCCATCCCCCCACCTCCTGCCCCACCCTGCACAGGAGAAAAGGCAAAAAGTGTAAAATAATGTAACTATTAATAGTTTCTAAGAGATGAAGAGATGGTTCCCGAGGTACAGAGGTGGCAATAATTTTATCCTGTCATAAGTCAGTGTTATCCCATACATCAAAACAGTAACCTTAAACCAGCCCCCAGAATTGATGAACAGCATGACATGGAAGACAGACAGTTAGTGATGTGCTATACAACACAATTCTGAAAACAAGCACAACAGCCCCAAGATCAAAAAGATCAACATTGTGATCAGCAACTGTTAAAGCAACTGTTAAACTGATCTATTGCTTATAACAATTTACTTTTAAAATGCTCTGGTCCGATTTGTCATCTCAACCTTTGTGCTCCATGCTAGGCACCAAAAAGACTTGCAGTGGTTTGACCCAGGAGGCAGCTCAGCACTACAGATCTATTTATCCAATGCAATGAAGGAGAGAACTGGGAGAAAAAAAAAAAAAAAAAAAAAAAAGACAAAAAAAAAAAGACACAAAAGGAGTAGGTTGTTATTGTTATTGTTACAGACACCAACAGAGTAAGGGCATGATATTTTTGTGTGCACATCAATGTGGGGGGGAGATGTGGGGGGAGGATTGGGAGGGACCGTGGGTGGGGCAAAGGGTCACGGGGATCTGGGGCAGTCATGTGTATAAGAAGCTATGCTACGCAGCAATAAATTGGCACTTGAGCTAGACACGGTGTGTCTGTCTCTGGTGTCCCTGCTTGGGGAGCAGACGTCCAGGCAGCCAAGTGATGTTGTCTCTCGGGCTGGGGTAGCACGGAGAGAGACAACAATCAAAAGACAGGAAAGGTGGCGGTGATTAATTGAAAAGTGTTGGACCTAAGCATGACGTATATGGTATGGAATTAGGGGTGGATATTGTCCTAGTTTTGGCTGCGATAGAGTTCATTTTTCTTCCTAGTAGCTGGTATGTTGCTGCCTTTCGTATTTACAGAATCACAGAGCAGTTTGGGTAGGAAAGGACCTTAAAGATCACATAATTCCAACTCTCCTGCCATGGGCAGAGACATCTTCCGCTAGACCAGGTTGCTGAAAGCCCCATCCAACCTGGCCCTGCTTCCAGAGATGAGGCAGCCACAGCTTCTCTGGGCAGCCTGTTCCCGTGCCTAATCATTCTCTGAGTAAACAACTTTCTAATATCTAATCCGGATCTACCCTCTTGCAGTTTAAAACCATTACCCCTAGTTACTGCTGGCTCATATTCAGCTGACTATCTACCAAAATCCCCAGGAGCCTTTCTGCTGGGCGGCTTTCCACGCACTCTTCCCCCAGCTTGTGGCATTACATGGGGTTGTTGTGCCCAAGTGCAGGACCCGGCACTTTGCCTTGTTGAACTTCATCCAGTTGGCCTCAGCCCATGGGTGCAGCCTATCCATTTCCCTCTGCAGAGCCTTCCTACCCTCAAGGAGATCAACACTCTCTCTGAACTAGGTGTCATCTGCAAACTCACTGAGGGTGCACTTGATCCCCTTGTCCAGATCACTGATGGAGATATTGAAAAGAAGTGGCCCCAGTACTGGGCCCAGTGGGACACCACTAGTGACTGGCCTCCAGCTGCATTTAGCTCCATTCACCACAGCAATTTGGACCTGGCCACCCAGACAGTTTTCGACCCATTGATGCATACATCCATCCAGGCCTTGAGCCGCCAGTTCCTCTGGGAGAATGCTGTGGGAAATGGTTTCAAAAGCCTTACTGAGGTCTAGGTAGACCACGTCCACAGCCTTCCCCTTGTCCACTGAAAGCATAACCTTATCTTCAAAGGGGATCAGATTTGCCAAGCAGGACCTGGCGTTGATAAACTCATGATGACTGGGCCTGCTCACCTGCTTGTCCTGGAAGCGTTGCGGGATGGTACTCAAGACAATCTGCTCCATGAGCTTCCCCAGCACCAAGATCAGACTGACAGGCCTGTAGTTCCCCGGATCCTCCTTCCGGCCCTTCTTGTAGACAGACGTCACGTTTGCTAGTCACCGGGTGACTGGGACCTCCCCTGATAGCCAGGACTGCTGGTCAGTGATGGAAAGCAGCTTGGAGAGCACTTCAGCCAGCTCCCTCAGTAACAACGGGTGGATGCCATCTAGCCCCCTAGACTTGTGCACATCTGAGTGCAGTAGCAGTTTTCTCAACATTTCCTCATGAGAGCTTCATTCTGCTGAAGGTCCTTATCTACCAGCTCAGAGGGCTGAGTACTAGGGGAACAACTGGTCTTGCTGCTAAACACTGAGGTAAAGAATGCATTAAGTACCTCAGCCTTTTCCACATCTCTTCTAATTCTGTTTTCCCACATCCAATAAAGGATGAAGATTCTCTTTTCCCTCCCCTCCCCTCCCCTCCCCTCCCTTCCCCTCTGCTCTCCTTTCATTATAAAAACCTTTCTTATTGTCTCTGACAGCAATAGATAGATTGATCTCCGCTAGGGTCTGGCCCTTCCAATTTTGTCCTTGCCCACCCTAACAACATTTAGGACACAGCTTCAGACAAAATGACAGCGTACATGAGAAGCACAGAAAAGGTGGAATCTGGCAGCCTTCCATCCACCAGCCTTCTGTGAGTCTGTGCTGCAATTCTGTTCAACTGGTTACTCCTCTACTGTCCACAATATCTACTAACACCTCATTGATGCTATCTTGTGAGAGACAGCACAATCAGGGGGAGCCATCTTCCTGCAGAAATTAACAGATGAAAGAATGGAGCATTCAAGGTCCAGGGGAACCTTGAGAAACTGCAGGATTTTGCCTACAGAAACCTCTTGACATTTACAAGAAGAAAAGCCTCATCCTGCACCAGAGGAAGAGGAACCCCACACATCAGGGCAGACTGGGACCCTGCTGAGTGAGCAGTGCCCAGGAGGAGGAGGGCCTGGGCACCACGAGGGATGCCATACGAGCTCACCAGGAGCTCACCAGGAACCAGGCCAACTTCCTACAGAGCTGCCTTATGAGGAGCATGGCCACCAAGAAAATGTAAGTTACCATGCTCGGCTCCGATCTGATGAGACACCACACAGCCAGCAGGGAAAGAGGTGCAGGTCTGTGAATCTCTTGGACAGCCTGGTGTGGAGAGGAGCAAGCACACTGGAAAGGCTGAAAGTCCCAACAGGCCTGAGGTCTGTGTGTCAATGGCTAGGGCTCTTGTCTCCGACAGCGAGGCCTATGAGGAGGCAGCTTCTTGTTAAAGCACCAGGGTCTCATTGCCTCCTCACCAGCCATGAACCAGGCAGGAGTCGTACCCTTCTCCTGCACTGGGCCATGGACATCCCCATCTCCTACTGCCCAGGAAGAGCCCTGAGCTCCTGTGTGAAGGGAAAGGATCTCCCTTCCCAGGAGCCTGGGGTCAAAGCCTGTTTTTCAATACATCAGTGTCACCTTCACATTTGTCTACCTGTCCTCACTGCCTCCAGTGTTCTGCTCTAATGAGCTCCAAGGGAGGCTGTGTCAGTGCCAGCAGAGTCCCCCCTCAGGGGGACACTGCAGGAAACTTGCATCTGCCTTGGATTTCTTGAGAGATTTCTTCAACGCACTCTCAGTGCCTGAGGTTCATGGGCTCATCGCCAAAGCCCCCAGAGGGCTGATTCCAATGCCTCTGCTGCTGATCTGGGCTGGGCTCCTGGGACAGGGAGAGCTCCTGGCAAGAGGGCCCTGGTGCAGAGAGACAGCTCTGCCCAGGAGCAGCTCCTCTGCACAGCGCAGAAGGGCTGGGGGCTCTGACCCCCATGGGGAGAGGAGAGGAGAGGAGAGAGGGGTTGGAGGCAGTTGGGAGTGGGAGGGTGCTGAGAGCTGCCTGCAGGAGAAACCTGCACAGCCCTTGACAAGGTAAGTCTCTGGCTGCAGGGCCATGCAGCTGCAGCTCCTGGAAGGGTCTTGTTTCTGGGAGGGCGGTGGGCAATGCAGTAGGCTGTGAGAGTCCTGCTGGATTGCACTGCGAGGTGAGGAAGTCTGGCAGAAGCCCCTTGGAGTGGCCTCAGCCAGGTGCCCCTGACACCCTAGAAGCCTCGAACACCCTGCTGGTGATGCAGGGCTCTCTGTCAGCTGCCCCATAGCTCCTGCTGCATGGAGGTGCCCCTTGGCAGGGCCCTGGTGGTGGCAGGGTGCTGCAGGGCAGCGCTGAGCACAGCCGCATGGGATGGGGTCTGTGAGCACAGGCGGGGGAAAGAAGAGTTTGGCCAAGATCAGCAGGAACAGAGTGGCCAAGAATCCTCTAGGTACAGCAGGTTGTGTGCCTGGGATACTGGAATACCCCAGCGTGTGGATATTCACCTGTCTGTGGGGTGTTTTCCTGGGCTTCAGGCTGCTCTCCAGCAGGATGCAGCTCTCTCGTGGCATCCTTGTGGCATGCAGGCGTCCCAAGGAGAAGACACCTCCTTGCTAAGGCCATGTCCGTGCTGCTGGATGTCTGTCTGTGGGCAGCTGGAGTGAGGCCTCGGCAGCCCTGGCTAGGGGGGAAGAGCTGAGATCCTGCTCAGGCCCCCAGGGCCAAGGTAAGGATTCTGTCCAGCCTCACTCGGACTGGGGCTTCTCTGCTCTCAGCTGTCTCCGTTTTTTTCTCAGCGTAACACGAGTATGATCGGTGTCCTAAGCATTACAGGGGGAATTATAAGAAAATACAGCAAATAAAATCTCTCTTGCTCTACAGTGTGGTCGGATGAGTTGTTTGCAAAAAGACTGCATGGCTCATTGATCTGACAAGTGGACTGCACTTGAGTTTCCCCCATGGTCCTGCTTCCCTCCTGCTGCACAGCAGGAAGGACTCCTCTGGAGCCCACAGCAGCCCCTGCTCCCAGTGTCACACGCAGCCAGCACCACCCAGAGCTCAAGCAAGAGAGCTGCAGAAAGCTGCGGGCTTTCCAGGAGATGAAATAGGTTTTCCTCATTGAAGTCTGTTCTATTTTTTTTTTCTCCTCTTCAAAGATACCTGTGTCCAAAGTCAGCAAATGCCCAACAGCAGCTCTGTGAGCGAGTTCCTCCTGCTGGCATTCGCAGACACGCGCGAGCTGCGGCTCCTGCACTTCGTGCTCTTCCTGGCCATCTCCCTGGCTGCCCTCCTGGGCAACGGCCTCATCCTCACCGCCGTAGCCTGCGACCACCGCCTCCACACCCCCATGTACTTCTTCCTCCTCAACCTCGCCCTTCTCGACCTGGGCTGCATCTCCACCACTCTGCCCAAAGGCATGGCCAATGCCCTCTGGGACACCAGGGCCATCTCTTACCACGGGTGTGCTGCACAGGTCTTCTTTTTTGTCTTCTTGGTTGGAGCAGAGTATTCCCTCCTCACCGTCATGGCCTACGACCGCTACGTTGCCATCTGCAAGCCCCTGCACTACGGGAGCCTCCTGGGCAGCAGAGCTTGTGCCCAGATGGCAGCAGCTGCCTGGGGCAGTGGCTTTCTCAGTGCTGTCCTGCACACAGCCAATACATTTTCCCTGTCCCTCTGCCTTGGAAACGCAGTGGCCCAGTTCTTCTGTGAGATCCCCCAGATCCTCAAGCTCTCCTGCTCAGATGCCTACCTCAGGGAAGTTGCTGTACTCTTATTTACTCTTTCTTTAATCTTTGCTTGTTTTGTTTTCATTATGTTGTCCTATATACGGATTTTCAGGGCTGTGCTGAGGATTCCCTCTGAGAAGGACCAGCACAAAGCCTTTTCCACGTGCCTCCCTCATCTGGTTGTGGTCTCTCTGACTGTCAGCACTGGCATGTTTGCCTACCTGAAGCCCCCCTCCATCTCCTCTCCCTCCCTGGACCTGTTGGTGGCCGCTCTATTCTCGGTGGTGGCTCCAGCAGTGAACCCCTTCATCTACAGCATGAGGAACAAGGACCTCAAGAATGCCTTGTGGAAACTGATGACTTGATTTGCTTCGGAAGCAATAATTTCACAGTCTGTTTCTGCAGATTACTCAGAATATCACTTACACAGAACAACCTATATTCCCTTTTTTGTTGTTTTTGTGTGTGTGAGTGTGTATTTTTAGTACTGGTATTACTTAGTTTTGTGTTTTGTTTTGTTTTGTTTTGTTTTGTTTTGTTTTGTTTTGTTTTGTTTTTTTCAGGTTAGGTTGCCCAATAAAATGTCGTTTTTGTCCCACTCCCAATTCTGTACGTGTGTTTAGTGTATGTACTGAGTCTCTGTCCATGTGGAATTATGGTCTCTGTGAACTTTTAACGAAATAAAACAGCCTACACTGCCTTCTTTGTCTGATGTCCTTCCTCTGAGACCTGGTCTGGCTCTGCTGGGGCAGTGCCCATTTGCAGAGGAAAAGAGTCCCATTCCAGCAGCACAGCCAGGGAGCACCAGCGCTTGGGGCATGCCAAGCTGCTCTCTTGCCTCTGCCGCCCTCTCCTGCTGGTGGGGCCAGGCCCGGCTGCTCCTGGAGCTTGGTGCCAGTGCTGTTGTGGGGCTGTGCTGGGACTGCTGGCAGGTTAATGTTTCTTGCAGAGGGAATTAGCATCTGCCAGCAGAGTCCAGGGTATTGGCCGGAGCAGCATGAGCCCATAAAACAGGTGGAGCCCGCAGAGCATGAGCCTGTGCAAGGTGAATTTAGCAGAGCTCAAGTGCTCAAGCTGCTGCCAACAGGCAGAGGAGAGCTCTGCAGCCCCACGACACGCAGTAGCCCCAGCAAAGGAGGCTGGTGACTGATTCCTTGCAGCCTTGGGCAATGACAGTGACCCCATGAGCTGGGTCTGCCTCCCAGCCTGCCCAGCATGGCCCTGCAGAGTGTCCCCGTGCCCTGGGCACCACAGCCCCCTTGCTCTGCAGAGCAGCACCGCCAGCTCGGGCTGGGGCAGGGGCTGGGAGGGCGCTTCCCAGAGTGTCTTCTAGGCCAGCTTCAGGCACACAACATCTGCATGTCAGAGTGATCTTTGCTGTGTGCAAGGAGCTGAGAGACCAACAACAGTCATGGGGCTGGAACATTGCCTGCAAGGTCCCACCTGCCCTAGCACCTCCCAGAACTGGCACGGAACTGGTTCACATGCATCAGAGGGTCTGGGAGCCCAGCAGCAGTGCCATGGGCTTGAAGGATCACAATCAGATCACTTCTACCTGGGCAGGTCCTAGGCCAAAAAGGGGGTGTTTTGTAGGTATGATATTATGAGGCGGTGGTGCCTCAGAAATTCTAAGTCCAGCAGGAAGTGAATGGCTGTTAAATGGCCTTTGAGGTGGCTTCTTGGAGAAATAGCTGGCAGCTCATCCCTTGACTCCCGGCTGGGATCTATGCCATTAGGCTCATATCTGCAAAAGTACCTGAAAGGCAAGCAGAAGGCACTTGCTGTGCCTGTAGTTTGTGAGATCCGCTCTTTCCGAGTACCTGGTAGGCCCCATAAAGGAAGAGGTCTTGGATAGGGCTTGTCATGTCAGAGGTGTCAGCTTTTGCCTGAAGTCATCCTTCAGGACTGCTTTCAGTTTTCAACACAGAGGGGGCCACTGCCTCCAAGATGCCTGGGGTAAACTGAACCATGCACGAGGGCCTGGAAAAAGTTACCCTGGCTGCATAGGAGCCATTCTATATCCAAAAGCTGGAGGCAGGAAACAAATTTTTAGCGTGGTACGGAGCTGCAGGGCACATTGTGCAGGGTGTTCCTGCAGCCTTTATGTTCTTTTCCATCCTGGCTTCGGTGCTGCGTCTGTCTTAAGAAAGGAGTAGCCAACAGAGGTAAGACAGACCATGTGAGATCATGAAAGCCATCAGAAAACTACCCCTAAGAAGATGACTGATATGGGGAGGTCAGAAGAAGCCTGGCCAGGAGAAATGTGAGATTTGGGAGAGAGAAGAGGCCAGCAGGAATCAATGATTTCTGGGAGGCTAGAAGGTTCAGGCAATGTTGATTCTGCTGTAGCACTGACTTAAAAGAGTCATGTAAAGACCTTGCCCTATTTTAACCAGCAACATTAATCCTTAAACCTAAATGCTACTGTACACACTGTCAGGAATCCACTACTCTAATGCCTGACCTCAACGCATCCCTTGAAGCCAAAATTCATCACATAGCCCCTTCCCCTTGTTTTTACTCTCTTAATCACTCTGATCCCTGACCTTAACACTAGCATTAAAATGCTCTTTTTAACCCTAGGAAACTGCCTGAGAGACCTAAACAAAACCCTAAACCACAAAGCTTGTCCATACCCTAAACACAGACCTGATACCCACATAAGAATACCAAAACATTCCCATTCAAACTTTGCTTAATCTTTAACCCAGTAAGGTGGGCCCTAGTCCCTAATCATATACATGAACACCTAACACCCAAAACCCCTGTTCCTGTGCATTAGCCTCCTCACCTTCAGCCCCTCTACTAAGCCTTAAGTTTAGGCCCGTCATCCCTTGGGACAGGGCAGGAACCATGAGGTTGCTCTGCAGTCATGGCACTCAAAGCTGAATGTGAGGGGCCATGGATCTCATCAGATTGTGGGCCACAAGGAGGAGACAGGGGAGAATGCTCTGATGAGCTCAGCTCTGCCTCAGGAAGTCCTGCACCAGCAGGAGCAATGTGACTGTGGCAGTGACGGTAAGGTCACTTCTGTCCCTGCAGAAGATAGGGCAGCAGCAGGAACATGTCACAGAAAGGGACTGAGAGGTCACTTCTGTCTGTAGGTGGCAGGTCACCCTTGACTTAGAGCTGGGATCGGTACTTTTCGGCTGACATCTGCCAGTGGCCCTGGTAGGCCAGCAAAAGGCACCTGGCTGGCATGCTGACTGTGGGATCCCCTCTGCCTACATACCCAGGAGGACCCATGCAGAAAGAAGGCCCACATATGGGTTGTCCTGTCCCTTCTGCTTGAGTCCATGACTGGACAGCAGCAGGCCCATGGCTTGGAAGATGCTGGTGCGGTGACTTCTGTCTGGTTGGCTGACAGGCCGCAAGGAGCCTGATGGATTGGGATGCCTACTTTAGGAGGGGGTTCCACCCTGATGGAGCTTTCTTTTGTAGTAGAAAAGAGTAGGAGAGAAAAAACTGCCACAAAGTGCACTTTGGAATGTTGGTGCTGGCCACGAGGAGGAAGAACTGTCCCTCAGAGTGTTGTGCTGCGTTGCCAGAGGTCACCCAAAGAGCGTCTGTGATCAGACCATGGCTTTGTGTGAGAAGGAGCAGCTGGGGAGGGTTGATGAGACACTGGTGAAATGATGGAAATGCTGGGATGAGAGCAAGGTGGTGAACAGAGACGGGTGTCTACAGTCCTCAAAGAAATAGGTGAAAGTCATCAAAGTCAACAAAGTGCTCTGCCGGGCACTGCCCAGCCCAGCCCGGCCCCTGCCCACCTCTCCCCACCACCCTGCCCTCTCTCCAGCCCAGCCCAGCCCAGCAGCCCAGGCTGGGCTGGCCCCAGGGCAATGCCCTCCACAGGCTGCTGCAGGGCTCTGGGCACGGCCACCCCAGCCCCAGCCCCTCACAAGGCACCGCAGCTGCTGGGACAAAGTGTGGTGGTTTCACTCAGGTGGGCAGCCGAGCTCCACCACAACCGCTCTCTCACTGCCCCTCTCCTCAAAGAGGAAGGGGGAGAAAATACAACACAGAGAACTCGAGGTTTGAGATGAGAAAGGTTTAATTAAATGGAAAGGGAATGGGGAGGAAAAAAAAAAAAAACGAAACAAAAGAAACAATCAGTCCGCGCGGGAGCACGGAGAGAGGGAAAAAAAAATTATTCTCTACTTCCCATCAACGAGCGGTGTTCAGCCACGTCCTGGGAAGCAGGGCCTGAGGGTCCGAGCCACGGCTGCGCTCGCGTCAGGCAGCACCCTGGGGTGTCACCAAGTGACGTCACAATGGGTGCCCACCCAGCCCAGGCGCGTGTCACAGTGGCACCCATTGTGACGTCACTTGGTGACACCCCAGGGCTCCGCCTTATAAGAGCGCAGCCGTGGCTCGGACCCTCAGTGTCGGTGCACGGCAGTGACGGACAGGGCAGGAGCACAGGGCCTTCGAGGAGTCCCCGAGCATAGCCCACGTCCCACAATGCCGCAACCGCCCGCCCAGAGGAGCCGCCGGTTTATCCTTGCGAGCTGTCCCACTCCAGAGGATTTTTCTGAATCTGATGAGGAGGGAGACATGCCCCCCAGGCAGCCCAGGCTGGCCTGGCAGGAGACCTGGTCTTCTAGGGGCAGCAACCGGCCAGCAGAGGACAGCTTGCTGGCAGTGGAAAGAACCCCAGTCGAGGCCTTTTTGCCGGAAGAGGACAGCAGCCCGGCAGAGGCCATTGCTCAGGCAGCGGGCAGCCACCCGGTAGAGGACAGCAAGAAGAAGTCGCAGCTGCTGGATCGCAGTGAGTCTTAGGGATGGGGTGGGGAGGGTTGGGGACACAGAGACCCCTGCCTGACTCCAGGACTCCTTCCCTGGGTAAAGCGGCGCTTGGGCTGACGGGGCCGAGCTTCCTCCGCAGCACCACAGAATGCCAGGACGCTTTGGGCTGGGGGGGACCTCGGCGATCACGATGCTTCCCCCCAGCCCAGGCTGCCCAAAGCCCACCCAGCCTGGCCGTGGGCAGTGCCAGGGAGGGGGCACCGCAGCCTGCGCCAAGGCCTCACTGCCCTGGGCGTGAAGGAGAGAAATCCCTGCCTGTCCGAAAGAAACCTGCCCTCTTTGAGGTTAAGGCCGTCACCCCTTGTCCTGTCGCTGCAGTCCATGATGAAGATCCCCCCCCAGCTTTCCTGGAGGCCCCTTTGGGCACGGGGAGGCCGCAGCGAGGTCCCCCCGCAGCCTTCTCCAGGCTCCACAAGCCCAGCTCCCTCAGCCTCTCTTCCCAGCGGAGCTGCTGCAGCCTCTGGGCATCCCCGCGGCCTCCCCACGGCCTTCTGGGGCTGGGGCCCTTCCTCTCCTCACCCCTGCATTCAGCCCCTCTCTGCAGCACTCTTTGCTTTCCTCCTTTCCAGGTAAGGCATGGAAACTGTGCAGAGACAAGGCCGTGGAATTCATCAGGGCGTATGTCAGAGGCACAGAAAAGGTAATGGCAGCCGCTTGCATCACAGCTGTGCTCCTGGCGCTGCCCTCCAGGGGTCCCACACAGCCCCAGACCCCTCAAGGCTTTGGTCCTGCTGGCCGTGGGTGTCCCCCTAATGCTCTGTTGGTGTCTTTGTGGCTGCCAGGACGACGAGGAGCAGAAGATGCTGTTCCTCAGCAAAATCTGCGATCTGTGCACATGTGTCACAGAGAGGGGTGTGCCAATGAACTTGCATGGCTTCTGCAGCAAACATAAGCTGGTGGAGAACATCATGGTGAGAGGATGCGCAGCGGGTTGGGGAAGGGGCAAGGCCCCCCGGCACCAGCCCCCTGGGAGGCAAGGGCTGGGGCAGCGCTGGCTCTGCTGCTGCTGGGTGCCGGCGGCTCCAAGGTCTCATCCTGCTTGTGCTCTGCAGGCGCTGCTGGAAAAGGAGCCCGTGGACAGCTTGCGCACAGCATTCCGGCAGAAGGCCATGGAGACTGTCGCCCTCCTCAGGTGCGTGCCCAGCCCCTGGTGGCAATGTCCTGGTGGCCCTGAAGCTGGCAGGGAGGCTGCCCGTCCCTCCCAGAGATGCCTGGCCAAGGGAGGTCCGTGTCCTCCTTCATAAGCCTCGAGGCACTGCGTCCAACAGGCTCCTCTCTCTCTTTTCTTCAGCAACACCGTACCAACAGCACTGCGTGGCAAAAAGAAGAGACTCCTGCGTGTGTGCTGTAAGAGCATCTTCTTTCTGCCTCCCGAGTCAGATGTGCCAGAGACAGAAGGAGCGCTCTTCACTGAGGTATGTGCTGGGTGAGGTACCGGCACCCCCAGTCCTGCTGAGCTGCTGCCTTGCTTCCCCGTGCTGACACAACCAGAGACCAGCGCAGGGCCGGGGCCCAGATTTGCTTTCCCAGCCTCGCCCCTTCCCCGACCTGATCTTGTGCTGCAGGAGGTCTGCACACAGTGGCTTTTTAGCCCCAAAGACACCCCTGAACTTCAGAGGGGCTCAGAGCCAGCTCCTGGGGGTGAGGAGGGCCACAGAAATAATTCGATGCTCTTCTGTCCTCCCTGCAGACTATGAAAGCCATGGACACCATGCTGGCGGCCTTCGTACGCAACTGTCCCAACACCAGTGTCAGCATAGAGTTGGAGAATATCTTGGAGGTTTGGCATTTGCAAAGAACTTCCAAAGAATCCTCTCAGGTCTCATTTGCAGACCACTGTCAACCCAGCAACTTCTCTCCTCGCAGGCGCTGCTGGACTTTGCCCTCTCCAAAGACCCAGCTGTGTGTGAGAGAGCTGTGAGGATGATTGAGAGGCTGAGTGCTTTCATCCTCTTGTATTTTGAGGCCGAGGTAAGGCACAACGAACCCTTCACCCTTTCCTGCATCCCAGAGCATCCTGCCACTCAGGGGTGCCTGTGAGGCAAGCCTCGATGCACGTGAGTGCCTCAGAACCGTGAATCGAGGGTCTTCGTCCCTCCTTCGCCCCTGCTCTTCCCTTCCCAGGCCGTGCTCTCTCAGGGACCGGCTCTGCCTCCACTAAGCCCTTTGTCTCTCCTCCCTTCCTCACCCAGATCACAGATGACTATGAAAACTATAGCGATGATGAGCCCACAGAGCTCTACATCCCCATCCTGGGACAGCTGCTGGGCATCCTCTTCATTTTCACCGGTGACAAAGATTCCATCAGATTCACAGCTTTAGAAACTCTTTCTCACATATACAACATCATCAGAAAAGGAAGAGGTAAGAAGGTGTGGTGGACAGCGTCCGTCTGCACAAAAACATCTACTGATATGTCTACTTGTTTTCCCCGAGTTTAGTGGGGACTGTTAGTGTTAGGTTAGAGGTTGGACTCGATGATCTTGAGGTCTCTTCCAACCTAGAAATTCTGTGATTCTGTGAGTATTGTGAAGGATTGTTTTTGTGCTTGGTGGAGGCTGCCCACGGAATTCTGCCAGGTTCCCTGGCCTCCTCTGCTCCTCACAGCAGCTTCCCGCAGCATTCTGGCTATTGTTTTCCGCAGAAGCTAGACGCTCACCTGCCGTCCAGGAGCAGTTCTCTGCTGCTGTCCTTCCCAACCCTCCCCAGATCACCTACCACGCTGTTTTGTGGTGTCCCCCAGTCTAAGCCATCGATCGATGAGCACTTCCCAAACCGCATCTTCCCCGAGGAGTGAACAGCAGAGCCAGCCGTGCATCACCAGGGATGGTGACGCCCTCCAGAATGCTCCCTGACTGTTTGCTCCCTGCCGTCTTAAAGGCAGGTGTCAGGGGGCTTCCTGCACATCCTGACCCCGAGCAGAAGGGGGTCTGTGACACGCTGCTACCCCCACGGCACCCAACGCCATTGCTTCTCCTCCTTCTGCATCATCCCTGAGGTCCCTCTTGCTCCCAGCACTCCTCACCTTGTGCTTTACATCCCTGCCCACCACTCTCCTCGCCGGGGGTCTGAGCCTCCCTCCTCAGCCATTCCTAGTGAAAGTGCTTTTCACCATTTGGCAAGCTTGTTGGCAAAGATGCTCTTCCCTACTGACTCTTCGCTGTTTCCCCCTGTTTAGAATGCATATTGAGAGCGGACATGGTAAATTATGCAGTGAGACACAAGAAATTGGAGTATGCAAAACTTCCATTTTCTATAACATCAACTCCGTGTGAAATTGCCAAGGTAATGAGCTCTGGCCTTGCTGGGGTTCTTGTCCGCAGCATCAGCAGGCATCTCGTGTGAGCAAAGGGGTCCAGAACCGGTGGGGCTGGCACGGCCTCACTCGCCCTGCTGAGAGGGTTCCTCTTGTCCCCAGGCTGGGGCTATGCGAAGGCTGCTCCCCTGTGTCCCGGCAGCAGCTCCAGCCCTCCTGGCCACCAGCAAGCCCTGGTTACCTGCAGGGCCAGCACTCTGGCCCCATATGCCCCATCCTCACCCCTTCCCCCGAGGGCCCTCTCTCCAGAGCTGCCCTTGCTGCTCAGCTAAGCAGCACCCTTGGGACACTCAGTGAGGCATGTCTTCACTCCTCCTTCTTCCCACAGCGGTTTGGAGGACATCTCTTCCCTGCTGAGAGGCTGGACATCATCCTCACAGCCCTGGAAGCTTTACAAGACTCCAGCATCCATGACAAGCAGGGGGCCTGCAGCGTGCTGGACGCAGCCTTGGAGGACCCTGACTACTGGCTGACGGATGTAAGTGGCCTGTGGCCATGGCCCTGCCCTTGAGCTCTTCCAGGCGTGGTTCCTCTCTCCTTCCCTGCCTCCCTCCCTGCCTCCCTCGCACATCGGGGTCTCTTGGGCTCCAGAAGCCACCTGAAGCCAGCAGAGAGCAATGGAAGGGGCCAAAGTTTGAGTGGCAGCTGTGGCAATGGCTGCGGTCTGCTGGCAACACCATTCCCACTTTGTCCCCCAAGGTGCCAAAGATCATGGAGTGCATCAGGAGAAACCTGGGCAGCATCCACACGGCATCGGCGCGGCAGTGCCTGGACTCCCTGCTTCTCCAGATGACCTACATGATGCCCAGGGACGAAGCCAAGAACCTGCTGCAGTTCTCTCCGCCACGTGACAGGTCCTGGCCTTAACATCCTTGAGGGCTTGTTCCGCGTCGGGAGATGCACCTGGAGACTCTCTGCTTGCCACACCAATGGCAAAGAGCAGGACATCCCCAAGGAGCACAGCCCTCCTTCCCACCAATGTGTTCCAGCCCTACTGGGCCAGCCAGGGCTGCAGCAGCCCAGCTGTCCAAGGCAGCCCAGAGTCCCCCTGCCCCCAGGGAACACCAGCTCAGCCCCCTCCTGCCTGCCCAGGCTGGGCCCTCAGTGCTCCCCAAGTCACAGGGGCTGCAGGACAGCCTGGGTCCTCTGGGGCTGGCCCAGTTTGTGGCCCTGCGGCTGAGGCAGCCTCACTGACAGAGGATTCTGGGCTTGCAGCACTGACCTGGCCATGTGGGAGGTGATCCTGGCCATGCCGCAGACCTTGGAGAGGGTTTTAGGAATCATGATACTAGACTTGCCGCTGCGCAACTGGTACACCGCAGACACCGAAGACACCTGCATCCGTCGCTTGGCTGTGAGTTCCCAGATGAAACCTTGCTCCCAGCAGGGCTACGTGTGCCCCTTCAGGCACACAGGCACAGCCCTGTGCCCATCTACCCCCAAACTGCCAGCTCCCGCAGGACGTACGGACACATGGTCCCTGGGGCCGGCAAGCCCCCGTAGCTCCCCGCGCCTGGTGCCTCTTTGGTGCCAGCTGGCGCTGCCCCATCCCTGCCCAAAGGTGGGAGAAGAAGAGGCTGCAGGGAGCCCTGCAGGCCCTGCCAGGCTCTCACTGCTCTTTCTTGCAGATGCTGGGCCGGAATCACATTTTTTTGGAGGACTTTGGTAACCCAGTGCACCTCCAGAGCTACCTGAGGCACCCAAGACCAGAGATGCGCTTGATGGTTCTGAAAGGGCTCTGCACCGTGTCAGAGAGCCCTAAGAAGGTGAGCGGGCCATCGTCAAGCAAAGCCATGTTGGCAGCCTGGGGCTTTGCTCTTCTGCCCTCCCGTCCCTCCCCGCTGCCAGGAAGCAAGGCAGGAGGCTGGTGCTCAGGAACCAGAGCCCTTTGCCCAGGGTGGTCTCTCACTGCCTCACGGAAGGGAAATGGTGTCTTTCCTACAGGCAAGGAAAATTCAGGTCCTGCTGCCAGACATTGTGGAGGCCCTGCAGGACACCAACACAGACATGGTGCTGAAGGCCCTGCCTGTGCTGAGAAACGTGATGGCTCATGTGGAGAGGAGGAAGGCCAGTGGCCCGGCTCTGCAGCTGGCTGAGAAGCTCCTGCCACTCTTTGACCACGTAAGTGTGCTGCGGGAGCCCGAGCCCTCAGCTGGGCCCCCTGTAACGAGGGCTGCCCTTCAGCCCGGCCCTGTGGGCAGCACTCAGGCAGGGCCTTCCCAGTCTCCTCGTCAGCCCAGGCGCTGGGGAGCTCTGCTTGGGCATGGCTGGTGCGGCTGGTGGCGAAAGTGGGGTGGCTGGCGGGCAGCCTGCGATGGCAACCGATTGTGTTGCCCTTCACGGGCACCAGGCCTTGCAGCTGCCCCTGAGCAGCTCCTCTGGGAAGGATCCAGCGCTGAAGCATCTCACAGTGCTGGGAGCTCCCTTCACATCGGCCACGCTAATGCTGAAATTCCTCCTGTCCTCCTCCCTGCCAGGCGTCCAGCCAGGTGCGGGAGCACTCCATCTGCCTCTTCCAAGCCGTGGTGGAGGCTGTGCTGCGGCAAAGGACGAAGAAAATGAAGAGGACGGTGCACAGGAGCCTTCTCCCACTCTACGTTCACATGAGAGACCAGAGTGAGAGCGTAGCAAAGGTACAGATCTCAGAGCTGAGCAGTTATGTGGGCAAGGGTGTGCTGATGCCACAGGGTTGCTCTGGGGGATCACAGAATTTCTAGGTTGGAACAGACCTCAAATTCATCGAGTCCAGCCTCTGATCTCTTGCTGTGATCTCTGGGATCTCTCTCATTGTGAGCTGCCTCCGATGGTGGCTGTCCCGTGGCCTTGCCTTGGCCACTGAACCCAGTGCACGCTGCCCCCCACCACAGCCTCCCATAACGCGCTGGGAAAGGCTCGCAGCCCTGCCAAGAGGAGGGGACAGAGGGTCTCCTTCCCAAGGCTGTGCTGCTACCTCCCAACCTCTGCTGCTCCGCAGGCCTCTGGGAAAGCTCTCGCCGTGGCTGCAGAGTTTCTGCGACGCAAGGAGCTCAAGCGCTTCGTCCAGACAGAACAGACGTGGAGGATCGGGGAGTGCTTGGTAAGGACCCAACTTGGTTTGCCCCAGCTGGGCAAATGCGCCCGGCCAGAGCCCGCTGCCTGCAGCCGCATCCTCGCTCCCTTCCTGCCAGCACAGAGCCCCAGGGGGCTCTTCTGCAGGCCCCTCTGCCCTCCCTGCCCCCAGGATGCTGGAGGAGACCCTGGAGAGGGTGTGCAAGCCCCGTGACCCTGCGTTCTCTCTCTCTCCAGCTGCAGCAGGACAGAGGCAGAGTAGAAGAATACCTGCAGCAGAGCCAGCCCTACCTGCAGGCCACTCAGACCCTTTTGCGACTTGAGGCCGTCAGATTCATTGGTGAGCCCAGCCCCTGGGTCCCTCTTGGGGCAGCCTTTGGCAGACCCAGGCACTGCCCTGGCAGTGAGGCACAGCCCTGTTGCCCCCAGAGCCCCCCGACTGGGCCCTTGCTCCAGGGTGCAGGAGGGGGCACAGCCTGGCTGGCCAGGCCAGGGGCTGCGCTGCTGGGAGCGTGCTGGGGAGCGGGGCTCTGATGGGGTCTCTGTGTCTAGGTCTTGCTGCGCGCTACTGCGAGGACCAGAGCGAGGAGAAGCTGGAGGAAATCCTCAGAGGTGAGTGAGGGCAGTGGGGGGTGTGCTAGGGCTGGGGGGACAGCGGCAAATGCTTCGGGGCGGAGGAGCAATGCAGCCATAGGAACGAGGGAGAGGAGACGGGGTAGCCTGTGGTGTCAGGGAATGGCCTCCCAGCCTGGAGCTGGGCAGTGCCGCTGAAAGGGTTGAGTGTCCCTGAGGAAGAGTCAGGGGAAAGGGCAGTAAGGCTGACAGAAGGTGGGAGCCTGTTGTAGAGCACGCAACCAGGACGAAGAGGGAGATGAGACAGCCTACAAGCAGCTAGGAGCAGGGTCACGATCGCTAGCCCTTGCTCTCATGGGGAAGCACAATAGCGAGAGGAAAGAGTCCAGGAGATTCCTGGAGTGTGTGAATCCTCCCAAGGGATGGAGGCAGGTGGTGAGGGAACCAGCTTGTGAAGGTGCCCCACTTGACCTGTGGTGCGCAGGTGGGGAAGGACTGGTGGCTGCATTTGGGACATTGCTGAGCAGCAGCTTTCAACGGATTCCTTTGTCCCTCCTGCTCCTCCTGGCCTGGGGAAGAGTCGAGTGGGGCTGGCATGCTCTGCAGGGGATGCCTGGGGATCTCTGCAAGGAGTGGGTTTTCATCTCTGCTCTTCTTTCTTTTGCAGTCCTCCAGCCTTCATATAAAGACCCGGAACCCATGGTCCGTTCCCTGGCATTTCAAACCATCCTGATCCTGATGTCAAGGCATAAGGCAATGTCAGGACGGAGATTTCCACTGCCGTGTTGCCGCTAGCCCCGCAGCAGTCCTCAAAAGAGCAATATATATTTTAATAGAACTAGGTTGTTGTCTCGTTATTCCAGCAGCTCCTTCACAGTGACTCGGTGCCATGACGCTGAGCTAACTTGGAGGCCACCAAGGACCCTGAGAAGTTCCCTCTGTTCCCCTGAGAAGGCAACTTCCTTGTGAGGGGAACAGAGGGCCCTATTTGTTAGCCTGACCCTACCCGTAGAGAAGTCTGCTGCCTCCCTGGGGCTAGGGTCATGGACGTTGCCAGAAAGCTTCCCAACCTGGTTTTCCCCTCTGATTACTATCGTCTTTTGATAGTCCAGGCCGGCAGTGATAATACTGAAGATAGAAGCCTGAAGACTATCAAGCGGGACTTTAGGGGACTGGGACGGGTAGTGGATGGAGTGGGAGTTCAGGTGGTGTTTTTGTCCACCCCTACAGTGGCAGGGAGGGGTACAGAGAGGACTCACGACTCACTGGGATCCAGCAACTGCAACTCCTTCTTGCTGTCCTCTGTCAAACCTCTGTTCTCTACCACTAAGCTGTCCTCTGCTGGTCTCCTGTCCTCTGCCAGGCTGCTGTCCTCTACCGGGCTGCTGCCCTTTGACAGCAAGCTGTCCTCTGCTGGGCTTCTGTCCTCTGCCGGCAAAATGTCCTCTACCGGGGTGCTGTCCTCTGCCGGCCGGTTGCTGCCCTCAGAAGACCAGGTCTCCTGCCAGGCCAGCCTGGGCTGCCTGGGGGGCATGCCTCCCTCCTCATCAGATTCAGAAGGAGCCTCTGGAGTGGGAGAGTTCTCAAATAGAAAACGGAGGCTCCTTCGGGCAGGCGTGGGCTATGCTCGGGGACTCCTCGAAGGCCCAGTGCTCCTGCCCTGTCCGTCACTGCCGTGCACCGACGCTGAGGGTCCGAGCCACAGCTGCAGTCATATAAGGCGGACCCCTGGGGTGTCACCAAGGGAGGTCACCAAGGGTCCCATGTGACACGTGCCTGGGCTGGATGGGCCCCACCGGGCGCTGTAAGTTCGTGGGCGACACCAAGCTGGGCAAGGGGATCTGGACAGGCTGGATCAACGGGCCGCATCCAGCTGCGTGGCATTCAAGGCCAAATGCTGGGTTCCACACTTGGAATCATACAATATCCTGAGTTGGAAGGGGGCAGACCTGAAGGGATGAAAGACACGGTCTCCCGATGCCTCTTGAGCAGAAGGCCTTTATTGCCATTTTTCTCTGCTACATATACTTTCCCCGTAACCACATGCGCTGTCCACGCGCCTGAATCAGTCATACAATTCATTAGAGACCCTCAGCCACGCGCCTCAAGCCAGCCAGCAATTGACCACTGCGCAAAGCTCATCTTTAATGCTGTAGCCAAGTTAATTTATCTCCACCTTGTTCAAGTTTTTGTTACTAATGCCTAGTAAAAAAAGGGGCTTTAGGGCTTCGGGGCGACTACTTAAAGGATCAGGGGCACAGGTTGTGTTTGCCTCTGTCCTTCCGATAGGGGGGATCGATGCTGACTGTTGCAGGAAGCACGGCCAAAAGCACGACAGACACCAGTAGAGTCAGATCATGCTCCATTTTATTGCCCGAATAGCCTAACTTTTATAGAGAACTTAACAGGGGTGGACAGTGTTTCACACAAGGTTATTGGTCAAAAGCACTCAGACAAACAACTGCAAGAAAACAACCCCACTTGCAAGAAAACAACCCCCTTGTGATTAGCAGTCACATAGACCTTGTCCTTGAAGCCAGCTACTGGTAACAATATTTTTCTGAGTTCCTCAATTGGGCGATGTGGGAACACTGTCATGGGAACTTCTCATAGTTGCCCTGGTAGCTTGGTTTGCTCAGCTACAGCAAGCCATGGGATTTTTGCTGTTTCAAGAAATCCCTCAACAGCTGACAAGCAGACTCATCACATTAACACGTAGCTTCGGGACTGGTGCAACTGGTAGAACTTTGGGCTTGCTGATCATGGGAGGGTCTATGTGACACTGGCCTGCTACCACCAGATGAGATGCGCCTCCCTGTAGTGGTTTTACCTGGCAAGGTTTTGGTAGCACGGGGCCATAGGAGTGGCTTTTGTGAGAAGGATCTGGAAGCTGCCCCATGTTTGCTAAGGGCCCCTCTGCTGACCAGAGCTGAGCCAATAAGTCACAGAATCACAGAATTTCTAGGTTGGAAGAGACCTCAAGATCATCGAGTCCAACCTCTGACCTAACGCCAACAGTCCCCACTAAACCATATCCCTAAGCTCTACATCTAAACGTCTTTTAAAGACTTCCAGGGATGGTGACTCCACCACTTCCCTGGGCAGCCTGTTCCAGTGCCTAACAACCCTTTCGGTAAAGAAGTTCTTCCTAAGATCCAACCTAAAACTCCCCTGGCGCAACTTTAGCCCATTCCTCCTCATCCTGTCATCAGGCACGTGGGAGAACAGGCCAACCCCCACCTCACTACAGCCTCCTTTAAGGTATCTGTAGAGAGCGATAAGGTCGCCCCTGAGCCTCCTCTTCTCCACGCTGAACAAGCCCAGCTCCCTCAGCCGCTCCTCGTAGGACTTGTTCTCCAGGCCCCTCACCAGCTTCGTCGCCCTTCTCTGGACCTGCTCAAGCACCTCCATGTCCTTCTTGTAGCGAGGGACCCAAAACTGAACACAGTACTCGAGGTGCGGCCTCACCAGAGCCGAGTACAGCCCCCCGTAGCCACCCATAGCCCCCCGTAGCCCCCCATAGCACCCTAGAGCCCCCTATAGCCCCCCTAGCCCCATATAGCCCCCTGTAGCCCCCCGCAGCCCCCTATAGCCCCCCACAGCCCCCCGCCGCCCCCCCCCACCCCCCCCAATTCTCCCCCCACCCCCCCTTATCCCGCTCCTCACGTTCCGGTCCACGATGTCCCGGCCCTGGCTGGCCAAGCTGCTGCCGTAGGCGGCGGCCAGGCTGGACACGGGCTCGGCCAGGAAGGCGGCGGCGGGGGGGGGCAGGCGGGATGCGGAGGACGCCGGGGGGGCCGCCGGGGGGGCCCCGTAGGCCCGGGCCGGGCCGTGGGGGGGGGGGGCGGCCCCGCCGCTGGTGTCGTCGAAGAGCGGCCGCGGCTCCGCCATCCGCGGAGGGGCCGGGCCCGGGCCGCGGCGCTTGGGGGCTGCGGGGAGAGGAGAGGGGGGGTCGGGGGAGGGGGGGGGCGCCGGGGGGTCCGCACCGAGCCCCGCCGCCGCTCCCGGGGGCTCCATGGCGCTTCCGCTTCCGGTCACGTGAGGAGCGCGGGAGGAAGCTGTTGGCGGAGCGGCGGGGCGGGGCCGGAAGTGGCGGTTGCCATGGGGACGGGCGCGCGGGGCCGTGACGTCAGCAAGGGTGTGATGTCAGCAAGGCCACCGTGCCACCAAGGTGATGACGTCACCAAGGCCACCACGTCACCAAAGCCATGATGGCAACCAAAGCCATGACGTCACCAAGGCCACCATGTCCCCAGGGCCACCACGTCCCCATAGCCCCCATGGCCCCATAGCCCCCACGGCCCCATATCCACCATGTCCCCAGCGCCATCTTATCCCCAAGGCCACCACGTCCCCAAGGCCGCACGGTGGCCGTGGTGGCCCTAGGGCTGTCCCTGAGGTGTCGTGGCCATTTCCTGGCCACGGCGGCCATCTTGTCCCCAAGGCCACCACGTCCCCAGGGCTACCACTTCCCCAAGACCACCATGTCCCCAGATCCACCACATCCCTGTTGCCACCACATCTCCGTGGCCACCACATCCCCAAGGCCACACGGTGGCCGTGCTGGCCCTAGGGCTGTCCCTGAGGTGTCGTGGCCATTTCCTGGCCACAGCGGCCATCTTGTCCCCAAGGCCACCATGTCCCCATGGCCACCACATCCCCATGGCCACCATGTCTCCGTGGCCACCATGTCCCCAGGATGACCATGTCCCCATATCCACCATGTCCCCATGGCCACCACGTCCCCAAGGCCACACGGTGGCCCAGGGGGGGCTGCTGCTGCTGGGCACCCTGGGGCTCTGGGTGCTGGAGGGGGGGGCGCGGACCCTCGGGACCCCCCCCGGGACCCTCAACGCCTCCGGGACCCCGCGGTGGGACCTGGCCTCCGCCTTCTTCTTCTCCACCACCCTGCTCACCACTGTGGGTAAGGAGCCCCCCCGCCCCCAAATCGGGACCCCCCCTCCGAATTGGGACCCTCCTAAAGAACCCCATGGGCACCAGGACCCCCCCAAGGGCATTGAGACCCCCGGGACCCCCATGAACCCCAGGACCCCCATGAGCACCAATTCCCCCAGGACGCCTCTGAGCACCAGGCCCCCCCGGGACCCCCCCAAGAACACCGGGACCCCCATGAACACCAGGACCCCCGTGGGCACCAGGACCCTCCATGGCCCCCCATAGGCACCGAGCCCCCTGAGAACCTCAGGACCCCCATGGGTTTTGGGACCCCCTTTAGCACTGGGACCCCCAGGCCCTCCCCCAGCCCCACCAGGACCCCCCCAGCCCACAGAGCCCCCCAGTTCGCCCAGGACCCCCATCACCACCAAGCCCCCAACCTCCCCCCACCACCCCCAGGGGTCCCCCCTCCCCTTTCACTTACCGGGGGGGGTCCCCCCCCTAAATTTCCCCCCCCCCCCCAGGCTACGGCCCCGTGGCCCCCCTGTCCCCGGGGGGCAAAGCCTTCTGCTTGGCCTACGCGGCGCTGGGCGTCCCCTTCACGGTGTTGACGTTGGCGGTGGTGGCCCGGTGGCTTTCGGTGCCGATCACCCGGTGGCCCCGGCGCTACCTGAGGACGCGGTGGGGTTGGAGCCCCCGGGGGGCCGCTGGGCTCCATTTGGGGCTGCTGGCGGGGGCGGTGGCGGGGGGCTTCGTGCTGCTGCCTGCCGCCGCCCTGTGGGCCCTGGGGGGCTCCGGGAGCTTCTTGGACGCCGTCTTCTTCTGCGGCATGGCCGTCACCACCGTGGGGCTGGGGGACGCGGCGGGGGCACCGGAGGGGCAGCCCCCGCGCCACCTCTACCGGGTGGCCTTGGCCGGTGAGCGGGGGCGGGGGGTTGGGGGGGGGCGTTGGGGTGGGGGGCGTTGGGGTTTGGGGATCTGGGGTTGGGGTTATGTGGGGGTTGGGGCTATGTGGTTGGGGTCTTCTTGGTGGGGGGGGTCTTCATTGGGGTGGGGTCTTTATGGTGGTGGGGTCTTCATGGTTGGGGTCTTCATGGTTGGTGTCTCCATGGTTGGGGTTTAGGTGGTTGGGGTCCTCATGGTTGGGGTCTTCATGGTGGTTGGATCTTCGTGGTTGGGGGTCTTCATGGTTGGGTTCTCCATGGTGGTTGGGGTCTTCATGGTTGGGGTCTTTATGGTTGGGGTCTTCATGGTTGGGGTCTTCATGGTTGGGGTCTCCATGGTTGGGGTTTAGATGGTTGGGGTCTTCATGGTTGGGGTCTTTATGGTTGGGGTCTTCATGGTTGGGGTCTTCATGGTTGGGGTCTCCATGGTTGGGGTTTAGATGGTTGGGGTCTTCATGGTTGGGATCTTCGTGGTTGGGGTCTTCGTGGTTGGGGTCTCCATTGGGGTGGTGTCTTTATGGTGGTTGGGTCTCCATGGTTGGGGTCTCCATGGTGGTTGGGTCTCCACTGGGGCGCGGTCTCCATTGGGGTGGGGTCTTCATGGTTGGGGTCTTCGTGGTTGGGGTCTTCGTGGTTGGGGGACTTCATGGTTGGGGTCTCTATGGTGGTTGGGTTCTCCATGGTTGGGGTCTCCGTGGTTGGGGTCTCCATTGGGGTGGGGTCTTTCTGGTGGTGTCTTTATGGTGGTTGGGGTCTTCATGGTTGGGGTCTCCATGGTGGTTGGGTCTCCATTGGGGTGGGGTCTTCATGGTGGCGGGGTCTTCATGGATGGGGTCACCATGGCGGATTGGGTCTTCATTGGGGGGGGGTCTCCATGGGGATCTCTCCATGGGGTGGGGGTCTCCACGGGGGGGTGGGGGTCTCTGACCGCTGTGTCCCCCCCCCCCAGCCTACCTGCTGCTGGGGGTGACGGCGGCGCTGCTGCTGCTGGCGGCCTTCCAGCAGCTGCTGGAGCTGCACGGGGTCAGCGCCGCGCTGCGCCCCCCCCCGGACCCCCCCGAGGAGGACGGGGGGCTGCTGGACGAGGGGGGGCAATAAACGGGGGGCTCGAAGCGCGACGGGCTCGCTGTGGTCACTGGGGGGGGTTGGGGGTCCCAGATGCATGGGGGGGGGGGTCCCAGACACATGGGGGGGGTCCCAGACACATGGGGGGGGTCCCAGGTCCAATAGGGGGGTTCCCGGTCCCATTGGGGGGTCACAGACCCATGGGCGGGGGGGGTCACAGCACCATTGGGGTGGGGATCCTGATCCCATTGGGGGGGGTCCCCAATCCCATGGAGGGGTCCCAGACACATGGGGGGCTCCCAGTCCCATTGGGGGGGGCAGACACATTGAGGGGGGGAGCAGATACATGGGGGGGGTCCCAGTCCCACTGGGGGGGGTCCCAAACCCATAGAGGGGTCCCAGTCCCAAGTAGAGGGGTCCAGACTCATGAGGGGGGGGTCCCATTTGGGGTCCCAGTCCCTGTGACACCACAGCCCCCCCCCCACCCGACCCTATTAGGATGAAAGAACTCCCCCCCCCCCAGCTCATTTTATAGAAAACCTTTATTCTGTAAAAATTGGGGGGGATTGGGGGAGATTGGGGGGGGAATGGGGTGGGATTTGGGGTGGGATTGGGGGGGGTTGGGGGGGTTTGGGGTGGGATTGGGGGGGATTGGGGTGGGATTGAGGGGGATTGGGATGGGATTGGGATGGGATTGGGGTGGGATTGGGGTGGGGTGGAATTGGGATTGTGTGGGTTTTGGGGTGGGATTGAGGGGGATGGGGATGGGATTGGGGTGGGATTTGGGGGGGATTGGGATTGTGGGGGATTGGGATGGGATTGGGGTGGGATTGGGATTGGGGGGGATTTGGGGGGGGATTGGGGTAGGATTGGGGAGGATTTGGGGGGGATTTGAGGGGGGATTGGGGTGGGATTGGGGTTGGATTGGGATTGGGTAGGATTTGGGGTGGGATTGGGGTTGGGATTGGATTTGGGGTTAGACTGGGGTGGGGAGGGGTTGCGGATGGGATTGAGGTGAGATTTGGGATGGGATTGGGGTGGGATTAGGATGGGTTTGTGTTGGGATGGGAAGGGATTTGGGGTGGGACTGAGATTGGTTGGGATTTGGGGCGGGATTGGGATTTAGTTGGGATTTGGGGTGGGATTGGGATTGGATTTGGGGTCGGACTGGGGTGGGAAGGGGTTGCAGATGGGATTGGGGGGGGTGGGGATGGGATTGGGGTGGGATTGGGATTGGGGGTATGGAATGGGCATGGGATCGGGATTTGGGGTAGGATTGGGGTAGGATTGGGGTAGGATTTGGGGTTGGATTAGGGTGGGATTGGGGGTTGGATTAAAGTGGGATTGGGGATGGGATGGGGTGGGATTTGGGCTGGGACTGGGGTTTGGGATGGGATGGGATTGGGATGGGAACAGGCTGGGATTATGCCGGGATCAGGCCGGAATCAGGCCGGAATCAGGCCGGGATTAGGCCAGGATTAGGCTGGGATCAGGCCGGGATCAGGCCGGGATTAGGCCTGGATTATGCCAGATTAGGCCGGGACTAGGCCGGGATTATGAAGGAATTAGGACGGGATCAGGCCGGGATTATTCCGGGATCAGGCCGGGACTAGGCCGGATTAGGCCGGGATTATGCCGGGACTAGGCCGGATTAGGCCGGGATTAGGCCGGATTAGGCCGGATTAGGCTGGGATTAGGCCGGATTAGGCCGTATTATGCCGGGATTATGCCGGGACTAGGCCGGATTAGGCCGGGATTATGCCGGGATTATGCCGGGATCAGGCCGGGATTATGCCGGGATCAGGCCGGGATTATGCCGGGATTATGCCGGGACTAGGCCGGATTAGGCCGGATTAGGCCGGGATTATGCCGGGATTATGCCGGGACTAGGCCGGGACTAGGCCGGATTAGGCCGGATTAGGCCGGATTAGGCCGGGATTAGGCCGTGTCTCACCCACGCAGGCCACGCGTGCCGCGTCCAGCCGGTAGCCGGGGTCGCAGGCGCAGGTGAAGCCCTGGGGCACCCGCACGCAGTGCCCATGCTCGCAGCCGCTCAGCACCCCGCACAGCTCCGGCGGCAGCGCCTCGTCCCGGGGGTCTGCGGGGGGGGGTCCCCGTCAGCCCCCTCCCCATAAAAAAAACAAAATCCCCCCCCAAAACCCCTCAATCCCCCCCCCCGCCCAAACTCACCGTCCTCGCTGGCTCGCCCCGGCCGCTCGGCCACACCGTGGGGCTGGAAGAGCCACGGGGGGGGGTCCTGGGGGGCGCTGGGGGGGCTGCGGGGCCGGGAGGAGCGGGGGGGGCCCCGGCGGGACCCCTCGAAATCCTCCAAGTCCTCGTAGCAGGGGGGGGCGGCGTAAAGGGCGTCCCCGCGGGGGTCGTAGCCCCCCCCCAGCCCATAGGGGTCGTAGTCGGCGCGCAGCCCCGGGGGGGGCAGGCGGGGGCCCGGACCCCCAAAGGGGAGGGGGCCGTAGGGCAGCCCGTAGTGGGGGGGGTATTCGGGGCCGTATTCGTAGGGGGGGCCCAGCCCCGGGCCGGGGGGGCGCAGGACGTTGCAGAGGAACTCGAAGTCATCTGGGGGGGGGGGGGGGGGGGGAGAAAAAAAAATGGGGGGGGGGGCAGGTTGTGGGGTGGGGTCCTAAAAATTGGGGATGCTAAGGGGGGGGGTGTAAAGAGGTGGGGGGGGCACTGTTATATGGGGGGTGCCCAAGGGGTCTCCATTAGGGGGGGGGCGTTGTGGGGTGGTGGGAGGGGTTCCCATTATTGGGGGGGGCAAAGGGGTCCCTGTTATGGGGGGGGTCCAAGGGGTCCCAATCATGGGGGGGGTGTCTAAGGGGGACCCACTCTGGGGGGTGCCCATGGGGTCCCCATTATGGGGGTCTGGGGGGGGTCCCTATTGCTGGGGTAGGAGGGGGGCAGGGTGGGGGTCCCCCTGTGTGGGGTCTTGGGGACATGGGGACATGGGGACATGGGTATAGGGGATGGGGGGGTCGTGGGCATGGGAGGGGGCATGGGGACGTGGGCATGGGGGGGGGGACAGGGACATGGGGGGACATGGGGACACAGGGATGTGAGGCTATAGGGCCTTAGGGACATGGGGACATGGGGACAAGGGGACACGGGGACATGGGGACAAGGGGCCGTAGGGGACACGGGTGCATGGCAACATGAGGCTATGGGGCCACGTGGCTGTGGGGTCATAGGGACGTGGGGACATGGGGACACGGGGACATGGGGACGTAGGGGACACGGGGACATGGGGATGTGGGGACACGGGGCCATCGGGGACACGGCGGTGGCACCTGAGTGTCGCGCGGGGCACAGGGCGCAGTCCATGCCCCAGGCCTCGCCGTAGAGGCAGCAGCACTCGGTGTAGGTCGCCTGCCGGTCCAGCCGCGGGCGCCCGCACACCAGGTCGGGGCCGACCTCCTGCCAGCACACGGCCGGGTCCTCCTCTGGGGACGGGGGGACACGGGGACACGGTGACGGGGGGCGTGGGGAGGCGGGGAGGCGGCGGGGGATATGGGGACATGGGGATGTGGGGCGTGGGGCATGGGGATATGGGACACAGGGACATGGGGACATGGTAATGTGGGGACAGGGGACATGGGGACATGGGGACAGGCGGACGTGGAGACATGGGGAGGTGGCGTGGGACGTGGGGAGGCAACGGGGGACATGGGGACACAGGGACATGGGGACATGGAGACACGGGGACATGGGGACGTGGGACATGGGGACATGGGGATGTGAGATGCGGGGACGTGGGACATGGGGAGGTGACGTGGGATGTGGGGAGACAACAGGGGACACTGGGATAAAGGGACGTGGGACATGGGGACGTGGGGTATGGGGACACAGGGACACAGGGATACAGGGACATGGGGACATGGGACATGGGGATATGGTGACGGGGGGTGTGGGGACACGGAGAGGCAGCGTGAGACGTGGGGAGGCAACGGGGGACGTGGGGATATGGGACACAGGGACATGTGGACACAGTGACATGGGGACATGGGGACACGGGGACGTGGGGATATGGGGACACGGGGACACGAGGACATGGGGACACGGGGACATGGGGACATGGGGACACGGGGACATGGGGACACAGTGAGGTGGGGACATGGGGAGGTGATGTGGGATGTGGGGAGACAATGGGGGACACTGGGATGAAGGGATGTGGGACATGGGGACATGGGGACACGGGGATATGGTGACGTGGGACAGGGGGATGTGGGACAAGGGGAGGCGACGTGGGACATGGGGACACAGGGACACGGGGATTTGGGGACATGGGGGATACAGCGCCATGGGGATATGGGGACACAGGACGTGGGGACACGGTGACGTGGGACATCAGGATGTGGGACATGGGGACACGGGGACACGGGGATTTGGGGACATGGGGGATACAGCGCCATGGGGGTATGGGGACACAGGACGTGGGGACACGGTGACGTGGGACATCAGGATGTGGGACATGGGGCCACGGGGGGGGCATCAGGGGACAGTGCCGGGACACGGGGATGGGGGGCCACGGGGACATAGGGCAGGGATATGGGGACACGTGGGGACAGGGCGACACGGGGGGGGTGACGGTGACACGGGGGGGGTGACAGGGGGTGGCCTCACCCATGGCGCGGGTGTCGTTGGTGACGCAGCGGCGCTGGGAGCCGTCCAGCACCAGGGGGGGGGCGCAGGAGCAGAAGTAGGAGCCCACCGTGTTGACGCAGCGGCCCCCGATGCACGGCTCCGCGTCCTCGTCCTGGCACTCGTCGTTATCTGGGGGGGGGGCGGTGGTGGTCGGCAAGGGGGTGGGGGGCACGGGGGGGGGGGCTGGAAGGGGGCTCGGGGGGCTGGAAGGGTGCTCGGGGGGCTGAGGGCAGGGTGCTTGGGGTGCGAGTAGGGTGCTCGGGGTGCAGACAGGGTGCAGGCAGGGTGCTGAGGGTGCAGGGAGGGTGCACTCAGGGCACAAGTTGGGTGCTCAGGGTGCAGGTATTGTGCAGGGAGGGTGCACTCAGAGCACAATTAGGGTGCTCAGGGTGCAGGTAGGGCACGCTCAGGGTGCTCAGGGTGCTGGCTGGGTGCTGGAAGGGTGTGGGCAGGGTGCTCAGGGTGTGAGCTGGGTGCAGGCAGGGTGCTCAGGGTGCAGTCAGGGTGCAAGTAGGGTGCTCAGGGTGCAGGTAGAGCGCACTCAGGGCACAAGTTGGGTGCTCAGGGTGCAAAGAGGGTGCTCAGGGTGCAGCCAGGGTGCACTCAGAGCACAATTAGGGTGCTCAGGGTGCAGGCAGGGTGCTGGCAGGGCACAAGTTGGGTGCTCAGGGTGCAAGTAGGGTGCACTCAGGGCATAAGTTGGGTGCTCAGGGTGCTGGCTGGGTGCTGGCAGGGTGCTCAGGGTGCAGGTAGGGTGCTGGCAGGGCACAAGTTGGGTGCTCAGGGTGCAGCCAGGGTGCTCTTAGGGTGCTTTCTGGGTACAGGTTGTGTGCTCAGGGTGCAGGTAGGGAGCTCAGCGTGCTGGCTGGGTGCTCAGGGTGCTCTCAGGGTGCAAGTAGGGTGCAGGCAGGGTGCAAGTAGGGCGCACTCAGGGCACAATTAGGGTGCTCAGGGTGCAGGTAGGGCGCACTCAGGGTGCAGTCAGGGCACAAGTCGGGTGCTCAGGGTGCAAAGAGGGTGCTCAGGGTGCACTCAGGGCACAATTAGGGTGCTCAGGGTGCTCAGGGTGCAGGCAGGGTGCACCCAGGGCACAATTAGGGTGCTGAGGTCAGGGTGCTGGGGGTGCTGGGGGTGCTGGGGGTGCTGGCAGGGTGCTGGGGGTGCTGGCAGGGTGCTCAAGGTGCGAGTAGGGTGCTCGGGGTGCACAGGGTGCTCTTAGGGTGCAGTCAGGGTGCAAGTAGGGTGCTCTCAGGGTGCAGGCAGGGTGCTCAGGGTGCTCAGGATGCAAGTAGGGTGCTCAGGGTGCAGGCAGGGTGCACCCAGGGCACAAGTAGGGTGCTGGGGGTGCTGAGGTCAGGGTGCTGGGGGTGCTGGGGGGGTGCTGGGGGGGTGCTGGGGGTGCTGGGGGTGCTGGGTGCTCACCCACGCACTGCAGGTGCTCCTGCTCGTAGTAGTAGCCGCTGGGGCAGTAGCAGCTGAAGCCGGGGGCGGCGTTGATGCAGACCCCCCCCCGGCACAGCTGCGGCGCGAACACCCGGCACTCGTCCACATCTGGGGGGTAAGGGGGTAAGGGGGGGGGCGACGTCAGGGGGAGGGTCCTCGGAATTGGGGGGGGCACCCCCGAAACGGGGGAGCCCCTATATAGGAGGGGAACCCCAAAATAGGGGGGGTATTGCCCCAAAATAGGCGGGATGCACCCAAAAGGGGAGGGGCGTAACCCCACAAAATAGGGGGGGCATCCCCAAATTGAGGGGGCACCCTGAAAAATGGGGACATCCCCAAAATGGGAGGGGTGAGTCCCCCAAATGGGGGCCATTCCCAAATTAGGGGGGGTGAGTCCCCAAAACGGGGGGCATCCCATAAATGGGGGAGCCCCAAAACAGGGGTGGCATCCCCAAAATGGGGGGGCATCCCCAACATTGGGGAACCGCTAAATACAGGGGGGAGCCCCTGAGTAGGGGGGGGAGTCCCTAAACGGAGGGAGCCCCCAAATGGGGGGGGCCCCATCGCTGTGCCCCCCCCGCGGCCGCACTGACCTGCTGCTGAGCCCTGGGGCCCCGTGGTCTGGCCGGTCCCGTGGGGGCAGAGGGCTCGGTGCTCGGCTTGGGGGGGGGGACAGAGGTGTCACCCCCCCTGCACCTTGGCACCATCCTGACCCCATCCCCAGCCCATCCCTGTCCCCATCCACACCCCGATCCCAATCCCATCCCATCCCAGTCCTAATCCCTGGCAATACCCACCCCAATCCCAATCCCTTTACAATCCCATCCCCATCCCCATCCCAAATCCCATCACCACCCCAAACCCATCCCAATCCCTTCCCACCCCAATCCCAGTCCCATCCTCATCCCATCCCCATCCCATCCCCATTCCATCCCAGTCCCAATCCCAATCTATCTCAATCCCATCACCAACCCCATCCCAATTCCATCTCCACCCCCCCAATCCTATCCCAATCCCATCCCAATCCTAATCCTATCTCCATCCCAATCCCATCCCATCCCAGTCCCAATTGCAACTCCAATCCCATCGCCATCCCATCCCATCCCAAATCGCATCCCATCCCACTCCACTCCAATCCCAATCCCATCCCATCCCATCCCAGTCCTATCCCCATCCCTTCCCATCCCAGTCCCAATCCCCATCCCCATCCCCATCCCCATCCCCATCCCCATCCCCATCCCCATCCCCATCCCCATCCCCATCCCCAATCCCAATCCCAATCCCCCATCCCCAATCCCATCCCCAATCCCATCCCCATCCCCAATCCCATCCCCAATCCCAATCCCAATCCCCCATCCCCAATCCCATCCCCATCCCCATCCCCATCCCCATCCCCATCCCCAATCCCATCCCCAATCCCATCCCCATCCCCATCCCCAATCCCATCCCCAATCCCATCCCCAATCCCATCCCCAATCCCATCCTCAATCCCCATCCCCATCCCCAATCCCAATCCCCATCCCCAATCCCACTCCCACCCCAATCCCTTCCCACCCCACGCCATCCCCAATCCCCTCCCCCCCCCATAGCGTCCCCATGTCCCCACCGGTTCCAGGCGTGGGGCACGGCCTCGGGGGGGGGCAGCGGACCCCCCAGGCGCCCCCCACGCTGCAGCAGCACTGCTGCCGGCTGACGTTGGGCGCCAGCACCCCGCAGGCGGGGCTGAAGCACGCCGCCAAGCCCGGGGGGGCTTCCACGGCTCCGGGGGGGGCCGGAGGAGTGGGGTCGCTGGGGGGGGTCCCCCGCACGTCCCCGTCACCGGATCGAACTCGTGCCCCCCGTCGGGGCAGAGGCAGAGGAAGGAGCCGTCCACGTTCTCGCAGCGCGCCGCCCCGCACACCCCCGGCAGCGTCGTGCACTCGTCCACGTCTGGGGGGGAAACACGAAGGGGGGGGGCTCAGTGTCACTCTGGGTGTCCCCCCCCTGCTGTCCCCGCTGTCCCCGTACCCTGGCAGTGGTGGCCGTGCCGGGCGGCCTCGTAGCCCTGGTGGCAGGCGCACTGGAAGGAGCCGGGGAGGTTGTGGCAGGCGGCGTGGGGGCCGCAGCGGGACCCCCCCTCGGCGCACTCGTCCTCGTCTGCAAGCGGGGAGGTGACGTTTTTTTGGGGGGAGGGGGCGGTGGGGACATTGGGGGGGGGAGCGTGGAGCCGTCCCCCAAAAGCTCAGCCCCATGGGGGGGTCCCCACTGTCCCCCGATGGTCCCTGCTCTCCGTCTCCATCCTGACCCCATGGAGAAGCCCCCCTGCACCTCGACCCCATTGGCTTGTCCCCAGTGGCCCCATTGGCTTGTCCCCAATGTCCCCCATCGTTTTGTCCCCATTATCTCCCGTGGTGTTGTCCCTGATGTCCCCTGCTGCCCATCCCCATCCTGACCCCATAGAGAAGTCCCCCTGCACCTCGACCCCATTGGCTTGTCCCCAGCATCCCCGTTGTTTTTTCCATGTCCCCCATAGCTTTGTCCCTATTGTGCCCCATTGGCTTGTCCCTGATGTCCCCCATGCCATGGCCCCTGCTGTCCGTCCCCCTCCTAACCCCATGGAGAAATCCCCCTGCCCCTAAACCCCATAGTGGTGTCCCCGCTGTCCCCTAGGGCAGGGTCCCCTCAGCCTCTCCGTACCCCCATCCCCATCCCCGTGCCCCAGTCCCTGTCCCCATGGCCCCATCCCCGTCCCCATGGCCCCATCCCCGTCCCCATGGCCCCGTCCCCGTCCCCATGGCCCTGTCCCCATCCCCATGGCCCCGTCCCCATCCCCATGGCCTCATCCCCGTCCCCATGGCCCCATCCCCATCCCCATGGCCCCGTCCCCATCCCCATGGCCTCATCCCCGTCCCCATGGCCCCATCCCCATCCCCATGGCCCTGTCCCCGTCCCCATGGCCCCGTACTCTCACACCCCCCGCCGTCCCGGGGCCGGTAGCCGGGCTGGCAGGGGGGCACGCAGCGGTAGGATCCGGGCAGGTTCTCGCAGCGCTCGGCCCCACACAACTCGGCCCCATGCTCCTGGCACTCGTCCACATCTGCGGGGACACCGGGGGGACCCCAAGCATGGGGGGGGGACAAGGTGGGGTGGGGGATGATGGGGACCACGGCCCCGGGCAGGATGAGCCCCGTGCGCATCACAGCCCTGTGTGCGGGTTCCCATCCCTGTCCCAGTCCCCATCCTCGTCCCGTTCTGGTCCCTGGACCTGTCTCCATTCCCATCCCATCCCCAACCCCATCCCAATCTCACCCTAATCCCATCCCAATCCCACCCCCTATTTTCATCCATTATTGGTCTCCATCTCCATCCCCATCCCAATCCTGTTCCAATCCCACCCCCATCCCCATTCCAAACCCATTCCATCCCCATCCCAGTCCCAGTCCCAGTCCCAGTCCCAGTCTCAGTCCCAGTCTCAGTCCCAGTCCCAGTCGCAGTCCCAGTCCCAGTCCCAGTCCCAGTCTCAGTCTCAGTCCCAGTCCCAGTCCCAGTCCCAGTCCCTATTTTCATCCATTATTAGTCTCCATTTCCATCCCCACCCCAATCCCATCCCCATCCCATCCCATCCCATCCCAACCCATCCCATCCCCACCCCAATCCCCTCCCATCCCCCTCCCATCCCCATCCCAATCTCACCCCAATCCCATCCCCTCCCATCCCCACCCCAATCCCCTCCCATCCCCTCCCATCCCCATCCCCATCCCAGTCCCAGTCCCAGTCCCAGTCCCAGTCCCAGTCCCAGTCCCAGTCCCAGTCCCAGTCCCTATTTTCATCCATTATTAGTCTCCATTTCCATCCCTACCCCAATCCCAATCCCATCCCCATCCCAATCCCACCCCAATCCCATCCCCTAACATCCCCATCCCATCCCCATCCCAATCCCACCCCAATCCCATCCCCTCCCATCCCCATCCCATCCCCACCCCAATCCCACCCCAATCCCATCCCCTCCCATCCCCATCCTAGTCCCAGTCCCTAAACCCATCCACTATCGGTCTCTATCTCCATCCCCACCCCAATCCCAACCCCAACCCCAATCCCAATCCCCATCCCCATCCCATCCCCACCCCAATCTCCTCCCATCCCCATCCCCATCCCATCCCAATCCCATCCCAATCCCATCCCAATCCCCTCCCATCCCCATCCCAATCCCACCCCAATCCCATCCCCTCCCATCCCCATCCCAATCCCAGTCCCTAAACCCATCCACTATTGGTCTCTATCTCCATCCCCAACCCCAACCCCAACCCCAACCCCAACCCCAACCCCAATCCCAATCCCAATCCCAACCCCAACCCCAACCCCAACCCCAACCCCAATCCCAATCCCAATCCCAATCCCAATCCCAACCCCAACCCCAACCCCAACCCCAACCCCAATCCCAATCCCAATCCCAATCCCAATCCCAATCCCCGCTCACCCTCACACCCCCCGCCGTCCCGGGGCCGGTAGCCGTGCTGGCAGGCGGGCACGCAGCGGTAGGATCCGGGCAAGTTCTCGCAGCGCTCAGCCCCACACAACTCGGCCCCGTGCTCCTGGCACTCGTCCACATCTGCGGGGACAGGGCCACCCTCGCCGCCAGCCCCAGGGTGGGGGGCACCCAAAATCCCCCCCCCCCAACCCCCCAGCCCCTCACCGTGGCACTGGGCCCGCTCGGCGTCGGTGCGGAAGCCGGCGGGGCAGTGGCACTCGAAGGCGCCGTCGGTGTTGGCGCAGCGGCCGCCCCGGCACATGTCCCCGCGCTGGCACTCGTCCACGTCTGGGGGGGGACACGGGGTGAGGACGGGGGGGACATGGGCACGGGGTGGACGTGGGTACAGGGGGGGGACACGGGGGCAGGGGGGATACGGGGAAAGAGGGGGACACAAGGGGCTGGTGGCACCCCGTGGTACCCGGATGCGTGGGTGGGTGGTGGAGGGGTGGGGTGGGATGGGATGGGACTGGGGTGGGATTGGGATTGGGATGGAAATGGGGATGGGGTGGAAAAGGGATGGGATGGGATTGGGGTGGGATTGGGATTGGGGTGGAAAAAGGGTAGGATGGGGATGGGATTGGGGTGGGATGGGGATGGGATTGGGATGGGGATGGGGACTGGGGTGGGAATGGGGATGGGATGGAGACAGAGATGGGATGGGGGTTGGGATTGGGGTGGGATGGGATGGGGACAGGGAGAGACATTGGGATGGGATAGGATGGGGATGGGATTGGGATGGGGATAGGATTGGGATTGGATGGGGACATGGATAGGCACGGGGATGGGATTGAGTAGATTAACTGGGACTAAAAAACCGCAACTGGAATAGAAACCACAATGAGAATGGGGACTGCAATGGGATCGGGATGGGTATGGGGACGGGGACAGGGACAGGGACAGGGACAGGGACCGGGACCATGCCGGGCTCTGACCAACGCATGCGGTGCCCTCGGGGGTGCTGGCATAGCCCTGGGCGCAGAGGCAGCTGTAGGAGCCCTCGGTGTTGAGGCACTCGCCGTGGGGGAAGCAGAAGTCGCCCTCCAGGCACTCGTTGACATCTGTGGGCAGATGGGGGCCGTGGGGGGGCCGTCGGGTGTGGGGGGGACACGGCACCATCCCCACGCCGCCCCCACCACTCACCCGCGCATGGCGCGCCGTCGGCACCCACCCGGTATCCGCGCCGGCACTGGCAGTGGAAGGAGCCCTCGGTGTTACTGCAGCGGCCGTGGGGACCGCAGGGCGAGCCCGTGGCGCACTCGTCCACGTCTAGGGGGTGGCACAATTAAGGGTTGGCCCCCCCCTCGGGGGGACAGGGGGGACGTGGGGGGACGCGGGTACCTGCGCAGCGCCCGTGGCGCAGCTCGAAGCCGTCGCGGCACGGCCGGCACTGGAAGGAGCCCGGCGTGTTGGCGCACTCCTGGCCGGGGCAGGCCAGGTGGTTCTCGCACTCGTCGATGTCTGCGCGGCACGGAGAGGGGGCGGCGGTGGTGGCACCGCGGGGAGGGCGTGGGTGGTGGCACCACGGACGGGGACACCACGGATGGGGACACCACGGATGGGGACACCACGTATTGGGAGGTTATGGATGGGTTCACCATGGATGGGGACTCCATGGATGGGGGCACCACGCATGGGGACACCACGCATGGGGACACCACGTATTGGGAGGTTATGGATGGGTTCACCATGGATGGGGACACCATGGATGGGGACACCACGCATGGGGACACCACGCATGGGGACACCACGTATTGGGAGGTTATGGATGGGTTCACCATGGATGTTTAACCCCATGGCTGGCAACACTATGGCATGGTGACCCCATGGCTGCTGACCCCATAGATGTTGAGTTCTTGGATGGTGGCGTTATGGCACGGTGACCCCATGGATGGTGACCCCATGAACGATGACCCCATGGGTGTTGAACACGCAGATGGTGTCCCCATACCCTTGGTGTCCCCATACCCTTGGTGTCCCCACACCCCGGTGTCCCCACACCCAGTGTCCCCACAGCCCGGTGTCCCCACAGCCCGGTGTCCCCGCTCACCCTGGCACTGTCCCGTGGGCGTGCTGGCCTGGTAGCCGGCCGGGCAGACGCAGCGGTAGCCACCGGGCAAGTTCTCGCAGCGGCTCTGGGCGCAGGGCGAGGGGCTCTGGGCGCATTCATCCACATCTACGGGGACACGGCCACCTCAGCCCCATCCCCGTTGTCCCCATTGTCCCCCTCTGTCCCCCCCCCGTCCCTGCTGACCTTGGCAGTCGGTGCCGCCGGGGCCGGGCCGGTAGCCGGGGCCGCAGACGCAGCGGAAGCTCCCCACCGTGTTCTCGCAGCGGCCGGGGGCGCAGGGCCGGGGGCTGCGCCGGCACTCGTCCACGTCTGGGCAGGCGGGGGGACGGACGGCAATGGGGACAGACGGACGGACAGGAGCGGGGACGGATGGAGAGGTGGGTGGGAGGGAAGGGGGAGAGGGGAGTGGGGAGGTGGGTGCGCGGGGAAATGGGGGCAGGGGGAAATGGGGGCACGGGGAGGTGGGGGCATGGAGAGATGGGTGGGTGCGTGGGGAAACGGGTGCATGGGGAAATGGGGGCAGGGGGAAATTGGGGCTTGGAGAGGTGGGTGCACGGGGAGGTGGGTGCACAAGGAAGTGGATAGATGGGGAAATGGGTGCACCGAGAAATGGGTGGGTACATGAGGAGGTGGGTGCATGGGGAAATAGGTGGGTGCATGGGGAGGTGGGCGCATGGGGAAATGGGTGCAGAAGGAAATGGGTGCGTGAGGAAATGGGTGCATGAGGAAATGGGTGGCTGCACGGGGAAATAGGTGCACGGGGAAACGGGTGAGTGCATGGGGAGGTGGGTGCATGGGGAAACAGGTGCACAGGGAGGTGGGTGCACAGGGAAATGGGCGCACGGGGAAATGAGTGCAGGGGGAGGTGGGTGCACGGGGACATGGGTGCCCAGGGAGGGGCCGGGCGCCGCTCACCGATGCAGTGGGTGCCCTGGGTGCTGAGCCAGAAGCCGGGGTGGCACAGGCAGGTGTAGCCGCCCTGGCGCGGGACGCAGCGCCCGGGGCCGCAGATCCGCGGGTTCCGCTCGCACACGCTGCCGGCGGCTGCAAGCGGGCGCACGTGAGTAACACATGTGTGTGCAAACGGGCAGGCGTGCAGCTGTGCACACCTGTGCAAACATGCACGCATGCACACTGTGCACGTGTGTGCAATCAAGCATGCATGCAACTGTGGACATGTGTGCAAATAGGCATACAGGACACATGCACACGTGTAGGCGTGTGTAAGTAGGCATTGTGCACACGTGTGTAAGCAGGCATGCATGTAGCCGTGCACACGTGTGCAAATAGTCATGCATGCAAACCGTGCACACGTGCACAATATATTTAGCTGTGCATGCATGAGATGCACACGTGCTACTGCAGCTGCATGCAGCTGGGCAAGCCTGCAATGGTGTGCACACGTGTAACACGCACGTGTGTAACTGTGCACGCCTATAACTGTGCACAAACGAGACTGAATAAATGCAAATTGCACACGTAACTGCTTGCACATGTAACTGAGCACACGTGCACATGCAACTGCACACATGCAGCCATGCAAGCATGCAACCATGCACAAGTGCACAGCCACATGCACACACGTGTGACCTTGCACGCCTGTGCTGAGATGTGTATGTGCAACGGCGCAGAGCGTAACCACACGTGCAAAAAATAAAATAAAATGCACGCACACAGCTGCACACAGTGCAACCCTGCGCACATCTGCAACCATGCATGAGTGCAACGGTGCACACACGTGTGCAGCCGTGCACAAGTGCCCCAGCCCTACCTGGTGCCAGACCCTCCGGGCCGGGTGGCGTGGGGAGGGGTCCCAGCAGCCCCAGGGTGGGTCGAGGCACGATGACAACCTCGGGGGCTGGTGGTGGCACCTCGGGGATGCGCGGTGGCACCTCGGGGACGCGTTGTGGCACCTCGGGGATGTCTGGTGGCACCTCGGGGACACGTTGTGGCGCCTCAGGGACCCGCTGTGGAACCTTGGGGACATGTGGCACGTCAGGGACATGCGGTGGTGCCTCAGGGACACGTGGTGGCACATCAGGGACATGTGGTGACACCTCGGGGACACGTGGTGGTACCTCGGGGATGCGTTGTGGCACCTCGGGGACACGTGGTGACACATCGGGGACCCGTGGTGGCACCTCAGGGACACGCGGTGGCACGTGTGGGACGCGTGGTGGCACCTCGGGGACGCGTTGTGGCACCTTGGGGACCCGCGGTGGCACCTCGGGGACAGGCGGTGACCTGCTGGGGGGCGGCCGACCGGGGCGCCAGCGAGCTGTGGGGCAGAGCAATGGGGTGAGGGGGGGTCCTGGCAGCCGGGGGGGGTGTGGGGGGACAAAGCGGGGGGGACAAGGGGCTCACGGGCGGCGGTCCCAGCTGGGGAGGGGACACGGGGACGCCCCAGGGGGACACGGGGCAGGTCCTGGCCCAGGTAGCGGGTGTTGTAGTGCAGGTCGGAGGCCGAGTAGTGGTAGCCGGGGCCGGCGGGGCAGATCTCCTTGAACCCCTCTGCAATTGAAGGGGGGGGAGGGGGTGTCAAAATGGACCCCCCCCCAAAAAAAATTACCCCCCTCCCCCAAAAAAAACCCCCCTCCAAAGGGTGAGCCCGTGGCTTTGGGTGCAAATCCCATGAAACGGAGGCTCCCCAAAGGGTTTTTGTTTTTTTTTGGGGGGGGGTCCGCCCTAAAGGGTTTTTTTTGGGGGGATCCCAAGGGGTTGGGGGGGTCCCGGGGGGGCTCACCGGAGCCGAAGGGGGGGCAGCGCTGGCACGCCGGCCCCCAGGCCTTGCCCACGCGGCTGCAGCAGCAGATCTGGCGGGTGATGTTGCGCAGGGTGGGCAGCGCGCAGCGCCCCTCCCGCAGCACCCGGTAACATGGCCCCCGCGCCTCCGAGATCACCTGGTGGGCTGGGGGGGGGGGGCGGGGGGGTGGTACCGGTCACCCTAATCCCAATCCCAATCCCAATCCCAGTCCTAGTCCTGGTCCTAACCCCAATCCCAATCCCAACCCCAATTCCAATCCCAACCCCAATTCCAATCCCAATCCCAGTCCTAGTCCTGGTCCTAACCCCAATCCCAATCCCAACCCCAATTCCAATCCCAACCCCAAAACCCCAATCCCAATCCCAATCCCAATCCCAATCCCAGTCCTAGTCCTGGTCCTAACCCCAATCCCATTTCATCCTGTTCCCATCCCAATCCCACCTCATCCTACTCCATCCCCATCCCACCCCAATCCTTTCCCCTTCCTCTTCCCTTCCCTATCCCCTCCCAATCCCAATCCCAATCCCAATCCCAATCCCAATCCCAATCCCTATTCCATTTCAGACCACCCCCATCCCCATCCCATCCCCATCCCCATCCCCTCCCAATCCCAACTCCAACTCCAATCCCAACCCCTAATCCCTCCTCACCCCATCCCCATCCACATCCCAACCACAATCCCAATCCCAACCCTAATCCCAATTCCAACCCCAATCCCAATCCCTACCACAATTCCAGGCCTTCCCCGACCTCAACCCCAACCCCAATTCCAATTCCAATCCCAATCCCAGCCCCAGCCCCAGCCCCTGCCCCAACCCCAATCCCAATCCCAATCCCAATCCCAATCCCAACCCCAATCCCAATCCCAATCCCAATCCCAATCCCAATCCCAATCCCAATCCCAACCCCAACCTCACCCCCAATCCCAACCCCAACCCCAGCCCCAACCCCAATCCCAATCCCAATCCCAACCCCACCCATAATCCCAACCCCAACCTCATCCCCAATCCCACCCCCAACCCCAACCCCAATCTGAACCCCAACCCCAACCTCACCCCCAATCCCAATCCCAATCCCACCCCCAATCCCATCCCGATCCCAACCCCAATCCCAATCCCAACCCCAACCCCAATCCCAGCCCCAACCCCAACCCCAACCCCAACCCCAATCCCAATCCCAATCCCAATCCCAACCCCAACCCCACCCATAATCCCAACCCCAACCCCACCCCCAACCCCACCCCCAATCCCATCCCGATCCCACAGATGCAGCTGCTCCGGGACGAGTCCAGGATGAAGCCCTCGTGGCAGAGGCAGGCGAAGCTGCCCCGGGTGTTGGTGCAGAGCCCGTTCTTGCAGAACCCCCCCTCCTGGCACTCATCCACATCTGGGGGGGGGACGCACACACACAGGGTGGGGGTCAGCACCCCAAAACCCCCCCCATCCCCTTTTAACCCCCCCAAAAATAAATCTCCCCAAACTCACCCACGCAGGAGCCGTTGGCGCGGCGGAAACCTTTGGGGCAGGGGTGCTGCCCCACGGCGGGGGGGTTCGCTGCAAATGGGGGGGGGGGAGGGGGGGACAAAGTGAGCCCCCCCCACACACCGCAGAACCCCCCCCAACCCCATAACCCCAAAAAAAACCCCGCTGCCTTACGGGGGTCGGCGTCGCAGGGCTGGCACTCGTGCACCCCCCAGGCCACGCCGGCCCCCCGGCAGCAGACGTCCTGGGTGCGCAGACCGGGCAGGGGCGAGCTGCACTGCACGGGGCGGGGGGGTCGGGGGGCGCCGGGACCCCCCCCGTGTCCCCATGTCCCCCCCCACGTCCCCATGTCCCCACCTGGATCCCCAGGTCCCCCTCCGTGTCCCCACCACGTCCCCAGCCCCACATCCTCGGCCACCTCCCCGTGCTCACGGTGCCATCCCCATGTCCCCACCCCAATGTCCCCATCCCCATGTCCCCATCCCCATCCCAATGTCCCCATCCCCATGTCCCCATCCCCACCCCAATGTCCCCATCCCCATCCCAATGTCCCCACCCCAATGTCCCCATCCCCATGTCCCCATCCCCACCCCAATGTCCCCATCCCCATGTCCCCATCCCCACCCCAATGTCCCCATCCCCATCCCAATGTCCCCACCCCAATGTCCCCATCCCCATGTCCCCATCCCCACCCCAATGTCCCCATCCCATCCCAATGTCCCCACCCCAATGTCCCCACCCCAATGTCCCCATCCCCACCCCAATGTTCCCATCCCCATGTCCCCATCCCAATGTCCCCATCCCTGTCCCCATGTCCCCATCCCCGCCCCCAAGTCCCCATCCCCATCCCCATGTCCCCCATCTCCCCAGGCACAACTTGTGGCCATTTCCTCAAGTCCTATCATTAGTTATCTGAGAAAAGAGGCTGACCCCCTCCTCATCACAACCTCCCTTCAGGAAGTTGTAGAGTACAATGAGGTCTCCCCTGAGCCTCCACTTCCGCAGACCAACCACCCCCAGCTCCCTCAGCCGCTCCTCACAGGACTTGTGCCCCAGGCCCTTCCCCAGCTTTGTAGCCCTGCTCTGGGCACACTCCAGGGCCTCGATGTCCTTCTGGTACTGAGGGGCCCAAAGCTGAGCACAGCACCTGAGGGGCGGCCTCACCATGTAATACACAATAAATGTTTGTTCATTGTCTTTTGTATTATAAAAACAAGGAGTTCCGTTTGAGGAGCAGGAGTTGCAAAAGCTCCCTGCTGAAGTAAGGAGCTGTATAATACTTGGCTAGACACTATGAAAATTCTTTTGCTTAATGTAACAAAAAAGAGAACCCCCTCCCCTTCTCTCCTTCTGCATCTCAGTTGCCTCTTTCGTTCAAAGACCCTGCTGCAAAGCTCATGTAACCATCTCCTGATAAGTTGTTAAACTAGTGTATCAACATCCTGCCTTCCTGTCTCACGCTGGGCCAACATGACCAACTAAAAAAAGAAGTTGAACCACAACGCCGAGGAAGACTACGGCCTTCATCTTCACGACCACCAGAGGGACAGAGACGACCCCCTAGCAACAGTGCACACAGTCGCAGAATATACCAGGATGTGCTGCGTAATCCCAGAATTACCAAGATATAAAAAGGGACCCTGGCGGGGGTGAGGTGCGTGCCGTTGGTGGAGCCGAGACTCCGTTGCCGCCCAGCGCTGTTTTGCTTGCTGTTGCTTACTCAATAACTTCCTTTCTATTATTAATGCAATGCTCTCTGAAAATTAATTAAGGGGGCAACTTATAACACTGGGGAGCTCTGCTTGGGCATGGCTGGTGCGGCTGGTGGCGAAAGTGGGGTGGCTGGCGGGCAGCCTGCGATGGCAACCGATTGCGTTGCCCTTCACGGGCACCAGGCCTTGCAGCTGCCCCTGAGCAGCTCCTCTGGGAAGGATCCAGCGCTGAAGCATCTCACAGTGCTGGGAGCTCCCTTCACATCGGCCACGCTAATGCTGAAATTCCTCCTGTCCTCCTCCCTGCCAGGCGTCCAGCCAGGTGCAGGAGCACTCCATCTGCCTCTTCCAAGCCGTGGTGGAGGCTGTGCTGCGGCAAAGGACGAAGAAAATGAAGAGGACAGTTCACAGGAGCCTTCTCCCACTCTACGTTCATATGAGAGACCAGAGTGAGAGCGTAGCAAAGGTACAGATCTCAGAGCTGAGCAGTTATGTGGGCAAGGGTGTGCTGATGCCACAGGGTTGCTCTGGGGGATCACAGAATTTCTAGGTTGGAAGAGACCTCAAGTTCATCGAGTCCAGCCTCTGATCTCTTGCTGTGATCTCTGGGATCTCTCTCATTGTGAGCTGCCTCCGATGGTGGCTGTCCCGTGGCCTTGCCTTGGCCACTGAACCCAGTGCACGCTGCCCCCCACCACAGCCTCCCATAACGCGCTGGGAAAGGCTCGCAGCCCTGCCAAGAGGAGGGGACAGAGGGTCTCCTTCCCAAGGCTGTGGTGCCATCTCCCAACCTCTGCTGCTCCGCAGGCCTCTGGGGAAGCTCTCGCCGTGGCTGCAGAGTTTCTGCGACGCAAGGAGCTCAAGCGCTTCGTCCAGACAGAACAGACGTGGAGGATTGGAGAGTTCTTGGTAAGGACCCACATTGGTTTGCCCCAGCTGGGCAAACGCGCCCGGCCAGAGCCCGCTGCCTGCAGCCGCATCCTCGCTCCCTTCCTGCCAGCACAGAGCCCCAGGGGGCTCTTCTGCAGGCCCCTCTGCCCTCCCTGCCCCCAGGATGATGGAGGAGACCCTGGAGAGGGTGTGCAAGCCCCGTGACCCTGCGTTCTCTCTCTCTCCAGCTGCAGCAGGACAGAGGCAGAGTAGAAGAATACCTGCAGCAGAGCCAGCCCTACCTGCAGGACACTCAGACCCTTTTGCGACTTGAGGCCGTCAGATTCATTGGTGAGCCCAGCCCCTGGGTCCCTCTTGGGGCAGCCTTTGGCAGCCCCAGGCACTGCCCTGTTGCCCCCAGAGCCCCCCGACTGGGCCCTTGCTCCAGGGTGCAGGAGGGGGCACAGCCTGGCTGGCCAGGCCAGGGGCTGCGCTGCTGGGAGCGTGCTGGGGAGCGGGGCTCTGATGGGGTCTCTGTGTCTAGGTCTTGCTGCGCGCTACTGCGAGGACCAGAGCGAGGAGAAGCTGGAGGAAATCCTCAGAGGTGAGTGAGGGCAGTGGGGGGTGTGCTAGGGCTGGGGGGACAGCGGCAAAGGCCCCCGTGCCTTGCCCTGCTCCAGGGAAATGCTTCGGGGCGGAGGAGCAATGCAGCCATAGGAACGAGGGAGAGGAGACGGGGTAGCCTGTGGTGTCAGGGAATGGCCTCCCAGCCTGGAGCTGGGCAGTGCCGCTGAAAGGGTTGAGTGTCCCTGAGGAAGAGTCAGGGGAAAGGGCAGTAAGGCTGACAGAAGGTGGGAGCCTGTTGTAGAGCACGCAACCAGGACGAAGAGGGAGATGAGACAGCCTACAAGCAGCTAGGAGCAGGGTCACGATTGCTAGCCCTTGCTCTCATGGGGAAGCACAATAGCGAGAGGAAAGAGTCCAGGAGATTCCTGGAGTGTGTGAATCCTCCCAAGGGATGGAGGCAGGTGGTGAGGGAACCAGCTTGTGAAGGTGCCCCACTTGACCTGTGGTGCGCAGGTGGGGAAGGACTGGTGGCTGCATTTGGGACATTGCTGAGCAGCAGCTTTCAACGGATTCCTTTGTCCCTCCTGCTCCTCCTGGCCTGGGGAAGAGTCGAGTGGGGCTGGCATGCTCTGCAGGGGATGCCTGGGGATCTCTGCAAGGAGTGGGTTTTCATCTCTGCTCTTCTTTCTTTTGCAGTCCTCCAGCCTTCAGAGAACGACCCGGAACCCATGGTCCGTTCCCTGGCAGTTCAAACCACCCTGTTCCTGATGTCAAGGCATAACGCAATGTCAGAACGGAAATTTCCACTGCCGTGTTGCCGCTAGCCCCGCAGCAGTCCTCAAAAGAGCAATATATATTTTAATAGAACTAGGTTGTTGTCTCGTTATTCCAGCAGCTCCTTCACAGTGACTCGGTGCCATGACGCTGAGCTAACTTGGAGGCCACCAATGACGTCTTTTCCCTGGGCCCGGTGACTGCATGGCGCCTACTCAACCAGTGAAAGAGTCACAGAACCCTTGCGCTTGGAAAAGGGCCTTCAGCTCAAGTCCAAGCGTCAGCTAACACCACCAGGCCCACCACAAAACCACGGCCCTTAGTGCCAAGTCCACGCATTTCTTTAATAGCTCCAGGCCTGGGACTCCAGCAGTGCCCTGGGCAGCCGGTTCCACCCTTTGCATGAAGAAATTCTTCCTGACATCCCATCCTGTGGTAGGTGCGCCCAGGTAGAAGAACTGCTCAGCCTCCTGGCAGAGCTTCGGGAGGAGGTGGGCAGGCTGAGGAGCACCAGGGAGTCGGAGAAGGTTGAACTGTACTGTGCCAGCCCTGGGACAGATGCGTCAGGCAGACACAGCAGAGGAAATGGAGGATCCCCTACCCTCTGGCCATCAGGCAGAAGGAGTGCATCTCAGTGACGAAGGGATGGAAGTTTAGATCTGCTCGGGGCAGCAGGTGAACCCCTCCTTGCCTACCTCACCTTCCTTTCAGGTGCCCTGAAACAACAGACTCTGGAAGTAATGGACACACAAACGATGATGTGCATGAAGGTCCATCCAGGTTGGAGGGGTTTTCTAGGGCAAGTCAGCCTTCCCCAGTATCACGACCACCTCCATCAAGAAGAAGAGAAGGGTTACTGTCATAAGTGACTCCCTTCTGAGCAGAACAGAGGGCCGCATATGCCGGCCTGACCCAACCCATGGAGAAGTCTGCTGCCTCCCAGGAGATCAGGGTAAAAGGTGTTTCTGGAAAGCTCACTTGCCCCGTAAGGCCCTCTGAGCATCATCCATTATTGTTCTGTCCTGACAGAATCTTCTAAGTGGCACACCAAAATGGGAGGGAGTGTGCGCTAGAGAGATCCTTCGGCCTGCTCCATGCCACGCTGGGTACACTGGAGCACATTTGGAATGTTTCTGCACCGATGCACCCAGCATGAGGGACAAGCAGGAGGAGCTGGAAGCTTCAGCTCCATCCCAGAACAAGCGAGACTTGGTGTGCTGTGATGGACGGGTATGGGCTCTTCAGGAAGGATAGGCAGGGCAGGCGAGGCAAGGGGCTGGCACAAGGACGTGGCCGAGAGCTTCTGGGTAAGGATTAAGGGAGAAAGCAATCACTTGGATGTTGCAGTGGGTGTTTGCGATACCAATGAATTATTCGCTAAGCAACTAAGAGAGACCTCTCTTAGCTCAACTGCCCTTGTCCTGATGGGGGACTTCAACTTGCCAGACGTTAACTGGGAAGACCACACAGCTGATACAAGCAGGTCCAGGAGATTCCTCACACACCTTGATGACAACTCCTTGGTACAGCTACTGAGGGAGACAACAAGGAAAGGTGCCATCCTAGACCTGTTGCTTGTGTTATAAATGGCTCAGTCTTCAAAATAGGATTATAATCAAAGTTTACAATTTATTAAAGGAATAGAGGTAAGCAAACAGCGCTGGGTGCGCCGGGAGTCTCTGCTCCACCAGGACGCACACCAGTTACATCAAGCAGCTGATTTTTATGCTCCTAGGCTGATACATATTCATTACTACTTCTAAAAAAAATGGGTTATTATAATTAGCTTCCGGGATCCAAACCCTCCTACTGGAGCATGCGCATCAGTCTCTGGTGGTCCCCCTGGGGGTCTCTGGGGGTCTTTCATGCTGAAGGCTCGTAGTCTTCCTCTCAGTTTTTTTTTCTTGTCCTTCCCCTTTGTACTCCTTGGCAGCATGTCAAAAGCTTACACAGCGTTCCCTGCAAGTTTTGTCTTCTAGCCATCCTTCAGCTTCTTTCTTCTCCTTAATCTCCTGGCCGCCTGGCCAGATATCAGGGGCTTGCATAGTGTCCCATTCAGAAGTCATAACAGTTACTAGTTGTTAGCAGTTGTTCTGAAACCCCCAGACAGCAGAGACTTCAAAGAAAGAACATACAAACACAAATAGCTCTCTATTGACACTTCACATTTAAAAATCTTTGGCGATTGGAGGAAAACTGCCAGTACGCCTGCTTTTGGCAGGGGGGTTGGACCCAATGATCTCTTGAGGTCCCTTCCAACCCCTCCAATTCTGTGAACTTTGGACACGGGGAGGGCAGAGTTCAGGCTGCTCAGGGAACTAGTTCGGAAGATCCCCTGAGAAGCTGTTTTGGAAGGTATCGGGGTCCATCTTTTTAAGCACGACCTCCTAAGAGCACAGGAGCAGGCGATTCCAAAATGTTGGAAGTCAAGCAGGCGGGGCAGGAGGCCAGCTTGGCTGAGCAGGGATCTTCTTCTAGAGCTTAAGTGCAAAAAGAAAGCGTGTGGCCACTGGAAGCGAGGTCGTGTGACATGGCAGGGCTACAGAGGTGCTGTTTGCCTCTGTTGGGAGAAAATTCGTGCAGGCAAAGCTCAGGGGTGACGCTGGCTAGTAGTGTGGGCAACAACGCAGATATATACATTAATATGTGTATTGAAGATGTGAACTGCTAAAGGAGGGCTAGAGGAAACATTGGTCCGTTACTTGCTGAGGATGGTCACCTCACAAACACAGACATAGGCGAAGCAGAGCCATTTAATGTCTCTTTTGCCTCTGTCTTCAAGAGCAATGATGGGCTCTGGGACCCAAGGGGCCCAGAGTTGGGGGGCCATGAGTGCGGTAACAAAAACCTCCTAGCCAAACCCACACTGGATGCATATGAGTCTACGGGGCCTGAGGGGATTCATTCCAGGGTTCTCAGAGGGCCGACTAATGTCCTTGTGAGACCTCTCTCAATTATTTTTCAATGGTCTTGGGAGCCCAGAGAGGTCCAAGTTGACTGTAGGCTGGCAATCATTGTGACAGGTTTCAAGAAGGGCAAGAAAGAAGAGCCCAATAATTACAGACCCGCCAGTCTCTCTTCAGAGCCTAGTAAAAATACGGAGAAACTCTTCTGGGCATTACTGAAGAACACCGGAAAGACAACGCAGTTGATCACAGCCCACCCAGGTTCATGAGGGGAAAGTCCTGTTTAACAAACTTAATTTCCTTTTATGACAGCATCACCCGTCTAGTTGAGCAAGGGATGCCAGGTTTTGGATTTCCATCAAGTTTTCAGTACTGTTTCTCTCAGTATCCTTCTGGACAAAATGTCCATTGTACAGCTAGATAAATACATGCGGTTTAGGGTGAAAAGTTGGCTGATGGGTTGGGCTCAAGGGGTTACAGAAATGGGGTTGCATCAGGCTGTTGACCAGTCCCTAGTGGGGTTCCCCAGGGTTCCACTTAGGGCCAGCAGAAGAGGCTGGAGAGCAGCCTTGCAGAAAGGGATCTGGGGGTTTTGGTCGACAGCAAGTTGAATACGTGTCAGAATTCAGCCTGGAGGAGAGTGAGGGGAGGCCTCCTGGCGGCCTGCAGCTCCCTCACGAGGGGAGCAGAGGGGCAGTGTGGCATTTAGGGGTGTAGCCGATTAACCGTTACGGGTCCGGTCAGATTCAGGGTCCTGAACTATCACAATCACAGATTCACCAATAACGCATGTATGAAATACAGAGGTGGCACAGGTGCGCAGCCTGGAAATGAACGCGTTACAAGGCACAAAGACTCTATAGAGATTCCTAAGTTTCCGCAGAGACACACGATATAACCTAGTGTTCAAATCTCACCCAAAGGCGTCCCAATGGGCGAGAAGAGAGGCTCAGCCCGTCGACTGATCCCAGGAGTCAGGAGGTCCTCAGGATGGTGTATTCCCTTGGGATGGCATCTCCCCTGATGGTGGTATCTTCCCTAATGATGGTACCTTCCCTAACAATGGTATCTTCCCTGACACACCCTCTCTCTTAGGCCAATTTATGAGGTGGAGCTTGAGTGACTCTAGTCAAGCATATTTTAGTTAGGATTGGTGAAAAGGTTTCTTGTCTCTGTTTAAAGTAGTAGGCTCTGAGAAATTCAGAGCACATGCTCAGAGAGGGGTGGTCGCACCTTGGAAGCAGGGAGCTTTTGGGATGGAGGTGTGTTTTGGCATTTTAATGATATTATAATTGTACTGGGTCTGGCTGGAATGTTAACTTTCCCGGCAGCAGCCCATACAGTGCCGTACTCTGGACTTGTAGCTGGAACAGCAGTGTTATCACACCAGTGTTGTGTCTACTGCTGAGCAGCAGTGGCACAGCATCGGGCCTTTCTCTAACCCTCCTAGGGGGTGGGCAAAAAGTGAGGAGAGAAACATCACTAGGGCAGCTGTCGTGGTTTAACCCGGCCGGCAGCTAAACACCACGCAGCCGTTCGCTCACCCTCCCCCCTCCCTCTCTGGGACGGGGGAGAGAAATGGAAAGTGAAGCCCGTGAGTTGATATAAAGACAGTTTAATAAGACAGGAAAATAATAATAACAAAATAATAATAAAATAATAACAATAATAATACAATGGTGATAATAGGAAAGTAATAATAGTATGTACAAAGAAGTGATGCACAATGCAATTGCTCACCACTCGCTGACCGATGCCCAGCCTAACCCCGAGCAGTCCGGCCCCCTCCCCCCGGCTAGCCACCCCTATATATTGTTTAGCATGACGTCAGATGGTATGGAATACCCCTTTGGCTAGTTTGGGTCACCTGTCCTGGGTCTGTCCCCTCCCAGCTCTTACTGCACCCCCAGCCTGCCCGTTGGCAGGACAGAGCAAAAGGCTGAGATGTCCTTGGCTTGGTATAAGCACTGCTCTGCAACAATTAAAGCATCGGGGTGTTATCAGAACACTTCTCATCCTAAGCCAAAACACAGCATTCCACCAGCTACTAGGAAGAAAATTAATTCTGTGCTAACTGAAACCAGGACAGCAGCTGACCTAAACCGATCAAAGGGATATTCCATACCATGTGATGTCACACTCAGCAATAAAAGGTGGAAACAGGAAGAAGAGGGGAGGGGTGGGCTCTCGTTGAGAAGACGTCGGTCCTCCTCTGGAACACTGGCTGCGTGCGTTGAGGCCTTGCTTCAAGGACGCGGTCAATCATCGCTCATTTGTGGGAAGTAGAGAGTAATTTCTTTCCTCTGCGCTTCCATATAGCTTTCATTTATTTTGTTGGTTTGTTTTCCTCCCTTCTTTTTATTTTCCCTTTTCCCCTCCATTTTCCCCTTTCCCTTTTATTTCCCCTTAGTTAAATTTTCAGTTCATAGTAGTCTTGATTTAATTATTATAGTTATTTCCCTTTAATTAAATTATCCTTATCTCAACCCGTGAGTTGTTCTTTGCTTTATTTCTCCCCCTCCTCATCTAAAGGAGGGGGAGTGAGAGAGCGGTTGTGGGGTTTAGCTGCCCAGCACGGTAAAACCACCACAATAATGAGCAAAAGTACATTAGAATACAGCATTTGTCAAAACATGACAGGTCGTTGGCTCAGGGTAGCAAAAAGTGCAGCTTATCGGTCTCAGCGTGCACAGGAACAATCGAGTCCGCACCTGGTCACAGAGCCTAGCCGTGGTGTCTCCACTCCACTCTATGCTCCGTGCTGTTCCTTAGAGCTAGCACACCAGGTTCCCCCAGCGCAATAGCATCTAAGGTTGGAAGCCTAGGGAATGCTCAGGTAATGCAGCTACGCCCTACCCTGAAAGCCTTTTCAATGCTGTGCATTTTCTTTAAGATGTGAATGTTAGTTTTATTTTCCTAGTTACTTCAGGCAACTGCACCACAGGCAGGTGCTGAGCTCTGCTCTCTGGGGACAGTGACAGGACCCGAGAGAACGGCACGGAGCTGGGACAGGGGAGGCAGAGGCTGGGTGTTAGGAAAAGGTTTTTCACTGAAAGGGTGGTCGGGCACTGGGACAAGCTGCCCAGGGCATTGGGCATGGCTCCAAGCCTGCTGGAAGTCAAGTCAAGTCAAGCGTTTGCACAACGCTCTAACATCCTCCGATAATGGGTGGTTCTGTGTGGAGCCTGGCGTTTGACTCAATGATCCTTGTGGGTCTTGTGTGGGAAAGGAATTTGTAGGTGGCTTTGCACTATTGCACACGTTCCTGAATTAGAGATAATGAAGAAATAATCGTAGAATCGTAGAATCTCCCGAGTTGGAAGGGACCCATAACGTTCAAGTCCAACTGCTGGCACCGCACAGGTCTACCCAAAAGTTTAGACCATGTGACTAAGTGCACAGTCCAATCGCTTCTTCAATTCAGACAGGCTTGGTGCAGTGACTACTTCACTGGGAAGCCTGCTCCAGTGTGCGACCACCCTCTTGGTGAAGAACCTCTTCCTGATGTGCAGCCCAAACTTCCCCTGCCTCAGCTTAACACCTTTCCCACGGGTCCTATCACTGGTGATTACGGAGAATAGGTCACCTGCCTCTCCACTCCCCCTCGCAAGGAAGTTGTAGACTGCGATGAGGTCCCCCCTCAGCCTCCTCTTCTCCAGGCTGAACAGGCCCAGCGCCCTCAGCCGCTCCTCATATGTCTTCCCCTCTAGGCCCTTCACCATCTTCGTCGCCCTCCTCTGGACCCTCTCCAACAGAGAGCCGGAGCCGCCAGGTCAACCCAGACCCGGCAAGGGGGGGGGGGGGGGGGGGAGGAAAAAAAACGGGGAACGAGACGGGAGAGAGACCCAATCCATGCCGCGTGGAGCGGGGAAGTGGGGCCGTGTGATGGGAAGAGGGTAAGAGGGAAAAGAGGGAGAAAAGCGAGAGTGTTCTCCCCCGAGGGGGGAACGAGTGAACGGCAGGCAGGCGCAGGTCTGCGCGTGACAACTGCATCCCCTTGCCTTTCCCTCCTCCGCCCGGTGGTGGCAAGGGCGAAAAGTGACAAAAACTCGTGTCAAGGGCTGACTCTCAATAGATCGCAGCGAGGGAGCTGCTCTGCTACGTACGGAACCCTGACCCAGAATCAGGTCGTCTACAAATGATTTAGCACCGGGTTTCCCACGAACATGCGGGACGCAACGGTAAGCATACATGCGCCCAAGCCTTGAGCAGCCAGTTTCTCCGGGAGAATTCTGTGAGAAAAGGTGTCGAAAGCCTTACGGAGGGTTAGGTAGACCACATCCACAGCCATTCCTTCGTCCACTGAGCACACTGCCTTGTCTTAGAAGGAGATCAGATTTGTCAAGCAGGACCTCTCTTTGATAACCACCTACTGAAATGGCCTGATCACCCGACTGTTCTTTCAGTGTTACAGAATCACAGAATCACAGAATTTCTAGGTTGGAAGAGACCTCAAGATCATCGAGTCCAACCTCTGACCTAACGCCAACAGTCCCCACTAAACCATATCCCTAAGCTCTACATCTAAACGTCTTTTAAAGACTTCCAGGGATGGTGACTCCACCACTTCCCTGGGCAGCCTGTTCCAGTGTCTAACAACCCTTTCGGTAAAGAAGTTCTTCCTAAGATCCAACCTAAAACTCCCCTGGCGCAACTTAAGCCCATCCCCCCTCGTCCTGTCACCAAGCACGTGGGAGAACAGGCCAACCCCCACCTCACTACAGCCTCCTTTAAGGTATCTGTAAAGAGCGATAAGGTCGCCCCTGAGCCTCCTCTTCTCCAGGCTGAACAAGCCCAGCTCCCTCAGCTGCTCCTCGTAGGACTTGTTCTCCAGGCCCCTCACCAGCTTCGTCGCCCTTCTTTGGACCCGCTCAAGCACCTCGATGTCCTTCTTGTAGCGAGGGGCCCAAAACTGAATGCAGTACTCGAGGTGCGGCCTCACCAGAGCCGAGTACAGGGGGAAATGTGTTGTGTGATGGTACTCCGGATAATCTGATCCATGAGCTTTCCCAGCATCGTGGACAGAATAACAGATCCGTAGGTCCCCGACTCCTCCTTCCAGCCCTTCCTGTAGACAGACGTCACATTTGCTAGTCGCCAGTTGACCGCAGCCTCCCCTGATAGCCACGACTGCTGATCAATGATGGTTGCAGGTTGGCAAGTGATTCTGCCAGCTCCCTCAGTAGTGACAGGTGGATCCAATTCTGCCCCATAGATGTGTGTATATCTAAGTGGAGTAGCAGTTCTCTAACTATTTCCTCCTGCATTATGAGTGTTTCATTCTGCTCCCTGTACCTATCTACCAGCTCTGGAGGCTGAGTACCAGGGGAACAACTGGTCTTGCTGCTAAAAACTGAGGCAACGAAGGAATTAAGTACCTCAGCCTTTTCCTCATGTCTTCTATGGTTCTATGTCACTATCATTCCCCTCACATCCAATTCAGAATGGAGATGCTCCTTAATGCTCTTGTTATGTGTATATATATGTGTATATATATATATATATATATATATATATATATAATTACTCTTTTTGTTAGTAATAGTCAGATAGAGCTCCAGTTAGGATTTGGCCATTCTGATTTTGTCCCTGCACAGCTTCAAGACATGGAGGACTGAGCTCCACACCAAACGAAAAAATGGATGGAAAAAAAGCACAGAAAAGGTGGAACGTGGCAGCTTTACATCCCCTGCCCTTACCTGAGTCTATGCTGTAATTCCGTTCAACTGCTTACTGCCGTATTCTCTAAAGCGTCCTGCAACTCCTGTTGCTGTTATCTTGTGAGAGACAGCACAATCAGGGTGAGTCATCTGCCTACAGAAATTAACAACTGACAGAATGGAGCATCTGTCCAGGAGAAGTTGGAGTGGCTGATGGGCCTGCCACAGGGACTGGCGTGTGCCTGCAGGAAAAGTCCCAGGGGTCGGAGACGTGTTGCCTGTGGCTTGTTAAGCACAGGTCAAGCCCCAGCACATTCCAGTAATTTGTGTCTCTTTGGAAATGCCAGGGTGATCACACGCAGTTTTCAAGCATTTCACAGTTTTTTCTAGGATTCTGCACATTCTCAGAGGTGAAGCTCCAAAGCACTGGAGGTGCCCACTGCTCTAGGTTCCTGCCCATATCCTCACACAGTCCCTGCCACTCCTAACTCTCCTGCCTCTGGAAAGATCTCTGGATGGCATGCTTAAGTAGTTGTTTAAAATTATACAAAACCTGAATCACATTTAGGAGATGGGACAACAGAAACATGCTGGTTCGGCCATCCCACGGATATTCAAAGCTTTCAAGAGCTATTGTAATTAGCCCGGAGGAGAAGAAGAAAGGGAGAGTGAAGAAGTGGGGAGAAACGTCCCCCACTGTCCACACCAGTTCCATCCCCCCACCTCCTGCCCCACCCTGCACAGGAGAAAAGGCAAAAAGTGTAAAATAATGTAACTATTAATAGTTTCTAAGAGATGAAGAGATGGTTCCCGAGGTACAGAGGTGGCAATAATTTTATCCTGTCATAAGTCAGTGTTATCCCATACATCAAAACAGTAACCTTAAACCAGCCCCCAGAATTGATGAACAGCATGACATGGAAGACAGACAGTTAGTGATGTGCTATACAACACAATTCTGAAAACAAGCACAACAGCCCCAAGATCAAAAAGATCAACATTGTGATCAGCAACTGTTAAAGCAACTGTTAAACTGATCTATTGCTTATAACAATTTACTTTTAAAATGCTCTGGTCCGATTTGTCATCTCAACCTTTGTGCTCCATGCTAGGCACCAAAAAGACTTGCAGTGGTTTGACCCAGGAGGCAGCTCAGCACTACAGATCTATTTATCCAATGCAATGAAGGAGAGAACTGGGAGAAAAAAAAAAAAAAAAAAAAAAAAGACAAAAAAAAAAAGACACAAAAGGAGTAGGTTGTTATTGTTATTGTTACAGACACCAACAGAGTAAGGGCATGATATTTTTGTGTGCACATCAATGTGGGGGGGAGATGTGGGGGGAGGATTGGGAGGGACCGTGGGTGGGGCAAAGGGTCACGGGGATCTGGGGCAGTCATGTGTATAAGAAGCTATGCTACGCAGCAATAAATTGGCACTTGAGCTAGACACGGTGTGTCTGTCTCTGGTGTCCCTGCTTGGGGAGCAGACGTCCAGGCAGCCAAGTGATGTTGTCTCTCGGGCTGGGGTAGCACGGAGAGAGACAACAATCAAAAGACAGGAAAGGTGGCGGTGATTAATTGAAAAGTGTTGGACCTAAGCATGACGTATATGGTATGGAATTAGGGGTGGATATTGTCCTAGTTTTGGCTGCGATAGAGTTCATTTTTCTTCCTAGTAGCTGGTATGTTGCTGCCTTTCGTATTTACAGAATCACAGAGCAGTTTGGGTAGGAAAGGACCTTAAAGATCACATAATTCCAACTCTCCTGCCATGGGCAGAGACATCTTCCGCTAGACCAGGTTGCTGAAAGCCCCATCCAACCTGGCCCTGCTTCCAGAGATGAGGCAGCCACAGCTTCTCTGGGCAGCCTGTTCCCGTGCCTAATCATTCTCTGAGTAAACAACTTTCTAATATCTAATCCGGATCTACCCTCTTGCAGTTTAAAACCATTACCCCTAGTTACTGCTGGCTCATATTCAGCTGACTATCTACCAAAATCCCCAGGAGCCTTTCTGCTGGGCGGCTTTCCACGCACTCTTCCCCCAGCTTGTGGCATTACATGGGGTTGTTGTGCCCAAGTGCAGGACCCGGCACTTTGCCTTGTTGAACTTCATCCAGTTGGCCTCAGCCCATGGGTGCAGCCTATCCATTTCCCTCTGCAGAGCCTTCCTACCCTCAAGGAGATCAACACTCTCTCTGAACTAGGTGTCATCTGCAAACTCACTGAGGGTGCACTTGATCCCCTTGTCCAGATCACTGATGGAGATATTGAAAAGAAGTGGCCCCAGTACTGGGCCCAGTGGGACACCACTAGTGACTGGCCTCCAGCTGCATTTAGCTCCATTCACCACAGCAATTTGGACCTGGCCACCCAGACAGTTTTCGACCCATTGATGCATACATCCATCCAGGCCTTGAGCCGCCAGTTCCTCTGGGAGAATGCTGTGGGAAATGGTTTCAAAAGCCTTACTGAGGTCTAGGTAGACCACGTCCACAGCCTTCCCCTTGTCCACTGAAAGCATAACCTTATCTTCAAAGGGGATCAGATTTGCCAAGCAGGACCTGGCGTTGATAAACTCATGATGACTGGGCCTGCTCACCTGCTTGTCCTGGAAGCGTTGCGGGATGGTACTCAAGACAATCTGCTCCATGAGCTTCCCCAGCACCAAGATCAGACTGACAGGCCTGTAGTTCCCCGGATCCTCCTTCCGGCCCTTCTTGTAGACAGACGTCACGTTTGCTAGTCACCGGGTGACTGGGACCTCCCCTGATAGCCAGGACTGCTGGTCAGTGATGGAAAGCAGCTTGGAGAGCACTTCAGCCAGCTCCCTCAGTAACAACGGGTGGATGCCATCTAGCCCCCTAGACTTGTGCACATCTGAGTGCAGTAGCAGTTTTCTCAACATTTCCTCATGAGAGCTTCATTCTGCTGAAGGTCCTTATCTACCAGCTCAGAGGGCTGAGTACTAGGGGAACAACTGGTCTTGCTGCTAAACACTGAGGTAAAGAATGCATTAAGTACCTCAGCCTTTTCCACATCTCTTCTAATTCTGTTTTCCCACATCCAATAAAGGATGAAGATTCTCTTTTCCCTCCCCTCCCCTCCCCTCCCCTCCCTTCCCCTCTGCTCTCCTTTCATTATAAAAACCTTTCTTATTGTCTCTGACAGCAATAGATAGATTGATCTCCGCTAGGGTCTGGCCCTTCCAATTTTGTCCTTGCCCACCCTAACAACATTTAGGACACAGCTTCAGACAAAATGACAGCGTACATGAGAAGCACAGAAAAGGTGGAATCTGGCAGCCTTCCATCCACCAGCCTTCTGTGAGTCTGTGCTGCAATTCTGTTCAACTGGTTACTCCTCTACTGTCCACAATATCTACTAACACCTCATTGATGCTATCTTGTGAGAGACAGCACAATCAGGGGGAGCCATCTTCCTGCAGAAATTAACAGATGAAAGAATGGAGCATTCAAGGTCCAGGGGAACCTTGAGAAACTGCAGGATTTTGCCTACAGAAACCTCTTGACATTTACAAGAAGAAAAGCCTCATCCTGCACCAGAGGAAGAGGAACCCCACACATCAGGGCAGACTGGGACCCTGCTGAGTGAGCAGTGCCCAGGAGGAGGAGGGCCTGGGCACCACGAGGGATGCCATACGAGCTCACCAGGAGCTCACCAGGAACCAGGCCAACTTCCTACAGAGCTGCCTTATGAGGAGCATGGCCACCAAGAAAATGTAAGTTACCATGCTCGGCTCCGATCTGATGAGACACCACACAGCCAGCAGGGAAAGAGGTGCAGGTCTGTGAATCTCTTGGACAGCCTGGTGTGGAGAGGAGCAAGCACACTGGAAAGGCTGAAAGTCCCAACAGGCCTGAGGTCTGTGTGTCAATGGCTAGGGCTCTTGTCTCCGACAGCGAGGCCTATGAGGAGGCAGCTTCTTGTTAAAGCACCAGGGTCTCATTGCCTCCTCACCAGCCATGAACCAGGCAGGAGTCGTACCCTTCTCCTGCACTGGGCCATGGACATCCCCATCTCCTACTGCCCAGGAAGAGCCCTGAGCTCCTGTGTGAAGGGAAAGGATCTCCCTTCCCAGGAGCCTGGGGTCAAAGCCTGTTTTTCAATACATCAGTGTCACCTTCACATTTGTCTACCTGTCCTCACTGCCTCCAGTGTTCTGCTCTAATGAGCTCCAAGGGAGGCTGTGTCAGTGCCAGCAGAGTCCCCCCTCAGGGGGACACTGCAGGAAACTTGCATCTGCCTTGGATTTCTTGAGAGATTTCTTCAACGCACTCTCAGTGCCTGAGGTTCATGGGCTCATCGCCAAAGCCCCCAGAGGGCTGATTCCAATGCCTCTGCTGCTGATCTGGGCTGGGCTCCTGGGACAGGGAGAGCTCCTGGCAAGAGGGCCCTGGTGCAGAGAGACAGCTCTGCCCAGGAGCAGCTCCTCTGCACAGCGCAGAAGGGCTGGGGGCTCTGACCCCCATGGGGAGAGGAGAGGAGAGGAGAGAGGGGTTGGAGGCAGTTGGGAGTGGGAGGGTGCTGAGAGCTGCCTGCAGGAGAAACCTGCACAGCCCTTGACAAGGTAAGTCTCTGGCTGCAGGGCCATGCAGCTGCAGCTCCTGGAAGGGTCTTGTTTCTGGGAGGGCGGTGGGCAATGCAGTAGGCTGTGAGAGTCCTGCTGGATTGCACTGCGAGGTGAGGAAGTCTGGCAGAAGCCCCTTGGAGTGGCCTCAGCCAGGTGCCCCTGACACCCTAGAAGCCTCGAACACCCTGCTGGTGATGCAGGGCTCTCTGTCAGCTGCCCCATAGCTCCTGCTGCATGGAGGTGCCCCTTGGCAGGGCCCTGGTGGTGGCAGGGTGCTGCAGGGCAGCGCTGAGCACAGCCGCATGGGATGGGGTCTGTGAGCACAGGCGGGGGAAAGAAGAGTTTGGCCAAGATCAGCAGGAACAGAGTGGCCAAGAATCCTCTAGGTACAGCAGGTTGTGTGCCTGGGATACTGGAATACCCCAGCGTGTGGATATTCACCTGTCTGTGGGGTGTTTTCCTGGGCTTCAGGCTGCTCTCCAGCAGGATGCAGCTCTCTCGTGGCATCCTTGTGGCATGCAGGCGTCCCAAGGAGAAGACACCTCCTTGCTAAGGCCATGTCCGTGCTGCTGGATGTCTGTCTGTGGGCAGCTGGAGTGAGGCCTCGGCAGCCCTGGCTAGGGGGGAAGAGCTGAGATCCTGCTCAGGCCCCCAGGGCCAAGGTAAGGATTCTGTCCAGCCTCACTCGGACTGGGGCTTCTCTGCTCTCAGCTGTCTCCGTTTTTTTCTCAGCGTAACACGAGTATGATCGGTGTCCTAAGCATTACAGGGGGAATTATAAGAAAATACAGCAAATAAAATCTCTCTTGCTCTACAGTGTGGTCGGATGAGTTGTTTGCAAAAAGACTGCATGGCTCATTGATCTGACAAGTGGACTGCACTTGAGTTTCCCCCATGGTCCTGCTTCCCTCCTGCTGCACAGCAGGAAGGACTCCTCTGGAGCCCACAGCAGCCCCTGCTCCCAGTGTCACACGCAGCCAGCACCACCCAGAGCTCAAGCAAGAGAGCTGCAGAAAGCTGCGGGCTTTCCAGGAGATGAAATAGGTTTTCCTCATTGAAGTCTGTTCTATTTTTTTTTTCTCCTCTTCAAAGATACCTGTGTCCAAAGTCAGCAAATGCCCAACAGCAGCTCTGTGAGCGAGTTCCTCCTGCTGGCATTCGCAGACACGCGCGAGCTGCGGCTCCTGCACTTTGTGCTCTTCCTGGCCATCTCCCTGGCTGCCCTCCTGGGCAACGGCCTCATCCTCACCGCCGTAGCCTGCGACCACCGCCTCCACACCCCCATGTACTTCTTCCTCCTCAACCTCGCCCTTCTCGACCTGGGCTGCATCTCCACCACTCTGCCCAAAGGCATGGCCAATGCCCTCTGGGACACCAGGGCCATCTCTTACCACGGGTGTGCTGCACAGGTCTTCTTTTTTGTCTTCTTGGTTGGAGCAGAGTATTCCCTCCTCACCGTCATGGCCTACGACCGCTACGTTGCCATCTGCAAGCCCCTGCACTACGGGAGCCTCCTGGGCAGCAGAGCTTGTGCCCAGATGGCAGCAGCTGCCTGGGGCAGTGGCTTTCTCAGTGCTGTCCTGCACACAGCCAATACATTTTCCCTGTCCCTCTGCCTTGGAAACGCAGTGGCCCAGTTCTTCTGTGAGATCCCCCAGATCCTCAAGCTCTCCTGCTCAGATGCCTACCTCAGGGAAGTTGCTGTACTCTTATTTACTCTTTCTTTAATCTTTGCTTGTTTTGTTTTCATTATGTTGTCCTATATACGGATTTTCAGGGCTGTGCTGAGGATTCCCTCTGAGAAGGACCAGCACAAAGCCTTTTCCACGTGCCTCCCTCATCTGGTTGTGGTCTCTCTGACTGTCAGCACTGGCATGTTTGCCTACCTGAAGCCCCCCTCCATCTCCTCTCCCTCCCTGGACCTGTTGGTGGCCGCTCTATTCTCGGTGGTGGCTCCAGCAGTGAACCCCTTCATCTACAGCATGAGGAACAAGGACCTCAAGAATGCCTTGTGGAAACTGATGACTTGATTTGCTTCGGAAGCAATAATTTCACAGTCTGTTTCTGCAGATTACTCAGAATATCACTTACACAGAACAACCTATATTCCCTTTTTTGTTGTTTTTGTGTGTGTGAGTGTGTATTTTTAGTACTGGTATTACTTAGTTTTGTGTTTTGTTTTGTTTTGTTTTGTTTTGTTTTGTTTTGTTTTGTTTTTTTCAGGTTAGGTTGCCCAATAAAATGTCGTTTTTGTCCCACTCCCAATTCTGTACGTGTGTTTAGTGTATGTACTGAGTCTCTGTCCATGTGGAATTATGGTCTCTGTGAACTTTTAACGAAATAAAACAGCCTACACTGCCTTCTTTGTCTGATGTCCTTCCTCTGAGACCTGGTCTGGCTCTGCTGGGGCAGTGCCCATTTGCAGAGGAAAAGAGTCCCATTCCAGCAGCACAGCCAGGGAGCACCAGCGCTTGGGGCATGCCAAGCTGCTCTCTTGCCTCTGCCGCCCTCTCCTGCTGGTGGGGCCAGGCCCGGCTGCTCCTGGAGCTTGGTGCCAGTGCTGTTGTGGGGCTGTGCTGGGACTGCTGGCAGGTTAATGTTTCTTGCAGAGGGAATTAGCATCTGCCAGCAGAGTCCAGGGTATTGGCCGGAGCAGCATGAGCCCATAAAACAGGTGGAGCCCGCAGAGCATGAGCCTGTGCAAGGTGAATTTAGCAGAGCTCAAGTGCTCAAGCTGCTGCCAACAGGCAGAGGAGAGCTCTGCAGCCCCACGACACGCAGTAGCCCCAGCAAAGGAGGCTGGTGACTGATTCCTTGCAGCCTTGGGCAATGACAGTGACCCCATGAGCTGGGTCTGCCTCCCAGCCTGCCCAGCATGGCCCTGCAGAGTGTCCCCGTGCCCTGGGCACCACAGCCCCCTTGCTCTGCAGAGCAGCACCGCCAGCTCGGGCTGGGGCAGGGGCTGGGAGGGCGCTTCCCAGAGTGTCTTCTAGGCCAGCTTCAGGCACACAACATCTGCATGTCAGAGTGATCTTTGCTGTGTGCAAGGAGCTGAGAGACCAACAACAGTCATGGGGCTGGAACATTGCCTGCAAGGTCCCACCTGCCCTAGCACCTCCCAGAACTGGCACGGAACTGGTTCACATGCATCAGAGGGTCTGGGAGCCCAGCAGCAGTGCCATGGGCTTGAAGGATCACAATCAGATCACTTCTACCTGGGCAGGTCCTAGGCCAAAAAGGGGGTGTTTTGTAGGTATGATATTATGAGGCGGTGGTGCCTCAGAAATTCTAAGTCCAGCAGGAAGTGAATGGCTGTTAAATGGCCTTTGAGGTGGCTTCTTGGAGAAATAGCTGGCAGCTCATCCCTTGACTCCCGGCTGGGATCTATGCCATTAGGCTCATATCTGCAAAAGTACCTGAAAGGCAAGCAGAAGGCACTTGCTGTGCCTGTAGTTTGTGAGATCCGCTCTTTCCGAGTACCTGGTAGGCCCCATAAAGGAAGAGGTCTTGGATAGGGCTTGTCATGTCAGAGGTGTCAGCTTTTGCCTGAAGTCATCCTTCAGGACTGCTTTCAGTTTTCAACACAGAGGGGGCCACTGCCTCCAAGATGCCTGGGGTAAACTGAACCATGCACGAGGGCCTGGAAAAAGTTACCCTGGCTGCATAGGAGCCATTCTATATCCAAAAGCTGGAGGCAGGAAACAAATTTTTAGCGTGGTACGGAGCTGCAGGGCACATTGTGCAGGGTGTTCCTGCAGCCTTTATGTTCTTTTCCATCCTGGCTTCGGTGCTGCGTCTGTCTTAAGAAAGGAGTAGCCAACAGAGGTAAGACAGACCATGTGAGATCATGAAAGCCATCAGAAAACTACCCCTAAGAAGATGACTGATATGGGGAGGTCAGAAGAAGCCTGGCCAGGAGAAATGTGAGATTTGGGAGAGAGAAGAGGCCAGCAGGAATCAATGATTTCTGGGAGGCTAGAAGGTTCAGGCAATGTTGATTCTGCTGTAGCACTGACTTAAAAGAGTCATGTAAAGACCTTGTCCTATTTTAACCAGCAACATTAATCCTTAAACCTAAATGCTACTGTACACACTGTCAGGAATCCACTACTCTAATGCCTGACCTCAACGCATCCCTTGAAGCCAAAATTCATCACATAGCCCCTTCCCCTTGTTTTTACTCTCTTAATCACTCTGATCCCTGACCTTAACACTAGCATTAAAATGCTCTTTTTAACCCTAGGAAACTGCCTGAGAGACCTAAACAAAACCCTAAACCACAAAGCTTGTCCATACCCTAAACACAGACCTGATACCCACATAAGAATACCAAAACATTCCCATTCAAACTTTGCTTAATCTTTAACCCAGTAAGGTGGGCCCTAGTCCCTAATCATATACATGAACACCTAACACCCAAAACCCCTGTTCCTGTGCATTAGCCTCCTCACCTTCAGCCCCTCTACTAAGCCTTAAGTTTAGGCCCGTCATCCCTTGGGACAGGGCAGGAACCATGAGGTTGCTCTGCAGTCATGGCACTCAAAGCTGAATGTGAGGGGCCATGGATCTCATCAGATTGTGGGCCACAAGGAGGAGACAGGGGAGAATGCTCTGATGAGCTCAGCTCTGCCTCAGGAAGTCCTGCACCAGCAGGAGCAATGTGACTGTGGCAGTGACGGTAAGGTCACTTCTGTCCCTGCAGAAGATAGGGCAGCAGCAGGAACATGTCACAGAAAGGGACTGAGAGGTCACTTCTGTCTGTAGGTGGCAGGTCACCCTTGACTTAGAGCTGGGATCGGTACTTTTCGGCTGACATCTGCCAGTGGCCCTGGTAGGCCAGCAAAAGGCACCTGGCTGGCATGCTGACTGTGGGATCCCCTCTGCCTACATACCCAGGAGGACCCATGCAGAAAGAAGGCCCACATATGGGTTGTCCTGTCCCTTCTGCTTGAGTCCATGACTGGACAGCAGCAGGCCCATGGCTTGGAAGATGCTGGTGCGGTGACTTCTGTCTGGTTGGCTGACAGGCCGCAAGGAGCCTGATGGATTGGGATGCCTACTTTAGGAGGGGGTTCCACCCTGATGGAGCTTTCTTTTGTAGTAGAAAAGAGTAGGAGAGAAAAAACTGCCACAAAGTGCACTTTGGAATGTTGGTGCTGGCCACGAGGAGGAAGAACTGTCCCTCAGAGTGTTGTGCTGCGTTGCCAGAGGTCACCCAAAGAGCGTCTGTGATCAGACCATGGCTTTGTGTGAGAAGGAGCAGCTGGGGAGGGTTGATGAGACACTGGTGAAATGATGGAAATGCTGGGATGAGAGCAAGGTGGTGAACAGAGACGGGTGTCTACAGTCCTCAAAGAAATAGGTGAAAGTCATCAAAGTCAACAAAGTGCTCTGCCGGGCACTGCCCAGCCCAGCCCGGCCCCTGCCCACCTCTCCCCACCACCCTGCCCTCTCTCCAGCCCAGCCCAGCCCAGCAGCCCAGGCTGGGCTGGCCCCAGGGCAATGCCCTCCACAGGCTGCTGCAGGGCTCTGGGCACGGCCACCCCAGCCCCAGCCCCTCACAAGGCACCGCAGCTGCTGGGACAAAGTGTGGTGGTTTCACTCAGGTGGGCAGCCGAGCTCCACCACAACCGCTCTCTCACTGCCCCTCTCCTCAAAGAGGAAGGGGGAGAAAATACAACACAGAGAACTCGAGGTTTGAGATGAGAAAGGTTTAATTAAATGGAAAGGGAATGGGGAGGAAAAAAAAAAAAGAAACAAAAGAAACAATCAGTCCGCGCGGGAGCACGGAGAGAGGGAAAAAAAAATTATTCTCTACTTCCCATCAACGAGCGGTGTTCAGCCACGTCCTGGGAAGCAGGGCCTGAGGGTCCGAGCCACGGCTGCGCTCGCGTCAGGCAGCACCCTGGGGTGTCACCAAGTGACGTCACAATGGGTGCCCACCCAGCCCAGGCGCGTGTCACAGTGGCACCCATTGTGACGTCACTTGGTGACACCCCAGGGCTCCGCCTTATAAGAGCGCAGCCGTGGCTCGGACCCTCAGTGTCGGTGCACGGCAGTGACGGACAGGGCAGGAGCACAGGGCCTTCGAGGAGTCCCCGAGCATAGCCCACGTCCCACAATGCCGCAACCGCCCGCCCAGAGGAGCCGCCGGTTTCTATCTGAGAACTCTCCCACTCCAGAGGCTGCTTCTGAAGGGGATGAGGAGGGAGGCATGCCCCCCAGGCAGCCCAGGCTGGCCTGGCAGGAGACCTGGTCTTCTAGGGGCAGCAACCGGCCAGCAGAGGACAGCTTGCTGGCAGTGGAAAGAACCCCAGTCGAGGCCTTTTTGCCGGAAGAGGACAGCAGCCCGGCAGAGGCCATTGCTCAGGCAGCGGGCAGCCACCCGGTAGAGGACAGCAAGAAGAAGTCGCAGCTGCTGGATCGCAGTGAGTCTTAGGGATGGGGTGGGGAGGGTTGGGGACACAGAGACCCCTGCCTGACTCCAGGACTCCTTCCCTGGGTAAAGCGGCGCTTGGGCTGACGGGGCCGAGCTTCCTCCGCAGCACCACAGAATGCCAGGACGCTTTGGGCTGGGGGGGACCTCGGCGATCACGATGCTTCCCCCCAGCCCAGGCTGCCCAAAGCCCACCCAGCCTGGCCGTGGGCAGTGCCAGGGAGGGGGCACCGCAGCCTGCGCCAAGGCCTCACTGCCCTGGGCGTGAAGGAGAGAAATCCCTGCCTGTCCGAAAGAAACCTGCCCTCTTTGAGGTTAAGGCCGTCACCCCTTGTCCTGTCGCTGCAGTCCATGATGAAGATCCCCCCCCAGCTTTCCTGGAGGCCCCTTTGGGCACGGGGAGGCCGCAGCGAGGTCCCCCCGCAGCCTTCTCCAGGCTCCACAAGCCCAGCTCCCTCAGCCTCTCTTCCCAGCGGAGCTGCTGCAGCCTCTGGGCATCCCCGCGGCCTCCCCACGGCCTTCTGGGGCTGGGGCCCTTCCTCTCCTCACCCCTGCATTCAGCCCCTCTCTGCAGCACTCTTTGCTTTCCTCCTTTCCAGGTAAGGCATGGAAACTGTGCAGAGACAAGGCCGTGGAATTCATCAGGGCGTATGTCAGAGGCACAGAAAAGGTAATGGCAGCCGCTTGCATCACAGCTGTGCTCCTGGCGCTGCCCTCCAGGGGTCCCACACAGCCCCAGACCCCTCAAGGCTTTGGTCCTGCTGGCCGTGGGTGTCCCCCTAATGCTCTGTTGGTGTCTTTGTGGCTGCCAGGACGACGAGGAGCAGAAGATGCTGTTCCTCAGCAAAATCTGCGATCTGTGCACATGTGTCACAGAGAGGGGTGTGCCAATGAACTTGCATGGCTTCTGCAGCAAACATAAGCTGGTGGAGAACATCATGGTGAGAGGATGCGCAGCGGGTTGGGGAAGGGGCAAGGCCCCCCGGCACCAGCCCCCTGGGAGGCGAGGGCTGGGGCAGCGCTGGCTCTGCTGCTGCTGGGTGCCGGCGGCTCCAAGGTCTCATCCTGCTTGTGCTCTGCAGGCGCTGCTGGAAAAGGAGCCCATGGACAGCTTGCGCACAGCATTCCGGCAGAAGGCCATGGAGACTGTCGCCCTCCTCAGGTGCGTGCCCAGCCCCTGGTGGCAATGTCCTGGTGGCCCTGAAGCTGGCAGGGAGGCTGCCCGTCCCTCCCAGGGATGCCTGGCCAAGGGAGGTCCGTGTCCTCCTTCATAAGCCTCGAGGCACTGCGTCCAACAGGCTCCTCTCTCTCTTTTCTTCAGCAACACCGTACCAACAGCACTGCGTGGCAAAAAGGAGAGACTCCTGCGTGTGTGCTGTAAGAGCATCTTCTTTCTGCCTCCCAAGTCAGATGTGCCAGAGACAGAAGGAGCGCTCTTCACTGAGGTATGTGCTGGGTGAGGTACCGGCACCCCCAGTCCTGCTGAGCTGCTGCCTTGCTTCCCCGTGCTGACACAACCAGAGACCAGTGCAGGGCCGGGGCCCAGATTTGCTTTCCCAGCCTCGCCCCTTTCCCGACCTGATCTTGTGCTGCAGGAGGTCTGCACACAGTGGCTTTTTAGCCCCAAAGACACCCCTGAACTTCAGAGGGGCTCAGAGCCAGCTCCTGGGGGTGAGGAGGGCCACAGAAATAATTCGATGCTCTTCTGTCCTCCCTGCAGACTGTGAAAGCCATGGACACCATGCTGGCGGCCTTCGTACGCAACTGTCCCAACACCAGTGTCAGCATAGAGTTGGAGAATATCTTGGAGGTTTGGCATTTGCAAAGAATTTCCAAAGAATCCTCTCAGGTCACATTTGCAGACCACTGTCAACCCAGCAACTTCTCTCCTCGCAGGCGCTGCTGGACTTTGCCCTCTCCAAAGACCCAGCTGTGTGTGAGAGAGCTGTGAGGATGATTGAGAGGCTGAGTGCTTTCATCCTCTTGTATTTTGAGGCCGAGGTAAGGCACAACGAACCCTTCACCCTTTCCTGCATCCCAGAGCATCCTGCCACTCAGGGGTGCCTGTGAGGCAAGCCTCGATGCACGTGAGTGCCTCAGAACCGTGAATCGAGGGTCTTCGTCCCTCCTTCGCCCCTGCTCTTCCCTTCCCAGGCCGTGCTCTCTCAGGGACCGGCTCTGCCTCCACTAAGCCCTTTGTCTCTCCTCCCTTCCTCACCCAGATCACAGATGACTATGAAAACTATAGCGATGATGATTCCAGAGAGCTCTACATCCCCATCCTGGGACAGCTGCTGGGCCACCTCTTCATTTTCACGGGTGACAAAATTTCCATCAGATTCACAGCTTTAGAAACTCTTTCTCACATATACAAAATCATCAGAAAAGGAAGAGGTAAGAAGGTGTGGTGGGCAGCGTCCGTCTGCACACAAACATCTACTGATTTGTCTACTTGTTTTCCCCGAGTTTAGTGGGGACTGTTAGTGTTAGGTTAGAGGTTGGACTCGATGATCTTGAGGTCTCTTCCAACCTAGAAATTCTGTGATTCTGTGAGTATTGTGAAGGATTGTTTTTGTGCTTGGTGGAGGCTGCCCACGGAATTCTGCCAGGTTCCCTGGCCTCCTCTGCTCCTCACAGCAGCTTCCCGCAGCATTCTGGCTATCGTTTTCCGCAGAAGCTAGACGTTCACCTGCCGTCCAGGAGCAGTTCTCTGCTGCTGTGCTTCCCAACCCTCCCCAGATCACCTACCACGCTGTTTTGTGGTGTCCCCCAGTCTAAGCCATCAATCGATGAGCACTTCCCAAACGGCATCTTCCCCGAGGAGTGAACAGCAGAGCCAGCCGTGCATCACCAGGGATGGTGACGCCCTCCAGAATGCTCCCTGACTGTTTGCTCCCTGCCGTCTTAAAGGCAGGTGTCAGGGGGCTTCCTGCACATCCTGACCCCGAGCAGAAGGGGGTCTGTGACACGCTGCTACCCCCACGGCACCCAACGCCATTGCTTCTCCTCCTTCTGCATCATCCCTGAGGTCCCTCTTGCTCCCAGCACTCCTCACCTTGTGCTTTACATCCCTGCCCACCACTCTCCTCGCCGGGGGTCTGAGCCTCCCTCCTCAGCCATTCCTAGTGAAAGTGCTTTTCACCATTTGGCAAGCTTGTTGGCAAAGATGCTCTTCCCTACTGACTCTTCGCTGTTTCCCCCTGTTTAGAATGCATATTGAGAGCGGACATGGTAAATTATGCAGTGAGACACAAGAAATTGGAGTATGCAAAACTTCCATTTTCTACAACATCAACTCCGTGTGAAATTGCCAAGGTAATGAGCTCTGGCCTTGCTGGGGATCTTGTCCGCAGCATCAGCAGGCATCTCGTGTGAGCAAAGGGGTCCAGAACCGGTGGGGCTGGCACGGCCTCACTCGCCCTGCTGAGAGGGTTCCTCTTGTCCCCAGGCTGGGGCTATGCGAAGGCTGCTCCCCTGTGTCCCGGCAGCAGCTCCAGCCCTCCTGGCCACCAGCAAGCCCTGGTTACCTGCAGGGCCAGCACTCTGGCCCCATATGCCCCATCCTCACCCCTTCCCCCGAGGGCCCTCTCTCCAGAGCTGCCCTTGCTGCTCAGCTAAGCAGCACCCTTGGGACACTCAGTGAGGCATGTCTTCGCTCCTCCTTCTTCCCACAGCGGTTTGGAGGACATCTCTTCCCTGCTGAGAGGCTGGACATCATCCTCACAGCCCTGGAAGCTTTACAAGACTCCAGCATCCATGACAAGCAGGGGGCCTGCAGCGTGCTGGACGCAGCCTTGGAGGACCCTGACTACTGGCTGACGGATGTAAGTGGCCTGTGGCCATGGCCCTGCCCTTGAGCTCTTCCAGGCGTGGTTCCTCTCTCCTTCCCTGCCTCCCTCCCTGCCTCCCTCGCACATCGGGGTCTCTTGGGCTCCAGAAGCCACCTGAAGCCAGCAGAGAGCAATGGAAGGGGCCAAAGTTTGAGTGGCAGCTGTGGCAATGGCTGCGGTCTGCTGGCAACACCATTCCCACTTTGTCCCCCAAGGTGCCAAAGATCATGGAGTGCATCAGGAGAAACCTGGGCAGCATCCACACGGCATCGGCGCGGCAGTGCCTGGACTCCCTGCTTCTCCAGATGACCTACATGATGCCCAGGGACGAAGCCAAGAACCTGCTGCAGTTCTCTCCGCCACGTGACAGGTCCTGGCCTTAACATCCTTGAGGGCTTGTTCCGCGTCGGGAGATGCACCTGGAGACTCTCTGCTTGCCACACCAATGGCAAAGAGCAGGACATCCCCAAGGAGCACAGCCCTCCTTCCCACCAATGTGTTCCAGCCCTACTGGGCCAGCCAGGGCTGCAGCAGCCCAGCTGTCCAAGGCAGCCCAGAGTCCCCCTGCCCCCAGGGAACACCAGCTCAGCCCCCTCCTGCCTGCCCAGGCTGGGCCCTCAGTGCTCCCCAAGTCACAGGGGCTGCAGGACAGCCTGGGTCCTCTGGGGCTGGCCCAGTTTGTGGCCCTGCGGCTGAGGCAGCCTCACTGACAGAGGATTCTGGGCTTGCAGCACTGACCTGGCCATGTGGGAGGTGATCCTGGCCATGCCGCAGACCTTGGAGAGGGTTTTAGGAATCATGATACTAGACTTGCCGCTGCGCAACTGGTACACCGCAGACACCGAAGACACCTGCATCCGTCGCTTGGCTGTGAGTTCCCAGATGAAACCTTGCTCCCAGCAGGGCTACGTGTGCCCCTTCAGGCACACAGGCACAGCCCTGTGCCCATCTACCCCCAAACTGCCAGCTCCCGCAGGACGTACGGACACATGGTCCCTGGGGCCGGCAAGCCCCCGTAGCTCCCCGCGCCTGGTGCCTCTTTGGTGCCAGCTGGCGCTGCCCCATCCCTGCCCAAAGGTGGGAGAAGAAGAGGCTGCAGGGAGCCCTGCAGGCCCTGCCAGGCTCTCACTGCTCTTTCTTGCAGATGCTGGGCCGGAATCACATTTTTTTGGAGGACTTTGGTAACCCAGTGCACCTCCAGAGCTACCTGAGGCACCCAAGACCAGAGATGCGCTTGATGGTTCTGAAAGGGCTCTGCACCGTGTCAGAGAGCCCTAAGAAGGTGAGCGGGCCATCGTCAAGCAAAGCCATGTTGGCAGCCTGGGGCTTTGCTCTTCTGCCCTCCCGTCCCTCCCCGCTGCCAGGAAGCAAGGCAGGAGGCTGGTGCTCAGGAACCAGAGCCCTTTGCCCAGGGTGGTCTCTCACTGCCTCACGGAAGGGAAATGGTGTCTTTCCTACAGGCAAGGAAAATTCAGGTCCTGCTGCCAGACATTGTGGAGGCCCTGCAGGACACCAACACAGACATGGTGCTGAAGGCCCTGCCTGTGCTGAGAAACGTGATGGCTCATGTGGAGAGGAGGAAGGCCAGTGGCCCGGCTCTGCAGCTGGCTGAGAAGCTCCTGCCACTCTTTGACCACGTAAGTGTGCTGCGGGAGCCCGAGCCCTCAGCTGGGCCCCCTGTAACGAGGGCTGCCCTTCAGCCCGGCCCTGTGGGCAGCACTCAGGCAGGGCCTTCCCAGTCTCCTCGTCAGCCCAGGCGCTGGGGAGCTCTGCTTGGGCATGGCTGGTGCGGCTGGTGGCGAAAGTGGGGTGGCTGGCGGGCAGCCTGCGATGGCAACCGATTGTGTTGCCCTTCACGGGCACCAGGCCTTGCAGCTGCCCCTGAGCAGCTCCTCTGGGAAGGATCCAGCGCTGAAGCATCTCACAGTGCTGGGAGCTCCCTTCACATCGGCCACGCTAATGCTGAAATTCCTCCTGTCCTCCTCCCTGCCAGGCGTCCAGCCAGGTGCGGGAGCACTCCATCTGCCTCTTCCAAGCCGTGGTGGAGGCTGTGCTGCGGCAAAGGACGAAGAAAATGAAGAGGACGGTGCACAGGAGCCTTCTCCCACTCTACGTTCACATGAGAGACCAGAGTGAGAGCGTAGCAAAGGTACAGATCTCAGAGCTGAGCAGTTATGTGGGCAAGGGTGTGCTGATGCCACAGGGTTGCTCTGGGGGATCACAGAATTTCTAGGTTGGAACAGACCTCAAATTCATCGAGTCCAGCCTCTGATCTCTTGCTGTGATCTCTGGGATCTCTCTCATTGTGAGCTGCCTCCGATGGTGGCTGTCCCGTGGCCTTGCCTTGGCCACTGAACCCAGTGCACGCTGCCCCCCACCACAGCCTCCCATAACGCGCTGGGAAAGGCTCGCAGCCCTGCCAAGAGGAGGGGACAGAGGGTCTCCTTCCCAAGGCTGTGCTGCTACCTCCCAACCTCTGCTGCTCCGCAGGCCTCTGGGAAAGCTCTCGCCGTGGCTGCAGAGTTTCTGCGACGCAAGGAGCTCAAGCGCTTCGTCCAGACAGAACAGACGTGGAGGATCGGGGAGTGCTTGGTAAGGACCCAACTTGGTTTGCCCCAGCTGGGCAAATGCGCCCGGCCAGAGCCCGCTGCCTGCAGCCGCATCCTCGCTCCCTTCCTGCCAGCACAGAGCCCCAGGGGGCTCTTCTGCAGGCCCCTCTGCCCTCCCTGCCCCCAGGATGCTGGAGGAGACCCTGGAGAGGGTGTGCAAGCCCCGTGACCCTGCGTTCTCTCTCTCTCCAGCTGCAGCAGGACAGAGGCAGAGTAGAAGAATACCTGCAGCAGAGCCAGCCCTACCTGCAGGCCACTCAGACCCTTTTGCGACTTGAGGCCGTCAGATTCATTGGTGAGCCCAGCCCCTGGGTCCCTCTTGGGGCAGCCTTTGGCAGACCCAGGCACTGCCCTGGCAGTGAGGCACAGCCCTGTTGCCCCCAGAGCCCCCCGACTGGGCCCTTGCTCCAGGGTGCAGGAGGGGGCACAGCCTGGCTGGCCAGGCCAGGGGCTGCGCTGCTGGGAGCGTGCTGGGGAGCGGGGCTCTGATGGGGTCTCTGTGTCTAGGTCTTGCTGCGCGCTACTGCGAGGACCAGAGCGAGGAGAAGCTGGAGGAAATCCTCAGAGGTGAGTGAGGGCAGTGGGGGGTGTGCTAGGGCTGGGGGGACAGCGGCAAATGCTTCGGGGCGGAGGAGCAATGCAGCCATAGGAACGAGGGAGAGGAGACGGGGTAGCCTGTGGTGTCAGGGAATGGCCTCCCAGCCTGGAGCTGGGCAGTGCCGCTGAAAGGGTTGAGTGTCCCTGAGGAAGAGTCAGGGGAAAGGGCAGTAAGGCTGACAGAAGGTGGGAGCCTGTTGTAGAGCACGCAACCAGGACGAAGAGGGAGATGAGACAGCCTACAAGCAGCTAGGAGCAGGGTCACGATCGCTAGCCCTTGCTCTCATGGGGAAGCACAATAGCGAGAGGAAAGAGTCCAGGAGATTCCTGGAGTGTGTGAATCCTCCCAAGGGATGGAGGCAGGTGGTGAGGGAACCAGCTTGTGAAGGTGCCCCACTTGACCTGTGGTGCGCAGGTGGGGAAGGACTGGTGGCTGCATTTGGGACATTGCTGAGCAGCAGCTTTCAACGGATTCCTTTGTCCCTCCTGCTCCTCCTGGCCTGGGGAAGAGTCGAGTGGGGCTGGCATGCTCTGCAGGGGATGCCTGGGGATCTCTGCAAGGAGTGGGTTTTCATCTCTGCTCTTCTTTCTTTTGCAGTCCTCCAGCCTTCATATAAAGACCCGGAACCCATGGTCCGTTCCCTGGCATTTCAAACCATCCTGATCCTGATGTCAAGGCATAAGGCAATGTCAGGACGGAGATTTCCACTGCCGTGTTGCCGCTAGCCCCGCAGCAGTCCTCAAAAGAGCAATATATATTTTAATAGAACTAGGTTGTTGTCTCGTTATTCCAGCAGCTCCTTCACAGTGACTCGGTGCCATGACGCTGAGCTAACTTGGAGGCCACCAAGGACCCTGAGAAGTTCCCTCTGTTCCCCTGAGAAGGCAACTTCCTTGTGAGGGGAACAGAGGGCCCTATTTGTTAGCCTGACCCTACCCGTAGAGAAGTCTGCTGCCTCCCTGGGGCTAGGGTCATGGACGTTGCCAGAAAGCTTCCCAACCTGGTTTTCCCCTCTGATTACTATCGTCTTTTGATAGTCCAGGCCGGCAGTGATAATACTGAAGATAGAAGCCTGAAGACTATCAAGCGGGACTTTAGGGGACTGGGACGGGTAGTGGATGGAGTGGGAGTTCAGGTGGTGTTTTTGTCCACCCCTACAGTGGCAGGGAGGGGTACAGAGAGGACTCACGACTCACTGGGATCCAGCAACTGCAACTCCTTCTTGCTGTCCTCTGTCAAACCTCTGTTCTCTACCACTAAGCTGTCCTCTGCTGGTCTCCTGTCCTCTGCCAGGCTGCTGTCCTCTACCGGGCTGCTGCCCTTTGACAGCAAGCTGTCCTCTGCTGGGCTTCTGTCCTCTGCCGGCAAAATGTCCTCTACCGGGGTGCTGTCCTCTGCCGGCCGGTTGCTGCCCTCAGAAGACCAGGTCTCCTGCCAGGCCAGCCTGGGCTGCCTGGGGGGCATGCCTCCCTCCTCATCAGATTCAGAAGGAGCCTCTGGAGTGGGAGAGTTCTCAAATAGAAAACGGAGGCTCCTTCGGGCAGGCGTGGGCTATGCTCGGGGACTCCTCGAAGGCCCAGTGCTCCTGCCCTGTCCGTCACTGCCGTGCACCGACGCTGAGGGTCCGAGCCACAGCTGCAGTCATATAAGGCGGACCCCTGGGGTGTCACCAAGGGAGGTCACCAAGGGTCCCATGTGACACGTGCCTGGGCTGGATGGGCCCCACCGGGCGCTGTAAGTTCGTGGGCGACACCAAGCTGGGCAAGGGGATCTGGACAGGCTGGATCAACGGGCCGCATCCAGCTGCGTGGCATTCAAGGCCAAATGCTGGGTTCCACACTTGGAATCATACAATATCCTGAGTTGGAAGGGGGCAGACCTGAAGGGATGAAAGACACGGTCTCCCGATGCCTCTTGAGCAGAAGGCCTTTATTGCCATTTTTCTCTGCTACATATACTTTCCCCGTAACCACATGCGCTGTCCACGCGCCCGAATCAGTCATACAATTCATTAGAGACCCTCAGCCACGCGCCTCAAGCCAGCCAGCAATTGACCACTGCGCAAAGCTCATCTTTAATGCTGTAGCCAAGTTAATTTATCTCCACCTTGTTCAAGTTTTTGTTACTAATGCCTAGTAAAAAAAGGGGCTTTAGGGCTTCGGGGCGACTACTTAAAGGATCAGGGGCACAGGTTGTGTTTGCCTCTGTCCTTCCGATAGGGGGGATCGATGCTGACTGTTGCAGGAAGCACGGCCAAAAGCACGACAGACACCAGTAGAGTCAGATCATGCTCCATTTTATTGCCCGAATAGCCTAACTTTTATAGAGAACTTAACAGGGGTGGACAGTGTTTCACACAAGGTTATTGGTCAAAAGCACTCAGACAAACAACTGCAAGAAAACAACCCCACTTGCAAGAAAACAACCCCCTTGTGATTAGCAGTCACATAGACCTTGTCCTTGAAGCCAGCTACTGGTAACAATATTTTTCTGAGTTCCTCAATTGGGCGATGTGGGAACACTGTCATGGGAACTTCTCATAGTTGCCCTGGTAGCTTGGTTTGCTCAGCTACAGCAAGCCATGGGATTTTTGCTGTTTCAAGAAATCCCTCAACAGCTGACAAGCAGACTCATCACATTAACACGTAGCTTCGGGACTGGTGCAACTGGTAGAACTTTGGGCTTGCTGATCATGGGAGGGTCTATGTGACACTGGCCTGCTACCACCAGATGAGATGCGCCTCCCTGTAGTGGTTTTACCTGGCAAGGTTTTGGTAGCACGGGACCATAGGAGTGGCTTTTGTGAGAAGGATCTGGAAGCTGCCCCATGTTTGCTAAGGGCCCCTCTGCTGACCAGAGCTGAGCCAATAAGTCACAGAATCACAGAATTTCTAGGTTGGAAGAGACCTCAAGATCATCGAGTCCAACCTCTGACCTAACGCCAACAGTCCCCACTAAACCATATCCCTAAGCTCTACATCTAAACGTCTTTTAAAGACTTCCAGGGATGGTGACTCCACCACTTCCCTGGGCAGCCTGTTCCAGTGCCTAACAACCCTTTCGGTAAAGAAGTTCTTCCTAAGATCCAACCTAAAACTCCCCTGGCGCAACTTTAGCCCATTCCTCCTCATCCTGTCATCAGGCACGTGGGAGAACAGGCCAACCCCCACCTCACTACAGCCTCCTTTAAGGTATCTGTAAAGAGCGATAAGGTCGCCCCTGAGCCTCCTCTTCTCCAGGCTGAACAAGCCCAGCTCCCTCAGCCGCTCCTCGTAGGACTTGTTCTCCAGGCCCCTCACCAGCTTCGTCGCCCTTCTCTGGACCTGCTCAAGCACCTCCATGTCCTTCTTGTAGCGAGGGGCCCAAAACTGAACACAGTACTCGAGGTGCGGCCTCACCAGAGCCGAGTACAGCCCCCCGTAGCCACCCATAGCCCCCCGTAGCCCCCAATAGCCCCCCATAGCACCCTAGAGCCCCCTATAGCCCCCCTAGCCCCATATAGCCCCCTGTAGCCCCCCGCAGCCCCCCATTGAGACCCCCGGGACCCCCATGAACCCCAGGACCCCCATGAGCACCAATTCCCCCAGGACGCCTCTGAGCACCAGGCCCCCCCGGGACCCCCCCAAGAACACCGGGACCCCCATGAACACCAGGACCCCCGTGGGCACCAGGACCCTCCATGGCCCCCCATAGGCACCGAGCCCCCTGAGAACCTCAGGACCCCCATGGGTTTTGGGACCCCCTTTAGCACTGGGACCCCCAGGCCCTCCCCCAGCCCCACCAGGACCCCCCCAGCCCACAGAGCCCCCCAGTTCGCCCAGGACCCCCATCACCACCAAGCCCCCAACCTCCCCCCACCACCCCCAGGGGTCCCCCCTCCCCTTTCACTTACCGGGGGGGGTCCCCCCCTAAATTTTCCCCCCCCCCCCCAGGCTACGGCCCCGTGGCCCCCCTGTCCCCGGGGGGCAAAGCCTTCTGCTTGGCCTACGCGGCGCTGGGCGTCCCCTTCACGGTGTTGACGTTGGCGGTGGTGGCCCGGTGGCTTTCGGTGCCGGTCACCCGGTGGCCCCGGCGCTACCTGAGGACGCGGTGGGGTTGGAGCCCCCGGGGGGCCGCCGGGCTCCATTTGGGGCTGCTGGCGGGGGCGGTGGCGGGGGGCTTCGTGCTGCTGCCTGCCGCCGCCCTGTGGGCCCTGGGGGGCTCCGGGAGCTTCTTGGACGCCGTCTTCTTCTGCGGCATGGCCGTCACCACCGTGGGGCTGGGGGACGCGGCGGGGGCACCGGAGGGGCAGCCCCCGCGCCACCTCTACCGGGTGGCCTTGGCCGGTGAGCGGGGGCGGGGGGTTGGGGGGGGGCGTTGGGGTGGGGGGCGTTGGGGTTTGGGGATCTGGGGTTGGGGTTATGTGGGGGTTGGGGCTATGTGGTTGGGGTCTTCTTGGTGGGGGGGGTCTTCATTGGGGTGGGGTCTTTATGGTGGTGGGGTCTTCATGGTTGGGGTCTTCATGGTTGGTGTCTCCATGGTTGGGGTTTAGGTGGTTGGGGTCCTCATGGTTGGGGTCTTCATGGTGGTTGGATCTTCGTGGTTGGGGGTCTTCATGGTTGGGTTCTCCATGGTGGTTGGGGTCTTCATGGTTGGGGTCTTTATGGTTGGGGTCTTCATGGTTGGGGTCTTCATGGTTGGGGTCTCCATGGTTGGGGTTTAGATGGTTGGGGTCTTCATGGTTGGGGTCTTTATGGTTGGGGTCTTCATGGTTGGGGTCTTCATGGTTGGGGTCTCCATGGTTGGGGTTTAGATGGTTGGGGTCTTCATGGTTGGGATCTTCGTGGTTGGGGTCTTCGTGGTTGGGGTCTCCATTGGGGTGGTGTCTTTATGGTGGTTGGGTCTCCATGGTTGGGGTCTCCATGGTGGTTGGGTCTCCATTGGGGTGGGGTCTTCATGGTGGCGGGGTCTTCATGGATGGGGTCACCATGGCGGATTGGGTCTTCATTGGGGGGGGGTCTCCATGGGGATCTCTCCATGGGGTGGGGGTCTCCACGGGGGGGTGGGGGTCTCTGACCGCTGTGTCCCCCCCCCCCAGCCTACCTGCTGCTGGGGGTGACGGCGGCGCTGCTGCTGCTGGCGGCCTTCCAGCAGCTGCTGGAGCTGCACGGGGTCAGCGCCGCGCTGCGCCCCCCCCCGGACCCCCCCGAGGAGGACGGGGGGCTGCTGGACGAGGGGGGGCAATAAACGGGGGGCTCGAAGCGCGACGGGCTCGCTGTGGTCACTGGGGGGGGTTGGGGGTCCCAGATGCATGGGGGGGGGGGTCCCAGACACATGGGGGGGGTCCCAGACACATGGGGGGGGTCCCAGGTCCAATAGGGGGGTTCCCGGTCCCATTGGGGGGTCACAGACCCATGGGGGGGGGGGTCACAGCACCATTGGGGTGGGGATCCTGATCCCATTGGGGGGGGTCCCCAAACCCATGGAGGGGTCCCAGACACATGGGGGGCTCCCAGTCCCATTGGGGGGGGCAGACACATTGAGGGGGGGAGCAGATACATGGGGGGGGTCCCAGTCCCACTGGGGGGGGTCCCAAACCCATAGAGGGGTCCCAGTCCCAAGTAGGGGGGTCCAGACTCATGAGGGGGGGGTCCCATTTGGGGTCCCAGTCCCTGTGACACCACAGCCCCCCCCCCACCCGACCCTATTAGGATGAAAGAACTCCCCCCCCCCCCAGCTCATTTTATAGAAAACCTTTATTCTGTAAAAATTGGGGGGGAAGTGAGGGGGGGCTCACATGGACGGGGGGGGAGGGAGCGGGGGGCCGGGCACCCCCATGGGCACCCCCAGGAGCCCCCCCCCCACCTCACCCCACAGCGGGCGGGGGGGGGATGCCGGACGGTGCCCCCCAGTGTCTCTCCATCCCCCCCCCCCCCCCAGCTCCGATATATACAGACAATAAATACAGGGCCCCCCCCCCCGGGATGGGGAGGGGGGGGCTCAGGCCGGGGGGCGCGCGGGGACGCAGCGGGGGGGTCCCTGCGCCGGGACAGAGCCGGGGGGGCAGAGGCAGCGGAAGGAGCCGGGGGTGTTGAGGCAGCGCCCCCCCCGGCACAGGGCGGCCTCCGAGCACTCGTCGAGGTCTGCGGGGAAAAGGGGGGGGGTCAGGGGGGGTCGGGGAGGGGGATTAAGGGGGGTTGGGGGGGATTTGGGGTGGGATTGGGGTGGGATTGGGGGGTTTTGGGGGGATTGGGGGAGATTGGGGGGGGAATGGGGTGGGATTTGGGGTGGGATTGGGGGGGGTTGGGGGGGATTGGGGTGGGATTGGGATTGGGGGGGATTGGGGTGGGATTGAGGGGGATTGGGATGGGATTGGGATGGGATTGGGGTGGGATTGGGGTGGGGTGGAATTGGGATTGTGTGGGTTTTGGGGTGGGATTGAGGGGGATGGGGATGGGATTGGGGTGGGATTTGGGGGGGATTGGGATTGTGGGGGATTGGGATGGGATTGGGGTGGGATTGGGATTGGGGGGGATTTGGGGGGGGATTGGGGTAGGATTGGGGAGGATTTGGGGGGGATTTGAGGGGGGATTGGGGTGGGATTGGGGTTGGATTGGGATTGGGTAGGATTTGGGGTGGGATTGGGGTTGGGATTGGATTTGGGGTTAGACTGGGGTGGGGAGGGGTTGCGGATGGGATTGAGGTGAGATTTGGGATGGGATTGGGGTGGGATTAGGATGGGTTTGTGTTGGGATGGGAAGGGATTTGGGGTGGGACTGAGATTGGTTGGGATTTGGGGCGGGATTGGGATTTAGTTGGGATTTGGGGTGGGATTGGGATTGGATTTGGGGTCGGACTGGGGTGGGAAGGGGTTGCAGATGGGATTGGGGGGGGTGGGGATGGGATTGGGGTGGGATTGGGATTGGGGGTATGGAATGGGCATGGGATCGGGATTTGGGGTAGGATTGGGGTAGGATTGGGGTAGGATTTGGGGTTGGATTAGGGTGGGATTGGGGGTTGGATTAAAGTGGGATTGGGGATGGGATGGGGTGGGATTTGGGCTGGGACTGGGGTTTGGGATGGGATGGGATTGGGATGGGAACAGGCTGGGATTATGCCGGGATCAGGCCGGGATTGTGCCGGGATCAGGCCGGAATCAGGCCGAGATTAGGCCAGGATTAGGCCGGGATCAGGCCGGGATTAGGCCTGGATTATGCCAGATTAGGCCGGGATTAGGCCGGGATTATGAAGGAATTAGGACGGGATCAGGCCGGGATTATTCCGGGATCAGGCCGGGATTAGGCCGGATTAGGCCGGGATTATGCCGGGACTAGGCCGGATTAGGCCGGGATTAGGCCGGATTAGGCCGGATTAGGCCGGGATTATGCCGGGACTAGGCCGGATTAGGCCGGATTAGGCCGGGATTATGCCGGGATTATGCCGGGATCAGGCCGGGATTATGCCGGGACTAGGCCGGGACTAGGCCGGATTAGGCCGGATTAGGCCGGGATTATGCCGGGATTATGCCGGGATCAGGCCGGGATTATGCCGGAATCAGGCCGGGATTATGCCGGGACTAGGCCGGGACTAGGCCGGATTAGGCCGGATTAGGCCGGATTAGGCCGGGATTAGGCCGTGTCTCACCCACGCAGGCCACGCGTGCCGCGTCCAGCCGGTAGCCGGGGTCGCAGGCGCAGGTGAAGCCCTGGGGCACCCGCACGCAGTGCCCATGCTCGCAGCCGCTCAGCACCCCGCACAGCTCCGGCGGCAGCGCCTCGTCCCGGGGGTCTGCGGGGGGGGGTCCCCGTCAGCCCCCTCCCCATAAAAAAAACAAAATCCCCCCCCAAAACCCCTCAATCCCCCCCCCCGCCCAAACTCACCGTCCTCGCTGGCTCGCCCCGGCCGCTCGGCCACACCGTGGGGCTGGAAGAGCCACGGGGGGGGGTCCTGGGGGGCGCTGGGGGGGCTGCGGGGCCGGGAGGAGCGGGGGGGGCCCCGGCGGGACCCCTCGAAATCCTCCAAGTCCTCGTAGCAGGGGGGGGCGGCGTAAAGGGCGTCCCCGCGGGGGTCGTAGCCCCCCCCCAGCCCATAGGGGTCGTAGTCGGCGCGCAGCCCCGGGGGGGGCAGGCGGGGGCCCGGACCCCCAAAGGGGAGGGGGCCGTAGGGCAGCCCGTAGTGGGGGGGGTATTCGGGGCCGTATTCGTAGGGGGGGCCCAGCCCCGGGCCGGGGGGGCGCAGGACGTTGCAGAGGAACTCGAAGTCATCTGGGGGGGGGGGGAGAAAAAAAAATGGGGGGGGGGGCAGGTTGTGGGGTGGGGTCCTAAAAATTGGGGATGCTAAGGGGGGGGGTGTAAAGAGGTGGGGGGGGCACTGTTATATGGGGGGTGCCCAAGGGGTCTCCATTAGGGGGGGGGCGTTGTGGGGTGGTGGGAGGGGTTCCCATTATTGGGGGGGGCAAAGGGGTCCCTGTTATGGGGGGGGTCCAAGGGGTCCCAATCATGGGGGGGGTGTCTAAGGGGGACCCACTCTGGGGGGTGCCCATGGGGTCCCCATTATGGGGGTCTGGGGGGGGTCCCTATTGCTGGGGTAGGAGGGGGGCAGGGTGGGGGTCCCCCTGTGTGGGGTCTTGGGGACATGGGGACATGGGGACATGGGTATAGGGGATGGGGGGGTCGTGGGCATGGGAGGGGGCATGGGGACGTGGGCATGGGGGGGGGGACAGGGACATGGGGGGACATGGGGACACAGGGATGTGAGGCTATAGGGCCTTAGGGACATGGGGACATGGGGACAAGGGGACAAGGGGCCGTAGGGGACACGGGTGCATGGCAACATGAGGCTATGGGGCCACGTGGCTGTGGGGTCATAGGGACGTGGGGACATGGGGACACGGGGACATGGGGACACAGTGAGGTGGGGACATGGGGAGGTGATGTGGGATGTGGGGAGACAATGGGGGACACTGGGATGAAGGGATGTGGGACATGGGGACATGGGGACACGGGGATATGGTGACGTGGGACAGGGGGATGTGGGACAAGGGGAGGCGACGTGGGACATGGGGACACAGGGACACGGGGATTTGGGGACATGGGGGATACAGCGCCATGGGGATATGGGGACACAGGACGTGGGGACACGGTGACGTGGGACATCAGGATGTGGGACATGGGGACACGGGGGGGGCATCAGGGGACAGTGCCGGGACACGGGGATGGGGGGCCACGGGGACATAGGGCAGGGATATGGGGACACGTGGGGACAGGGCGACACGGGGGGGGTGACGGTGACACGGGGGGGGTGACAGGGGGTGGCCTCACCCATGGCGCGGGTGTCGTTGGTGACGCAGCGGCGCTGGGAGCCGTCCAGCACCAGGGGGGGGGCGCAGGAGCAGAAGTAGGAGCCCACCGTGTTGACGCAGCGGCCCCCGATGCACGGCTCCGCGTCCTCGTCCTGGCACTCGTCGTTATCTGGGGGGGGGGGCGGTGGTGGTCGGCAAGGGGGTGGGGGGCACGGGGGGGGGGGCTGGAAGGGGGCTCGGGGGGCTGGAAGGGTGCTCGGGGGGCTGAGGGCAGGGTGCTTGGGGTGCGAGTAGGGTGCTCGGGGTGCAGACAGGGTGCAGGCAGGGTGCTGAGGGTGCAGGGAGGGTGCACTCAGGGCACAAGTTGGGTGCTCAGGGTGCAGGTATTGTGCAGGGAGGGTGCACTCAGAGCACAATTAGGGTGCTCAGGGTGCAGGTAGGGCACGCTCAGGGTGCTCAGGGTGCTGGCTGGGTGCTGGAAGGGTGTGGGCAGGGTGCTCAGGGTGTGAGCTGGGTGCAGGCAGGGTGCTCAGGGTGCAGTCAGGGTGCAAGTAGGGTGCTCAGGGTGCAGGTAGAGCGCACTCAGGGCACAAGTTGGGTGCTCAGGGTGCAAAGAGGGTGCTCAGGGTGCAGCCAGGGTGCACTCAGAGCACAATTAGGGTGCTCAGGGTGCAGGTAGGGCACGCTCAGGGTGCTCAGGGTGCTGGCTGGGTGCTGGAAGGGTGTGGGCAGGGTGCTCAGGGTGTGAGCTGGGTGCAGGCAGGGTGCTCAGGGTGCAGTCAGGGTGCAAGTAGGGTGCTAAGGGTGCAGGTAGAGCGCACTCAGGGCACAAGTTGGGTGCTCAGGGTGCAAAGAGGGTGCTCAGGGTGCAGCCAGGGTGCACTCAGAGCACAATTAGGGTGCTCAGGGTGCAGGCAGGGTGCTGGCAGGGCACAAGTTGGGTGCTCAGGGTGCAAGTAGGGTGCACTCAGGGCATAAGTTGGGTGCTCAGGGTGCTGGCTGGGTGCTGGCAGGATGCTCAGGGTGCAGGCAGGGTGCTGGAAGCGTGTGGGCAGGGTGCTCTCAGGGTGTGAGCTGGGTGCAGGCAGGGTGCTCAGGGTGCTGGCAGGGTGCAAGTAGGGTGCTCAGGGTGCAGGTAGAGCGCACTCAGGGCATAATTTGGGTGCTCAGGGTGCAGACAGGGCACGCTCAGGGTGCTCAGGATGCAAGTTGGGTGCTCAGGGTGCTGGCTGGGTGCAGGCAGGGTGCTCAGGGTGCAGGTAGGGTGCTGGCAGGGCACAAGTTGGGTGCTCAGGGTGCAAAGAGGGTGCTCAGGGTGCAGCCAGGGTGCTCTTAGGGTGCTTTCTGGGTACAGGTTGTGTGCTCAGGGTGCAGGTAGGGAGCTCAGCGTGCTGGCTGGGTGCTCAGGGTGCTCTCAGGGTGCAAGTAGGGTGCAGGCAGGGTGCAAGTAGGGCGCACTCAGGGCACAATTAGGGTGCTGAGGTCAGGGTGCTGGGGGTGCTGGGGGTGCTGGGGGTGCTGGCAGGGTGCTGGGGGTGCTGGCAGGGTGCTCAAGGTGCGAGTAGGGTGCTCGGGGTGCACAGGGTGCTCTTAGGGTGCAGTCAGGGTGCAAGTAGGGTGCTCTCAGGGTGCAGGCAGGGTGCTCAGGGTGCAGGCAGGGTGCACCCAGGGCACAAGTAGGGTGCTGGGGGTGCTGAGGTCAGGGTGCTGGGGGTGCTGGGGGGGTGCTGGGGGGGTGCTGGGAGGGTGCTGGGGATGCTGGGTGCTCACCCACGCACTGCAGGTGCTCCTGCTCGTAGTAGTAGCCGCTGGGGCAGTAGCAGCTGAAGCCGGGGGCGGCGTTGATGCAGACCCCCCCCCGGCACAGCTGCGGCGCGAACACCCGGCACTCGTCCACATCTGGGGGGTAAGGGGGTAAGGGGGGGGGCGACGTCAGGGGGAGGGTCCTCGGAATTGGGGGGGGCACCCCCGAAACGGGGGAGCCCCTATATAGGAGGGGAACCCCAAAATAGGGGGGGTATTGCCCCAAAATAGGCGGGATGCACCCAAAAGGGGAGGGGCGTAACCCCACAAAATAGGGGGGGCATCCCCAAATTGAGGGGGCACCCTGAAAAATGGGGACATCCCCAAAATGGGAGGGGTGAGTCCCCCAAATGGGGGCCATTCCCAAATTAGGGGGGGTGAGTCCCCAAAACGGGGGGCATCCCATAAATGGGGGAGCCCCAAAACAGGGGTGGCATCCCCAAAATGGGGAGGCATCCCCAACATTGGGGAACCGCTAAATACAGGGGGGAGCCCCTGAGTAGGGGGGGGAGTCCCTAAACGGAGGGAGCCCCAAATGGGGGGGGCCCCATCGCTGTGCCCCCCCCGCGGCCGCACTGACCTGCTGCTGAGCCCTGGGGCCCCGTGGTCTGGCCGGTCCCGTGGGGGCAGAGGGCTCGGTGCTCGGCTTGGGGGGGGGGACAGAGGTGTCACCCCCCCTGCACCTTGGCACCATCCTGACCCCATCCCCAGCCCATCCCTGTCCCCATCCACACCCCGATCCCAATCCCATCCCATCCCAGTCCTAATCCCTGGCAATACCCACCCCAATCCCAATCCCTTTACAATCCCATCCCCATCCCCATCCCAAATCCCATCACCACCCCAAACCCATCCCAATCCCTTCCCACCCCAATCCCAGTCCCATCCTCATCCCATCCCCATCCCATCCCCATTCCATCCCAGTCCCAATCCCAATCTATCTCAATCCCATCACCAACCCCATCCCAATTCCATCTCCACCCCCCCAATCCTATCCCAATCCCATCCCAATCCTAATCCTATCTCCATCCCAATCCCATCCCATCCCAGTCCCAATTGCAACTCCAATCCCATCGCCATCCCATCCCATCCCAAATCGCATCCCATCCCACTCCACTCCAATCCCAATCCCATCCCATCCCATCCCAGTCCTATCCCCATCCCTTCCCATCCCAGTCCCAATCCCCATCCCCATCCCCATCCCCATCCCCATCCCCATCCCCGTCCCCATCCCCAATCCCAATCCCAATCCCCCATCCCCAATCCCATCCCCAATCCCATCCCCATCCCCAATCCCATCCCCAATCCCAATCCCAATCCCCCATCCCCATCCCCATTCCCATCCCCAATCCCCATCCCCATCCCCATCCCCATCCCCAATCCCATCCCCAATCCCATCCCCATCCCCAAACCCATCCCCAATCCCATCCCCAATCCCATCCCCAATCCCATCCCCAATCCCATCCCCATCCCCAATCCCATCCCCAATCCCAATCCCAATCCCCCATCCCCAATCCCCATCCCCATCCCCATCCCCAATCCCAATCCCAATCCCAATCCCCCATCCCCATCCCCATCCCCAATCCCATCCCCAATCCCATCCCCATCCCCAATCCCATCCCCATCCCCAAACCCATCCCCACTCCCAATCCCAATCCCCCATCCCCAATCCCAATCCCCCATCCCCAATCCCATCCCCATCCCCATCCCCATCCCCAATCCCATCCCCAATCCCATCCCCATCCCCAATCCCATCCCCATCCCCAAACCCATCCCCAATCCCAATCCCAATCCCCCATCCCCAATCCCAATCCCCCATCCCCAATCCCATCCCCATCCCCAATCCCATCCCCAATCCCATCCCCATCCCCATCCCCAATCCCATCCCCAATCCCATCCCCAATCCCATCCCCATCCCCATCCCCATCCCCATCCCCAATCCCATCCCCAATCCCATCCCCAATCCCATCCCCAATCCCATCCTCAATCCCCATCCCCATCCCCATCCCCAATCCCAATCCCCATCCCCAATCCCACTCCCACCCCAATCCCTTCCCACCCCACGCCATCCCCAATCCCCTCCCCCCCCCATAGCGTCCCCATGTCCCCACCGGTTCCAGGCGTGGGGCACGGCCTCGGGGGGGGGCAGCGGACCCCCCAGGCGCCCCCCACGCTGCAGCAGCACTGCTGCCGGCTGACGTTGGGCGCCAGCACCCCGCAGGCGGGGCTGAAGCACGCCGCCAAGCCCGGGGGGGCTTCCACGGCTCCGGGGGGGGCCGGAGGAGTGGGGTCGCTGGGGGGGGTCCCCCGCACGTCCCCGTCACCGGATCGAACTCGTGCCCCCCGTCGGGGCAGAGGCAGAGGAAGGAGCCGTCCACGTTCTCGCAGCGCGCCGCCCCGCACACCCCCGGCAGCGTCGCGCACTCGTCCACGTCTGGGGGGGAAACACGAAGGGGGGGGGCTCAGTGTCACTCTGGGTGTCCCCCCCCTGCTGTCCCCGCTGTCCCCGTACCCTGGCAGTGGTGGCCGTGCCGGGCGGCCTCGTAGCCCTGGTGGCAGGCGCACTGGAAGGAGCCGGGGAGGTTGTGGCAGGCGGCGTGGGGGCCGCAGCGGGACCCCCCCTCGGCGCACTCGTCCTCGTCTGCAAGCGGGGAGGTGACGTTTTTTTGGGGGGAGGGGGCGGTGGGGACATTGGGGGGGGGAGCGTGGAGCCGTCCCCCAAAAGCTCAGCCCCATGGGGGGGTCCCCACTGTCCCCCGATGGTCCCTGCTCTCCGTCTCCATCCTGACCCCATGGAGAAGCCCCCCTGCACCTCGACCCCATTGGCTTGTCCCCAGTGGCCCCATTGGCTTGTCCCCAATGTCCCCCATCGTTTTGTCCCCATTATCTCCCGTGGTGTTGTCCCTGATGTCCCCTGCTGCCCATCCCCATCCTGACCCCATAGAGAAGTCCCCCTGCACCTCGACCCCATTGGCTTGTCCCCAGCATCCCCGTTGTTTTTTCCATGTCCCCCATAGCTTTGTCCCTATTGTGCCCCATTGGCTTGTCCCTGATGTCCCCCATGCCATGGCCCCTGCTGTCCGTCCCCCTCCTAACCCCATGGAGAAATCCCCCTGCCCCTAAACCCCATAGTGTGGTCCCTGGACCTGTCTCCATTCACATCCCATCCCCAACCCCATCCCAATCTCACCCTAATCCCATCCCAATCCCATCCCAATCCCACCCCCTCTTTTCATCCATTATTGGTCTCCATCTCCATCCCCATCCCAATCCTGTTCCAATCCCACCCCCATCCCCATTCCAAACCCATTCCATCCCCATCCCAGTCCCAGTCCCAGTCCCAGTCCCAGTCTCAGTCCCAGTCTCAGTCCCAGTCCCAGTCGCAGTCCCAGTCCCAGTCCCAGTCCCAGTCTCAGTCCCAGTCCCAGTCCCAGTCCCAGTCCCTATTTTCATCCATTATTAGTCTCCATTTCCATCCCCACCCCAATCCCATCCCCATCCCATCCCATCCCATCCCAACCCATCCCATCCCCACCCCAATCCCCTCCCATCCCCCTCCCATCCCCATCCCAATCTCACCCCAATCCCATCCCCTCCCATCCCCACCCCAATCCCCTCCCATCCCCTCCCATCCCCATCCCCATCCCAGTCCCAGTCCCAGTCCCAGTCCCAGTCCCAGTCCCAGTCCCAGTCCCAGTCCCAGTCCCAGTCCCAGTCCCTATTTTCATCCATTATTAGTCTCCATTTCCATCCCCACCCCAATCCCAATCCCATCCCCATCCCATCCCCATCCCATCCCCATCCCAATCCCACCCCAATCCCATCCCCTCCCATCCCCATCCCATCCCCACCCCAATCCCACCCCAATCCCATCCCCTCCCATCCCCATCCTAGTCCCAGTCCCTAAACCCATCCACTATCGGTCTCTATCTCCATCCCCACCCCAATCCCAACCCCAACCCCAATCCCAATCCCCACCCCCATCCCCATCCCCAATCCCAATCCCCAAGCCCCCATCCCCATCCCCATCCCCATCCCATCCCCACCCCAATCTCCTCCCATCCCCATCCCCATCCCATCCCAATCCCATCCCATCCCAATCCCATCCCAATCCCCTCCCATCCCCACCCCAATCCCCTCCCATCCCCATCCCAATCCCACCCCAATCCCATCCCCTCCCATCCCCATCCCAATCCCAGTCCCTAAACCCATCCACTATTGGTCTCTATCTCCATCCCCAACCCCAACCCCAACCCCAACCCCAACCCCAACCCCAATCCCAATCCCAATCCCAATCCCAATCGCAATCCCAACCCCAACCCCAACCCCAACCCCAATCCCAATCCCAATCCCAATCCCAATCCCAATCCCAATCCCAACCCCAACCCCAACCCCAACCCCAATCCCAATCCCAATCCCAATCCCAATCCCCGCTCACCCTCACACCCCCCGCCGTCCCGGGGCCGGTAGCCGTGCTGGCAGGCGGGCACGCAGCGGTAGGATCCGGGCAAGTTCTCGCAGCGCTCAGCCCCACACAACTCGGCCCCGTGCTCCTGGCACTCGTCCACATCTGCGGGGACAGGGCCACCCTCGCCGCCAGCCCCAGGGTGGGGGGCACCCAAAATCCCCCCCCCCCAACCCCCCAGCCCCTCACCGTGGCACTGGGCCCGCTCGGCGTCGGTGCGGAAGCCGGCGGGGCAGTGGCACTCGAAGGCGCCGTCGGTGTTGGCGCAGCGGCCGCCCCGGCACACGTCCCCGCGCTGGCACTCGTCCACGTCTGGGGGGGGACACGGGGTGAGGACGGGGGGGACATGGGCATGGGGTGGACGTGGGTACAGGGGGGGGACACGGGGGCAGGGGGGATACGGGGAAAGAGGGGGACACAAGGGGCTGGTGGCACCCCGTGGTACCCGGATGCGTGGGTGGGCGGTGGAGGGGTGGGGTGGGATGGGATGGGACTGGGGTGGGATTGGGATTGGGATGGAAATGGGGATGGGGTGGAAAAGGGATGGGATGGGATTGGGGTGGGATTGGGATTGGGGTGGAAAAAGGGTAGGATGGGGATGGGATTGGGGTGGGATGGGGATGGGATTGGGATGGGGATGGGGACTGGGGTGGGAATGGGGATGGGATGGAGACAGAGATGGGATGGGGGTTGGGATTGGGGTGGGATGGGATGGGGACAAGGAGAGACATTGGGATGGGATAGGATGGGGATGGGATTGGGATGGGGATAGGATTGGGATTGGATGGGGACATGGATAGGCACGGGGATGGGACTGAGTAGATTAACTGGGACTAAAAAACCGCAACTGGAATAGAAACCACAATGAGAATGGGGACTGCAATGGGATCGGGATGGGTATGGGGACGGGGACAGGGACAGGGACAGGGACAGGGACCGGGACCATGCCAGGCTCTGACCAACGCATGCGGTGCCCTCGGGGGTGCTGGCATAGCCCTGGGCGCAGAGGCAGCTGTAGGAGCCCTCGGTGTTGAGGCACTCGCCGTGGGGGAAGCAGAAGTCGCCCTCCAGGCACTCGTTGACATCTGTGGGCAGATGGGGGCCGTGGGGGGGCCGTCGGGTGTGGGGGGGACACGGCACCATCCCCACGCCGCCCCCACCACTCACCCGCGCATGGCGCGCCGCCGGCACCCACCCGGTATCCGCGCCGGCACTGGCAGTGGAAGGAGCCCTCGGTGTTACTGCAGCGGCCGTGGGGACCGCAGGGCGAGCCCGTGGCGCACTCATCCACGTCTAGGGGGTGGCACAATTAAGGGTTGGCCCCCCCCTCGGGGGGACAGGGGGGACGTGGGGGGACGCGGGTACCTGCGCAGCGCCCGTGGCGCAGCTTGAAGCCGTCGCGGCACGGCCGGCACTGGAAGGAGCCCGGCGTGTTGGCGCACTCCTGGCCGGGGCAGGCCAGGTGGTTCTCGCACTCGTCGATGTCTGCGCGGCACGGAGAGGGGGCGGCGGTGGTGGCACCGCGGGGAGGGCGTGGGTGGTGGCACCACGGACGGGGACACCACGGATGGGGACACCACAGATGGGGACACCACGTATTGGGAGGTTATGGATGGGTTCACCATGGATGGGGACACCATGGATGGGGACACCACGCATGGGGACACCACGCATGGGGACACCACGTATTGGGAGGTTATGGATGGGTTCACCATGGATGGGGACACCATGGATGGGGACACCATGGATGGGGACACTACGCATGGGGACACCACGCATGGGGACACCACGTATTGGGAGGTTATGGATGGGTTCACCATGGATGGGGACACCATGGATGGGGACACCACGCATGGGGACACCACGCATGGGGACACCACGTATTGGGAGGTTATGGATGGGTTCACCATGGATGGGGACACCATGGATGGGGACACCATGGATGGGGACACTACGCATGGGGACACCACGCATGGGGACACCACGTATTGGGAGGTTATGGATGGGTTCACCATGGATGTTTAACCCCGTGGCTGGCAACACTATGGCATGGTGACCCCATGGCTGCTGACCCCATAGATGTTGAGTTCTTGGATGGTGGCGTTATGGCACGGTGACCCCATGGATGGTGACCCCATGAACGATGACCCCATGGGTGTTGAACACGCAGATGGTGTCCCCATACCCTTGGTGTCCCCATACCCTTGGTGTCCCCACACCCCGGTGTCCCCACACCCAGTGTCCCCACAGCCCGGTGTCCCCACAGCCCGGTGTCCCCGCTCACCCTGGCACTGTCCCGTGGGCGTGCTGGCCTGGTAGCCGGCCGGGCAGACGCAGCGGTAGCCACCGGGCAAGTTCTCGCAGCGGCTCTGGGCGCAGGGCGAGGGGCTCTGGGCGCATTCATCCACATCTACGGGGACACGGCCACCTCAGCCCCATCCCCGTTGTCCCCATTGTCCCCCTCTGTCCCCCCCCCGTCCCTGCTGACCTTGGCAGTCGGTGCCGCCGGGGCCGGGCCGGTAGCCGGGGCCGCAGACGCAGCGGAAGCTCCCCACCGTGTTCTCGCAGCGGCCGGGGGCGCAGGGCCGGGGGCTGCGCCGGCACTCGTCCACGTCTGGGCAGGCGGGGGGACGGACGGCAATGGGGACAGACGGACGGACAGGAGCGGGGACGGATGGAGAGGTGGGTGGGAGGGAAGGGGGAGAGGGGAGTGGGGAGGTGGGTGCGCGGGGAAATGGGGGCAGGGGGAAATGGGGGCACGGGGAGGTGGGGGCATGGAGAGATGGGTGGGTGCGTGGGGAAACGGGTGCATGGGGAAATGGGGGCAGGGGGAAATTGGGGCTTGGAGAGGTGGGTGCACGGGGAGGTGGGTGCACAAGGAAGTGGATAGATGGGGAAATGGGTGCACGGAGAAATGGGTGGGTACATGAGGAGGTGGGTGCATGGGGAAATAGGTGGGTGCATGGGGAGGTGGGCGCATGGGGAAATGGGTGCAGAAGGAAATGGGTGCGTGAGGAAATGGGTGCATGAGGAAATGGGTGGCTGCACGGGGAAATAGGTGCACGGGGAAACGGGTGAGTGCATGGGGAGGTGGGTGCATGGGGAAACAGGTGCACAGGGAGGTGGGTGCACAGGGAAATGGGCGCACGGGGAAACGAGTGCAGGGGGAGGTGGGTGCACGGGGACATGGGTGCCCAGGGAGGGGCCGGGCGCCGCTCACCGATGCAGTGGGTGCCCTGGGTGCTGAGCCAGAAGCCGGGGTGGCACAGGCAGGTGTAGCCGCCCTGGCGCGGGACGCAGCGCCCGGGGCCGCAGATCCGCGGGTTCCGCTCGCACACGCTGCCGGCGGCTGCAAGCGGGCACACGTGAGTAACACATGTGTGTGCAAACGGGCAGGCGTGCAGCTGTGCACACCTGTGCAAACATGCACGCATGCACACTGTGCACGTGTGCGCAATCAAGCATGCATGCAACTGTGGACATGTGTGCAAATAGGCATACAGGACACATGCACACGTGTAGGCGTGTGTAAGTAGGCATTGTGCACACGTGTGTAAGCAGGCATGCATGTAGCCGTGCACACGTGTGCAAATAGTCATGCATGCAAACCGTGCACACGTGCACAATATATTTAGCTGTGCATGCATGAGATGCACACGTGCTACTGCAGCTGCATGCAGCTGGGCAAGCCTGCAATGGTGTGCACACGTGTAACACGCACGTGTGTAACTGTGCACGCCTATAACTGTGCACAAACGAGACTGAATAAATGCAAATTGCACACGTAACTGCTTGCACATGTAACTGAGCACACGTGCACATGCAACTGCACACATGCAGCCATGCAAGCATGCAACCATGCACAAGTGCACAGCCACATGCACACACGTGTGACCTTGCACGCCTGTGCTGAGATGTGTATGTGCAACGGCGCAGAGCGTAACCACACGTGCAAAAAATAAAATAAAATGCACGCACACAGCTGCACACAGTGCAACCCTGCGCACATCTGCAACCATGCATGCGTGCAACGGTGCACACACGTGTGCAGCCGTGCACAAGTGCCCCAGCCCTACCTGGTGCCGGACCCTCCGGGCCGGGTGGCGTGGGGAGGGGTCCCAGCAGCCCCAGGGTGGGTCGAGGCACGATGACAACCTCGGGGGCTGGTGGTGGCACCTCGGGGATGCGCGGTGGCACCTCGGGGACGCGTTGTGGCACCTCGGGGACGTCTGGTGGCACCTCGGGGACACGTTGTGGCGCCTCAGGGACCCGCTGTGGAACCTTGGGGACATGTGGCACCTCAGGGACATGCGGTGGTGCCTCAGGGGCACATGGTGGCACATCAGGGACATGTGGTGACACCTCGGGGACACGTGGTGGTACCTCGGGGATGCGTTGTGGCACCTCGGGGACACGTGGTGGCACATCGGGGACCCGTGGTGGCACCTCGGGGACACGCGGTGGCACGTGTGGGACGCGTGGTGGCACCTCGGGGACGCGTTGTGGCACCTTGGGGACCCGCGGTGGCACCTCGGGGACAGGCGGTGACCTGCTGGGGGGCGGCCGACCGGGGCGCCAGCGAGCTGTGGGGCAGAGCAATGGGGTGAGGGGGGGTCCTGGCAGCCGGGGGGGGTGGGGGGGGACAAAGCGGGGGGGACAAGGGGCTCACGGGCGGCGGTCCCAGCTGGGGAGGGGACACGGGGACGCCCCAGGGGGACACGGGGCAGGTCCTGGCCCAGGTAGCGGGTGTTGTAGTGCAGGTCGGAGGCCGAGTAGTGGTAGCCGGGGCCGGCGGGGCAGATCTCCTTGAACCCCTCTGCAATTGAAGGGGGGAAAGGGGGTGTCAAAATGGACCCCCCCCCAAAAAAAATTACCCCCCTCCCCCAAAAAAAAACCCCCTCCAAAGGGTGAGCCCGTGGCTTTGGGTGCAAATCCCATGAAACGGAGGCTCCCCAAAGGGTTTTTGTTTTTTTTTGGGGGGGTCCGCCCTAAAGGGTTTTTTTGGGGGGATCCCAAGGGGTTGGGGGGGTCCCGGGGGGGCTCACCGGAGCCGAAGGGGGGGCAGCGCTGGCACGCCGGCCCCCAGGCCTTGCCCACGCGGCTGCAGCAGCAGATCTGGCGGGTGATGTTGCGCAGGGTGGGCAGCGCGCAGCGCCCCTCCCGCAGCACCCGGTAACATGGCCCCCGCGCCTCCGAGATCACCTGGTGGGCTGGGGGGGGGGGGGCGGGGGGGTGGTACCGGTCACCCTAATCCCAATCCCAATCCCAATCCCAGTCCTAGTCCTGGTCCTAACCCCAATCCCAATCCCAACCCCAATTCCAATCCCAACCCCAATTCCAATCCCAATCCCAGTCCTAGTCCTGGTCCTAACCCCAATCCCAATCCCAACCCCAATTCCAATCCCAACCCCAAAACCCCAATCCCAATCCCAATCCCAATCCCAATCCCAATCCCAATTCCAGTCCTAGTCCTGGTCCTAACCCCAATCCCATTTCATCCTGTTCCCATCCCAATCCCACCCCAATCCTTTCCCCTTCCTCTTCCCTTCCCTATCCCCTCCCAATCCCAATCCCAATCCCAATCCCAATCCCTATTCCATTTCAGACCACCCCCATCCCCATCCCATCCCCATCCCCTCCCAATCCCAACTCCAACTCCAATCCCAACCCCTACTCCCTCCTCACCCCATCCCCATCCACATCCCAACCACAATCCCAATCCCAACCCTAATCCCAATTCCAACCCCAATCCCAATGCCTACCACAATTCCAGGCCTTGCCCCGACCTCAACCCCAACCCCAATTCCAATTCCAATCCCAATCCCAGCCCCAGCCCCAGCCCCTGCCCCAACCCCAATCCCAATCCCAATCCCAATCCCAATCCCAACCCCAACCCCAATCCCAATCCCAATCCCAATCCCAATCCCAATCCCAATCCCAACCCCAACCTCACCCCCAATCCCAACCCCAACCCCAGCCCCAACCCCAATCCCAATCCCAATCCCAACCCCACCCATAATCCCAACCCCAACCTCATCCCCAATCCCACCCCCAACCCCAACCCCACCCCCAACCCCAACCCCAATCTCAACCCCAACCCCAACCTCACCCCCAATCCCAATCCCAATCCCACCCCCAATCCCATCCCGATCCCAACCCCAATCCCAATCCCAACCCCAACCCCAATCCCAGCCCCAACCCCAACCCCAACCCCAACCCCAATCCCAATCCCAATCCCATTCCCAATCCCAATCCCAATCCCAACCCCAACCCCACCCATAATCCCAACCCCAACCCCACCCCCAACCCCACCCCCAATCCCATCCCGATCCCACAGATGCAGCTGCTCCGGGACGAGTCCAGGATGAAGCCCTCGTGGCAGAGGCAGGCGAAGCTGCCCCGGGTGTTGGTGCAGAGCCCGTTCTTGCAGAACCCCCCCTCCTGGCACTCATCCACATCTGGGGGGGGGACGCACACACACAGGGTGGGGGTCAGCACCCCAAAACCCCCCCCATCCCCTTTTAACCCCCCCAAAAATAAATCTCCCCAAACTCACCCACGCAGGAGCCGTTGGCGCGGCGGAAACCTTTGGGGCAGGGGTGCTGCCCCACGGCGGGGGGGTTCGCTGCAAATGGGGGGGGGGGAGGGGGGGACAAAGTGAGCCCCCCCCACACACCGCAGAACCCCCCCCAACCCCATAACCCCAAAAAAAACCCCGCTGCCTTACGGGGGTCGGCGTCGCAGGGCTGGCACTCGTGCACCCCCCAGGCCACGCCGGCCCCCCGGCAGCAGACGTCCTGGGTGCGCAGACCGGGCAGGGGCGAGCTGCACTGCACGGGGCGGGGGGGTCGGGGGGCGCCGGGACCCCCCCCGTGTCCCCATGTCCCCCCCCACGTCCCCATGTCCCCACCTGGATCCCCAGGTCCCCCTCCGTGTCCCCACCACGTCCCCAGCCCCACATCCTCGGCCACCTCCCCGTGCTCACGGTGCCATCCCCATGTCCCCACCCCAATGTCCCCATCCCCATGTCCCCATCCCCATCCCAATGTCCCCATCCCCATGTCCCCATCCCCACCCCAATGTCCCCATCCCCATCCCAATGTCCCCACCCCAATGTCCCCACCCCAATGTCCCCACCCCAATGTCCCCATCCCCATGTCCCCATCCCCACCCCAATGTCCCCATCCCCATCTCAATGTCCCCACCCCAATGTCCCCATCCCCATGTCCCCATCCCCACCCCAATGTCCCCATCCCATCCCAATGTCCCCACCCCAATGTCCCCACCCCAATGTCCCCATCCCCATGTCCCCATCCCCACCCCAATGTCCCCATCCCCATGTCCCCATCCCCACCCCAATGTCCCCATCCCCATCCCAATGTCCCCACCCCAATGTCCCCATCCCCATGTCCCCATCCCCACCCCAATGTCCCCATCCCATCCCAATGTCCCCACCCCAATGTCCCCACCCCAATGTCCCCATCCCCACCCCAATGTCCCCATCCCCATGTCCCCATCCCAATGTCCCCATCCCTGTCCCCATGTCCCCATCCCCGCCCCCAAGTCCCCATCCCCATCCCCATGTCCCCCATCTCCCCAGGCACAACTTGTGGCCATTTCCTCAAGTCCTATCATTAGTTATCTGAGAAAAGAGGCTGACCCCCTCCTCATCACAACCTCCCTTCAGGAAGTTGTAGAGTACAGTGAGGTCTCCCCTGAGCCTCCACTTCCGCAGACCAACCACCCCCAGCTCCCTCAGCCGCTCCTCACAGGACTTGTGCCCCAGGCCCTTCCCCAGCTTTGTAGCCCTGCTCTGGGCACACTCCAGGGCCTCGATGTCCTTCTGGTACTGAGGGGCCCAAAGCTGAGCACAGCACCTGAGGGGCGGCCTCACCATGTAATACACAATAAATGTTTGTTCATTGTCTTTTGTATTATAAAAACAAGGAGTTCCGTTTGAGGAGCAGGAGTTGCAAAAGCTCCCTGCTGAAGTAAGGAGCTGGATAATACTTGGCTAGACACTATGAAAATTCTTTTGCTTAATGTAACAAAAAAGAGAACCCCCTCCCCTTCTCTCCTTCTGCATCTCAGTTGCCTCTTTCGTTCAAAGACCCTGCTGCAAAGCTCATGTAACCATCTCCTGATAAGTTGTTAAACTAGTGTATCAACATCCTGCCTTCCTGTCTCACGCTGGGCCAACATGACCAACTAAAAAAAGAAGTTGAACCACAACGCCGAGGAAGACTACGGCCTTCATCTTCACAACCACCAGAGGGACAGAGACGACCCCCTAGCAACAGTGCACACAGTCGCAGAATATACCAGGATGTGCTGCGTAATCCCGGAATTACCAAGATATAAAAAGGGACCCTGGGGGGGGTGAGGTGCGTGCCGTTGGTGGAGCCGAGACTCCGTTGCCGCCCAGCGCTGTTTTGCTTGCTGTTGCTTACTCAATAACTTCCTTTCTATTATTAATGCAATGCTCTCTGAAAATTAATTAAGGGGGCAACTTATAACACTGGGGAGCTCTGCTTGGGCATGGCTGGTGCGGCTGGTGGCGAAAGTGGGGTGGCTGGCGGGCAGCCTGCGATGGCAACCGATTGCGTTGCCCTTCACGGGCACCAGGCCTTGCAGCTGCCCCTGAGCAGCTCCTCTGGGAAGGATCCAGCGCTGAAGCATCTCACAGTGCTGGGAGCTCCCTTCACATCGGCCACGCTAATGCTGAAATTCCTCCTGTCCTCCTCCCTGCCAGGCGTCCAGCCAGGTGCGGGAGCACTCCATCTGCCTCTTCCAAGCCGTGGTGGAGGCTGTGCTGCGGCAAAGGACGAAGAAAATGAAGAGGACAGTTCACAGGAGCCTTCTCCCACTCTACTTTCACATGAGAGACCAGAGTGAGAGCGTAGCAAAGGTACAGATCTCAGAGCTGAGCAGTTATGTGGGCAAGGGTGTGCTGATGCCACAGGGTTGCTCTGGGGGATCTCTGGCCGGCAGCATGAGCTGCCTCCGATGGTGGCTGTCCCGTGGCCTTGCCTTGGCCACTGAACCCAGTGCACGCTGCCCCCCACCACAGCCTCCCATAACGCGCTGGGAAAGGCTCGCAGCCCTGCCAAGAGGAGGGGACAGAGGGTCTCCTTCCCAAGGCTGTGCTGCTACCTCCCAACCTCTGCTGCTCCGCAGGCCTCTGGGGAAGCTCTTGCCGTGGCTGCAGAGTTTCTGCGATGCAAGGAGCTCAAGCGCTTGGCCCAGACAGAACAGACGTGGAGGATTGGAGAGTTCTTGGTAAGGACCCACATTGGTTTGCCCCAGCTGGGCAAACGCGCCCGGCCAGAGCCCGCTGCCTGCAGCCGCATCCTCGCTCCCTTCCTGCCAGCACAGAGCCCCAGGGGGCTCTTCTGGAGGCCCCTCTGACCTCCCTGCCCCCAGGATGCTGGAGGAGACCCTGGAGAGGGTGTGCAAGCCCCGTGACCCTGCGTTCTCTCTCTCTCCAGCTGCAGCAGGACAGAGGCAGAGTAGAAGAATACCTGCAGCAGAGCCAGCCCTACCTGCAGGACACTCAGACCCTTTTGCGACTTGAGGCCGTCAGATTCATTGGTGAGCCCAGCCCCTGGGTCCCTCTTGGGGCAGTCTTTGGCAGCCCCAGGCACTGCCCTGTTGCCCCCAGAGCCCCCCGACTGGGCCCTTGCTCCAGGGTGCAGGAGGGGGCACAGCCTGGCTGGCCAGGCCAGGGGCTGCGCTGCTGGGAGCGTGCTGGGGAGCGGGGCTCTGATGGGATCTCTGTGTCTAGGTCTTGCTGCGCGCTACTGCGAGGACCAGAGCGAGGAGAAGCTGGATGAAATCCTCAGCGGTGGGTGAGGGCAGTGGGGGGTGTGCTAGGGCTGGGGGGACAGCGGCAAAGGCCCCCGTGCCTTGCCCTGCTCCAGGGAAATGCTTCGGGGCGGAGGAGCAATGCAGCCATAGGAACGAGGGAGAGGAGACGGGGTAGCCTGTGGTGTCAGGGAATGGCCTCCCAGCCTGGAGCTGGGCAGTGCCGCTGAAAGGGTTGAGTGTCCCTGAGGAAGAGTCAGGGGAAAGGGCAGTAAGGCTGACAGAAGGTGGGAGCCTGTTGTAGAGCACGCAACCAGGACGAAGAGGGAGATGAGACAGCCTACAAGCAGCTAGGAGCAGGGTCACGATTGCTAGCCCTTGCTCTCATGGGGAAGCACAATAGCGAGAGGAAAGAGTCCAGGAGATTCCTGGAGTGTGTGAATCCTCCCAAGGGATGGAGGCAGGTGGTGAGGGAACCAGCTTGTGAAGGTGCCCCACTTGACCTGTGGTGCGCAGGTGGGGAAGGACTGGTGGCTGCATTTGGGACATTGCTGAGCAGCAGCTTTCAACGGATTCCTTTGTCCCTCCTGCTCCTCCTGGCCTGGGGAAGAGTCGAGTGGGGCTGGCATGCTCTGCAGGGGATGCCTGGGGATCTCTGCAAGGAGTGGGTTTTCATCTCTGCTCTTCTTTCTTTTGCAGTCCTCCAGCCTTCAGAGAACGACCCGGAACCCATGGTCTGTTCCCTGGCAGTTCAAACCACCCTGATCCTGACGTCAAGGCATAAGGCAATGTCAGGACGGAGATTTCCACTGCTGTGTTGCTGCTAGCCCCGCAGCAGTCCTCAAAAGAGCAATATATATTTTAATAGAACTAGGTTGTTGTCTCGTTATTCCAGCAGCTCCTTCACAGTGACTCGGTGCCATGACGCTGAGCTAACTTGGAGGCCACCAAGGACGTCTTTTCCCTGGGCCCGGTGACTGCATGGCGCCTACTCAACCAGTGAAAGAGTCACAGAACCCTTGCGCTTGGAAAAGGGCCTTCAGCTCAAGTCCAAGCGTCAGCTAACACCACCAGGCCCACCACAAAACCACGGCCCTTAGTGCCAAGTCCACGCATTTCTTTAATAGCTCCAGGCCTGGGACTCCAGCAGTGCCCTGGGCAGCCGGTTCCACCCTTTGCATGAAGAAATTCTTCCTGACATCCCATCCTGTGGTAGGTGCGCCCAGGTAGAAGAACTGCTCAGCCTCCTGGCAGAGCTTCGGGAGGAGGTGGGCAGGCTGAGGAGCACCAGGGAGTCGGAGAAGGTTGAACTGTACTGTGCCAGCCCTGGGACAGATGCGTCAGGCAGACACAGCAGAGGAAATGGAGGATCCCCTACCCTCTGGCCATCAGGCAGAAGGAGTGCATCTCAGTGACGAAGGGATGGAAGTTTAGATCTGCTCGGGGCAGCAGGTGAACCCCTCCTTGCCTACCTCACCTTCCTTTCAGGTGCCCTGAAACAACAGACTCTGGAAGTAATGGACACACAAACGATGATGTGCATGAAGGTCCATCCAGGTTGGAGGGGTTTTCTAGGGCAAGTCAGCCTTCCCCAGTATCACGACCACCTCCATCAAGAAGAAGAGAAGGGTTACTGTCATAAGTGACTCCCTTCTGAGCAGAACAGAGGGCCGCATATGCCGGCCTGACCCAACCCATGGAGAAGTCTGCTGCCTCCCAGGAGATCAGGGTAAAAGGTGTTTCTGGAAAGCTCACTTGCCCCGTAAGGCCCTCTGAGCATCATCCATTATTGTTCTGTCCTGACAGAATCTTCTAAGTGGCACACCAAAATGGGAGGGAGTGTGCGCTAGCGAGATCCTTCGGCCTGCTCCATGCCACGCTGGGTACACTGGAGCACATTTGGAATGTTTCTGCACCGATGCACCCAGCATGAGGGACAAGCAGGAGGAGCTGGAAGCTTCAGCTCCATCCCAGAACAAGCGAGACTTGGTGTGCTGTGATGAACGGGTATGGGCTCTTCAGGAAGGATAGGCAGGGCAGGCGAGGCAAGGGGCTGGCACAAGGACGTGGCCGAGAGCTTCTGGATAAGGATTAAGGGAGAAACCAATCACTTGGATGTTGCAGTGGGTGTTTGCGATACCAATGAATTATTCGCTAAGCAACTAAGAGAGACCTCTCTTAGCTCAACTGCCCTTGTCCTGATGGGGGACTTCAACTTGCCAGACGTTAACTGGGAAGACCACACAGCTGATACAAGCAGGTCCAGGAGATTCCTCACACACCTTGATGACAACTCCTTGGTACAGCTACTGAGGGAGACAACAAGGAAAGGTGCCATCCTAGACCTGTTGCTTGTGTTATAAATGGCTCAGTCTTCAAAATAGGATTATAATCAAAGTTTACAATTTATTAAAGGAATAGAGGTAAGCAAACAGCGCTGGGTGCGCCGGGAGTCTCTGCTCCACCAGGACGCACACCAGTTACATCAAGCAGCTGATTTTTATGCTCCTAGGCTGATACATATTCATTACTACTCCTAAAAAAAATGGGTTATTATAATTAGCTTCCGGGATCCAAACCCTCCTACTGGAGCATGCGCATCAGTCTCTGGTGGTCCCCCTGGGGGTCTCTGGGGGTCTTTCATGCTGAAGGCTCGTAGTCTTCCTCTCAGTTTCTTTTTCTTGTCCTTCCCCTTTGTACTCCTTGGCAGCATGTCAAAAGCTTACACAGCGTTCCCTGCAAGTTTTGTCTTCTAGCCATCCTTCAGCTTCTTTCTTCTCCTTAATCTCCTGGCCGCCTGGCCAGATATCAGGGGCTTGCATAGTGTCCCATTCAGAAGTCATAACAGTTACTAGTTGTTAGCAGTTGTTCTGAAACCCCCAGACAGCAGAGACTTCAAAGAAAGAACATACAAACACAAATAGCTCTCTATTGACACTTCACATTTAAAAATCTTTGGCGATTGGAGGAAAACTGCCAGTACGCCTGCTTTTGGCAGGGGGGTTGGACCCAATGATCTCTTGAGGTCCCTTCCAACCCCTCCAATTCTGTGAACTTTGGACACGGGGAGGGCAGAGTTCAGGCTGCTCAGGGAACTAGTTCGGAAGATCCCCTGAGAAGCTGTTTTGGAAGGTATCGGGGTCCATCTTTTTAAGCACGACCTCCTAAGAGCACAGGAGCAGGCGATTCCAAAATGTTGGAAGTCAAGCAGGCGGGGCAGGAGGCCAGCTTGGCTGAGCAGGGATCTTCTTCTAGAGCTTAAGTGCAAAAAGAAAGCGTGTGGCCACTGGAAGCGAGGTCGTGTGACATGGCAGGGCTACAGAGGTGCTGTTTGCCTCTGTTGGGAGAAAATTCGTGCAGGCAAAGCTCAGGGGTGACGCTGGCTAGTAGTGTGGGCAACAACGCAGATATATACATTAATATGTGTATTGAAGATGTGAACTGCTAAAGGAGGGCTAGAGGAAACATTGGTCCGTTACTTGCTGAGGATGGTCACCTCACAAACACAGACATAGGCGAAGCAGAGCCATTTAATGTCTCTTCTGCCTCTGTCTTCAAGAGCAATGATGGGCTCTGGGACCCAAGGGGCCCAGAGTTGGGGGGCCATGAGTGCGGTAACAAAAACCTCCTAGCCAAACCCACACTGGATGCATATGAGTCTACGGGGCCTGAGGGGATTCATTCCAGGGTTCTCAGAGGGCCGACTAATGTCCTTGTGAGACCTCTCTCAATTATTTTTCAATGGTCTTGGGAGCCCAGAGAGGTCCAAGTTGACTGTAGGCTGGCAATCATTGTGACAGGTTTCAAGAAGGGCAAGAAAGAAGAGCCCAATAATTACAGACCCGCCAGTCTCTCTTCAGAGCCTAGTAAAAATACGGAGAAACTCTTCTGGGCATTACTGAAGAACACCGGAAAGACAACGCAGTCGTTGATCACAGCCCACCCAGGTTCATGAGGGGAAAGTCCTGTTTAACAAACTTAATTTCCTTTTATGACAGCATCACCCGTCTAGTTGAGCAAGGGATGCCAGGTTTTGGATTTCCATCAAGTTTTCAGTACTGTTTCTCTCAGTATCCTTCTGGACAAAATGTCCATTGTACAGCTAGATAAATACATGCGGTTTAGGGTGAAAAGTTGGCTGATGGGTTGGGCTCAAGGGGTTACAGAAATGGGGTTGCATCAGGCTGTTGACCAGTCCCTAGTGGGGTTCCCCAGGGTTCCACTTAGGGCCAGCAGAAGAGGCTGGAGAGCAGCCTTGCAGAAAGGGATCTGGGGGTTTTGGTCGACAGCAAGTTGAATACGTGTCAGAATTCAGCCTGGAGGAGAGTGAGGGGAGGCCTCCTGGCGGCCTGCAGCTCCCTCACGAGGGGAGCAGAGGGGCAGTGTGGCATTTAGGGGTGTAGCCGATTAACCGTTACGGGTCCGGTCAGATTCAGGGTCCTGAACTATCACAATCACAGATTCACCAATAACGCATGTATGAAATACAGAGGTGGCACAGGTGCGCAGCCTGGAAATGAACGCGTTACAAGGCACAAAGACTCTATAGAGATTCCTAAGTTTCTGCAGAGACACACGATATAACCTAGTGTTCAAATCTCACCCAAAGGCGTCCCAATGGGCGAGAAGAGAGGCTCAGCCCGTCGACTGATCCCAGGAGTCAGGAGGTCCTCAGGATGGTGTATTCCCTTGGGATGGCATCTCCCCTGATGGTGGTATCTTCCCTAATGATGGTACCTTCCCTAACAATGGTATCTTCCCTGACACACCCTCTCTCTTAGGCCAATTTATGAGGTGGAGCTTGAGTGACTCTAGTCAAGCATATTTTAGTTAGGATTGGTGAAAAGGTTTCTTGTCTCTGTTTAAAGTAGTAGGCTCTGAGAAATTCAGAGCACATGCTCAGAGAGGGGTGGTCGCACCTTGGAAGCAGGGAGCTTTTGGGATGGAGGTGTGTTTTGGCATTTTAATGATATTATAATTGTACTGGGTCTGGCTGGAATGTTAACTTTCCCGGCAGCAGCCCATACAGTGCCGTACTCTGGACTTGTAGCTGGAACAGCAGTGTTATCACACCAGTGTTGTGTCTACTGCTGAGCAGCAGTGGCACAGCATCGGGCCTTTCTCTAACCCTCCTAGGGGGTGGGCAAAAAGTGAGGAGAGAAACATCACTAGGGCAGCTGACCTAAACCGATCAAAGGGATATTCCATACCATGTGATGTCACACTCAGCAATAAAAGGTGGAAACAGGAAGAAGAGGGGAGGGGTGGGCTCTCGTTGAGAAGACGTCGGTCCTCCTCTGGAACACTGGCTGCGTGCGTTGAGGCCTTGCTTCAAGGACGCGGTCAATCATCGCTCATTTGTGGGAAGTAGAGAGTAATTTCTTTCCTCTGCGCTTCCATATAGCTTTCATTTATTTTGTTGGTTTGTTTTCCTCCCTTCTTTTTATTTTCCCTTTTCCCCTCCCTTTTCCCCTTTCCCTTTTATTTCCCCTTAGTTAAATTTTCAGTTCATAGTAGTCTTGATTTAATTATTATAGTTATTTCCCTTTAATTAAATTATCCTTATCTCAACCCGTGAGTTGTTCTTTGCTTTATTTCTCCCCCTCCTCATCTAAAGGAGGGGGAGTGAGAGAGCGGTTGTGGGGTTTAGCTGCCCAGCACGGTAAAACCACCACAATAATGAGCAAAAGTACATTAGAATACAGCATTTGTCAAAACATGACAGGTCGTTGGCTCAGGGTAGCAAAAAGTGCAGCTTATCGGTCTCAGCGTGCACAGGAACAATCGAGTCCGCACCTGGTCACAGAGCCTAGCCGTGGTGTCTCCACTCCACTCTATGCTCCGTGCTGTTCCTTAGAGCTAGCACACCAGGTTCCCCCAGCGCAATAGCATCTAAGGTTGGAAGCCTAGGGAATGCTCAGGTAATGCAGCTACGCCCTACCCTGAAAGCCTTTTCAATGCTGTGCATTTTCTTTAAGATGTGAATGTTAGTTTTATTTTCCTAGTTACTTCAGGCAACTGCACCACAGGCAGGTGCTGAGCTCTGCTCTCTGGGGACAGTGACAGGACCCGAGAGAACGGCACGGAGCTGGGACAGGGGAGGCAGAGGCTGGGTGTTAGGAAAAGGTTTTTCACTGAAAGGGTGGTCGGGCACTGGGACAAGCTGCCCAGGGCATTGGGCATGGCTCCAAGCCTGCTGGAAGTCAAGTCAAGTCAAGCGTTTGCACAACGCTCTAACATCCTCCGATAATGGGTGGTTCTGTGTGGAGCCTGGCGTTTGACTCAATGATCCTTGTGGGTCTTGTGTGGGAAAGGAATTTGTAGGTGGCTTTGCACTATTGCACACGTTCCTGAATTAGAGATAATGAAGAAATAATCGTAGAATCGTAGAATCTCCCGAGTTGGAAGGGACCCATAACGTTCAAGTCCAACTGCTGGCACCGCACAGGTCTACCCAAAAGTTTAGACCATGTGACTAAGTGCACAGTCCAATCGCTTCTTCAATTCAGACAGGCTTGGTGCAGTGACTACTTCACTGGGAAGCCTGCTCCAGTGTGCGACCACCCTCTTGGTGAAGAACCTCTTCCTGATGTGCAGCCCAAACTTCCCCTGCCTCAGCTTAACACCTTTCCCACGGGTCCTATCACTGGTGATTACGGAGAATAGGTCACCTGCCTCTCCACTCCCCCTCGCAAGGAAGTTGTAGACTGCGATGAGGTCCCCCCTCAGCCTCCTCTTCTCCAGGCTGAACAGGCCCAGCGCCCTCAGCCGCTCCTCATATGTCTTCCCCTCTAGGCCCTTCACCATCTTCGTCGCCCTCCTCTGGACCCTCTCCAACAGAGAGCCGGAGCCGCCAGGTCAACCCAGACCCGGCAAGGGGGGGGGGGGAGGAAAAAAAACGGGGAAGGAGACGGGAGAGAGACCCAATCCATGCCGCGTGGAGCGGGGAAGTGGGGCCGTGTGATGGGAAGAGGGTAAGAGGGAAAAGAGGGAGAAAAGCGAGAGTGTTCTCCCCCGAGGGGGGAACGAGTGAACGGCAGGCAGGCGCAGGTCTGCGCGTGACAACCGCATCCCCTTGCCTTTCCCTCCTCCGCCCGGTGGTGGCAAGGGCGAAAAGTGACAAAAACTCGTGTCAAGGGCTGACTCTCAATAGATCGCAGCGAGGGAGCTGCTCTGCTACGTACGGAACCCTGACCCAGAATCAGGTCGTCTACAAATGATTTAGCACCGGGTTTCCCACGAACATGCGGGACGCAACGGTAAGCATACATGCGCCCAAGCCTTGAGCAGCCAGTTTCTCCGGGAGAATTCTGTGAGAAAAGGTGTCGAAAGCCTTACGGAGGGTTAGGTAGACCACATCCACAGCCATTCCTTCGTCCACTGAGCACATTGCCTTGTCTTAGAAGGAGATCAGATTTGTCAAGCAGGACCTCTCTTTGATAACCACCTACTGAAATGGCCTGATCACCCGACTGTTCTTTCAGTGTTACAGAATCACAGAATCACAGAATTTCTAGGTTGGAAGAGACCTCAAGATCATCGAGTCCAACCTCTGACCTAACGCCAACAGTCCCCACTAAACCATATCCCTAAGCTCTACATCTAAACGTCTTTTAAAGACTTCCAGGGATGGTGACTCCACCACTTCCCTGGGCAGCCTGTTCCAGTGTCTAACAACCCTTTCGGTAAAGTTCTTCCTAAGATCCAACCTAAAACTCCCCTGGCGCAACTTTAGCCCATTCCCCCTCGTCCTGTCACCAGGCACGTGGGAGAACAGGCCAACCCCCACCTCACTACAGCCTCCTTTAAGGTATCTGTAAAGAGCGATAAGGTCGCCCCTGAGCCTCCTCTTCTCCAGGCTGAACAAGCCCAGCTCCCTCAGCTGCTCCTCGTAGGACTTGTTCTCCAGGCCCCTCACCAGCTTCGTCGCCCTTCTTTGGACCCGCTCAAGCACCTCGATGTCCTTCTTGTAGCGAGGGGCCCAAAACTGAACACAGTACTCGAGGTGCGGCCTCACCAGAGCCGAGTACAGGGGGAAATGTGTTGTGTGATGGTACTCCGGATAATCTGATCCATGAGCTTTCCCAGCATCGTGGACAGAATAACAGATCCGTAGGTCCCCGACTCCCCCTTCCAGCCCTTCCTGTAGACAGACGTCACATTTGCTAGTCGCCAGTTGACCGCAGCCTCCCCTGATAGCCACGACTGCTGATCAATGATGGTTGCAGGTTGGCAAGTGATTCTGCCAGCTCCCTCAGTAGTGACAGGTGGATCCAATTCTGCCCCATAGATGTGTGTATATCTAAGTGGAGTAGCAGTTCTCTAACTATTTCCTCCTGCATTATGAGTGTTTCATTCTGCTCCCTGTACCTATCTACCAGCTCTGGAGGCTGAGTACCAGGGGAACAACTGGCCTTGCTGCTAAAAACTGAGGCAACGAAGGAATTAAGTACCTCAGCCTTTTCCTCATGTCTTCTATGGTTCTATGTCACTATCATTCCCCTCACATCCAATTCAGAATGGAGATGCTCCTTAATGCTCTTGTTATGTGTATATATATATATATATATATATAATTACTCTTTTTGTTAGTAATAGTCAGATAGAGCTCCAGTTAGGATTTGGCCATTCTGATTTTGTCCCTGCACAGCTTCAAGACATGGAGGACTGAGCTCCACACCAAACGAAAAAATGGATGGAAAAAAAGCACAGAAAAGGTGGAACGTGGCAGCTTTACATCCCCTGCCCTTACCTGAGTCTATGCTGTAATTCCGTTCAACTGCTTACTGCCGTATTCTCTAAAGCGTCCTGCAACTCCTGTTGCTGTTATCTTGTGAGAGACAGCACAATCAGGGTGAGTCATCTGCCTACAGAAATTAACAACTGACAGAATGGAGCATCTGTCCAGGAGAAGTTGGAGTGGCTGATGGGCCTGCCACAGGGACTGGCGTGTGCCTGCAGGAAAAGTCCCAGGGGTCGGAGACGTGTTGCCTGTGGCTTGTTAAGCACAGGTCAAGCCCCAGCACATTCCAGTAATTTGTGTCTCTTTGGAAATGCCAGGGTGATCACACGCAGTTTTCAAGCATTTCACAGTTTTTTCTAGGATTCTGCACATTCTCAGAGGTGAAGCTCCAAAGCACTGGAGGTGCCCACTGCTCTAGGTTCCTGCCCATATCCTCACACAGTCCCTGCCACTCCTAACTCTCCTGCCTCTGGAAAGATCTCTGGATGGCATGCTTAAGTAGTTGTTTAAAATTATACAAAACCTGAATCACATTTAGGAGATGGGACAACAGAAACATGCTGGTTCGGCCATCCCACGGATATTCAAAGCTTTCAAGAGCTATTGTAATTAGCCCGGAGGAGAAGAAGAAAGGGAGAGTGAAGAAGTGGGGAGAAACGTCCCCCACTGTCCACACCAGTTCCATCCCCCCACCTCCTGCCCCACCCTGCACAGGAGAAAAGGCAAAAAGTGTAAAATAATGTAACTATTAATAGTTTCTAAGAGATGAAGAGATGGTTCCCGAGGTACAGAGGTGGCAATAATTTTATCCTGTCATAAGTCAGTGTTATCCCATACATCAAAACAGTAACCTTAAACCAGCCCCCAGAATTGATGAACAGCATGACATGGAAGACAGACAGTTAGTGATGTGCTATACAACACAATTCTGAAAACAAGCACAACAGCCCCAAGATCAAAAAGATCAACATTGTGATCAGCAACTGTTAAAGCAACTGTTAAACTGATCTATTGCTTATAACAATTTACTTTTAAAATGCTCTGGTCCGATTTGTCATCTCAACCTTTGTGCTCCATGCTAGGCACCAAAAAGACTTGCAGTGGTTTGACCCAGGAGGCAGCTCAGCACTACAGATCTATTTATCCAATGCAATGAAGGAGAGAACTGGGAGAAAAAAAAAAAAAAAGACAAAAAAAAAAAAGACACAAAAGGAGTAGGTTGTTATTGTTATTGTTACAGACACCAACAGAGTAAGGGCATGATATTTTTGTGTGCACATCAATGTGGGGGGGAGGATTGGGAGGGACCGTGGGTGGGGCAAAGGGTCACGGGGATCTGGGGCAGTCATGTGTATAAGAAGCTATGCTACGCAGCAATAAATTGGCACTTGAGCTAGACACGGTGTGTCTGTCTCTGGTGTCCCTGCTTGGGGAGCAGACGTCCAGGCAGCCAAGTGATGTTGTCTCTCGGGCTGGGGTAGCACGGAGAGAGACAACAATCAAAAGACAGGAAAGGTGGCGGTGATTAATTGAAAAGTGTTGGACCTAAGCATGACGTATATGGTATGGAATTAGGGGTGGATATTGTCCTAGTTTTGGCTGCGATAGAGTTCATTTTTCTTCCTAGTAGCTGGTATGTTGCTGCCTTTCGTATTTACAGAATCACAGAGCAGTTTGGGTAGGAAAGGACCTTAAAGATCACATAATTCCAACTCTCCTGCCATGGGCAGAGACATCTTCCGCTAGACCAGGTTGCTGAAAGCCCCATCCAACCTGGCCCTGCTTCCAGAGATGAGGCAGCCACAGCTTCTCTGGGCAGCCTGTTCCCGTGCCTAATCATTCTCTGAGTAAACAACTTTCTAATATCTAATCCGGATCTACCCTCTTGCAGTTTAAAACCATTACCCCTAGTTACTGCTGGCTCATATTCAGCTGACTATCTACCAATATCCCCAGGAGCCTTTCTGCTGGGCGGCTTTCCACGCACTCTTCCCCCAGCTTGTGGCATTACATGGGGTTGTTGTGCCCAAGTGCAGGACCCGGCACTTTGCCTTGTTGAACTTCATCCAGTTGGCCTCAGCCCATGGGTGCAGCCTATCCATTTCCCTCTGCAGAGCCTTCCTACCCTCAAGGAGATCAACACTCTCTCTGAACTAGGTGTCATCTGCAAACTCACTGAGGGTGCACTTGATCCCCTTGTCCAGATCACTGATGGAGATATTGAAAAGAAGTGGCCCCAGTACTGGGCCCAGTGGGACACCACTAGTGACTGGCCTCCAGCTGCATTTAGCTCCATTCACCACAGCAATTTGGACCTGGCCACCCAGACAGTTTTCGACCCATTGATGCATACATCCATCCAGGCCTTGAGCCGCCAGTTCCTCTGGGAGAATGCTGTGGGAAATGGTTTCAAAAGCCTTACTGAGGTCTAGGTAGACCACGTCCACAGCCTTCCCCTTGTCCACTGAAAGCATAACCTTATCTTCAAAGGGGATCAGATTTGCCAAGCAGGACCTGGCGTTGATAAACTCATGATGACTGGGCCTGCTCACCTGCTTGTCCTGGAAGCGTTGCGGGATGGTACTCAAGACAATCTGCTCCATGAGCTTCCCCAGCACCAAGATCAGACTGACAGGCCTGTAGTTCCCCGGATCCTCCTTCCGGCCCTTCTTGTAGACAGACGTCACGTTTGCTAGTCACCGGGTGACTGGGACCTCCCCTGATAGCCAGGACTGCTGGTCAGTGATGGAAAGCAGCTTGGAGAGCACTTCAGCCAGCTCCCTCAGTAACAACGGGTGGATGCCATCTAGCCCCCTAGACTTGTGCACATCTGAGTGCAGTAGCAGTTTTCTCAACGTTTCCTCATGAGAGCTTCATTCTGCTGAAGGTCCTTATCTACCAGCTCAGAGGGCTGAGTACTAGGGGAACAACTGGTCTTGCTGCTAAACACTGAGGTAAAGAATGCATTAAGTACCTCAGCCTTTTCCACATCTCTTCTAATTCTGTTTTCCCACATCCAATAAAGGATGAAGATTCTCTTTTCCCTCCCCTCCCCTCCCCTCCCCTCCCTTCCCCTCTGCTCTCCTTTCATTATAAAAACCTTTCTTATTGTCTCTGACAGCAATAGATAGATTGATCTCCGCTAGGGTCTGGCCCTTCCAATTTTGTCCTTGCCCACCCTAACAACATTTAGGACACAGCTTCAGACAAAATGACAGCATACATGAGAAGCACAGAAAAGGTGGAATCTGGCAGCCTTCCATCCACCAGCCTTCTGTGAGTCTGTGCTGCAATTCTGTTCAACTGGTTACTCCTCTACTGTCCACAATATCTACTAACACCTCATTGATGCTATCTTGTGAGAGACAGCACAATCAGGGGGAGCCATCTTCCTGCAGAAATTAACAGATGAAAGAATGGAGCATTCAAGGTCCAGGGGAACCTTGAGAAACTGCAGGATTTTGCCTACAGAAACCTCTTGACATTTACAAGAAGAAAAGCCTCATCCTGCACCAGAGGAAGAGGAACCCCACACATCAGGGCAGACTGGGACCCTGCTGAGTGAGCAGTGCCCAGGAGGAGGAGGGCCTGGGCACCACGAGGGATGCCATACGAGCTCACCAGGAGCTCACCAGGAACCAGGCCAACTTCCTACAGAGCTGCCTTATGAGGAGCATGGCCACCAAGAAAATGTAAGTTACCATGCTCGGCTCCGATCTGATGAGACACCACACAGCCAGCAGGGAAAGAGGTGCAGGTCTGTGAATCTCTTGGACAGCCTGGTGTGGAGAGGAGCAAGCACACTGGAAAGGCTGAAAGTCCCAACAGGCCTGAGGTCTGTGTGTCAATGGCTAGGGCTCTTGTCTCCGACAGCGAGGCCTATGAGGAGGCAGCTTCTTGTTAAAGCACCAGGGTCTCATTGCCTCCTCACCAGCCATGAACCAGGCAGGAGTCGTACCCTTCTCCTGCACTGGGCCATGGACATCCCCATCTCCTACTGCCCAGGAAGAGCCCTGAGCTCCTGTGTGAAGGGAAAGGATCTCCCTTCCCAGGAGCCTGGGGTCAAAGCCTGTTTTTCAATACATCAGTGTCACCTTCACATTTGTCTACCTGTCCTCACTGCCTCCAGTGTTCTGCTCTAATGAGCTCCAAGGGAGGCTGTGTCAGTGCCAGCAGAGTCCCCCCTCAGGGGGACACTGCAGGAAACTTGCATCTGCCTTGGATTTCTTGAGAGATTTCTTCAACGCACTCTCAGTGCCTGAGGTTCATGGGCTCATCGCCAAAGCCCCCAGAGGGCTGATTCCAATGCCTCTGCTGCTGATCTGGGCTGGGCTCCTGGGACAGGGAGAGCTCCTGGCAAGAGGGCCCTGGTGCAGAGAGACAGCTCTGCCCAGGAGCAGCTCCTCTGCACAGCGCAGAAGGGCTGGGGGCTCTGACCCCCATGGGGAGAGGAGAGGAGAGGAGAGAGGGGTTGGAGGCAGTTGGGAGTGGGAGGGTGCTGAGAGCTGCCTGCAGGAGAAACCTGCACAGCCCTTGACAAGGTAAGTCTCTGGCTGCAGGGCCATGCAGCTGCAGCTCCTGGAAGGGTCTTGTTTCTGGGAGGGCGGTGGGCAATGCAGTAGGCTGTGAGAGTCCTGCTGGATTGCACTGCGAGGTGAGGAAGTCTGGCAGAAGCCCCTTGGAGTGGCCTAAGCCAGGTGCCCCTGACACCCTAGAAGCCTCGAACACCCTGCTGGTGATGCAGGGCTCTCTGTCAGCTGCCCCATAGCTCCTGCTGCATGGAGGTGCCCCTTGGCAGGGCCCTGGTGGTGGCAGGGTGCTGCAGGGCAGCGCTGAGCACAGCCGCATGGGATGGGGTCTGTGAGCACAGGCGGGGGAAAGAAGAGTTTGGCCAAGATCAGCAGGAACAGAGTGGCCAAGAATCCTCTAGGTACAGCATGTTGTGTGCCTGGGATACTGGAATACCCCAGCGTGTGGATATTCACCTGTCTGTGGGGTGTTTTCCTGGGCTTCAGGCTGCTCTCCAGCAGGATGCAGCTCTCTCGTGGCATCCTTGTGGCATGCAGGCGTCCCAAGGAGAAGACACCTCCTTGCTAAGGCCATGTCCGTGCTGCTGGATGTCTGTCTGTGGGCAGCTGGAGTGAGGCCTCGGCAGCCCTGGCTAGGGGGGAAGAGCTGAGATCCTGCTCAGGCCCCCAGGGCCAAGGTAAGGATTCTGTCCAGCCTCACTCGGACTGGGGCTTCTCTGCTCTCAGCTGTCTCCGTTTTTTTCTCAGCGTAACACGAGTATGATCGGTGTCCTAAGCATTACAGGGGGAATTATAAGAAAATACAGCAAATAAAATCTCTCTTGCTCTACAGTGTGGTCGGATGAGTTGTTTGCAAAAAGACTGCATGGCTCATTGATCTGACAAGTGGACTGCACTTGAGTTTCCCCCATGGTCCTGCTTCCCTCCTGCTGCACAGCAGGAAGGACTCCTCTGGAGCCCACAGCAGCCCCTGCTCCCAGTGTCACACGCAGCCAGCACCACCCAGAGCTCAAGCAAGAGAGCTGCAGAAAGCTGCGGGCTTTCCAGGAGATGAAATAGGTTTTCCTCATTGAAGTCTGTTCTATTTTTTTTTTCTCCTCTTCAAAGATACCTGTGTCCAAAGTCAGCAAATGCCCAACAGCAGCTCTGTGAGCGAGTTCCTCCTGCTGGCATTCGCAGACACGCGCGAGCTGCGGCTCCTGCACTTCGTGCTCTTCCTGGGCATCTCCCTGGCTGCCCTCCTGGGCAACGGCCTCATCCTCACCGCCGTAGCCTGCGACCACCGCCTCCACACCCCCATGTACTTCTTCCTCCTCAACCTCGCCCTTCTCGACCTGGGCTGCATCTCCACCACTCTGCCCAAAGGCATGGCCAATGCCCTCTGGGACACCAGGGCCATCTCTTACCACGGGTGTGCTGCACAGGTCTTCTTTTTTGTCTTCTTGGTTGGAGCAGAGTATTCCCTCCTCACCGTCATGGCCTACGACCGCTACGTTGCCATCTGCAAGCCCCTGCACTACGGGAGCCTCCTGGGCAGCAGAGCTTGTGCCCAGATGGCAGCAGCTGCCTGGGGCAGTGGCTTTCTCAGTGCTGTCCTGCACACAGCCAATACATTTTCCCTGTCCCTCTGCCTTGGAAACGCAGTGGCCCAGTTCTTCTGTGAGATCCCCCAGATCCTCAAGCTCTCCTGCTCAGATGCCTACCTCAGGGAAGTTGCTGTACTCTTATTTACTCTTTCTTTAATCTTTGCTTGTTTTGTTTTCATTATGTTGTCCTATATACGGATTTTCAGGGCTGTGCTGAGGATTCCCTCTGAGAAGGACCAGCACAAAGCCTTTTCCACGTGCCTCCCTCATCTGGTTGTGGTCTCTCTGACTGTCAGCACTGGCATGTTTGCCTACCTGAAGCCCCCCTCCATCTCCTCTCCCTCCCTGGACCTGTTGGTGGCCGCTCTATTCTCGGTGGTGGCTCCAGCAGTGAACCCCTTCATCTACAGCATGAGGAACAAGGACCTCAAGAATGCCTTGTGGAAACTGATGACTTGATTTGCTTCGGAAGCAATAATTTCACAGTCTGTTTCTGCAGATTACTCAGAATATCACTTACACAGAACAACCTATATTCCCTTTTTTGTTGTTTTTGTATGTGTGAGTGTGTATTTTTAGTACTGGTATTACTTAGTTTTGTGTTTTGTTTTGTTTTGTTTGTTTTGTTTTTTTCAGGTTAGGTTGCCCAATAAAATGTCATTTTTGTCCCACTCCCAATTCTGTACGTGTGTTTAGTGTATGTACTGAGTCTCTGTCCATGTGGAATTATGGTCTCTGTGAACTTTTAACGAAATAAAACAGCCTACACTGCCTTCTTTGTCTGATGTCCTTCCTCTGAGACCTGGTCTGGCTCTGCTGGGGCAGTGCCCATTTGCAGAGGAAAAGAGTCCCATTCCAGCAGCACAGCCAGGGAGCACCAGCGCTTGGGGCATGCCAAGCTGCTCTCTTGCCTCTGCCGCCCTCTCCTGCTGGTGGGGCCAGGCCCGGCTGCTCCTGGAGCTTGGTGCCAGTGCTGTTGTGGGGCTGTGCTGGGACTGCTGGCAGGTTAATGTTTCTTGCAGAGGGAATTAGCATCTGCCAGCAGAGTCCAGGGTATTGGCCGGAGCAGCATGAGCCCATAAAACAGGTGGAGCCCGCAGAGCATGAGCCTGTGCAAGGTGAATTTAGCAGAGCTCAAGTGCTCAAGCTGCTGCCAACAGGCAGAGGAGAGCTCTGCAGCCCCACGACACGCAGTAGCCCCAGCAAAGGAGGCTGGTGACTGATTCCTTGCAGCCTTGGGCAATGACAGTGACCCCATGAGCTGGGTCTGCCTCCCAGCCTGCCCAGCATGGCCCTGCAGAGTGTCCCCGTGCCCTGGGCACCACAGCCCCCTTGCTCTGCAGAGCAGCACCGCCAGCTCGGGCTGGGGCAGGGGCTGGGAGGGCGCTTCCCAGAGTGTCTTCTAGGCCAGCTTCAGGCACACAACATCTGCATGTCAGAGTGATCTTTGCTGTGTGCAAGGAGCTGAGAGACCAACAACAGTCATGGGGCTGGAACATTGCCTGCAAGGTCCCACCTGCCCTAGCACCTCCCAGAACTGGCACGGAACTGGTTCACATGCATCAGAGGGTCTGGGAGCCCAGCAGCAGTGCCATGGGCTTGAAGGATCACAATCAGATCACTTCTACCTGGGCAGGTCCTAGGCCAAAAAGGGGGTGTTTTGTAGGTATGATATTATGAGGCGGTGGTGCCTCAGAAATTCTAAGTCCAGCAGGAAGTGAATGGCTGTTAAATGGCCTTTGAGGTGGCTTCTTGGAGAAATAGCTGGCAGCTCATCCCTTGACTCCCGGCTGGGATCTATGCCATTAGGCTCATATCTGCAAAAGTACCTGAAAGGCAAGCAGAAGGCACTTGCTGTGCCTGTAGTTTGTGAGATCCGCTCTTTCCGAGTACCTGGTAGGCCCCATAAAGGAAGAGGTCTTGGATAGGGCTTGTCATGTCAGAGGTGTCAGCTTTTGCCTGAAGTCATCCTTCAGGACTGCTTTCAGTTTTCAACACAGAGGGGGCCACTGCCTCCAAGATGCCTGGGGTAAACTGAACCATGCACGAGGGCCTGGAAAAAGTTACCCTGGCTGCATAGGAGCCATTCTATATCCAAAAGCTGGAGGCAGGAAACAAATTTTTAGCGTGGTACGGAGCTGCAGGGCACATTGTGCAGGGTGTTCCTGCAGCCTTTATGTTCTTTTCCATCCTGGCTTCGGTGCTGCGTCTGTCTTAAGAAAGGAGTAGCCAACAGAGGTAAGACAGACCATGTGAGATCATGAAAGCCATCAGAAAACTACCCCTAAGAAGATGACTGATATGGGGAGGTCAGAAGAAGCCTGGCCAGGAGAAATGTGAGATTTGGGAGAGAGAAGAGGCCAGCAGGAATCAATGATTTCTGGGAGGCTAGAAGGTTCAGGCAATGTTGATTCTGCTGTAGCACTGACTTAAAAGAGTCATGTAAAGACCTTGTCCTATTTTAACCAGCAACATTAATCCTTAAACCTAAATGCTACTGTACACACTGTCAGGAATCCACTACTCTAATGCCTGACCTCAACGCATCCCTTGAAGCCAAAATTCATCACATAGCCCCTTCCCCTTGTTTTTACTCTCTTAATCACTCTGATCCCTGACCTTAACACTAGCATTAAAATGCTCTTTTTAACCCTAGGAAACTGCCTGAGAGACCTAAACAAAACCCTAAACCACAAAGCTTGTCCATACCCTAAACACAGACCTGATACCCACATAAGAATACCAAAACATTCCCATTCAAACTTTGCTTAATCTTTAACCCAGTAAGGTGGGCCCTAGTCCCTAGTCATATACATGAACACCTAACACCCAAAACCCCTGTTCCTGTGCATTAACCTCCTCACCTTCAGCCCCTCTACTAAGCCTTAACTTTAGGCCCGTCATCCCTTGGGACAGGGCAGGAACCATGAGGTTGCTCTGCAGTCATGGCACTCAAAGCTGAATGTGAGGGGCCATGGATCTCATCAGATTGTGGGCCACAAGGAGGAGACAGGGGAGAATGCTCTGATGAGCTCAGCTCTGCCTCAGGAAGTCCTGCACCAGCAGGAGCAATGTGACTGTGGCAGTGACGGTAAGGTCACTTCTGTCCCTGCAGAAGATAGGGCAGCAGCAGGAACATGTCACAGAAAGGGACTGAGAGGTCACTTCTGTCTGTAGGTGGCAGGTCACCCTTGACTTAGAGCTGGGATCGGTACTTTTCGGCTGACATCTGCCAGTGGCCCTGGTAGGCCAGCAAAAGGCACCTGGCTGGCATGCTGACTGTGGGATCCCCTCTGCCTACATACCCAGGAGGACCCATGCAGAAAGAAGGCCCACATATGGGTTGTCCTGTCCCTTCTGCTTGAGTCCATGACTGGACAGCAGCAGGCCCATGGCTTGGAAGATGCTGGTGCGGTGACTTCTGTCTGGTTGGCTGACAGGCCGCAAGGAGCCTGATGGATTGGGATGCCTACTTTAGGAGGGGGTTCCACCCTGATGGAGCTTTCTTTTGTAGTAGAAAAGAGTAGGAGAGAAAAAACTGCCACAAAGTGCACTTTGGAATGTTGGTGCTGGCCACGAGGAGGAAGAACTGTCCCTCAGAGTGTTGTGCTGCGTTGCCAGAGGTCACCCAAAGAGCGTCTGTGATCAGAGCATGGCTTTGTGTGAGAAGGAGCAGCTGGGGAGGGTTGATGAGACACTGGTGAAATGATGGAAATGCTGGCATGAGAGCAAGGTGGTGAACAGAGACGGGTGTCTACAGTCCTCAAAGAAATAGGTGAAAGTCATCAAAGTCAACAAAGTGCTCTGCCGGGCACTGCCCAGCCCAGCCCGGCCCCTGCCCACCTCTCCCCACCACCCTGCCCTCTCTCCAGCCCAGCCCAGCCCAGCAGCCCAGGCTGGGCTGGCCCCAGGGCAATGCCCTCCACAGGCTGCTGCAGGGCTCTGGGCACGGCCACCCCAGCCCCAGCCCCTCACAAGGCACCGCAGCTGCTGGGACAAAGTGTGGTGGTCTCACTCAGGTGGGCAGCCGAGCTCCACCACAACCGCTCTCTCACTGCCCCTCTCCTCAAAGAGGAAGGGGGAGAAAATACAACACAGAGAACTCGAGGTTTGAGATGAGAAAGGTTTAATTAAATGGAAAGGGAATGGGGAGGAAAAAAAAAAAGAAACAAAAGAAACAATCAGTCCGCGCGGGAGCACGGAGAGAGGGAAAAAAAAATTATTCTCTACTTCCCATCAACGAGCGGTGTTCAGCCACGTCCTGGGAAGCAGGACGGCTGCGCTCGCGTCAGGCAGCACCCTGGGGTGTCACCAAGTGACGTCACAATGGGTGCCCACCCAGCCCAGGCGCGTGTCACAGTGGCACCCATTGTGACGTCACTTGGTGACACCCCAGGGCTCCGCCTTATAAGAGCGCAGCCGTGGCTCGGACCCTCAGTGTCGGTGCACGGCAGTGACGGACAGGGCAGGAGCACAGGGCCTTCGAGGAGTCCCCGAGCATAGCCCACGTCCCACAATGCCGCAACCGCCCGCCCAGAGGAGACGCCGGTTTATCCTTGTGAGCTCTCCCACTCCAAAGGCTGCTTCTGAAGGGGAGTCGCAGCTGCTGGATCGCAGTGAGTCTTAGGGATGCGGTGGGGAGGGTTGGGGACACAGAGACCCCTGCTTGACTCCAGGACTCCTTCCCTGGGTAAAGCGGCGCTTGGGCTGACGGGGCCGAGCTTCCTCCGCAGCACCACAGAATGCCAGGACGCTTTGGGCTGGGGGGGACCTCGGCGATCACGATGCTTCCCCCCAGCCCAGGCTGCCCAAAGCCCACCCAGCCTGGCCGTGGGCAGTGCCAGGGAGGGGGCACCGCAGCCTGCGCCAAGGCCTCACTGCCCTGGGCGTGAAGGAGAGAAATCCCTGCCTGTCCGAAAGAAACCTGCCCTCTTTGAGGTTAAGGCCGTCACCCCTTGTCCTGTCGCTGCAGTCCATGATGAAGATCCCCCCCCAGCTTTCCTGGAGGCCCCTTTGGGCACGGGGAGGCCGCAGCGAGGTCCCCCCGCAGCCTTCTCCAGGCTCCACAAGCCCAGCTCCCTCAGCCTCTCTTCCCAGCGGAGCTGCTGCAGCCTCTGGGCATCCCCGCGGCCTCCCCACGGCCTTCTGGGGCTGGGGCCCTTCCTCTCCTCACCCCTGCATTCAGCCCCTCTCTGCAGCACTCTTTGCTTTCCTCCTTTCCAGGTAAGGCATGGAAACTGTGCAGAGACAAGGCCGTGGAATTCATCAGGGCGTATGTCAGAGGCACAGAAAAGGTAATGGCAGCCGCTTGCATCACAGCTGTGCTCCTGGCGCTGCCCTCCAGGGGTCCCACACAGCCCCAGACCCCTCAAGGCTTTGGTCCTGCTGGCCGTGGGTGTCCCCCTAATGCTCTGTTGGTGTCTTTGTGGCTGCCAGGACGACGAGGAGCAGAAGATGCTGTTCCTCAGCAAAATCTGCGATCTGTGCACATGTGTCACAGAGAGGGGTGTGCCAATGAACTTGCATGACTTCTGCTGCCAAACTAACCTGGTGGAGAACATCATGGTGAGAGGATGCGCAGCGGGTTGGGGAAGGGGCAAGGCCCCCCGGCACCAGCCCCCTGGGAGGCGAGGGCTGGGGCAGCGCTGGCTCTGCTGCTGCTGGGTGCCGGCGGCTCCAAGGTCTCATCCTGCTTGTGCTCTGCAGGCGCTGCTGGAAAAGGAGCCCATGGACAGCTTGCGCACAGCATTCCGGCAGAAGGCCATGGAGACTGTCGCCCTCCTCAGGTGCGTGCCCAGCCCCTGGTGGCAATGTCCTGGTGGCCCTGAAGCTGGCAGGGAGGCTGCCCGTCCCTCCCAGGGATGCCTGGCCAAGGGAGGTCCGTGTCCTCCTTCATAAGCCTCGAGGCACTGCGTCCAACAGGCTCCTCTCTCTCTCTCCTTCAGCAACACCGTACCAACAGCACTGTGTGGCAAAAGGGAGAGTCTCCTAAACATGTGCTTCAAGAGCGTCTTCTTTCTGCCTCCCGAGTCAGATGTGCCAGAGACAGGAGTGCTCTACGCCGAGGTATGTGCTGGGTGAGGTACCGGCACCCCCAGTCATGCTGAGCTGCTGCCTTGCTTCCCTGTGCTGACACAACCAGAGACCAGTGCAGGGCCGGGGCCCAGATTTGCTTTCCCAGCCTCACCCTTCCCCCTTCCCCGACCTGATCTTGTGCTGCAGGAGGTCTGCACACAGCAGCTTTTTAGCCCCAAAGCCACCCCTGAACTCCAGAGGGGCTCAGAGCCAGCTCCTGGGGGTGAGGAGGGCCAGAGAAATAATTCGATGCTCTTCTGTCCTCCCTGCAGACTATGAAAGCCATGGACACCATGCTGGAGGCCTTCGTACTCAACTGTCCCATCGCCAGTTTCAACATAGAGATGCAGAATATGTTGAAGGTTTGGCATTTCCAAAGAATTTCCAAAGAATCCTCTCAGGTCACATTTGCAGACCGCTGTCAACCCCCAGCAACTTCTCTCCTCGCAGGCGCTGCTGGACTTTGCTGTCTCCAAAAACTCAGATGTGCGTGAGAGCGCTGTGAAGGTGATTGAGAGGCTGATTACTTTCTTCCGCTGGTATTTGGTGATCAAGGTAAGGCACAAGGAATTTTCCACCCTTTCCTGCATCCCAGAGCATCCTGCCATGCAAGGGTGCCTGCGAGGCAACCCTCAACTCACGTGAGTGCCTCAGCACTGTGAATTGAGGGTCTTCATTCCTCCTTTGCCCCTGCTCTTCCCTCCCCAGGCCCTGCTATCTCAGGGGCTGGCTCTGCCTCCACTAAGCCCTTTGTCTCTCCTCCCTTCCTCAAACAGATCTTAGGGAACTTTGAAAACTATGGCAACGATGAGCCCACAGATTTCAACCTGCGCATCCCCATCCTGGGCAAGCTGCTGGGCCACCTCTTGCTTTTCAGCAGTGGCGATGATTCCATGAGCCACTCAGCTTTGGGAAGTCTTCATCGCATGTACACAGTCGTCAGAGAAGGAAGAGGTAAGAAGGTGTGGTGGGCAATGTCCATCTGCACACAGACATCTGCTGGTTTGTCTGCCTGTTCTCCCTGAGTATTGTGAAGGATTGCTTTTGTGCTTGGTGGAGGCTGCCCACGGAATTCTGCCAGGTTCCCTGGCCTCCTCTGCTCCTCACAGCAGCTTCCCGCAGCATTCTGGCTATCGTTTTCCGCAGAAGCTAGACGCTCACCTGCCGTCCAGGAGCAGTTCTCTGCTGCTGTCCTTCCCAACCCTCCCCAGATCACCTACCACGCTGTTTTGTGGTGTCCCCCAGTCTAAGCCATCAATCGATGAGCACTTCCCAAACCGCATCTTCCCCGAGGAGTGAACAGCAGAGCCAGCCGTGCATCACCAGGGATGGTGACGCCCTCCAGAATGCTCCCTGACTGTTTGCTCCCTGCCGTCTTAAAGGCAGGTGTCAGGGGGCTTCCTGCACATCCTGACCCCGAGCAGAAGGGGGTCTGTGACACGCTGCTACCCCCACGGCACCCAACGCCATTGCTTCTCCTCCTTCTGCATCATCCCTGAGGTCCCTCTTGCTCCCAGCACTCCTCACCTCGTGCTTTACATCCCTGCCCACCACTCTCCTCGCCGGGGGTCTGAGCCTCCCTCCTCAGCCATTCCTAGTGAAAGTGCTTTTCACCATTTGGCAAGCTTGTTGGCAAAGATGCTCTTCCCTACTGACTCTTCGCTGTTTCCCCCTGTTTAGAATGCATATTGAGAGAGGACATGGTAAATTATGCAGAGAGACACAAGAAATTGGAGTATGCAAAACTTCCATTTTCTATAACATCAACTCCGTGTGAAATTGCCAAGGTAATGAGCTCTGGCCTTGCTGGGGATCTTGTCCGCAGCATCAGCAGGCATCTCGTGTGAGCAAAGGGGTCCAGAACCGGTGGGGCTGGCACGGCCTCACTCGCCCTGCTGAGAGGGTTCCTCTTGTCCCCAGGCTGGGGCTATGCGAAGGCTGCTCCCCTGTGTCCCGGCAGCAGCTCCAGCCCTCCTGGCCACCAGCAAGCCCTGGTTACCTGCAGGGCCAGCACTCTGGCCCCATATGCCCCATCCTCACCCCTTCCCCCGAGGGCCCTCTCTCCAGAGCTGCCCTTGCTGCTCAGCTAAGCAGCACCCTTGGGACACTCAGTGAGGCATGTCTTCGCTCCTCCTTCTTCCCACAGCGGTTTGGAGGACATCTCTTCCCTGATGAGAGGCTGGACATCATCCTCACAGCCCTGGAAGCTTTACAAGACTCCAGCATCCATGACAAGCAGGGGGCCTGCAGCGTGCTGGACGCAGCCTTTGAGGACTCTTTCTACTGGCTGACAGATGTAAGTGGCCTGTGGCCATGGCCCTGCCCTTGAGCTCTTCCAGGCGTGGTTCCTCTCTCCTTCCCTGCCTCCCTCCCTGCCTCCCTCGCACATCGGGGTCTCTTGGGCTCCAGAAGCCACCTGAAGCCAGCAGAGAGCAATGGAAGGGGCCAAAGTTTGAGTGGCAGCTGTGGCAATGGCTGCGGTCTGCTGGCAACACCATTCCCACTTTGTCCCCCAAGGTGCCAAAGATCATGGAGTGCATCAGGAGAAACCTGGGCAGTATCCACACGGCATCGGCGCGGCAGTGCCTGGACTCCCTGCTTCTCCAGATGACCTACATGATGCCCAGGGAAGAAGTCAAGAACCTGCTGCAGTTCTCTCCGCCACGTGACAGGTCCTGGCCTTAACATCCTTGAGGGCTTGTTCCGCGTCGGGAGATGCACCTGGAGACTCTCTGCTTGCCACACCAATGGCAAAGAGCAGGACATCCCCAAGGAGCACAGCCCTCCTTCCCACCAATGTGTTCCAGCCCTACTGGGCCAGCCAGGGCTGCAGCAGCCCAGCTGTCCAAGGCAGCCCAGAGTCCCCCTGCCCCCAGGGAACACCAGCTCAGCCCCCTCCTGCCTGCCCAGGCTGGGCCCTCAGTGCTCCCCAAGTCACAGGGGCAGCAGGACAGCCTGGGTCCTCTGGGGCTGGCCCAGTTTGTGGCCCTGCGGCTAAGGCAGCCTCACTGACAGAGGATTCTGGGCTTGCAGCACTGACCTGGCCATGTGGGAGGTGATCCTGGCCATGCCGCAGACCTTGGAGAGGGTTTTAAACATCATGATGGAAGACTTGCCGCTGCGCAACTGGTACACCGCAGACACCGAAGACACCTGCATCCGTCGCTTGGCTGTGAGTTCCCAGATGAAACCTTGCTCCCAGCAGGGCTACGTATGCCCCTTCAGGCACACAGGCACAGCCCTGTGCCCATCTACCCCCAAACTGCCAGCTCCCGCAGGACGTACGGACACATGGTCCCTGGGGCCGGCAAGCCCCCGTAGCTCCCCGCGCCTGGTGCCTCTTTGGTGCCAGCTGGCGCTGCCCCATCCCTACCCAAAGGTGGGAGAAGAAGAGGCTGCAGGGAGCCCTGCAGGCCCTGCCAGGCTCTCACTGCTCTTTCTTGCAGATGCTGGGCCGGAATCACATTTTTTTGGAGGACTTTGGTAACCCAGTGCACCTCCAGAGCTACCTGAGGCACCCAAGCCCAGAGATGCGCTTTTTGGTTCTGAAAGGGCTCTGCACCGTGTCAGAGAGCCCTGAGAAGGTGAGCGGGCCATCGTCAAGCAAAGCCATGTTGGCAGCCTGGGGCTTTGCTCTTCTGCCCTCCCGTCCCTCCCCGCTGCCAGGAAGCAAGGCAGGAGGCTGGTGCTCAGGAACCAGAGCCCTTTGCCCAGGGTGGTCTCTCACTGCCTCACGGAAGGGAAATGGTGTCTTTCCTACAGGCAAGGGAAATTCAGGTCGTGCTGCCAGACATCCTGGAGGCTCTGCAGGACACCAACACACACGTGGTGCTGAAGGCCCTGCTTGTGCCGAGAAACGTGATGGCTCATGTGGAGAGGAGGGAGGCCAGTGGCCCGGCTCTGCAGCTGGCTGAGAAGCTCCTGCCATTCTTTGACCACGTAAGTGTGCTGCGGGAGCCCGAGCCCTCAGCTGGGCCCCCTGTAACGAGGGCTGCCCTTCAGCCCGGCCCTGTGGGCAGCACTCAGGCAGGGCCTTCCCAGTCTCCTCGTCAGCCCAGGCGCTGGGGAGCTCTGCTTGGGCATGGCTGGTGCGGCTGGTGGCGAAAGTGGGGTGGCTGGCGGGCAGCCTGCGATGGCAACCGATTGCGTTGCCCTTCACGGGCACCAGGCCTTGCAGCTGCCCCTGAGCAGCTCCTCTGGGAAGGATCCAGCGCTGAAGCATCTCACAGTGCTGGGAGCTCCCTTCACATCGGCCACGCTAATGCTGAAATTCCTCCTGTCCTCCTCCCTGCCAGGCGTCCAGCCAGGTGCAGGAGCACTCCATCTGCCTCTTCCAAGCCGTGGTGGAGGCTGTGCTGTGGCAAAGGAAGAAGGAAATGAAGAGGACGGTTCACAGGAGCCTTCTCCCACTCTACTTTCACATGAGAGACCAGAGTGAGAGCGTAGCAAAGGTACAGATCTCAGAGCTGAGCAGTTATGTGGGCAAGGGTGTGCTGATGCCACAGGGTTGCTCTGGGGGATCTCTGGCCGGCAGCATGAGCTGCCTCCGATGGTGGCTGTCCCGTGGCCTTGCCTTGGCCACTGAACCCAGTGCACGCTGCCCCCCACCACAGCCTCCCATAACGCGCTGGGAAAGGCTCGCAGCCCTGCCAAGAGGAGGGGACAGAGGGTCTCCTTCCCAAGGCTGTGCTGCTACCTCCCAACCTCTGCTGCTCCGCAGGCCTCTGGGAAAGCTCTCGCCGTGGCTGCAGAGTTTCTGCGACGCAAGGAGCTCAAGCGCTTCGTCCAGACAGAACAGACGTGGAGGATCGGGGAGTGCTTGGTAAGGACCCAACTTGGTTTGCTCCAGCTGGGCAAACGCGCCCGGCCAGAGCCCGCTGCCTGCAGCCGCATCCTCGCTCCCTTCCTGCCAGCACAGAGCCCCAGGGGGCTCTTCTGGAGGCCCCTCTGCCCTCCCTGCCCCCAGGATGCTGGAGGAGACCCTGGAGAGGGTGTGCAAGCCCCGTGACCCTGCGTTCTCTCTCTCTCCAGCTGCAGCAGGACAGAGGCAGAGTAGAAGAATACCTGCAGCAGAGCCAGCCCTACCTGCAGGCCACTCAGACCCTTTTGCGACTTGAGGCCGTCAGATTCATTGGTGAGCCCAGCCCCTGGGTCTCTCTTGGGGCAGCCTTTGGCAGCCCCAGGCACTGCCCTGGCAGTGAGGCACAGCCCTGTTGCCCCCAGAGCCCCCCACTGGGCCCTTGCTCCAGGGTGCAGGAGGGGGCACAGCCTGGCTGGCCAGGCCAGGGGCTGCGCTGCTGGGAGCGTGCTGGGGAGCGGGGCTCTGATGGGGTCTCTGTGTCTAGGTCTTGCTGCGCGCTACTGCGAGGACCAGAGCGAGGAGAAGCTGGAGGAAATCCTCAGAGGTGAGTGAGGGCAGTGGGGGGTGTGCTAGGGCTGGGGGGACAGCGGCAGAGGCCCCCGTGCCTTGCCCTGCTCCAGGGAAATGCTTCGGGGCGGAGGAGCAATGCAGCCATAGGAACGAGGGAGAGGAGACGGGGTAGCCTGTGGTGTCAGGGAATGGCCTCCCAGCCTGGAGCTGGGCAGTGCCGCTGAAAGGGTTGAGTGTCCCTGAGGAAGAGTCAGGGGAAAGGGCAGTAAGGCTGACAGAAGGTGGGAGCCTGTTGTAGAGCACGCAACCAGGACGAAGAGGGAGATGAGACAGCCTACAAGCAGCTAGGAGCAGGGTCACGATTGCTAGCCCTTGCTCTCATGGGGAAGCACAATAGCGAGAGGAAAGAGTCCAGGAGATTCCTGGAGTGTGTGAATCCTCCCAAGGGATGGAGGCAGGTGGTGAGGGAACCAGCTTGTGAAGGTGCCCCACTTGACCTGTGGTGCGCAGGTGGGGAAGGACTGGTGGCTGCATTTGGGACATTGCTGAGCAGCAGCTTTCAACGGATTCCTTTGTCCCTCCTGCTCCTCCTGGCCTGGGGAAGAGTCGAGTGGGGCTGGCATGCTCTGCAGGGGATGCCTGGGGATCTCTGCAAGGAGTGGGTTTTCATCTCTGCTCTTCTTTCTTTTGCAGTCCTCCAGCCTTCAGAGAACGACCCGGAACCCATGGTCCGTTCCCTGGCAGTTCAAACCATCCTGATCCTGACGTCAAGGCATAAGGCAACGTCAGGACGGAGATTTCCACTGCCGTGTTGCCGCTAGCCCCGCAGCAGTCCTCAAAAGAGCAATATATATTTTAATAGAACTAGGTTGTTGTCTCGTTATTCCAGCAGCTCCTTCACAGTGACTCGGTGCCATGACGCTGAGCTAACTTGGAGGCCACCAAGGACCCTGAGAAGTTCCCTCTGTTCCCCTGAGAAGGCAACTTCCTTGTGAGGGGAACAGAGGGCCCTATTTGTTAGCCTGACCCTACCCGTAGGGAAGTCTGCTGCCTCCCTGGGGCTAGGGTCATGGACGTTGCCAGAAAGCTTCCCAACCTGGTTTTCCCCTCTGATTACTATCGTCTTTTGATAGTCCAGGCCGGCAGTGATAATACTGAAGATAGAAGCCTGAAGACTATCGAGCGGGACTTTAGGGGACTGGGACGGGTAGTGGATGGAGTGGGAGTTCAGGTGGTGTTTTTGTCCACCCCTACAGTGGCAGGGAGGGGTACAGAGAGGACTCACGACTCACTGGGATCCAGCAACTGCAACTCCTTCTTGCTGTCCTCTGTCAAACCTCTGTTCTCTACCACTAAGCTGTCCTCTGCTGGTCTCCTGTCCTCTGCCAGGCTGCTGTCCTCTACCGGGCTGCTGCCCTTTGACAGCAAGCTGTCCTCTGCTGGGCTTCTGTCCTCTGCCGGCAAAATGTCCTCTACCGGGGTGCTGTCCTCTGCCAGCAAGCTGTCCTCTGCTGGCCGGTTGCTGCCCTCAGAAGACCAGGTCTCCTGCCAGGCCAGCCTGGGCTGCCTGGGGGGCATGCCTCCCTCCTCATCAGATTCAGAAGGAGCCTCTGGAGTGGGAGAGTTCTCAAATAGAAAACGGAGGCTCCTTCGGGCAGGCGTGGGCTATGCTCGGGGACTCCTCGAAGGCCCAGTGCTCCTGCCCTGTCCGTCACTGCCGTGCACCGACGCTGAGGGTCCGAGCCACAGCTGCAGTCATATAAGGCGGACCCCTGGGGTGTCACCAAGGGAGGTCACCAAGGGTCCCATGTGACACGTGCCTGGGCTGGATGGGCCCCACCGGGCGCTGTAAGTTCGTGGGCGACACCAAGCTGGGCAAGGGGATCTGGACAGGCTGGATCAACGGGCCGCATCCAGCTGCGTGGCATTCAAGGCCAAATGCTGGGTTCCACACTTGGAATCATACAATATCCTGAGTTGGAAGGGGGCAGACCTGAAGGGATGAAAGACACGGTCTCCCGATGCCTCTTGAGCAGAAGGCCTTTATTGCCATTTTTCTCTGCTACATATACTTTCCCCGTAACCACATGCGCTGTCCACGCGCCTGAATCAGTCATACAATTCATTAGAGACCCTCAGCCACGCGCCTCAAGCCAGCCAGCAATTGACCACTGCGCAAAGCTCATCTTTAATGCTGTAGCCAAGTTAATTTATCTCCACCTTGTTCAAGTTTTTGTTACTAATGCCTAGTAAAAAAAGGGGCTTTAGGGCTTCGGGGCGACTACTTAAAGGATCAGGGGCACAGGTTGTGTTTGCCTCTGTCCTTCCGATAGGGGGGATCGATGCTGACTGTTGCAGGAAGCACGGCCAAAAGCACGACAGACACCAGTAGAGTCAGATCATGCTCCATTTTATTGCCCGAATAGCCTAACTTTTATAGAGAACTTAACAGGGGTGGACAGTGTTTCACACAAGGTTATTGGTCAAAAGCACTCAGACAAACAACTGCAAGAAAACAACCCCACTTGCAAGAAAACAACCCCCTTGTGATTAGCAGTCACATAGACCTTGTCCTTGAAGCCAGCTACTGGTAACAATATTTTTCTGAGTTCCTCAATTGGGCGATGTGGGAACACTGTCATGGGAACTTCTCATAGTTGCCCTGGTAGCTTGGTTTGCTCAGCTACAGCAAGCCATGGGATTTTTGCTGTTTCAAGAAATCCCTCAACAGCTGACAAGCAGACTCATCACATTAACACGTAGCTTCGGGACTGGTGCAACTGGTAGAACTTTGGGCTTGCTGATCATGGGAGGGTCTATGTGACACTGGCCTGCTACCACCAGATGAGATGCGCCTCCCTGTAGTGGTTTTACCTGGCAAGGTTTTGGTAGCACGGGGCCATAGGAGTGGCTTTTGTGAGAAGGATCTGGAAGCTGCCCCATGTTTGCTAAGGGCCCCTCTGCTGACCAGAGCTGAGCCAATAAGTCACAGAATCACAGAATTTCTAGGTTGGAAGAGACCTCAAGATCATCGAGTCCAACCTCTGACCTAACGCCAACAGTCCCCACTAAACCATATCCCTAAGCTCTACATCTAAACGTCTTTTAAAGACTTCCAGGGATGGTGACTCCACCACTTCCCTGGGCAGCCTGTTCCAGTGCCTAACAACCCTTTCGGTAAAGAAGTTCTTCCTAAGATCCAACCTAAAACTCCCCTGGCGCAACTTAAGCCCATCCCCCCTCGTCCTGTCACCAAGCACGTGGGAGAACAGGCCAACCCCCACCTCACTACAGCCTCCTTTAAGGTATCTGTAAAGAGCGATAAGGTCGCCCCTGAGCCTCCTCTTCTCCAGGCTGAACAAGCCCAGCTCCCTCAGCTGCTCCTCGTAGGACTTGTTCTCCAGGCCCCTCACCAGCTTCGTCGCCCTTCTTTGGACCCGCTCAAGCACCTCGATGTCCTTCTTGTAGCGAGGGGCCCAAAACTGAATGCAGTACTCGAGGTGCGGCCTCACCAGAGCCGAGTACAGGGGGAAATGTGTTGTGTGATGGTACTCCGGATAATCTGATCCATGAGCTTTCCCAGCATCGTGGACAGAATAACAGATCCGTAGGTCCCCGACTCCTCCTTCCAGCCCTTCCTGTAGACAGACGTCACATTTGCTAGTCGCCAGTTGACCGCAGCCTCCCCTGATAGCCACGACTGCTGATCAATGATGGTTGCAGGTTGGCAAGTGATTCTGCCAGCTCCCTCAGTAGTGACAGGTGGATCCAATTCTGCCCCATAGATGTGTGTATATCTAAGTGGAGTAGCAGTTCTCTAACTATTTCCTCCTGCATTATGAGTGTTTCATTCTGCTCCCTGTACCTATCTACCAGCTCTGGAGGCTGAGTACCAGGGGAACAACTGGTCTTGCTGCTAAAAACTGAGGCAACGAAGGAATTAAGTACCTCAGCCTTTTCCTCATGTCTTCTATGGTTCTATGTCACTATCATTCCCCTCACATCCAATTCAGAATGGAGATGCTCCTTAATGCTCTTGTTATGTGTATATATATGTGTATATATATATATATATATATATATATATATAATTACTCTTTTTGTTAGTAATAGTCAGATAGAGCTCCAGTTAGGATTTGGCCATTCTGATTTTGTCCCTGCACAGCTTCAAGACATGGAGGACTGAGCTCCACACCAAACGAAAAAATGGATGGAAAAAAAGCACAGAAAAGGTGGAACGTGGCAGCTTTACATCCCCTGCCCTTACCTGAGTCTATGCTGTAATTCCGTTCAACTGCTTACTGCCGTATTCTCTAAAGCGTCCTGCAACTCCTGTTGCTGTTATCTTGTGAGAGACAGCACAATCAGGGTGAGTCATCTGCCTACAGAAATTAACAACTGACAGAATGGAGCATCTGTCCAGGAGAAGTTGGAGTGGCTGATGGGCCTGCCACAGGGACTGGCGTGTGCCTGCAGGAAAAGTCCCAGGGGTCGGAGACGTGTTGCCTGTGGCTTGTTAAGCACAGGTCAAGCCCCAGCACATTCCAGTAATTTGTGTCTCTTTGGAAATGCCAGGGTGATCACACGCAGTTTTCAAGCATTTCACAGTTTTTTCTAGGATTCTGCACATTCTCAGAGGTGAAGCTCCAAAGCACTGGAGGTGCCCACTGCTCTAGGTTCCTGCCCATATCCTCACACAGTCCCTGCCACTCCTAACTCTCCTGCCTCTGGAAAGATCTCTGGATGGCATGCTTAAGTAGTTGTTTAAAATTATACAAAACCTGAATCACATTTAGGAGATGGGACAACAGAAACATGCTGGTTCGGCCATCCCACGGATATTCAAAGCTTTCAAGAGCTATTGTAATTAGCCCGGAGGAGAAGAAGAAAGGGAGAGTGAAGAAGTGGGGAGAAACGTCCCCCACTGTCCACACCAGTTCCATCCCCCCACCTCCTGCCCCACCCTGCACAGGAGAAAAGGCAAAAAGTGTAAAATAATGTAACTATTAATAGTTTCTAAGAGATGAAGAGATGGTTCCCGAGGTACAGAGGTGGCAATAATTTTATCCTGTCATAAGTCAGTGTTATCCCATACATCAAAACAGTAACCTTAAACCAGCCCCCAGAATTGATGAACAGCATGACATGGAAGACAGACAGTTAGTGATGTGCTATACAACACAATTCTGAAAACAAGCACAACAGCCCCAAGATCAAAAAGATCAACATTGTGATCAGCAACTGTTAAAGCAACTGTTAAACTGATCTATTGCTTATAACAATTTACTTTTAAAATGCTCTGGTCCGATTTGTCATCTCAACCTTTGTGCTCCATGCTAGGCACCAAAAAGACTTGCAGTGGTTTGACCCAGGAGGCAGCTCAGCACTACAGATCTATTTATCCAATGCAATGAAGGAGAGAACTGGGAGAAAAAAAAAAAAAAAAAAAAAAAAGACAAAAAAAAAAAGACACAAAAGGAGTAGGTTGTTATTGTTATTGTTACAGACACCAACAGAGTAAGGGCATGATATTTTTGTGTGCACATCAATGTGGGGGGGAGATGTGGGGGGAGGATTGGGAGGGACCGTGGGTGGGGCAAAGGGTCACGGGGATCTGGGGCAGTCATGTGTATAAGAAGCTATGCTACGCAGCAATAAATTGGCACTTGAGCTAGACACGGTGTGTCTGTCTCTGGTGTCCCTGCTTGGGGAGCAGACGTCCAGGCAGCCAAGTGATGTTGTCTCTCGGGCTGGGGTAGCACGGAGAGAGACAACAATCAAAAGACAGGAAAGGTGGCGGTGATTAATTGAAAAGTGTTGGACCTAAGCATGACGTATATGGTATGGAATTAGGGGTGGATATTGTCCTAGTTTTGGCTGCGATAGAGTTCATTTTTCTTCCTAGTAGCTGGTATGTTGCTGCCTTTCGTATTTACAGAATCACAGAGCAGTTTGGGTAGGAAAGGACCTTAAAGATCACATAATTCCAACTCTCCTGCCATGGGCAGAGACATCTTCCGCTAGACCAGGTTGCTGAAAGCCCCATCCAACCTGGCCCTGCTTCCAGAGATGAGGCAGCCACAGCTTCTCTGGGCAGCCTGTTCCCGTGCCTAATCATTCTCTGAGTAAACAACTTTCTAATATCTAATCCGGATCTACCCTCTTGCAGTTTAAAACCATTACCCCTAGTTACTGCTGGCTCATATTCAGCTGACTATCTACCAAAATCCCCAGGAGCCTTTCTGCTGGGCGGCTTTCCACGCACTCTTCCCCCAGCTTGTGGCATTACATGGGGTTGTTGTGCCCAAGTGCAGGACCCGGCACTTTGCCTTGTTGAACTTCATCCAGTTGGCCTCAGCCCATGGGTGCAGCCTATCCATTTCCCTCTGCAGAGCCTTCCTACCCTCAAGGAGATCAACACTCTCTCTGAACTAGGTGTCATCTGCAAACTCACTGAGGGTGCACTTGATCCCCTTGTCCAGATCACTGATGGAGATATTGAAAAGAAGTGGCCCCAGTACTGGGCCCAGTGGGACACCACTAGTGACTGGCCTCCAGCTGCATTTAGCTCCATTCACCACAGCAATTTGGACCTGGCCACCCAGACAGTTTTCGACCCATTGATGCATACATCCATCCAGGCCTTGAGCCGCCAGTTCCTCTGGGAGAATGCTGTGGGAAATGGTTTCAAAAGCCTTACTGAGGTCTAGGTAGACCACGTCCACAGCCTTCCCCTTGTCCACTGAAAGCATAACCTTATCTTCAAAGGGGATCAGATTTGCCAAGCAGGACCTGGCGTTGATAAACTCATGATGACTGGGCCTGCTCACCTGCTTGTCCTGGAAGCGTTGCGGGATGGTACTCAAGACAATCTGCTCCATGAGCTTCCCCAGCACCAAGATCAGACTGACAGGCCTGTAGTTCCCCGGATCCTCCTTCCGGCCCTTCTTGTAGACAGACGTCACGTTTGCTAGTCACCGGGTGACTGGGACCTCCCCTGATAGCCAGGACTGCTGGTCAGTGATGGAAAGCAGCTTGGAGAGCACTTCAGCCAGCTCCCTCAGTAACAACGGGTGGATGCCATCTAGCCCCCTAGACTTGTGCACATCTGAGTGCAGTAGCAGTTTTCTCAACATTTCCTCATGAGAGCTTCATTCTGCTGAAGGTCCTTATCTACTAGCTCAGAGGGCTGAGTACTAGGGGAACAACTGGTCTTGCTGCTAAACACTGAGGTAAAGAATGCATTAAGTACCTCAGCCTTTTCCACATCTCTTCTAATTCTGTTTTCCCACATCCAATAAAGGATGAAGATTCTCTTTTCCCTCCCCTCCCCTCCCCTCCCTTCCCCTCTGCTCTCCTTTCATTATAAAAACCTTTCTTATTGTCTCTGACAGCAATAGATAGATTGATCTCCGCTAGGGTCTGGCCCTTCCAATTTTGTCCTTGCCCACCCTAACAACATTTAGGACACAGCTTCAGACAAAATGACAGCATACATGAGAAGCACAGAAAAGGTGGAATCTGGCAGCCTTCCATCCACCAGCCTTCTGTGAGTCTGTGCTGCAATTCTGTTCAACTGGTTACTCCTCTACTGTCCACAATATCTACTAACACCTCATTGATGCTATCTTGTGAGAGACAGCACAATCAGGGGGAGCCATCTTCCTGCAGAAATTAACAGATGAAAGAATGGAGCATTCAAGGTCCAGGGGAACCTTGAGAAACTGCAGGATTTTGCCTACAGAAACCTCTTGACATTTACAAGAAGAAAAGCCTCATCCTGCACCAGAGGAAGAGGAACCCCACACATCAGGGCAGACTGGGACCCTGCTGAGTGAGCAGTGCCCAGGAGGAGGAGGGCCTGGGCACCACGAGGGATGCCATACGAGCTCACCAGGAGCTCACCAGGAACCAGGCCAACTTCCTACAGAGCTGCCTTATGAGGAGCATGGCCACCAAGAAAATGTAAGTTACCATGCTCGGCTCCGATCTGATGAGACACCACACAGCCAGCAGGGAAAGAGGTGCAGGTCTGTGAATCTCTTGGACAGCCTGGTGTGGAGAGGAGCAAGCACACTGGAAAGGCTGAAAGTCCCAACAGGCCTGAGGTCTGTGTGTCAATGGCTAGGGCTCTTGTCTCCGACAGCGAGGCCTATGAGGAGGCAGCTTCTTGTTAAAGCACCAGGGTCTCATTGCCTCCTCACCAGCCATGAACCAGGCAGGAGTCGTACCCTTCTCCTGCACTGGGCCATGGACATCCCCATCTCCTACTGCCCAGGAAGAGCCCTGAGCTCCTGTGTGAAGGGAAAGGATCTCCCTTCCCAGGAGCCTGGGGTCAAAGCCTGTTTTTCAATACATCAGTGTCACCTTCACATTTGTCTACCTGTCCTCACTGCCTCCAGTGTTCTGCTCTAATGAGCTCCAAGGGAGGCTGTGTCAGTGCCAGCAGAGTCCCCCCTCAGGGGGACACTGCAGGAAACTTGCATCTGCCTTGGATTTCTTGAGAGATTTCTTCAACGCACTCTCAGTGCCTGAGGTTCATGGGCTCATCGCCAAAGCCCCCAGAGGGCTGATTCCAATGCCTCTGCTGCTGATCTGGGCTGGGCTCCTGGGACAGGGAGAGCTCCTGGCAAGAGGGCCCTGGTGCAGAGAGACAGCTCTGCCCAGGAGCAGCTCCTCTGCACAGCGCAGAAGGGCTGGGGGCTCTGACCCCCATGGGGAGAGGAGAGGAGAGGAGAGAGGGGTTGGAGGCAGTTGGGAGTGGGAGGGTGCTGAGAGCTGCCTGCAGGAGAAACCTGCACAGCCCTTGACAAGGTAAGTCTCTGGCTGCAGGGCCATGCAGCTGCAGCTCCTGGAAGGGTCTCGTGCTGGGTCTTGTTTCTGGGAGGGCGGTGGGCAATGCAGTAGGCTGTGAGAGTCCTGCTGGATTGCACTGCGAGGTGAGGAAGTCTGGCAGAAGCCCCTTGGAGTGGCCTCAGCCAGGTGCCCCTGACACCCTAGAAGCCTCGAACACCCTGCTGGTGATGCAGGGCTCTCTGTCAGCTGCCCCATAGCTCCTGCTGCATGGAGGTGCCCCTTGGCAGGGCCCTGGTGGTGGCAGGGTGCTGCAGGGCAGCGCTGAGCACAGCCGCATGGGATGGGGTCTGTGAGCACAGGCGGGGGAAAGAAGAGTTTGGCCAAGATCAGCAGGAACAGAGTGGCCAAGAATCCTCTAGGTACAGCATGTTGTGTGCCTGGGATACTGGAATACCCCAGCGTGTGGATATTCACCTGTCTGTGGGGTGTTTTCCTGGGCTTCAGGCTGCTCTCCAGCAGGATGCAGCTCTCTCGTGGCATCCTTGTGGCATGCAGGCGTCCCAAGGAGAAGACACCTCCTTGCTAAGGCCATGTCCGTGCTGCTGGATGTCTGTCTGTGGGCAGCTGGAGTGAGGCCTCGGCAGCCCTGGCTAGGGGGGAAGAGCTGAGATCCTGCTCAGGCCCCCAGGGCCAAGGTAAGGATTCTGTCCAGCCTCACTCGGACTGGGGCTTCTCTGCTCTCAGCTGTCTCCGTTTTTTTCTCAGCGTAACACGAGTATGATCGGTGTCCTAAGCATTACAGGGGGAATTATAAGAAAATACAGCAAATAAAATCTCTCTTGCTCTACAGTGTGGTCGGATGAGTTGTTTGCAAAAAGACTGCATGGCTCATTGATCTGACAAGTGGACTGCACTTGAGTTTCCCCCATGGTCCTGCTTCCCTCCTGCTGCACAGCAGGAAGGACTCCTCTGGAGCCCACAGCAGCCCCTGCTCCCAGTGTCACACGCAGCCAGCACCACCCAGAGCTCAAGCAAGAGAGCTGCAGAAAGCTGCGGGCTTTCCAGGAGATGAAATAGGTTTTCCTCATTGAAGTCTGTTCTATTTTTTTTTTCTCCTCTTCAAAGATACCTGTGTCCAAAGTCAGCAAATGCCCAACAGCAGCTCTGTGAGCGAGTTCCTCCTGCTGGCATTCGCAGACACGCGCGAGCTGCGGCTCCTGCACTTCGTGCTCTTCCTGGGCATCTCCCTGGCTGCCCTCCTGGGCAACGGCCTCATCCTCACCGCCGTAGCCTGCGACCACCGCCTCCACACCCCCATGTACTTCTTCCTCCTCAACCTCGCCCTTCTCGACCTGGGCTGCATCTCCACCACTCTGCCCAAAGGCATGGCCAATGCCCTCTGGGACACCAGGGCCATCTCTTACCACGGGTGTGCTGCACAGGTCTTCTTTTTTGTCTTCTTGGTTGGAGCAGAGTATTCCCTCCTCACCGTCATGGCCTACGACCGCTACGTTGCCATCTGCAAGCCCCTGCACTACGGGAGCCTCCTGGGCAGCAGAGCTTGTGCCCAGATGGCAGCAGCTGCCTGGGGCAGTGGCTTTCTCAGTGCTGTCCTGCACACAGCCAATACATTTTCCCTGTCCCTCTGCCTTGGAAATGCAGTGGCCCAGTTCTTCTGTGAGATCCCCCAGATCCTCAAGCTCTCCTGCTCAGATGCCTACCTCAGGGAAGTTGCTGTACTCTTATTTACTCTTTCTTTAATCTTTGCTTGTTTTGTTTTCATTATGTTGTCCTATATACGGATTTTCAGGGCTGTGCTGAGGATTCCCTCTGAGAAGGACCAGCACAAAGCCTTTTCCACGTGCCTCCCTCATCTGGTTGTGGTCTCTCTGACTGTCAGCACTGGCATGTTTGCCTACCTGAAGCCCCCCTCCATCTCCTCTCCCTCCCTGGACCTGTTGGTGGCCGCTCTATTCTCGGTGGTGGCTCCAGCAGTGAACCCCTTCATCTACAGCATGAGGAACAAGGACCTCAAGAATGCCTTGTGGAAACTGATGACTTGATTTGCTTCGGAAGCAATAATTTCACAGTCTGTTTCTGCAGATTACTCAGAATATCACTTACACAGAACAACCTATATTCCCTTTTTTGTTGTTTTTGTATGTGTGAGTGTGTATTTTTAGTACTGGTATTACTTAGTTTTGTGTTTTGTTTTGTTTTGTTTGTTTTGTTTTTTTCAGGTTAGGTTGCCCAATAAAATGTCATTTTTGTCCCACTCCCAATTCTGTACGTGTGTTTAGTGTATGTACTGAGTCTCTGTCCATGTGGAATTATGGTCTCTGTGAACTTTTAACGAAATAAAACAGCCTACACTGCCTTCTTTGTCTGATGTCCTTCCTCTGAGACCTGGTCTGGCTCTGCTGGGGCAGTGCCCATTTGCAGAGGAAAAGAGTCCCATTCCAGCAGCACAGCCAGGGAGCACCAGCGCTTGGGGCATGCCAAGCTGCTCTCTTGCCTCTGCCGCCCTCTCCTGCTGGTGGGGCCAGGCCCGGCTGCTCCTGGAGCTTGGTGCCAGTGCTGTTGTGGGGCTGTGCTGGGACTGCTGGCAGGTTAATGTTTCTTGCAGAGGGAATTAGCATCTGCCAGCAGAGTCCAGGGTATTGGCCGGAGCAGCATGAGCCCATAAAACAGGTGGAGCCCGCAGAGCATGAGCCTGTGCAAGGTGAATTTAGCAGAGCTCAAGTGCTCAAGCTGCTGCCAACAGGCAGAGGAGAGCTCTGCAGCCCCACGACACGCAGTAGCCCCAGCAAAGGAGGCTGGTGACTGATTCCTTGCAGCCTTGGGCAATGACAGTGACCCCATGAGCTGGGTCTGCCTCCCAGCCTGCCCAGCATGGCCCTGCAGAGTGTCCCCGTGCCCTGGGCACCACAGCCCCCTTGCTCTGCAGAGCAGCACCGCCAGCTCGGGCTGGGGCAGGGGCTGGGAGGGCGCTTCCCAGAGTGTCTTCTAGGCCAGCTTCAGGCACACAACATCTGCATGTCAGAGTGATCTTTGCTGTGTGCAAGGAGCTGAGAGACCAACAACAGTCATGGGGCTGGAACATTGCCTGCAAGGTCCCACCTGCCCTAGCACCTCCCAGAACTGGCACGGAACTGGTTCACATGCATCAGAGGGTCTGGGAGCCCAGCAGCAGTGCCATGGGCTTGAAGGATCACAATCAGATCACTTCTACCTGGGCAGGTCCTAGGCCAAAAAGGGGGTGTTTTGTAGGTATGATATTATGAGGCGGTGGTGCCTCAGAAATTCTAAGTCCAGCAGGAAGTGAATGGCTGTTAAATGGCCTTTGAGGTGGCTTCTTGGAGAAATAGCTGGCAGCTCATCCCTTGACTCCCGGCTGGGATCTATGCCATTAGGCTCATATCTGCAAAAGTACCTGAAAGGCAAGCAGAAGGCACTTGCTGTGCCTGTAGTTTGTGAGATCCGCTCTTTCCGAGTACCTGGTAGGCCCCATAAAGGAAGAGGTCTTGGATAGGGCTTGTCATGTCAGAGGTGTCAGCTTTTGCCTGAAGTCATCCTTCAGGACTGCTTTCAGTTTTCAACACAGAGGGGGCCACTGCCTCCAAGATGCCTGGGGTAAACTGAACCATGCACGAGGGCCTGGAAAAAGTTACCCTGGCTGCATAGGAGCCATTCTATATCCAAAAGCTGGAGGCAGGAAACAAATTTTTAGCGTGGTACGGAGCTGCAGGGCACATTGTGCAGGGTGTTCCTGCAGCCTTTATGTTCTTTTCCATCCTGGCTTCGGTGCTGCGTCTGTCTTAAGAAAGGAGTAGCCAACAGAGGTAAGACAGACACTGTGAGATCATGAAAGCCATCAGAAAACTACCCCTAAGAAGATGACTGATATGGGGAGGTCAGAAGAAGCCTGGCCAGGAGAAATGTGAGATTTGGGAGAGAGAAGAGGCCAGCAGGAATCAATGATTTCTGGGAGGCTAGAAGGTTCAGGCAATGTTGATTCTGCTGTAGCACTGACTTAAAAGAGTCATGTAAAGACCTTGTCCTATTTTAACCAGCAACATTAATCCTTAAACCTAAATGCTACTGTACACACTGTCAGGAATCCACTACTCTAATGCCTGACCTCAACGCATCCCTTGAAGCCAAAATTCATCACATAGCCCCTTCCCCTTGTTTTTACTCTCTTAATCACTCTGATCCCTGACCTTAACACTAGCATTAAAATGCTCTTTTTAACCCTAGGAAACTGCCTGAGAGACCTAAACAAAACCCTAAACCACAAAGCTTGTCCATACCCTAAACACAGACCTGATACCCACATAAGAATACCAAAACATTCCCATTCAAACTTTGCTTAATCTTTAACCCAGTAAGGTGGGCCCTAGTCCCTAATCATATACATGAACACCTAACACCCAAAACCCCTGTTCCTGTGCATTAACCTCCTCACCTTCAGCCCCTCTACTAAGCCTTAACTTTAGGCCCGTCATCCCTTGGGACAGGGCAGGAACCATGAGGTTGCTCTGCAGTCATGGCACTCAAAGCTGAATGTGAGGGGCCATGGATCTCATCAGATTGTGGGCCACAAGGAGGAGACAGGGGAGAATGCTCTGATGAGCTCAGCTCTGCCTCAGGAAGTCCTGCACCAGCAGGAGCAATGTGACTGTGGCAGTGACGGTAAGGTCACTTCTGTCCCTGCAGAAGATAGGGCAGCAGCAGGAACATGTCACAGAAAGGGACTGAGAGGTCACTTCTGTCTGTAGGTGGCAGGTCACCCTTGACTTAGAGCTGGGATCGGTACTTTTCGGCTGACATCTGCCAGTGGCCCTGGTAGGCCAGCAAAAGGCACCTGGCTGGCATGCTGACTGTGGGATCCCCTCTGCCTACATACCCAGGAGGACCCATGCAGAAAGAAGGCCCACATATGGGTTGTCCTGTCCCTTCTGCTTGAGTCCATGACTGGACAGCAGCAGGCCCATGGCTTGGAAGATGCTGGTGCGGTGACTTCTGTCTGGTTGGCTGACAGGCCGCAAGGAGCCTGATGGATTGGGATGCCTACTTTAGGAGGGGGTTCCACCCTGATGGAGCTTTCTTTTGTAGTAGAAAAGAGTAGGAGAGAAAAAACTGCCACAAAGTGCACTTTGGAATGTTGGTGCTGGCCACGAGGAGGAAGAACTGTCCCTCAGAGTGTTGTGCTGCGTTGCCAGAGGTCACCCAAAGAGCGTCTGTGATCAGAGCATGGCTTTGTGTGAGAAGGAGCAGCTGGGGAGGGTTGATGAGACACTGGTGAAATGATGGAAATGCTGGGATGAGAGCAAGGTGGTGAACAGAGACGGGTGTCTACAGTCCTCAAAGAAATAGGTGAAAGTCATCAAAGTCAACAAAGTGCTCTGCCGGGCACTGCCCAGCCCAGCCCGGCCCCTGCCCACCTCTCCCCACCACCCTGCCCTCTCTCCAGCCCAGCCCAGCCCAGCAGCCCAGGCTGGGCTGGCCCCAGGGCAATGCCCTCCACAGGCTGCTGCAGGGCTCTGGGCACGGCCACCCCAGCCCCAGCCCCTCACAAGGCACCGCAGCTGCTGGGACAAAGTGTGGTGGTTTCACTCAGGTGGGCAGCCGAGCTCCACCACAACCGCTCTCTCACTGCCCCTCTCCTCAAAGAGGAAGGGGGAGAAAATACAACACAGAGAACTCGAGGTTTGAGATGAGAAAGGTTTAATTAAATGGAAAGGGAATGGGGAGGAAAAAAAAAAAAAACGAAACAAAAGAAACAATCAGTCCGCGCGGGAGCACGGAGAGAGGGAAAAAAAAATTATTTTCTACTTCCCATCAACGAGCGGTGTTCAGCCACGTCCTGGGAAGCAGGGCCTGAGGGTCCGAGCCACGGCTGCGCTCGCGTCAGGCAGCACCCTGGGGTGTCACCAAGTGACGTCACAATGGGTGCCCACCCAGCCCAGGCGCGTGTCACAGTGGCACCCATTGTGACGTCACTTGGTGACACCCCAGGGCTCCGCCTTATAAGAGCGCAGCCGTGGCTCGGACCCTCAGTGTCGGTGCACGGCAGTGACGGACAGGGCAGGAGCACAGGGCCTTCGAGGAGTCCCCGAGCATAGCCCACGTCCCACAATGCCGCAACCGCCCGCCCAGAGGAGCCGCCGGTTTCTATCTGAGAACTCTCCCACTCCAGAGGCTGCTTCTGAAGGGGATGAGGAGGGAGGCATGCCCCCCAGGCAGCCCAGGCTGGCCTGGCAGGAGACCTGGTCTTCTGAGGGCAGCAACCGGCCAGCAGAGGACAGCTTGCTGGCAGTGGAAAGAACCCCAGTCGAGGCCTTTTTGCCATCAGAGGACAGCAGCCTGTCAGAAGACAGCTTGCTGGCAGAGGACAGCACCTCGGTAGAGGACATATTGCCGGCAGAGGACAACAGCCTGGCAGAGGACATTTTGCCGGCAGAGGCCATTGCTCAGGCAGCGGGCAGCCACCCGGTAGAGGACAGCAAGAAGAAGTCGCAGCTGCTGGATCGCAGTGAGTCTTAGGGATGGGGTGGGGAGGGTTGGGGACACAGAGACCCCTGCCTGACTCCAGGACTCCTTCCCTGGGTAAAGCGGCGCTTGGGCTGACGGGGCCGAGCTTCCTCCGCAGCACCACAGAATGCCAGGACGCTTTGGGCTGGGGGGGACCTCGGCGATCACGATGCTTCCCCCCAGCCCAGGCTGCCCAAAGCCCACCCAGCCTGGCCGTGGGCAGTGCCAGGGAGGGGGCACCGCAGCCTGCGCCAAGGCCTCACTGCCCTGGGCGTGAAGGAGAGAAATCCCTGCCTGTCCGAAAGAAACCTGCCCTCTTTGAGGTTAAGGCCGTCACCCCTTGTCCTGTCGCTGCAGTCCATGATGAAGATCCCCCCCCAGCTTTCCTGGAGGCCCCTTTGGGCACGGGGAGGCCGCAGCGAGGTCCCCCCGCAGCCTTCTCCAGGCTCCACAAGCCCAGCTCCCTCAGCCTCTCTTCCCAGCGGAGCTGCTGCAGCCTCTGGGCATCCCCGCGGCCTCCCCACGGCCTTCTGGGGCTGGGGCCCTTCCTCTCCTCACCCCTGCATTCAGCCCCTCTCTGCAGCACTCTTTGCTTTCCTCCTTTCCAGGTAAGGCATGGAAACTGTGCAGAGACAAGGCCGTGGAATTCATCAGGGCGTATGTCAGAGGCACAGAAAAGGTAATGGCAGCCGCTTGCATCACAGCTGTGCTCCTGGCGCTGCCCTCCAGGGGTCCCACACAGCCCCAGACCCCTCAAGGCTTTGGTCCTGCTGGCCGTGGGTGTCCCCCTAATGCTCTGTTGGTGTCTTTGTGGCTGCCAGGACGACGAGGAGCAGAAGATGCTGTTCCTCAGCAAAATCTGCGATCTGTGCACATGTGTCACAGAGAGGGGTGTGCCAATGAACTTGCATGGCTTCTGCAGCAAACATAAGCTGGTGGAGAACATCATGGTGAGAGGATGCGCAGCGGGTTGGGGAAGGGGCAAGGCCCCCCGGCACCAGCCCCCTGGGAGGCAAGGGCTGGGGCAGCGCTGGCTCTGCTGCTGCTGGGTGCCGGCGGCTCCAAGGTCTCATCCTGCTTGTGCTCTGCAGGCGCTGCTGGAAAAGGAGCCCGTGGACAGCTTGCGCACAGCATTCCGGCAGAAGGCCATGGAGACTGTCGCCCTCCTCAGGTGCGTGCCCAGCCCCTGGTGGCAATGTCCTGGTGGCCCTGAAGCTGGCAGGGAGGCTGCCCGTCCCTCCCAGAGATGCCTGGCCAAGGGAGGTCCGTGTCCTCCTTCATAAGCCTCGAGGCACTGCGTCCAACAGGCTCCTCTCTCTCTTTTCTTCAGCAACACCGTACCAACAGCACTGCGTGGCAAAAAGAAGAGACTCCTGCGTGTGTGCTGTAAGAGCATCTTCTTTCTGCCTCCCGAGTCAGATGTGCCAGAGACAGAAGGAGCGCTCTTCACTGAGGTATGTGCTGGGTGAGGTACCGGCACCCCCAGTCCTGCTGAGCTGCTGCCTTGCTTCCCCGTGCTGACACAACCAGAGACCAGCGCAGGGCCGGGGCCCAGATTTGCTTTCCCAGCCTCGCCCCTTCCCCGACCTGATCTTGTGCTGCAGGAGGTCTGCACACAGTGGCTTTTTAGCCCCAAAGACACCCCTGAACTTCAGAGGGGCTCAGAGCCAGCTCCTGGGGGTGAGGAGGGCCACAGAAATAATTCGATGCTCTTCTGTCCTCCCTGCAGACTATGAAAGCCATGGACACCATGCTGGCGGCCTTCGTACGCAACTGTCCCAACACCAGTGTCAGCATAGAGTTGGAGAATATCTTGGAGGTTTGGCATTTGCAAAGAACTTCCAAAGAATCCTCTCAGGTCACATTTGCAGACCACTGTCAACCCAGCAACTTCTCTCCTCGCAGGCGCTGCTGGACTTTGCCCTCTCCAAAGACCCAGCTGTGTGTGAGAGAGCTGTGAGGATGATTGAGAGGCTGAGTGCTTTCATCCTCTTGTATTTTGAGGCCGAGGTAAGGCACAACGAACCCTTCACCCTTTCCTGCATCCCAGAGCATCCTGCCACTCAGGGGTGCCTGTGAGGCAAGCCTCGATGCACGTGAGTGCCTCAGAACCGTGAATCGAGGGTCTTCGTCCCTCCTTCGCCCCTGCTCTTCCCTTCCCAGGCCGTGCTCTCTCAGGGACCGGCTCTGCCTCCACTAAGCCCTTTGTCTCTCCTCCCTTCCTCACCCAGATCACAGATGACTATGAAAACTATAGCGATGATGAGCCCACAGAGCTCTACATCCCCATCCTGGGACAGCTGCTGGGCATCCTCTTCATTTTCACCGGTGACAAAGATTCCATCAGATTCACAGCTTTAGAAACTCTTTCTCACATATACAACATCATCAGAAAAGGAAGAGGTAAGAAGGTGTGGTGGGCAGCGTCCGTCTGCACACAAACATCTACTGATATGTCTACTTGTTTTCCCCGAGTTTAGTGGGGACTGTTAGTGTTAGGTTAGAGGTTGGACTCGATGATCTTGAGGTCTCTTCCAACCTAGAAATTCTGTGATTCTGTGAGTATTGTGAAGGATTGTTTTTGTGCTTGGTGGAGGCTGCCCACGGAATTCTGCCAGGTTCCCTGGCCTCCTCTGCTCCTCACAGCAGCTTCCCGCAGCATTCTGGCTATCGTTTTCCGCAGAAGCTAGACGCTCACCTGCCGTCCAGGAGCAGTTCTCTGCTGCTGTCCTTCCCAACCCTCCCCAGATCACCTACCACGCTGTTTTGTGGTGTCCCCCAGTCTAAGCCATCGATCGATGAGCACTTCCCAAACCGCATCTTCCCCGAGGAGTGAACAGCAGAGCCAGCCGTGCATCACCAGGGATGGTGACGCCCTCCAGAATGCTCCCTGACTGTTTGCTCCCTGCCGTCTTAAAGGCAGGTGTCAGGGGGCTTCCTGCACATCCTGACCCCGAGCAGAAGGGGGTCTGTGACACGCTGCTACCCCCACGGCACCCAACGCCATTGCTTCTCCTCCTTCTGCATCATCCCTGAGGTCCCTCTTGCTCCCAGCACTCCTCACCTTGTGCTTTACATCCCTGCCCACCACTCTCCTCGCCGGGGGTCTGAGCCTCCCTCCTCAGCCATTCCTAGTGAAAGTGCTTTTCACCATTTGGCAAGCTTGTTGGCAAAGATGCTCTTCCCTACTGACTCTTCGCTGTTTCCCCCTGTTTAGAATGCATATTGAGAACGGACATGGTAAATTATGCAGTGAGACACAAGAAATTGGAGTATGCAAAACTTCCATTTTCTACAACATCAACTCCGTGTGAAATTGCCAAGGTAATGAGCTCTGGCCTTGCTGGGGATCTTGTCCGCAGCATCAGCAGGCATCTCGTGTGAGCAAAGGGGTCCAGAACCGGTGGGGCTGGCACGGCCTCACTCGCCCTGCTGAGAGGGTTCCTCTTGTCCCCAGGCTGGGGCTATGCGAAGGCTGCTCCCCTGTGTCCCGGCAGCAGCTCCAGCCCTCCTGGCCACCAGCAAGCCCTGGTTACCTGCAGGGCCAGCACTCTGGCCCCATATGCCCCATCCTCACCCCTTCCCCCGAGGGCCCTCTCTCCAGAGCTGCCCTTGCTGCTCAGCTAAGCAGCACCCTTGGGACACTCAGTGAGGCATGTCTTCGCTCCTCCTTCTTCCCACAGCGGTTTGGAGGACATCTCTTCCCTGCTGAGAGGCTGGACATCATCCTCACAGCCCTGGAAGCTTTACAAGACTCCAGCATCCATGACAAGCAGGGGGCCTGCAGCGTGCTGGACGCAGCCTTGGAGGACCCTGACTACTGGCTGACGGATGTAAGTGGCCTGTGGCCATGGCCCTGCCCTTGAGCTCTTCCAGGCGTGGTTCCTCTCTCCTTCCCTGCCTCCCTCCCTGCCTCCCTCGCACATCGGGGTCTCTTGGGCTCCAGAAGCCACCTGAAGCCAGCAGAGAGCAATGGAAGGGGCCAAAGTTTGAGTGGCAGCTGTGGCAATGGCTGCGGTCTGCTGGCAACACCATTCCCACTTTGTCCCCCAAGGTGCCAAAGATCATGGAGTGCATCAGGAGAAACCTGGGCAGCATCCACACGGCATCGGCGCGGCAGTGCCTGGACTCCCTGCTTCTCCAGATGACCTACATGATGCCCAGGGACGAAGCCAAGAACCTGCTGCAGTTCTCTCCGCCACGTGACAGGTCCTGGCCTTAACATCCTTGAGGGCTTGTTCCGCGTCGGGAGATGCACCTGGAGACTCTCTGCTTGCCACACCAATGGCAAAGAGCAGGACATCCCCAAGGAGCACAGCCCTCCTTCCCACCAATGTGTTCCAGCCCTACTGGGCCAGCCAGGGCTGCAGCAGCCCAGCTGTCCAAGGCAGCCCAGAGTCCCCCTGCCCCCAGGGAACACCAGCTCAGCCCCCTCCTGCCTGCCCAGGCTGGGCCCTCAGTGCTCCCCAAGTCACAGGGGCTGCAGGACAGCCTGGGTCCTCTGGGGCTGGCCCAGTTTGTGGCCCTGCGGCTGAGGCAGCCTCACTGACAGAGGATTCTGGGCTTGCAGCACTGACCTGGCCATGTGGGAGGTGATCCTGGCCATGCCGCAGACCTTGGAGAGGGTTTTAGGAATCATGATACTAGACTTGCCGCTGCGCAACTGGTACACCGCAGACACCGAAGACACCTGCATCCGTCGCTTGGCTGTGAGTTCCCAGATGAAACCTTGCTCCCAGCAGGGCTACGTGTGCCCCTTCAGGCACACAGGCACAGCCCTGTGCCCATCTACCCCCAAACTGCCAGCTCCCGCAGGACGTACGGACACATGGTCCCTGGGGCCGGCAAGCCCCCGTAGCTCCCCGCGCCTGGTGCCTCTTTGGTGCCAGCTGGCGCTGCCCCATCCCTGCCCAAAGGTGGGAGAAGAAGAGGCTGCAGGGAGCCCTGCAGGCCCTGCCAGGCTCTCACTGCTCTTTCTTGCAGATGCTGGGCCGGAATCACATTTTTTTGGAGGACTTTGGTAACCCAGTGCACCTCCAGAGCTACCTGAGGCACCCAAGACCAGAGATGCGCTTGATGGTTCTGAAAGGGCTCTGCACCGTGTCAGAGAGCCCTAAGAAGGTGAGCGGGCCATCGTCAAGCAAAGCCATGTTGGCAGCCTGGGGCTTTGCTCTTCTGCCCTCCCGTCCCTCCCCGCTGCCAGGAAGCAAGGCAGGAGGCTGGTGCTCAGGAACCAGAGCCCTTTGCCCAGGGTGGTCTCTCACTGCCTCACGGAAGGGAAATGGTGTCTTTCCTACAGGCAAGGAAAATTCAGGTCCTGCTGCCAGACATTGTGGAGGCCCTGCAGGACACCAACACAGACATGGTGCTGAAGGCCCTGCCTGTGCTGAGAAACGTGATGGCTCATGTGGAGAGGAGGAAGGCCAGTGGCCCGGCTCTGCAGCTGGCTGAGAAGCTCCTGCCACTCTTTGACCACGTAAGTGTGCTGCGGGAGCCCGAGCCCTCAGCTGGGCCCCCTGTAACGAGGGCTGCCCTTCAGCCCGGCCCTGTGGGCAGCACTCAGGCAGGGCCTTCCCAGTCTCCTCGTCAGCCCAGGCGCTGGGGAGCTCTGCTTGGGCATGGCTGGTGCGGCTGGTGGCGAAAGTGGGGTGGCTGGCGGGCAGCCTGCGATGGCAACCGATTGTGTTGCCCTTCACGGGCACCAGGCCTTGCAGCTGCCCCTGAGCAGCTCCTCTGGGAAGGATCCAGCGCTGAAGCATCTCACAGTGCTGGGAGCTCCCTTCACATCGGCCACGCTAATGCTGAAATTCCTCCTGTCCTCCTCCCTGCCAGGCGTCCAGCCAGGTGCGGGAGCACTCCATCTGCCTCTTCCAAGCCGTGGTGGAGGCTGTGCTGCGGCAAAGGACGAAGAAAATGAAGAGGACGGTGCACAGGAGCCTTCTCCCACTCTACGTTCACATGAGAGACCAGAGTGAGAGCGTAGCAAAGGTACAGATCTCAGAGCTGAGCAGTTATGTGGGCAAGGGTGTGCTGATGCCACAGGGTTGCTCTGGGGGATCACAGAATTTCTAGGTTGGAACAGACCTCAAATTCATCGAGTCCAGCCTCTGATCTCTTGCTGTGATCTCTGGGATCTCTCTCATTGTGAGCTGCCTCCGATGGTGGCTGTCCCGTGGCCTTGCCTTGGCCACTGAACCCAGTGCACGCTGCCCCCCACCACAGCCTCCCATAACGCGCTGGGAAAGGCTCGCAGCCCTGCCAAGAGGAGGGGACAGAGGGTCTCCTTCCCAAGGCTGTGCTGCTACCTCCCAACCTCTGCTGCTCCGCAGGCCTCTGGGAAAGCTCTCGCCGTGGCTGCAGAGTTTCTGCGACGCAAGGAGCTCAAGCGCTTCGTCCAGACAGAACAGACGTGGAGGATCGGGGAGTGCTTGGTAAGGACCCAACTTGGTTTGCCCCAGCTGGGCAAATGCGCCCGGCCAGAGCCCGCTGCCTGCAGCCGCATCCTCGCTCCCTTCCTGCCAGCACAGAGCCCCAGGGGGCTCTTCTGCAGGCCCCTCTGCCCTCCCTGCCCCCAGGATGCTGGAGGAGACCCTGGAGAGGGTGTGCAAGCCCCGTGACCCTGCGTTCTCTCTCTCTCCAGCTGCAGCAGGACAGAGGCAGAGTAGAAGAATACCTGCAGCAGAGCCAGCCCTACCTGCAGGCCACTCAGACCCTTTTGCGACTTGAGGCCGTCAGATTCATTGGTGAGCCCAGCCCCTGGGTCCCTCTTGGGGCAGCCTTTGGCAGACCCAGGCACTGCCCTGGCAGTGAGGCACAGCCCTGTTGCCCCCAGAGCCCCCCGACTGGGCCCTTGCTCCAGGGTGCAGGAGGGGGCACAGCCTGGCTGGCCAGGCCAGGGGCTGCGCTGCTGGGAGCGTGCTGGGGAGCGGGGCTCTGATGGGGTCTCTGTGTCTAGGTCTTGCTGCGCGCTACTGCGAGGACCAGAGCGAGGAGAAGCTGGAGGAAATCCTCAGAGGTGAGTGAGGGCAGTGGGGGGTGTGCTAGGGCTGGGGGGACAGCGGCAAATGCTTCGGGGCGGAGGAGCAATGCAGCCATAGGAACGAGGGAGAGGAGACGGGGTAGCCTGTGGTGTCAGGGAATGGCCTCCCAGCCTGGAGCTGGGCAGTGCCGCTGAAAGGGTTGAGTGTCCCTGAGGAAGAGTCAGGGGAAAGGGCAGTAAGGCTGACAGAAGGTGGGAGCCTGTTGTAGAGCACGCAACCAGGACGAAGAGGGAGATGAGACAGCCTACAAGCAGCTAGGAGCAGGGTCACGATCGCTAGCCCTTGCTCTCATGGGGAAGCACAATAGCGAGAGGAAAGAGTCCAGGAGATTCCTGGAGTGTGTGAATCCTCCCAAGGGATGGAGGCAGGTGGTGAGGGAACCAGCTTGTGAAGGTGCCCCACTTGACCTGTGGTGCGCAGGTGGGGAAGGACTGGTGGCTGCATTTGGGACATTGCTGAGCAGCAGCTTTCAACGGATTCCTTTGTCCCTCCTGCTCCTCCTGGCCTGGGGAAGAGTCGAGTGGGGCTGGCATGCTCTGCAGGGGATGCCTGGGGATCTCTGCAAGGAGTGGGTTTTCATCTCTGCTCTTCTTTCTTTTGCAGTCCTCCAGCCTTCATATAAAGACCCGGAACCCATGGTCCGTTCCCTGGCATTTCAAACCATCCTGATCCTGATGTCAAGGCATAAGGCAATGTCAGGACGGAGATTTCCACTGCCGTGTTGCCGCTAGCCCCGCAGCAGTCCTCAAAAGAGCAATATATATTTTAATAGAACTAGGTTGTTGTCTCGTTATTCCAGCAGCTCCTTCACAGTGACTCGGTGCCATGACGCTGAGCTAACTTGGAGGCCACCAAGGACCCTGAGAAGTTCCCTCTGTTCCCCTGAGAAGGCAACTTCCTTGTGAGGGGAACAGAGGGCCCTATTTGTTAGCCTGACCCTACCCGTAGAGAAGTCTGCTGCCTCCCTGGGGCTAGGGTCATGGACGTTGCCAGAAAGCTTCCCAACCTGGTTTTCCCCTCTGATTACTATCGTCTTTTGATAGTCCAGGCCGGCAGTGATAATACTGAAGATAGAAGCCTGAAGACTATCAAGCGGGACTTTAGGGGACTGGGACGGGTAGTGGATGGAGTGGGAGTTCAGGTGGTGTTTTTGTCCACCCCTACAGTGGCAGGGAGGGGTACAGAGAGGACTCACGACTCACTGGGATCCAGCAACTGCAACTCCTTCTTGCTGTCCTCTGTCAAACCTCTGTTCTCTACCACTAAGCTGTCCTCTGCTGGTCTCCTGTCCTCTGCCAGGCTGCTGTCCTCTACCGGGCTGCTGCCCTTTGACAGCAAGCTGTCCTCTGCTGGGCTTCTGTCCTCTGCCGGCAAAATGTCCTCTACCGGGGTGCTGTCCTCTGCCGGCCGGTTGCTGCCCTCAGAAGACCAGGTCTCCTGCCAGGCCAGCCTGGGCTGCCTGGGGGGCATGCCTCCCTCCTCATCAGATTCAGAAGGAGCCTCTGGAGTGGGAGAGTTCTCAAATAGAAAACGGAGGCTCCTTCGGGCAGGCGTGGGCTATGCTCGGGGACTCCTCGAAGGCCCAGTGCTCCTGCCCTGTCCGTCACTGCCGTGCACCGACGCTGAGGGTCCGAGCCACAGCTGCAGTCATATAAGGCGGACCCCTGGGGTGTCACCAAGGGAGGTCACCAAGGGTCCCATGTGACACGTGCCTGGGCTGGATGGGCCCCACCGGGCGCTGTAAGTTCGTGGGCGACACCAAGCTGGGCAAGGGGATCTGGACAGGCTGGATCAACGGGCCGCATCCAGCTGCGTGGCATTCAAGGCCAAATGCTGGGTTCCACACTTGGAATCATACAATATCCTGAGTTGGAAGGGGGCAGACCTGAAGGGATGAAAGACACGGTCTCCCGATGCCTCTTGAGCAGAAGGCCTTTATTGCCATTTTTCTCTGCTACATATACTTTCCCCGTAACCACATGCGCTGTCCACGCGCCTGAATCAGTCATACAATTCATTAGAGACCCTCAGCCACGCGCCTCAAGCCAGCCAGCAATTGACCACTGCGCAAAGCTCATCTTTAATGCTGTAGCCAAGTTAATTTATCTCCACCTTGTTCAAGTTTTTGTTACTAATGCCTAGTAAAAAAAGGGGCTTTAGGGCTTCGGGGCGACTACTTAAAGGATCAGGGGCACAGGTTGTGTTTGCCTCTGTCCTTCCGATAGGGGGGATCGATGCTGACTGTTGCAGGAAGCACGGCCAAAAGCACGACAGACACCAGTAGAGTCAGATCATGCTCCATTTTATTGCCCGAATAGCCTAACTTTTATAGAGAACTTAACAGGGGTGGACAGTGTTTCACACAAGGTTATTGGTCAAAAGCACTCAGACAAACAACTGCAAGAAAACAACCCCACTTGCAAGAAAACAACCCCCTTGTGATTAGCAGTCACATAGACCTTGTCCTTGAAGCCAGCTACTGGTAACAATATTTTTCTGAGTTCCTCAATTGGGCGATGTGGGAACACTGTCATGGGAACTTCTCATAGTTGCCCTGGTAGCTTGGTTTGCTCAGCTACAGCAAGCCATGGGATTTTTGCTGTTTCAAGAAATCCCTCAACAGCTGACAAGCAGACTCATCACATTAACACGTAGCTTCGGGACTGGTGCAACTGGTAGAACTTTGGGCTTGCTGATCATGGGAGGGTCTATGTGACACTGGCCTGCTACCACCAGATGAGATGCGCCTCCCTGTAGTGGTTTTACCTGGCAAGGTTTTGGTAGCACGGGGCCATAGGAGTGGCTTTTGTGAGAAGGATCTGGAAGCTGCCCCATGTTTGCTAAGGGCCCCTCTGCTGACCAGAGCTGAGCCAATAAGTCACAGAATCACAGAATTTCTAGGTTGGAAGAGACCTCAAGATCATCGAGTCCAACCTCTGACCTAACGCCAACAGTCCCCACTAAACCATATCCCTAAGCTCTACATCTAAACGTCTTTTAAAGACTTCCAGGGATGGTGACTCCACCACTTCCCTGGGCAGCCTGTTCCAGTGCCTAACAACCCTTTCGGTAAAGAAGTTCTTCCTAAGATCCAACCTAAAACTCCCCTGGCGCAACTTTAGCCCATTCCTCCTCATCCTGTCATCAGGCACGTGGGAGAACAGGCCAACCCCCACCTCACTACAGCCTCCTTTAAGGTATCTGTAGAGAGCGATAAGGTCGCCCCTGAGCCTCCTCTTCTCCAGGCTGAACAAGCCCAGCTCCCTCAGCCGCTCCTCGTAGGACTTGTTCTCCAGGCCCCTCACCAGCTTCGTCGCCCTTCTCTGGACCTGCTCAAGCACCTCCATGTCCTTCTTGTAGCGAGGGGCCCAAAACTGAACACAGTACTCGAGGTGCGGCCTCACCAGAGCCGAGTACAGCCCCCCGTAGCCACCCATAGCCCCCCGTAGCCCCCAATAGCCCCCCATAGCACCCTAGAGCCCCCTATAGCCCCCCTAGCCCCATATAGCCCCCTGTAGCCCCCCGCAGCCCCCTATAGCCCCCCACAGCCCCCCGCCGCCCCCCCCCACCCCCCCCAATTCTCCCCCCACCCCCCCTTATCCCGCTCCTCACGTTCCGGTCCACGATGTCCCGGCCCTGGCTGGCCAAGCTGCTGCCGTAGGCGGCGGCCAGGCTGGACACGGGCTCGGCCAGGAAGGCGGCGGCGGGGGGGGGCAGGCGGGATGCGGAGGACGCCGGGGGGGCCGCCGGGGGGGCCCCGTAGGCCCGGGCCGGGCCGTGGGGGGGGGAGGGGGGGGCGGCCCCGCCGCTGGTGTCGTCGAAGAGCGGCCGCGGCTCCGCCATCCGCGGAGGGGCCGGGCCCGGGCCGCGGCGCTTGGGGGCTGCGGGGAGAGGAGAGGGGGGGTCAGGGGGGGGTCGGGGGAGGGGGGGGGCGCCGGGGGGTCCGCACCGAGCCCCGCCGCCGCTCCCGGGGGCTCCATGGCGCTTCCGCTTCCGGTCACGTGAGGAGCGCGGGAGGAAGCTGTTGGCGGAGCGGCGGGGCGGGGCCGGAAGTGGTGGTTGCCATGGGGACGGGCGCGCGGGGCCGTGACGTCAGCAAGGGTGTGATGTCAGCAAGGCCACCGTGCCACCAAGGTGATGACGTCACCAAGGCCACCACGTCACCAAAGCCATGATGGCAACCAAAGCCATGACGTCACCAAGGCCACCATGTCCCCAGGGCCACCACGTCCCCATAGCCCCCATGGCCCCATAGCCCCCACGGCCCCATATCCACCATGTCCCCAGCGCCATCTTATCCCCAAGGCCACCACGTCCCCAAGGCCACACGGTGGCCGTGGTGGCCCTAGGGCTGTCCCTGAGGTGTCGTGGCCATTTCCTGGCCACGGCGGCCATCTTGTCCCCAAGGCCACCACGTCCCCAGGGCTACCACTTCCCCAAGACCACCATGTCCCCAGATCCACCACATCCCTGTTGCCACCACATCTCCGTGGCCACCACATCCCCAAGGCCACACGGTGGCCGTGGTGGCCCTAGGGCTGTCCCTGAGGTGTTGTGGCCATTTCCTGGCCACAGCGGCCATCTTGTCCCCAAGGCCACCATGTCCCCATGGCCACCACATCCCCATGGCCACCATGTCTCCGTGGCCACCATGTCCCCAGGATGACCATGTCCCCATATCCACCATGTCCCCATGGCCACCACGTCCCCAAGGCCACACGGTGGCCCAGGGGGGGCTGCTGCTGCTGGGCACCCTGGGGCTCTGGGTGCTGGAGGGGGGGGCGCGGACCCTCGGGACCCCCCCCGGGACCCTCAACGCCTCCGGGACCCCGCGGTGGGACCTGGCCTCCGCCTTCTTCTTCTCCACCACCCTGCTCACCACTGTGGGTAAGGAGCCCCCCCGCCCCCAAATCGGGACCCCCCCTCCGAATTGGGACCCTCCTAAAGAACCCCATGGGCACCAGGACCCCCCCAAGGGCATTGAGACCCCCGGGACCCCCATGAACCCCAGGACCCCCATGAGCACCAATTCCCCCAGGACGCCTCTGAGCACCAGGCCCCCCCGGGACCCCCCCAAGAACACCGGGACCCCCATGAACACCAGGACCCCCGTGGGCACCAGGACCCTCCATGGCCCCCCATAGGCACCGAGCCCCCTGAGAACCTCAGGACCCCCATGGGTTTTGGGACCCCCTTTAGCACTGGGACCCCCAGGCCCCCCCCCAGCCCCACCAGGACCCCCCCAGCCCACAGAGCCCCCCAGTTCGCCCAGGACCCCCATCACCACCAAGCCCCCAACCTCCCCCCACCACCCCCAGGGGTCCCCCCTCCCCTTTCACTTACCGGGGGGGGTCCCCCCCCTAAATTTCCCCCCCCCCCCCAGGCTACGGCCCCGTGGCCCCCCTGTCCCCGGGGGGCAAAGCCTTCTGCTTGGCCTACGCGGCGCTGGGCGTCCCCTTCACGGTGTTGACGTTGGCGGTGGTGGCCCGGTGGCTTTCGGTGCCGGTCACCCGGTGGCCCCGGCGCTACCTGAGGACGCGGTGGGGTTGGAGCCCCCGGGGGGCCGCCGGGCTCCATTTGGGGCTGCTGGCGGGGGCGGTGGCGGGGGGCTTCGTGCTGCTGCCTGCCGCCGCCCTGTGGGCCCTGGGGGGCTCCGGGAGCTTCTTGGACGCCGTCTTCTTCTGCGGCATGGCCGTCACCACCGTGGGGCTGGGGGACGCGGCGGGGGCACCGGAGGGGCAGCCCCCGCGCCACCTCTACCGGGTGGCCTTGGCCGGTGAGCGGGGGCGGGGGGTTGGGGGGGGGCGTTGGGGTGGGGGGCATTGGGGTTTGGGGATCTGGGGTTGGGGTTATGTGGGGGTTGGGGCTATGTGGTTGGGGTCTTCTTGGTGGGGGGGGTCTTCATTGGGGTGGGGTCTTTATGGTGGTGGGGTCTTCATGGTTGGGGTCTTCATGGTTGGTGTCTCCATGGTTGGGGTTTAGGTGGTTGGGGTCCTCATGGTTGGGGTCTTCATGGTGGTTGGATCTTCGTGGTTGGGGGTCTTCATGGTTGGGTTCTCCATGGTGGTTGGGGTCTTCATGGTTGGGGTCTTTATGGTTGGGGTCTTCATGGTTGGGGTCTTCATGGTTGGGGTCTCCATGGTTGGGGTTTAGATGGTTGGGGTCTTCATGGTTGGGGTCTTTATGGTTGGGGTCTTCATGGTTGGGGTCTTCATGGTTGGGGTCTCCATGGTTGGGGTTTAGATGGTTGGGGTCTTCATGGTTGGGATCTTCGTGGTTGGGGTCTTCATGGTTGGGGTCTCCATTGGGGTGGTGTCTTTATGGTGGTTGGGTCTCCATGGTTGGGGTCTCCATGGTGGTTGGGTCTCCACTGGGGCGCGGTCTCCATTGGGGTGGGGTCTTCATGGTTGGGGTCTTCGTGGTTGGGGTCTTCGTGGTTGGGGGACTTCATGGTTGGGGTCTCTATGGTGGTTGGGTTCTCCATGGTTGGGGTGTCCGTGGTTGGGGTCTCCATTGGGGTGGGGTCTTTCTGGTGGTGTCTTTATGGTGGTTGGGGTCTTCATGGTTGGGGTCTCCATGGTGGTTGGGTCTCCATTGGGGTGGGGTCTTCATGGTGGCGGGGTCTTCATGGATGGGGTCACCATGGCGGATTGGGTCTTCATTGGGGGGGGGTCTCCATGGGGATCTCTCCATGGGGTGGGGGTCTCCACGGGGGGGTGGGGGTCTCTGACCGCTGTGTCCCCCCCCCCCAGCCTACCTGCTGCTGGGGGTGACGGCGGCGCTGCTGCTGCTGGCGGCCTTCCAGCAGCTGCTGGAGCTGCACGGGGTCAGCGCCGCGCTGCGCCCCCCCCCGGACCCCCCCGAGGAGGACGGGGGGCTGCTGGACGAGGGGGGGCAATAAACGGGGGGCTCGAAGCGCGACGGGCTCGCTGTGGTCACTGGGGGGGGTTGGGGGTCCCAGATGCATGGGGGGGGGGGTCCCAGACACATGGGGGGGGTCCCAGACACATGGGGGGGGTCCCAGGTCCAATAGGGGGGTTCCCGGTCCCATTGGGGGGTCACAGCACCATTGGGGTGGGGATCCTGATCCCATTGGGGGGGGTCCCCAAACCCATGGAGGGGTCCCAGACACATGGGGGGCTCCCAGTCCCATTGGGGGGGGCAGACACATTGAGGGGGGGAGCAGATACATGGGGGGGGTCCCAGTCCCACTGGGGGGGGTCCCAAACCCATAGAGGGGTCCCAGTCCCAAGTAGAGGGGTCCAGACTCATGAGGGGGGGGTCCCATTTGGGGTCCCAGTCCCTGTGACACCACAGCCCCCCCCCCACCCGACCCTATTAGGATGAAAGAACTCCCCCCCCCCAGCTCATTTTATAGAAAACCTTTATTCTGTAAAAATTGGGGGGGAAGTGAGGGGGGGCTCACATGGACGGGGGGGGAGGGAGCGGGGGGCCGGGCACCCCCATGGGCACCCCCAGGAGCCCCCCCCCCACCTCACCCCACAGCGGGCGGGGGGGGGATGCCGGACGGTGCCCCCCAGTGTCTCTCCATCCCCCCCCCCCCCCCAGCTCCGATATATACAGACAATAAATACAGGGCCCCCCCCCCCGGGATGGGGAGGGGGGGGCTCAGGCCGGGGGGCGCGCGGGGACGCAGCGGGGGGGTCCCTGCGCCGGGACAGAGCCGGGGGGGCAGAGGCAGCGGAAGGAGCCGGGGGTGTTGAGGCAGCGCCCCCCCCGGCACAGGGCGGCCTCCGAGCACTCGTCGAGGTCTGCGGGGAAAAGGGGGGGGGTCAGGGGGGGTCGGGGAGGGGGATTAAGGGGGGTTGGGGGGGATTTGGGGTGGGATTGGGGTGGGATTGGGGGGTTTTGGGGGGATTGGGGGAGATTGGGGGGGGAATGGGGTGGGATTTGGGGTGGGATTGGGGGGGGTTGGGGGGGATTGGGGTGGGATTGGGATTGGGGGGGATTGGGGTGGGATTGAGGGGGATTGGGATGGGATTGGGATGGGATTGGGGTGGGATTGGGGTGGGGTGGAATTGGGATTGTGTGGGTTTTGGGGTGGGATTGAGGGGGATGGGGATGGGATTGGGGTGGGATTTGGGGGGGATTGGGATTGTGGGGGATTGGGATGGGATTGGGGTGGGATTGGGATTGGGGGGGATTTGGGGGGGATTTGAGGGGGGATTGGGGTGGGATTGGGGTTGGATTGGGATTGGGTAGGATTTGGGGTGGGATTGGGGTTGGGATTGGATTTGGGGTTAGACTGGGGTGGGGAGGGGTTGCGGATGGGATTGAGGTGAGATTTGGGATGGGATTGGGGTGGGATTAGGATGGGTTTGTGTTGGGATGGGAAGGGATTTGGGGTGGGACTGAGATTGGTTGGGATTTGGGGCGGGATTGGGATTTAGTTGGGATTTGGGGTGGGATTGGGATTGGATTTGGGGTCGGACTGGGGTGGGAAGGGGTTGCAGATGGGATTGGGGGGGGTGGGGATGGGATTGGGGTGGGATTGGGATTGGGGGTATGGAATGGGCATGGGATCGGGATTTGGGGTAGGATTGGGGTAGGATTGGGGTAGGATTTGGGGTTGGATTAGGGTGGGATTGGGGGTTGGATTAAAGTGGGATTGGGGATGGGATGGGGTGGGATTTGGGCTGGGACTGGGGTTTGGGATGGGATGGGATTGGGATGGGAACAGGCTGGGATTATGCCGGGATCAGGCCGGAATCAGGCCGGGATTAGGCCAGGATTAGGCTGGGATCAGGCCGGGATCAGGCCGGGATTAGGCCTGGATTATGCCAGATTAGGCCGGGACTAGGCCGGGATTATGAAGGAATTAGGACGGGATCAGGCCGGGATTATTCCGGGATCAGGCCGGGATTAGGCCGGGATTATGCCGGGACTAGGCCGGATTAGGCCGGGATTAGGCCGGATTAGGCCGGATTAGGCTGGGATTAGGCCGGATTAGGCCGTATTATGCCGGGATTATGCCGGGACTAGGCCGGATTAGGCCGGATTAGGCCGGGATTATGCCGGGATTATGCCGGGATCAGGCCGGGATTATGCCGGAATCAGGCCGTGATTATGCCGGGACTAGGCCGGGACTAGGCCGGATTAGGCCGGATTAGGCCGGATTAGGCCGGGATTAGGCCGTGTCTCACCCACGCAGGCCACGCGTGCCGCGTCCAGCCGGTAGCCGGGGTCGCAGGCGCAGGTGAAGCCCTGGGGCACCCGCACGCAGTGCCCATGCTCGCAGCCGCTCAGCACCCCGCACAGCTCCGGCGGCAGCGCCTCGTCCCGGGGGTCTGCGGGGGGGGGTCCCCGTCAGCCCCCTCCCCATAAAAAAAACAAAATCCCCCCCCAAAACCCCTCAATCCCCCCCCCCGCCCAAACTCACCGTCCTCGCTGGCTCGCCCCGGCCGCTCGGCCACACCGTGGGGCTGGAAGAGCCACGGGGGGGGGTCCTGGGGGGCGCTGGGGGGGCTGCGGGGCCGGGAGGAGCGGGGGGGGCCCCGGCGGGACCCCTCGAAATCCTCCAAGTCCTCGTAGCGGGGGGGGGCGGCGTAAAGGGCGTCCCCGCGGGGGTCGTAGCCCCCCCCCAGCCCATAGGGGTCGTAGTCGGCGCGCAGCCCCGGGGGGGGCAGGCGGGGGCCCGGACCCCCAAAGGGGAGGGGGCCGTAGGGCAGCCCGTAGTGGGGGGGGTATTCGGGGCCGTATTCGTAGGGGGGGCCCAGCCCCGGGCCGGGGGGGCGCAGGACGTTGCAGAGGAACTCGAAGTCATCTGGGGGGGGGGGGGGGGGGGGAGAAAAAAAAATGGGGGGGGGGCAGGTTGTGGGGTGGGGTCCTAAAAATTGGGGATGCTAAGGGGGGGGGTGTAAAGAGGTGGGGGGGGCACTGTTATATGGGGGGTGCCCAAGGGGTCTCCATTAGGGGGGGGGCGTTGTGGGGTGGTGGGAGGGGTTCCCATTATTGGGGGGGGCAAAGGGGTCCCTGTTATGGGGGGGGTCCAAGGGGTCCCAATCATGGGGGGGGTGTCTAAGGGGGACCCACTCTGGGGGGTGCCCATGGGGTCCCCATTATGGGGGTCTGGGGGGGGTCCCTATTGCTGGGGTAGGAGGGGGGCAGGGTGGGGGTCCCCCTGTGTGGGGTCTTGGGGACATGGGGACATGGGGACATGGGTATAGGGGATGGGGGGGTCGTGGGCATGGGAGGGGGCATGGGGACGTGGGCATGGGGGGGGGGACAGGGACATGGGGGGACATGGGGACACAGGGATGTGAGGCTATAGGGCCTTAGGGACATGGGGACATGGGGACAAGGGGACAAGGGGCCGTAGGGGACACGGGTGCATGGCAACATGAGGCTATGGGGCCACGTGGCTGTGGGGTCATAGGGACGTGGGGACATGGGGACACGGGGACATGGGGACACAGTGAGGTGGGGACATGGGGAGGTGATGTGGGATGTGGGGAGACAATGGGGGACACTGGGATGAAGGGATGTGGGACATGGGGACATGGGGACACGGGGATATGGTGACGTGGGACAGGGGGATGTGGGACAAGGGGAGGCGACGTGGGACATGGGGACACAGGGACACGGGGATTTGGGGACATGGGGGATACAGCGCCATGGGGATATGGGGACACAGGACGTGGGGACACGGTGACGTGGGACATCAGGATGTGGGACATGGGGACACGGGGGGGGCATCAGGGGACAGTGCCGGGACACGGGGATGGGGGGCCACGGGGACATAGGGCAGGGATATGGGGACACGTGGGGACAGGGCGACACGGGGGGGGTGACGGTGACACGGGGGGGGTGACAGGGGGTGGCCTCACCCATGGCGCGGGTGTCGTTGGTGACGCAGCGGCGCTGGGAGCCGTCCAGCACCAGGGGGGGGGCGCAGGAGCAGAAGTAGGAGCCCACCGTGTTGACGCAGCGGCCCCCGATGCACGGCTCCGCGTCCTCGTCCTGGCACTCGTCGTTATCTGGGGGGGGGGCGGTGGTGGTCGGCAAGGGGGTGGGGGGCACGGGGGGGGGGGCTGGAAGGGGGCTCGGGGGGCTGGAAGGGTGCTCGGGGGGCTGAGGGCAGGGTGCTTGGGGTGCGAGTAGGGTGCTCGGGGTGCAGACAGGGTGCAGGCAGGGTGCTGAGGGTGCAGGGAGGGTGCACTCAGGGCACAAGTTGGGTGCTCAGGGTGCAGGTATTGTGCAGGGAGGGTGCACTCAGAGCACAATTAGGGTGCTCAGGGTGCAGGTAGGGCACGCTCAGGGTGCTCAGGGTGCTGGCTGGGTGCTGGAAGGGTGCGGGCAGGGTGCTCAGGGTGCAGTCAGGGTGCAAGTAGGGTGCTCAGGGTGCAGGTAGAGCGCACTCAGGGCACAAGTTGGGTGCTCAGGGTGCTGGCTGGGTGCTGGCAGGGTGCTCAGGGTGCAGGCAGGGTGCTGGAAGGGTGTGGGCAGGGTGCTCTCAGGGTGTGAGCTGGGTGCAGGCAGGGTGCTCAGGGTGCTGGCAGGGTGCAAGTAGGGTGCTCAGGGTGCAGGTAGAGCGCACTCAGGGCACAAGTTGGGTGCTCAGGGTGCAAAGAGGGTGCTCAGGGTGCAGCCAGGGTGCACTCAGAGCACAATTAGGGTGCTCAGGGTGCAGGCAGGGTGCTGGCAGGGCACAAGTTGGGTGCTCAGGGTGCAAGTAGGGTGCACTCAGGGCATAAGTTGGGTGCTCAGGGTGCTGGCTGGGTGCTGGCAGGGTGCTCAGGGTGCAGGCAGGATGCAAGTAGGGTGCTCAGGGTGCTGGCAGGGTGCTGGAAGGGTGTGGGCAGGGTGCTCTCAGGGTGTGAGCTGGGTGCAGGCAGGGTGCTCAGGGTGCTGGCAGGGTGCAAGTAGGGTGCTCAGGGTGCAGGTAGAGCGCACTCAGGGCATAAGTTGGGTGCTCAGGGTGCAGACAGGGCACGCTCAGGGTGCTCAGGATGCAAGTTGGGTGCTCAGGGTGCTGGCTGGGTGCAGGCAGGGTGCTCAGGGTGCAGGTAGGGTGCTGGCAGGGCACAAGTTGGGTGCTCAGGGTGCAAAGAGGGTGCTCAGGGTGCAGCCAGGGTGCTCTTAGGGTGCTTTCTGGGTACAGGTTGTGTGCTCAGGGTGCAGGTAGGGAGCTCAGCGTGCTGGCTGGGTGCTCAGGGTGCTCTCAGGGTGCAAGTAGGGTGCAGGCAGGGTGCAAGTAGGGCGCACTCAGGGCACAATTAGGGTGCTGAGGTCAGGGTGCTGGGGGTGCTGGGGGTGCTGGGGGTGCTGGCAGGGTGCTGGGGGTGCTGGCAGGGTGCTCAAGGTGCGAGTAGGGTGCTCGGGGTGCACAGGGTGCTCTTAGGGTGCAGTCAGGGTGCAAGTAGGGTGCTCTCAGGGTGCAGGCAGGGTGCTCAGGGTGCTCAGGATGCAAGTAGGGTGCTCAGGGTGCAGGCAGGGTGCACCCAGGGCACAAGTAGGGTGCTGGGGGTGCTGAGGTCAGGGTGCTGGGGGTGCTGGGGGGGTGCTGGGGGGGTGCTGGGGGTGCTGGGGGTGCTGGGTGCTCACCCACGCACTGCAGGTGCTCCTGCTCGTAGTAGTAGCCGCTGGGGCAGTAGCAGCTGAAGCCGGGGGCGGCGTTGATGCAGACCCCCCCCCGGCACAGCTGCGGCGCGAACACCCGGCACTCGTCCACATCTGGGGGGTAAGGGGGTAAGGGGGGGGGCGACGTCAGGGGGAGGGTCCTCGGAATTGGGGGGGGCACCCCCGAAACGGGGGAGCCCCTATATAGGAGGGGAACCCCAAAATAGGGGGGGTATTGCCCCAAAATAGGCGGGATGCACCCAAAAGGGGAGGGGCGTAACCCCACAAAATAGGGGGGGCCTCCCCAAATTGAGGGGGCACCCTGAAAAATGGGGACATCCCCAAAATGGGAGGGGTGAGTCCCCCAAATGGGGGCCATTCCCAAATTAGGGGGGGTGAGTCCCCAAAATGGGGGGCATCCCATAAATGGGGGAGCCCCAAAACAGGGGTGGCATCCCCAAAATGGGGGGGCATCCCCAACATTGGGGAACCGCTAAATACAGGGGGGAGCCCCTGAGTAGGGGGGGGAGTCCCTAAACGGAGGGAGCCCCCAAATGGGGGGGGCCCCATCGCTGTGCCCCCCCCGCGGCCGCACTGACCTGCTGCTGAGCCCTGGGGCCCCGTGGTCTGGCCGGTCCCGTGGGGGCAGAGGGCTCGGTGCTCGGCTTGGGGGGGGGAACAGAGGTGTCACCCCCCCTGCACCTTGGCACCATCCTGACCCCATCCCCAGCCCATCCCTGTCCCCATCCACACCCCGATCCCAATCCCATCCCATCCCAGTCCTAATCCCTGGCAATACCCACCCCAATCCCAATCCCTTTACAATCCCATCCCCATCCCCATCCCAAATCCCATCACCACCCCAAACCCATCCCAATCCCTTCCCACCCCAATCCCAGTCCCATCCTCATCCCATCCCCATCCCATCCCCATTCCATCCCAGTCCCAATCCCAATCTATCTCAATCCCATCACCAACCCCATCCCAATTCCATCTCCACCCCCCCAATCCTATCCCAATCCCATCCCAATCCTAATCCTATCTCCATCCCAATCCCATCCCATCCCAGTCCCAATTGCAACTCCAATCCCATCGCCATCCCATCCCATCCCAAATCGCATCCCATCCCACTCCACTCCAATCCCAATCCCATCCCATCCCATCCCAGTCCTATCCCCATCCCTTCCCATCCCAGTCCCAATCCCCATCCCCATCCCCATCCCCATCCCCATCCCCATCCCCATCCCCATCCCCATCCCCATCCCCGTCCCCATCCCCAATCCCAATCCCCATCCCCAATCCCACTCCCACCCCAATCCCTTCCCACCCCACGCCATCCCCAATCCCCTCCCCCCCCCATAGCGTCCCCATGTCCCCACCGGTTCCAGGCGTGGGGCACGGCCTCGGGGGGGGGCAGCGGACCCCCCAGGTGCCCCCCACGCTGCAGCAGCACTGCTGCCGGCTGACGTTGGGCGCCAGCACCCCGCAGGTGGGGCTGAAGCACGCCGCCAAGCCCGGGGGGGCTTCCACGGCTCCGGGGGGGGCCGGAGGAGTGGGGTCGCTGGGGGGGGTCCCCCGCACGTCCCCGTCACCGGATCGAACTCGTGCCCCCCGTCGGGGCAGAGGCAGAGGAAGGAGCCGTCCACGTTCTCGCAGCGCGCCGCCCCGCACACCCCCGGCAGCGTCGCGCACTCGTCCACGTCTGGGGGGGAAACACGAAGGGGGGGGGCTCAGTGTCACTCTGGGTGTCCCCCCCCTGCTGTCCCCGCTGTCCCCGTACCCTGGCAGTGGTGGCCGTGCCGGGCGGCCTCGTAGCCCTGGTGGCAGGCGCACTGGAAGGAGCCGGGGAGGTTGTGGCAGGCGGCGTGGGGGCCGCAGCGGGACCCCCCCTCGGCGCACTCGTCCTCGTCTGCAAGCGGGGAGGTGACGTTTTTTTGGGGGGAGGGGGCGGTGGGGACATTGGGGGGGGGAGCGTGGAGCCGTCCCCCAAAAGCTCAGCCCCATGGGGGGGTCCCCACTGTCCCCCGATGGTCCCTGCTCTCCGTCTCCATCCTGACCCCATGGAGAAGCCCCCCTGCACCTCGACCCCATTGGCTTGTCCCCAGTGGCCCCATTGGCTTGTCCCCAATGTCCCCCATCGTTTTGTCCCCATTATCTCCCGTGGTGTTGTCCCTGATGTCCCCTGCTGCCCATCCCCATCCTGACCCCATAGAGAAGTCCCCCTGCACCTCGACCCCATTGGCTTGTCCCCAGCATCCCCGTTGTTTTTTCCATGTCCCCCATAGCTTTGTCCCTATTGTGCCCCATTGGCTTGTCCCTGATGTCCCCCATGCCATGGCCCCTGCTGTCCGTCCCCCTCCTAACCCCATGGAGAAATCCCCCTGCCCCTAAACCCCATAGTGGTGTCCCCGCTGTCCCCTAGGGCAGGGTCCCCTCAGCCTCTCCGTACCCCCATCCCCATCCCCGTGCCCCAGTCCCTGTCCCCATGGCCCCATCCCCGTCCCCATGGCCCCATCCCCGTCCCCATGGCCCCGTCCCCGTCCCCATGGCCCTGTCCCCATCCCCATGGCCCCATCCCCGTTCCCATGGCCCCATCCCCATCCCCATGGCCCCATCCCCATCCCCATGGCCCCATCCCCGTCCCCATGGCCCCGTCCCCATCCCCATGGCCTCATCCCCGTCCCCATGGCCCCATCCCCATCCCCATGGCCCTGTCCCCGTCCCCATGGCCCCGTACCCTCACACCCCCCGCCGTCCCGGGGCCGGTAGCCGGGCTGGCAGGGGGGCACGCAGCGGTAGGATCCGGGCAGGTTCTCGCAGCGCTCGGCCCCACACAACTCGGCCCCATGCTCCTGGCACTCGTCCACATCTGCGGGGACACCGGGGGGACCCCAAGCATGGGGGGGGGACAAGGTGGGGTGGGGGATGATGGGGACCACGGCCCCGGGCAGGATGAGCCCCGTGCGCATCACAGCCCTGTGTGCGGGTTCCCATCCCTGTCCCAGTCCCCATCCTCGTCCCATTCTGGTCCCTGGACCTGTCTCCATTCCCATCCCATCCCCAACCCCATCCCAATCTCACCCTAATCCCATCCCAATCCCATCCCAATCCCACCCCCTATTTTCATCCATTATTGGTCTCCATCTCCATCCCCATCCCAATCCTGTTCCAATCCCACCCCCATCCCCATTCCAAACCCATTCCATCCCCATCCCAGTCCCAGTCCCAGTCCCAGTCCCAGTCTCAGTCCCAGTCTCAGTCCCAGTCCCAGTCGCAGTCCCAGTCCCAGTCCCAGTCCCAGTCTCAGTCCCAGTCCCAGTCCCAGTCCCAGTCCCTATTTTCATCCATTATTAGTCTCCATTTCCATCCCCACCCCAATCCCATCCCCATCCCATCCCATCCCATCCCAACCCATCCCATCCCCACCCCAATCCCCTCCCATCCCCCTCCCATCCCCATCCCAATCTCACCCCAATCCCATCCCCTCCCATCCCCACCCCAATCCCCTCCCATCCCCTCCCATCCCCATCCCCATCCCAGTCCCAGTCCCAGTCCCAGTCCCAGTCCCAGTCCCAGTCCCAGTCCCAGTCCCAGTCCCAGTCCCAGTCCCAGTCCCTATTTTCATCCATTATTAGTCTCCATTTCCATCCCCACCCCAATCCCAATCCCATCCCCATCCCATCCCCATCCCATCCCCATCCCAATCCCACCCCAATCCCATCCCCTCCCATCCCCATCCCATCCCCACCCCAATCCCACCCCAATCCCATCCCCTCCCATCCCCATCCTAGTCCCAGTCCCTAAACCCATCCACTATCGGTCTCTATCTCCATCCCCACACCAATCCCAACCCCAACCCCAATCCCAACCCCAATCCCAATCCCAATCCCAATCCCAATCCCAACCCCAACCCCAACCCCAACCCCAACCCCAATCCCAATCCCAATCCCAATCCCAACCCCAACCCCAACCCCAACCCCAATCCCAATCCCAATCCCAATCCCAATCCCAATCCCCGCTCACCCTCACACCCCCCGCTGTCCCGGGGCCGGTAGCCGTGCTGGCAGGCGGGCACGCAGCGGTAGGATCCGGGCAAGTTCTCGCAGCGCTCAGCCCCACACAACTCGGCCCCGTGCTCCTTGCACTCGTCCACATCTGCGGGGACAGGGTCACCCTCGCCGCCAGCCCCAGGGTGGGGGGCACCCAAAATCCCCCCCCCCCAACCCCCCAGCCCCTCACCGTGGCACTGGGCCCGCTCGGCGTCGGTGCGGAAGCCGGCGGGGCAGTGGCACTCGAAGGCGCCGTCGGTGTTGGCGCAGCGGCCGCCCCGGCACACGTCCCCGCGCTGGCACTCGTCCACGTCTGGGGGGGGACACGGGGTGAGGACGGGGGGGACATGGGCATGGGGTGGACGTGGGTACAGGGGGGGGACACGGGGGCAGGGGGGATACGGGGAAAGAGGGGGACACAAGGGGCTGGTGGCACCCCGTGGTACCCGGATGCGTGGGTGGGTGGTGGAGGGGTGGGGTGGGATGGGATGGGACTGGGGTGGGATTGGGATTGGGATGGAAATGGGGATGGGGTGGAAAAGGGATGGGATGGGATTGGGGTGGGATTGGGATTGGGGTGGAAAAAGGGTAGGATGGGGATGGGATTGGGGTGGGATGGGGATGGGATTGGGATGGGGATGGGGACTGGGGTGGGAATGGGGATGGGATGGAGACAGAGATGGGATGGGGGTTGGGATTGGGGTGGGATGGGATGGGGACAAGGAGAGACATTGGGATGGGATAGGATGGGGATGGGATTGGGATGGGGATAGGATTGGGATTGGATGGGGACATGGATAGGCACGGGGATGGGACTGAGTAGATTAACTGGGACTAAAAAACCGCAACTGGAATAGAAACCACAATGAGAATGGGGACTGCAATGGGATCGGGATGGGTATGGGGACGGGGACAGGGACAGGGACAGGGACAGGGACCGGGACCATGCCGGGCTCTGACCAACGCATGCGGTGCCCTCGGGGGTGCTGGCATAGCCCTGGGCGCAGAGGCAGCTGTAGGAGCCCTCGGTGTTGAGGCACTCGCCGTGGGGGAAGCAGAAGTCGCCCTCCAGGCACTCGTTGACATCTGTGGGCAGATGGGGGCCGTGGGGGGGCCGTCGGGTGTGGGGGGGACACGGCACCATCCCCACGCCGCCCCCACCACTCACCCGCGCATGGCGCGCCGTCGGCACCCACCCGGTATCCGCGCCGGCACTGGCAGTGGAAGGAGCCCTCGGTGTTACTGCAGCGGCCGTGGGGACCGCAGGGCGAGCCCGTGGCGCACTCGTCCACGTCTAGGGGGTGGCACAATTAAGGGTTGGCCCCCCCCTCGGGGGGACAGGGGGGACGTGGGGGGACGCGGGTACCTGCGCAGCGCCCGTGGCGCAGCTCGAAGCCGTCGCGGCACGGCCGGCACTGGAAGGAGCCCGGCGTGTTGGCGCACTCCTGGCCGGGGCAGGCCAGGTGGTTCTCGCACTCGTCGATGTCTGCGCGGCACGGAGAGGGGGCGGCGGTGGTGGCACCGCGGGGAGGGCGTGGGTGGTGGCACCACGGACGGGGACACCACGCATGGGGACACCACAGATGGGGACACCACGTATTGGGAGGTTATGGATGGGTTCACCATGGATGGGGACACCATGGATGGGGACACCACGCATGGGGACACCACGCATGGGGACACCACGTATTGGGAGGTTATGGATGGGTTCACCATGGATGGGGACACCATGGATGGGGACACCATGGATGGGGACACTACGCATGGGGACACCACGCATGGGGACACCACGCATGGGGACACCACGTATTGGGAGGTTATGGATGGGTTCACCATGGATGGGGACACCATGGATGGGGACACCACGCATGGGGACACCACGCATGGGGACACCACGCATGGGGACACCACGTATTGGGAGGTTATGGATGGGTTCACCATGGATGTTTAACCCCGTGGCTGGCAACACTATGGCATGGTGACCCCATGGCTGCTGACCCCATAGATGTTGAGTTCTTGGATGGTGGCGTTATGGCACGGTGACCCCATGGATGGTGACCCCATGAACGATGACCCCATGGGTGTTGAACACGCAGATGGTGTCCCCATACCCTTGGTGTCCCCATACCCTTGGTGTCCCCACACCCCGGTGTCCCCACACCCAGTGTCCCCACAGCCCGGTGTCCCCACACCCCGGTGTCCCCGCTCACCCTGGCACTGTCCCGTGGGCGTGCTGGCCTGGTAGCCGGCCGGGCAGACGCAGCGGTAGCCACCGGGCAAGTTCTCGCAGCGGCTCTGGGCGCAGGGCGAGGGGCTCTGGGCGCATTCATCCACATCTACGGGGACACGGCCACCTCAGCCCCATCCCCGTTGTCCCCATTGTCCCCCTCTGTCCCCCCCCCGTCCCTGCTGACCTTGGCAGTCGGTGCCGCCGGGGCCGGGCCGGTAGCCGGGGCCGCAGACGCAGCGGAAGCTCCCCACCGTGTTCTCGCAGCGGCCGGGGGCGCAGGGCCGGGGGCTGCGCCGGCACTCGTCCACGTCTGGGCAGGCGGGGGGACGGACGGCAATGGGGACAGACGGACGGACAGGAGCGGGGACGGATGGAGAGGTGGGTGGGAGGGAAGGGGGAGAGGGGAGTGGGGAGGTGGGTGCGCGGGGAAATGGGGGCAGGGGGAAATGGGGGCACGGGGAGGTGGGGGCATGGAGAGATGGGTGGGTGCGTGGGGAAACGGGTGCATGGGGAAATGGGGGCAGGGGGAAATTGGGGCTTGGAGAGGTGGGTGCACGGGGAGGTGGGTGCACAAGGAAGTGGATAGATGGGGAAATGGGTGCACGGAGAAATGGGTGGGTACATGAGGAGGTGGGTGCATGGGGAAATAGGTGGGTGCATGGGGAGGTGGGCGCATGGGGAAATGGGTGCAGAAGGAAATGGGTGCGTGAGGAAATGGGTGCATGAGGAAATGGGTGGCTGCACGGGGAAATAGGTGCACGGGGAAACGGGTGAGTGCATGGGGAGGTGGGTGCATGGGGAAACAGGTGCACAGGGAGGTGGGTGCACAGGGAAATGGGCGCACGGGGAAATGAGTGCAGGGGGAGGTGGGTGCACGGGGACATGGGTGCCCAGGGAGGGGCCGGGCGCCGCTCACCGATGCAGTGGGTGCCCTGGGTGCTGAGCCAGAAGCCGGGGTGGCACAGGCAGGTGTAGCCGCCCTGGCGCGGGACGCAGCGCCCGGGGCCGCAGATCCGCGGGTTCCGCTCGCACACGCTGCCGGCGGCTGCAAGCGGGCACACGTGAGTAACACATGTGTGTGCAAACGGGCAGGCGTGCAGCTGTGCACACCTGTGCAAACATGCACGCATGCACACTGTGCACGTGTGCGCAATCAAGCATGCATGCAACTGTGGACATGTGTGCAAATAGGCATACAGGACACATGCACACGTGTAGGCGTGTGTAAGTAGGCATTGTGCACACGTGTGTAAGCAGGCATGCATGTAGCCGTGCACACGTGTGCAAATAGTCATGCATGCAAACCGTGCACACGTGCACAATATATTTAGCTGTGCATGCATGAGATGCACACGTGCTACTGCAGCTGCATGCAGCTGGGCAAGCCTGCAATGGTGTGCACACGTGTAACACGCACGTGTGTAACTGTGCACGCCTATAACTGTGCACAAACGAGACTGAATAAATGCAAATTGCACACGTAACTGCTTGCACATGTAACTGAGCACACGTGCACATGCAACTGCACACATGCAGCCATGCAAGCATGCAACCATGCACAAGTGCACAGCCACATGCACACACGTGTGACCTTGCACGCCTGTGCTGAGATGTGTATGTGCAGCGGCGCAGAGCGTAACCACACGTGCAAAAAATAAAATAAAATGCACGCACACAGCTGCACACAGTGCAACCCTGCGCACATCTGCAACCATGCATGCGTGCAACGGTGCACACACGTGTGCAGCCGTGCACAAGTGCCCCAGCCCTACCTGGTGCCGGACCCTCCGGGCCGGGTGGCGTGGGGAGGGGTCCCAACAGTCCCAGGGTGGGTCGAGGCACGATGACAACCTCGGGGGCTGGTGGTGGCACCTCGGGGATGCGCGGTGGCACCTCGGGGACGCGTTGTGGCACCTCGGGGACGTCTGGTGGCACCTCGGGGACACGTTGTGGCGCCTCAGGGACCCGCTGTGGAACCCTGGGGACATGTGGCACCTCAGGGACATGCGGTGGTGCCTCAGGGACACGTGGTGGCACATCAGGGACATGTGGTGACACCTCGGGGACACGTGGTGGTACCTCGGGGATGCGTTGTGGCACCTCGGGGACACGTGGTGACACATCGGGGACCCGTGGTGGCACCTCGGGGACACGCGGTGGCACGTGTGGGACGCGTGGTGGCACCTCGGGGACGCGTTGTGGCACCTTGGGGACCCGCGGTGGCACCTCGGGGACAGGCGGTGACCTGCTGGGGGGCGGCCGACCGGGGCGCCAGCGAGCTGTGGGGCAGAGCAATGGGGTGAGGGGGGGTCCTGGCAGCCGGGGGGGGTGGGGGGGGACAAAGTGGGGGGGACAAGGGGCTCACGGGCGGCGGTCCCAGCTGGGGAGGGGACACGGGGACGCCCCAGGGGGACACGGGGCAGGTCCTGGCCCAGGTAGCGGGTGTTGTAGTGCAGGTCGGAGGCCGAGTAGTGGTAGCCGGGGCCGGCGGGGCAGATCTCCTTGAACCCCTCTGCAATTGAAGGGGGGGGAGGGGGTGTCAAAATGGACCCCCCCCCCAAAAAAATTACCCCCCTCCCCCAAAAAAAACCCCCCTCCAAAGGGTGAGCCCGTGGCTTTGGGTGCAAATCCCATGAAACGGAGGCTCCCCAAAGGGTTTTTGTTTTTTTTGGGGGGGGTCCGCCCTAAAGGGTTTTTTTTGGGGGGATCCCAAGGGGTTGGGGGGGTCCCGGGGGGGCTCACCGGAGCCGAAGGGGGGGCAGCGCTGGCACGCCGGCCCCCAGGCCTTGCCCACGCGGCTGCAGCAGCAGATCTGGCGGGTGATGTTGCGCAGGGTGGGCAGCGCGCAGCGCCCCTCCCGCAGCACCCGGTAACACGGCCCCCGCGCCTCCGAGATCACCTGGTGGGCTGGGGGGGGGGGGGGCGGGGGGGTGGTACCGGTCACCCTAATCCCAATCCCAATCCCAATCCCAGTCCTAGTCCTGGTCCTAACCCCAATCCCAATCCCAACCCCAATTCCAATCCCAACCCCAAAACCCCAATCCCAATCCCAATCCCAATCCCAATCCCAATCCCAGTCCTAGTCCTGGTCCTAACCCCAATCCCATTTCATCCTGTTCCCATCCCAATCCCACCTCATCCTACTCCATCCCCATCCCACCCCAATCCTTTCCCCTTCCTCTTCCCTTCCCTATCCCCTCCCAATCCCAATCCCAATCCCAATCCCAATCCCAATCCCAATCCCAATCCCAATCCCAATCCCAATCCCAATCCCAATCCCTATTCCATTTCAGACCACCCCCATCCCCATCCCATCCCCATCCCCTCCCAATCCCAACTCCAACTCCAATCCCAACCCCTACTCCCTCCTCACCCCATCCCCATCCACATCCCAACCACAATCCCAATCCCAACCCTAATCCCAATTCCAACCCCAATCCCAATCCCTACCACAATTCCAGGCCTTGCCCCGACCTCAACCCCAACCCCAATTCCAATTCCAATCCCAATCCCAGCCCCAGCCCCAGCCCCTGCCCCAACCCCAATCCCAATCCCAATCCCAATCCCAATCCCAATCCCAACCCCAATCCCAATCCCAATCCCAATCCCAATCCCAATCCCAACCCCAACCTCACCCCCAATCCCAACCCCAACCCCAGCCCCAACCCCAATCCCAATCCCAATCCCAACCCCACCCATAATCCCAACCCCAACCTCATCCCCAATCCCACCCCCAACCCCAACCCCACCCCCAACCCCAACCCCAATCTCAACCCCAACCCCAACCTCACCCCCAATCCCAATCCCAATCCCACCCCCAATCCCATCCCGATCCCAACCCCAATCCCAATCCCAACCCCAACCCCAATCCCAGCCCCAACCCCAACCCCAACCCCAATCCCAATCCCAATCCCAACCCCAACCCCACCCATAATCCCAACCCCAACCCCACCCCCAACCCCACCCCCAATCCCATCCCGATCCCACAGATGCAGCTGCTCCGGGACGAGTCCAGGATGAAGCCCTCGTGGCAGAGGCAGGCGAAGCTGCCCCGGGTGTTGGTGCAGAGCCCGTTCTTGCAGAACCCCCCCTCCTGGCACTCATCCACATCTGGGGGGGGACGCACACACACAGGGTGGGGGTCAGCACCCCAAAACCCCCCCCATCCCCTTTTAACCCCCCCAAAAATAAATCTCCCCAAACTCACCCACGCAGGAGCCGTTGGCGCGGCGGAAACCTTTGGGGCAGGGGTGCTGCCCCACGGCGGGGGGGTTCGCTGCAAATGGGGGGGGGGGGAGGGGGGGACAAAGTGAGCCCCCCCCACACACCGCAGAACCCCCCCCAACCCCATAACCCCCAAAAAAACCCCGCTGCCTTACGGGGGTCGGCGTCGCAGGGCTGGCACTCGTGCACCCCCCAGGCCACGCCGGCCCCCCGGCAGCAGACGTCCTGGGTGCGCAGACCGGGCAGGGGCGAGCTGCACTGCACGGGGCGGGGGGGTCGGGGGGCGCCGGGACCCCCCCCGTGTCCCCATGTCCCCCCCCACGTCCCCATGTCCCCACCTGGATCCCCAGGTCCCCCTCCGTGTCCCCACCACGTCCCCAGCCCCACATCCTCGGCCACCTCCCCGTGCTCACGGTGCCATCCCCATGTCCCCACCCCAATGTCCCCATCCCCATGTCCCCATCCCCATCCCAATGTCCCCATCCCCATGTCCCCATCCCCACCCCAATGTCCCCATCCCCATCCCAATGTCCCCACCCCAATGTCCCCATCCCCATGTCCCCATCCCCACCCCAATGTCCCCATCCCCATGTCCCCATCCCCACCCCAATGTCCCCATCCCCATCCCAATGTCCCCACCCCAATGTCCCCATCCCCATGTCCCCATCCCCACCCCAATGTCCCCATCCCATCCCAATGTCCCCACCCCAATGTCCCCACCCCAATGTCCCCATCCCCACCCCAATGTCCCCACCCCAATGTCCCCATCCCAATGTCCCCATCCCTGTCCCCATGTCCCCATCCCCGCCCCCAAGTCCCCATCCCCATCCCCATGTCCCCCATCTCCCCAGGCACAACTTGTGGCCATTTCCTCAAGTCCTATCATTAGTTATCTGAGAAAAGAGGCTGACCCCCTCCTCATCACAACCTCCCTTCAGGAAGTTGTAGAGTACAATGAGGTCTCCCCTGAGCCTCCACTTCCGCAGACCAACCACCCCCAGCTCCCTCAGCCGCTCCTCACAGGACTTGTGCCCCAGGCCCTTCCCCAGCTTTGTAGCCCTGCTCTGGGCACACTCCAGGGCCTCGATGTCCTTCTGGTACTGAGGGGCCCAAAGCTGAGCACAGCACCTGAGGGGCGGCCTCACCATATAATACACAATAAATGTTTGTTCATTGTCTTTTGTATTATAAAAACAAGGAGTTCCGTTTGAGGAGCAGGAGTTGCAAAAGCTCCCTGCTGAAGTAAGGAGCTGGATAATACTTGGCTAGACACTATGAAAATTCTTTTGCTTAATGTAACAAAAAAGAGAACCCCCTCCCCTTCTCTCCTTCTGCATCTCAGTTGCCTCTTTCGTTCAAAGACCCTGCTGCAAAGCTCATGTAACCATCTCCTGATAAGTTGTTAAACTAGTGTATCAACATCTTGCCTTCCTGTCTCACGCTGGGCCAACATGACCAACTAAAAAAAGAAGTTGAACCACAACGCCGAGGAAGACTACGGCCTTCATCTTCACGACCACCAGAGGGACAGAGACGACCCCCTAGCAACAGTGCACACAGTCGCAGAATATACCAGGATGTGCTGCGTAATCCCGGAATTACCAAGATATAAAAAGGGACCCTGGGGGGGGTGAGGTGCGTGCCGTTGGTGGAGCCGAGACTCCGTTGCCGCCCAGCGCTGTTTTGCTTGCTGTTGCTTACTCAATAACTTCCTTTCTATTATTAATGCAATGCTCTCTGAAAATTAATTAAGGGGGCAACTTATAACACTGGGGAGCTCTGCTTGGGCATGGCTGGTGCGGCTGGTGGCGAAAGTGGGGTGGCTGGCGGGCAGCCTGCGATGGCAACCGATTGCGTTGCCCTTCACGGGCACCAGGCCTTGCAGCTGCCCCTGAGCAGCTCCTCTGGGAAGGATCCAGCGCTGAAGCATCTCACAGTGCTGGGAGCTCCCTTCACATCAGCCACGCTAATGCTGAAATTCCTCCTGTCCTCCTCCCTGCCAGGCGTCCAGCCAGGTGCAGGAGCACTCCATCTGCCTCTTCCAAGCCGTGACGGAGGCTGTGCTGCGGCAAAGGACGAAGAAAATGAAGAGGACAGTGCACAGGAGCCTTCTCCCACTCTACTTTCATATGAGAGACCAGAGTGAGAGCGTAGCAAAGGTACAGATCTCAGAGCTGAGCAGTTATGTGGGCAAGGGTGTGCTGATGCCACAGGGTTGCTCTGGGGGATCTCTGGCCGGCAGCATGAGCTGCCTCCGATGGTGGCTGTCCCGTGGCCTTGCCTTGGCCACTGAACCCAGTGCACGCTACCCCTCACCACAGCCTCCCATAACGCGCTGGGAAAGGCTCGCAGCCCTGCCAAGAGGAGGGGACAGAGGGTCTCCTTCCCAAGGCTGTGCTGCTACCTCCCAACCTCTGCTGCTCCGCAGGCCTCTGGGGAAGCTCTCGCCGTGGCTGCAGAGTTTCTGCGATGCAAGGAGCTCAAGCGCTTGGCCCAGACAGAACAGGCGTGGAGGATTGGAGAGTTCTTGGTAAGGACCCACATTGGTTTGCCCCAGCTGGGCAAACGCGCCCGGCCAGAGCCCGCTGCCTGCAGCCGCATCCTCGCTCCCTTCCTGCCAGCACAGAGCCCCAGGGGGCTCTTCTGCAGGCCCCTCTGCCCTCCCTGCCCCCAGGATGATGGAGGAGACCCTGGAGAGGGTGTGCAAGCCCCGTGACCCTGCGTTCTCTCTCTCTCCAGCTGCAGCAGGACAGAGGCAGAGTAGAAGAATACCTGCAGCAGAGCCAGCCCTACCTGCAGGACACTCAGACCAACTTGCGACTTGAGGCCGTCAGATTCATTGGTGAGCCCAGCCCCTGGGTCCCTCTTGGGGCAGCCTTTGGCAGCCCCAGGCACTGCCCTGGCAGTGAGGCACAGCCCTGTTGCCCCCAGAGCCCCCCGACTGGGCCCTTGCTCCAGGGTGCAGGAGGGGGCACAGCCTGGCTGGCCAGGCCAGGGGCTGCGCTGCTGGGAGCGTGCTGGGGAGCGGGGCTCTGATGGGATCTCTGTGTCTAGGTCTTGCTGCGCGCTACTGCGAGGACCAGAGCGAGGAGAAGCTGGATGAAATCCTCAGCGGTGGGTGAGGGCAGTGGGGGGTGTGCTAGGGCTGGGGGGACAGCGGCAAAGGCCCCCGTGCCTTGCCCTGCTCCAGGGAAATGCTTCGGGGCGGAGGAGCAATGCAGCCATAGGAACGAGGGAGAGGAGACGGGGTAGCCTGTGGTGTCAGGGAATGGCCTCCCAGCCTGGAGCTGGGCAGTGCCGCTGAAAGGGTTGAGTGTCCCTGAGGAAGAGTCAGGGGAAAGGGCAGTAAGGCTGACAGAAGGTGGGAGCCTGTTGTAGAGCACGCAACCAGGACGAAGAGGGAGATGAGACAGCCTACAAGCAGCTAGGAGCAGGGTCACGATTGCTAGCCCTTGCTCTCATGGGGAAGCACAATAGCGAGAGGAAAGAGTCCAGGAGATTCCTGGAGTGTGTGAATCCTCCCAAGGGATGGAGGCAGGTGGTGAGGGAACCAGCTTGTGAAGGTGCCCCACTTGACCTGTGGTGCGCAGGTGGGGAAGGACTGGTGGCTGCATTTGGGACATTGCTGAGCAGCAGCTTTCAACGGATTCCTTTGTCCCTCCTGCTCCTCCTGGCCTGGGGAAGAGTCGAGTGGGGCTGGCATGCTCTGCAGGGGATGCCTGGGGATCTCTGCAAGGAGTGGGTTTTCATCTCTGCTCTTCTTTCTTTTGCAGTCCTCCGGCCTTCATATAAAGACCCGGAACCCATGGTCCGTTCCCTGGCAGTTCAAACCACCCTGATCCTGATGTCAAGGCATAAGGCAATGTCAGGACGGAGATTTCCACTGCTGTGTTGCTGCTAGCCCCGCAGCAGTCCTCAAAAGAGCTATATATATTTTAATAGAACTAGGTTGTTGTCTCGTTATTCCAGCAGCTCCTTCACAGTGACTCGGTGCCATGACGCTGAGCTAACTTGGAGGCCACCAAGGACGTCTTTTCCCTGGGCCCGGTGACTGCATGGCGCCTACTCAACCAGTGAAAGAGTCACAGAACCCTTGCGCTTGGAAAAGGGCCTTCAGCTCAAGTCCAAGCGTCAGCTAACACCACCAGGCCCACCACAAAACCACGGCCCTTAGCGCCAAGTCCACGCATTTCTTTAATAGCTCCAGGCCTGGGACTCCAGCAGTGCCCTGGGCAGCCGGTTCCACCCTTTGCATGAAGAAATTCTTCCTGACATCCCATCCTGTGGTAGGTGCGCCCAGGTAGAAGAACTGCTCAGCCTCCTGGCAGAGCTTCGGGAGGAGGTGGGCAGGCTGAGGAGCACCAGGGAGTCGGAGAAGGTTGAACTGTACTGTGCCAGCCCTGGGACAGATGAGCCAGGCAGACACAGCAGAGGAAATGGAGGATCCCCTACCCTCTGGCCATCAGGCAGAAGGAGTGCATCTCAGTGACGAAGGGATGGAAGTTTAGATCTGCTCGGGGCAGCAGGTGAACCCCTCCTTGCCTACCTCACCTTCCTTTCAGGTGCCCTGAAACAACAGACTCTGGAAGTAATGGACACACAAACGATGATGTGCATGAAGGTCCATCCAGGTTGGAGGGGTTTTCTAGGGCAAGTCAGCCTTCCCCAGTATCACGACCACCTCCATCAAGAAGAAGAGAAGGGTTACTGTCATAAGTGACTCCCTTCTGAGCAGAACAGAGGGCCGCATATGCCGGCCTGACCCAACCCATGGAGAAGTCTGCTGCCTCCCAGGAGATCAGGGTAAAAGGTGTTTCTGGAAAGCTCACTTGCCCCGTAAGGCCCTCTGAGCATCATCCATTATTGTTCTGTCCTGACAGAATCTTCTAAGTGGCACACCAAAATGGGAGGGAGTGTGCGCTAGCGAGATCCTTCGGCCTGCTCCATGCCACGCTGGGTACACTGGAGCACATTTGGAATGTTTCTGCACCGATGCACCCAGCATGAGGGACAAGCAGGAGGAGCTGGAAGCTTCAGCTCCATCCCAGAACAAGCGAGACTTGGTGTGCTGTGATGAACGGGTATGGGCTCTTCAGGAAGGATAGGCAGGGCAGGCGAGGCAAGGGGCTGGCACAAGGACGTGGCCGAGAGCTTCTGGATAAGGATTAAGGGAGAAACCAATCACTTGGATGTTGCAGTGCGTGTTTGCGATACCAATGAATTATTCGCTAAGCAACTAAGAGAGACCTCTCTTAGCTCAACTGCCCTTGTCCTGATGGGGGACTTCAACTTGCCAGATGTTAACTGGGAAGACCACACAGCTGATACAAGCAGGTCCAGGAGATTCCTCACACACCTTGATGACAACTCCTTGGTACAGCTACTGAGGGAGACAACAAGGAAAGGTGCCATCCTAGACCTGTTGCTTGTGTTATAAATGGCTCAGTCTTCAAAATAGGATTATAATCAAAGTTTACAATTTATTAAAGGAATAGAGGTAAGCAAACAGCGCTGGGTGCGCCGGGAGTCTCTGCTCCACCAGGACGCACACCAGTTACATCAAGCAGCTGATTTTTATGCTCCTAGGCTGATACATATTCATTACTACTCCTAAAAAAAATGGGTTATTATAATTAGCTTCCGGGATCCAAACCCTCCTACTGGAGCATGCGCATCAGTCTCTGGTGGTCCCCCTGGGGGTCTCTGGGGGTCTTTCATGCTGAAGGCTCGTAGTCTTCCTCTCAGTTTTTTTTTCTTGTCCTTCCCCTTTGTACTCCTTGGCAGCATGTCAAAAGCTTACACAGCGTTCCCTGCAAGTTTTGTCTTCTAGCCATCCTTCAGCTTCTTTCTTCTCCTTAATCTCCTGGCCGCCTGGCCAGATATCAGGGGCTTGCATAGTGTCCCATTCAGAAGTCATAACAGTTACTAGTTGTTAGCAGTTGTTCTGAAACCCCCAGACAGCAGAGACTTCAAAGAAAGAACATACAAACACAAATAGCTCTCTATTGACACTTCACATTTAAAAATCTTTGGCGATTGGAGGAAAACTGCCAGTACGCCTGCTTTTGGCAGGGGGGTTGGACCCAATGATCTCTTGAGGTCCCTTCCAACCCCTCCAATTCTGTGAACTTTGGACACGGGGAGGGCAGAGTTCAGGCTGCTCAGGGAACTAGTTCGGAAGATCCCCTGAGAAGCTGTTTTGGAAGGTATCGGGGTCCATCTTTTTAAGCACGACCTCCTAAGAGCACAGGAGCAGGCGATTCCAAAATGTTGGAAGTCAAGCAGGCGGGGCAGGAGGCCAGCTTGGCTGAGCAGGGATCTTCTTCTAGAGCTTAAGTGCAAAAAGAAAGCGTGTGGCCACTGGAAGCGAGGTCGTGTGACATGGCAGGGCTACAGAGGTGCTGTTTGCCTCTGTTGGGAGAAAATTTGTGCAGGCAAAGCTCAGGGATGAAGCTGGCTAGTAGTGTGGGCAACAACGCAGATATATACATTAATATGTGTATTGAAGATGTGAACTGCTAAAGGAGGGCTAGAGGAAACATTGGTCCGTTACTTGCTGAGGATGGTCACCTCACAAACACAGACATAGGCGAAGCAGAGCCATTTAATGTCTCTTTTGCCTCTGTCTTCAAGAGCAATGATGGGCTCTGGGACCCAAGGGGCCCAGAGTTGGGGGGCCATGAGTGCGGTAACAAAAACCTCCTAGCCAAACCCACACTGGATGCATATGAGTCTACGGGGCCTGAGGGGATTCATTCCAGGGTTCTCAGAGGGCCGACTAATCTCCTTGTGAGACCTCTCTCAATTATTTTTCAATGGTCTTGGGAGCCCAGAGAGGTCCAAGTTGACTGTAGGCTGGCAATCATTGTGACAGGTTTCAAGAAGGGCAAGAAAGAAGAGCCCAATAATTACAGACCCGCCAGTCTCTCTTCAGAGCCTAGTAAAAATACGGAGAAACTCTTCTGGGCATTACTGAAGAACACCGGAAAGACAACGCAGTTGATCACAGCCCACCCAGGTTCATGAGGGGAAAGTCCTGTTTAACAAACTTAATTTCCTTTTATGACAGCATCACCCGTCTAGTTGAGCAAGGGATGCCAGGTTTTGGATTTCCATCAAGTTTTCAGTACTGTTTCTCTCAGTATCCTTCTGGACTAAATGTCCATTGTACAGCTAGATAAATACATGCGGTTTAGGGTGAAAAGTTGGCTGATGGGTTGGGCTCAAGGGGTTACAGAAATGGGGTTGCATCAGGCTGTTGACCAGTCCCTAGTGGGGTTCCCCAGGGTTCCACTTAGGGCCAGCAGAAGAGGCTGGAGAGCAGCCTTGCAGAAAGGGATCTGGGGGTTTTGGTCGACAGCAAGTTGAATACGTGTCAGAATTCAGCCTGGAGGAGAGTGAGGGGAGGCCTCCTGGCGGCCTGCAGCTCCCTCACGAGGGGAGCAGAGGGGCAGTGTGGCATTTAGGGGTGTAGCCGATTAACCGTTACGGGTCCGGTCAGATTCAGGGTCCTGAACTATCACAATCACGGATTCACCAATAACGCATGTATGAAATACAGAGGTGGCACAGGTGCGCAGCCTGGAAATGAACGCGTTACAAGGCACAAAGACTCTATAGAGATTCCTAAGTTTCCGCAGAGACACACGATATAACCTAGTGTTCAAATCTCACCCAAAGGCGTCCCAATGGGCGAGAAGAGAGGCTCAGCCCGTCGACTGATCCCAGGAGTCAGGAGGTCCTCAGGATGGTGTATTCCCTTGGGATGGCATCTCCCCTGATGGTGGTATCTTCCCTAATGATGGTACCTTCCCTAACAATGGTATCTTCCCTGACACACCCTCTCTCTTAGGCCAATTTATGAGGTGGAGCTTGAGTGACTCTAGTCAAGCATATTTTAGTTAGGATTGGTGAAAAGGTTTCTTGTCTCTGTTTAAAGTAGTAGGCTCTGAGAAATTCAGAGCACATGCTCAGAGAGGGGTGGTCGCACCTTGGAAGCAGGGAGCTTTTGGGATGGAGGTGTGTTTTGGCATTTTAATGATATTATAATTGTACTGGGTCTGGCTGGAATGTTAACTTTCCCGGCAGCAGCCCATACAGTGCCGTACTCTGGACTTGTAGCTGGAACAGCAGTGTTATCACACCAGTGTTGTGTCTACTGCTGAGCAGCAGTGGCACAGCATCGGGCCTTTCTCTAACCCTCCTAGGGGGTGGGCAAAAGGTGAGGAGAGAAACATCACTAGGGCAGCTGACCTAAACCGATCAAAGGGATATTCCATACCATGTGATGTCACACTCAGCAATAAAAGGTGGAAACAGGAAGAAGAGGGGAGGGGTGGGCTCTCGTTGAGAAGACGTCGGTCCTCCTCTGGAACACTGGCTGCGTGCGTTGAGGCCTTGCTTCAAGGACGCGGTCAATCATCGCTCATTTGTGGGAAGTAGAGAGTAATTTCTTTCCTCTGCACTTCCATATAGCTTTCATTTATTTTGTTGGTTTGTTTTCCTCCCTTCTTTTTATTTTCCCTTTTCCCCTCCCTTTTCCCCTTTCCCTTTTATTTCCCCTTAGTTAAATTTTCAGTTCATAGTAGTCTTGATTTAATTATTATAGTTATTTCCCTTTAATTAAATTATCCTTATCTCAACCCGTGAGTTGTTCTTTGCTTTATTTCTCCCCCTCCTCATCTAAAGGAGGGGGCGTGAGAGAGCGGTTGTGGGGTTTAGCTGCCCAGCACGGTAAAACCACTACAATAATGAGCAAAAGTACATTAGAATACAGCATTTGTCAAAACATGACAGGTCGTTGGCTCAGGGTAGCAAAAAGTGCAGCTTATCGGTCTCAGCGTGCACAGGAACAATCGAGTCCGCACCTGGTCACAGAGCCTAGCCATGGTGTCTCCACTCCACTCTATGCTCCGTGCTGTTCCTTAGAGCTAGCACACCAGGTTCCCCCAGCGCAATAGCATCTAAGGTTGGAAGCCTAGGGAATGCTCAGGTAATGCAGCTACGCCCTACCCTGAAAGCCTTTTCAATGCTGTGCATTTTCTTTAAGATGTGAATGTTAGTTTTATTTTCCTAGTTACTTCAGGCAACTGCACCACAGGCAGGTGCTGAGCTCTGCTCTCTGGGGACAGTGACAGGACCCGAGAGAACGGCACGGAGCTGGGACAGGGGAGGCAGAGGCTGGGTGTTAGGAAAAGGTTTTTCACTGAAAGGGTGGTCGGGCACTGGGACAAGCTGCCCAGGGCATTGGGCATGGCTCCAAGCCTGCTGGAAGTCAAGTCAAGTCAAGCGTTTGCACAACGCTCTAACATCCTCCGATAATGGGTGGTTCTGTGTGGAGCCTGGCGTTTGACTCAATGATCCTTGTGGGTCTTGTGTGGGAAAGGAATTTGTAGGTGGCTTTGCACTATTGCACACGTTCCTGAATTAGAGATAATGAAGAAATAATCGTAGAATCGTAGAATCTCCCGAGTTGGAAGGGACCCATAACGTTCAAGTCCAACTGCTGGCACCGCACAGGTCTACCCAAAAGTTTAGACCATGTGACTAAGTGCACAGTCCAATCGCTTCTTCAATTCAGACAGGCTTGGTGCAGTGACTACTTCACTGGGAAGCCTGCTCCAGTGTGCGACCACCCTCTTGGTGAAGAACCTCTTCCTGATGTGCAGCCCAAACTTCCCCTGCCTCAGCTTAACACCTTTCCCACGGGTCCTATCACTGGTGATTACGGAGAATAGGTCACCTGCCTCTCCACTCCCCCTCGCAAGGAAGTTGTAGACTGCGATGAGGTCCCCCCTCAGCCTCCTCTTCTCCAGGCTGAACAGGCCCAGCGCCCTCAGCCGCTCCTCATATGTCTTCCCCTCTAGGCCCTTCACCATCTTCGTCGCCCTCCTCTGGACCCTCTCCAACAGAGAGCCGGAGCCGCCAGGTCAACCCAGACCCGGCAAGGGGGGGGGGGGGAGGAAAAAAAACGGGGAAGGAGACGGGAGAGAGACCCAATCCATGCCGCGTGGAGCGGGGAAGTGGGGCCGTGTGATGGGAAGAGGGTAAGAGGGAAAAGAGGGAGAAAAGCGAGAGTGTTCTCCCCCGAGGGGGGAACGAGTGAACGGCAGGCAGGCGCAGGTCTGCGCGTGACAACCGCATCCCCTTGCCTTTCCCTCCTCCGCCCGGTGGTGGCAAGGGCGAAAAGTGACAAAAACTCGTGTCAAGGGCTGACTCTCAATAGATCGCAGCGAGGGAGCTGCTCTGCTACGTACGGAACCCTGACCCAGAATCAGGTCGTCTACAAATGATTTAGCACCGGGTTTCCCACGAACATGCGGGACACAACGGTAAGCATACATGCGCCCAAGCCTTGAGCAGCCAGTTTCTCCGGGAGAATTCTGTGAGAAAAGGTGTCGAAAGCCTTACGGAGGGTTAGGTAGACCACATCCACAGCCATTCCTTCATCCACTGAGCACATTGCCTTGTCTTAGAAGGAGATCAGATTTGTCAAGCAGGACCTCTCTTTGATAACCACCTACTGAAATGGCCTGATCACCCGACTGTTCTTTCAGTGTTACAGAATCACAGAATCACAGAATTTCTAGGTTGGAAGAGACCTCAAGATCATCGAGTCCAACCTCTGACCTAACGCCAACAGTCCCCACTAAACCATATCCCTAAGCTCTACATCTAAACGTCTTTTAAAGACTTCCAGGGATGGTGACTCCACCACTTCCCTGGGCAGTCTGTTCCAGTGCCTAACAACCCTTTCGGTAAAGAAGTTCTTCCTAAGATCCAACCTAAAACTCCCCTGGCGCAACTTTAGCCCATTCCCCCTCGTCCTGTCACCAGGCACGTGGGAGAACAGGCCAACCCCCACCTCACTACAGCCTCCTTTGAGGTACCTGTAGAGAGCAATAAGGTCGCCCCCGAGCCTCCTCTTCTCCAGGCTGAACAAGCCCAGCTCCCTCAGCCGCTCCTCGTAGGACTTGTTCTCCAGGCCCCTCACCAGCTTCGTCGCCCTTCTTTGGACCCGCTCAAGCACCTCGATGTCCTTCTTGTAGCGAGGGACCCAAAACTGAACACAGTACTCGAGGTGCGGCCTCACCAGAGCCGAGTACAGGGGGAAATGTGTTGTGTGATGGTACTCCGGATAATCTGATCCATGAGCTTTCCCAGCATCGTGGACAGAATAACAGATCCGTAGGTCCCCGACTCCTCCTTCCAGCCCTTCCTGTAGACAGACGTCACATTTGCTAGTCGCCAGTTGACCGCAGCCTCCCCTGATAGCCACGACTGCTGATCAATGATGGTTGCAGGTTGGCAAGTGATTCTGCCAGCTCCCTCAGTAGTGACAGGTGGATCCAATTCTGCCCCATAGATGTGTGTATATCTAAGTGGAGTAGCAGTTCTCTAACTATTTCCTCCTGGATTATGAGTGTTTCATTCTGCTCCCTGTACCTATCTACCAGCTCTGGAGGCTGAGTACCAGGGGAACAACTGGTCTTGCTGCTAAAAACTGAGGCAACGAAGGAATTAAGTACCTCAGCCTTTTCCTCATGTCTTCTATGGTTCTATGTCACTATCATTCCCCTCACATCCAATTCAGAATGGAGATGCTCCTTAATGCTCTTGTTATGTGTATATATATGTATATATATATATATATATATATATATATATAATTACTCTTTTTGTTAGTAATAGTCAGATAGAGCTCCAGTTAGGATTTGGCCATTCTGATTTTGTCCCTGCACAGCTTCAAGACATGGAGGACTGAGCTCCACACCAAACGAAAAAATGGATGGAAAAAAAGCACAGAAAAGGTGGAACGTGGCAGCTTTACATCCCCTGCCCTTACCTGAGTCTATGCTGTAATTCCGTTCAACTGCTTACTGCCGTATTCTCTAAAGCGTCCTGCAACTCCTGTTGCTGTTATCTTGTGAGAGACAGCACAATCAGGGTGAGTCATCTGCCTACAGAAATTAACAACTGACAGAATGGAGCATCTGTCCAGGAGAAGTTGGAGTGGCTGATGGGCCTGCCACAGGGACTGGCGTGTGCCTGCAGGAAAAGTCCCAGGGGTCGGAGACGTGTTGCCTGTGGCTTGTTAAGCACAGGTCAAGCCCCAGCACATTCCAGTAATTTGTGTCTCTTTGGAAATGCCAGGGTGATCACACGCAGTTTTCAAGCATTTCACAGTTTTTTCTAGGATTCTGCACATTCTCAGAGGTGAAGCTCCAAAGCACTGGAGGTGCCCACTGCTCTAGGTTCCTGCCCATATCCTCACACAGTCCCTGCCACTCCTAACTCTCCTGCCTCTGGAAAGATCTCTGGATGGCATGCTTAAGTAGTTGTTTAAAATTATACAAAACCTGAATCACATTTAGGAGATGGGACAACAGAAACATGCTGGTTCGGCCATCCCACGGATATTCAAAGCTTTCAAGAGCTATTGTAATTAGCCCGGAGGAGAAGAAGAAAGGGAGAGTGAAGAAGTGGGGAGAAACGTCCCCCACTGTCCACACCAGTTCCATCCCCCCACCTCCTGCCCCACCCTGCACAGGAGAAAAGGCAAAAAGTGTAAAATAATGTAACTATTAATAGTTTCTAAGAGATGAAGAGATGGTTCCCGAGGTACAGAGGTGGCAATAATTTTATCCTGTCATAAGTCAGTGTTATCCCATACATCAAAACAGTAACCTTAAACCAGCCCCCAGAATTGATGAACAGCATGACATGGAAGACAAGACAGTTAGTGATGTGCTATACAACACAATTCTGAAAACAAGCACAACAGCCCCAAGATCAAAAAGATCAACATTGTGATCAGCAACTGTTAAAGCAACTGTTAAACTGATCTATTGCTTATAACAATTTACTTTTAAAATGCTCTGGTCCGATTTGTCATCTCAACCTTTGTGCTCCATGCTAGGCACCAAAAAGACTTGCAGTGGTTTGACCCAGGAGGCAGCTCAGCACTACAGATCTATTTATCCAATGCAATGAAGGAGAGAACTGGGAGAAAAAAAAAAAAAAAAAAAGACAAAAAAAAAAAAGACACAAAAGGAGTAGGTTGTTATTGTTATTGTTACAGACACCAACAGAGTAAGGGCATGATATTTTTGTGTGCACATCAATGTGGGGGGGAGGATTGGGAGGGACCGTGGGTGGGGCAAAGGGTCACGGGGATCTGGGGCAGTCATGTGTATAAGAAGCTATGCTACGCAGCAATAAATTGGCACTTGAGCTAGACACGGTGTGTCTGTCTCTGGTGTCCCTGCTTGGGGAGCAGACGTCCAGGCAGCCAAGTGATGTTGTCTCTCGGGCTGGGGTAGCACGGAGAGAGACAACAATCAAAAGACAGGAAAGGTGGCGGTGATTAATTGAAAAGTGTTGGACCTAAGCATGACGTATATGGTATGGAATTAGGGGTGGATATTGTCCTAGTTTTGGCTGCGATAGAGTTCATTTTTCTTCCTAGTAGCTGGTATGTTGCTGCCTTTCGTATTTACAGAATCACAGAACAGTTTGGGTAGGAAAGGACCTTAAAGATCACATAATTCCAACTCTCCTGCCATGGGCAGAGACATCTTCCGCTAGACCAGGTTGCTGAAAGCCCCATCCAACCTGGCCCTGCTTCCAGAGATGAGGCAGCCACAGCTTCTCTGGGCAGCCTGTTCCCGTGCCTAATCATTCTCTGAGTAAACAACTTTCTAATATCTAATCCGGATCTACCCTCTTGCAGTTTAAAACCATTACCCCTAGTTACTGCTGGCTCATATTCAGCTGACTATCTACCAATATCCCCAGGAGCCTTTCTGCTGGGCGGCTTTCCACGCACTCTTCCCCCAGCTTGTGGCATTACATGGGGTTGTTGTGCCCAAGTGCAGGACCCGGCACTTTGCCTTGTTGAACTTCATCCAGTTGGCCTCAGCCCATGGGTGCAGCCTATCCATTTCCCTCTGCAGAGCCTTCCTACCCTCAAGGAGATCAACACTCTCTCTGAACTAGGTGTCATCTGCAAACTCACTGAGGGTGCACTTGATCCCCTTGTCCAGATCACTGATGGAGATATTGAAAAGAAGTGGCCCCAGTACTGGGCCCAGTGGGACACCACTAGTGACTGGCCTCCAGCTGCATTTAGCTCCATTCACCACAGCAATTTGGACCTGGCCACCCAGACAGTTTTCGACCCATTGATGCATACATCCATCCAGGCCTTGAGCCGCCAGTTCCTCTGGGAGAATGCTGTGGGAAATGGTTTCAAAAGCCTTACTGAGGTCTAGGTAGACCACGTCCACAGCCTTCCCCTTGTCCACTGAAAGCATAACCTTATCTTCAAAGGGGATCAGATTTGCCAAGCAGGACCTGGCGTTGATAAACTCATGATGACTGGGCCTGCTCACCTGCTTGTCCTGGAAGCGTTGCGGGATGGTACTCAAGACAATCTGCTCCATGAGCTTCCCCAGCACCAAGATCAGACTGACAGGCCTGTAGTTCCCCGGATCCTCCTTCCGGCCCTTCTTGTAGACAGACGTCACGTTTGCTAGTCACCGGGTGACTGGGACCTCCCCTGATAGCCAGGACTGCTGGTCAGTGATGGAAAGCAGCTTGGAGAGCACTTCAGCCAGCTCCCTCAGTAACAACGGGTGGATGCCATCTAGCCCCCTAGACTTGTGCACATCTGAGTGCAGTAGCAGTTTTCTCAACATTTCCTCATGAGAGCTTCATTCTGCTGAAGGTCCTTATCTACCAGCTCAGAGGGCTGAGTACTAGGGGAACAACTGGTCTTGCTGCTAAACACTGAGGTAAAGAATGCATTAAGTACCTCAGCCTTTTCCACATCTCTTCTAATTCTGTTTTCCCACATCCAATAAAGGATGAAGATTCTCTTTTCCCTCCCCTCCCCTCCCCTCCCCTCCCTTCCCCTCTGCTCTCCTTTCATTATAAAAACCTTTCTTATTGTCTCTGACAGCAATAGATAGATTGATCTCCGCTAGGGTCTGGCCCTTCCAATTTTGTCCTTGCCCACCCTAACAACATTTAGGACACAGCTTCAGACAAAATGACAGCATACATGAGAAGCACAGAAAAGGTGGAATCTGGCAGCCTTCCATCCACCAGCCTTCTGTGAGTCTGTGCTGCAATTCTGTTCAACTGGTTACTCCTCTACTGTCCACAATATCTACTAACACCTCATTGATGCTATCTTGTGAGAGACAGCACAATCAGGGGGAGCCATCTTCCTGCAGAAATTAACAGATGAAAGAATGGAGCATTCAAGGTCCAGGGGAACCTTGAGAAACTGCAGGATTTTGTCTACAGAAACCTCTTGACATTTACAAGAAGAAAAGCCTCATCCTGCACCAGAGGAAGAGGAACCCCACACATCAGGGCAGACTGGGACCCTGCTGAGTGAGCAGTGCCCAGGAGGAGGAGGGCCTGGGCACCACGAGGGATGCCATACGAGCTCACCAGGAGCTCACCAGGAACCAGGCCAACTTCCTACAGAGCTGCCTTATGAGGAGCATGGCCACCAAGAAAATGTAAGTTACCATGCTCGGCTCCGATCTGATGAGACACCACACAGCCAGCAGGGAAAGAGGTGCAGGTCTGTGAATCTCTTGGACAGCCTGGTGTGGAGAGGAGCAAGCACACTGGAAAGGCTGAAAGTCCCAACAGGCCTGAGGTCTGTGTGTCAATGGCTAGGGCTCTTGTCTCCGACAGCGAGGCCTATGAGGAGGCAGCTTCTTGTTAAAGCACCAGGGTCTCATTGCCTCCTCACCAGCCATGAACCAGGCAGGAGTCGTACCCTTCTCCTGCACTGGGCCATGGACATCCCCATCTCCTACTGCCCAGGAAGAGCCCTGAGCTCCTGTGTGAAGGGAAAGGATCTCCCTTCCCAGGAGCCTGGGGTCAAAGCCTGTTTTTCAATACATCAGTGTCACCTTCACATTTGTCTACCTGTCCTCACTGCCTCCAGTGTTCTGCTCTAATGAGCTCCAAGGGAGGCTGTGTCAGTGCCAGCAGAGTCCCCCCTCAGGGGGACACTGCAGGAAACTTGCATCTGCCTTGGATTTCTTGAGAGATTTCTTCAACGCACTCTCAGTGCCTGAGGTTCATGGGCTCATCGCCAAAGCCCCCAGAGGGCTGATTCCAATGCCTCTGCTGCTGATCTGGGCTGGGCTCCTGGGACAGGGAGAGCTCCTGGCAAGAGGGCCCTGGTGCAGAGAGACAGCTCTGCCCAGGAGCAGCTCCTCTGCACAGCGCAGAAGGGCTGGGGGCTCTGACCCCCATGGGGAGAGGAGAGGAGAGGAGAGAGGGGTTGGAGGCAGTTGGGAGTGGGAGGGTGCTGAGAGCTGCCTGCAGGAGAAACCTGCACAGCCCTTGACAAGGTAAGTCTCTGGCTGCAGGGCCATGCAGCTGCAGCTCCTGGAAGGGTCTCGTGCTGGGTCTTGTTTCTGGGAGGGCGGTGGGCAATGCAGTAGGCTGTGAGAGTCCTGCTGGATTGCACTGCGAGGTGAGGAAGTCTGGCAGAAGCCCCTTGGAGTGGCCTAAGCCAGGTGCCCCTGACACCCTAGAAGCCTCGAACACCCTGCTGGTGATGCAGGGCTCTCTGTCAGCTGCCCCATAGCTCCTGCTGCATGGAGGTGCCCCTTGGCAGGGCCCTGTTGGTGGCAGGGTGCTGCAGGGCAGCGCTGAGCACAGCCGCATGGGATGGGTTCTGTGAGCACAGACGGGGGAAAGAAGAGTTTGGCCAAGATCAGCAGGAACAGAGTGGCCAAGAATCCTCTAGGTACAGCATGTTGTGTGCCTGGGATACTGGAATACCCCAGCGTGTGGATATTCACCTGTCTGCGGGGTGTTTTCCTGGGCTTCAGGCTGCTCTCCAGCAGGATGCAGCTCTCTCGTGGCATCCTTGTGGCATGCAGGCGTCCCAAGGAGAAGACACCTCCTTGCTAAGGCCATGTCCGTGCTGCTGGATGTCTGTCTGTGGGCAGCTGGAGTGAGGCCTCGGCAGCCCTGGCTAGGGGGGAAGAGCTGAGATCCTGCTCAGGCCCCCAGGGCCAAGGTAAGGATTCTGTCCAGCCTCACTCGGACTGGGGCTTCTCTGCTCTCAGCTGTCTCCGTTTTTTTCTCAGCGTAACACGAGTATGATCGGTGTCCTAAGCATTACAGGGGGAATTATAAGAAAATACAGCAAATAAAATCTCTCTTGCTCTACAGTGTGGTCGGATGAGTTGTTTGCAAAAAGACTGCATGGCTCATTGATCTGACAAGTGGACTGCACTTGAGTTTCCCCCATGGTCCTGCTTCCCTCCTGCTGCACAGCAGGAAGGACTCCTCTGGAGCCCACAGCAGCCCCTGCTCCCAGTGTCACACGCAGCCAGCACCACCCAGAGCTCAAGCAAGAGAGCTGCAGAAAGCTGCGGGCTTTCCAGGAGATGAAATAGGTTTTCCTCATTGAAGTCTGTTCTATTTTTTTTTCTCCTCTTCAAAGATACCTGTGTCCAAAGTCAGCAAATGCCCAACAGCAGCTCTGTGAGCGAGTTCCTCCTGCTGGCATTCGCAGACGCGCGAGCTGCGGCTCCTGCACTTCGTGCTCTTCCTGGCCATCTCCCTGGCTGCCCTCCTGGGCAACGGCCTCATCCTCACCGCCGTAGCCTGCGACCACCGCCTCCACACCCCCATGTACTTCTTCCTCCTCAACCTCGCCCTTCTCGACCTGGGCTGCATCTCCACCACTCTGCCCAAAGGCATGGCCAATGCCCTCTGGGACACCAGGGCCATCTCTTACCACGGGTGTGCTGCACAGGTCTTCTTTTTTGTCTTCTTGGTTGGAGCAGAGTATTCCCTCCTCACCGTCATGGCCTACGACCGCTACGTTGCCATCTGCAAGCCCCTGCACTACGGGAGCCTCCTGGGCAGCAGAGCTTGTGCCCAGATGGCAGCAGCTGCCTGGGGCAGTGGCTTTCTCAGTGCTGTCCTGCACACAGCCAATACATTTTCCCTGTCCCTCTGCCTTGGAAACGCAGTGGCCCAGTTCTTCTGTGAGATCCCCCAGATCCTCAAGCTCTCCTGCTCAGATGCCTACCTCAGGGAAGTTGCTGTACTCTTATTTACTCTTTCTTTAATCTTTGCTTGTTTTGTTTTCATTATGTTGTCCTATATACGGATTTTCAGGGCTGTGCTGAGGATTCCCTCTGAGAAGGACCAGCACAAAGCCTTTTCCACGTGCCTCCCTCATCTGGTTGTGGTCTCTCTGACTGTCAGCACTGGCATGTTTGCCTACCTGAAGCCCCCCTCCATCTCCTCTCCCTCCCTGGACCTGTTGGTGGCCGCTCTATTCTCGGTGGTGGCTCCAGCAGTGAACCCCTTCATCTACAGCATGAGGAACAAGGACCTCAAGAATGCCTTGTGGAAACTGATGACTTGATTTGCTTCGGAAGCAATAATTTCACAGTCTGTTTCTGCAGATTACTCAGAATATCACTTACACAGAACAACCTATATTCCCTTTTTTGTTGTTTTTGTATGTGTGAGTGTGTATTTTTAGTACTGGTATTACTTAGTTTTGTGTTTTGTTTTGTTTTGTTTGTTTTGTTTTTTTCAGGTTAGGTTGCCCAATAAAATGTCATTTTTGTCCCACTCCCAATTCTGTACGTGTGTTTAGTGTATGTACTGAGTCTCTGTCCATGTGGAATTATGGTCTCTGTGAACTTTTAACGAAATAAAACAGCCTACACTGCCTTCTTTGTCTGATGTCCTTCCTCTGAGACCTGGTCTGGCTCTGCTGGGGCAGTGCCCATTTGCAGAGGAAAAGAGTCCCATTCCAGCAGCACAGCCAGGGAGCACCAGCGCTTGGGGCATGCCAAGCTGCTCTCTTGCCTCTGCCGCCCTCTCCTGCTGGTGGGGCCAGGCCCGGCTGCTCCTGGAGCTTGGTGCCAGTGCTGTTGTGGGGCTGTGCTGGGACTGCTGGCAGGTTAATGTTTCTTGCAGAGGGAATTAGCATCTGCCAGCAGAGTCCAGGGTATTGGCCGGAGCAGCATGAGCCCATAAAACAGGTGGAGCCCGCAGAGCATGAGCCTGTGCAAGGTGAATTTAGCAGAGCTCAAGTGCTCAAGCTGCTGCCAACAGGCAGAGGAGAGCTCTGCAGCCCCAGGACACGCAGTAGCCCCAGCAAAGGAGGCTGGTGACTGATTCCTTGCAGCCTTGGGCAATGACAGTGACCCCATGAGCTGGGTCTGCCTCCCAGCCTGCCCAGCATGGCCCTGCAGAGTGTCCCCGTGCCCTGGGCACCACAGCCCCCTTGCTCTGCAGAGCAGCACCGCCAGCTCGGGCTGGGGCAGGGGCTGGGAGGGCGCTTCCCAGAGTGTCTTCTAGGCCAGCTTCAGGCACACAACATCTGCATGTCAGAGTGATCTTTGCTGTGTGCAAGGAGCTGAGAGACCAACAACAGTCATGGGGCTGGAACATTGCCTGCAAGGTCCCACCTGCCCTAGCACCTCCCAGAACTGGCACGGAACTGGTTCACATGCATCAGAGGGTCTGGGAGCCCAGCAGCAGTGCCATGGGCTTGAAGGATCACAATCAGATCACTTCTACCTGGGCAGGTCCTAGGCCAAAAAGGGGGTGTTTTGTAGGTATGATATTATGAGGCGGTGGTGCCTCAGAAATTCTAAGTCCAGCAGGAAGTGAATGGCTGTTAAATGGCCTTTGAGGTGGCTTCTTGGAGAAATAGCTGGCAGCTCATCCCTTGACTCCCGGCTGGGATCTATGCCATTAGGCTCATATCTGCAAAAGTACCTGAAAGGCAAGCAGAAGGCACTTGCTGTGCCTGTAGTTTGTGAGATCCGCTCTTTCCGAGTACCTGGTAGGCCCCATAAAGGAAGAGGTCTTGGATAGGGCTTGTCATGTCAGAGGTGTCAGCTTTTGCCTGAAGTCATCCTTCAGGACTGCTTTCAGTTTTCAACACAGAGGGGGCCACTGCCTCCAAGATGCCTGGGGTAAACTGAACCATGCACGAGGGCCTGGAAAAAGTCACCCTGGCTGCATAGGAGCCATTCTATATCCAAAAGCTGGAGGCAGGAAACAAATTTTTAGGGTGGTACGGAGCTGCAGGGCACATTGTGCAGGGTGTTCCTGCAGCCTTTATGTTCTTTTCCATCCTGGCTTCGGTGCTGCGTCTGTCTTAAGAAAGGAGTAGCCAACAGAGGTAAGACAGACACTGTGAGATCATGAAAGCCATCAGAAAACTACCCCTAAGAAGATGACTGATATGGGGAGGTCAGAAGAAGCCTGGCCAGGAGAAATGTGAGATTTGGGAGAGAGAAGAGGCCAGCAGGAATCAATGATTTCTGGGAGGCTAGAAGGTTCAGGCAATGTTGATTCTGCTGTAGCACTGACTTAAAAGAGTCATGTAAAGACCTTGCCCTATTTTAACCAGCAACATTAATCCTTAAACCTAAATGCTACTGTACACACTGTCAGGAATCCACTACTCTAATGCCTGACCTCAACGCATCCCTTGAAGCCAAAATTCATCACATAGCCCCTTCCCCTTGTTTTTACTCTCTTAATCACTCTGATCCCTGACCTTAACACTAGCATTAAAATGCTCTTTTTAACCCTAGGAAACTGCCTGAGAGACCTAAACAAAACCCTAAACCACAAAGCTTGTCCATACCCTAAACACAGACCTGATACCCACATAAGAATACCAAAACATTCCCATTCAAACTTTGCTTAATCTTTAACCCAGTAAGGTGGGCCCTAGTCCCTAGTCATATACATGAACACCTAACACCCAAAACCCCTGTTCCTGTGCATTAACCTCCTCACCTTCAGCCCCTCTACTAAGCCTTAACTTTAGGCCCGTCATCCCTTGGGACAGGGCAGGAACCATGAGGTTGCTCTGCAGTCATGGCACTCAAAGCTGAATGTGAGGGGCCATGGATCTCATCAGATTGTGGGCCACAAGGAGGAGACAGGGGAGAATGCTCTGATGAGCTCAGCTCTGCCTCAGGAAGTCCTGCACCAGCAGGAGCAATGTGACTGTGGCAGTGACTGTAAGGTCACTTCTGTCCCTGCAGAAGATAGGGCAGCAGCAGGAACATGTCACAGAAAGGGACTGAGAGGTCACTTCTGTCTGTAGGTGGCAGGTCACCCTTGACTTAGAGCTGGGATCGGTACTTTTCGGCTGACATCTGCCAGTGGCCCTGGTAGGCCAGCAAAAGGCACCTGGCTGGCATGCTGACTGTGGGATCCCCTCTGCCTACATACCCAGGAGGACCCATGCAGAAAGAAGGCCCACATATGGGTTGTCCTGTCCCTTCTGCTTGAGTCCATGACTGGACAGCAGCAGGCCCATGGCTTGGAAGATGCTGGTGCGGTGACTTCTGTCTGGTTGGCTGACAGGCCGCAAGGAGCCTGATGGATTGGGATGCCTACTTTAGGAGGGGGTTCCACCCTGATGGAGCTTTCTTTTGTAGTAGAAAAGAGTAGGAGAGAAAAAACTGCCACAAAGTGCACTTTGGAATGTTGGTGCTGGCCACGAGGAGGAAGAACTGTCCCTCAGAGTGTTGTGCTGCGTTGCCAGAGGTCACCCAAAGAGCGTCTGTGATCAGAGCATGGCTTTGTGTGAGAAGGAGCAGCTGGGGAGGGTTGATGAGACACTGGTGAAATGATGGAAATGCTGGGATGAGAGCAAGGTGGTGAACAGAGACGGGTGTCTACAGTCCTCAAAGAAATAGGTGAAAGTCATCAAAGTCAACAAAGTGCTCTGCCGGGCACTGCCCAGCCCAGCCCGGCCCCTGCCCACCTCTCCCCACCACCCTGCCCTCTCTCCAGCCCAGCCCAGCCCAGCAGCCCAGGCTGGGCTGGCCCCAGGGCAATGCCCTCCACAGGCTGCTGCAGGGCTCTGGGCACGGCCACCCCAGCCCCAGCCCCTCACAAGGCACCGCAGCTGCTGGGACAAAGTGTGGTGGTTTCACTCAGGTGGGCAGCCGAGCTCCACCACAACCGCTCTCTCACTCCCCCTCTCCTCAAAGAGGAAGGGGGAGAAAATACAACACAGAGAACTCGAGGTTTGAGATGAGAAAGGTTTAATTAAATGGAAAGGGAATGGGGAGGAAAAAAAAAAAAAACGAAACAAAAGAAACAATCAGTCCGCGCGGGAGCACGGAGAGAGGGAAAAAAAAATTATTCTCTACTTCCCATCAACGAGCGGTGTTCAGCCACGTCCTGGGAAGCAGGACGGCTGCGCTCGCGTCAGGCAGCACCCTGGGGTGTCACCAAGTGACGTCACAATGGGTGCCCACCCAGCCCAGGCGCGTGTCACAGTGGCACCCATTGTGACGTCACTTGGTGACACCCCAGGGCTCCGCCTTATAAGAGCGCAGCCGTGGCTCGGACCCTCAGTGTCGGTGCACGGCAGTGACGGACAGGGCAGGAGCACAGGGCCTTCGAGGAGTCCCCGAGCATAGCCCACGTCCCACAATGCCGCAACCGCCCGCCCAGAGGAGCCGCCGGTTTATCCTTGCGAGCTGTCCCACTCCAGAGGATTTTTCTGAATCTGATGAGGAGGGAGACATGCCCCCCAGGCAGCCCAGGCTGGCCTGGCAGGAGACCTGGTCTTCTAGGGGCAGCAACCGGCCAGCAGAGGACAGCTTGCTGGCAGTGGAAAGAACCCCAGTCGAGGCCTTTTTCCCGGAAGAGGACAGCAGCCTGGCAGAGGCCATTTTGCTGGCAGAGGCCATTGCTCAGGCAGCGGGCAGCAGCCAGGTAGAGGAGAGCCAGGACGACGTACAGTGGCTGGATCCCAGTGAGTCAGGGTCTTCGGGATGGGGTGGGGAGGGTTGGGGACACAGAGACCCCTGCCTGACTCCAGGACTCCTTCCCTGGGTAAAGCGGCGCTTGGGCTGACGGGGCCGAGCTTCCTCCGCAGCACCACAGAATGCCAGGACGCTTTGGGCTGGGGGGGACCTCGGCGATCACGATGCTTCCCCCCAGCCCAGGCTGCCCAAAGCCCACCCAGCCTGGCCGTGGGCAGTGCCAGGGAGGGGGCACCGCAGCCTGCGCCAAGGCCTCACTGCCCTGGACGTGAAGGAGAGAAATCCCTGCCTGTCCGAAAGAAACCTGCCCTCTTTGAGGTTAAGGCCGTCACCCCTTGTCCTGTCGCTGCAGTCCATGATGAAGATCCCCCCCCAGCTTTCCTGGAGGCCCCTTTGGGCACGGGGAGGCCGCAGCGAGGTCCCCCCGCAGCCTTCTCCAGGCTCCACAAGCCCAGCTCCCTCAGCCTCTCTTCCCAGCGGAGCTGCTGCAGCCTCTGGGCATCCCCGCGGCCTCCCCACGGCCTTCTGGGGCTGGGGCCCTTCCTCTCCTCACCCCTGCATTCAGCCCCTCGCTGCAGCACTCTTTGCTTTCCTCCTTTCCAGGTAAGGCATGGAAACTGTGCAGAGACAAGGCCGTGGAATTCATCAGGGCGTATGTCAGAGGCACAGAAAAGGTAATGGCAGCCGCTTGCATCACAGCTGTGCTCCTGGCGCTGCCCTCCAGGGGTCCCACACAGCCCCAGACCCCTCAAGGCTTTGGTCCTGCTGGCCGTGGGTGTCCCCCTAATGCTCTGTTGGTGTCTTTGTGGCTGCCAGGACGACGAGGAGCAGAAGATGCTGTTCCTCAGCAAAATCTGCGATCTGTGCAGATGTGTCACAGAGAGGGGTGTGCCAATGAACTTGCATGACTTCTGCAGCAAACATAAGCTGGTGGAGAACATCATGGTGAGAGGATGCGCAGCGGGTTGGGGAAGGGGCAAGGCCCCCCGGCACCAGCCCCCTGGGAGGCGAGGGCTGGGGCAGCGCTGGCTCTGCTGCTGCTGGGTGCCGGCGGCTCCAAGGTCTCATCCTGCTTGTGCTCTGCAGGCGCTGCTGGAAAAGGAGCCCATGGACAGCTTGCGCACAGCATTCCGGCAGAAGGCCATGGAGACTGTCGCCCTCCTCAGGTGCGTGCCCAGCCCCTGGTGGCAATGTCCTGGTGGCCCTGAAGCTGGCAGGGAGGCTGCCCGTCCCTCCCAGGGATGCCTGGCCAAGGTCCGTGTCCTCCTTCATAAGCCTCGAGGCACTGCGTCCAACAGGCTCCTCTCTCTCTCTCCTTCAGCAACACCATACCGACAGCACTGCGTGGCAAAAAGAAGAGACTCCTGCTTGTGTGCTGCAAGAGCATCTTCTTTCTGCCTCCCGTGTCAGATGTGCCAGAGACAGGAGTGCTCTACGCCGAGGTATGTGCTGGGTGAGGTACCGGCACCCCCAGTCCTGCTGAGCTGTTGCCTTGCTTCCCCGTGCTGACACAACCAGAGACCAGTGCAGGGCCGGGGCCCAGATTTGCTTTCCCAGCCTCACCCCTTCCCCTTCCCCGACCTGATCTTGTGCTGCAGGAGGTCTGCACACAGCAGCTTTTTAGCCCCAAAGCCACCCCTGAACTCCAGAGGGGCTCAGAGCCAGCTCCTGGGGGTGAGGAGGGCCACAGAAATAATTCGATGCTCTTCTGTCCTTCCTGCAGACTATGAAAGCCATGGACACCATGCTGGCAGCCTTCGTACGCAACTTCCCCATCGCCAGTTTCAGCACAGAGTTGGAGAATATGTTGAAGGTTTGGCATTTGCAAAGAATTTCCAAAGAATCCTCTCAGGTCTCATTTGCAGACCACTGTCAACCCAGCAACTTCTCTCCTCGCAGGCGCTGCTGCACTTTGCCCACTCCAAAAACCCAGCTGTGCGTGAGAGAGCTGTGAGGATGATTGAGAGGCTGGGTGATTTCATCCTCTTGTATTTTGAGGCCGAGGTAAGGCACAAGGAACCCTCCACCCTTTCCTGCATCCCAGAGCATCCTGCCACTCAGGGGTGCCTGTGAGGCAAGCCTCGATGCACGTGAGTGCCTCAGAACCGTGAATCGAGGGTCTTCGTCCCTCCTTCGCCCCTGCTCTTCCCTTCCCAGGCTGTGCTCTCTCAGGGACCGGCTCTGCCTCCACTAAGCCCTTTGTCTCTCCTCCCTTCCTCACCCAGATCACAGATGACTATGAAAACTATAGCGATGATGAGCCCACAGAGCCCTACATCCCCATCCTGGGACAGCTGCTGGGCATCCTCTTCATTTTCACCAGTGACAAAGATTCCATCAGATTCACAGCTTTAGAAACTCTTTCTCACATATACAAAATCATCAGAAAAGGAAGAGGTAAGAAGGTGTGGTGGGCAGCGTCCGTCTGCACACAAACATCTACTGATTTGTCTACTTGTTTTCCCCGAGTTTAGTGGGGACTGTTAGTGTTAGGTTAGAGGTTGGACTCGATGATCTTGAGGTCTCTTCCAACCTAGAAATTCTGTGATTCTGTGAGTATTGTGAAGGATTGTTTTTGTGCTTGGTGGAGGCTGCTCACGGAATTCTGCCAGGTTCCCTGGCCTCCTCTGCTCCTCACAGCAGCTTCCCGCAGCATTCTGGCTATCGTTTTCCGCAGAACCTAGACGCTCACCTGCCGTCCAGGAGCAGTTCTCTGCTGCTGTCCTTCCCAGCCCTCCCCAGATCACCTACCACGCTGTTTTGTGGTGTCCCCCAGTCTAAGCCATCAATCGATGAGCACTTCCCAAACCGCATCTTCCCCGAGGAGTGAACAGCAGAGCCAGCCGTGCATCACCAGGGATGGTGACGCCCTCCAGAATGCTCCCTGACTGTTTGCTCCCTGCCGTCTTAAAGGCAGGTGTCAGGGGGCTTCCTGCACATCCTGACCCCGAGCAGAAGGGGGTCTGTGACACGCTGCTACCCCCACGGCACCCAACGCCATTGCTTCTCCTCCTTCTGCATCATCCCTGAGGTCCCTCTTGCTCCCAGCACTCCTCACCTTGTGCTTTACATCCCTGCCCACCACTCTCCTCGCCGGGGGTCTGAGCCTCCCTCCTCAGCCATTCCTAGTGAAAGTGCTTTTCACCATTTGGCAAGCTTGTTGGCAAAGATGCTCTTCCCTACTGACTCTTCACTGTTTCCCCCTGTTTAGAATGCATATTGAGAGAGGACATGGTAAATTATGCAGTGAGACACAAGAATTTGGAGGACACAGCATACCCGTTTTCTACAACATCAACTCCGTGTGAAATTGCCAAGGTAATGAGCTCTGGCCTTGCTGGGGATCTTGTCCGCAGCATCAGCAGGCATCTCGTGTGAGCAAAGGGGTCCAGAACCGGTGGGGCTGGCACGGCCTCACTCGCCCTGCTGAGAGGGTTCCTCTTGTCCCCAGGCTGGGGCTATGCGAAGGCTGCTCCCCTGTGTCCCGGCAGCAGCTCCAGCCCTCCTGGCCACCAGCAAGCCCTGGTTACCTGCAGGGCCAGCACTCTGGCCCCATATGCCCCATCCTCACCCCTTCCCCCGAGGGCCCTCTCTCCAGAGCCGCTCTTGCTGCTCAGCTAAGCAGCACCCTTGGGACACTCAGTGAGGCATGTCTTCGCTCCTCCTTCTTCCCACAGCGGTTTCGAGGACATCTCTTCCCTGCTGAGAGGCTGGACATCATCCTCACAGCCCTGGAAGCTTTACCAGACTCCAGCATCCATGACAAGCAGGGGGCCTGCAGCGTGCTGGACGCAGCCTTGGAGGACCCTTTCTACTGGCTGACAGATGTAAGTGGCCTGTGGCCATGGCCCTGCCCTTGAGCTCTTCCAGGCATGGTTCCTCTCTCCTTCCCTGCCTCCCTCCCTGCCTCCCTCGCACATCGGGGTCTCTTGGGCTCCAGAAGCCACCTGAAGCCAGCAGAGAGCAATGGAAGGGGCCAAAGTTTGAGTGGCAGCTGTGGCAATGGCTGCGGTCTGCTGGCAACACCATTCCCACTTTGTCCCCCAAGGTGCCAACAATCATGGAGCGCATCAGGAGAAACCTGGGCAGCATCCACACGGCATCGGCGCGGCAGTGCCTGGACTCCCTGCTTCTCAAGCTGACCAACATGATGTCCAGGGAAGAAGTCGAGAACCTGCTGCAGTTCTCTCCACCACGTGACAGGTCCTGGCCTTAACATCCTTGAGGGCTTGTTCTGCGTCGGGAGATGCACCTGGAGACTCTCTGCTTGCCACACCAATGGCAAAGAGCAGGACATCCCCAAGGAGCACAGCCCTCCTTCCCACCAATGTGTTCCAGCCCTACTGGGCCAGCCAGGGCTGCAGCAGCCCAGCTGTCCAAGGCAGCCCAGAGTCCCCCTGCCCCCAGGGAACACCAGCTCAGCCCCCTCCTGCCTGCCCAGGCTGGGCCCTCAGTGCTCCCCAAGTCACAGGGGCTGCAGGACAGCCTGGGTCCTCTGGGGCTGGCCCAGTTTGTGGCCCTGCGGCTGAGGCAGCCTCACTGACAGAGTATTCTGGGCTTGCAGCACTGACCTGGCCATGTGGGAGGTGATCCTGGCCATGCCGAGGACCTTGGAGAATGTTTTAAACATCGTGTTGCAAGGCATCCCGCTGTGCCAGTGGTGCAAGGAAGTCACCGAAGACACGTGCATCCGTCGCTTGGCTGTGAGTTCCCAGATGAAACCTTGCTCCCAGCAGGGCTACGTGTGCCCCTTCAGGCACACAGGCACAGCCCTGTGCCCATCTACCCCCAAACTGCCAGCTCCCGCAGGACGTACGGACACATGGTCCCTGGGGCCGGCAAGCCCCCGTAGCTCCCCGCGCCTGGTGCCTCTTTGGTGCCAGCTGGCGCTGCCCCATCCCTGCCCAAAGGTGGGAGAAGAGGCTGCAGGGAGCCCTGCAGGCCCTGCCAGGCTCTCACTGCTCTTTCTTGCAGTTGCTGGCCCATAATTACACTCATGAGTTTGGTAACCCAGTGCACCTCCTGAGCTACCTGAGGCACCCAAGACCAGAGATGCGCTTGATGGTTCTGAAAGGGCTCTGCACCGTGTCAGAGAGCCCTAAGAAGGTGAGCGGGCCATCGTCAAGCAAAGCCATGTTGGCAGCCTGGGGCTTTGCTCTTCTTCCCTCCCGTCCCTCCCCGCTGCCAGGAAGCAAGGCAGGAGGCTGGTGCTCAGGAACCAGAGCCCTTTGCCCAGGGTGGTCTCTCACTGCCTCACGGAAGGGAAATGGTGTCTTTCCTACAGGCAAGGGAAATTCAGGTCGTGCTGTCAGACATTGTGGAGGCTCTGCAGGACACCAACACAGACGTGGTGCTGAAGGCCCTGCTTGTGCTGAGAAACGTGATGGCTCATGTGGAGAGGAGGGAGGCCAGTGGCCCGGCTCTGCAGCTGGCTGAGAAGCTCCTGCCACTCTTTGACCACGTAAGTGTGCTGCGGGAGCCCGAGCCCTCAGCTGGGCCCCCTGTAACGAGGGCTGCCCTTCAGCCCGGCCCTGTGGGCAGCACTCAGGCAGGGCCTTCCCAGTCTCCTCGTCAGCCCAGGCGCTGGGGAGCTCTGCTTGGGCATGGCTGGTGCGGCTGGTGGCGAAAGTGGGGTGGCTGGCGGGCAGCCTGCGATGGCAACCGATTGCGTTGCCCTTCACGGGCACCAGGCCTTGCAGCTGCCCCTGAGCAGCTCCTCTGGGAAGGATCCAGCGCTGAAGCATCTCACAGTGCTGGGAGCTCCCTTCACATCAGCCACGCTAATGCTGAAATTCCTCCTGTCCTCCTCCCTGCCAGGCGTCCAGCCAGGTGCAGGAGCACTCCATCTGCCTCTTCCAAGCCGTGGTGGAGGCTGTGCTGCGGCAAAGGAAGAAGGAAATGAAGAGGACGGTGCACAGGAGCCTTCTCCCACTCTACTTTCACATGAGAGACCAGAGTGAGAGTGTAGCAAAGGTACAGATCTCAGAGCTGAGCAGTTATGTGGGCAAGGGTGTGCTGATGCCACAGGGTTGCTCTGGGGGATCTCTGGCCGGCAGCATGAGCTGCCTCCGATGGTGGCTGTCCCGTGGCCTTGCCTTGGCCACTGAACCCAGTGCACGCTGCCCCCCACCACAGCCTCCCATAACGCGCTGGGAAAGGCTCGCAGCCCTGCCAAGAGGAGGGGACAGAGGGTCTCCTTCCCAAGGCTGTGCTGCTACCTCCCAACCTCTGCTGCTCCGCAGGCCTCTGGGGAAGCTCTCGCCGTGGCTGCAGAGTTTCTGCGATGCAAGGAGCTGAAGCGCTTGGCCCAGACAGAACAGGCGTGGAGGATCGGGGAGTGCTTGGTAAGGACCCAACTTGGTTTGCCCCAGCTGGGCAAACGCGCCCGGCCAGAGCCCGCTGCCTGCAGCCGCATCCTCGCTCCCTTCCTGCCAGCACAGAGCCCCAGGGGGCTCTTCTGCAGGCCCCTCTGCCCTCCCTGCCCCCAGGATGCTGGAGGAGACCCTGGAGAGGGTGTGCAAGCCCCGTGACCCTGCGTTCTCTCTCTCTCCAGCTGCAGCAGGACAGAGGCAGAGTAGAAGAATACCTGCAGCAGAGCCAGCCCTACCTGCAGGACACTCAGACCAACTTGCGACTTGAGGCCGTCAGATTCATTGGTGAGCCCAGCCCCTGGGTCCCTCTTGGGGCAGCCTTTGGCAGCCCCAGGCACTGCCCTGTTGCCCCCAGAGCCCCCCGACTGGGCCCTTGCTCCAGGGTGCAGGAGGGGGCACAGCCTGGCTGGCCAGGCCAGGGGCTGCGCTGCTGGGAGCGTGCTGGGGAGAGGGGCTCTGATGGGATCTCTGCGTCTAGGTCTTGCTGCGCGCTACTGCGAGGACCAGAGCAAGAAGAAGCTGAATGAAATCCTCAGCGGTGAGTGAGGGCAGTGGGGGGTGTGCTGGGGCTGGGGGGACAGCGGCAGAGGCCCCCGTGCCTTGCCCTGCTCCAGGGAAATGCTTCGGGGCGGAGGAGCAATGCAGCCATAGGAACGAGGGAGAGGAGACGGGGTAGCCTGTGGTGTCAGGGAATGGCCTCCCAGCCTGGAGCTGGGCAGTGCCGCTGAAAGGGTTGAGTGTCCCTGAGGAAGAGTCAGGGGAAAGGGCAGTAAGGCTGACAGAAGGTGGGAGCCTGTTGTAGAGCACGCAACCAGGACGAAGAGGGAGATGAGACAGCCTACAAGCAGCTAGGAGCAGGGTCACGATCGCTAGCCCTTGCTCTCATGGGGAAGCACAATAGCGAGAGGAAAGAGTCCAGGAGATTCCTGGAGTGTGTGAATCCTCCCAAGGGATGGAGGCAGGTGGTGAGGGAACCAGCTTGTGAAGGTGCCCCACTTGACCTGTGGTGCGCAGGTGGGGAAGGACTGGTGGCTGCATTTGGGACATTGCTGAGCAGCAGCTTTCAACGGATTCCTTTGTCCCTCCTGCTCCTCCTGGCCTGGGGAAGAGTCGAGTGGGGCTGGCATGCTCTGCAGGGGATGCCTGGGGATCTCTGCAAGGAGTGGGTTTTCATCTCTGCTCTTCTTTCTTTTGCAGTCCTCCAGCCTTCAGAGGAAGACCCGGAACCCATGGTCCGTTCCCTGGCAGTTGAAACCACCGTGAATCTGACGTCAAGGCATAAGGCAATGTCAGGACGGAGATTTCCACTGCTGTGGTGCTGCTGCTGCTAGCCCCGCAGCAGTCCTCAAAAGAGCAATATATATTTTAATAGAACTAGGTTGTTGTCTCGTTATTCCAGCAGCTCCTTCACAGTGACTCGGTGCCATGACGCTGAGCTAACTTGGAGGCCACCAAGGACCCTGAGAAGTTCCCTCTGTTCCCCTGAGAAGGCAACTTCCTTGTGAGGGGAACAGAGGGCCCTATTTGTTAGCCTGACCCTACCCGTAGGGAAGTCTGCTGCCTCCCTGGGGCTAGGGTCATGGACGTTGCCAGAAAGCTTCCCAACCTGGTTTTCCCCTCTGATTACTATCGTCTTTTGATAGTCCAGGCCGGCAGTGATACTACTGAAGATAGAAGCCTGAAGACTATCAAGCGGGACTTTAGGGGACTGGGACGGGTAGTGGATGGAGTGGGAGTTCAGGTGGTGTTTTTGTCCACCCCTACAGTGGCAGGGAGGGGTACAGAGAGGACTCACGACTCACTGGGATCCACCAACTGCAACTCCTTCTTGCTGTCCTCTGTCAAACCTCTGTTCTCTACCACTAAGCTGTCCTCTGCTGGTCTCCTGTCCTCTGCCAGGCTGCTGTCCTCTACCGGGCTGCTGCCCTTTGACAGCAAGCTGTCCTCTGCTGGGCTTCTGTCCTCTGCCGGCAAAATGTCCTCTACCGGGGTGCTGTCCTCTGCCGGCAAGCTGTCCTCTGCTGGCCGGTTGCTGCCCTCAGAAGACCAGGTCTCCTGCCAGGCCAGCCTGGGCTGCCTGGGGGGCATGCCTCCCTCCTCATCAGATTCAGAAGCAGCCTCTGGAGTGGGAGAGTTCTCAAATAGAAAACGGAGGCTCCTTCGGGCAGGCGTGGGCTATGCTCGGGGACTCCTCGAAGGCCCAGTGCTCCTGCCCTGTCCGTCACTGCCGTGCACCGACGCTGAGGGTCCGAGCCACAGCTGCAGTCATATAAGGCGGACCCCTGGGGTGTCACCAAGGGAGGTCACCAAGGGTCCCATGTGACACGTGCCTGGGCTGGATGGGCCCCACCGGGCGCTGTAAGTTCGTGGGCGACACCAAGCTGGGCAAGGGGATCTGGACAGGCTGGATCAACGGGCCGCATCCAGCTGCGTGGCATTCAAGGCCAAATGCTGGGTTCCACACTTGGAATCATACAATATCCTGAGTTGGAAGGGGGCAGACCTGAAGGGATGAAAGACACGGTCTCCCGATGCCTCTTGAGCAGAAGGCCTTTATTGCCATTTTTCTCTGCTACATATACTTTCCCCGTAACCACATGCGCTGTCCACGCGCCCGAATCAGTCATACAATTCATTAGAGACCCTCAGCCACGCGCCTCAAGCCAGCCAGCAATTGACCACTGCGCAAAGCTCATCTTTAATGCTGTAGCCAAGTTAATTTATCTCCACCTTGTTCAAGTTTTTGTTACTAATGCCTAGTAAAAAAAGGGGCTTTAGGGCTTTGGGGCGACTACTTAAAGGATCAGGGGCACAGGTTGTGTTTGCCTCTGTCCTTCCGATAGGGGGGATCGATGCTGACAAGCAGACTCATCACATTAACACGTAGCTTCGGGACTGGTGCAACTGGTAGAACTTTGGGCTTGCTGATCATGGGAGGGTCTATGTGACACTGGCCTGCTACCACCAGATGAGATGCGCCTCCCTGTAGTGGTTTTACCTGGCAAGGTTTTGGTAGCACGGGGCCATAGGAGTGGCTTTTGTGAGAAGGATCTGGAAGCTGCCCCATGTTTGCTAAGGGCCCCTCTGCTGACCAGAGCTGAGCCAATAAGTCACAGAATCACAGAATCACAGAATTTCTAGGTTGGAAGAGACCTCAAGATCATCGAGTCCAACCTCTGACCTAACGCCAACAGTCCCCACTAAACCATATCCCTAAGCTCTACATCTAAACGTCTTTTAAAGACTTCCAGGGATGGTGACTCCACCACTTCCCTGGGCAGCCTGTTCCAGTGCCTAACAACCCTTTCGGTAAAGAAGTTCTTCCTAAGATCCAACCTAAAACTCCCCTGGCGCAACTTTAGCCCATTCCTCCTCATCCTGTCATCAGGCACGTGGGAGAACAGGCCAACCCCCACCTCACTACAGCCTCCTTTAAGGTATCTGTAGAGAGCGATAAGGTCGCCCCTGAGCCTCCTCTTCTCCAGGCTGAACAAGCCCAGCTCCCTCAGCCGCTCCTCGTAGGACTTGTTCTCCAGGCCCCTCACCAGCTTCGTCGCCCTTCTCTGGACCTGCTCAAGCACCTCCATGTCCTTCTTGTAGCGAGGGACCCAAAACTGAACACAGTACTCGAGGTGCGGCCTCACCAGAGCCGAGTACAGCCCCCCGTAGCCACCCATAGCCCCCAATAGCCCCCCATAGCACCCTAGAGCCCCCTATAGCCCCCCTAGCCCCATATAGCCCCCTGTAGCCCCCCGCAGCCCCCTATAGCCCCCCACAGCCCCCCGCCGCCCCCCCCCACCCCCCCCAATTCTCCCCCCACCCCCCCTTATCCCGCTCCTCACGTTCCGGTCCACGATGTCCCGGCCCTGGCTGGCCAAGCTGCTGCCGTAGGCGGCGGCCAGGCTGGACACGGGCTCGGCCAGGAAGGCGGCGGCGGGGGGGGGCAGGCGGGATGCGGAGGACGCCGGGGGGGCCGCCGGGGGGGCCCCGTAGGCCCGGGCCGGGCCGTGGGGGGGGGGGGCGGCCCCGCCGCTGGTGTCGTCGAAGAGCGGCCGCGGCTCCGCCATCCGCGGAGGGGCCGGGCCCGGGCCGCGGCGCTTGGGGGCTGCGGGGAGAGGAGAGGGGGGGTCAGGGGGGGGTCGGGGGAGGGGGGGGGCGCCGGGGGGTCCGCACCGAGCCCCGCCGCCGCTCCCGGGGGCTCCATGGCGCTTCCGCTTCCGGTCACGTGAGGAGCGCGGGAGGAAGCTGTTGGCGGAGCGGCGGGGCGGGGCCGGAAGTGGCGGTTGCCATGGGGACGGGCGCGCGGGGCCGTGACGTCAGCAAGGGTGTGATGTCAGCAAGGCCACCGTGCCACCAAGGTGATGACGTCACCAAGGCCACCACGTCACCAAAGCCATGATGGCAACCAAAGCCATGACGTCACCAAGGCCACCATGTCCCCAGGGCCACCACGTCCCCATAGCCCCCATGGCCCCATAGCCCCCACGGCCCCATATCCACCATGTCCCCAGCGCCATCTTATCCCCAAGGCCACCACGTCCCCAAGGCCACACGGTGGCCGTGGTGGCCCTAGGGCTGTCCCTGAGGTGTCGTGGCCATTTCCTGGCCACGGCGGCCATCTTGTCCCCAAGGCCACCATGTCCCCATGGCCACCACATCCCCATGGCCACCATGTCTCCGTGGCCACCATGTCCCCAGGATGACCATGTCCCCATATCCACCATGTCCCCATGGCCACCACGTCCCCAAGGCCACACGGTGGCCCAGGGGGGGCTGCTGCTGCTGGGCACCCTGGGGCTCTGGGTGCTGGAGGGGGGGGCGCGGACCCTCGGGACCCCCCCCGGGACCCTCAACGCCTCCGGGACCCCGCGGTGGGACCTGGCCTCCGCCTTCTTCTTCTCCACCACCCTGCTCACCACTGTGGGTAAGGAGCCCCCCCGCCCCCAAATCGGGACCCCCCCTCCGAATTGGGACCCTCCTAAAGAACCCCATGGGCACCAGGACCCCCCCAAGGGCATTGAGACCCCCGGGACCCCCATGAACCCCAGGACCCCCATGAGCACCAATTCCCCCAGGACGCCTCTGAGCACCAGGCCCCCCCGGGACCCCCCCAAGAACACCGGGACCCCCATGAACACCAGGACCCCCGTGGGCACCAGGACCCTCCATGGCCCCCCATAGGCACCGAGCCCCCTGAGAACCTCAGGACCCCCATGGGTTTTGGGACCCCCTTTAGCACTGGGACCCCCAGGCCCCCCCCCAGCCCCACCAGGACCCCCCCAGCCCACAGAGCCCCCCAGTTCGCCCAGGACCCCCATCACCACCAAGCCCCCAACCTCCCCCCACCACCCCCAGGGGTCCCCCCTCCCCTTTCACTTACCGGGGGGGGTCCCCCCCCTAAATTTCCCCCCCCCCCCCAGGCTACGGCCCCGTGGCCCCCCTGTCCCCGGGGGGCAAAGCCTTCTGCTTGGCCTACGCGGCGCTGGGCGTCCCCTTCACGGTGTTGACGTTGGCGGTGGTGGCCCGGTGGCTTTCGGTGCCGGTCACCCGGTGGCCCCGGCGCTACCTGAGGACGCGGTGGGGTTGGAGCCCCCGGGGGGCCGCCGGGCTCCATTTGGGGCTGCTGGCGGGGGCGGTGGCGGGGGGCTTCGTGCTGCTGCCTGCCGCCGCCCTGTGGGCCCTGGGGGGCTCCGGGAGCTTCTTGGACGCCGTCTTCTTCTGCGGCATGGCCGTCACCACCGTGGGGCTGGGGGACGCGGCGGGGGCACCGGAGGGGCAGCCCCCGCGCCACCTCTACCGGGTGGCCTTGGCCGGTGAGCGGGGGCGGGGGGTTAGGGGGGGGTGTTGGGGTGGGGGGCGTTGGGGTTTGGGGATCTGGGGTTGGGGTTATGTGGGGGTTGGGGCTATGTGGTTGGGGTCTTCTTGGTGGGGGGGGTCTTCATTGGGGTGGGGTCTTTATGGTGGTGGGGTCTTCATGGTTGGGGTCTTCATGGTTGGTGTCTCCATGGTTGGGGTTTAGGTGGTTGGGGTCCTCATGGTTGGGGTCTTCATGGTGGTTGGATCTTCGTGGTTGGGGGTCTTCATGGTTGGGTTCTCCATGGTGGTTGGGGTCTTCATGGTTGGGGTCTTTATGGTTGGGGTCTTCATGGTTGGGGTCTTCATGGTTGGGGTCTCCATGGTTGGGGTTTAGATGGTTGGGGTCTTCATGGTTGGGGTCTTCATGGTTGGGGTCTTCATGGTTGGGGTCTCCATGGTTGGGGTTTAGATGGTTGGGGTCTTCATGGTTGGGATCTTCGTGGTTGGGGTCTTCGTGGTTGGGGTCTCCATTGGGGTGGTGTCTTTATGGTGGTTGGGTCTCCATGGTTGGGGTCTCCATGGTGGTTGGGTCTCCACTGGGGCGCGGTCTCCATTGGGGTGGGGCCTTCATGGTTGGGGTCTTCGTGGTTGGGGTCTTCGTGGTTGGGGGACTTCATGGTTGGGGTCTCTATGGTGGTTGGGTTCTCCATGGTTGGGGTCTCCGTGGTTGGGGTCTAGATGGTTGGGGTCTTCATGGTTGGGGTCTTTATGGTTGGGGTCTTCATGGTTGGGGTCTTCATGGTTGGGGTCTCCATGGTTGGGGTTTAGATGGTTGGGGTCTTCATGGTTGGGATCTTCGTGGTTGGGGTCTTCGTGGTTGGGGTCTCCATTGGGGTGGTGTCTTTATGGTGGTTGGGTCTCCATGGTTGGGGTCTCCATGGTGGTTGGGTCTCCACTGGGGCGCGGTCTCCATTGGGGTGGGGTCTTCATGGTTGGGGTCTTCGTGGTTGGGGTCTTCGTGGTTGGGGGACTTCATGGTTGGGGTCTCTATGGTGGTTGGGTTCTCCATGGTTGGGGTGTCCGTGGTTGGGGTCTCCATTGGGGTGGGGTCTTTCTGGTGGTGTCTTTATGGTGGTTGGGGTCTTCATGGTTGGGGTCTCCATGGTGGTTGGGTCTCCATTGGGGTGGGGTCTTCATGGTGGCGGGGTCTTCATGGATGGGGTCACCATGGCGGATTGGGTCTTCATTGGGGGGGGGTCTCCATGGGGATCTCTCCATGGGGTGGGGGTCTCCACGGGGGGGTGGGGGTCTCTGACCGCTGTGTCCCCCCCCCCCAGCCTACCTGCTGCTGGGGGTGACGGCGGCGCTGCTGCTGCTGGCGGCCTTCCAGCAGCTGCTGGAGCTGCACGGGGTCAGCGCCGCGCTGCGCCCCCCCCCGGACCCCCCCGAGGAGGACGGGGGGCTGCTGGACGAGGGGGGGCAATAAACGGGGGGCTCGAAGCGCGACGGGCTCGCTGTGGTCACTGGGGGGGGTTGGGGGTCCCAGATGCATGGGGGGGGGGGTCCCAGACACATGGGGGGGGTCCCAGACACATGGGGGGGGGTCCCAGGTCCAATAGGGGGGTTCCCGGTCCCATTGAAGGGTCACAGACCCATGGGGGGGGGGGGGGGGTCACAGCACCATTGGGGTGGGGATCCTGATCCCATTGGGGGGGGTCCCCAAACCCATGGAGGGGTCCCAGACACATGGGGGGCTCCCAGTCCCATTGGGGGGGGCAGACACATTGAGGGGGGGAGCAGATACATGGGGGGGGTCTCAGTCCCACTGGGGGGGGTCCCAAACCCATAGAGGGGTCCCAGTCCCAAGTAGAGGGGTCCAGACTCATGAGGGGGGGGTCCCATTTGGGGTCCCAGTCCCTGTGACACCACAGCCCCCCCCCCACCCGACCCTATTAGGATGAAAGAACTCCCCCCCCCCCAGCTCATTTTATAGAAAACCTTTATTCTGTAAAAATTGGGGGGGAAGTGAGGGGGGGCTCACATGGACGGGGGGGGAGGGAGCGGGGGGCCGGGCACCCCCATGGGCACCCCCAGGAGCCCCCCCCCCACCTCACCCCACAGCGGGCGGGGGGGGGATGCCGGACGGTGCCCCCCAGTGTCTCTCCATCCCCCCCCCCCCAGCTCCGATATATACAGACAATAAATACAGGGCCCCCCCCCCCGGGATGGGGAGGGGGGGGCTCAGGCCGGGGGGCGCGCGGGGACGCAGCGGGGGGGTCCCTGCGCCGGGACAGAGCCGGGGGGGCAGAGGCAGCGGAAGGAGCCGGGGGTGTTGAGGCAGCGCCCCCCCCGGCACAGGGCGGCCTCCGAGCACTCGTCGAGGTCTGCGGGGAAAAGGGGGGGGTCAGGGGAGGTCGGGGAGGGGGATTAAGGGGGGTTGGGGGGGATTTGGGGTGGGATTGGGGTGGGATTGGGGGGTTTTGGGGGGATTGGGGGAGATTGGGGGGGGAATGGGGTGGGATTTGGGGTGGGATTGGGGGGGGTTGGGGGGGATTGGGGTGGGATTGGGATTGGGGGGGATTGGGGTGGGATTGAGGGGGATTGGGATGGGATTGGGATGGGATTGGGGTGGGATTGGGGTGGGGTGGAATTGGGATTGTGTGGGTTTTGGGGTGGGATTGAGGGGGATGGGGATGGGATTGGGGTGGGATTTGGGGGGGATTGGGATTGTGGGGGATTGGGATGGGATTGGGGTGGGATTGGGGGGGATTTGGGGGGGGATTGGGGTAGGATTGGGGAGGATTTGGGGGGGATTTGAGGGGGGATTGGGGTGGGATTGGGGTTGGATTGGGATTGGGTAGGATTTGGGGTGGGATTGGGGTTGGGATTGGATTTGGGGTTAGACTGGGGTGGGGAGGGGTTGCGGATGGGATTGGGGTGAGATTTGGGATGGCATTGGGGTGGGATTAGGATGGGTTTGTGTTGGGATGGGAAGGGATTTGGGGTGGGACTGAGATTGGTTGGGATTTGGGGCGGGATTGGGATTTAGTTGGGATTTGGGGTGGGATTGGGATTGGATTTGGGGTCGGACTGGGGTGGGAAGGGGTTGCAGATGGGATTGGGGGGGGTGGGGATGGGATTGGGGTGGGATTGGGATTGGGGGTATGGAATGGGCATGGGATCGGGATTTGGGGTAGGATTGGGGTAGGATTGGGGTAGGATTTGGGGTTGGATTAGGGTGGGATTGGGGGTTGGATTAAAGTGGGATTGGGGATGGGATGGGGTGGGATTTGGGCTGGGACTGGGGTTTGGGATGGGATGGGATTGGGATGGGAACAGGCTGGGATTATGCCGGGATCAGGCCGGAATCAGGCCGGAATCAGGCCGGGATTAGGCCAGGATTAGGCTGGGATCAGGCCGGGATCAGGCTGGGATTAGGCCTGGATTATGCCAGATTAGGCCGGGACTAGGCCGGGATTATGAAGGAATTAGGACGGGATCAGGCCGGGATTATTCCGGGATTAGGCCGGGATTAGGCCGGATTAGGCCGGGATTATGCCGGGACTAGGCCGGATTAGGCCGGGATTAGGCCGGATTAGGCCGGGATTATGCCGGGACTAGGCCGGATTAGGCCGGGATTAGGCCGGATTAGGCCGGATTAGGATGGGATTAGGCCGGATTAGGCCGTATTATGCCGGGATTATGCCGGGACTAGGCCGGATTAGGCCGGATTAGGCCGGGATTATGCCGGGATTATGCCGGGATCAGGCCGGGATTATGCCGGGACTAGGCCGGATTAGGCCGGATTAGGCCGGGACTAGGCCGGACTAGGCCGTATTATGCCGGGATTATGCCGGGACTAGGCCGGATTAGGCCGGATTAGGCCGGGATTATGCCGGAATCAGGCCGGGATTATGCCGGGACTAGGCCGGGACTAGGCCGGATTAGGCCGGATTAGGCCGGATTAGGCCGGGATTAGGCCGTGTCTCACCCACGCAGGCCACGCGTGCCGCGTCCAGCCGGTAGCCGGGGTCGCAGGCGCAGGTGAAGCCCTGGGGCACCCGCACGCAGTGCCCATGCTCGCAGCCGCTCAGCACCCCGCACAGCTCCGGCGGCAGCGCCTCGTCCCGGGGGTCTGCGGGGGGGGGTCCCCGTCAGCCCCCTCCCCATAAAAAAAACAAAATCCCCCCCCAAAACCCCTCAATCCCCCCCCCCCCCCCCAAACTCACCGTCCTTGCTGGCAGCCGCTCGGCCACACCGTGGGGCTGGAAGAGCCACGGGGGGGGGTCCTGGGGGGCGCTGGGGGGGCTGCGGGGCCGGGAGGAGCGGGGGGGGCCCCGGCGGGACCCCTCGAAATCCTCCAAGTCCTCGTAGCAGGGGGGGGCGGCGTAAAGGGCGTCCCCGCGGGGGTCGTAGCCCCCCCCCAGCCCATAGGGGTCGTAGTCGGCGCGCAGCCCCGGGGGGGGCAGGCGGGGGCCCGGACCCCCAAAGGGGAGGGGGCCGTAGGGCAGCCCGTAGTGGGGGGGGTATTCGGGGCCGTATTCGTAGGGGGGGCCCAGCCCCGGGCCGGGGGGGCGCAGGACGTTGCAGAGGAACTCGAAGTCATCTGGGGGGGGGGGGGGGGGGGGGGAGAAAAAAAAATGGGGGGGGGGGCAGGTTGTGGGGTGGGGTCCTAAAAATTGGGGATGCTAAGGGGGGGGGTGTAAAGAGGTGGGGGGGGCACTGTTATATGGGGGGTGCCCAAGGGGTCTCCATTGGGGGGGGGCGTTGTGGGGTGGTGGGAGGGTTTCCCATTATTGGGGGGGGCAAATAGGTCCCTGTTATGGGGGGGGTCCAAGGGGTCCCAATCATGGGGGGGGTGTCTAAGGGGGACCCACTCTGGGGGGTGCCCATGGGGTCCCCATTATGGGGGTCTGGGGGGGGTCCCTATTGCTGGGGTAGGAGGGGGGCAGGGTGGGGGTCCCCCTGTGTGGGGTCTTGGGGACATGGGGACATGGGGACATGGGTATAGGGGATGGGGGGGTCGTGGGCATGGGAGGGGGCATGGGGACGTGGGCATGGGGGGGGGGACAGGGACATGGGGGGACATGGGGACACAGGGATGTGAGGCTATAGGGCCTTAGGGACATGGGGACATGGGGACAAGGGGACAAGGGGCCGTAGGGGACACAGGTGCATGGCAACATGAGGCTATGGGGCCACGTGGCTGTGGGGTCATAGGGACGTGGGGACATGGGGACACGGGGACATGGGGACGTAGGGGACACGGGGACATGGGGATGTGGGGACACGGGGCCATCGGGGACACGGCGGTGGCACCTGAGTGTCGCGCGGGGCACAGGGCGCAGTCCATGCCCCAGGCCTCGCCGTAGAGGCAGCAGCACTCGGTGTAGGTCGCCTGCCGGTCCAGCCGCGGGCGCCCGCACACCAGGTCGGGGCCGACCTCCTGCCAGCACACGGCCGGGTCCTCCTCTGGGGACGGGGGGACACGGGGACACGGTGACGGGGGGCGTGGGGAGGCGGGGAGGCGGCGGGGGATATGGGGACATGGGGATGTGGGGCGTGGGGCATGGGGATATGGGACACAGGGACATGGGGACATGGTAATGTGGGGACAGGGGACATGGGGACATGGGGACAGGGGGACGTGGAGACATGGGGAGGTGGCGTGGGACGTGGGGAGGCAACGGGGGACATGGGGACACAGGGACATGGGGACATGGAGACACGGGGACATGGGGACGTGGGACATGGGGACATGGGGATGTGAGATGCGGGGACATGGGGACATGGGGAGGTGACGTGGGATGTGGGGAGACAACAGGGGACACTGGGATAAAGGGACGTGGGACATGGGGACGTGGGGTATGGGGACACGGGGACACAGGGATACAGGGACATGGGGACATGGGACATGGGGATATGGTGACGGGGGGTGTGGGGACACGGAGAGGCAGCGTGAGACGTGGGGAGGCAACGGGGGACATGGGGACAGAGGGACACGGGGACGTGGGGATATGGGACACAGGGACATGTGGACACAGTGACATGGGGACATGGGGACACGGGGACGTGGGGATATGGGGACACGGGGACACGGGGACACGGGGACACGGGGACATGGGGACATGGGTACACGGCGACATGGGGACACAGTGAGGTGGGGACATGGGGAGGTGATGTGGGATGTGGGGAGACAATGGGGGACACTGGGATGAAGGGATGTGGGACATGGGGACATGGGGACACGGGGATATGGTGACGTGGGACAGGGGGATGTGGGACAAGGGGAGGCGACGTGGGACATGGGGACACGGGGACACGGGGATTTGGGGACATGGGGGATACAGCGCCATGGGGGTATGGGGACACAGGACGTGGGGACACGGTGACGTGGGACATCAGGATGTGGGACATGGGGCCACGGGGGGGGCATCAGGGGACAGTGCCGGGACACGGGGATGGGGGGCCACGGGGACATAGGGCAGGGATATGGGGACACGTGGGGACAGGGCGACACGGGGGGGGTGACGGTGACACGGGGGGGGTGACAGGGGGTGGCCTCACCCATGGCGCGGGTGTCGTTGGTGACGCAGCGGCGCTGGGAGCCGTCCAGCACCGGGGGGGGGCGCAGGAGCAGAAGTAGGAGCCCACCGTGTTGACGCAGCGGCCCCCGATGCACGGCTCCGCGTCCTCGTCCTGGCACTCGTCGTTATCTGGGGGGGGGGCGGTGGTGGTCGGCAAGGGGGTGGGGGGCACGGGGGGGGGGGCTGGAAGGGGGCTCGGGGGGCTGGAAGGGTGCTCGGGGGGCTGAGGGCAGGGTGCTTGGGGTGCGAGTAGGGTGCTCGGGGTGCAGACAGGGTGCAGGCAGGGTGCTGAGGGTGCAGGGAGGGTGCACTCAGGGCACAAGTTGGGTGCTCAGGGTGCAGGTATTGTGCAGGGAGGGTGCACTCAGAGCACAATTAGGGTGCTCAGGGTGCAGGTAGGGCACGCTCAGGGTGCTCAGGGTGCTGGCTGGGTGCTGGAAGGGTGTGGGCAGGGTGCTCTCAGGGTGTGAGCTGGGTGCAGGCAGGGTGCTCAGGGTGCAGGTAGGGTGCTGGCAGGGCACAAGTTGGGTGCTCAGGGTGCAGCCAGGGTGCTCAGGGTGCAGCCAGGGTGCTCTTAGGGTGCTTTCTGGGTACAGGTTGTGTGCTCAGGGTGCAGGTAGGGAGCTCAGCGTGCTGGCTGGGTGCTCAGGGTGCTCTCAGGGTGCAAGTAGGGTGCAGGCAGGGTGCAAGTAGGGCGCACTCAGGGCACAATTAGGGTGCTCAGGGTGCAGGTAGGGCGCACTCAGGGTGCAGTCAGGGCACAAGTCGGGTGCTCAGGGTGCAAAGAGGGTGCTCAGGGTGCACTCAGGGCACAATTAGGGTGCTCGGGGTGCTCAGGGTGCAGGCAGGGTGCACCCAGGGCACAATTAGGGTGCTGAGGTCAGGGTGCTGGGGGTGCTGGGGGTGCTGGGGGTGCTGGCAGGGTGCTCAGGGTGCTGAGCGCAGGGTGCTCAAGGTGCGAGTAGGGTGCTCGGGGTGCACAGGGTGCTCTTAGGGTGCAGTCAGGGTGCAAGTAGGGTGCTCTCAGGGTGCAGGCAGGGTGCTCAGGGTGCTCAGGATGCAAGTAGGGTGCTCAGGGTGCAGGCAGGGTGCACCCAGGGCACAAGTAGGGTGCTGGGGGTGCTGAGGTCAGGGTGCTGGGGGTGCTGGGGGGGTGCTGGGGGGGTGCTGGGGGTGCTGGGTGCTCACCCACGCACTGCAGGTGCTCCTGCTCGTAGTAGTAGCCGCTGGGGCAGTAGCAGCTGAAGCCGGGGGCGGCGTTGATGCAGACCCCCCCCCGGCACAGCTGCGGCGCGAACACCCGGCACTCGTCCACATCTGGGGGGTAAGGGGGTAAGGGGGGGGGCGACGTCAGGGGGAGGGTCCTCGGAATTGGGGGGGGCACCCCCGAAACGGGGGAGCCCCTATATAGGAGGGGAACCCCAAAATAGGGGGGGTATTGCCCCAAAATAGGCGGGATGCACCCAAAAGGGGAGGGGCGTAACCCCACAAAATAGGGGGGGCATCCCCAAATTGAGGGGGCACCCTGAAAAATGGGGACATCCCCAAAATGGGAGGGGTGAGTCCCCCAAATGGGGGCCATTCCCAAATTAGGGGGGGTGAGTCCCCAAAACGGGGGGCATCCCATAAATGGGGGAGCCCCAAAACAGGGGTGGCATCCCCAAAATGGGGGGGCATCCCCAACATTGGGGAACCGCTAAATACAGGGGGGAGCCCCTGAGTAGGGGGGGGAGTCCCTAAACGGAGGGAACCCCCAAATGGGGGGGCCCCATCGCTGTGCCCCCCCCGCGGCCGCACTGACCTGCTGCTGAGCCCTGGGGCCCCGTGGTCTGGCCGGTCCCGTGGGGGCAGAGGGCTCGGTGCTCGGCTTGGGGGGGGGGACAGAGGTGTCACCCCCCCTGCACCTTGGCACCATCCTGACCCCATCCCCAGCCCATCCCTGTCCCCATCCACACCTCGATCCCAATCCCATCCCATCCCAGTCCTAATCCCTGGCAATACCCACCCCAATCCCAATCCCTTTACAATCCCATCCCCATCCCCATCCCAAATCCCATCACCACCCCAAACCCATCCCAATCCCTTCCCACCCCAGTCCCAGTCCCATCCTCATCCCATCGCCATCCCATCCCCATTCCATCCCAGTCCCAATCCCAATCTATCTCAATCCCATCACCAACCCCATCCCAATTCCATCTCCACCCCCCCAATCCTATCCCAATCCCATCCCAATCCTAATCCTATCTCCATCCCAATCCCATCCCATCCCAGTCCCAATTGCAACTCCAATCCCATCGCCATCCCATCCCATCCCAAATCGCATCCCATCCCACTCCACTCCAATCCCAATCCCATCCCATCCCATCCCAGTCCTATCCCCATCCCTTCCCATCCCAGTCCCAATCCCCATCCCCATCCCCATCCCCATCCCCATCCCCATCCCCATCCCCGTCCCCATCCCCAATCCCAATCCCCATCCCCAATCCCACTCCCACCCCAATCCCTTCCCACCCCACGCCATCCCCAATCCCCTCCCCCCCCCATAGCGTCCCCATGTCCCCACCGGTTCCAGGCGTGGGGCACGGCCTCGGGGGGGGGCAGCGGACCCCCCAGGCGCCCCCCACGCTGCAGCAGCACTGCTGCCGGCTGACGTTGGGCGCCAGCACCCCGCAGGCGGGGCTGAAGCACGCCGCCAAGCCCGGGGGGGCTTCCACGGCTCCGGGGGGGGCCGGAGGAGTGGGGTCGCTGGGGGGGGTCCCCCGCACGTCCCCGTCACCGGATCGAACTCGTGCCCCCCGTCGGGGCAGAGGCAGAGGAAGGAGCCGTCCACGTTCTCGCAGCGCGCCGCCCCGCACACCCCCGGCAGCGTCGCGCACTCGTCCACATCTGGGGGGGAAACACGAAGGGGGGGGGCTCAGTGTCACTCTGGGTGTCCCCCCCCTGCTGTCCCCGCTGTCCCCGTACCCTGGCAGTGGTGGCCGTGCCAGGCGGCCTCGTAGCCCTGGTGGCAGGCGCACTGGAAGGAGCCGGGGAGGTTGTGGCAGGCGGCGTGGGGGCCGCAGCGGGACCCCCCCTCGGCGCACTCGTCCTCGTCTGCAAGCGGGGAGGTGACGTTTTTTTGGGGGGAGGGGGCGGTGGGGACATTGGGGGGGGGAGCGTGGAGCCGTCCCCCAAAAGCTCAGCCCCATGGGGGGGGTCCCCACTGTCCCCCGATGGTCCCTGCTCTCCGTCTCCATCCTGACCCCATGGAGAAGCCCCCCTGCACCTCGACCCCATTGGCTTGTCCCCAGTGGCCCCATTGGCTTGTCCCCAATGTCCCCCATCGTTTTGTCCCCATTATCTCCCGTGGTGTTGTCCCTGATGTCCCCTGCTGCCCATCCCCATCCTGACCCCATAGAGAAGTCCCCCTGCACCTCGACCCCATTGGCTTGTCCCCAGCATCCCCGTTGTTTTTTCCATGTCCCCCATAGCTTTGTCCCTATTGTGCCCCATTGGCTTGTCCCTGATGTCCCCCATGCCATGGCCCCTGCTGTCCGTCCCCCTCCTAACCCCATGGAGAAATCCCCCTGCCCCTAAACCCCATAGTGGTGTCCCCGCTGTCCCCTAGGGCAGGGTCCCCTCAGCCTCTCCGTACCCCCATCCCCATCCCCGTGCCCCAGTCCCTGTCCCCATGGCCCCATCCCCGTCCCCATGGCCCCATCCCCGTCCCCATGGCCCCGTCCCCGTCCCCATGGCCCTGTCCCCATCCCCATGGCCCCATCCCCGTTCCCATGGCCCCATCCCCATCCCCATGGCCCCATCCCCATCCCCATGGCCCCATCCCCGTCCCCATGGCCCCGTCCCCATCCCCATGGCCTCATCCCCGTCCCCATGGCCCCATCCCCATCCCCATGGCCCTGTCCCCGTCCCCATGGCCCCGTACCCTCACACCCCCCGCCGTCCCGGGGCCGGTAGCCGGGCTGGCAGGGGGGCACGCAGCGGTAGGATCCGGGCAGGTTCTCGCAGCGCTCGGCCCCACACAACTCGGCCCCATGCTCCTGGCACTCGTCCACATCTGCGGGGACACCGGGGGGACCCCAAGCATGGGGGGGGGACAAGGTGGGGTGGGGGATGATGGGGACCACGGCCCCGGGCAGGATGAGCCCCGTGCGCATCACAGCCCTGTGTGCGGGTTCCCATCCCTGTCCCAGTCCCCATCCTCGTCCCATTCTGGTCCCTGGACCTGTCTCCATTCCCATCCCATCCCCAACCCCATCCCAATCTCACCCTAATCCCATCCCAATCCCATCCCAATCCCACCCCCTATTTTCATCCATTATTGGTCTCCATCTCCATCCCCATCCCAATCCTGTTCCAATCCCACCCCCATCCCCATTCCAAACCCATTCCATCCCCATCCCAGTCCCAGTCCCAGTCCCAGTCCCAGTCTCAGTCCCAGTCTCAGTCCCAGTCCCAGTCGCAGTCCCAGTCCCAGTCCCAGTCCCAGTCTCAGTCCCAGTCCCAGTCCCAGTCCCAGTCCCTATTTTCATCCATTATTAGTCTCCATTTCCATCCCCACCCCAATCCCATCCCCATCCCATCCCATCCCATCCCAACCCATCCCATCCCCACCCCAATCCCCTCCCATCCCCCTCCCATCCCCATCCCAATCTCACCCCAATCCCATCCCCTCCCATCCCCACCCCAATCCCCTCCCATCCCCTCCCATCCCCATCCCCATCCCAGTCCCAGTCCCAGTCCCAGTCCCAGTCCCAGTCCCAGTCCCAGTCCCAGTCCCAGTCCCAGTCCCTATTTTCATCCATTATTAGTCTCCATTTCCATCCCCACCCCAATCCCAATCCCATCCCCATCCCATCCCCATCCCATCCCCATCCCAATCCCACCCCAATCCCATCCCCTCCCATCCCCATCCCATCCCCACCCCAATCCCACCCCAATCCCATCCCCTCCCATCCCCATCCTAGTCCCAGTCCCTAAACCCATCCACTATCGGTCTCTATCTCCATCCCCACACCAATCCCAACCCCAACCCCAATCCCAACCCCAATCCCAATCCCAATCCCAATCCCAATCCCAACCCCAACCCCAACCCCAACCCCAACCCCAATCCCAATCCCAATCCCAATCCCAACCCCAACCCCAACCCCAACCCCAATCCCAATCCCAATCCCAATCCCAATCCCAATCCCCGCTCACCCTCACACCCCCCGCTGTCCCGGGGCCGGTAGCCGTGCTGGCAGGCGGGCACGCAGCGGTAGGATCCGGGCAAGTTCTCGCAGCGCTCAGCCCCACACAACTCGGCCCCGTGCTCCTGGCACTCGTCCACATCTGCGGGGACAGGGCCACCCTCGCCGCCAGCCCCAGGGTGGGGGGCACCCAAAATCCCCCCCCCCCAACCCCCCAGCCCCTCACCGTGGCACTGGGCCCGCTCGGCGTCGGTGCGGAAGCCGGCGGGGCAGTGGCACTCGAAGGCGCCGTCGGTGTTGGCGCAGCGGCCGCCCCGGCACACGTCCCCGCGCTGGCACTCGTCCACGTCTGGGGGGGGACACGGGGTGAGGACGGGGGGGACATGGGCACGGGGTGGACGTGGGTACAGGGGGGGGACACGGGGGCAGGGGGGATACGGGGAAAGAGGGGGACACAAGGGGCTGGTGGCACCCCGTGGTACCCGGATGCGTGGGTGGGTGGTGGAGGGGTGGGGTGGGATGGGATGGGACTGGGGTGGGATTGGGATTGGGATGGAAATGGGGATGGGGTGGAAAAGGGATGGGATGGGATTGGGGTGGGATTGGGGTGGAAAAAGGGTAGGATGGGGATGGGATTGGGGTGGGATGGGGATGGGATTGGGATGGGGATGGGGACTGGGGTGGGAATGGGGATGGGATGGAGACAGAGATGGGATGGGGGTTGGGATTGGGGTGGGATGGGATGGGGACAGGGAGAGACATTGGGATGGGATAGGATGGGGATGGGATTGGGATGGGGATAGGATTGGGATTGGATGGGGACATGGATAGGCACGGGGATGGGACTGAGTAGATTAACTGGGACTAAAAAACCGCAACTGGAATAGAAACCACAATGAGAATGGGGACTGCAATGGGACCGGGATGGGTATGGGGACGGGGACAGGGACAGGGACAGGGACAGGGACCGGGACCATGCCGGGCTCTGACCAACGCATGCGGTGCCCTCGGGGGTGCTGGCATAGCCCTGGGCGCAGAGGCAGCTGTAGGAGCCCTCGGTGTTGAGGCACTCGCCGTGGGGGAAGCAGAAGTCGCCCTCCAGGCACTCGTTGACATCTGTGGGCAGATGGGGGCCGTGGGGGGGCCGTCGGGTGTGGGGGGGACACGGCACCATCCCCACGCCGCCCCCACCACTCACCCGCGCATGGCGCGCCGCCGGCACCCACCCGGTATCCGCGCCGGCACTGGCAGTGGAAGGAGCCCTCGGTGTTACTGCAGCGGCCGTGGGGACCGCAGGGCGAGCCCGTGGCGCACTCGTCCACGTCTAGGGGGTGGCACAATTAAGGGTTGGCCCCCCCCTCGGGGGGACAGGGGGGACGTGGGGGGACGCGGGTACCTGCGCAGCGCCCATGGCGCAGCTCGAAGCCGTCGCGGCACGGCCGGCACTGGAAGGAGCCCGGCGTGTTGGCGCACTCCTGGCCGGGGCAGGCCAGGTGGTTCTCGCACTCGTCGATGTCTGCGCGGCACGGAGAGGGGGCGGCGGTGGTGGCACCGCGGGGAGGGCGTGGGTGGTGGCACCACGGACGGGGACACCACGGATGGGGACACCACAGATGGGGACACCACGTATTGGGAGGTTATGGATGGGTTCACCATGGATGGGGACTCCATGGATGGGGGCACCACGCATGGGGACACCACGCATGGGGACACCACGTATTGGGAGGTTATGGATGGGTTCACCATGGATGTTTAACCCCGTGGCTGGCAACACTATGGCATGGTGACCCCATGGCTGCTGACCCCATAGATGTTGAGTTCTTGGATGGTGGCGTTATGGCACGGTGACCCCATGGATGGTGACCCCATGAACGATGACCCCATGGGTGTTGAACACGCAGATGGTGTCCCCATACCCTTGGTGTCCCCATACCCTTGGTGTCCCCACACCCCGGTGTCCCCACACCCAGTGTCCCCACAGCCCGGTGTCCCCACACCCCGGTGTCCCCGCTCACCCTGGCACTGTCCCGTGGGCGTGCTGGCCTGGTAGCCGGCCGGGCAGACGCAGCGGTAGCCACCGGGCAAGTTCTCGCAGCGGCTCTGGGCGCAGGGCGAGGGGCTCTGGGCGCATTCATCCACATCTACGGGGACACGGCCACCTCAGCCCCATCCCCGTTGTCCCCATTGTCCCCCTCTGTCCCCCCCCCGTCCCTGCTGACCTTGGCAGTCGGTGCCGCCGGGGCCGGGCCGGTAGCCGGGGCCGCAGACGCAGCGGAAGCTCCCCACCGTGTTCTCGCAGCGGCCGGGGGCGCAGGGCCGGGGGCTGCGCCGGCACTCGTCCACGTCTGGGCAGGCGGGAGGACGGACGGCAATGGGGACAGACGGACGGACAGGAGTGGGGACGGATGGAGAGGTGGGTGGGAGGGAAGGGGGAGAGGGGAGTGGGGAGGTGGGTGCGTGGGGAAATGGGGGCAGGGGGAAATGGGGGCACGGGGAGGTGGGGGCATGGAGAGATGGGTGGGTGCGTGGGGAAACGGGTGCATGGGGAAATGGGGGCAGGGGGAAATTGGGGCTTGGAGAGGTGGGTGCACGGGGAGGTGGGTGCACAAGGAAGTGGATAGATGGGGAAATGGGTGCACGGAGAAATGGGTGGGTACATGAGGAGGTGGGTGCATGGGGAAATAGGTGGGTGCATGGGGAGGTGGGCGCATGGGGAAATGGGTGCAGAAGGAAATGGGTGCGTGAGGAAATGGGTGCATGAGGAAATGGGTGGCTGCACGGGGAAATAGGTGCACGGGGAAACGGGTGAGTGCATGGGGAGGTGGGTGCATGGGGAAACAGGTGCACAGGGAGGTGGGTGCACAGGGAAATGGGCGCACGGGGAAATGAGTGCAGGGGGAGGTGGGTGCACGGGGACATGGGTGCCCAGGGAGGGGCCGGGCGCCGCTCACCGATGCAGTGGGTGCCCTGGGTGCTGAGCCAGAAGCCGGGGTGGCACAGGCAGGTGTAGCCGCCCTGGCGCGGGACGCAGCGCCCGGGGCCGCAGATCCGCGGGTTCCGCTCGCACACGCTGCCGGCGGCTGCAAGCGGGCACACGTGAGTAACACATGTGTGTGCAAACGGGCAGGCGTGCAGCTGTGCACACCTGTGCAAACATGCACGCATGCACACTGTGCACGTGTGCGCAATCAAGCATGCATGCAACTGTGGACATGTGTGCAAATAGGCATACAGGACACATGCACACGTGTAGGCGTGTGTAAGTAGGCATTGTGCACACGTGTGTAAGCAGGCATGCATGTAGCCGTGCACACGTGTGCAAATAGTCATGCATGCAAACCGTGCACACGTGCACAATATATTTAGCTGTGCATGCATGAGATGCACACGTGCTACTGCAGCTGCATGCAGCTGGGCAAGCCTGCAATGGTGTGCACACGTGTAACACGCACGTGTGTAACTGTGCACGCCTATAACTGTGCACAAACGAGACTGAATAAATGCAAATTGCACACGTAACTGCTTGCACATGTAACTGAGCACACGTGCACATGCAACTGCACACATGCAGCCATGCAAGCATGCAACCATGCACAAGTGCACAGCCACATGCACACACGTGTGACCTTGCACGCCTGTGCTGAGATGTGTATGTGCAACGGCGCAGAGCGTAACCACACGTGCAAAAAATAAAATAAAATGCACGCACACAGCTGCACACAGTGCAACCCTGCGCACATCTGCAACCATGCATGCATGCAACGGTGCACACACGTGTGCAGCCGTGCACAAGTGCCCCAGCCCTACCTGGTGCCGGACCCTCCGGGCCGGGTGGCGTGGGGAGGGGTCCCAGCAGCCCCAGGGTGGGTCGAGGCACGATGACAACCTCGGGGGCTGGTGGTGGCACCTCGGGGATGCGCGGTGGCACCTCGGGGACGCGTTGTGGCACCTCAGGGACGTCTGGTGGCACCTCGGGGACATCTGGTGGCACCTCGGGGACACGTTGTGGCGCCTCAGGGACCCGCTGTGGAACCTTGGGGACATGTGGCACCTCAGGGACATGCGGTGGTGCCTCAGGGGCACGTGGTGGCACATCAGGGACATGTGGTGACACCTCGGGGACACGTGGTGGTACCTCGGGGATGCGTTGTGGCACCTCGGGGACACGTGGTGACACATCGGGGACCCGTGGTGGCACCTCGGGGACACGCGGTGGCACGTGTGGGACGCGTGGTGGCACCTCGGGGACGCGTTGTGGCACCTTGGGGACCCGCGGTGGCACCTCGGGGACAGGCGGTGACCTGCTGGGGGGCGGCCGACCGGGGCGCCAGCGAGCTGTGGGGCAGAGCAATGGGGTGAGGGGGGGTCCTGGCAGCCGGGGGGGGTGGGGGGGGACAAAGCGGGGGGGACAAGGGGCTCACGGGCGGCGGTCCCAGCTGGGGAGGGGACACGGGGACGCCCCAGGGGGACACGGGGCAGGTCCTGGCCCAGGTAGCGGGTGTTGTAGTGCAGGTCGGAGGCCGAGTAGTGGTAGCCGGGGCCGGCGGGGCAGATCTCCTTGAACCCCTCTGCAATTGAAGGGGGGGGAGGGGGTGTCAAAATGGACCCCCCCCCAAAAAAAATTACCCCCCTCCCCCAAAAAAAACCCCCCTCCAAAGGGTGAGCCCGTGGCTTTGGGTGCAAATCCCATGAAACGGAGGCTCCCCAAAGGGTTTTTGTTTTTTTTTGGGGGGGTCCGCCCTAAAGGGTTTTTTTGGGGGGATCCCAAGGGGTTGGGGGGGTCCCGGGGGGGCTCACCGGAGCCGAAGGGGGGGCAGCGCTGGCACGCCGGCCCCCAGGCCTTGCCCACGCGGCTGCAGCAGCAGATCTGGCGGGTGATGTTGCGCAGGGTGGGCAGCGCGCAGCGCCCCTCCCGCAGCACCCGGTAACACGGCCCCCGCGCCTCCGAGATCACCTGGTGGGCTGGGGGGGGGGGGGCGGGGGGGTGGTACCGGTCACCCTAATCCCAATCCCAATCCCAGTCCTAGTCCTGGTCCTAACCCCAATCCCAATCCCAACCCCAATTCCAATCCCAACCCCAATTCCAATCCCAATCCCAGTCCTAGTCCTGGTCCTAACCCCAATCCCAATCCCAACCCCAATTCCAATCCCAACCCCAAAACCCCAATCCCAATCCCAATCCCAATCCCAATCCCAGTCCTAGTCCTGGTCCTAACCCCAATCCCATTTCATCCTGTTCCCATCCCAATCCCACCTCATCCTACTCCATCCCCATCCCACCCCAATCCTTTCCCCTTCCTCTTCCCTTCCCTATCCCCTCCCAATCCCAATCCCAATCCCAATCCCAATCCCTATTCCATTTCAGACCACCCCCATCCCCATCCCATCCCCATCCCCTCCCAATCCCAACTCCAACTCCAATCCCAACCCCTACTCCCTCCTCACCCCATCCCCATCCACATCCCAACCACAATCCCAATCCCAACCCTAATCCCAATTCCAACCCCAATCCCAATCCCTACCACAATTCCAGGCCTTGCCCCGACCTCAACCCCAACCCCAATTCCAATTCCAATCCCAATCCCAGCCCCAGCCCCAGCCCCTGCCCCAACCCCAATCCCAATCCCAATCCCAATCCCAACCCCAATCCCAATCCCAATCCCAATCCCAATCCCAATCCCAATCCCAACCCCAACCTCACCCCCAATCCCAACCCCAACCCCAGCCCCAACCCCAATCCCAATCCCAATCCCAACCCCACCCATAATCCCAACCCCAACCTCATCCCCAATCCCACCCCCAACCCCAACCCCACCCCCAACCCCAACCCCAATCTCAACCCCAACCCCAACCTCACCCCCAATCCCAATCCCAATCCCACCCCCAATCCCATCCCGATCCCAACCCCAATCCCAATCCCAACCCCAACCCCAATCCCAGCCCCAACCCCAACCCCAACCCCAATCCCAATCCCAATCCCAATCCCAATCCCAATCCCAATCCCAACCCCAACCCCACCCATAATCCCAACCCCAACCCCACCCCCAACCCCACCCCCAATCCCATCCCGATCCCACAGATGCAGCTGCTCCGGGACGAGTCCAGGATGAAGCCCTCGTGGCAGAGGCAGGCGAAGCTGCCCCGGGTGTTGGTGCAGAGCCCGTTCTTGCAGAACCCCCCCTCCTGGCACTCATCCACATCTGGGGGGGGGACGCACACACACAGGGTGGGGGTCAGCACCCCAAAACCCCCCCCATCCCCTTTTAACCCCCCCAAAAATAAATCTCCCCAAACTCACCCACGCAGGAGCCGTTGGCGCGGCGGAAACCTTTGGGGCAGGGGTGCTGCCCCACGGCGGGGGGGTTCGCTGCAAATGGGGGGGGGGAGGGGGGGACAAAGTGAGCCCCCCCCCCACACCGCAGAACCCCCCCCAACCCCATAACCCCAAAAAAAACCCCGCTGCCTTACGGGGGTCGGCGTCGCAGGGCTGGCACTCGTGCACCCCCCAGGCCACGCCGGCCCCCCGGCAGCAGACGTCCTGGGTGCGCAGACCGGGCAGGGGCGAGCTGCACTGCACGGGGCGGGGGGGTCGGGGGGCGCCGGGACCCCCCCCGTGTCCCCATGTCCCCCCCCACGTCCCCATGTCCCCACCTGGATCCCCAGGTCCCCCTCCGTGTCCCCACCACGTCCCCAGCCCCACATCCTCGGCCACCTCCCCGTGCTCACGGTGCCATCCCCATGTCCCCACCCCAATGTCCCCATCCCCATGTCCCCATCCCCATCCCAATGTCCCCATCCCCATGTCCCCATCCCCACCCCAATGTCCCCATCCCCATCCCAATGTCCCCACCCCAATGTCCCCATCCCCATGTCCCCATCCCCACCCCAATGTCCCCATCCCATCCCAATGTCCCCACCCCAATGTCCCCATCCCCATGTCCCCATCCCCACCCCAATGTCCCCATCCCCATGTCCCCATCCCCACCCCAATGTCCCCATCCCATCCCAATGTCCCCACCCCAATGTCCCCACCCCAATGTCCCCATCCCCACCCCAATGTCCCCATCCCCATGTCCCCATCCCAATGTCCCCATCCCTGTCCCCATGTCCCCATCCCCGCCCCCAAGTCCCCATCCCCATCCCCATGTCCCCCATCTCCCCAGGCACAACTTGTGGCCATTTCCTCAAGTCCTATCATTAGTTATCTGAGAAAAGAGGCTGACCCCCTCCTCATCACAACCTCCCTTCAGGAAGTTGTAGAGTACAATGAGGTCTCCCCTGAGCCTCCACTTCCGCAGACCAACCACCCCCAGCTCCCTCAGCCGCTCCTCACAGGACTTGTGCCCCAGGCCCTTCCCCAGCTTTGTAGCCCTGCTCTGGGCACACTCCAGGGCCTCGATGTCCTTCTGGTACTGAGGGGCCCAAAGCTGAGCACAGCACCTGAGGGGCGGCCTCACCATGTAATACACAATAAATGTTTGTTCATTGTCTTTTGTATTATAAAAACAAGGAGTTCCGTTTGAGGAGCAGGAGTTGCAAAAGCTCCCTGCTGAAGTAAGGAGCTGGATAATACTTGGCTAGACACTATGAAAATTCTTTTGCTTAATGTAACAAAAAAGAGAACCCCCTCCCCTTCTCTCCTTCTGCATCTCAGTTGCCTCTTTCGTTCAAAGACCCTGCTGCAAAGCTCATGTAACCATCTCCTGATAAGTTGTTAAACTAGTGTATCAACATCTTGCCTTCCTGTCTCACGCTGGGCCAACATGACCAACTAAAAAAAGAAGTTGAACCACAACGCCGAGGAAGACTACGGCCTTCATCTTCACGACCACCAGAGGGACAGAGACGACCCCCTAGCAACAGTGCACACAGTCGCAGAATATACCAGGATGTGCTGCGTAATCCCGGAATTACCAAGATATAAAAAGGGACCCTGGGGGGGGTGAGGTGCGTGCCGTTGGTGGAGCCGAGACTCCGTTGCCGCCCAGCGCTGTTTTGCTTGCTGTTGCTTACTCAATAACTTCCTTTCTATTATTAATGCAATGCTCTCTGAAAATTAATTAAGGGGGCAACTTATAACACTGGGGAGCTCTGCTTGGGCATGGCTGGTGCGGCTGGTGGCGAAAGTGGGGTGGCTGGCGGGCAGCCTGCGATGGCAACCGATTGCGTTGCCCTTCACGGGCACCAGGCCTTGCAGCTGCCCCTGAGCAGCTCCTCTGGGAAGGATCCAGCGCTGAAGCATCTCACAGTGCTGGGAGCTCCCTTCACATCGGCCACGCTAATGCTGAAATTCCTCCTGTCCTCCTCCCTGCCAGGCGTCCAGCCAGGTGCAGGAGCACTCCATCTGCCTCTTCCAAGCCGTGACGGAGGCTGTGCTGCGGCAAAGGACGAAGAAAATGAAGAGGACAGTGCACAGGAGCCTTCTCCCACTCTACTTTCATATGAGAGACCAGAGTGAGAGCGTAGCAAAGGTACAGATCTCAGAGCTGAGCAGTTATGTGGGCAAGGGTGTGCTGATGCCACAGGGTTGCTCTGGGGGATCTCTGGCCGGCAGCATGAGCTGCCTCCGATGGTGGCTGTCCCGTGGCCTTGCCTTGGCCACTGAACCCAGTGCACGCTGCCCCCCACCACAGCCTCCCATAACGCGCTGGGAAAGGCTCGCAGCCCTGCCAAGAGGAGGGGACAGAGGGTCTCCTTCCCAAGGCTGTGCTGCTACCTCCCAACCTCTGCTGCTCCGCAGGCCTCTGGGGAAGCCGTGGCTGCAGAGTTTCTGCGATGCAAGGAGCTCAAGCGCTTGGCCCAGACAGAACAGACATGGAGGATTGGAGAGTGCTTGGTAAGGACCCACATTGGTTTGCCCCAGCTGGGCAAACGCGCCCGGCCAGAGCCCGCTGCCTGCAGCCGCATCCTCGCTCCCTTCCTGCCAGCACAGAGCCCCAGGGGGCTCTTCTGCAGGCCCCTCTGCCCTCCCTGCCCCCAGGATGATGGAGGAGACCCTGGAGAGGGTGTGCAAGCCCCGTGACCCTGCGTTCTCTCTCTCTCCAGCTGCAGCAGGACAGAGGCAGAGTAGAAGAATACCTGCAGCAGAGCCAGCCCTACCTGCAGGACACTCAGACCAACTTGCGACTTGAGGCCGTCAGATTCATTGGTGAGCCCAGCCCCTGGGTCCCTCTTGGGGCAGCCTTTGGCAGCCCCAGGCACTGCCCTGGCAGTGAGGCACAGCCCTGTTGCCCCCAGAGCCCCCCGACTGGGCCCTTGCTCCAGGGTGCAGGAGGGGGCACAGCCTGGCTGGCCAGGCCAGGGGCTGCGCTGCTGGGAGCGTGCTGGGGAGCGGGGCTCTGATGGGGTCTCTGTGTCTAGGTCTTGCTGCGCGCTACTGCGAGGACCAGAGCGAGGAGAAGCTGAATGAAATCCTCAGCGGTGAGTGAGGGCAGTGGGGGGTGTGCTGGGGCTGGGGGGACAGCGGCAGAGGCCCCCGTGCCTTGCCCTGCTCCAGGGAAATGCTTCGGGGCGGAGGAGCAATGCAGCCATAGGAACGAGGGAGAGGAGACGGGGTAGCCTGTGGTGTCAGGGAATGGCCTCCCAGCCTGGAGCTGGGCAGTGCCGCTGAAAGGGTTGAGTGTCCCTGAGGAAGAGTCAGGGGAAAGGGCAGTAAGGCTGACAGAAGGTGGGAGCCTGTTGTAGAGCACGCAACCAGGACGAAGAGGGAGATGAGACAGCCTACAAGCAGCTAGGAGCAGGGTCACGATCGCTAGCCCTTGCTCTCATGGGGAAGCACAATAGCGAGAGGAAAGAGTCCAGGAGATTCCTGGAGTGTGTGAATCCTCCCAAGGGATGGAGGCAGGTGGTGAGGGAACCAGCTTGTGAAGGTGCCCCACTTGACCTGTGGTGCGCAGGTGGGGAAGGACTGGTGGCTGCATTTGGGACATTGCTGAGCAGCAGCTTTCAACGGATTCCTTTGTCCCTCCTGCTCCTCCTGGCCTGGGGAAGAGTCGAGTGGGGCTGGCATGCTCTGCAGGGGATGCCTGGGGATCTCTGCAAGGAGTGGGTTTTCATCTCTGCTCTTATTTTTTTTGCAGTCCTCCAGCCTTCAGAGAACGACCCGGAACCCATGGTCTGTTCCCTGGCAGTTCAAACCACCCTGATCCTGACGTCAAGGCATAAGGCAATGTCAGGACGGAGATTTCCACTGCTGTGTTGCTGCTAGCCCCGCAGCAGTCCTCAAAAGAGCAATATATATTTTAATAGAACTAGGTTGTTGTCTCGTTATTCCAGCAGCTCCTTCACAGTGACTCGGTGCCATGACGCTGAGCTAACTTGGAGGCCACCAAGGACGTCTTTTCCCTGGGCCCGGTGACTGCATGGCGCCTACTCAACCAGTGAAAGAGTCACAGAACCCTTGCGCTTGGAAAAGGGCCTTCAGCTCAAGTCCAAGCGTCAGCTAACACCACCAGGCCCACCACAAAACCACGGCCCTTAGCGCCAAGTCCACGCATTTCTTTAATAGCTCCAGGCCTGGGACTCCAGCAGTGCCCTGGGCAGCCGGTTCCACCCTTTGCATGAAGAAATTCTTCCTGACATCCCATCCTGTGGTAGGTGCGCCCAGGTAGAAGAACTGCTCAGCCTCCTGGCAGAGCTTCGGGAGGAGGTGGGCAGGCTGAGGAGCACCAGGGAGTCGGAGAAGGTTGAACTGTACTGTGCCAGCCCTGGGACAGATGCGTCAGGCAGACACAGCAGAGGAAATGGAGGATCCCCTACCCTCTGGCCATCAGGCAGAAGGAGTGCATCTCAGTGACGAAGGGATGGAAGTTTAGATCTGCTCGGGGCAGCAGGTGAACCCCTCCTTGCCTACCTCACCTTCCTTTCAGGTGCCCTGAAACAACAGACTCTGGAAGTAATGGACACACAAACGATGATGTGCATGAAGGTCCATCCAGGTTGGAGGGGTTTTCTAGGGCAAGTCAGCCTTCCCCAGTATCACGACCACCTCCATCAAGAAGAAGAGAAGGGTTACTGTCATAAGTGACTCCCTTCTGAGCAGAACAGAGGGCCGCATATGCCGGCCTGACCCAACCCATGGAGAAGTCTGCTGCCTCCCAGGAGATCAGGGTAAAAGGTGTTTCTGGAAAGCTCACTCGCCCCGTAAGGCCCTCTGAGCATCATCCATTATTGTTCTGTCCTGACAGAATCTTCTAAGTGGCACACCAAAATGGGAGGGAGTGTGCGCTAGCGAGATCCTTCGGCCTGCTCCATGCCACGTTGGGTACACTGGAGCACATTTGGAATGTTTCTGCACCGATGCACCCAGCATGAGGGACAAGCAGGAGGAGCTGGAAGCTTCAGCTCCATCCCAGAACAAGCGAGACTTGGTGTGCTGTGATGGACGGGTATGGGCTCTTCAGGAAGGATAGGCAGGGCAGGCGAGGCAAGGGGCTGGCACAAGGACGTGGCTGAGAGCTTCTGGGTAAGGATTAAGGGAGAAAGCAATCACTTGGATGTTGCAGTGGGTGTTTGCGATACCAATGAATTATTCGCTAAGCAACTAAGAGAGACCTCTCTTAGCTCAACTGCCCTTGTCCTGATGGGGGACTTCAACTTGCCAGACGTTAACTGGGAAGACCACACAGCTGATACAAGCAGGTCCAGGAGATTCCTCACACACCTTGATGACAACTCCTTGGTACAGCTACTGAGGGAGACAACAAGGAAAGGTGCCATCCTAGACCTGTTGCTTGTGTTATAAATGGCTCAGTCTTCAAAATAGGATTATAATCAAAGTTTACAATTTATTAAAGGAATAGAGGTAAGCAAACAGCGCTGGGTGCGCCGGGAGTCTCTGCTCCACCAGGACGCACACCAGTTACATCAAGCAGCTGATTTTTATGCTCCTAGGCTGATACATATTCATTACTACTCCTAAAAAAAATGGGTTATTATAATTAGCTTCCGGGATCCAAACCTTCCTACTGGAGCATGCGCATCAGTCTCTGGTGGTCCCCCTGGGGGTCTCTGGGGGTCTTTCATGCTGAAGGCTCGTAGTCTTCCTCTCAGTTTTTTTTTCTTGTCCTTCCCCTTTGTACTCCTTGGCAGCATGTCAAAAGCTTACACAGCGTTCCCTGCAAGTTTTGTCTTCTAGCCATCCTTCAGCTTCTTTCTTCTCCTTAATCTCCTGGCCGCCTGGCCAGATATCAGGGGCTTGCATAGTGTCCCATTCAGAAGTCATAACAGTTACTAGTTGTTAGCAGTTGTTCTGAAACCCCCAGACAGCAGAGACTTCAAAGAAAGAACATACAAACACAAATAGCTCTCTATTGACACTTCACATTTAAAAATCTTTGGCGATTGGAGGAAAACTGCCAGTACGCCTGCTTTTGGCAGGGGGGTTGGACGCAATGATCTCTTGAGGTCCCTTCCAACCCCTCCAATTCTGTGAACTTTGGACACGGGGAGGGCAGAGTTCAGGCTGCTCAGGGAACTAGTTCGGAAGATCCCCTGAGAAGCTGTTTTGGAAGGTATCGGGGTCCATCTTTTTAAGCACGACCTCCTAAGAGCACAGGAGCAGGCAATTCCAAAATCAAGTCAAGCAGGCGGGGCAGGAGGCCAGCTTGGCTGAGCAGGGATCTTCTTCTAGAGCTTAAGTGCAAAAAGAAAGCGTGTGGCCACTGGAAGCGAGGTCGTGTGACATGGCAGGGCTACAGAGGTGCTGTTTGCCTCTGTTGGGAGAAAATTCGTGCAGGCAAAGCTCAGGGGTGAAGCTGGCTAGTAGTGTGGGCAACAACGCAGATATATACATTAATATGTGTATTGAAGATGTGAACTGCTAAAGGAGGGCTAGAGGAAACATTGGTCCGTTACTTGCTGAGGATGGTCACCTCACAAACACAGACATAGGCGAAGCAGAGCCATTTAATGTCTCTTTTGCCTCTGTCTTCAAGAGCAATGATGGGCTCTGGGACCCAAGGGGCCCAGAGTTGGGGGGCCATGAGTGCGGTAACAAAAACCTCCTAGCCAAACCCATACTGGATGCATATGAGTCTACGGGGCCTGAGGGGATTCATTCCAGGGTTCTCAGAGGGCCGACTAATCTCCTTGTGAGACCTCTCTCAATTATTTTTCAATGGTCTTGGGAGCCCAGAGAGGTCCAAGTTGACTGTAGGCTGGCAATCATTGTGACAGGTTTCAAGAAGGGCAAGAAAGAAGAGCCCAATAATTACAGACCCGCCAGTCTCTCTTCAGAGCCTAGTAAAAATACGGAGAAACTCTTCTGGGCATTACTGAAGAACACCGGAAAGACAACGCAGTCCTTGATCACAGCCCACCCAGGTTCATGAGGGGAAAGTCCTGTTTAACAAACTTAATTTCCTTTTATGACAGCATCACCCGTCTAGTTGAGCAAGGGATGCCAGGTTTTGGATTTCCATCAAGTTTTCAGTACTGTTTCTCTCAGTATCCTTCTGGACTAAATGTCCATTGTACAGCTAGATAAATACATGCGGTTTAGGGTGAAAAGTTGGCTGATGGGTTGGGCTCAAGGGGTTACAGAAATGGGGTTGCATCAGGCTGTTGACCAGTCCCTAGTGGGGTTCCCCAGGGTTCCACTTAGGGCCAGCAGAAGAGGCTGGAGAGCAGCCTTGCAGAAAGGGATCTGGGGGTTTTGGTCGACAGCAAGTTGAATACGTGTCAGAATTCAGCCTGGAGGAGAGTGAGGGGAGGCCTCCTGGCGGCCTGCAGCTCCCTCACGAGGGGAGCAGAGGGGCAGTGTGGCATTTAGGGGTGTAGCCGATTAACCGTTACGGGTCCGGTCAGATTCAGGGTCCTGAACTATCACAATCACGGATTCACCAATAACGCATGTATGAAATACAGAGGTGGCACAGGTGCGCAGCCTGGAAATGAACGCGTTACAAGGCACAAAGACTCTATAGAGATTCCTAAGTTTCCGCAGAGACACACGATATAACCTAGTGTTCAAATCTCACCCAAAGGCGTCCCAATGGGCGAGAAGAGAGGCTCAGCCCGTCGACTGATCCCAGGAGTCAGGAGGTCCTCAGGATGGTGTATTCCCTTGGGATGGCATCTCCCCTGATGGTGGTATCTTCCCTAATGATGGTACCTTCCCTAACAATGGTATCTTCCCTGACACACCCTCTCTCTTAGGCCAATTTATGAGGTGGAGCTTGAGTGACTCTAGTCAAGCATATTTTAGTTAGGATTGGTGAAAAGGTTTCTTGTCTCTGTTTAAAGTAGTAGGCTCTGAGAAATTCAGAGCACATGCTCAGAGAGGGGTGGTCGCACCTTGGAAGCAGGGAGCTTTTGGGATGGAGGTGTGTTTTGGCATTTTAATGATATTATAATTGTACTGGGTCTGGCTGGAATGTTAACTTTCCCGGCAGCAGCCCATACAGTGCCGTACTCTGGACTTGTAGCTGGAACAGCAGTGTTATCACACCAGTGTTGTGTCTACTGCTGAGCAGCAGTGGCACAGCATCGGGCCTTTCTCTAACCCTCCTAGGGGGTGGGCAAAAGGTGAGGAGAGAAACATCACTAGGGCAGCTGTCGTGGTTTAACCCGGCCGGCAGCTAAACACCACGCAGCCGTTCGCTCACCCTCCCCCCTCCCTCTCTGGGACGGGGGAGAGAAATGGAGAGTGAAGCCCGTGAGTTGAGATAAAGACAGTTTAATAAGACAGGAAAATAATAATAACAAATATAATAATAACAATAATAATAATAATGATACAATGGTGATAATACGAAAGTAATAGTATGTACAAACAAGTGATGCACAATGCAATTGCTCACCACTCGCTGACCGATGCCCAGCCTAACCCCGAGCAGTCCGGCCCCCTCACCCCAGCTAGCCACCCCTATATATTGTTTAGCATGACGTCAGATGGTATGGAATACCCCTTTGGCTAGTTTGGGTCACCTGTCCTGGGTCTGTCCCCTCCCAGCTCTTACTGCACCCCCAGCCTGCCCGTTGGCAGGACAGAGCAAAAGGCTGAGATGTCCTTGGCTTAGTATAAGCACTGCTCTGCAACAATTAAAGCATCGGGGTGTTATCAGCACTCTTCTCATCCTAAGCCAAAACACAGCATTCCACCAGCTACTAGGAAGAAAATTAATTCTGTGCTAACTGAAACCAGGACACATACCATGTGATGTCACACTCAGCAATAAAAGGTGGAAACAGGAAGAAGAGGGGAGGGGTGGGCTCTCGTTGAGAAGACGTCGGTCCTCCTCTGGAACACTGGCTGCGTGCGTTGAGGCCTTGCTTCAAGGACGCGGTCAATCATCGCTCATTTGTGGGAAGTAGAGAGTAATTTCTTTCCTCTGCGCTTCCATATAGCTTTCATTTATTTTGTTGGTTTGTTTTCCTCCCTTCTTTTTATTTTTCCTTTTCCCCTCCCTTTTCCCCTTTCCCTTTTATTTCCCCTTAGTTAAATTTTTAGTTCATAGTAGTCTTGATTTAATTATTATAGTTATTTCCCTTTAATTAAATTATCCTTATCTCAACCCGTGAGTTGTTCTTTGCTTTATTTCTCCCCCTCCTCATCTAAAGGAGGGGGCGTGAGAGAGCGGTTGTGGGGTTTAGCTGCCCAGCACGGTAAAACCACCACAATAATGAGCAAAAGTACATTAGAATACAGCATTTGTCAAAACATGACAGGTCGTTGGCTCAGGGTAGCAAAAAGTGCAGCTTATCGGTCTCAGCGTGCACAGGAACAATCGAGTCCGCACCTGGTCACAGAGCCTAGCCATGGTGTCTCCACTCCACTCTATGCTCCGTGCTGTTCCTTAGAGCTAGCACACCAGGTTCCCCCAGCGCAATAGCATCTAAGGTTGGAAGCCTAGGGAATGCTCAGGTAATGCAGCTACGCCCTACCCTGAAAGCCTTTTCAATGCTGTGCATTTTCTTTAAGATGTGAATGTTAGTTTTATTTTCCTAGTTACTTCAGGCAACTGCACCACAGGCAGGTGCTGAGCTCTGCTCTCTGGGGACAGTGACAGGACCCGAGAGAACGGCACGGAGCTGGGACAGGGGAGGCAGAGGCTGGGTGTTAGGAAAAGGTTTTTCACTGAAAGGGTGGTCGGGCACTGGGACAAGCTGCCCAGGGCATTGGGCATGGCTCCAAGCCTGCTGGAAGTCAAGTCAAGTCAAGCGTTTGCACAACGCTCTAACATCCTCCGATAATGGGTGGTTCTGTGTGGAGCCTGGCGTTTGACTCAATGATCCTTGTGGGTCTTGTGTGGGAAAGGAATTTGTAGGTGGCTTTGCACTATTGCACACGTTCCTGAATTAGAGATAATGAAGAAATAATCGTAGAATCGTAGAATCTCCCGAGTTGGAAGGGACCCATAACGTTCAAGTCCAACTGCTGGCACCGCACAGGTCTACCCAAAAGTTTAGACCATGTGACTAAGTGCACAGTCCAATCGCTTCTTCAATTCAGACAGGCTTGGTGCAGTGACTACTTCACTGGGAAGCCTGCTCCAGTGTGCGACCACCCTCTTGGTGAAGAACCTCTTCCTGATGTGCAGCCCAAACTTCCCCTGCCTCAGCTTAACACCTTTCCCACGGGTCCTATCACTGGTGATTACGGAGAATAGGTCACCTGCCTCTCCACTCCCCCTCGCAAGGAAGTTGTAGACTGCGATGAGGTCCCCCCTCAGCCTCCTCTTCTCCAGGCTGAACAGGCCCAGCGCCCTCAGCCGCTCCTCATATGTCTTCCCCTCTAGGCCCTTCACCATCTTCGTCGCCCTCCTCTGGACCCTCTCCAACAGAGAGCCGGAGTCGCCAGGTCAACCCAGACCCGGCAAGGGGGGGGGGGAGGAAAAAAAACGGGGAAGGAGACGGGAGAGAGACCCAATCCATGCCGCGTGGAGCGGGGAAGTGGGGCCGTGTGATGGGAAGAGGGTAAGAGGGAAAAGAGGGAGAAAAGCGAGAGTGTTCTCCCCCGAGGGGGGAACGAGTGAACGGCAGGCAGGCGCAGGTCTGCGCGTGACAACCGCATCCCCTTGCCTTTCCCTCCTCCGCCTGGTGGTGGCAAGGGCGAAAAGTGACAAAAACTCGTGTCAAGGGCTGACTCTCAATAGATCGCAGCGAGGGAGCTGCTCTGCTACGTACGGAACCCTGACCCAGAATCAGGTCGTCTACAAATGATTTAGCACCGGGTTTCCCACGAACATGCGGGACACAACGGTAAGCATACATGCGCCCAAGCCTTGAGCAGCCAGTTTCTCCGGGAGAATTCTGTGAGAAAAGGTGTCGAAAGCCTTACGGAGGGTTAGGTAGACCACATCCACAGCCATTCCTTCATCCACTGAGCACATTGCCTTGTCTTAGAAGGAGATCAGATTTGTCAAGCAGGACCTCTCTTTGATAACCACCTACTGAAATGGCCTGATCACCCGACTGTTCTTTCAGTGTTACAGAATCACAGAATCACAGAATTTCTAGGTTGGAAGAGACCTCAAGATCATCGAGTCCAACCTCTGACCTAACGCCAACAGTCCCCACTAAACCATATCCCTAAGCTCTACATCTAAACGTCTTTTAAAGACTTCCAGGGATGGTGACTCCACCACTTCCCTGGGCAGTCTGTTCCAGTGCCTAACAACCCTTTCGGTAAAGAAGTTCTTCCTAAGATCCAACCTAAAACTCCCCTGGCGCAACTTTAGCCCATTCCCCCTCGTCCTGTCACCAGGCACGTGGGAGAACAGGCCAACCCCCACCTCACTACAGCCTCCTTTAAGGTATCTGTAGAGAGCGATAAGGTCGCCCCTGAGCCTCCTCTTCTCCAGGCTGAACAAGCCCAGCTCCCTCAGCCGCTCCTCGTAGGACTTGTTCTCCAGGCCCCTCACCAGCTTCGTCGCCCTTCTTTGGACCCGCTCAAGCACCTCCATGTCCTCTTGTAGCGAGGGACCCAAAACTGAACACAGTACTCGAGGTGCGGCCTCACCAGAGCCGAGTACAGGGGGAAATGTGTTGTGTGATGGTACTCCGGATAATCTGATCCATGAGCTTTCCCAGCATCGTGGACAGAATAACAGATCCGTAGGTCCCCGACTCCTCCTTCCAGCCCTTCCTGTAGACAGACGTCACATTTGCTAGTCGCCAGTTGACCGCAGCCTCCCCTGATAGCCACGACTGCTGATCAATGATGGTTGCAGGTTGGCAAGTGATTCTGCCAGCTCCCTCAGTAGTGACAGGTGGATCCAATTCTGCCCCATAGATGTGTGTATATCTAAGTGGAGTAGCAGTTCTCTAACTATTTCCTCCTGCATTATGAGTGTTTCATTCTGCTCCCTGCACCTATCTACCAGCTCTGGAGGCTGAGTACCAGGGGAACAACTGGTCTTGCTGCTAAAAACTGAGGCATTAACTGAAGGAATTAAGTACCTCAGCCTTTTCCTCATGTCTTCTATGGTTCTATGTCACTATCATTCCCCTCACATCCAATTCAGAATGGAGATGCTCCTTAATGCTCTTGTTATGTGTATATATATGTGTATATATATATATATATATATATATATATATAATTACTCTTTTTGTTAGTAATAGTCAGATAGAGCTCCAGTTAGGATTTGGCCATTCTGATTTTGTCCCTGCACAGCTTCAAGACATGGAGGACTGAGCTCCACACCAAACGAAAAAATGGATGGAAAAAAAGCACAGAAAAGGTGGAACGTGGCAGCTTTACATCCCCTGCCCTTACCTGAGTCTATGCTGTAATTCCGTTCAACTGCTTACTGCCGTATTCTCTAAAGCGTCCTGCAACTCCTGTTGCTGTTATCTTGTGAGAGACAGCACAATCAGGGTGAGTCATCTGCCTACAGAAATTAACAACTGACAGAATGGAGCATCTGTCCAGGAGAAGTTGGAGTGGCTGATGGGCCTGCCACAGGGACTGGCGTGTGCCTGCAGGAAAAGTCCCAGGGGTCGGAGACGTGTTGCCTGTGGCTTGTTAAGCACAGGTCAAGCCCCAGCACATTCCAGTAATTTGTGTCTCTTTGGAAATGCCAGGGTGATCACACGCAGTTTTCAAGCATTTCACAGTTTTTTCTAGGATTCTGCACATTCTCAGAGGTGAAGCTCCAAAGCACTGGAGGTGCCCACTGCTCTAGGTTCCTGCCCATATCCTCACACAGTCCCTGCCACTCCTAACTCTCCTGCCTCTGGAAAGATCTCTGGATGGCATGCTTAAGTAGTTGTTTAAAATTATACAAAACCTGAATCACATTTAGGAGATGGGACAACAGAAACATGCTGGTTCAGCCATCCCACGGATATTCAAAGCTTTCAAGAGCTATTGTAATTAGCCCGGAGGAGAAGAAGAAAGGGAGAGTGAAGAAGTGGGGAGAAACGTCCCCCACTGTCCACACCAGTTCCATCCCCCCACCTCCTGCCCCACCCTGCACAGGAGAAAAGGCAAAAAGTGTAAAATAATGTAACTATTAATAGTTTCTAAGAGATGAAGAGATGGTTCCCGAGGTACAGAGGTGGCAATAATTTTATCCTGTCATAAGTCAGTGTTATCCCATACATCAAAACAGTAACCTTAAACCAGCCCCCAGAATTGATGAACAGCATGACATGGAAGACAGACAGTTAGTGATGTGCTATACAACACAATTCTGAAAACAAGCACAACAGCCCCAAGATCAAAAAGATCAACATTGTGATCAGCAACTGTTAAAGCAACTGTTAAACTGATCTATTGCTTATAACAATTTACTTTTGAAATGCTCTGGTCCGATTTGTCATCTCAACCTTTGTGCTCCATGCTAGGCACCAAAAAGACTTGCAGTGGTTTGACCCAGGAGGCAGCTCAGCACTACAGATCTATTTATCCAATGCAATGAAGGAGAGAACTGGGAGAAAAAAAAAAAAAAAGACAAAAAAAAAAAAGACACAAAAGGAGTAGGTTGTTATTGTTATTGTTACAGACACCAACAGAGTAAGGGCATGATATTTTTGTGTGCACATCAATGTGGGGGGGAGGATTGGGAGGGACCGTGGGTGGGGCAAAGGGTCACGGGGATCTGGGGCAGTCATGTGTATAAGAAGCTATGCTACGCAGCAATAAATTGGCACTTGAGCTAGACACGGTGTGTCTGTCTCTGGTGTCCCTGCTTGGGGAGCAGACGTCCAGGCAGCCAAGTGATGTTGTCTCTCGGGCTGGGGTAGCACGGAGAGAGACAACAATCAAAAGACAGGAAAGGTGGCGGTGATTAATTGAAAAGTGTTGGACCTAAGCATGACGTATATGGTATGGAATTAGGGGTGGATATTGTCCTAGTTTTGGCTGCGATAGAGTTCATTTTTCTTCCTAGTAGCTGGTATGTTGCTGCCTTTCGTATTTACAGAATCACAGAGCAGTTTGGGTAGGAAAGGACCTTAAAGATCACATAATTCCAACTCTCCTGCCATGGGCAGAGACATCTTCCGCTAGACCAGGTTGCTGAAAGCCCCATCCAACCTGGCCCTGCTTCCAGAGATGAGGCAGCCACAGCTTCTCTGGGCAGCCTGTTCCCGTGCCTAATCATTCTCTGAGTAAACAACTTTCTAATATCTAATCCGGATCTACCCTCTTGCAGTTTAAAACCATTACCCCTAGTTACTGCTGGCTCATATTCAGCTGACTATCTACCAATATCCCCAGGAGCCTTTCTGCTGGGCGGCTTTCCACGCACTCTTCCCCCAGCTTGTGGCATTACATGGGGTTGTTGTGCCCAAGTGCAGGACCCGGCACTTTGCCTTGTTGAACTTCATCCAGTTGGCCTCAGCCCATGGGTGCAGCCTATCCATTTCCCTCTGCAGAGCCTTCCTACCCTCAAGGAGATCAACACTCTCTCTGAACTAGGTGTCATCTGCAAACTCACTGAGGGTGCACTTGATCCCCTTGTCCAGATCACTGATGGAGATATTGAAAAGAAGTGGCCCCAGTACTGGGCCCAGTGGGACACCACTAGTGACTGGCCTCCAGCTGCATTTAGCTCCATTCACCACAGCAATTTGGACCTGGCCACCCAGACAGTTTTCGACCCATTGATGCATCCATCCATCCAGGCCTTGAGCCGCCAGTTCCTCTGGGAGAATGCTGTGGGAAATGGTTTCAAAAGCCTTACTGAGGTCTAGGTAGACCACGTCCACAGCCTTCCCCTTGTCCACTGAAAGCATAACCTTATCTTCAAAGGGGATCAGATTTGCCAAGCAGGACCTGGCGTTGATAAACTCATGATGACTGGGCCTGCTCACCTGCTTGTCCTGGAAGCGTTGCGTGACAATCTGCTCCATGAGCTTCCCCAGCACCAAGATCAGACTGACAGGCCTGTAGTTCCCCGGATCCTCCTTCCGGCCCTTCTTGTAGACAGACGTCACGTTTGCTAGTCACCGGGTGACTGGGACCTCCCCTGATAGCCAGGACTGCTGGTCAGTGATGGAAAGCAGCTTGGGGAGCACTTCAGCCAGCTCCCTCAGTAACAACGGGTGGATGCCATCTAGCCCCCTAGACTTGTGCACATCTGAGTGCAGTAGCAGTTTTCTCAACATTTCCTCATGAGAGCTTCATTCTGCTGAAGGTCCTTATCTACCAGCTCAGAGGGCTGAGTACTAGGGGAACAACTGGTCTTGCTGCTAAACACTGAGGTAAAGAATGCATTAAGTACCTCAGCCTTTTCCACATCTCTTCTAATTCTGTTTTCCCACATCCAATAAAGGATGAAGATTCTCTTTTCCCTCCCCTCCCCTCCCCTCCCTTCCCCTCTGCTCTCCTTTCATTATAAAAACCTTTCTTATTGTCTCTGACAGCAATAGATAGATTGATCTCCGCTAGGGTCTGGCCCTTCCAATTTTGTCCTTGCCCACCCTAACAACATTTAGGACACAGCTTCAGACAAAATGACAGCATACATGAGAAGCACAGAAAAGGTGGAATCTGGCAGCCTTCCATCCACCAGCCTTCTGTGAGTCTGTGCTGCAATTCTGTTCAACTGGTTACTCCTCTACTGTCCACAATATCTACTAACACCTCATTGATGCTATCTTGTGAGAGACAGCACAATCAGGGGGAGCCGTCTTCCTGCAGAAATTAACAGATGAAAGAATGGAGCATTCAAGGTCCAGGGGAACCTTGAGAAACTGCAGGATTTTGCCTACAGAAACCTCTTGACATTTACAAGAAGAAAAGCCTCATCCTGCACCAGAGGAAGAGGAACCCCACACATCAGGGCAGACTGGGACCTTGCTGAGTGAGCAGTGCCCAGGAGGAGGAGGGCCTGGGCACCACGAGGGATGCCATACGAGCTCACCAGGAGCTCACCAGGAACCAGGCCAACTTCCTACAGAGCTGCCTTATGAGGAGCATGGCCACCAAGAAAATGTAAGTTACCATGCTCGGCTCCGATCTGATGAGACACCACACAGCCAGCAGGGAAAGAGGTGCAGGTCTGTGAATCTCTTGGACAGCCTGGTGTGGAGAGGAGCAAGCACACTGGAAAGGCTGAAAGTCCCAACAGGCCTGAGGTCTGTGTGTCAATGGCTAGGGCTCTTGTCTCCGACAGCGAGGCCTATGAGGAGGCAGCTTCTTGTTAAAGCACCAGGGTCTCATTGCCTCCTCACCAGCCATGAACCAGGCAGGAGTCGTACCCTTCTCCTGCACTGGGCCATGGACATCCCCATCTCCTACTGCTCAGGAAGAGCCCTGAGCTCCTGTGTGAAGGGAAAGGATCTCCCTTCCCAGGAGCCTGGGGTCAAAGCCTGTTTTTCAATACATCAGTGTCACCTTCACATTTGTCTACCTGTCCTCACTGCCTCCAGTGTTCTGCTCTAATGAGCTCCAAGGGAGGCTGTGTCAGTGCCAGCAGAGTCCCCCCTCAGGGGGACACTGCAGGAAACTTGCATCTGCCTTGGATTTCTTGAGAGATTTCTTCAACGCACTCTCAGTGCCTGAGGTTCATGGGCTCATCGCCAAAGTCCCCAGAGGGCTGATTCCAATGCCTCTGCTGCTGATCTGGGCTGGGCTCCTGGGACAGGGAGAGCTCCTGGCAAGGGGGCCCTGGTGCAGAGAGACAGCTCTGCCCAGGAGCAGCTCCTCTGCACAGCGCAGAAGGGCTGGGGGCTCTGACCCCCATGGGGAGAGGAGAGGAGAGAGGGGTTTGTTATAAATGGCTCAGGATTCAAATTAGGATTAAATAAAAAAATAGGATTTATTAAAAGAATATAAAGGAATAGAGGTAAGCAAACAGCGCTGGGTGCACCGGGAGTCTCCACTCCACCAGGACGCACACCAGTTACATCAAGGAGCTGATTTTTATGCACCTAGACTAATACATATTCATTACTACTTCTAAAAAAGTAGATTATTATAATTAGCTTCCGGGGTCCAGTTCCTCCTACTGGAGCATGCGCATCAGTCTCCTCTGGGGGTCTCTAGGGGTCTTTCATGCTGAAGGCTCGTAGTCTTCCTCTCACCCTTTGTACTTACTCGGCACTATTCCAAGTTTATGGAACACTCTCTGTACACTCTCCGCAGGTCTTGTCTCCCAACCGTCCTTCAGCTTCTTTTTTCTTCCTCTTAATCTCTTGGCCCCCCTGGCCAGATACCAAGGATCTCATAACAGTCACCAGCAGTCACCCGTTATTATCAGTTGTTCTGAAACTCCCAAACAGGTTGACGACTCACGAGCAATTAAAACATTCTTTCCCAGCTATTTACAGTCATCTACATAACATCTATAGCAGTGTTAAATCAATCTCGAAGAAGACAGAAAAAAACTGTAACTGTTAGAACTAGAAGTCAGGAATAACAAAAGCAAACAGGTTCATAAATTTAAGGAGTGTTTTCTGAAGACTTGATAAATTGACTGGAATGAGGGGGAGACTGGGACACACTGCATCTGTGGTTCAAGAATTAAACTGCCAGTGCAGGGCCCAGAGGCAGACAGGATTCAAACAGAGGCAGACAGGATTCAAACAGAATTATTCTTTATGGACACGAATTTATGGACACGAATTGGAATTGTTAAAACATTCCTCACAGGTTGGAGGCAGTTGGGAGTGGGAGGGTGCTGAGAGCTGCCTGCAGGAGAAACCTGCACAGCCCTTGACAAGGTAAGTCTCTGGCTGCAGGGCCATGCAGCTGCAGCTCCTGGAAGGGTCTCGTGCTGGGTCTTGTTTCTGGGAGGGCGGTGGGCAATGCAGTAGGCTGTGAGAGTCCTGCTGGATTGCACTGCGAGGTGAGGAAGTCTGGCAGAAGCCCCTTGGAGTGGCCTAAGCCAGGTGCCCCTGACACCCTAGAAGCCTCGAACACCCTGCTGGTGATGCAGGGCTCTCTCTCAGCTGCCCCATAGCTCCTGCTGCATGGAGGTGCCCCTTGGCAGGGCCCTGTTGGTGGCAGGGTGCTGCAGGGCAGCGCTGAGCACAGCCGCATGGGATGGGGTCTGTGAGCACAGGCGGGGGAAAGAAGAGTTTGGCCAAGATCAGCAGGAACAGAGTGGCCAAGAATCCTCTAGGTACAGCATGTTGTGTGCCTGGGATACTGGAATACCCCAGCGTGTGGATATTCACCTGTCTGTGGGGTGTTTTCCTGGGCTTCAGGCTGCTCTCCAGCAGGATGCAGCTCTCTCGTGGCATCCTTGTGGCATGCAGGCGTCCCAAGGAGAAGACACCTCCTTGCTAAGGCCATGTCCGTGCTGCTGGATGTCTGTCTGTGGGCAGCTGGAGTGAGGCCTCGGCAGCCCTGGCTAGGGGGGAAGAGCTGAGATCCTGCTCAGGCCCCCAGGGCCAAGGTAAGGATTCTGTCCAGCCTCACTCGGACTGGGGCTTCTCTGCTCTCAGCTGTCTCCGTTTTCTTCTCAGCGTAACACGAGTATGATCGGTGTCCTAAGCATTACAGGGGGAATTATAAGAAAATACAGCAAATAAAATCTCTCTTGCTCTACAGTGTGGTCGGATGAGTTGTTTGCAAAAAGACTGCATGGCTCATTGATCTGACAAGTGGACTGCACTTGAGTTTCCCCCATGGTCCTGCTTCCCTCCTGCTGCACAGCAGGAAGGACTCCTCTGGAGCCCACAGCAGCCCCTGCTCCCAGTGTCACACGCAGCCAGCACCACCCAGAGCTCAAGCAAGAGAGCTGCAGAAAGCTGCGGGCTTTCCAGGAGATGAAATAGGTTTTCCTCATTGAAGTCTGTTCTATTTTTTTTTCTCCTCTTCAAAGATACCTGTGTCCAAAGTCAGCAAATGCCCAACAGCAGCTCTGTGAGCGAGTTCCTCCTGCTGGCATTCGCAGACGCGCGAGCTGCGGCTCCTGCACTTCGTGCTCTTCCTGGCCATCTCCCTGGCTGCCCTCCTGGGCAACGGCCTCATCCTCACCGCCGTAGCCTGCGACCACCGCCTCCACACCCCCATGTACTTCTTCCTCCTCAACCTCGCCCTTCTCGACCTGGGCTGCATCTCCACCACTCTGCCCAAAGGCATGGCCAATGCCCTCTGGGACACCAGGGCCATCTCTTACCACGGGTGTGCTGCACAGGTCTTCTTTTTTGTCTTCTTGGTTGGAGCAGAGTATTCCCTCCTCACCGTCATGGCCTACGACCGCTACGTTGCCATCTGCAAGCCCCTGCACTACGGGAGCCTCCTGGGCAGCAGAGCTTGTGCCCAGATGGCAGCAGCTGCCTGGGGCAGTGGCTTTCTCAGTGCTGTCCTGCACACAGCCAATACATTTTCCCTGTCCCTCTGCCTTGGAAACGCAGTGCAGGCCCAGTTCTTCTGTGAGATCCCCCAGATCCTCAAGCTCTCCTGCTCAGATGCCTACCTCAGGGAAGTTGCTGTACTCTTATTTACTCTTTCTTTAATCTTTGCTTGTTTTGTTTTCATTATGTTGTCCTATATACGGATTTTCAGGGCTGTGCTGAGGATTCCCTCTGAGAAGGACCAGCACAAAGCCTTTTCCACGTGCCTCCCTCATCTGGTTGTGGTCTCTCTGACTGTCAGCACTGGCATGTTTGCCTACCTGAAGCCCCCCTCCATCTCCTCTCCATCCCTGGACCTGTTGGTGGCCGCTCTATTCTCGGTGGTGGCTCCAGCAGTGAACCCCTTCATCTACAGCATGAGGAACAAGGACCTCAAGAATGCCTTGTGGAAACTGATGACTTGATTTGCTTCGGAAACAATAATTTCACAGTCTGTTTCTGCAGATTACTCAGAATATCACTTACACAGAACAACCTATATTCCCTTTTTTGTTGTTTTTGTGTGTGTGAGTGTGTATTTTTAGTACTGGTATTACTTAGTTTTGTGTTTTGTTTTGTTTTGTTTGTTTTGTTTTTTTCAGGTTAGGTTGCCCAATAAAATGTCATTTTTGTCCCACTCCCAATTCTGTACGTGTGTTTAGTGTATGTACTGAGTCTCTGTCCATGTGGAATTATGGTCTCTGTGAACTTTTAACGAAATAAAACAGCCTACACTGCCTTCTTTGTCTGATGTCCTTCCTCTGAGACCTGGTCTGGCTCTGCTGGGGCAGTGCCCATTTGCAGAGGAAAAGAGTCCCATTCCAGCAGCACAGCCAGGGAGCACCAGCGCTTGGGGCATGCCAAGCTGCTCTCTTGCCTCTGCCGCCCTCTCCTGCTGGTGGGGCCAGGCCCGGCTGCTCCTGGAGCTTGGTGCCAGTGCTGTTGTGGGGCTGTGCTGGGACTGCTGGCAGGTTAATGTTTCTTGCAGAGGGAATTAGCATCTGCCAGCAGAGTCCAGGGTATTGGCCGGAGCAGCATGAGCCCATAAAACAGGTGGAGCCCGCAGAGCATGAGCCTGTGCAAGGTGAATTTAGCAGAGCTCAAGTGCTCAAGCTGCTGCCAACAGGCAGAGGAGAGCTCTGCAGCCCCAGGACACGCAGTAGCCCCAGCAAAGGAGGCTGGTGACTGATTCCTTGCAGCCTTGGGCAATGACAGTGACCCCATGAGCTGGGTCTGCCTCCCAGCCTGCCCAGCATGGCCCTGCAGAGTGTCCCCGTGCCCTGGGCACCACAGCCCCCTTGCTCTGCAGAGCAGCACCGCCAGCTCGGGCTGGGGCAGGGGCTGGGAGGGCGCTTCCCAGAGTGTCTTCTAGGCCAGCTTCAGGCACACAACATCTGCATGTCAGAGTGATCTTTGCTGTGTGCAAGGAGCTGAGAGACCAACAACAGTCATGGGGCTGGAACATTGCCTGCAAGGTCCCACCTGCCCTAGCACCTCCCAGAACTGGCACGGAACTGGTTCACATGCATCAGAGGGTCTGGGAGCCCAGCAGCAGTGCCATGGGCTTGAAGGATCACAATCAGATCACTTCTACCTGGGCAGGTCCTAGGCCAAAAAGGGGGTGTTTTGTAGGTATGATATTATGAGGCGGTGGTGCCTCAGAAATTCTAAGTCCAGCAGGAAGTGAATGGCTGTTAAATGGCCTTTGAGGTGGCTTCTTGGAGAAATAGCTGGCAGCTCATCCCTTAACTCCCGGCTGGGATCTATGCCATTAGGCTCATATCTGCAAAAGTACCTGAAAGGCAAGCAGAAGGCACTTGCTGTGCCTGTAGTTTGTGAGATCCGCTCTTTCCGAGTACCTGGTAGGCCCCATAAAGGAAGAGGTCTTGGATAGGGCTTGTCATGTCAGAGGTGTCAGCTTTTGCCTGAAGTCATCCTTCAGGACTGCTTTCAGTTTTCAACACAGAGGGGACCACTGCCTCCAAGATGCCTGGGGTAAACTGAACCATGCACGAGGGCCTGGAAAAAGTCACCCTGGCTGCATAGGAGCCATTCTATATCCAAAAGCTGGAGGCAGGAAACAAATTTTTAGCGTGGTACGGAGCTGCAGGGCACATTGTGCAGGGTGTTCCTGCAGCCTTTATGTTCTTTTCCATCCTGGCTTCGGTGCTGCGTCTGTCTTAAGAAAGGAGTAGCCAACAGAGGTAAGACAGACACTGTGAGATCATGAAAGCCATCAGAAAACTACCCCTAAGAAGATGACTGATATGGGGAGGTCAGAAGAAGCCTGGCCAGGAGAAATGTGAGATTTGGGAGAGAGAAGAGGCCAGCAGGAATCAATGATTTCTGGGAGGCTAGAAGGTTCAGGCAATGTTGATTCTGCTGTAGCACTGACTTAAAAGAGTCATGTAAAGACCTTGCCCTATTTTAACCAGCAACATTAATCCTTAAACCTAAATGCTACTGTACACACTGTCAGGAATCCACTACTCTAATGCCTGACCTCAACGCATCCCTTGAAGCCAAAATTCATCACATAGCCCCTTCCCCTTGTTTTTACTCTCTTAATCACTCTGATCCCTGACCTTAACACTAGCATTAAAATGCTCTTTTTAACCCTAGGAAACTGCCTGAGAGACCTAAACAAAACCCTAAACCACAAAGCTTGTCCATACCCTAAACACAGACCTGATACCCACATAAGAATACCAAAACATTCCCATTCAAACTTTGCTTAATCTTTAACCCAGTAAGGTGGGCCCTAGTCCCTAGTCATATACATGAACACCTAACACCCAAAACCCCTGTTCCTGTGCATTAACCTCCTCACCTTCAGCCCCTCTACTAAGCCTTAACTTTAGGCCCGTCATCCCTTGGGACAGGGCAGGAACCATGAGGTTGCTCTGCAGTCATGGCACTCAAAGCTGAATGTGAGGGGCCATGGATCTCATCAGATTGTGGGCCACAAGGAGGAGACGGGAGAATGCTCTGATGAGCTCAGCTCTGCCTCAGGAAGTCCTGCACCAGCAGGAGCAATGTGACTGTGGCAGTGACTGTAAGGTCACTTCTGTCCCTGCAGAAGATAGGGCAGCAGCAGGAACATGTCACAGAAAGGGACTGAGAGGTCACTTCTGTCTGTAGGTGGCAGGTCACCCTTGACTTAGAGCTGGGATCGGTACTTTTCGGCTGACATCTGCCAGTGGCCCTGGTAGGCCAGCAAAAGGCACCTGGCTGGCATGCTGACTGTGGGATCCCCTCTGCCTACATACCCAGGAGGACCCATGCAGAAAGAAGGCCCACATATGGGTTGTCCTGTCCCTTCTGCTTGAGTCCATGACTGGACAGCAGCAGGCCCATGGCTTGGAAGATGCTGGTGCGGTGACTTCTGTCTGGTTGGCTGACAGGCCGCAAGGAGCCTGATGGATTGGGATGCCTACTTTAGGAGGGGGTTCCACCCTGATGGAGCTTTCTTTTGTAGTAGAAAAGAGTAGGAGAGAAAAAACTGCCACAAAGTGCACTTTGGAATGTTGGTGCTGGCCACGAGGAGGAAGAACTGTCCCTCAGAGTGTTGTGCTGCGTTGCCAGAGGTCACCCAAAGAGCGTCTGTGATCAGAGCATGGCTTTGTGTGAGAAGGAGCAGCTGGGGAGGGTTGATGAGACACTGGTGAAATGATGGAAATGCTGGCATGAGAGCAAGGTGGTGAACAGAGACGGGTGTCTACAGTCCTCAAAGAAATAGGTGAAAGTCATCAAAGTCAACAAAGTGCTCTGCCGGGCACTGCCCAGCCCAGCCCGGCCCCTGCCCACCTCTCCCCACCACCCTGCCCTCTCTCCAGCCCAGCCCAGCCCAGCAGCCCAGGCTGGGCTGGCCCCAGGGCAATGCCCTCCACAGGCTGCTGCAGGGCTCTGGGCACGGCCACCCCAGCCCCAGCCCCTCACAAGGCACCGCAGCTGCTGGGACAAAGTGTGGTGGTTTCACTCAGGTGGGCAGCCGAGCTCCACCACAACCGCTCTCTCACTGCCCCTCTCCTCAAAGAGGAAGGGGGAGAAAATACAACACAGAGAACTCGAGGTTTGAGATGAGAAAGGTTTAATTAAATGGAAAGGGAATGGGGAGGAAAAAAAAAAAAAACGAAACAAAAGAAACAATCAGTCCGCGCGGGAGCACGGAGAGAGGGAAAAAAAAATTATTCTCTACTTCCCATCAACGAGCGGTGTTCAGCCACGTCCTGGGAAGCAGGACGGCTGCGCTCGCGTCAGGCAGCACCCTGGGGTGTCACCAAGTGACGTCACAATGGGTGCCCACCCAGCCCAGGCGCGTGTCACAGTGGCACCCATTGTGACGTCACTTGGTGACACCCCAGGGCTCCGCCTTATAAGAGCGCAGCCGTGGCTCGGACCCTCAGTGTCGGTGCACGGCAGTGACGGACAGGGCAGGAGCACAGGGCCTTCGAGGAGTCCCCGAGCATAGCCCACGTCCCACAATGCCGCAACCGCCCGCCCGGAGGAGCCGCCGGTTTATCCTTGTGAGCTCTCCCACTCCAAAGGCTGCTTCTGAAGGGGATGAGGAGAGAGGCATGCCCCCCAGGCAGCCCAGGCTGGCCTGGCAGGAGACCTGGTCTTCTAGGGGCAGCAACCGGCCAGCAGAGGACAGCTTGCTGGCAGAGGACAGCACCCCAGTCGAGGCCTTTTTCCCGGAAGAGGACAGCAGCCTGGCAGAGGCCATTTTGCTGGCAGAGGCCATTGCTCAGGCAGCGGGCAGCAGCCAGGTAGAGGAGAGCCAGGACGACGTACAGTGGCTGGATCCCAGTGAGTCAGGGTCTTCGGGATGGGGTGGGGAGGGTTGGGGACACAGAGACCCCTGCCTGACTCCAGGACTCCTTCCCTGGGTAAAGCGGCGCTTGGGCTGACGGGGCCGAGCTTCCTCCGCAGCACCACAGAATGCCAGGACGCTTTGGGCTGGGGGGGACCTCGGCGATCACGATGCTTCCCCCCAGCCCAGGCTGCCCAAAGCCCACCCAGCCTGGCCGTGGGCAGTGCCAGGGAGGGGGCACCGCAGCCTGCGCCAAGGCCTCACTGCCCTGGGCGTGAAGGAGAGAAATCCCTGCCTGTCCGAAAGAAACCTGCCCTCTTTGAGGTTAAGGCCGTCACCCCTTGTCCTGTCGCTGCAGTCCATGATGAAGATCCCCCCCCAGCTTTCCTGGAGGCCCCTTTGGGCATGGGGAGGCCGCAGCGAGGTCCCCCCGCAGCCTTCTCCAGGCTCCACAAGCCCAGCTCCCTCAGCCTCTCTTCCCAGCGGAGCTGCTGCAGCCTCTGGGCATCCCCGCGGCCTCCCCACGGCCTTCTGGGGCTGGGGCCCTTCCTCTCCTCACCCCTGCATTCAGCCCCTCTCTGCAGCACTCTTTGCTTTCCTCCTTTCCAGGTAAGGCATGGAAACTGTGCAGAGACAAGGCCGTGGAATTCATCAGGGCGTATGTCAGAGGCACAGAAAAGGTAATGGCAGCCGCTTGCATCACAGCTGTGCTCCTGGCGCTGCCCTCCAGGGGTCCCACACAGCCCCAGACCCCTCAAGGCTTTGGTCCTGCTGGCCGTGGGTGTCCCCCTAATGCTCTGTTGGTGTCTTTGTGGCTGCCAGGACGACGAGGAGCAGAAGATGCTGTTCCTCAGCAAAATCTGCGATCTGTGCACATGTGTCACAGAGAGGGGTGTGCCAATGAACTTGCATGACTTCTGCTGCCAAACTAACCTGGTGGAGAACATCATGGTGAGAGGATGAGCAGCGGGCTGGGGAAGGGGCAAGGCCCCCCGGCACCAGCCCCCTGGGAGGCGAGGGCTGGGGCAGCGCTGGCTCTGCTGCTGCTGGGTGCCGGCGGCTCCAAGGTCTCATCCTGCTTGTGCTCTGCAGGCGCTGCTGGAAAAGGAGCCCATGGACAGCTTGCGCACAGCATTCCGGCAGAAGGCCATGGAGACTGTCGCCCTCCTCAGGTGCGTGCCCAGCCCCTGGTGGCAATGTCCTGGTGGCCCTGAAGCTGGCAGGGAGGCTGCCCGTCCCTCCCAGGGATGCCTGGCCAAGGGAGGTCCGTGTCCTCCTTCATAAGCCTCGAGGCACTGCGTCCAACAGGCTCCTCTCTCTCTCTCCTTCAGCAACACCGTACCAACAGCACTGTGTGGCAAAAGGGAGAGTCTCCTAAACATGTGCTTCAAGAGCGTCTTCTTTCTGCCTCCCGAGTCAGATGTGCCAGAGACAGGAGTGCTCTACGCCGAGGTATGTGCTGGGTGAGGTACCGGCACCCCCAGTCCTGCTGAGCTGCTGCCTTGCTTCCCCGTGCTGACACAACCAGAGACCAGTGCAGGGCCGGGGCCCAGATTTGCTTTCCCAGCCTCACCCTTCCCCCTTCCCCGACCTGATCTTGTGCTGCAGGAGGTCTGCACACAGCAGCTTTTTAGCCCCAAAGCCACCCCTGAACTCCCGAGGGGCTCAGAGCCAGCTCCTGGGGGTGAGGAGGGCCACAGAAATAATTCGATGCTCTTCTGTCCTCCCTGCAGACTATGAAAGCCATGGACACCATGCTGGAGGGCTTCGTACTCAACTGTCCCATCGCCAGTTTCAACATAGAGATGCAGAATATGTTGAAGGTTTGGCATTTCCAAAGAATTTCCAAAGAATCCTCTCAGGTCACATTTGCAGACCGCTGTCAACCCCCAGCAACTTCTCTCCTCACAGGCGCTGCTGGACTTTGCTGTCTCCAAAAACTCAGATGTGCGTGAGAGCGCTGTGAAGGTGATTGAGAGGCTGATTACTTTCTTCCGCTGGTATTTGGTGATCAAGGTAAGGCACAAGGAATTTTCCACCCTTTCCTGCATCCCAGAGCATCCTGCCATGCAAGGGTGCCTGCGAGGCAACCCTCAACGCACGTGAGTGCCTCAGCACTATGAATTGAGGGTCTTCATTCCTCCTTCACCCCTGCTCTTCCCTCCCCAGGCCCTGCTATCTCAGGGGCTGGCTCTGCCTCCACTAAGCCCTTTGTCTCTCCTCCCTTCCTCAAACAGATCTTAGGGATCTTTGAAAACTATGGCAACGATGAGCCCACAGATTTCAACCTGCGCATCCCCATCCTGGGCAAGCTGCTGGGCCACCTCTTGCTTTTCAGCAGTGGCGATGATTCCATGAGCCACTCAGCTTTGGGAAGTCTTCATCGCATGTACACAGTCGTCAGAGAAGGAAGAGGTAAGAAGGTGTGGTGGGCAATGTCCATCTGCACACAGACATCTGCTGGTTTGTCTGCCTGTTCTCCCTGAGTATTGTGAAGGATTGCTTTTGTGCTTGGTGGAGGCTGCCCACGGAATTCTGCCAGGTTCCCTGGCCTCCTCTGCTCCTCACAGCAGCTTCCCGCAGCATTCTGGCTATCGTTTTCCGCAGAAGCTAGACGCTCACCTGCCGTCCAGGAGCAGTTCTCTGCTGCTGTCCTTCCCAACCCTCCCCAGATCACCTACCACGCTGTTTTGTGGTGTCCCCCAGTCTAAGCCATCGATCGATGAGCACTTCCCAAACAGCATCTTCCCCGAGGAGTGAACAGCAGAGCCAGCCGTGCATCACCAGGGATGGTGACGCCCTCCAGAATGCTCCCTGACTGTTTGCTCCCTGCCGTCTTAAAGGCAGGTGTCAGGGGGCTTCCTGCACATCCTGACCCCGAGCAGAAGGGGGTCTGTGACACGCTGCTACCCCCACGGCACCCAACGCCATTGCTTCTCCTCCTTCTGCATCATCCCTGAGGTCCCTCTTGCTCCCAGCACTCCTCACCTTGTGCTTTACATCCCTGCCCACCACTCTCCTCGCCGTGGGTCTGAGCCTCCCTCCTCAGCCATTCCTAGTGAAAGTGCTTTTCACCATTTGGCAAGCTTGTTGGCAAAGATGCTCTTCCCTACTGACTCTTTGGTGTTGCCCCCTGTTTAGAAAGCTCACAGACAAACGGCATGAAAAATTATGCAGAGAGACACAAGAATTTGGAGGACACAGCATACCCGTTTCCTACAACATCAACTCCGTGTGAAATTGCCAAGGTAATGAGCTCTGGCCTTGCTGGGGATCTTGTCCGCAGCATCAGCAGGCATCTCGTGTGAGCAAAGGGGTCCAGAACCGGTGGGGCTGGCACGGCCTCACTCGCCCTGCTGAGAGGGTTCCTCTTGTCCCCAGGCTGGGGCTATGCGAAGGCTGCTCCCCTGTGTCCCGGCAGCAGCTCCAGCCCTCCTGGCCACCAGCAAGCCCTGGTTACCTGCAGGGCCAGCACTCTGGCCCCATATGCCCCATCCTCACCCCTTCCCCCGAGGGCCCTCTCTCCAGAGCCGCTCTTGCTGCTCAGCTAAGCAGCACCCTTGGGACACTCAGTGAGGCATGTCTTCGCTCCTCCTTCTTCCCACAGCGGTTTGGAGGACATCTCTTCCCTGCTGAGAGGCTGGATATCATCCTCACAGCCCTGGAAGCTTTACAAGACTCCAGCATCCATGACAAGCAGGGGGCCTGCAGCGTGCTGGACGCAGCCTTGGAGGACCCTGACTACTGGCTGACAGATGTAAGTGGCCTGTGGCCATGGCCCTGCCCTTGAGCTCTTCCAGGCGTGGTTCCTCTCTCCTTCCCTGCCTCCCTCCCTGCCTCCCTCGCACATCGGGGTCTCTTGGGCTCCAGAAGCCACCTGAAGCCAGCAGAGAGCAATGGAAGGGGCCAAAGTTTGATTGGCAGCTGTGGCAATGGCTGCGGTCTGCTGGCAACACCATTCCCACTTTGTCCCCCAAGGTGCCAACGATCCTGGAGTGCATCAGGAGAAACCTGGGCAGCATCCACACGGCATCGGCGCGGCAGTGCCTGGACTCCCTGCTTCTCCAGATGACCAACATGATGCCCAGGGAAGAAGCCAAGAACTTGCTGCAGTTCTCTCCGCCACGTGACAGGTCCTGGCCTTAACATCCTTGAGGGCTTGTTCCGCGTCGGGAGATGCACCTGGAGACTCTCTGCTTGCCACACCAATGGCAAAGAGCAGGACATCCCCAAGGAGCACAGCCCTCCTTCCCACCAATGTGTTCCAGCCCTACTGGGCCAGCCAGGGCTGCAGCAGCCCAGCTGTCCAAGGCAGCCCAGAGTCCCCCTGCCCCCAGGGAACACCAGCTCAGCCCCCTCCTGCCTGCCCAGGCTGGGCCCTCAGTGCTCCCCAAGTCACAGGGGCTGCAGGACAGCCTGGGTCCTCTGGGGCTGGCCCAGTTTGTGGCCCTGCGGCTGAGGCAGCCTCACTGACGGAGTATTCTGGGCTTGCAGCACTGACCTGGCCATGTGGGAGGTGATCCTGGCCATGCCGAGGACCTTGGAGAATGTTTTAAACATCGTGTTGCAAGGCATCCCGCTGTGCCAGTGGTGCAAGGAAGTCACCGAAGACACGTGCATCCGTCGCTTGGCTGTGAGTTCCCAGATGAAACCTTGCTCCCAGCAGGGCTACGTGTGCCCCTTCAGGCACACAGGCACAGCCCTGTGCCCATCTACCCCCAAACTGCCAGCTCCCGCAGGACATACGGACACATGGTCCCTGGGGCCGGCAAGCCCCCGTAGCTCCTGTGTGCCTCTTTGGTGCCAGCTGGCGCTGCCCCATCCCTGCCCAAAGGTGGGAGAAGAAGAAGCTGCAGGGAGCCCTGCAGGCCCTGCCAGGCTCTCACTGCTCTTTCTTGCAGATGCTGGCCCAGAATCACATTTCTGAGGAGGACTTTGGTAACCCAGTGCACCTCCAGAGCTACCTGAGGCACCTAATACCAATGATGCGCTTTTTGGTTCTGAAAGGGCTCTGCACCGTGTCAGAGAGCCCTGAGAAGGTGAGCGGGCCATCGTCAAGCAAAGCCATGTTGGCAGCCTGGGGCTTTGCTCTTCTGCCCTCCCGTCCCTCCCCGCTGCCAGGAAGCAAGGCAGGAGGCTGGTGCTCAGGAACCAGAGCCCTTTGCCCAGGGTGGTCTCTCACTGCCTCACGGAAGGGAAATGGTGTCTTTCCTACAGGCAAGGAAAATTCAGGTCCTGCTGCCAGACATTGTGGAGGCCCTGCAGGACACCAACACAGACGTGGTGCTGAAGGCCCTGCCTGTGCTGAGAAACGTGATGGCTCATGTGGAGAGGTGGAAGGACAGTGGCCCGGCTCTGCAGCTGGCTGAGAAGCTCCTGCCACTCTTTGACCACGTAAGTGTGCTGCGGGAGCCCGAGCCCTCAGCTGGGCCCCCTGTAACGAGGGCTGCCCTTCAGCCCGGCCCTGTGGGCAGCACTCAGGCAGGGCCTTCCCAGTCTCCTCGTCAGCCCAGGCGCTGGGGAGCTCTGCTTGGGCATGGCTGGTGCGGCTGGTGGCGAAAGTGGGGTGGCTGGCGGGCAGCCTGCGATGGCAACCGATTGCGTTGCCCTTCACGGGCACCAGGCCTTGCAGCTGCCCCTGAGCAGCTCCTCTGGGAAGGATCCAGCGCTGAAGCATCTCACAGTGCTGGGAGCTCCCTTCACATCGGCCACGCTAATGCTGAAATTCCTCCTGTCCTCCTCCCTGCCAGGCGTCCAGCCAGGTGCAGGAGCACTCCATCTGCCTCTTCCAAGCCGTGGTGGAGGCTGTGCTGCGGCAAAGGACGAAGAAAATGAAGAGGACGGTGCACAGGAGCCTTCTCCCACTCTACGTTCACATGAGAGACCAGAGTGAGAGCGTAGCAAAGGTACAGATCTCAGAGCTGAGCAGTTATGTGGGCAAGGGTGTGCTGATGCCACAGGGTTGCTCTGGGGGATCACAGAATTTCTAGGTTGGAAGAGACCTCAAGTTCATCGAGTCCAGCCTCTGATCTCTTGCTGTGATCTCTGGGATCTCTCTTATTGTGAGCTGCCTCCGATGGTGGCTGTCCCGTGGCCTTGCCTTGGCCACTGAACCCAGTGCACGCTGCCCCCCACCACAGCCTCCCATAACGCGCTGGGAAAGGCTCGCAGCCCTGCCAAGAGGAGGGGACAGAGGGTCTCCTTCCCAAGGCTGTGCTGCTACCTCCCAACCTCTGCTGCTCCGCAGGCCTCTGGGAAAGCTCTCGCCGTGGCTGCAGAGTTTCTGCGACGCAAGGAGCTGAAGCGCTTGGCCCAGACAGAACAGACGTGGAGGATCGGGGATTGCTTGGTAAGGACCCAACTTGGTTTGCCCCAGCTCGGCAAACGTGCCCGGCCAGAGCCCGCTGCCTGCAGCCGCATCCTCGCTCCCTTCCTGCCAGCACAGAGCCCCAGGGGGCTCTTCTGCAGGCCCCTCTGCCCTCCCTGCCCCCAGGATGCTGGAGGAGACCCTGGAGAGGGTGTGCAAGCCCCGTGACCCTGCGTTCTCTCTCTCTCCAGCTGCAGCAGGACAGAGGCAGAGTAGAAGAATACCTGCAGCAGAGCCAGCCCTACCTGAAGGCCACTCAGACCAACTTGCGACTTGAGGCCGTCAGATTCATTGGTGAGCCCAGCCCCTGGGTCCCTCTTGGGGCAGCCTTTGGTAGCCCCAGGCACTGCCCTGTTGCCCCCAGAGCCCCCCGACTGGGCCCTTGCTCCAGGGTGCAGGAGGGGGCACAGCCTGGCTGGCCAGGCCAGGGGCTGCGCTGCTGGGAGCGTGCTGGGGAGCGGGGCTCTGATGGGGTCTCTGTGTCTAGGTCTTGCTGCGCGCTACTGCAAGGACCAGAGCGAGGAGAAGCTGGAGGAAATCCTCAGAGGTGAGTGAGGGCAGTGGGGGGTGTGCTAGGGCTGGGGGGACAGCGGCAGAGGCCCCCGTGCCTTGCCCTGCTCCAGGGAAATGCTTCGGGGCGGAGGAGCAATGCAGCCATAGGAACGAGGGAGAGGAGACGGGGTAGCCTGTGGTGTCAGGGAATGGCCTCCCAGCCTGGAGCTGGGCAGTGCCGCTGAAAGGGTTGAGTGTCCCTGAGGAAGAGTCAGGGGAAAGGGCAGTAAGGCTGACAGAAGGTGGGAGCCTGTTGTAGAGCACGCAACCAGGACGAAGAGGGAGATGAGACAGCCTACAAGCAGCTAGGAGCAGGGTCACGATTGCTAGCCCTTGCTCTCATGGGGAAGCACAATAGCGAGAGGAAAGAGTCCAGGAGATTCCTGGAGTGTGTGAATCCTCCCAAGGGATGGAGGCAGGTGGTGAGGGAACCAGCTTGTGAAGGTGCCCCACTTGACCTGTGGTGCGCAGGTGGGGAAGGACTGGTGGCTGCATTTGGGACATTGCTGAGCAGCAGCTTTCAATGGATTCCTTTGTTCCTCCTGCTCCTCCTGGCCTGGGGAAGAGTCGAGTGGGGCTGGCATGCTCTGCAGGGGATGCCTGGGGATCTCTGCAAGGAGTGGGTTTTCATCTCTGCTCTTCTTTCTTTTGCAGTCCTCCAGCCTTCAGAGAACGACCCGGAACCCATGGTCCGTTCCCTGGCAGTTCAAACCACCCTGATCCTGACGTCAAGGCATACCGCAATGTCAGGACGGAGATTTCCACTGCCGTGTTGCCGCTAGCCCCGCAGCAGTCCTCAAAAGAGCAATATATATTTTAATAGAACTAGGTTGTTGTCTCGTTATTCCAGCAGCTCCTTCACAGTGACTCGGTGCCATGACGCTGAGCTAACTTGGAGGCCACCAAGGACCCTGAGAAGTTCCCTCTGTTCCCCTGAGAAGGCAACTTCCTTGTGAGGGGAACAGAGGGCCCTATTTGTTAGCCTGACCCTACCCGTAGGGAAGTCTGCTGCCTCCCTGGGGCTAGGGTCATGGACGTTGCCAGAAAGCTTCCCAACCTGGTTTTCCCCTCTGATTACTATCGTCTTTTGATAGTCCAGGCCGGCAGTGATACTACTGAAGATAGAAGCCTGAAGACTATCAAGCGGGACTTTAGGGGACTGGGACGGGTAGTGGATGGAGTGGGAGTTCAGGTGGTGTTTTTGTCCACCCCTACAGTGGCAGGGAGGGGTACAGAGAGGACTCACGACTCACTGGGATCCAGCAACTGCAACTCCTTCTTGCTGTCCTCTGTCAAACCTCTGTTCTCTACCACTAAGCTGTCCTCTGCTGGTCTCCTGTCCTCTGCCAGGCTGCTGTCCTCTACCGGGCTGCTGCCCTTTGACAGCAAGCTGTCCTCTGCTGGGCTTCTGTCCTCTGCCGGCAAAATGTCCTCTACCGGGGTGCTGTCCTCTGCCGGCAAGCTGTCCTCTGCTGGCCGGTTGCTGCCCTCAGAAGACCAGGTCTCCTGCCAGGCCAGCCTGGGCTGCCTGGGGGGCATGCCTCCCTCCTCATCAGATTCAGAAGGAGCCTCTGGAGTGGGAGAGTTCTCAAATAGAAAACGGAGGCTCCTTCGGGCAGGCGTGGGCTATGCTCGGGGACTCCTCGAAGGCCCAGTGCTCCTGCCCTGTCCGTCACTGCTGTGCACCGACGCTGAGGGTCCGAGTCACAGCTGCAGTCATATAAGGCGGACCCCTGGGGTGTCACCAAGGGAGGTCACCACGGGTCCCATGTGACACGTGCCTGGGCTGGATGGGCCCCACCGGGCGCTGTAAGTTCGTGGGCGACACCAAGCTGGGCAAGGGGATCTGGACAGGCTGGATCAACGGGCCGCATCCAGCTGCGTGGCATTCAAGGCCAAATGCTGGGTTCCACACTTGGAATCATAGAATATCCTGAGTTGGAAGGGGGCAGACCTGAAGGGATGAAAGACACGGTCTCCCGATGCCTCTTGAGCAGAAGGCCTTTATTGCCATTTTTCTCTGCTACATATACTTTCCCCGTAACCACTTGCGCTGTCCACGCGCCTGAATCAGTCATACAATTCATTAGAGACCCTCAGCCACGCGCCTCAAGCCAGCCAGCAATTGACCACTGCGCAAAGCTCATCTTTAATGCTGTAGCCAAGTTAATTTATCTCCACCTTGTTCAAGTTTTTGTTACTAATGCCTAGTAAAAAAAGGGGCTTTAGGGCTTTGGGGCGACTACTTAAAGGATCGGGGCACAGGTTGTGTTTGCCTCTGTCCTTCCGATAGGGGGGATCGATGCTGACAAGCAGACTCATCACATTAACACGTAGCTTCGGGACTGGTGCAACTGGTAGAACTTTGGGCTTGCTGATCATGGGAGGGTCTATGTGACACTGGCCTGCTACCACCAGATGAGATGCGCCTCCCTGTAGTGGTTTTACCTGGCAAGGTTTTGGTAGCACGGGGCCATAGGAGTGGCTTTTGTGAGAAGGATCTGGAAGCTGCCCCATGTTTGCTAAGGGCCCCTCTGCTGACCAGAGCTGAGCCAATAAGTCACAGAATCACAGAATCACAGAATTTCTAGGTTGGAAGAGACCTCAAGATCATCGAGTCCAACCTCTGACCTAACGCCAACAGTCCCCACTAAACCATATCCCTAAGCTCTACATCTAAACGTCTTTTAAAGACTTCCAGGGATGGTGACTCCACCACTTCCCTGGGCAGCCTGTTCCAGTGCCTAACAACCCTTTCGGTAAAGAAGTTCTTCCTAAGATCCAACCTAAAACTCCCCTGGCGCAACTTTAGCCCATTCCTCCTCATCCTGTCATCAGGCACGTGGGAGAACAGGCCAACCCCCACCTCACTACAGCCTCCTTTAAGGTATCTGTAGAGAGCGATAAGGTCGCCCCTGAGCCTCCTCTTCTCCAGGCTGAACAAGCCCAGCTCCCTCAGCCGCTCCTCGTAGGACTTGTTCTCCAGGCCCCTCACCAGCTTCGTCGCCCTTCTCTGGACCTGCTCAAGCACCTCCATGTCCTTCTTGTAGCGAGGGACCCAAAACTGAACACAGTACTCAAGGTGCGGCCTCACCAGAGCCGAGTACAGGGGGACGATCACCTCCCTAGCCCTGCTGGTCCCACGATTTGCGCCTCTGTGAAAGCATATTTAAGAGAGGGAAAAAAAACGCTGCGCCACACAGCAGCTGGGAGAGTGAGAGGAGTGAGGAACGGCCTTGCAGGCGCCAAGGTCAGTGAAGAAGGAGGGGGAGAGGTGCTCCAGGCGCCGGAGCACAAGTCCCCTGCGGCCTGTGGTGAGGACCATGGTGAAGCAGGTTGTCTCCCTGCAGCCTCATGGAGTACCACGGTGGAGCAGGGTTCCACGCTGCAGCGCGTGGAGGAGACCACGGTGGAGCAGGTGGCCCTGCACCGATGGAGGCTGCGGCCTGTGGAAGACCCCTGCCGGAGCAGATTCTGGGTCGGACCTGTAGCCCGTGGAGAGGAGCCCACGCAGGAGCAGGGGGTCTGGCAGGAGCTGCTGCCCATGGGGGACCCAGGTTGGAGCAGTCTGCTCCTGAGGGATGGACCCCGTGCTACGGACCCATATCTGGAGCAGTTCTGGAAGAGCTGCTGCCTGTGGGAAGCCCACGCCAGATCAGTTCATCAAGGACTGCATCCCGTGGGAGGGATCCCACAGCACAGGGGGCGAGAGTGACCGAGAAGGAGCGGCAGAGAAGAAGCACTATAGACTGACCATAACCCCCGTTCCTTCGTTCCCCTGCACTGCTCGGGGGGAGGAGGTGGAAGAGGGTAGACGGGGGAGAAGGTGCTTTTGGCTTCTCTCCTTTGTTTCTCACTTCTCTAGCTTGTTAGTAATAAGCAATAAATCTTACCATCTCCCTATGCTGAGTCTGTTTTGTCCGTCACGATAATTACTGTGCCATCTCCTCGTCCTTATCTCAACCCTTGAGCCCTTTTCATCGTATTTTCTCCCCGTTCCTCTTTGAGGAGGGGTGAAGCTCGGCTGCCCACCCAAGTAAAACCACCACACTCTCTCAGAGAGGGGTAAGGATTTTTGCTCAGGACTTGGCAGGGCTGATAGATAGGGCTTTAAACTAGAGTCGAAGGAGGAAGGGGATAAAACCAGACACACCGCTGATAAGCTGAGGGATGGTGCGCTAGAATCAGAGGGACGGTGTGCTAGTGAGGTCCTGCGGTCAGCTCCACAAGGCGCAGTGTGTAGGGAGGCGCATTTGAAGTGCTTCTACACAAACGCAGGCACTATGAGGAATCAAATGGATGAGCCAGAAGTCTTGGCCCTGTCCCACAGCTACGACATCATCGGCATAAGTGAAACCTGGTGGGATGAGTCCTGTGGCTGGTGTGTGGTGGAATTTTCTCCCAACAGAGGCAAACAGCACCTCTGTAGCCCTGCCATGTCACACGACCTCGCTTCCAGTGGCCACACACTTTATTTTTCTGACACGTATTCAACTTGCTGTCGACCAAAACCCCCAGATCCCTTTCTGCAAGGCTGCTCTCCAGCCTCTTCTGCTGGCCCTAAGTGGAACCCTGGGGAACCCCACTAGGGACTGGTCAACAGCCTGATGCAACCCCATTTCTGTAACCCCTTGAGCCCAACCCATCAGCCAACTTTTCACCCTAAACCGCATGTATTTATCTAGCCGTACAATGGACATTTTGTCCAGAAGGATACTGAGAGAAACAGTACTGAAAACTTGATGGAAATCCAAAACCTGGCATCCCTTGCTCAACTAGACGGGTGATGTTGTCATAAAAGGAAATTAAGTTTGTTAAACAGGACTTTCCCCTCATGAACCTGGGTGGGCTGTGGTCAAGGACTGCATTGTCTTTCCGGTGTTCTTCAGTAATGCCCAGAAGAGTTTCTCCGTATTTTTACTAGGCTCTGAAGAGAGACTGGCGGGTCTGTAATTATTGGGCTCTTCTTTCTTGCCCTTCTTGAAACCTGTCACAATGATTGCCAGCCTACAGTCAACTTGGACCTCTCTGGCCTCCCAAGACTATTGAAAAATAATTGAGAGAGGTCTCACAAGGACATTAGTCGGCCCTCTGAGAACCCTGGAATGAATCCCCTCAGGCCCCATAGACTCATATGCATCCAGTGTGGGTTTGGCTAGGAGGTTTTTGTTACCGCACTCATGGCCCCCCAACTCTGGGCCCCTTGGGTCCCAGAGCCCATCATTGCTCTTGAAGACAGAGGCAGAAGAGACATTAAATGGCTCTGCTTCGCCTATGTCTGTGTTTGTGAGGTGACCATCCTCAGCAAGTAACGGACCAATGTTTCCTCTAGCCCTCCTTTAGCAGTTCACATCTTCAATACACATATTAATGTATATATCTGCGTTGTCGCCCACACTACTAGCCAGCTTCACCCCTGAGCTTTGCCTGCACCAATTTTCTCCCTACAGAGGCAAACAGCACCTCTGTAGCCCTGCCATGTCACACGACCTCGCTTCCAGTGGCCACACGCTTTCTTTTTGCACTTAAGCTCTAGAAGAAGATCCCTGCTCAGCCAAGCTGGCCTCCTGCCCCGCCTGCTTGACTTCCAATATTTTGGAATCGCCTGCTCCTGTGCTCTTAGGAGGTCGTGCTTAAAAAGATGGACCCCGATACCTTCCAAAACAGCTTCTCAGGGGATCTTCCGAACTAGTTCCCTGAGCAGCCTGAACTCTGCCCTCCCCGTGTCCAGAGTTCACAGAATTGGAGGGGTTGGAAGGGACCTCAAGAGATCATCGGGTCCAACCCCCCTGCCAAAAGCAGGCGTACTGGCAGTTTTCCTCCAATCGCCAAAGATTTTTAAATGTGAAGTGTCAATAGAGAGCTATTTGTGTTTGTATGTTCTTTCTTTGAAGTCTCTGATGTCTGGGGGTTTCAGAACAACTGCTAACAACTAGTAACTGTTATGACTTCTGAATGGGACACTATGCAAGCCCCTGATATCTGGCCAGGCGGCCAGGAGATTAAGGAGAAGAAAGAAGCTGAAGGATGGCTAGAAGACAAAACTTGCAGGGAACGCTGTGTAAGCTTTTGACATGCTGCCAAGGAGTACAAAGGGGAAGGACAAGAAAAAAAAACTGAGAGGAAGACTACGAGCCTTCAGCATGAAAGACCCCCAGAGACCCCCAGGGGGACCACCAGAGACTGATGCGCATGCTCCAGTAGGAGGATTTGGATCCCGGAAGCTAATTATAATAACCCATTTTTTTTAGAAGTAGTAATGAATATGTATCAGCCTAGGAGCATAAAAATCAGCTGCTTGATGTAACTGGTGTGCGTCCTGGTGGAGCAGAGACTCCCGGCGCACCCAGCGCTGTTTGCTTACCTCTATTCCTTTAATAAATTGTAAACTTTGATTATAATCCTATTTTGAAGACTGAGCCATTTATAACACAAGCAACAGGTCTAGGATGGCACCTTTCCTTGTTGTCTCCCTCAGTAGCTGTACCAAGGAGTTGTCATCAAGGTGTGTGAGGAATCTCCTGGACCTGCTTGTATCAGCTGTGTGGTCTTCCCAGTTAACGTCTGGCAAGTTGAAGTCCCCCATCAGGACAAGGGCAGTTGAGCTAAGAGAGGTCTCTCTTAGTTGCTTAGCGAATAATTCATTGGTATCGCAAACACCCACTGCAACATCCAAGTGATTGCTTTCTCCCTTAATCCTTACCCAGAAGCTCTCGGCCACGTCCTTGTGCCAGCCCCTTGCCTCGCCTGCCCTGCCTATCCTTCCTGAAGAGCCCATACCCGTCCATCACAGCACACCAAGTCTCGCTTGTTCTGGGATGGAGCTGAAGCTTCCAGCTCCTCCTGCTTGTCCCTCATGCTGGGTGCATCGGTGCAGAAACATTCCAAATGTGCTCCAGTGTACCCAGCGTGGCATGGAGCAGGCCGAAGGATCTCGCTAGCGCACACTCCCTCCCATTTTGGTGTGCCACTTAGAAGATTCTGTCAGGACAGAACAATAATGGATGATGCTCAGAGGGCCTTACGGGGCAAGTGAGCTTTCCAGAAACACCTTTTACCCTGATCTCCTGGGAGGCAGCAGACTTCTCCATGGGTTGGGTCAGGCCGGCATATGCGGCCCTCTGTTCTGCTCAGAAGGGAGTCACTTATGACAGTAACCCTTCTCTTCTTCTTGATGGAGGTGGTCGTGATACTGGGGAAGGCTGACTTGCCCTAGAAAACCCCTCCAACCTGGATGGACCTTCATGCACATCATCGTTTGTGTGTCCATTACTTCCAGAGTCTGTTGTTTCAGGGCACCTGAAAGGAAGGTGAGGTAGGCAAGGAGGGGTTCGCCTGCTGCCCCGAGCAGATCTAAACTTCCATCCCTTCGTCACTGAGATGCACTCCTTCTGCCTGATGGCCAGAGGGTAGGGGATCCTCCATTTCCTCTGCTGTGTCTGCCTGACGCATCTGTCCCAGGGCTGGCAGAGTACAGTTCAACCTTCTCCGACTCCCTGGTGCTCCTCAGCCTGCCCACCTCCTCCCGAAGCTCTGCCAGGAGGCTGAGCAGTTCTTCTACCTGGGCGCACCTACCACAGGTGGACTCACAGGATGGGATGTCAGGAAGAATTTCTTCATGCAAAGGGTGGAACCGGCTGCCCAGGGCACTGCTGGAGTCCCAGGCCTGGAGCTATTAAAGAAATGCGTGGACTTGGCGCTAAGGGCCGTGGTTTTGTGGTGGGCCTGGTGGTGTTAGCTGACGCTTGGACTTGAGCTGAAGGCCCTTTTCCAAGCACAAGGGTTCTGTGACTCTTTCTCTGGTTGAGTAGGTGCCATGCAGTCACCGGGCCCAGGGAAAAGACGTCCTTGGTGGCCTCCAAGTTAGCTCAGCGTCATGGCACCGAGTCACTGTGAAGGAGCTGCTGGAATAACGAGACAACAACCTAGTTCTATTAAAATATATATTGCTCTTTTGAGGACTGCTGCGGGGCTAGCGGCAACACGGCAGTGGAAATCTCCGTCCTGACATTGCCTTATGCCTTGACGTCCCGATCAGGGTGGTTTGAACTGCCAGGGAACGGACCATGGGTTCCGGGTCTTTCTCTGAAGGCTGGAGGACTGCAAAAGAAAGAAGAGCAGAGATGAAAACCCACTCCTTGCAGAGATCCCCAGGCATCCCCTGCAGAGCATGCCAGCCCCACTCGACTCTTCCCCAGGCCAGGAGGAGCAGGAGGGACAAAGGAATCCGTTGAAAGCTGCTGCTCAGCAATGTCCCAAATGCAGCCACCAGTCCTTCCCCACCTGCGCACCACAGGTCAAGTGGGGCACCTTCACAAGCTGGTTCCCTCACCACCTGCCTCCATCCCTTGGGAGGATTCACACACTCCAGGAATCTCCTGGACTCTTTCCTCTCGCTATTGTGCTTCCCCATGAGAGCAAGGGCTAGCAATCGTGACCCTGCTCCTAGCTGCTTGTAGGCTGTCTCATCTCCCTCTTCGTCCTGGTTGCGTGCTCTACAACAGGCTCCCACCTTCTGTCAGCCTTACTGCCCTTTCCCCTGACTCTTCCTCAGGGACACTCAACCCTTTCAGCGGCACTGCCCAGCTCCAGGCTGGGAGGCCATTCCCTGACACCACAGGCTACCCCGTCTCCTCTCCCTCGTTCCTATGGCTGCATTGCTCCTCCGCCCCGAAGCATTTCCCTGGAGCAGGGCAAGGCACGGGGGCCTCTGCCGCTGTCCCCCCAGCCCTAGCACACCCCCCACTGCCCTCACTCACCTCTGAGGATTTCATCCAGCTTCTCCTCGCTCTGGTCCTCGCAGTAGCGCGCAGCAAGACCTAGACACAGAGACCCCATCAGAGCCCCGCTCCCCAGCACGCTCCCAGCAGCACAGCCCCTGGCCTGGCCAGCCAGGCTGTGCCCCCTCCTGCACCCTGGAGCAAGGGCCCAGTCGGGGGGCTCTGGGGGCAACAGGGCAGTGCCTGGGGCTACCAAAGGCTGCCCCAAGAGGGACCCAGGGGCTGGGCTCACCAATGAATCTGACGGCCTCAAGTCGCAAAAGGGTCTGAGTGTCCTGCAGGTAGGGCTGGCTCTGCTGCAGGTATTCTTCTACTCTGCCTCTGTCCTGCTGCAGCTGGAGAGAGAGAGAACGCAGGGTCACGGGGCTTGCACACCCTCTCCAGGGTCTCCTCCAGCATCCTGGGGGCAGGGAGGGCAGAGGGGCCTGCAGAAGAGCCCCCTGGGGCTCTGTGCTGGCAGGAAGGGAGCGAGGATGCGGCTGCAGGCAGCGGGCTCTGGCCGGGCACGTTTGCCCAGCTGGGGCAAACCAAGTTGGGTCCTTACCAAGCACTCCCCGATCCTCCACGCCTGTTCTGTCTGGGCCAAGCGCTTCAGCTCCTTGCATCGCAGAAACTCTGCAGCCACGGCGAGAGCTTCCCCAGACGCCTGCGGAGCAGCAGAGGTTGGGAGGTAGCAGCACAGCCTTGGGAAGGAGACCCTCTGTCCCCTCCTCTTGGCAGGGCTGCGAGCCTTTCCCAGCGCGTTATGGGAGGCTGTGGTGGGGGGCAGCGTGCACTGGGTTCAGTGGCCAAGGCAAGGCCACGGGACAGCCACCATCGGAGGCAGCTCACAATGAGAGAGATCCCAGAGATCACAGCAAGAGATCAGAGGCTGGACTCGATGAACTTGAGGTCTCTTCCAACCTAGAAATTCTGTGATCCCCCAGAGCAACCCTGTGGCATCAGCACACCCTTGCCCACATAACTGCTTGTAGTGGGTTTGCGTGGCAAGGCTTTGGTAGCAGGGGGCCATAGGGGTGGTTTCTGTGAGAAAGATCTAGAGGCTGCCCCATGTTTGGGAAGGGCCCCATTGTTTTCCAGATCTGAGCCAATGAGCGATGTTGTTTTGCGCCTCTGTGAGAGCATATTTAAGACAGGGAAAAAACTGCTGCGCCACACAGCAGCCGGGAGAGTCAAGGGAGTGAGAAACAGCCTTGCAGGTGCCAAGGTCAGTGTAGAAGGAGGGGGAGAGGTGCTCCAGGCGCCGGAGCAGAAGTCCCCTGTGGCCTGTGGTGAGGACCATGGTGAAGCAGGATGTCCCCCTGCAGCCCATGGAGTACCACGGTGGAGCAGGGTTCCACGCTGCAGCCCGTGGAGGAGACCACGGTGGAGCAGGTGGCCCTGCACCGACGGAGGCTGCCGCCTGTGGAAGACCCCTGCCGGAGCAGATTCCGGGCCGGACCTGTAGCCCGTGGAGAGGAGACCACGCAGGAGCAGGTGATCTGGCAGGAGCTGCTGCCTGTGGGGGAGCCAGGTTGGAGCAGTTTGCTCCTGAGGGATGGACCCCGTGGTACGGACCCATATCTGGAGCAGTTCTGGAAGAGCTGCTGCCTGTGGGAAGCCCACGCCGGATCAGTTCGTCAAGGACTGCATCCCGTGGGTGGGACCCCACAGCACAGGGGACGAGAGTGACCGAGAAGGAGCGGCAGAGAAGAAGCGCTGTAGACTGACCATAACCCCCATTCCCCCGTTCCCCTGCGCCGCTCGGGGAAGGAGGTGGAAGAGGGTGGATGGGGGGGAGGTGCTTTTGGTTTCTTTCCTTTGTTTCTCACTTCTCTAGCTTGTTAGTAATGAGCAATAAATCTTACTATCTGTCTTCTTATGCTGAGTCTGGTTTGCCCGTTACACTAATTATTGCGTGATTTTCTCGTCCTATCTCAATCCTTGAGCCCCTTTCACATATTTTCTCCCCATTCCTCTTTGAGGAGGGGGAGTGAGAGAGCGGCTGTGGTGGAGCTCGGCTGCCCACTCGAGCGGAACCACGACACTGCTCAGCTCTGAGATCTGTACCTTTGCTACGCTCTCACTCTGGTCTCTCATATGAAAGTAGAGTGGGAGAAGGCTCCTGTGAACTGTCCTCTTCATTTTCTTCGTCCTTTGCCGCAGCACAGCCTCCACCACGGTTTGGAAGAGGCAGATGGAGTGCTCCCGCACCTGGCTGGACGCCTGGCAGGGAGGAGGACAGGAGGAATTTCAGCATTAGCGTGGCCGATGTGAAGGGAGCTCCCAGCACTGTGAGATGCTTCAGCGCTGGATCCTTCCCAGAGGAGCTGCTCAGGGGCAGCTGCAAGGCCTGGTGCCCGTGAAGGGCAACGCAATCGGTTGCCATCGCAGGCTGCCCGCCAGCCACCCCACTTTCGCCACCAGCCGCACCAGCCATGCCCAAGCAGAGCTCCCCAGTGTTATAAGTTGCCCCCTTAATTAATTTTCAGAGAGCATTGCATTAATAATAGAAAGGAAGTTATTGAGTAAGCAACAGCAAGCAAAACAGCGCTGGGCGGCAACGGAGTCTCGGCTCCACCAACGGCACGCACCTCACCCCCGCCAGCATCCCTTTTTATATCTTGGTAATTCCGGGATTACACAGCACATCCTGGTATATTCTGCGACTGCGCGCGCTGTTGCTAGGGGGTCGTCTCTGTCCCTCTGGTGGTCGTGAAGATGAAGGCCCTAGTCTTCCTCGGCGTTGTGGTTCAACTTCTTTTTTTAGTTGGTCATGTTGGCCCAGCGTGAGACAGGAAGGCAGGATGTTGATACACTAGTTTAACAACTTATCAGGAGATGGTTACATGAGCTTTGCAGCAGGGTCTTTGAACCAAAGAGGCAACTGAGATGCAGAAGGAGAGAAGGGGAGGGGGTTCTCTTTTTTGTTACATTAAGCAAAAGAATTTTCATAGTGTCTAGCCAAGTATTATCCAGCTCCTTACTTCAGCAGGGAGCTTTTGCAACTCCTGCTCCTCAAACGGAACTCCTTGTTTTTATAATACAAAAGACAATGAACAAACATTTATTGTGTATTACATGGTGAGGCCGCCCCTCAGGTGCTGTGCTCAGCTTTGGGCCCCTCAGTACCAGAAGGACATCGAGGCCCTGGAGTGTGCCCAGAGCAGGGCTACAAAGCTGGGGAAGGGCCTGGGGCACAAGTCCTGTGAGGAGCGGCTGAGGGAGCTGGGGGTGGTTGGTCTGCGGAAGTGGAGGCTCAGGGGAGACCTCATTGTACTCTACAACTTCCTGAAGGGAGGTTGTGATGAGGAGGGGGTCAGCCTCTTTTCTCAGATAACTAATGATAGGACTTGAGGAAATGGCCACAAGTTGTGCCTGGGGAGATGGGGGACATGGGGATGGGGATGGGGACTTGGGGGCGGGGATGGGGACATGGGGACAGGGATGGGGACATTGGGATGGGGACATGGGGATGGGGACATTGGGGTGGGGATGGGGACATTGGGGTGGGGACATTGGGGTGGGGACATTGGGGTGGGGACATTGGGATGGGGATGGGGACATTGGGGTGGGGATGGGGACATGGGGATGGGGACATTGGGGTGGGGACATTGGGATGGGATGGGGACATTGGGGTGGGGATGGGGACATGGGGATGGGGACATTGGGGTGGGGACATTGGGGTGGGGACATTGGGATGGGGATGGGGACATTGGGGTGGGGATGGGGACATGGGGATGGGGACATTGGGGTGGGGATGGGGACATGGGGATGGGGACATTGGGGTGGGGACATTGGGGTGGGGACATTGGGATGGGGATGGGGACATTGGGGTGGGGATGGGGACATGGGGATGGGGACATTGGGGTGGGGACATTGGGGTGGGGACATTGGGATGGGGATGGGGACATTGGGGTGGGGATGGGGACATGGGGATGGGGACATTGGGATGGGGATGGGGACATGGGGATGGGGACATTGGGGTGGGGATGGGGACATGGGGATTGGGACATTGGGGTGGGGACATTGGGGTGGGGACATTGGGATGGGGATGGGGACATTGGGGTGGGGATGGGGACATGGGGATGGGGACATTGGGATGGGGATGGGGACATGGGGATGGGGACATTGGGGTGGGGATGGGGACATGGGGATTGGGACATTGGGGTGGGGACATTGGGATGGGGATGGGGACATTGGGGTGGGGATGGGGACATGGGGATGGGGACATTGGGGTGGGGATGGGGACATGGGGATGGGGACATTGGGGTGGGGACATTGGGATGGGGATGGGGATATTGGGGTGGGGATGGGGACATGGGGATGGGGACATTGGGGTGGGGACATTGGGGTGGGGACATTGGGATGGGGATGGGGACATTGGGATGGGGATGGGGACATGGGGATGGGGACATTGGGGTGGGGACATTGGGATGGGGATGGGGACATTGGGGTGGGGATGGGGACATGGGGATGGGGACATTGGGGTGGGGATGGGGACATGGGGATGGGGACATTGGGGTGGGGACATTGGGGTGGGGACATTGGGATGGGGATGGGGACATTGGGGTGGGGATGGGGACATGGGGATGGGGACATTGGGGTGGGGACATTGGGGTGGGGACATTGGGATGGGGATGGGGACATTGGGGTGGGGATGGGGACATGGGGATGGGGACATTGGGATGGGGATGGGGACATGGGGATGGGGACATTGGGGTGGGGATGGGGACATGGGGATTGGGACATTGGGGTGGGGACATTGGGGTGGGGACATTGGGATGGGGATGGGGACATTGGGGTGGGGATGGGGACATGGGGATGGGGACATTGGGATGGGGATGGGGACATGGGGATGGGGACATTGGGGTGGGGATGGGGACATGGGGATTGGGACATTGGGGTGGGGACATTGGGATGGGGATGGGGACATTGGGGTGGGGATGGGGACATGGGGATGGGGACATTGGGGTGGGGATGGGGACATGGGGATGGGGACATTGGGGTGGGGACATTGGGATGGGGATGGGGATATTGGGGTGGGGATGGGGACATGGGGATGGGGACATTGGGGTGGGGACATTGGGGTGGGGACATTGGGATGGGGATGGGGACATTGGGATGGGGATGGGGACATGGGGATGGGGACATTGGGGTGGGGACATGGGGATGGCACCGTGAGCACGGGGAGGTGGCCGAGGATGTGGGGCTGGGGACGTGGTGGGGACACGGAGGGGGACCTGGGGATCCAGGTGGGGACATGGGGACGTGGGGGGGGACATGGGGACACGGGGGGGGTCCCGGCGCCCCCCGACCCCCCCGCCCCGTGCAGTGCAGCTCGCCCCTGCCCGGTCTGCGCACCCAGGACGTCTGCTGCCGGGGGGCCGGCGTGGCCTGGGGGGTGCACGAGTGCCAGCCCTGCGACGCCGACCCCCGTAAGGCAGCGGGGTTTTTTTTGGGGTTATGGGGTTGGGGGGGGTTCTGCGGTGTGGGGGGGGGGCTCACTTTGTCCCCCCCTCCCCCCCCTCCATTTGCAGCAAACCCCCCCGCCGTGGGGCAGCACCCCTGCCCCAAAGGTTTCCGCCGCGCCAACGGCTCCTGCGTGGGTGAGTTTGGGGAGATTTATTTTTGGGGGGGTTAAAAGGGGATGGGGGGGGTTTTGGGGTGCTGACCCCCACCCTGTGTGTGTGCGTCCCCCCCCCAGATGTGGATGAGTGCCAGGAGGGGGGGTTCTGCAAGAACGGGCTCTGCACCAACACCCGGGGCAGCTTCGCCTGCCTCTGCCACGAGGGCTTCATCCTGGACTCGTCCCGGAGCAGCTGCATCTGTGGGATCGGGATCGGGATGGGATTGGGGGTGGGGTTGGGGGTGGGGTTGGGGTTGGGATTATGGGTGGGGTTGGGGTTGGGATTGGGATTGGGATTGGGATTGGGGTTGGGGTTGGGGTTGGGGTTGGGGTTGGGGTTGGGGTTGGGGCTGGGATTGGGGTTGGGGTTGGGATTGGGATTGGGGTTGGGATCGGGATGGGATTGGGGGTGGGATTGGGATTGGGATTGGGGGTGAGGTTGGGGTTGGGGTTGAGATTGGGGTTGGGGTTGGGGGTGGGATTGGGGATGAGGTTGGGGTTGGGATTATGGGTGGGGTTGGGATTGGGATTGGGATTGGGGTTGGGGCTGGGGTTGGGGCTGGGATTGGGGGTGAGGTTGGGGTTGGGATTGGGATTGGGATTGGGATTGGGATTGGGATTGGGGTTGGGGCAGGGGCTGGGGCTGGGATTGGGATTGGAATTGGAATTGGGGTTGGGGTTGAGGTCGGGGCAGGGCCTGGAATTGTGGTAGGGATTGGGATTGGGGTTGGAATTGGGATTAGGGTTGGGATTGGGATTGTGGTTGGGATGTGGATGGGGATGGGGTGAGGAGGGAGTAGGGGTTGGGATTGGAGTTGGAGTTGGGATTGGGAGGGGATGGGGATGGGATGGGGATGGGGGTGGTCTGAAATGGAATAGGGATTGGGATTGGGATTGGGATTGGGATTGGGATTGGGATTGGGATTGGGATTGGGAGGGGATAGGGAAGGGAAGAGGAAGGGGAAAGGATTGGGGTGGGATGGGGATGGAGTAGGATGAGGTGGGATTGGGATGGGAACAGGATGAAATGGGATTGGGGTTAGGACCAGGACTAGGACTGGGATTGGGATTGGGATTGGGATTGGGGTTTTGGGGTTGGGATTGGGATTGGGGTTGGGATTGGGATTGGGGTTAGGACCAGGACTAGGACTGGGATTGGGATTGGAATTGGGGTTGGGATTGGGATTGGGGTTAGGACCAGGACTAGGACTGGGATTGGGATTGGGATTGGGATTAGGGTGACCGGTACCACCCCCCCGCCCCCCCCCCCCCAGCCCACCAGGTGATCTCGGAGGCGCGGGGGCCATGTTACCGGGTGCTGCGGGAGGGGCGCTGCGCGCTGCCCACCCTGCGCAACATCACCCGCCAGATCTGCTGCTGCAGCCGCGTGGGCAAGGCCTGGGGGCCGGCGTGCCAGCGCTGCCCCCCCTTCGGCTCCGGTGAGCCCCCCCGGGACCCCCCCAACCCCTTGGGATCCCCCCAAAAAAACCCTTTAGGGCGGACCCCCCCCCAAAAAAACAAAAACCCTTTGGGGAGCCTCCGTTTCATGGGATTTGCACCCAAAGCCACGGGCTCACCCTTTGGAGGGGTTTTTTTTTTGGGGGAGGGGGGTAATTTTTTTTGGGGGGGGGTCCATTTTGACACCCCCTCCCCCCCCTTCAATTGCAGAGGGGTTCAAGGAGATCTGCCCCGCCGGCCCCGGCTACCACTACTCGGCCTCCGACCTGCACTACAACACCCGCTACCTGGGCCAGGACCTGCCCCGTGTCCCCCTGGGGCGTCCCCGTGTCCCCTCCCCAGCTGGGACCGCCGCCCGTGAGCCCCTTGTCCCCCCCGCTTTGTCCCCCCCCACCCCCCCCGGCTGCCAGGACCCCCCCTCACCCCATTGCTCTGCCCCACAGCTCGCTGGCGCCCCGGTCGGCCGCCCCCCAGCAGGTCACCGCCTGTCCCCGAGGTGCCACCGCGGGTCCCCAAGGTGCCACAACGCGTCCCCGAGGTGCCACCACGCGTCCCACACGTGCCACCGCGTGTCCCCGAGGTGCCACCACGGGTCCCCGATGTGTCACCACCTGTCCCCGAGGTGCCACAACGCATCCCCGAGGTACCACCACGTGTCCCCGAGGTGTCACCACATGTCCCTGATGTGCCACCACGTGCCCCTGAGGCACCACCGCATGTCCCTGAGGTGCCACATGTCCCCAAGGTTCCACAGCGGGTCCCTGAGGCGCCACAACGTGTCCCCGAGGTGCCACCAGATGTCCCCGAGGTGCCACCAGACGTCCCTGAGGTGCCACAACGCGTCCCCGAGGTGCCACCGCGCATCCCCGAGGTGCCACCACCAGCCCCCGAGGTTGTCATCGTGCCTCGACCCACCCTGGGGCTGCTGGGACCCCTCCCCACGCCACCCGGCCCGGAGGGTCCGGCACCAGGTAGGGCTGGGGCACTTGTGCACGGCTGCACACGTGTGTGCACCGTTGCACGCATGCATGGTTGCAGATGTGCGCAGGGTTGCACTGTGTGCAGCTGTGTGCGTGCATTTTATTTTATTTTTTGCACGTGTGGTTACGCTCTGCGCCGTTGCACATACACATCTCAGCACAGGCGTGCAAGGTCACACGTGTGTGCATGTGGCTGTGCACTTGTGCATGGTTGCATGCTTGCATGGCTGCATGTGTGCAGTTGCATGTGCACGTGTGCTCAGTTACATGTGCAAGCAGTTACGTGTGCAATTTGCATTTATTCAGTCTCGTTTGTGCACAGTTATAGGCGTGCACAGTTACACACGTGCGTGTTACACGTGTGCACACCATTGCAGGCTTGCCCAGCTGCATGCAGCTGCAGTAGCACGTGTGCATCTCATGCATGCACAGCTAAATATATTGTGCACGTGTGCACGGTTTGCATGCATGACTATTTGCACACGTGTGCACGGCTACATGCATGCCTGCTTACACACGTGTGCACAATGCCTACTTACACACGCCTACACGTGTGCATGTGTCCTGTATGCCTATTTGCACACATGTCCACAGTTGCATGCATGCTTGATTGCGCACACGTGCACAGTGTGCATGCGTGCATGTTTGCACAGGTGTGCACAGCTGCACGCCTGCCCGTTTGCACACACATGTGTTACTCACGTGTGCCCGCTTGCAGCCGCCGGCAGCGTGTGCGAGCGGAACCCGCGGATCTGCGGCCCCGGGCGCTGCGTCCCGCGCCAGGGCGGCTACACCTGCCTGTGCCACCCCGGCTTCTGGCTCAGCACCCAGGGCACCCACTGCATCGGTGAGCGGCGCCCGGCCCCTCCCTGGGCACCCATGTCCCCGTGCACCCACCTCCCCCTGCACTCATTTCCCCGTGCGCCCATTTCCCTGTGCACCCACCTCCCTGTGCACCTGTTTCCCCATGCACCCACCTCCCCATGCACTCACCCGTTTCCCCGTGCACCTATTTCCCCGTGCAGCCACCCATTTCCTCATGCACCCATTTCCTCACGCACCCATTTCCTTCTGCACCCATTTCCCCATGCGCCCACCTCCCCATGCACCCACCTATTTCGCCATGCACCCACCTCCTCATGTACCCACCCATTTCTCCGTGCACCCATTTCCCCATCTATCCACTTCCTTGTGCACCCACCTCCCCGTGCACCCACCTCTCCAAGCCCCAATTTCCCCCTGCCCCCATTTCCCCATGCACCCGTTTCCCCACGCACCCACCCATCTCTCCATGCCCCCACCTCCCCGTGCCCCCATTTCCCCCTGCCCCCATTTCCCCGCGCACCCACCTCCCCACTCCCCTCTCCCCCTTCCCTCCCACCCACCTCTCCATCCGTCCCCGCTCCTGTCCGTCCGTCTGTCCCCATTGCCGTCCATCCCCCCGCCTGCCCAGACGTGGACGAGTGCCGGCGCAGCCCCCGGCCCTGCGCCCCCGGCCGCTGCGAGAACACGGTGGGGAGCTTCCGCTGCGTCTGCGGCCCCGGCTACCAGCCCGGCCCCGGCGGCACCGACTGCCAAGGTCAGCAGGGACGGGGGGGGGACAGAGGAGGACAATGGGGACAACGGGGATGGGGCTGAGGTGGCCGTGTCCCCGTAGATGTGGATGAATGCGCCCAGAGCCCCTCGCCCTGCGCCCAGAGCCGCTGCGAGAACTTGCCCGGTGGCTACCGCTGCGTCTGCCCGGCCGGCTACCAGGCCAGCACGCCCACGGGACAGTGCCAGGGTGAGCGGGGACACCGGGGTGTGGGGACACCGGGCTGTGGGGACACTGGGTGTGGGGACACCGGGGTGTGGGGACACCAAGGGTATGGGGACACCAAGGGTATGGGGACACCATCTGCGTGTTCAACACCCATGGGGTCATCGTTCATGGGGTCACCATCCATGGGGTCACCGTGCCATAACGCCACCATCCAAGAACTCAACATCTATGGGGTCAGCAGCCATGGGGTCACCATGCCATAGTGTTGCCAGCCACGGGGTTAAACATCCATGGTGAACCCATCCATAACCTCCCAATACGTGGTGTCCCCATGCGTGGTGTCCCCATGCGTAGTGTCCCCATCCATGGTGTCCCCATCCATGGTGTCCCCATCCATGGTGAACCCATCCATAACCTCCCAATACGTGGTGTCCCCATGCGTGGTGTCCCCATGCGTGGTGTCCCCATCCATGGTGTCCCCATCCATGGTGAACCCATCCATAACCTCCCAATACGTGGTGTCCCCATCTGTGGTGTCCCCATGCGTGGTGTCCCCGTCCGTGGTGCCACCACCCACGCCCTCCCCGCGGTGCCACCACCGCCGCCCCCTCTCCGTGCCGCGCAGACATCGACGAGTGCGAGAACCACCTGGCCTGCCCCGGCCAGGAGTGCGCCAACACGCCGGGCTCCTTCCAGTGCCGGCCGTGCCGCGACGGCTTCGAGCTGCGCCACGGGCGCTGCGCAGGTACCCGCGTCCCCCCACGTCCCCCCTGTCCCCCCGAGGGGGGGGCCAACCCTTAATTGTGCCACCCCCTAGACGTGGACGAGTGCGCCACGGGCTCGCCCTGCGGTCCCCACGGCCGCTGCAGTAACACCGAGGGCTCCTTCCACTGCCAGTGCCGGCGCGGATACCGGGTGGGTGCCGACGGCGCGCCATGCGCGGGTGAGTGGTGGGGGCGGCGTGGGGATGGTGCCGTGTCCCCCCCACACCCGACGGCCCCCCCACGGCCCCCATCTGCCCACAGATGTCAACGAGTGCCTGGAGGGCGACTTCTGCTTCCCCCACGGCGAGTGCCTCAACACCGAGGGCTCCTACAGCTGCCTCTGCGCCCAGGGCTATGCCAGCACCCCCGAGGGCACCGCATGCGTTGGTCAGAGCCCGGCATGGTCCCGGTCCCTGTCCCTGTCCCTGTCCCCGTCCCCATACCCATCCCGGTCCCATTGCAGTCCCCATTCTCATTGTGGTTTCTATTCCAGTTGCGGTTTTTTAGTCCCAGTTAATCTACTCAATCCCATCCCCGTGCCTATCCATGTCCCCATCCAATCCCAATCCTATCCCCATCCCAATCCCATCCCCATCCTATCCCATCCCAATGTCTCTCCCTGTCCCCATCCCATCCCACCCCAATCCCAACCCCCATCCCATCTCTGTCTCCATCCCATCCCCATTCCCACCTCAGTCCCCATCCCCATCCCAATCCCATCCCCATCCCACCCCAATCCCATCCCCATCCTACCCTTTTTCCACCCCAATCCCAATCCCACCCCAATCCCATCCCATCCCTTTTCCACCCCATCCCCATTTCCATCCCAATCCCAATCCCACCCCAGTCCCATCCCATCCCACCCCACCCCTCCACCACCCACCCACGCATCCGGGTACCACGGGGTGCCACCAGCCCCTTGTGTCCCCCTCTTTCCCCGTATCCCCCCTGCCCCCGTGTCCCCCCCCTGTACCCACGTCCACCCCATGCCCATGTCCCCCCCGTCCTCACCCCGTGTCCCCCCCCAGACGTGGACGAGTGCCAGCGCGGGGACGTGTGCCGGGGCGGCCGCTGCGCCAACACCGACGGCGCCTTCGAGTGCCACTGCCCCGCCGGCTTCCGCACCGACGCCGAGCGGGCCCAGTGCCACGGTGAGGGGCTGGGGGGTTGGGGGGGGGGGATTTTGGGTGCCCCCCACCCTGGGGCTGGCGGTGAGGGTGGCCCTGTCCCCGCAGATGTGGACGAGTGCCAGGAGCACGGGGCCGAGTTGTGTGGGGCTGAGCGCTGCGAGAACTTGCCCGGATCCTACCGCTGCGTGCCCGCCTGCCAGCACGGCTACCGGCCCCGGGACGGCGGGGGGTGTGAGGGTGAGCGGGGATTGGGATTGGGATTGGGGTTGGGGTTGGGGTTGGGGTTGGGGTTGGGATTGGGATTGGGATTGGGATTGGGATTGGGATTGGGGTTGGGGTTGGGGTTGGGGTTGGGATAGGGATTGGGATTGGGATTGGGATTGGGATTGGGATTGGGGTTGGGGTTGGGGTTGGGGTTGGGGTTGGGTTGGGGATGGAGATAGAGACCAATAGTGGATGGGTTTAGGGACTGGGATTGGGATGGGGATGGGAGGGGATGGGATTGGGGTGGGATTGGGATGGGGATGGGAGGGGATTGGGGTGGGGATGGGAGGGGATTGGGATGGGATTGGGATGGGATTGGGATGGGATGGGGATGGGGATGGGAGGAGATTGGGGTGGGGATGGGATGGGGATGGGGATGGGGATGGGGGATTGGGGATTGGGATTGGGGATGGGGGATTGGGGATTGGGATTGGGGATGGGGATGGGGGTGGGGATTGGGATTGGGGTTGGGGTTGGGATTGGGGTGGGGATGGAGATAGAGACCGATAGTGGATGGGTTTAGGGACTGGGACTAGGATGGGGATGGGAGGGGATGGGATTGGGGTGGGATTGGGGTGGGGATGGGATGGGGATGGGAGGGGATGGGATTGGGGTGGGATTGGGATGGGGATGGGATGGGGATGGGATGGGGATGGGATTGGGATTGGGGTGGGGATGGAAATGGAGACTAATAATGGATGAAAATAGGGACTGGGACTGGGACTGGGACTGGGACTGGGACTGGGACTGGGACTGGGATGGGGATGGGGATGGGAGGGGATGGGAGGGGATTGGGGTGGGGATGGGAGGGGATGGGATTGGGGTGAGATTGGGATGGGGATGGGACCGGGATGGGAGGGGATTGGGGTGGGGATGGGATGGGTTGGGATGGGATGGGATGGGATGGGGATGGGATTGGGGTGGGGATGGAAATGGAGACTAATAATGGATGAAAATAGGGACTGGGACTGGGACTGGGACTGGGACTGAGACTGGGACTGGGACTGGGACTGGGACTGCGACTGCGACTGGGACTGAGACTGGGACTGAGACTGGGACTGCGACTGGGACTGGGACTGGGATGGGGATGGAATGGGTTTGGAATGGGGATGGGGGTGGGATTGGAACAGGATTGGGATGGGGATGGAGATGGAGACCAATAATGGATGAAAATAGGGGGTGAGATTGGGATGGGATTGGGATGGGATTAGGGTGAGATTGGGATGGGGTTGGGGATGGGATGGGAATGGAGACAGGTCCAGGGACCAGAACGGGACGAGGATGGGGACTGGGACAGGGATGGGAACCCGCACACAGGGCTGTGATGCGCACGGGGCTCATCCTGCCCGGGGCCGTGGTCCCCATCACCCCCCACCCAACCTTGTCCCCCCCCCATGCTTGGGGTCCCCCCGGTGTCCCCGCAGATGTGGACGAGTGCCAGGAGCATGGGGCCGAGTTGTGTGGGGCCGAGCGCTGCGAGAACCTGCCCGGATCCTACCGCTGCGTGCCCCCCTGCCAGCCTGGCTACCGGCCCCGGGACGGCGGGGGGTGTGAGGGTACGGGGCCATGGGGACGGGGACAGGGCCATGAGGATGGGGATGGGGCCATGGGGATGGGGATGAGGCCATGGGGATGGGGATGGGGCCATGGGGACGGGGATGGGGCCATGGGGATGGGGATGGGGCCATGGGGATGGGGATGGGGCCATGGGGATGGGGATGGGGCCATGGGGACAGGGACTGGGGCACGGGGATGGGGATGGGGGTACGGAGAGGCTGAGGGGACCCTGCCCTAGGGGACAGTGGGGACACCACTATGGGGTTTAGGGGCAGGGGGATTTCTCCATGGGGTTAGGAGGGGGACGGACAGCAGGGGCCATGGCATGGGGGACATCAGGGACAAGCCAATGGGGCACAATAGGGACAAAGCTATGGGGGACATGGAAAAAACAACGGGGATGCTGGGGACAAGCCAATGGGGTCGAGGTGCAGGGGGACTTCTCTATGGGGTCAGGATGGGGATGGGCAGCAGGGGACATCAGGGACAACACCACGGGAGATAATGGGGACAAAACGATGGGGGACATTGGGGACAAGCCAATGGGGCCACTGGGGACAAGCCAATGGGGTCGAGGTGCAGGGGGGCTTCTCCATGGGGTCAGGATGGAGACGGAGAGCAGGGACCATCGGGGGACAGTGGGGACCCCCCCATGGGGCTGAGCTTTTGGGGGACGGCTCCACGCTCCCCCCCCCAATGTCCCCACCGCCCCCTCCCCCCAAAAAAACGTCACCTCCCCGCTTGCAGACGAGGACGAGTGCGCCGAGGGGGGGTCCCGCTACGGCCCCCACGCCGCCTGCCACAACCTCCCCGGCTCCTTCCAGTGCGCCTGCCACCAGGGCTACGAGGCCGCCCGGCACGGCCACCACTGCCAGGGTACGGGGACAGCGGGGACAGCAGGGGGGGGACACCCAGAGTGACACTGAGCCCCCGCCCTTCGTGTTTCCCCCCCAGACGTGGACGAGTGCGCGACGCTGCCGGGGGTGTGCGGGGCGGCGCGCTGCGAGAACGTGGACGGCTCCTTCCTCTGCCTCTGCCCCGACGGGGGGCACGAGTTCGATCCGGTGACGGGGACGTGCGGGGGACCCCCCCCAGCGACCCCACTCCTCCGGCCCCCCCCGGAGCCGTGGAAGCCCCCCCGGGCTTGGCGGCGTGCTTCAGCCCCGCCTGCGGGGTGCTGGCGCCCAACGTCAGCCGGCAGCAGTGCTGCTGCAGCGTGGGGGGCGCCTGGGGGGTCCGCTGCCCCCCCCCGAGGCCGTGCCCCACGCCTGGAACCGGTGGGGACATGGGGACGCTATGGGGGGGGGAGGGGATTGGGGATGGCATGGGGTGGGAAGGGATTGGGGTGGGAGTGGGATTGGGGATGGGGATTGGGATTGGGGATGGGGACGGGGATGGGGATGGGGATGGGGATGGGGATGGGGATGGGGATGGGGATGGGGATGGGGATGGGGATGGGGATTGGGACTGGGATGGGAAGGGATGGGGATAGGACTGGGATGGGATGGGATGGGATTGGGATTGGAGTGGAGTGGGATGGGATGCGATTTGGGATGGGATGGGATGGCGATGGGATTGGAGTTGCAATTGGGACTGGGATGGGATGGGATTGGGATGGAGATAGGATTAGGATTGGGATGGGATTGGGATAGGATTGGGGGGGTGGAGATGGAATTGGGATGGGGTTGGTGATGGGATTGAGATAGATTGGGATTGGGACTGGGATGGAATGGGGATGGGATGGGGATGGGATGAGGATGGGACTGGGATTGGGGTGGGAAGGGATTGGGATGGGTTTGGGGTGGTGATGGGATTTGGGATGGGGATGGGGATGGGATTGTAAAGGGATTGGGATTGGGGTGGGTATTGCCAGGGATTAGGACTGGGATGGGATGGGATTGGGATCGGGGTGTGGATGGGGACAGGGATGGGCTGGGGATGGGGTCAGGATGGTGCCAAGGTGCAGGGGGGGTGACACCTCTGTCCCCCCCCCCAAGCCGAGCACCGAGCCCTCTGCCCCCACGGGACCGGCCAGACCACGGGGCCCCAGGGCTCAGCAGCAGGTCAGTGCGGCCGCGGGGGGGGCACAGCGATGGGGCCCCCCCCATTTGGGGGCTCCCTCCGTTTAGGGACTCCCCCCCCTACTCAGGGGCTCCCCCCTGTATTTAGCGGTTCCCCAATGTTGGGGATGCCCCCCCATTTTGGGGATGCCACCCCTGTTTTGGGGCTCCCCCATTTATGGGATGCCCCCCGTTTTGGGGACTCACCCCCCCTAATTTGGGAATGGCCCCCATTTGGGGGACTCACCCCTCCCATTTTGGGGATGTCCCCATTTTTCAGGGTGCCCCCTCAATTTGGGGATGCCCCCCCTATTTTGTGGGGTTACGCCCCTCCCCTTTTGGGTGCATCCCGCCTATTTTGGGGCAATACCCCCCCTATTTTGGGGTTCCCCTCCTATATAGGGGCTCCCCCGTTTCGGGGGTGCCCCCCCCAATTCCGAGGACCCTCCCCCTGACGTCGCCCCCCCCCTTACCCCCTTACCCCCCAGATGTGGACGAGTGCCGGGTGTTCGCGCCGCAGCTGTGCCGGGGGGGGGTCTGCATCAACGCCGCCCCCGGCTTCAGCTGCTACTGCCCCAGCGGCTACTACTACGAGCAGGAGCACCTGCAGTGCGTGGGTGAGCACCCAGCACCCCCAGCACCCCCCCAGCACCCCCCCAGCACCCCCAGCACCCTGACCTCAGCACCCCCAGCACCCTACTTGTGCCCTGGGTGCACCCTGCCTGCACCCTGAGCACCCTACTTGCATCCTGAGCACCCTGAGCACCCTGCCTGCACCCTGAGAGCACCCTACTTGCACCCTGACTGCACCCTAAGAGCACCCTGTGCACCCCGAGCACCCTACTCGCACCTTGAGCACCCTGCCCTCAGCACCCTGAGCACCCTGCCAGCACCCCCAGCACCCCCAGCACCCCCAGCACCCTGACCTCAGCACCCTAATTGTGCTCTGGGTGCACCCTGCCTGCACCCTGAGCACCCTGAGCACCCTAATTGTGCCCTGAGTGCACCCTGAGCACCCTCTTTGCACCCTGAGCACCCGACTTGTGCCCTGACTGCACCCTGAGTGCGCCCTACCTGCACCCTGAGCACCCTAATTGTGCCCTGAGTGCGCCCTACTTGCACCCTGCCTGCACCCTACTTGCACCCTGAGAGCACCCTGAGCACCCAGCCAGCACGCTGAGCTCCCTACCTGCACCCTGAGCACACAACCTGTACCCAGAAAGCACCCTAAGAGCACCCTGGCTGCACCCTGAGCACCCTCTTTGCACCCTGAGCACCCAACTTGTGCCCTGCCAGCACCCTACCTGCACCCTGAGCACCCTGCCTGCACCCAGCCAGCACCCTGAGCACCCAACTTGCATCCTGAGCACCCTGAGCGTGCCCTGTCTGCACCCTGAGCACCCAACTTATGCCCTGAGTGCGCTCTACCTGCACCCTGAGCACCCTACTTGCACCCCGCCAGCACCCTGAGCACCCTGCCTGCACCCAGCTCACACCCTGAGAGCACCCTGCCCACACCCTTCCAGCACCCTGCCAGCACCCTGAGCACCCTACTTGCACCCTGCCTGCACCCTGAGCACCCTGCCAGCACCCAGCCAGCACCCTGAGCACCCAACTTATGCCCTGAGTGCACCCTACTTGCACCCTGAGCACCCAACTTGTGCCCTGCCAGCACCCTGCCTGCACCCTGAGCACCCTAATTGTGCTCTGAGTGCACCCTGGCTGCACCCTGAGCACCCTCTTTGCACCCTGAGCACCCAACTTGTGCCCTGAGTGCGCTCTACCTGCACCCTGAGCACCCTACTTGCACCCTGACTGCACCCTGAGCACCCTGCCTGCACCCAGCTCACACCCTGAGAGCACCCTGCCCACACCCTTCCAGCACCCAGCCAGCACCCTGAGCACCCTGAGCGTGCCCTACCTGCACCCTGAGCACCCTAATTGTGCTCTGAGTGCACCCTCCCTGCACAATACCTGCACCCTGAGCACCCAACTTGTGCCCTGAGTGCACCCTCCCTGCACCCTCAGCACCCTGCCTGCACCCTGTCTGCACCCCGAGCACCCTACTCGCACCCCAAGCACCCTGCCCTCAGCCCCCCGAGCACCCTTCCAGCCCCCCGAGCCCCCTTCCAGCCCCCCCCCCCGTGCCCCCCACCCCCTTGCCGACCACCACCGCCCCCCCCCCAGATAACGACGAGTGCCAGGACGAGGACGCGGAGCCGTGCATCGGGGGCCGCTGCGTCAACACGGTGGGCTCCTACTTCTGCTCCTGCGCCCCCCCCCTGGTGCTGGACGGCTCCCAGCGCCGCTGCGTCACCAACGACACCCGCGCCATGGGTGAGGCCACCCCCTGTCACCCCCCCCGTGTCACCGTCACCCCCCCCGTGTCGCCCTGTCCCCACGTGTCCCCATATCCCTGCCCTATGTCCCCGTGGCCCCCCATCCCCGTGTCCCGGCACTGTCCCCTGATGCCCCCCCCGTGTCCCCATGTCCCACATCCTGATGTCCCACGTCACCGTGTCCCCACGTCCTGTGTCCCCATATCCCCATGGCGCTGTATCCCCCATGTCCCCAAATCCCCGTGTCCCTGTGTCCCCATGTCCCACGTCGCCTCCCCTTGTCCCACATCCCCCTGACCCACGTCACCATATCCCCGTGTCCCCATGTCCCCATGTCCCACATCCCTTCATCCCAGTGTCCCCCATTGTCTCCCCACATCCCACATCACCTCCCCATGTCCCCACCTCACTGTGTCCCCATGTCCCCGTGTCCCCATGTCCCCACGTCCCTATGACCCCACAGCCACGTGGCCCCATAGCCTCATGTTGCCATGCACCCGTGTCCCCTACGGCCCCTTGTCCCCTTGTCCCCATGTCCCTAAGGCCCTATAGCCTCACATCCCTGTGTCCCCATGTCCCCCCATGTCCCTGTCCCCCCCCCCCATGCCCACGTCCCCATGCCCCCTCCCATGCCCACGACCCCCCCATCCCCTATACCCATGTCCCCATGTCCCCATGTCCCCAAGACCCCACACAGGGGGACCCCCACCCTGCCCCCCTCCTACCCCAGCAATAGGGACCCCCCCCCAGACCCCCATAATGGGGACCCCATGGGCACCCCCCAGAGTGGGTCCCCCTTAGACACCCCCCCCATGATTGGGACCCCTTGGACCCCCCCCATAACAGGGACCCCTTTGCCCCCCCCAATAATGGGAACCCCTCCCACCACCCCACAACGCCCCCCCCCTAATGGAGACCCCTTGGGCACCCCCCATATAACAGTGCCCCCCCCACCTCTTTACACCCCCCCCTTAGCATCCCCAATTTTTAGGACCCCACCCCACAACCTGCCCCCCCCCCCATTTTTTTTTCTCCCCCCCCCCCCCAGATGACTTCGAGTTCCTCTGCAACGTCCTGCGCCCCCCCGGCCCGGGGCTGGGCCCCCCCTACGAATACGGCCCCGAATACCCCCCCCACTACGGGCTGCCCTACGGCCCCCTCCCCTTTGGGGGTCCGGGCCCCCGCCTGCCCCCCCCGGGGCTGCGCGCCGACTACGACCCCTATGGGCTGGGGGGGGGCTACGACCCCCGCGGGGACGCCCTTTACGCCGCCCCCCCCCGCTACGAGGACTTGGAGGATTTCGAGGGGTCCCGCCGGGGCCCCCCCCGCTCCTCCCGGCCCCGCAGCCCCCCCAGCGCCCCCCAGGACCCCCCCCCGTGGCTCTTCCAGCCCCACGGTGTGGCCGAGCGGCCGGGGCGAGCCAGCGAGGATGGTGAGTTTGGGGGGGGGGGGGATTGAGGGGTTTTGGGGGGGGATTTTGTTTTTTTTATGGGGAGGGGGCTGACGGGGACCCCCCCCCGCAGACCCCCGGGACGAGGCGCTGCCGCCGGAGCTGTGCGGGGTGCTGAGCGGCTGCGAGCATGGGCACTGCGTGCGGGTGCCCCAGGGCTTCACCTGCGCCTGCGACCCCGGCTACCGGCTGGACGCGGCACGCGTGGCCTGCGTGGGTGAGACACGGCCTAATCCCGGCCTAATCCGGCCTAATCCGGCCTAATCCGGCCTAGTCCCGGCCTAGTCCCGGCATAATCCCGGCCTGATTCCGGTATAATCCCGGCCTAATCCGGCCTAATCCGGCCTAGTCCCGGCATAATCCCGGCATAATACGGCCTAATCCGGCCTAGTCCCGGCCTAATCCGGCCTAATCCGGCCTAGTCCCGGCATAATCCCGGCCTGATCCCGGCATAATCCCGGCATAATCCCGGCCTAATCCGGCCTAATCCGGCCTAGTCCCGGCATAATCCCGGCATAATACGGCCTAATCCGGCCTAATCCCAGCCTAATCCGGCCTAATCCGGCCTAATCCCGGCCTAATCCGGCCTAGTCCCGGCATAATCCCGGCCTAATCCGGCCTAATCCCGGCCTGATCCCGGAATAATCCCGGCCTGATCCCGTCCTAATTCCTTCATAATCCCAGCCTAGTCCCGGCCTAATCTGGCATAATCCAGGCCTAATCCCGGCCTGATCCCGGCCTGATCCCAGCCTAATCCTGGCCTAATCCCGGCCTGATTCCGGCCTGATTCCGGCCTGATCCCGGCATAATCCCAGCCTGTTCCCATCCCAAACCCCAGTCCCAGCCCAAATCCCACCCCATCCCATCCCCAATCCCACTTTAATCCAACCCCCAATCCCACCCTAATCCAACCCCAAATCCTACCCCAATCCTACCCCAATCCTACCCCAAATCCCGATCCCATGCCCATTCCATACCCCCAATCCCAATCCCACCCCAATCCCATCCCCACCCCCCCCAATCCCATCTGCAACCCCTTCCCACCCCAGTCCGACCCCAAATCCAATCCCAATCCCACCCCAAATCCCAACTAAATCCCAATCCCGCCCCAAATCCCAACCAATCTCAGTCCCACCCCAAATCCCTTCCCATCCCAACACAAACCCATCCTAATCCCACCCCAATGCCATCCCAAATCTCACCCCAATCCCATCCGCAACCCCTCCCCACCCCAGTCTAACCCCAAATCCAATCCCAACCCCAATCCCACCCCAAATCCTACCCAATCCCAATCCAACCCCAATCCCACCCCAATCCCCCCTCAAATCCCCCCCAAATCCTCCCCAATCCTACCCCAATCCCCCCCCAAATCCCCCCCAATCCCAATCCCACCCCAATCCCATCCCAATCCCCCACAATCCCAATCCCCCCCAAATCCCACCCCAATCCCATCCCCATCCCCCTCAATCCCACCCCAAAACCCACACAATCCCAATTCCACCCCACCCCAATCCCACCCCAATCCCATCCCAATCCCATCCCAATCCCCCTCAATCCCACCCCAATCCCCCCCAATCCCAATCCCACCCCAATCCCCCCCAACCCCCCCCAATCCCACCCCAAATCCCACCCCATTCCCCCCCCAATCTCCCCCAATCCCCCCAAAACCCCCCAATCCCACCCCAATCCCACCCCAAATCCCCCCCAACCCCCCTTAATCCCCCTCCCCGACCCCCCCTGACCCCCCCCCTTTTCCCCGCAGACCTCGACGAGTGCTCGGAGGCCGCCCTGTGCCGGGGGGGGCGCTGCCTCAACACCCCCGGCTCCTTCCGCTGCCTCTGCCCCCCCGGCTCTGTCCCGGCGCAGGGACCCCCCCGCTGCGTCCCCGCGCGCCCCCCGGCCTGAGCCCCCCCCTCCCCATCCCGGGGGGGGGGGCCCTGTATTTATTGTCTGTATATATCGGAGCTGGGGGGGGGGGGGATGGAGAGACACTGGGGGGCACCGTCCGGCATCCCCCCCCCGCCCGCTGTGGGGTGAGGTGGGGGGGGGGCTCCTGGGGGTGCCCATGGGGGTGCCCGGCCCCCCGCTCCCTCCCCCCCCGTCCATGTGAGCCCCCCCTCACTTCCCCCCCAATTTTTACAGAATAAAGGTTTTCTATAAAATGAGCTGGGGGGGGGGAGTTCTTTCATCCTAATAGGGTCGGGTGGGGGGGGGGCTGTGGTGTCACAGGGACTGGGACCCCAAATGGGACCCCCCCCTCATGAGTCTGGACCCCTCTACTTGGGACTGGGACCCCTCTATGGGTTTGGGACCCCCCCCAGTGGGACTGGGACCCCCCCCATGTATCTGCTCCCCCCTCAATGTGTCTGCCCCCCCCAATGGGACTGGGAGCCCCCCATGTGTCTGGGACCCCTCCATGCGTTTGGGGACCCCCCCCAATGGGATCAGGATCCCCACCCCAATGGTGCTGTGACCCCCCCCCCCATGGGTCTGTGACCCCCCAATGGGACCGGGAACCCCCCTATTGGACCTGGGACCCCCCCCATGTGTCTGGGACCCCCCCCATGTGTCTGGGACCCCCCCCCCATGCATCTGGGACCCCCAACCCCCCCCACTGACCACAGCGAGCCCGTCGCGCTTCGAGCCCCCCGTTTATTGCCCCCCCTCGTCCAGCAGCCCCCCGTCCTCCTCGGGGGGGTCCGGGGGGGGGCGCAGCGCGGCGCTGACCCCGTGCAGCTCCAGCAGCTGCTGGAAGGCCGCCAGCAGCAGCAGCGCCGCCGTCACCCCCAGCAGCAGGTAGGCTGGGGGGGGGGGACACAGCGGTCAGAGACCCCCACCCCCCCGTGGAGACCCCCACCCCATGGAGAGATCCCCATGGAGACCCCCCCCCAATGAAGACCCAATCCGCCATGGTGACCCCATCCATGAAGACCCCGCCACCATGAAGACCCCACCCCAATGGAGACCCAACCACCATGGAGACCCCAACCATGAAGACCCCAACCACCATAAAGACACCACCAGAAAGACCCCACCCCAATGGAGACCCCAACCACGGAGACCCCAACCATGGAGAACCCAACCACCATAGAGACCCCAACCATGAAGTCCCCCAACCACGAAGACCCCAACCACGAAGACCCCAACCATGAAGACCCCACCCCAATGGAGACCGCGCCCCAGTGGAGACCCAACCACCATGGAGACCCCAACCATGGAGACCCAACCACCATAAAGACACCACCCCAATGGAGACCCCAACCACGAAGACCCCAACCACGAAGATCCCAACCATGAAGACCCCAACCATCTAAACCCCAACCATGGAGACCCCAACCATGAAGACCCCAACCATGAAGACCCCAACCATGAAGACCCCAACCACCATGGAGAACCCAACCATGAAGACCCCCAACCACGAAGATCCAACCACCATGAAGACCCCAACCATGAGGACCCCAACCACCTAAACCCCAACCATGGAGACACCAACCATGAAGACCCCAACCATGAAGACCCCACCACCATAAAGACCCCACCCCAATGAAGACCCCCCCCACCAAGAAGACCCCAACCACATAGCCCCAACCCCCACATAACCCCAACCCCAGATCCCCAAACCCCAACGCCCCCCACCCCAACGCCCCCCCCCAACCCCCCGCCCCCGCTCACCGGCCAAGGCCACCCGGTAGAGGTGGCGCGGGGGCTGCCCCTCCGGTGCCCCCGCCGTGTCCCCCAGCCCCACGGTGGTGACGGCCATGCCGCAGAAGAAGACGGCGTCCAAGAAGCTCCCGGAGCCCCCCAGGGCCCACAGGGCGGCGGCAGGCAGCAGCACGAAGCCCCCTGCCACCGCCCCCGCCAGCAGCCCCAAATGGAGCCCGGCGGCCCCCCGGGGGCTCCAACCCCACCGCGTCCTCAGGTAGCGCCGGGGCCACCGGGTGACCGGCACCGAAAGCCACCGGGCCACCACCGCCAACGTCAACACCGTGAAGGGGACGCCCAGCGCCGCGTAGGCCAAGCAGAAGGCTTTGCCCCCCGGGGACAGGGGGGCCACGGGGCCGTAGCCTGGGGGGGGGGGGGAAATTTAGGGGGGGGATCCCCCCCGGTAAGTGAAAGGGGAGGGGGGACCCCTGGGGGTGGTGGGGGGAGGTTGGGGGCTTGGTGGTGATGGGGGTCCTGGGCGAACTGGGGGGCTCTGTGGGCTGGGGGGGTCCTGGTGGGGCTGGGGGGGGGCCTGGGGGTCCCAGTGCTAAAGGGGGTCCCAAAACCCATGGGGGTCCTGAGGTTCTCAGGGGGCTCGGTGCCTATGGGGGGCCATGGAGGGTCCTGGTGCCCACGGGGGTCCTGGTGTTCATGGGGGTCCCGGTGTTCTTGGGGGGGTCCCGGGGGGGCCTGGTGCTCAGAGGCGTCCTGGGGGAATTGGTGCTCATGGGGGTCCTGGGGTTCATGGGGGTCCCGGGGGTCTCAATGCCCTTGGGGGGGTCCTGGTGCCCATGGGGTTCTTTAGGAGGGTCCCAATTCGGAGGGGGGGTCCCGATTTGGGGGCGGGGGGGCTCCTTACCCACAGTGGTGAGCAGGGTGGTGGAGAAGAAGAAGGCGGAGGCCAGGTCCCACCGCGGGGTCCCGGAGGCGTTGAGGGTCCCGGGGGGGGTCCCGAGGGTCCGCGCCCCCCCCTCCAGCACCCAGAGCCCCAGGGTGCCCAGCAGCAGCAGCCCCCCCTGGGCCACCGTGTGGCCTTGGGGACGTGGTGGCCATGGGGACATGGTGGATATGGGGACATGGTCATCCTGGGGACATGGTGGCCACGGAGACATGGTGGCCATGGGGATGTGGTGGCCATGGGGACATGGTGGCCTTGGGGACAAGATGGCCGCTGTGGCCAGGAAATGGCCACGACACCTCAGGGACAGCCCTAGGGCCACCACGGCCACCGTGTGGCCTTGGGGACGTGGTGGCCTTGGGGATAAGATGGCGCTGGGGACATGGTGGATATGGGGCCGTGGGGGCTATGGGGCCATGGGGGCTATGGGGACGTGGTGGCCCTGGGGACATGGTGGCCTTGGTGACGTCATGGCTTTGGTTGCCATCATGGCTTTGGTGACGTGGTGGCCTTGGTGACGTCATCACCTTGGTGGCACGGTGGCCTTGCTGACATCACACCCTTGCTGACGTCACGGCCCCGCGCGCCCGTCCCCATGGCAACCGCCACTTCCGGCCCCGCCCCGCCGCTCCGCCAACAGCTTCCTCCCGCGCTCCTCACGTGACCGGAAGCGGAAGCGCCATGGAGCCCCCGGGAGCGGCGGCGGGGCTCGGTGCGGACCCCCCGGCGCCCCCCCCCTCCCCCGACCCCCCCCCGACCCCCCCTGACCCCCCCTCTCCTCTCCCCGCAGCCCCCAAGCGCCGCGGCCCGGGCCCGGCCCCTCCGCGGATGGCGGAGCCGCGGCCGCTCTTCGACGACACCAGCGGCGGGGCCGCCCCCCCCCCCCACGGCCCGGCCCGGGCCTACGGGGCCCCCCCGGCGGCCCCCCCGGCGTCCTCCGCATCCCGCCTGCCCCCCCCCGCCGCCGCCTTCCTGGCCGAGCCCGTGTCCAGCCTGGCCGCCGCCTACGGCAGCAGCTTGGCCAGCCAGGGCCGGGACATCGTGGACCGGAACGTGAGGAGCGGGATAAGGGGGGGTGGGGGGAGAATTGGGGGGGGTGGGGGGGGGCGGCGGGGGGCTGTGGGGGGCTATAGGGGGCTGCGGGGGGCTATAGGGGGCTCTGGGGGTCTATAGGGGGCTATGGGTGGCTACGGGGGGCTGTACTCGGCTCTGGTGAGGCCGCACCTCGAGTACTGTGTTCAGTTTTGGGTCCCTCGCTACAAGAAGGACATGGAGGTGCTTGAGCGGGTCCAGAGAAGGGCGACGAAGCTGGTGAGGGGCCTGGAGAGCAAGTCCTATGAGGAGCGGCTGAGGGAGCTGGGCTTGTTCAGCCTGGAGAAGAGGAGGCTCAGGGGCGACCTTATCGCTCTCTACAGATACCTTAAAGGAGGCTGTAGTGAGGTGGGGGTTGGCCTGTTCTCCCACGTGCCTGGTGACAGGACGAGGGGGAATGGGCTAAAGTTGCGCCAGGGGAGTTTTAGGTTGGATCTTAGGAAGAACTTCTTTACCGAAAGGGTTGTTAGACACTGGAACAGGCTGCCCAGGGAAGTGGTGGAGTCACCATCCCTGGAAGTCTTTAAAAGACGTTTAGATGTAGAGCTTAGGGATATGGTTTAGTGGGGACTGTTGGCGTTAGGTCAGAGGTTGGACTCGATGATCTTGAGGTCTCTTCCAACCTAGAAATTCTGTGATTCTGTGACTTATTGGCTCAGCTCTGGTCAGCAGAGGGGCCCTTAGCAAACATGGGGCAGCTTCCAGATCCTTCTCACAAAAGCCACTCCTATGGCCCCGTGCTACCAAAACCTTGCCAGGTAAAACCACTACAGGGAGGCGCATCTCATCTGGTGGTAGCAGGCCAGTGTCACATAGACCCTCCCATGATCAGCAAGCCCAAAGTTCTACCAGTTGCACCAGTCCCGAAGCTACGTGTTAATGTGATGAGTCTGCTTGTCAGCATCGATCCCCCCTATCGGAAGGACAGAGGCAAACACAACCTGTGCCCCTGATCCTTTAAGTAGTCGCCCCAAAGCCCTAAAGCCCCTTTTTTTACTAGGCATTAGTAACAAAAACTTGAACAAGGTGGAGATAAATTAACTTGGCTACAGCATTAAAGATGAGCTTTGCGCAGTGGTCAATTGCTGGCTGGCTTGAGGCGCGTGGCTGAGGGTCTCTAATGAATTGTATGACTGATTCGGGCGCGTGGACAGCGCATGTGGTTACGGGGAAAGTATATGTAGCAGAGAAAAATGGCAATAAAGGCCTTCTGCTCAAGAGGCATCGGGAGACCGTGTCTTTCATCCCTTCAGGTCTGCCCCCTTCCAACTCAGGATATTGTATGATTCCAAGTGTGGAACCCAGCATTTGGCCTTGAATGCCACGCAGCTGGATGCGGCCCGTTGATCCAGCCTGTCCAGATCCCCTTGCCCAGCTTGGTGTCGCCCACGAACTTACAGCGCCCGGTGGGGCCCATCCAGCCCAGGCACGTGTCACATGGGACCCTTGGTGACCTCCCTTGGTGACACCCCAGGGGTCCGCCTTATATGACTGCAGCTGTGGCTCGGACCCTCAGCGTCGGTGCACGGCAGTGACGGACAGGGCAGGAGCACTGGGCCTTCGAGGAGTCCCCGAGCATAGCCCACGCCTGCCCGAAGGAGCCTCCGTTTTCTATTTGAGAACTCTCCCACTCCAGAGGCTCCTTCTGAATCTGATGAGGAGGGAGGCATGCCCCCCAGGCAGCCCAGGCTGGCCTGGCAGGAGACCTGGTCTTCTGAGGGCAGCAACCGGCCAGCAGAGGACAGCTTGCTGGCAGAGGACAGCACCCCGGTAGAGGACATTTTGCCGGCAGAGGACAGAAGCCCAGCAGAGGACAGCTTGCTGTCAAAGGGCAGCAGCCCGGTAGAGGACAGCAGCCTGGCAGAGGACAGGAGACCAGCAGAGGACAGCTTAGTGGTAGAGAACAGAGGTTTGACAGAGGACAGCAAGAAGGAGTTGCAGTTGCTGGATCCCAGTGAGTCGTGAGTCCTCTCTGTACCCCTCCCTGCCACTGTAGGGGTGGACAAAAACACCACCTGAACTCCCACTCCATCCACTACCCGTCCCAGTCCCCTAAAGTCCCGCTTGATAGTCTTCAGGCTTCTATCTTCAGTATTATCACTGCCGGCCTGGACTATCAAAAGACGATAGTAATCAGAGGGGAAAACCAGGTTGGGAAGCTTTCTGGCAACGTCCATGACCCTAGCCCCAGGGAGGCAGCAGACTTCCCTACGGGTAGGGTCAGGCTAACAAATAGGGCCCTCTGTTCCCCTCACAAGGAAGTTGCCTTCTCAGGGGAACACAGGGAACTTCTCAGGGTCCTTGGTGGCCTCCAAGTTAGCTCAGCGTCATGGCACCGAGTCACTGTGAAGGAGCTGCTGGAATAACGAGACAACAACCTAGTTCTATTAAATATATATTGCTCTTTTGAGGACTGCTGCGGGGCTAGCGGCAACACGGCAGTGGAAATCTCCGTCCTGACGTTGCCTTATGCCTTGACATCAGGATCAGGATGGTTTGAAATGCCAGGGAACGGACCATGGGTTCCGGGTCTTTCTCTGAAGGCTGGAGGACTGCAAAAGAAAGAAGAGCAGAGATGAAAACCCACTCCTTGCAGAGATCCCCAGGCATCCCCTGCAGAGCATGCCAGCCCCACTCGACTCTTCCCCAGGCCAGGAGGAGCAGGAGGGACAAAGGAATCCGTTGAAAGCTGCTGCTCAGCAATGTCCCAAATGCAGCCACCAGTCCTTCCCCACCTGCGCACCACAGGTCAAGTGGGGCACCTTCACAAGCTGGTTCCCTCACCACCTGCCTCCATCCCTTGGGAGGATTCACACACTCCAGGAATCTCCTGGACTCTTTCCTCTCGCTATTGTGCTTCCCCATGAGAGCAAGGGCTAGCAATCGTGACCCTGCTCCTAGCTGCTTGTAGGCTGTCTCATCTCCCTCTTCGTCCTGGTTGCGTGCTCTACAACAGGCTCCCACCTTCTGTCAGCCTTACTGCCCTTTCCCCTGACTCTTCCTCAGGGACACTCAACCCTTTCAGCGGCACTGCCCAGCTCCAGGCTGGGAGGCCATTCCCTGACACCACAGGCTACCCCGTCTCCTCTCCCTCGTTCCTATGGCTGCATTGCTCCTCCGCCCCGAAGCATTTCCCTGGAGCAGGGCAAGGCACGGGGGCCTCTGCCGCTGTCCCCCCAGCCCTAGCACACCCCCCACTGCCCTCACTCACCTCTGAGGATTTCCTCCAGCTTCTCCTCGCTCTGGTCGTTGCAGTAGCGCGCAGCAAGACCTAGACACAGAGACCCCATCAGAGCCCCGCTCCCCAGCACGCTCCCAGCAGCGCAGCCCCTGGCCTGGCCAGCCAGGCTGTGCCCCCTCCTGCACCCTGGAGCAAGGGCCCAGTCGGGGGGCTCTGGGGGCAACAGGGCAGTGCCTGGGGCTGCCAAAGGCTGCCCCAAGAGGGACCCAGGGGCTGGGCTCACCAATGAATCTGACGGCCTCAAGTCGCAAGTTGGTCTGAGTGGCCTTCAGGTAGGGCTGGCTCTGCTGCAGGTATTCTTCTACTCTGCCTCTGTCCTGCTGCAGCTGGAGAGAGAGAGAACGCAGGGTCACGGGGCTTGCACACCCTCTCCAGGGTCTCCTCCATCATCCTGGGGGCAGGGAGGGCAGAGGGGCCTGCAGAAGAGCCCCCTGGGGCTCTGTGCTGGCAGGAAGGGAGCGAGGATGCGGCTGCAGGCAGCGGGCTCTGGCCGGGCACGTTTGCCGAGCTGGGGCAAACCAAGTTGGGTCCTTACCAAGCACTCCCCGATCCTCCACGTCTGTTCTGTCTGGGCCAAGCGCTTGAGCTCCTTGCGTCGCAGAAACTCTGCAGCCACGGCGAGAGCTTCCCCAGAGGCCTGCGGAGCAGCAGAGGTTGGGAGGTAGCAGCACAGCCTTGGGAAGGAGACCCTCTGTCCCCTCCTCTTGGCAGGGCTGCGAGCCTTTCCCAGCGCGTTATGGGAGGCTGTGGTGGGGGGCAGCGTGCACTGGGTTCAGTGGCCAAGGCAAGGCCACGGGACAGCCACCATCGGAGGCAGCTCATGCTGCCGGCCAGAGATCCCCCAGAGCAACCCTGTGGCATCAGCACACCCTTGCCCACATAACTGCTCAGCTCTGAGATCTGTACCTTTGCTACGCTCTCACTCTGGTCTCTCATGTGAAAGTAGAGTGGGAGAAGGCTCCTGTGCACTGTTCTCTCCATGTTCTTCGTCCTTTGCCGCAGCACAGCCTCCACCACGGCTTGGAAGAGGCAGATGGAGTGCTCCCGCACCTGGCTGGACGCCTGGCAGGGAGGAGGACAGGAGGAATTTCAGCATTAGCGTGGCCGATGTGAAGGGAGCTCCCAGCACTGTGAGATGCTTCAGCGCTGGATCCTTCCCAGAGGAGCTGCTCAGGGGCAGCTGCAAGGCCTGGTGCCCGTGAAGGGCAACGCAATCGGTTGCCATCGCAGGCTGCCCGCCAGCCACCCCACTTTCGCCACCAGCCGCACCAGCCATGCCCAAGCAGAGCTCCCCAGCGCCTGGGCTGACGAGGAGACTGGGAAGGCCCTGCCTGAGTGCTGCCCACAGGGCCGGGCTGAAGGGCAGCCCTCGTTACAGGGGGCCCAGCTGAGGGCTCGGGCTCCCGCAGCACACTTACGTGGTCAAAGAATGGCAGGAGCTTCTCAGCCAGCTTCAGAGCCAGGCCACTGGCCTTCCACCTCTCCACATGAGGCATCACGTTTCTCAGCACAGGCAGGGCCTTCAGCACCACATATGTGTTGGTGTCCTGCAGGGCCTCCACAATGTCTGACAGCACGACCTGAATTTCCCTTGCCTGTAGGAAAGACACCATTTCCCTTCCGTGAGGCAGTGAGAGACCACCCTGGGCAAAGGGCTCTGGTTCCTGAGCACCAGCCTCCTGCCTTGCTTCCTGGCAGCGGGGAGGGACGGGAGGGCAGAAGAGCAAAGCCCCAGGCTGCCAACATGGCTTTGCTTGACGATGGCCCGCTCACCTTCACAGGGCTCTCTGACACGGTGCAGAGCCCTTTCAGAACCAAAAAGAGCATCATTGGGCTTGGGTGCCTCAGGTAGCTCAGGAGGTGCACCGGGTTACCAAACCCATAGCTGTCATTCTGGGCCAGCATCTGCAAGAAAGAGCAGTGAGAGCCTGGCAGGGCCTGCAGGGCTCCCTGCAGCCTCTTCTTCTCCCACCTTTGGGCAGGGATGGGGCAGCGCCAGCTGGCACCAAAGAGGCACCAGGCGCGGGGAGCTACGGGGGCTTGCCGGCCCCAGGGACCATGTGTCCGTACGTCCTGCGGGAGCTGGCAGTTTGGGGGTAGATGGGCACAGGGCTGTGCCTGTGTGCCTGAAGGGGCACACGTAGCCCTGCTGGGAGCAAGGTTTCATCTGGGAACTCACAGCCAAGCGACGGATGCAGGTGTCTTCAGTGACTTCGGTGCACCAGTAGCGCAGCGGCAAGACTCGCATCATGAGTCTTAAAACATTCTCCAAGGTCTTCGGCATGGCCAGGATCACCTCCCACATGGCCAGGTCAGTGCTGCAAGCCCAGAATACTCCGTCAGTGAGGCTGCCTCAGCCGCAGGGCCACCATCTGGGCCAGCCCCAGAGGACCCAGGCTGTCCTGCAGCCCCTGTGACTTGGGGAGCACTGAGGGCCCAGCCTGGGCAGGCAGGAGGGGGCTGAGCTGGTGTTCCCTGGGGGCAGGGGGACTCTGGGCTGCCTTGGACAGCTGGGCTGCTGCAGCCCTGGCTGGCCCAGTAGGGCTGGAACACATTGGTGGGAAGGAGGGCTGTGCTCCTTGGGGATGTCCTGCCCTTTGCCATTGGTGTGGCAAGCAGAGAGTCTCCAGGTGCATCTCCCGACGCGGAACAAGCCCTCAAGGATGTTAAGGCCAGGACCTGTAATGTGGCGGAGAGAACTGCAGCAGGTTCTCGACTTCTTCCCTGGACATCATGTTGGTCATCTGGAGAAGCAGGGAGTCCAGGCACTGCCGCGCCGATGCCGTGTGGATGCTGCCCAGGTTTCTCCTGATGCACTCCAGGATCGTTGGCACCTTGTGGGACAAAGTGGGAATGGTGTTGCCAGCAGACCGCAGCCATTGCCACAGCTGCCACTCAAACTTTGGCGCCTTCCATTGCTCTCTGCTGGCTTCAGGTGGCTTCTGGAGCCCAAGAGACCCCGATGTGCGAGGGAGGCAGGGAGGGAGGCAGGGACGGAGAGAGGAACAACGCCTGGAAGAGCTCAAGGGCAGGGCCATGGCCACAGGCCACTTACATCTGTCAGCCAGTAGTCAGGGACCTCCAAGGCTGCGTCCAGCACGCTGCAGGCCCCCTGCTTGTCATGGATGCTGGAGTCTTGTAAAGCTTCAAGGGCTGTGAGGGTGATGTCCAGCCTCTCAGCAGGGAAGAGGTATCCTCCAAACCACTGTGGGAAGAAGGAGGAGCGAAGACATGCCTCACTGAGTGTCCCAAGGGTGCTGCTTAGCTGAGCAGCAAGGGCAGCTCTGGAGAGAGGGCCCTCGGGGGAAGGGGTGAGGATGGGGCATATGGGGCCAGAGTGCTGGCCCTGCAGGTAACCAGGGCTTGCTGGTGGCCAGGAGGGCTGGAGCTGCTGCCGGGACACAGGGGAGCAGCCTTCGCATAGCCCCAGCCTGGGGACAAGAGGAACCCTCTCAGCAGGGCGAGTGAGGCCGTGCCAGCCCCACCGGTTCTGGACCCCTTTGCTCACACGAGATGCCTGCTGATGCTGCGGACAAGATCCCCAGCAAGGCCAGAGCTCATTACCTTGGCAATTTTACACGGAGTTGATGTTGTAGGAAACGGGTATGCTGTGTCCTCCAAATTCTTGTGTCTCTCTGCATAATTTTTCATGCCGTTTGTCTGTGAGCTTTCTAAACAGGGGGCAACACCAAAGAGTCAGTAGGGAAGAGCATCTTTGCCAACAAGCTTGCCAAATGGTGAAAAGCACTTTCACTAGGAATGGCTGAGGAGGGAGGCTCAGACCCCCGGCGAGGAGAGTGGTGGGCAGGGATGTAAAGCACAAGGTGAGGAGTGCTGGGAGCAAGAGGGACCTCAGGGATGATGCAGAAGGAGGAGAAGCAATGGCGTTGGGTGCCGTGGGGGTAGCAGCGTGTCACAGACCCCCTTCTGCTCGGGGTCAGGATGTGCAGGAAGCCCCCTGACACCTGCCTTTAAGACGGCAGGGAGCAAACAGTCAGGGAGCATTCTGGAGGGCGTCACCATCCCTGGTGATGCACGGCTGGCTCTGCTGTTCACTCCTCGGGGAAGATGCCGTTTGGGAAGTGCTCATCGATCGATGGCTTAGACTGGGGGACACCACAAAACAGCGTGGTAGGTGATCTGGGGAGGGTTGGGAAGCACAGCAGCAGAGAACTGCTCCTGGACGGCAGGTGAGCGTCTAGCTTCTGCGGAAAACGATAGCCAGAATGCTGCGGGAAGCTGCTGTGAGGAGCAGAGGAGGCCAGGGAACCTGGCAGAATTCCGTGGGCAGCCTCCACCAAGCACAAAAACAATCCTTCACAATACTCAGGGAGAACAGGCAGACAAACCAGCAGATGTCTGTGTGCAGATGGACATTGCCTACCACACCTTCTTACCTCTTCCTTTTCTGATGATTTTGTATATGTGAGAAAGAGTTTCTAAAGCTGTGAATCTGATGGAATCTTTGTCACCGGTGAAAATGAAGAGGATGCCCAGCAGCTTGCCCAGGATGGGGATGCGCAGGTTGAAATCTGTGGGCTCATCGTTGCCATAGTTTTCAAAGTTCCCTAAGATCTGTTTGAGGAAGGGAGGAGAGACAAAGGGCTTAGTGGAGGCAGAGCCAGCCCCTGAGAGAGCACGGCCTGGGGAGGGAAGAGCAGGGGCAAAGGAGGGACGAAGACCCTCAATTCACAGTGCTGAGGCACTCACGTGCGTTGAGGGTTGCCTCGCAGGCACCCTTGCATGGCAGGATGCTCTGGGATGCAGGAAAGGGTGGAAAATTCCTTGTGCCTTACCTTGATCACCAAATACCAGTGGATGAAAGTAATCAGCCTCTCAATCACATTCACAGCGCTCTCACGCACAGCTGAGTTTTTGGAGACAGCAAAGTCCAGCATCACCTGCGAGGAGAGAAGTTGCTGGGGGTTGACAGCGGTCTGCAAATGTGACCTGAGAGGATTCTTTGGAAATTCTTTGGAAATGCCAAACCTTCAACATATTCTGCATCTCTATGTTGAAACTGGCGATGGGACAGTTGAGTACGAAGCCCTCCAGCATGGTGTCCATGGCTTTCATAGTCTGCAGGGAGGACAGAAGAGCATCGAATTATTTCTGTGGCCCTCCTCACCCCCAGGAGCTGGCTCTGAGCCCCTCTGGAGTTCAGGGGTGGCTTTGGGGCTAAAAAGCCACTGCGTGCAGACCTCCTGCAGCACAAGATCAGGTCGGGGAAGGGGCGAGGCTGGGAAAGCAAATCTGGGCCCCGGCCCTGCACTGGTCTCTGGTTGTGTCAGCACGGGGAAGCAAGGCAGCAGCTCAGCATGACTGGGGGTGCCGGTACCTCACCCAGCACATACCTCGGCGTAGAGCACTCCTGTCTCTGGCACATCCGACTCCGGAGGCAGAAAGAAGACGCTCTTGAAGCACACACGCAGGAGTCTCTTCTTTTTGCCATGCAGTGCTGTCGGCACGGTCTTGCTGAAGGAGAGAGAGAGAGGAGCCTGTTGGACGCAGTGCCTTGAGGCTTATGAAGGAGGACACGGACCTTGGCCAGGCATCCCTGGGAGGGACGGGCAGCCTCCCTGCCAGCTTCAGGGCCACCAGGACATTGCCACCAGGGGCTGGGCACGCACCTGAGGAGGGCGACAGTCTCCATGGCCTTCTGCCGGAATGCTGTGCGCAAGCTGTCCATGGGCTCCTTTTCCAGCAGCGCCTGCAGAGCACAAGCAGGATGAGACCTTGGAGCCGCCGGCACCCAGCAGCAGCAGAGCCAGCGCTGCCCCAGCCCTCGCCTCCCAGGGGGCTGGTGCCGGGGGGCCTTGCCCCTTCCCCAACCCGCTGCGCATCCTCTCACCATGATGTTCTCCACCAGCTTATGTTTGCTGCAGAAGCCATGCAAGTTCATTGGCACACCCCTCTCTGTGACACATCTGCACAGATCGCAGATTTTGCTGAGGAACAGCATCTTCTGCTCCTCGTCGTCCTGGCAGCCACAAAGACACCAACAGAGCATTAGGGGGACACCCACGGCCAGCAGGACCAAAGCCTTGAGGGGTCTGGGGCTGTGTGGGACCCCTGGAGGGCAGCGCCAGGAGCACAGCTGTGATGCAAGCGGCTGCCATTACCTTTTCTGTGCCTCTGACATACGCCCTGATGAATTCCACGGCCTTGTCTCTGCACAGTTTCCATGCCTTACCTGGAAAGGAGGAAAGCAAAGAGTGCTGCAGAGAGGGGCTGAATGCAGGGGTGAGGAGAGGAAGGGCCCCAGCCCCAGAAGGCCGTGGGGAGGCCGCGGGGATGCCCAGAGGCTGCAGCAGCTCCGCTGGGAAGAGAGGCTGAGGGAGCTGGGCTTGTGGAGCCTGGAGAAGGCTGCGGGGGGACCTCGCTGCGGCCTCCCCGTGCCCAAAGGGGCCTCCAGGAAAGCTGGGGGGGGATCTTCATCATGGACTGCAGCGACAGGACAAGGGGTGACGGCCTTAACCTCAAAGAGGGCAGGTTTCTTTCGGACAGGCAGGGATTTCTCTCCTTCACGCCCAGGGCAGTGAGGCCTTGGCGCAGGCTGCGGTGCCCCCTCCCTGGCACTGCCCACGGCCAGGCTGGGTGGGCTTTGGGCAGCCTGGGCTGGGGGGAAGCATCGTGATCGCCGAGGTCCCCCCCAGCCCAAAGCGTCCTGGCATTCTGTGGTGCTGCGGAGGAAGCTCGGCCCCGTCAGCCCAAGCGCCGCTTTACCCAGGGAAGGAGTCCTGGAGTCAGGCAGGGGTCTCTGTGTCCCCAACCCTCCCCACCCCATCCCTAAGACTCACTGCGATCCAGCAGCTGCGACTCCCCTTCAGAAGCAGCCTCTGGAGAGGGAGAAACAAGGATAAACCGGCGTCTCCTCTGGGCGGGCGGTTGCGGCATTGTGGGACGTGGGCTATGCTCGGGGACTCCTCGAAGGCCCTGTGCTCCTGCCCTGTCCGTCACTGCCGTGCACCGACACTGAGGGTCCGAGCCACGGCTGCGCTCTTATAAGGCGGAGCCCTGGGGTGTCACCAAGTGACGTCACAATGGGTGCCACTGTGACACGCGCCTGGGCTGGGTGGGCACCCATTGTGACGTCACTTGGTGACACCCCAGGGTGCTGCCTGACGCGAGCGCAGCCGTGGCTCGGACCCTCAGGCCCTGCTTCCCAGGACGTGGCTGAACACCGCTCGTTGATGGGAAGTAGAGAATAATTTTTTTTTCCCTCTCTCCGTGCTCCCGCGCGGACTGATTGTTTCTTTTGTTTCTTTTTTTTTTTTTTCCTCCCCATTCCCTTTCCATTTAATTAAACCTTTCTCATCTCAAACCTCGAGTTCTCTGTGTTGTATTTTCTCCCCCTTCCTCTTTGAGGAGAGGGGGAGTGAGAGAGCGGTTGTGGTGGAGCTCGGCTGCCCACCTGAGTAAAACCACCACACTTTGTCCCAGCAGCTGCGGTGCCTTGTGAGGGGCTGGGGCTGGGGTGGCCGTGCCCAGAGCCCTGCAGCAGCCTGTGGAGGGCATTGCCCTGGGGCCAGCCCAGCCTGGGCTGCTGGGCTGGGCTGGGCTGGAGAGAGGGCAGGGTGGTGGGGAGAGGTGGGCAGGGGCCGGGCTGGGCTGGGCAGTGCCCGGCAGAGCACTTTGTTGACTTTGATGACTTTCACCTATTTCTTTGAGGACTGTAGACACCCGTCTCTGTTCACCACCTTGCTCTCATGCCAGCATTTCCATCATTTCACCAGTGTCTCATCAACCCTCCCCAGCTGCTCCTTCTCACACAAAGCCATGCTCTGATCACAGACGCTCTTTGGGTGACCTCTGGCAACGCAGCACAACACTCTGAGGGACAGTTCTTCCTCCTCGTGGCCAGCACCAACATTCCAAAGTGCACTTTGTGGCAGTTTTTTCTCTCCTACTCTTTTCTACTACAAAAGAAAGCTCCATCAGGGTGGAACCCCCTCCTAAAGTAGGCATCCCAATCCATCAGGCTCCTTGCGGCCTGTCAGCCAACCAGACAGAAGTCACCGCACCAGCATCTTCCAAGCCATGGGCCTGCTGCTGTCCAGTCATGGACTCAAGCAGAAGGGACAGGACAACCCATATGTGGGCCTTCTTTCTGCATGGGTCCTCCTGGGTATGTAGGCAGAGGGGATCCCACAGTCAGCATGCCAGCCAGGTGCCTTTTGCTGGCCTACCAGGGCCACTGGCAGATGTCAGCCGAAAAGTACCGATCCCAGCTCTAAGTCAAGGGTGACCTGCCACCTACAGACAGAAGTGACCTCTCAGTCCCTTTCTGTGACATGTTCCTGCTGCTGCCCTATCTTCTGCAGGGACAGAAGTGACCTTACCGTCACTGCCACAGTCACATTGCTCCTGCTGGTGCAGGACTTCCTGAGGCAGAGCTGAGCTCATCAGAGCATTCTCCCGTCTCCTCCTTGTGGCCCACAATCTGATGAGATCCATGGCCCCTCACATTCAGCTTTGAGTGCCATGACTGCAGAGCAACCTCATGGTTCCTGCCCTGTCCCAAGGGATGACGGGCCTAAAGTTAAGGCTTAGTAGAGGGGCTGAAGGTGAGGAGGTTAATGCACAGGAACAGGGGTTTTGGGTGTTAGGTGTTCATGTATATGACTAGGGACTAGGGCCCACCTTACTGGGTTAAAGATTAAGCAAAGTTTGAATGGGAATGTTTTGGTATTCTTATGTGGGTATCAGGTCTGTGTTTAGGGTATGGACAAGCTTTGTGGTTTAGGGTTTTGTTTAGGTCTCTCAGGCAGTTTCCTAGGGTTAAAAAGAGCATTTTAATGCTAGTGTTAAGGTCAGGGATCAGAGTGATTAAGAGAGTAAAAACAAGGGGAAGGGGCTATGTGATGAATTTTGGCTTCAAGGGATGCGTTGAGGTCAGGCATTAGAGTAGTGGATTCCTGACAGTGTGTACAGTAGCATTTAGGTTTAAGGATTAATGTTGCTGGTTAAAATAGGGCAAGGTCTTTACATGACTCTTTTAAGTCAGTGCTACAGCAGAATCAACATTGCCTGAACCTTCTAGCCTCCCAGAAATCATTGATTCCTGCTGGCCTCTTCTCTCTCCCAAATCTCACATTTCTCCTGGCCAGGCTTCTTCTGACCTCCCCATATCAGTCATCTTCTTAGGGGTAGTTTTCTGATGGCTTTCATGATCTCAGAGTGTCTGTCTTACCTCTGTTGGCTACTCCTTTCTTAAGACAGACGCAGCACCGAAGCCAGGATGGAAAAGAACATAAAGGCTGCAGGAACACCCTGCACAATGTGCCCTGCAGCTCCGTACCACGCTAAAAATTTGTTTCCTGCCTCCAGCTTTTGGATATAGAATGGCTCCTATGCAGCCAGGGTGACTTTTTCCAGGCCCTCGTGCATGGTTCAGTTTACCCCAGGCATCTTGGAGGCAGTGGCCCCCTCTGTGTTGAAAACTGAAAGCAGTCCTGAAGGATGACTTCAGGCAAAAGCTGACACCTCTGACATGACAAGCCCTATCCAAGACCTCTTCCTTTATGGGGCCTACCAGGTACTCGGAAAGAGCGGATCTCACAAACTACAGGCACAGCAAGTGCCTTCTGCTTGCCTTTCAGGTACTTTTGCAGATATGAGCCTAATGGCATAGATCCCAGCCGGGAGTCAAGGGATGAGCTGCCAGCTATTTCTCCAAGAAGCCACCTCAAAGGCCATTTAACAGCCATTCACTTCCTGCTGGACTTAGAATTTCTGAGGCACCACCGCCTCATAATATCATACCTACAAAACACCCCCTTTTTGGCCTAGGACCTGCCCAGGTAGAAGTGATCTGATTGTGATCCTTCAAGCCCATGGCACTGCTGCTGGGCTCCCAGACCCTCTGATGCATGTGAACCAGTTCCGTGCCAGTTCTGGGAGGTGCTAGGGCAGGTGGGACCTTGCAGGCAATGTTCCAGCCCCATGACTGTTGTTGGTCTCTCAGCTCCTTGCACACAGCAAAGATCACTCTGACATGCAGATGTTGTGTGCCTGAAGCTGGCCTAGAAGACACTCTGGGAAGCGCCCTCCCAGCCCCTGCCCCAGCCCGAGCTGGCGGTGCTGCTCTGCAGAGCAAGGGGGCTGTGGTGCCCAGGGCACGGGGACACTCTGCAGGGCCATGCTGGGCAGGCTGGGAGGCAGACCCAGCTCATGGGGTCACTGTCATTGCCCAAGGCTGCAAGGAATCAGTCACCAGCCTCCTTTGCTGGGGCTACTGCGTGTCCTGGGGCTGCAGAGCTCTCCTCTGCCTGTTGGCAGCAGCTTGAGCACTTGAGCTCTGCTAAATTCACCTTGCACAGGCTCATGCTCTGCGGGCTCCACCTGTTTTATGGGCTCATGCTGCTCCGGCCAATACCCTGGACTCTGCTGGCAGATGCTAATTCCCTCTGCAAGAAACATTAACCTGCCAGCAGTCCCAGCACAGCCCCACAACAGCACTGGCACCAAGCTCCAGGAGCAGCCGGGCCTGGCCCCACCAGCAGGAGAGGGCGGCAGAGGCAAGAGAGCAGCTTGGCATGCCCCAAGCGCTGGTGCTCCCTGGCTGTGCTGCTGGAATGGGACTCTTTTCCTCTGCAAATGGGCACTGCCCCAGCAGAGCCAGACCAGGTCTCAGAGGAAGGACATCAGACAAAGAAGGCAGTGTAGGCTGTTTTATTTCGTTAAAAGTTCACAGAGACCATAATTCCACATGGACAGAGACTCAGTACATACACTAAACACACGTACAGAATTGGGAGTGGGACAAAAATGACATTTTATTGGGCAACCTAACCTGAAAAAAACAAAACAAACAAAACAAAACAAAACACAAAACTAAGTAATACCAGTACTAAAAATACACACTCACACACACAAAAACAACAAAAAAGGGAATATAGGTTGTTCTGTGTAAGTGATATTCTGAGTAATCTGCAGAAACAGACTGTGAAATTATTGCTTCCGAAGCAAATCAAGTCATCAGTTTCCACAAGGCATTCTTGAGGTCCTTGTTCCTCATGCTGTAGATGAAGGGGTTCACTGCTGGAGCCACCACCGAGAATAGAGCGGCCACCAACAGGTCCAGGGATGGAGAGGAGATGGAGGGGGGCTTCAGGTAGGCAAACATGCCAGTGCTGACAGTCAGAGAGACCACAACCAGATGAGGGAGGCACGTGGAAAAGGCTTTGTGCTGGTCCTTCTCAGAGGGAATCCTCAGCACAGCCCTGAAAATCCGTATATAGGACAACATAATGAAAACAAAACAAGCAAAGATTAAAGAAAGAGTAAATAAGAGTACAGCAACTTCCCTGAGGTAGGCATCTGAGCAGGAGAGCTTGAGGATCTGGGGGATCTCACAGAAGAACTGGGCCACTGCGTTTCCAAGGCAGAGGGACAGGGAAAATGTATTGGCTGTGTGCAGGACAGCACTGAGAAAGCCACTGCCCCAGGCAGCTGCTGCCATCTGGGCACAAGCTCTGCTGCCCAGGAGGCTCCCGTAGTGCAGGGGCTTGCAGATGGCAACGTAGCGGTCGTAGGCCATGACGGTGAGGAGGGAATACTCTGCTCCAACCAAGAAGACAAAAAAGAAGACCTGTGCAGCACACCCGTGGTAAGAGATGGCCCTGGTGTCCCAGAGGGCATTGGCCATGCCTTTGGGCAGAGTGGTGGAGATGCAGCCCAGGTCGAGAAGGGCGAGGTTGAGGAGGAAGAAGTACATGGGGGTGTGGAGGCGGTGGTCGCAGGCTACGGCGGTGAAAATCAGGCCGTTGCCCAGGAGGGCAGCCAGGGAGATGCCCAGGAAGAGCACGAAGTGCAGGAGCCGCAGCTCGCGCGTGTCTGCGAATGCCAGCAGGAGGAACTCGCTCACAGAGCTGCTGTTGGGCATTTGCTGACTTTGGACACAGGTATCTTTGAAGAGGAGAAAAAAAAAATAGAACAGACTTCAATGAGGAAAACCTATTTCATCTCCTGGAAAGCCCGCAGATAAGCCTCTCTCTTTGCATGAGAACCTTTCTGCAGCTCTCTTGCTTGAGCTCTGGGTGGTGCTGGCTGCGTGTGACACTGGGAGCAGGGGCTGCTGTGGGCTCCAGAGGAGTCCTTCCTGCTGTGCAGCAGGAGGGAAGCAGGACCATGGGGGAAACTCAAGTGCAGTCCACTTGTCAGATCAATGAGCCATGCAGTCTTTTTGCAAACAACTCATCCGACCACACTGTAGAGCAAGAGAGATTTTATTTGCTGTATTTTCTTATAATTCCCCCTGTAATGCTTAGGACACCGATCATACTCGTGTTACGCTGAGAAAAAAACGGAGACAGCTGAGAGCAGAGAAGCCCCAGTCCGAGTGAGGCTGGACAGAATCCTTACCTTGGCCCTGGGGGCCTGAGCAGGATCTCAGCTCTTCCCCCCTAGCCAGGGCTGCCGAGGCCTCACTCCAGCTGCCCACAGACAGACATCCAGCAGCACGGACATGGCCTTAGCAAGGAGGTGTCTTCTCCTTGGGACGCCTGCATGCCACAAGGATGCCACGAGAGAGCTGCATCCTGCTGGAGAGCAGCCTGAAGCCCAGGAAAACACCCCGCAGACAGGTGAATATCCACACGCTGGGGTATTCCAGTATCCCAGGCACACAACATGCTGTACCTAGAGGATTCTTGGCCACTCTGTTCCTGCTGATCTTGGCCAAACTCTTCTTTCCCCCGCCTGTGCTCACAGACCCCATCCCATGCGGCTGTGCTCAGCGCTGCCCTGCAGCACCCTGCCACCAACAGGGCCCTGCCAAGGGGCACCTCCATGCAGCAGGAGCTATGGGGCAGCTGACAGAGAGCCCTGCATCACCAGCAGGGTGTTCGAGGCTTCTAGGGTGTCAGGGGCACCTGGCTTAGGCCACTCCAAGGGGCTTCTGCCAGACTTCCTCACCTCGCAGTGCAATCCAGCAGGACTCTCACAGCCTACTGCATTGCCCACCGCCCTCCCAGAAACAAGACCCAGCACGAGACCCTTCCAGGAGCTGCAGCTGCATGGCCCTGCAGCCAGAGACTTACCTTGTCAAGGGCTGTGCAGGTTTCTCCTGCAGGCAGCTCTCAGCACCCTCCCACTCCCAACTGCCTCCAACCCCTCTCTCCTCTCCTCTCCTCTCCCCATGGGGGTCAGAGCCCCCAGCCCTTCTGCGCTGTGCAGAGGAGCTGCTCCTGGGCAGAGCTGTCTCTCTGCACCAGGGCCCTCTTGCCAGGAGCTCTCCCTGTCCCAGGAGCCCAGCCCAGATCAGCAGCAGAGGCATTGGAATCAGCCCTCTGGGGGCTTTGGCGATGAGCCCATGAACCTCAGGCACTGAGAGTGCGTTGAAGAAATCTCTCAAGAAATCCAAGGCAGATGCAAGTTTCCTGCAGTGTCCCCCTGAGGGGGGACTCTGCTGGCACTGACACAGCCTCCCTTGGAGCTCATTAGAGCAGAACACTGGAGGCAGTGAGGACAGGTAGACAAATGTGAAGGTGACACTGATGTATTGAAAAACAGGCTTTGACCCCAGGCTCCTGGGAAGGGAGATCCTTTCCCTTCACACAGGAGCTCAGGGCTCTTCCTGGGCAGTAGGAGATGGGGATGTCCATGGCCCAGTGCAGGAGAAGGGTACGACTCCTGCCTGGTTCATGGCTGGTGAGGAGGCAATGAGACCCTGGTGCTTTAACAAGAAGCTGCCTCCTCATAGGCCTCGCTGTCGGAGACAAGAGCCCTAGCCATTGACACACAGACCTCAGGCCTGTTGGGACTTTCAGCCTTTCCAGTGTGCTTGCTCCTCTCCACACCAGGCTGTCCAAGAGATTCACAGACCTGCACCTCTTTCCCTGCTGGCTGTGTGGTGTCTCATCAGATCGGAGCCGAGCATGGTAACTTACATTTTCTTGGTGGCCATGCTCCTCATAAGGCAGCTCTGTAGGAAGTTGGCCTGGTTCCTGGTGAGCTCCTGGTGAGCTCGTATGGCATCCCTCGTGGTGCCCAGGCCCTCCTCCTCCTGGGCACTGCTCACTCAGCAGGGTCCCAGTCTGCCCTGATGTGTGGGGTTCCTCTTCCTCTGGTGCAGGATGAGGCTTTTCTTCTTGTAAATGTCAAGAGGTTTCTGTAGGCAAAATCCTGCAGTTTCTCAAGGTTCCCCTGGACAGATGCTCCATTCTGTCAGCCTTTCATGTCTGCAGGCAGACGTTTCAACCTTTGTGTGATTGTGCTATCTGTGACAAGTTAGCAGTATCAGGAGTTGCAGGAGAGTTTGGATAATAAAGGAGTAACCAGTTGAACGGAATTGCAGTACAGAGTCACAGAAGGCTAGCGGATGGAAAGCTGTCTGTTTCCACAAGTTATGATATCTCCCCTCCCCTCCCCTCCCCTCCCCTTTCCTTCCTTAATAAACTGTCTCTATCTCAACCCACAGGATTCACTTTCTCATTTCTTTCCCCCATTCCAGAGAGGGAGGAGGGAGGGTGAGCAAAAAGCTGTGTGGTGCTTACCTGCTGGCCACGTTAAACCACAACACAGCCCCAGCAAAGGAGTCTGGCGCGTGATTCCTTGCGGCCCTGGGGCAATGGCAGTGACCCCATGAGCTGGGTCTGCCTCCCAGCCTGCCCAGCATGGCCCTGCAGAGTGTCCCTGTGCCCTGGGCACCACAGCCCCCTCACTCCGCAGAGCAGCACCGCCAGCTGGGGCTGGGGCTGGGGCTGGGAGGGCCCTTCCCTGAGTGTGTTCTAGGCCAGCTTCAGGCACATGGCTTCTGGATTTGAGCGTTATCTTTGCTGTGCACAAGGAGCTGAGAGACCTCCAACAGGCACGGGCCTTGAAGATTGCCTGCAAGGTCCCTCCTGGCCTAGCACCTGACTGGACTGGTACAGAACTGGCTCCCATGCATCAGAGAGGCTGGGAGTTGAGCAGCAGTGCCTTGGGCTGGAAGAGTCACAACCAGATCACTGCCTGGGCAGGTCCAGGGCCAAAAAGAGAATGTTTTGTAGGTATGTTAATAAGGGGTCAGTCGTGCCTCAGAAATTTCTAATCTAGTTGGAAGCAAATGGCTGTTTAATGGCGTGTGAAGTGACTTCTTTCTGAAGTAGCTGACAGGTCATCGCTTGACTCCTGGCTGGGAGCAGTGCCATTAAGCTCATCTCTCTGAATGTACCTGAAAGGCAAGTGCAGGTTACCTGCTTTGCATGTAGTTCATGCAATTCACTCTTCCTAAGTACCTGGTAGGCCCCAAAGAGGAAGAGGTCTTGGATCGGGGTTGTCATGTCAGAGGTGTCAGCATTTGCCTGAAGTCATCCTTCAGGGCTGTTTTCAGTTTTCTGTACAGAGGGAGCCACTGCCAAGATGCCTGGGGGAAAATGAACCATGTATAAGGGCCTGGGAAAAAGTTACCTTGGATCCAAAGCAGCCATTTGGGGACCAAAATTTGTAGGCAGCACACTTCTATGGTGGTGCTGGGCACTTTGTGCAGGGTGCTCCATGCTGGCTTAGGAGCTGCTTCTTTCTCAGTAACAGAGTAGCCAGCAGAGGTGAGACAGATACCCTGAGATCATGAATGTCATGAGAATCCTGCTCCCAAACAGATGACCGATATGGGGAGGTTAGGAGAAGGCTGGCCAGGAGAGATGTGAGATCTGGGGGCGGGAAGAGGAGTTTGGGCAGCAGAAACTAATGATTTTGAAAGAAAGTATGTGTTTTGTAGGTGTTGTATCACAAAGTCGGTGGTGCTTCAGAAATTCCTAATCCATTCCTAAGGGAATATTTGTGAAGTGGATTGTGAGTTGAGCTCTTTCTGAAGTAGCCAACAGGTCATCCCTTGACTCTTGACTGGGATACGTGCCTTTAGGCTCACATCTGCCAGTGTCAGTGATAGACCAGAAGAAGGCACCTGCTATGCATACAGGTTGTGAGTTCCACTCTTCCTAAGTACTGGGTAGGCCCCATAAAGGAAGAGGTCTTGGATAGGGGTTATGTCAGAAGTGTCAGCTTTTGCCTAAAGTCATCCTTCAGGGCTGCTTTCAGTTTTCTACACAGAGGCAGCTACTGCCTTCAAGATGCCTGGGGGAAACTGAAGCATACATAAGGGCCTGGGAAGTTACCCTGGATCCATAGGAGCCATTCTGGAACCAAAACTTGTAGGCAGGATGTGCACATTTGTGGTGCTGCAGAGCTGCTGGGCACATTGTGCAAGGTGCTCCTACAGACCCTTTGTGTCCTTCTCCATGCTGGCTTAGAAGCTGCTTCTTTCTCAGGAACAGAGTAGCCAGCAGAGGTAAGACAGATACTCTGTGTTCATGAAAGTCATCAGAAAGCTGCCTCTAAGAAGATGACTGATACAGTGAATTCAGGATAAGCCTAGACAGGAGAGATGTGAGATTTTGGGGAGGGAAGAGGAGCTTGGACAGCAGAAGCTAATGGTTTTGAAGATGTAAGAATGATCAGGTAGTTTTCATCTCACTTTAAAGCTGACTTAAAGCAGTCACGTGAGGCCATTACCGTATTTTAGCCAGTAACCTGAATTCCATAAAACTAAAGGCTTCTCCACACACTGACAGGAATACTCTGCTCTAATATTTGACCGCAATATCCCTCGAAGCAAAAAGTCAGCCCATAGCCCCTTTCCCCTACCTTTACTGTCTTGCTCACCCTGATCCCTGCCCTTAACGCAATCATTAAAATGTTCTATTTAGCCCTTGCAGACCTAAACAAAACCCTCAACCAAAGACCTTTCACATACCCTAAGCAGAACACATCCTAAGAAGAATACCCTACCCTCCCACTACACATTTGATTAATCTCTAACCTAGAAAGGGAAACCTTAATCCCATACACGAACACCTAACACTGAAAGCCCCTATTCCCGTACATTAACCTTCTCACTTTTAACCCTTTTCCTAACCTTTAGGTGCTTTGCCCTTTTGGGCAGGGAAGGGATCGTGAGCTTACTGGGCAGTCACATGGCATTCAAAGATGAATGTGAAGGGCCATGGATCTGATCAGCTAGTAGGTCACAAGGGGGAGACGGAGGAGAATGCTCTGATGAGCTCAGCTCTGCCTCAGGATCTCCTGCACCAGCAGGGGAGTGTGACTGTGGTGGTCACTGTGGGGTCACTTCTGTCTCTGCAGTTGATAGGGAAGCAGCAGGATCATGTCACAGAAAGGGACTGAGAGGTCACTTCAGTCTGTAGGTGGCAGGTCACCCTTGACTTAGAGCTGGGATCGGTACTTTTCGGCTGACATCTGCCAGTGGCCCTGGTAGGCCAGCAAAAGGCACCTGGCTGGCATGCTGACTGTGGGATCCCCTCTGCCTACATACCCAGGAGGACCCATGCAGAAAGAAGGCCCACATATGGGTTGTCCTGTCCCTTCTGCTTGAGTCCATGACTGGACAGCAGCAGGCCCATGGCTTGGAAGATGCTGGTGCGGTGACTTCTGTCTGGTTGGCTGACAGGCCGCAAGGAGCCTGATGGATTGGGATGCCTACTTTAGGAGGGGGTTCCACCCTGATGGAGCTTTCTTTTGTAGTAGAAAAGAGTAGGAGAGAAAAAACTGCCACAAAGTGCACTTTGGAATGTTGGTGCTGGCCACGAGGAGGAAGAACTGTCCCTCAGAGTGTTGTGCTGCGTTGCCAGAGGTCACCCAAAGAGCGTCTGTGATCAGAGCATGGCTTTGTGTGAGAAGGAGCAGCTGGGGAGGGTTGATGAGACACTGGTGAAATGATGGAAATGCTGGCATGAGAGCAAGGTGGTGAACAGAGACGGGTGTCTACAGTCCTCAAAGAAATAGGTGAAAGTCATCAAAGTCAACAAAGTGCTCTGCCGGGCACTGCCCAGCCCAGCCCGGCCCCTGCCCACCTCTCCCCACCACCCTGCCCTCTCTCCAGCCCAGCCCAGCCCAGCAGCCCAGGCTGGGCTGGCCCCAGGGCAATGCCCTCCACAGGCTGCTGCAGGGCTCTGGGCACGGCCACCCCAGCCCCAGCCCCTCACAAGGCACCGCAGCTGCTGGGACAAAGTGTGGTGGTTTCACTCAGGTGGGCAGCCGAGCTCCACCACAACCGCTCTCTCACTGCCCCTCTCCTCAAAGAGGAAGGGGGAGAAAATACAACACAGAGAACTCGAGGTTTGAGATGAGAAAGGTTTAATTAAATGGAAAGGGAATGGGGAGGAAAAAAAAAAAAGAAACAAAAGAAACAATCAGTCCGCGCGGGAGCACGGAGAGAGGGAAAAAAAAATTATTCTCTACTTCCCATCAACGAGCGGTGTTCAGCCACGTCCTGGGAAGCAGGGCCTGAGGGTCCGAGCCACGGCTGCGCTCGCGTCAGGCAGCACCCTGGGGTGTCACCAAGTGACGTCACAATGGGTGCCCACCCAGCCCAGGCGCGTGTCACAGTGGCACCCATTGTGACGTCACTTGGTGACACCCCAGGGCTCCGCCTTATAAGAGCGCAGCCGTGGCTCGGACCCTCAGTGTCGGTGCACGGCAGTGACGGACAGGGCAGGAGCACAGGGCCTTCGAGGAGTCCCCGAGCATAGCCCACGTCCCACAATGCCGCAACCGCCCGCCCAGAGGAGACGCCGGTTTATCCTTGTGAGCTCTCCCACTCCAAAGGCTGCTTCTGAAGGGGATGAGGAGAGAGGCATGCCCCCCAGGCAGCCCAGGCTGGCCTGGCAGGAGACCTGGTCTTCTAGGGGCAGCAACCGGCCAGCAGAGGACAGCTTGCTGGCAGAGGACAGCACCCCAGTCGAGGCCTTTTTCCCGGAAGAGGACAGCAGCCTGGCAGAGGCCATTTTGCTGGCAGAGGCCATTGCTCAGGCAGCGGGCAGCAGCCAGGTAGAGGAGAGCCAGGACGACGTACAGTGGCTGGATCCCAGTGAGTCAGGGTCTTCGGGATGGGTTGGGGAGGGTTGGGGACACAGAGACCCCTGCCTGACTCCAGGACTCCTTCCCTGGGTAAAGCGGCGCTTGGGCTGACGGGGCCGAGCTTCCTCCGCAGCACCACAGAATGCCAGGACGCTTTGGGCTGGGGGGGACCTCGGCGATCACGATGCTTCCCCCCAGCCCAGGCTGCCCAAAGCCCACCCAGCCTGGCCGTGGGCAGTGCCAGGGAGGGGGCACCGCAGCCTGCGCCAAGGCCTCACTGCCCTGGGCGTGAAGGAGAGAAATCCCTGCCTGTCCGAAAGAAACCTGCCCTCTTTGAGGTTAAGGCCGTCACCCCTTGTCCTGTCGCTGCAGTCCATGATGAAGATCCCCCCCCAGCTTTCCTGGAGGCCCCTTTGGGCACGGGGAGGCCGCAGCGAGGTCCCCCCGCAGCCTTCTCCAGGCTCCACAAGCCCAGCTCCCTCAGCCTCTCTTCCCAGCGGAGCTGCTGCAGCCTCTGGGCATCCCCGCGGCCTCCCCACGGCCTTCTGGGGCTGGGGCCCTTCCTCTCCTCACCCCTGCATTCAGCCCCTCTCTGCAGCACTCTTTGCTTTCCTCCTTTCCAGGTAAGGCATGGAAACTGTGCAGAGACAAGGCCGTGGAATTCATCAGGGCGTATGTCAGAGGCACAGAAAAGGTAATGGCAGCCGCTTGCATCACAGCTGTGCTCCTGGCGCTGCCCTCCAGGGGTCCCACACAGCCCCAGACCCCTCAAGGCTTTGGTCCTGCTGGCCATGGGTGTCCCCCTAATGCTCTGTTGGTGTCTTTGTGGCTGCCAGGACGACGAGGAGCAGAAGATGCTGTTCCTCAGCAAAATCTGCGATCTGTGCACATGTGTCACAGAGAGGGGTGTGCCAATGAACTTGCATGACTTCTGCTGCCAAACTAACCTGGTGGAGAACATCATGGTGAGAGGATGCGCAGCGGGCTGGGGAAGGGGCAAGGCCCCCCGGCACCAGCCCCCTGGGAGGCGAGGGCTGGGGCAGCGCTGGCTCTGCTGCTGCTGGGTGCCGGCGGCTCCAAGGTCTCATCCTGCTTGTGCTCTGCAGGCGCTGCTGGAAAAGGAGCCCATGGACAGCTTGCGCACAGCATTCCGGCAGAAGGCCATGGAGACTGTCGCCCTCCTCAGGTGCGTGCCCAGCCCCTGGTGGCAATGTCCTGGTGGCCCTGAAGCTGGCAGGGAGGCTGCCCGTCCCTCCCAGGGATGCCTGGCCAAGGGAGGTCCGTGTCCTCCTTCATAAGCCTCGAGGCACTGCGTCCAACAGGCTCCTCTCTCTCTCTCCTTCAGCAACACCGTACCAACAGCACTGTGTGGCAAAAGGGAGAGTCTCCTAAACATGTGCTTCAAGAGCGTCTTCTTTCTGCCTCCCGAGTCAGATGTGCCAGAGACAGGAGTGCTCTACGCCGAGGTATGTGCTGGGTGAGGTACCGGCACCCCCAGTCCTGCTGAGCTGCTGCCTTGCTTCCCCGTGCTGACACAACCAGAGACCAGTGCAGGGCCGGGGCCCAGATTTGCTTTCCCAGCCTCACCCTTCCCCCTTCCCCGACCTGATCTTGTGCTGCAGGAGGTCTGCACACAGCAGCTTTTTAGCCCCAAAGCCACCCCTGAACTCCCGAGGGGCTCAGAGCCAGCTCCTGGGGGTGAGGAGGGCCACAGAAATAATTCGATGCTCTTCTGTCCTCCCTGCAGACTATGAAAGCCATGGACACCATGCTGGAGGGCTTCGTACTCAACTGTCCCATCGCCAGTTTCAACATAGAGATGCAGAATATGTTGAAGGTTTGGCATTTCCAAAGAATTTCCAAAGAATCCTCTCAGGTCACATTTGCAGACCGCTGTCAACCCCCAGCAACTTCTCTCCTCGCAGGCGCTGCTGTACTTTGCCCTCTCCAAAAACCCAGCTGTGTGTGAGAGAGCTGTGAGGAGGATTGAGAGGCTGGGTGATTTCATCATCAGTTATTTTTTGAGCGAGGTAAGGCACAAGGAACCCTCCACCCTTTCCTGCATCCCAGAGCATCCTGCCATGCAAGGGTGCCTGCGAGGCAACCCTCAACGCACGTGAGTGCCTCAGCACTATGAATTGAGGGTCTTCATTCCTCCTTCACCCCTGCTCTTCCCTCCCCAGGCCCTGCTATCTCAGGGGCTGGCTCTGCCTCCACTAAGCCCTTTGTCTCTCCTCCCTTCCTCACCCAGAACTCAGATGACTATGAAAAATACAAGCACAGCTACAATGATTCCAGAGAGCTCTACATCCCCATCCTGGGACAGCTGCTGGGCCACCTCTTCATTTTCTTCAGTGGCGATATATCCATGAGACACGCAGCTTTGGATACACTTTATCGCTTCCTCACAATCTTAGAGGAAACAAGAGGTAAGAAGGTGTGGTGGGCAGCGTCTGTCCGCACACAGACATCTCCTGGTATGTCTGCTTGTTCTCCTGAGTATTGTGAAGGATTGCTTTTGTGCTTGGTGGAGGCTGCCCACGGAATTCTGCCAGGTTCCCTGGCCTCCTCTGCTCCTCACAGCAGCTTCCCGCAGCATTCTGGCTATCGTTTTCCGCAGAAGCTAGACGCTCACCTGCCGTCCAGGAGCAGTTCTCTGCTGCTGTCCTTCCCAACCCTCCCCAGATCACCTACCACGCTGTTTTGTGGTGTCCCCCAGTCTAAGCCATCGATCGATGAGCACTTCCCAAACCGCATCTTCCCCGAGGAGTGAACAGCAGAGCCAGCCGTGCATCACCAGGGATGGTGACGCCCTCCAGAATGCTCCCTGACTGTTTGCTCCCTGCCGTCTTAAAGGCAGGTGTCAGGGGGCTTCCTGCACATCCTGACCCCGAGCAGAAGGGGGTCTGTGACACGCTGCTACCCCCACGGCACCCAACGCCATTGCTTCTCCTCCTTCTGCATCATCCCTGAGGTCCCTCTTGCTCCCAGCACTCCTCACCTTGTGCTTTACATCCCTGCCCACCACTCTCCTCGCCGTGGGTCTGAGCCTCCCTCCTCAGCCATTCCTAGTGAAAGTGCTTTTCACCATTTGGCAAGCTTGTTGGCAAAGATGCGCTTCCCTACTGACTCTTTGGTGTTTCCCCCTGTTTAGAAAGCTCACAGACAAAGGACATGAAAAATTATGGGCTGCTCCGCATGATATCGAAGGATTCAAAACCTCCATTTTCTATACCATCAACTCCGTGTGAAATTGCCAAGGTAATGAGCTCTGGCCTTGCTGGGGATCTTGTCCGCAGCATCAGCAGGCATCTCGTGTGAGCAAAGGGGTCCAGAACCGGTGGGGCTGGCACGGCCTCACTCGCCCTGCTGAGAGGGTTCCTCTTGTCCCCAGGCTGGGGCTATGCGAAGGCTGCTCCCCTGTGTCCCGGCAGCAGCTCCACCCTCCTGGCCACCAGCAAGCCCTGGTTACCTGCAGGGCCAGCACTCTGGCCCCATATGCCCCATCCTCACCCCTTCCCCCGAGGGCCCTCTCTCCGGAGCTGCCCTTGCTGCTCAGCTAAGCAGCACCCTTGGGACACTCAGTGAGGCATGTCTTCGCTCCTCCTTCTTCCCACAGTGGTTTGGAGGACATCTCTTCCCTGATGAGAGGCTGGACATCGTCCTCACAGCCCTGGAAGCTTTACAAGACTCCAGCACCCATGACAAGCAGGGGGCCTGCAGCGTGCTGGACGCAGCCTTGGAGGTCCCTGACTACTGGCTGACAGATGTAAGTGGCCTGTGGCCATGGCCCTGCCCTTGAGCTCTTCCAGGCATGGTTCCTCTCTCCTTCCCTGCCTCCCTCCCTGCCTCCCTCGCACATCGGGGTCTCTTGGGCTCCAGAAGCCACCTGAAGCCAGCAGAGAGCAATGGAAGGGGTCAAAGTTTGAGTGGCAGCTGTGGCAATGGCTGCGGTCTGCTGGCAACACCATTCCCACTTTGTCCCCCAAGGTGCCAACGATCATGGAGTGCATCAGGAGAAACCTGGGCAGCATCCACACGGCATCGGCGCGGCAGTGCCTGGACTCCCTGCTTCTCCAGCTGACCAACATGATGCCCTGGAGAGAAGTCATGAACCTGCTGCAGTTCTCTCCGCCACGTGACAGGTCCTGGCCTTAACATCCTTGAGGGCTTGTTCCGCGTCGGGAGATGCACCTGGAGACTCTCTGCTTGCCACACCAATGGCAAAGGGCAGGACATCCCCAAGGAGCACAGCCCTCCTTCCCACCAATGTGTTCCAGCCCTACTGGGCCAGCCAGGGCTGCAGCAGCCCAGCTGTCCAAGGCAGCCCAGAGTCCCCCTGCCCCCAGGGAACACCAGCTCAGCCCCCTCCTGCCTGCCCAGGCTGGGCCCTCAGTGCTCCCCAAGTCACAGGGGCTGCAGGACAGCCTGGGTCCTCTGGGGCTGGCCCAAGTTTGTGGCCCTGCGGCTGAGGCAGCCTCACTGACAGAGTCTTCTGGGCTTGCAGCACTGACCTGGCCATGTGGGAGGTGATCCTGGCCATGCCGAAGACCTTGAAGAGGGTTTTGAACGACATGATGGAAGACTTGCCGCTGCGCTACTGGTGCACCGCAGTCACCGAAGACACGTGCATCCGTCGCTTGGCTGTGAGTTCCCAGATGAAACCTTGCTCCCAGCAGGGCTACGTGTGCCCCTTCAGGCACACAGGCACAGCCCTGTGCCCATCTACCCCCAAACTGCCAGCTCCCGCAGGACGTACGGACACATGGTCCCTGGGGCCGGCAAGCCCCCGTAGCTCCCCGCGCCTGGTGCCTCTTTGGTGCCAGCTGGCGCTGCCCCATCCCTGCCCAAAGGTGGGAGAAGAAGAGGCTGCAGGGGGCCCTGCAGGCCCTGCCAGGCTCTCACTGCTCTTTCTTGCAGATGCTGGCCCAGAATGACATTTCTGAGGAGGACTTTGTTAACCCAGTGCACCTCCTGAGCTACCTGAGGCACCCAAGCCCAGAGATGCGCTTGATGGTTCTGAAAGGGCTCTGCACCGTGTCAGAGAGCCCTAAGAAGGTGAGCGGGCCATCGTCAAGCAAAGCCATGTTGGCAGCCTGGGGCTTTGCTCTTCTGCCCTCCCGTCCCTCCCCGCTGCCAGGAAGCAAGGCAGGAGGCTGGTGCTCAGGAACCAGAGCCCTTTGCCCAGGGTGGTCTCTCACTGCCTCACGGAAGGGAAATGGTGTCTTTCCTACAGGCAAGGGAAATTCAGGTCCTGCTGCCAGACATCCTGGAGGCCCTGCAGGACACCAACACAGACGTGGTGCTGAAGGCCCTGCCTGTGCTGAGAAACGTGATGGCTCATGTGGAGAGGAGGGAGGCCAGTGGCCCGGCTCTGCAGCTGGCTGAGAAGCTCCTGCCACTCTTTGACCACGTAAGTGTGCTGCGGGAGCCCGAGCCCTCAGCTGGGCCCCCTGTAACGAGGGCTGCCCTTCAGCCCGGCCCTGTGGGCAGCACTCAGGCAGGGCCTTCCCAGTCTCCTCGTCAGCCCAGGCGCTGGGGAGCTCTGCTTGGGCATGGCTGGTGCGGCTGGTGGCGAAAGTGGGGTGGCTGGCGGGCAGCCTGCGATGGCAACCGATTGCGTTGCCCTTCACGGGCACCAGGCCTTGCAGCTGCCCCTGAGCAGCTCCTCTGGGAAGGATCCAGCGCTGAAGCATCTCACAGTGCTGGGAGCTCCCTTCACATCGGCCACGCTAATGCTGAAATTCCTCCTGTCCTCCTCCCTGCCAGGCGTCCAGCCAGGTGCAGGAGCACTCCATCTGCCTCTTCCAAGACGTGGTGGAGGCTGTGCTGTGGCAAACGAAGAAGGAAATGAAGAGGATGGTGCACAGGAGCCTTCTCCCACTCTACTTTCACATGAGAGACCAGAGTGAGAGCGTAGCAAAGGTACAGATCTCAGAGCTGAGCAGTTATGTGGGCAAGGGTGTGCTGATGCCACAGGGTTGCTCTGGGGGATCTCTGGCCGGCAGCATGAGCTGCCTCCGATGGTGGCTGTCCCGTGGCCTTGCCTTGGCCACTGAACCCAGTGCACGCTGCCCCCCACCACAGCCTCCCATAACGCGCTGGGAAAGGCTCGCAGCCCTGCCAAGAGGAGGGGACAGAGGGTCTCCTTCCCAAGGCTGTGCTGCTACCTCCCAACCTCTGCTGCTCCGCAGGCCTCTGGGGAAGCTCTCGTCGTGGCTGCAGAGTTTCTGCGACGCAAGGAGCTGAAGCGCTTCGTCCAGACAAAACAGACATGGAGGATCGGGGAGTGCTTGGTAAGGACCCAACTTGGTTTGCTCCAGCTGGGCAAACGCGCCCGGCCAGAGCCCGCTGCCTGCAGCCGCATCCTCGCTCCCTTCCTGCCAGCACAGAGCCCCAGGGGGCTCTTCTGGAGGCCCCTCTGACCTCCCTGCCCCCAGAATGCTGGAGGAGACCCTGGAGAGGGTGTGCAAGCCCCGTGACCCTGTGTTCTCTCTCTCTCCAGCTGCAGCAGGACAGAGGCAGAGTAGAAGAATACCTGCAGCAGAGCCAGCCCTACCTGCAGGCCACTCAGACCAACTTGCGACTTGAGGCCGTCAGATTCATTGGTGAGCCCAGCCCCTGGGTCCCTCTTGGGGCAGCCTTTGGCAGCCCCAGGCACTGCCCTGTTGCCCCCAGAGCCCCCCGACTGGGCCCTTGCTCCAGGGTGCAGGAGGGGGCACAGCCTGGCTGGCCAGGCCAGGGGCTGTGCTGCTGGGAGCGTGCTGGGGAGCGGGGCTCTGATGGGATCTCTGTGTCTAGGTCTTGCTGCGCGCTACTGCAAGGACCAGAGCGAGGAGAAGCTGAATGAAATCCTCAGCGGTGAGTGAGGGCAGTGGGGGGTGTGCTAGGGCTGGGGGGACAGCGGCAGAGGCCCCCGTGCCTTGCCCTGCTCCAGGGAAATGCTTCGGGGCGGAGGAGCAATGCAGCCATAGGAACGAGGGAGAGGAGACGGGGTAGCCTGTGGTGTCAGGGAATGGCCTCCCAGCCTGGAGCTGGGCAGTGCCGCTGAAAGGGTTGAGTGTCCCTGAGGAAGAGTCAGGGGAAAGGGCAGTAAGGCTGACAGAAGGTGGGAGCCTGTTGTAGAGCACGCAACCAGGACGAAGAGGGAGATGAGACAGCCTACAAGCAGCTAGGAGCAGGGTCACGATTGCTAGCCCTTGCTCTCATGGGGAAGCACAATAGCGAGAGGAAAGAGTCCAGGAGATTCCTGGAGTGTGTGAATCCTCCCAAGGGATGGAGGCAGGTGGTGAGGGAACCAGCTTGTGAAGGTGCCCCACTTGACCTGTGGTGCGCAGGTGGGGAAGGACTGGTGGCTGCATTTGGGACATTGCTGAGCAGCAGCTTTCAACGGATTCCTTTGTCCCTCCTGCTCCTCCTGGCCTGGGGAAGAGTCGAGTGGGGCTGGCATGCTCTGCAGGGGATGCCTGGGGATCTCTGCAAGGAGTGGGTTTTCATCTCTGCTCTTCTTTCTTTTGCAGTCCTCCAGCCTTCAAAGAAAGACCCGGAACCCATGGTCCGTTCCCTGGCAGTTCAAACCACCCTGATCCTGACGTCAAGGCATAAGGCAATGTCAGGACGGAGATTTCCACTGCTGTGGTGCCGCTAGCCCCGCAGCAGTCCTCAAAAGAGCAATATATATTTTAATAGAACTAGGTTGTTGTCTCGTTATTCCAGCAGCTCCTTCACAGTGACTCGGTGCCATGACGCTGAGCTAACTTGGAGGCCACCAAGGACCCTGAGAAGTTCCCTCTGTTCCCCTGAGAAGGCAACTTCCTTGTGAGGGGAACAGAGGGCCCTATTTGTTAGCCTGACCCTACCCGTAGGGAAGTCTGCTGCCTCCCTGGGGCTAGGGTCATGGACGTTGCCAGAAAGCTTCCCAACCTGGTTTTCCCCTCTGATTACTATCGTCTTTTGATAGTCCAGGCCGGCAGTGATACTACTGAAGATAGAAGCCTGAAGACTATCGAGCGGGACTTTAGGGGACTGGGACGGGTAGTGGATGGAGTGGGAGTTCAGGTGGTGTTTTTGTCCACCCCTACAGTGGCAGGGAGGGGTACAGAGAGGACTCACGACTCACTGGGATCCAGCAACTGCAACTCCTTCTTGCTGTCCTCTGTCAAACCTCTGTTCTCTACCACTAAGCTGTCCTCTGCTGGTCTCCTGTCCTCTGCCAGGCTGCTGTCCTCTACCGGGCTGCTGCCCTTTGACAGCAAGCTGTCCTCTGCTGGGCTTCTGTCCTCTGCCGGCAAAATGTCCTCTACCGGGGTGCTGTCCTCTGCCAGCAAGCTGTCCTCTGCTGGCCGGTTGCTGCCCTCAGAAGACCAGGTCTCCTGCCAGGCCAGCCTGGGCTGCCTGGGGGGCATGCCTCCCTCCTCATCAGATTCAGAAGGAGCCTCTGGAGTGGGAGAGTTCTCAAATAGAAAACGGAGGCTCCTTCGGGCAGGCGTGGGCTATGCTCGGGGACTCCTCGAAGGCCCAGTGCTCCTGCCCTGTCCGTCACTGCCGTGCACCGACGCTGAGGGTCCGAGTCACAGCTGCAGTCATATAAGGCGGACCCCTGGGGTGTCACCAAGGGAGGTCACCAAGGGTCCCATGTGACACGTGCCTGGGCTGGATGGGCCCCACCGGGCGCTGTAAGTTCGTGGGCGACACCAAGCTGGGCAAGGGGATCTGGACAGGCTGGATCAACGGGCCGCATCCAGCTGCGTGGCATTCAAGGCCAAATGCTGGGTTCCACACTTGGAATCATACAATATCCTGAGTTGGAAGGGGGCAGACCTGAAGGGATGAAAGACACGGTCTCCCGATGCCTCTTGAGCAGAAGGCCTTTATTGCCATTTTTCTCTGCTACATATACTTTCCCCGTAACCACTTGCGCTGTCCACGCGCCTGAATCAGTCATACAATTCATTAGAGACCCTCAGCCACGCGCCTCAAGCCAGCCAGCAATTGACCACTGCGCAAAGCTCATCTTTAATGCTGTAGCCAAGTTAATTTATCTCCACCTTGTTCAAGTTTTTGTTACTAATGCCTAGTAAAAAAAGGGGCTTTAGGGCTTTGGGGCGACTACTTAAAGGATCGGGGCACAGGTTGTGTTTGCCTCTGTCCTTCCGATAGGGGGGATCGATGCTGACAAGCAGACTCATCACATTAACACGTAGCTTCGGGACTGGTGCAACTGGTAGAACTTTGGGCTTGCTGATCATGGGAGGGTCTATGTGACACTGGCCTGCTACCACCAGATGAGATGCGCCTCCCTGTAGTGGTTTTACCTGGCAAGGTTTTGGTAGCACGGGGCCATAGGAGTGGCTTTTGTGAGAAGGATCTGGAAGCTGCCCCATGTTTGCTAAGGGCCCCTCTGCTGACCAGAGCTGAGCCAATAAGTCACAGAATCACAGAATCACAGAATTTCTAGGTTGGAAGAGACCTCAAGATCATCGAGTCCAACCTCTGACCTAACGCCAACAGTCCCCACTAAACCATATCCCTAAGCTCTACATCTAAACGTCTTTTAAAGACTTCCAGGGATGGTGACTCCACCACTTCTCTGGGCAGCCTGTTCCAGTGTCTAACAACCCTTTCGGTAAAGAAGTTCTTCCTAAGATCCAACCTATAACTCCCCTGGCGCAACTTTAGCCCATTCCTCCTCATCCTGTCATCAGGCACGTGGGAGAACAGGCCAACCCCCACCTCACTACAGCCTCCTTTAAGGTATCTGTAGAGAGCGATAAGGTCGCCCCTGAGCCTCCTCTTCTCCAGGCTGAACAAGCCCAGCTCCCTCAGCCGCTCCTCGTAGGACTTGTTCTCCAGGCCCCTCACCAGCTTCGTCGCCCTTCTCTGGACCTGCTCAAGCACCTCCATGTCCTTCTTGTAGCGAGGGACCCAAAACTGAACACAGTACTCAAGGTGCGGCCTCACCAGAGCCGAGTACAGGGGGACGATCACCTCCCTAGCCCTGCTGGTCCCACGATTTGCGCCTCTGTGAAAGCATATTTAAGAGAGGGAAAAAAAACGCTGCGCCACACAGCAGCTGGGAGAGTGAGAGGAGTGAGGAACGGCCTTGCAGGCGCCAAGGTCAGTGAAGAAGGAGGGGGAGAGGTGCTCCAGGCGCCGGAGCACAAGTCCCCTGCGGCCTGTGGTGAGGACCATGGTGAAGCAGGTTGTCTCCCTGCAGCCTCATGGAGTACCACGGTGGAGCAGGGTTCCACGCTGCAGCGCGTGGAGGAGACCACGGTGGAGCAGGTGGCCCTGCACCGATGGAGGCTGCGGCCTGTGGAAGACCCCTGCCGGAGCAGATTCTGGGTCGGACCTGTAGCCCGTGGAGAGGAGCCCACGCAGGAGCAGGGGGTCTGGCAGGAGCTGCTGCCCATGGGGGACCCAGGTTGGAGCAGTCTGCTCCTGAGGGATGGACCCCGTGCTACGGACCCATATCTGGAGCAGTTCTGGAAGAGCTGCTGCCTGTGGGAAGCCCACGCCAGATCAGTTCATCAAGGACTGCATCCCGTGGGAGGGATCCCACAGCACAGGGGGCGAGAGTGACCGAGAAGGAGCGGCAGAGAAGAAGCACTATAGACTGACCATAACCCCCGTTCCTTCGTTCCCCTGCACTGCTCGGGGGGAGGAGGTGGAAGAGGGTAGACGGGGGAGAAGGTGCTTTTGGCTTCTCTCCTTTGTTTCTCACTTCTCTAGCTTGTTAGTAATAAGCAATAAATCTTACCATCTCCCTATGCTGAGTCTGTTTTGTCCGTCACGATAATTACTGTGCCATCTCCTCGTCCTTATCTCAACCCTTGAGCCCTTTTCATCGTATTTTCTCCCCGTTCCTCTTTGAGGAGGGGTGAAGCTCGGCTGCCCACCCAAGTAAAACCACCACACTCTCTCAGAGAGGGGTAAGGATTTTTGCTCAGGACTTGGCAGGGCTGATAGATAGGGCTTTAAACTAGAGTCGAAGGAGGAAGGGGATAAAACCAGACACACCGCTGATAAGCTGAGGGATGGTGCGCTAGAATCAGAGGGACGGTGTGCTAGTGAGGTCCTGCGGTCAGCTCCACAAGGCGCAGTGTGTAGGGAGGCGCATTTGAAGTGCTTCTACACAAACGCAGGCACTATGAGGAATCAAATGGATGAGCCAGAAGTCTTGGCCCTGTCCCACAGCTACGACATCATCGGCATAAGTGAAACCTGGTGGGATGAGTCCTGTGGCTGGTGTGTGGTGGAATTTTCTCCCAACAGAGGCAAACAGCACCTCTGTAGCCCTGCCATGTCACACGACCTCGCTTCCAGTGGCCACACACTTTATTTTTCTGACACGTATTCAACTTGCTGTCGACCAAAACCCCCAGATCCCTTTCTGCAAGGCTGCTCTCCAGCCTCTTCTGCTGGCCCTAAGTGGAACCCTGGGGAACCCCACTAGGGACTGGTCAACAGCCTGATGCAACCCCATTTCTGTAACCCCTTGAGCCCAACCCATCAGCCAACTTTTCACCCTAAACCGCATGTATTTATCTAGCCGTACAATGGACATTTTGTCCAGAAGGATACTGAGAGAAACAGTACTGAAAACTTGATGGAAATCCAAAACCTGGCATCCCTTGCTCAACTAGACGGGTGATGTTGTCATAAAAGGAAATTAAGTTTGTTAAACAGGACTTTCCCCTCATGAACCTGGGTGGGCTGTGATCAAGGACTGCATTGTCTTTCCGGTGTTCTTCAGTAATGCCCAGAAGAGTTTCTCCGTATTTTTACTAGGCTCTGAAGAGAGACTGGCGGGTCTGTAATTATTGGGCTCTTCTTTCTTGCCCTTCTTGAAACCTGTCACAATGATTGCCAGCCTACAGTCAACTTGGACCTCTCTGGGCTCCCAAGACCATTGAAAAATAATTGAGAGAGGTCTCACAAGGACATTAGTCGGCCCTCTGAGAACCCTGGAATGAATCCCCTCAGGCCCCGTAGACTCATATGCATCCAGTGTGGGTTTGGCTAGGAGGTTTTTGTTACCGCACTCATGGCCCCCCAACTCTGGGCCCCTTGGGTCCCAGAGCCCATCATTGCTCTTGAAGACAGAGGCAGAAGAGACATTAAATGGCTCTGCTTCGCCTATGTCTGTGTTTGTGAGGTGACCATCCTCAGCAAGTAACGGACCAATGTTTCCTCTAGCCCTCCTTTAGCAGTTCACATCTTCAATACACATATTAATGTATATATCTGCGTTGTCGCCCACACTACTAGCCAGCGTCACCCCTGAGCTTTGCCTGCACCAATTTTCTCCCTACAGAGGCAAACAGCACCTCTGTAGCCCTGCCATGTCACACGACCTCGCTTCCAGTGGCCACACGCTTTCTTTTTGCACTTAAGCTCTAGAAGAAGATCCCTGCTCAGCCAAGCTGGCCTCCTGCCCCGCCTGCTTGACTTCCAATATTTTGGAATCGCCTGCTCCTGTGCTCTTAGGAGGTCGTGCTTAAAAAGATGGACCCCGATACCTTCCAAAACAGCTTCTCAGGGGATCTTCCGAACTAGTTCCCTGAGCAGCCTGAACTCTGCCCTCCCCGTGTCCAGAGTTCACAGAATTGGAGGGGTTGGAAGGGACCTCAAGAGATCATCGGGTCCAACCCCCCTGCCAAAAGCAGGCGTACTGGCAGTTTTCCTCCAATCGCCAAAGATTTTTAAATGTGAAGTGTCAATAGAGAGCTATTTGTGTTTGTATGTTCTTTCTTTGAAGTCTCTGATGTCTGGGGGTTTCAGAACAACTGCTAACAACTAGTAACTGTTATGACTTCTGAATGGGACACTATGCAAGCCCCTGATATCTGGCCAGGCGGCCAGGAGATTAAGGAGAAGAAAGAAGCTGAAGGATGGCTAGAAGACAAAACTTGCAGGGAACGCTGTGTAAGCTTTTGACATGCTGCCAAGGAGTACAAAGGGGAAGGACAAGAAAAAAAACTGAGAGGAAGACTACGAGCCTTCAGCATGAAAGACCCCCAGAGACCCCCAGGGGGACCACCAGAGACTGATGCGCATGCTCCAGTAGGAGGGTTTGGATCCCGGAAGCTAATTATAATAACCCATTTTTTTTAGAAGTAGTAATGAATATGTATCAGCCTAGGAGCATAAAAATCAGCTGCTTGATGTAACTGGTGTGCGTCCTGGTGGAGCAGAGACTCCCGGCGCACCCAGCGCTGTTTGCTTACCTCTATTCCTTTAATAAATTGTAAACTTTGATTATAATCCTATTTTGAAGACTGAGCCATTTATAACACAAGCAACAGGTCTAGGATGGCACCTTTCCTTGTTGTCTCCCTCAGTAGCTGTACCAAGGAGTTGTCATCAAGGTGTGTGAGGAATCTCCTGGACCTGCTTGTATCAGCTGTGTGGTCTTCCCAGTTAACGTCTGGCAAGTTGAAGTCCCCCATCAGGACAAGGGCAGTTGAGCTAAGAGAGGTCTCTCTTAGTTGCTTAGCGAATAATTCATTGGTATCGCAAACACCCACTGCAACATCCAAGTGATTGCTTTCTCCCTTAATCCTTACCCAGAAGCTCTCGGCCACGTCCTTGTGCCAGCCCCTTGCCTCGCCTGCCCTGCCTATCCTTCCTGAAGAGCCCATACCCGTCCATCACAGCACACCAAGTCTCGCTTGTTCTGGGATGGAGCTGAAGCTTCCAGCTCCTCCTGCTTGTCCCTCATGCTGGGTGCATCGGTGCAGAAACATTCCAAATGTGCTCCAGTGTACCCAGCGTGGCATGGAGCAGGCCGAAGGATCTCGCTAGCGCACACTCCCTCCCATTTTGGTGTGCCACTTAGAAGATTCTGTCAGGACAGAACAATAATGGATGATGCTCAGAGGGCCTTACGGGGCAAGTGAGCTTTCCAGAAACACCTTTTACCCTGATCTCCTGGGAGGCAGCAGACTTCTCCATGGGTTGGGTCAGGCCGGCATATGCGGCCCTCTGTTCTGCTCAGAAGGGAGTCACTTATGACAGTAACCCTTCTCTTCTTCTTGATGGAGGTGGTCGTGATACTGGGGAAGGCTGACTTGCCCTAGAAAACCCCTCCAACCTGGATGGACCTTCATGCACATCATCGTTTGTGTGTCCATTACTTCCAGAGTCTGTTGTTTCAGGGCACCTGAAAGGAAGGTGAGGTAGGCAAGGAGGGGTTCGCCTGCTGCCCCGAGCAGATCTAAACTTCCATCCCTTCGTCACTGAGATGCACTCCTTCTGCCTGATGGCCAGAGGGTAGGGGATCCTCCATTTCCTCTGCTGTGTCTGCCTGACGCATCTGTCCCAGGGCTGGCACAGTACAGTTCAACCTTCTCCGACTCCCTGGTGCTCCTCAGCCTGCCCACCTCCTCCCGAAGCTCTGCCAGGAGGCTGAGCAGTTCTTCTACCTGGGCGCACCTACCACAGGTGGACTCACAGGATGGGATGTCAGGAAGAATTTCTTCATGCAAAGGGTGGAACCGGCTGCCCAGGGCACTGCTGGAGTCCCAGGCCTGGAGCTATTAAAGAAATAGCTCCTTTAATAGCTCCTTGCACTTCTTGGTGCAGGTGTTAACGGAGCCAACTAGGAAAGGTGCCCTCCTAGACCTGTTGCTAGAAAACAGAGAGGGTCTGGTGGGAGATGTGGTGATTGGTGGCCGCCTCGGTCATAGCGACCATGAAGTGGTTGAGTTCAAAATTTACGGTGACAGAAGGAAAAGTGCCACCAAAACCTCATCCCTAGATATGGGGAAGGCGGACTTCAGGCTGCTCGGGGAACTAGTCAGCAAGGTCCCCTGGGAAGCTGCTCTTGAAGGCCTTGATGTCCACCAGTGCTGGTCACTCTTTAAGCGATGCCTCCTAGAAGCACAAGATCAGGCAATTCCTAAATATCACAAGTCAGGCAGGCGTGGCAGGAGGCCGGCGTGGCTGACCAGGAACATTCTAATGGAGATTAGGCGGAAACAGAGAGTGTTTCGCTACTGGAAGGAGGGCCAGGTGACATGGAAAGAATACAGGGATGCTGTTCGTGTCTGTAGGAAGAAAATTCGTGTGGCTAAAGCACACCTAGAGTTGAAGCTGGCTGTGTCTGTGAGAGAAAATAAAAAGGGTTTTTTTAGATATGTGAATGGAAAAAGGAGAACTAAAGAATACATAGGGCCGCTCCTTGATAGGGAAGGTCTTCTCACAGACGATGACATAGGCAAAGCAGAGACGCTTAACGCCTTCTTTGCCTCTGTCTTCAATGCCGATGATGGGCTTCGGGACCCAGGGTGCCCCGAGCTGGAGGACCGGGACGGTGGGGATGACAAACTCCCAACCGACCCTGAACGTGTGCGGGATCTGCTACTCCACCTGGATCCCTACAAGTCCATGGGTCCGGATGGGATTCATCCCCGGGTGCTGAAGGAGCTGGCGGATGTCATCGCGGAACCTCTCTCAATTATTTTTCAACGATCCTGGGAGTCTGGAGAGGTCCCGGTAGACTGGAAGCTGGCAAATGCTGTGCCGATTTTCAAGAAGGGTCAGAAAGAAGACCCTAGCAATTACAGGCCTGTCAGTCTCACATCAGTGCCTGGTAAAATCATGGAGAAGATGGTTCTCGAATGTATTGAGGCGCACCTGGGGGACAATGCAGTCATTGGTCCCAGCCAGCATGGGTTTGTGAAGGGTAGGTCCTGCCTAACTAACCTGATTTGCTTTTATGATAAGATCACCCGTATGGTGGACCAAGGGAAACCAGCTGATGTGATTTTTTTGGACTTCAGCAAGGCTTTTGACACGGTTTCCCATAGGATCCTACTGGACAAAATGTCCACCATACAGCTAAATAAAAACATCATACGATGGGTGAGCAATTGGCTAACGGGCAGGGCCCAAAGGGTTATGGTGAATGGCGCTGCGTCAGGCTGGCGGGCGGTCACCAGTGGGGTCCCTCAAGGCTCCATTTTAGGGCCGGTACTTTTCAATATTTTTATAAACGATCTGGATGTAGGAATAGAAGGCATTTTGAGCAAGTTTGCTGATGACACCAAACTTGGAGGAGTTGTGGACTCTGTTGAGGGTGGAAAGGCCTTGCAGAGGGATCTGGATAGGTTGGAGAGCTGGGCGATCACCAACCGCATGAAGTTCAATAAGAGCAAGTGCCGGGTCCTGCACCTGGGACGGGGAAACCCTGGCTGCACGTACAGACTAGGCGACGAGACGCTGGAGAGCAGCCTAGAAGAGAGGGATCTGGGGGTCGTGGTAGACAACAAGTTGAATATGAGCCGGCAGTGTGCCCTGGCAGCCAGGAGGGCCAACCGTGTCCTGGGGTGCATCAAGCACGGCATCGCTAGTAGGTCAAGGGAGGTGATTGTCCCGCTCTACTCTGCGCTGGTGCGGCCTCCCCTCGAGTACTGTGTGCAGTTCTGGGCACCACACTATAAAAAGGACATGAAACTGTTGGAGAGTGTCCAGAGGAGGGCTACGAAGATGGTGAAAGGCCTGGAGGGGAAGACGTACGAGGAACGGCTGAGGGCACTGGGCCTGTTCAGCCTGGAGAAGAGGAGGCTGAGGGGAGACCTCATCGCAGTCTACAACTTCCTCGTAAGGGGGTGTCGAGAGGCAGGAGACCTTTTCTCCATTAACACCAGCGACAGGACCCGTGGGAACGGAGTTAAGCTGAGGCAGGGGAAGTTTAGGCTGGACATCAGGAAGGGGTTCTTCACAGAGAGAGTGGTTGCACACTGGAACAGGCTCCCCAGGGAAGTGGTCACTGCACCGAGCCTGACTCAATTTAAGAAGAGATTGGACTGTGCACTTAGTCACATGGTCTGAACTTTTGGGTAGACCTGTGCGGTGTCAAGAGTTGGACTTGATGATCCTTAAGGGTCCCTTCCAACTCAGGATATTCTATGATTCTATGATTCTATGAAATGCGTGGACTTGGCGCTAAGGGCCGTGGTTTTGTGGTGGGCCTGGTGGTGTTAGCTGACGCTTGGACTTGAGCTGAAGGCCCTTTTCCAAGCGCAAGGGTTCTGTGACTCTTTCACTGGTTGAGTAGGCGCCATGCAGTCACCGGGCCCAGGGAAAAGACGTCCTTGGTGGCCTCCAAGTTAGCTCAGCGTCATGGCACCGAGTCACTGTGAAGGAGCTGCTGGAATAACGAGACAACAACCTAGTTCTATTAAATATATATATTGCTCTTTTGAGGACTGCTGCGGGGCTAGCGGCAACACGGCAGTGGAAATCTCCGTCCTGACGTTGCCTTATGCCTTGACGTCAGGATCAGGGTGGTTTGAACTGCCAGGGAACGGACCATGGGTTCCGGGTCGTTCTCTGAAGGCTGGAGGACTGCAAAAGAAAGAAGAGCAGAGATGAAAACCCACTCCTTGCAGAGATCCCCAGGCATCCCCTGCAGAGCATGCCAGCCCCACTCGACTCTTCCCCAGGCCAGGAGGAGCAGGAGGGACAAAGGAATCCGTTGAAAGCTGCTGCTCAGCAATGTCCCAAATGCAGCCACCAGTCCTTCCCCACCTGCGCACCACAGGTCAAGTGGGGCACCTTCACAAGCTGGTTCCCTCACCACCTGCCTCCATCCCTTGGGAGGATTCACACACTCCAGGAATCTCCTGGACTCTTTCCTCTCGCTATTGTGCTTCCCCATGAGAGCAAGGGCTAGCAATCGTGACCCTGCTCCTAGCTGCTTGTAGGCTGTCTCATCTCCCTCTTCGTCCTGGTTGCGTGCTCTACAACAGGCTCCCACCTTCTGTCAGCCTTACTGCCCTTTCCCCTGACTCTTCCTCAGGGACACTCAACCCTTTCAGCGGCACTGCCCAGCTCCAGGCTGGGAGGCCATTCCCTGACACCACAGGCTACCCCGTCTCCTCTCCCTCGTTCCTATGGCTGCATTGCTCCTCCGCCCCGAAGCATTTCCCTGGAGCAGGGCAAGGCACGGGGGCCTCTGCCGCTGTCCCCCCAGCCCTAGCACACCCCCCACTGCCCTCACTCACCGCTGAGGATTTCATTCAGCTTCTTCTTGCTATGGTCCTCGCAGTAGCGCGCAGCAAGACCTAGACACAGAGATCCCATCAGAGCCCCGCTCCCCAGCACGCTCCCAGCAGCGCAGCCCCTGGCCTGGCCAGCCAGGCTGTGCCCCCTCCTGCACCCTGGAGCAAGGGCCCAGTCGGGGGGCTCTGGGGGCAACAGGGCAGTGCCTGGGGCTGCCAAAGGCTGCCCCAAGAGGGACCCAGGGGCTGGGCTCACCAATGAATCTGACGGCCTCAAGTCGCAAAAGGGTCTGAGTGGCCTTCAGGTAGGACTGGCTCTGCTGCAGGTATTCTTCTACTCTGCCTCTGTCCTGCTGCAGCTGGAGAGAGAGAGAACGCAGGGTCACGGGGCTTGCACACCCTCTCCAGGGTCTCCTCCAGCATCCTGGGGGCAGGGAGGGCAGAGGGGCCTGCAGAAGAGCCCCCTGGGGCTCTGTGCTGGCAGGAAGGGAGCGAGGATGCGGCTGCAGGCAGCGGGCTCTGGCCGGGCGCGTTTGCCCAGCTGGGGCAAACCAAGTTGGGTCCTTACCAAGCACTCCCCGATCCTCCACGCCTGTTCTGTCTGGGCCAAGCGCTTCAGCTCCTTGCATCGCAGAAACTCTGCAGCCACGGCGAGAGCTTCCCCAGAGGCCTGCGGAGCAGCAGAGGTTGGGAGGTAGCAGCACAGCCTTGGGAAGGAGACCCTCTGTCCCCTCCTCTTGGCAGGGCTGCGAGCCTTTCCCAGCGCGTTATGGGAGGCTGTGGTGGGGGGCAGCGTGCACTGGGTTCAGTGGCCAAGGCAAGGCCACGGGACAGCCACCATCGGAGGCAGCTCATGCTGCCGGCCAGAGATCCCCCAGAGCAACCCTGTGGCATCAGCACACCCTTGCCCACATAACTGCTCAGCTCTGAGATCTGTACCTTTGCTACGCTCTCACTCTGGTCTCTCATGTGAACGTAGAGTGGGAGAAGGCTCCTGTGCACCGTCCTCTTCATTTTCTTCGTCCTTTGCCACAGCACAGCCTCCACCACGGCTTGGAAGAGGCAGATGGAGTGCTCCTGCACCTGGCTGGACGCCTGGCAGGGAGGAGGACAGGAGGAATTTCAGCATTAGCGTGGCCGATGTGAAGGGAGCTCCCAGCACTGTGAGATGCTTCAGCGCTGGATCCTTCCCAGAGGAGCTGCTCAGGGGCAGCTGCAAGGCCTGGTGCCCGTGAAGGGCAACGCAATCGGTTGCCATCGCAGGCTGCCCGCCAGCCACCCCACTTTCGCCACCAGCCGCACCAGCCATGCCCAAGCAGAGCTCCCCAGCGCCTGGGCTGACGAGGAGACTGGGAAGGCCCTGCCTGAGTGCTGCCCACAGGGCCGGGCTGAAGGGCAGCCCTCGTTACAGGGGGCCCAGCTGAGGGCTCGGGCTCCCGCAGCACACTTACGTGGTCAAAGAGTGGCAGGAGCTTCTCAGCCAGCTGCAGAGCCGGGCCACTGGCCTCCCTCCTCTCCACATGAGTCATCACGTTTCTCAGCACAGGCAGGGCCTTCAGCACCACGTCTGTGTTGGTGTCCTGCAGGGCCTCCACAATGTCTGGCAGCACGACCTGAATTTCCCTTGCCTGTAGGAAAGACACCATTTCCCTTCCGTGAGGCAGTGAGAGACCACCCTGGGCAAAGGGCTCTGGTTCCTGAGCACCAGCCTCCTGCCTTGCTTCCTGGCAGCGGGGAGGGACGGGAGGGCAGAAGAGCAAAGCCCCAGGCTGCCAACATGGCTTTGCTTGACGATGGCCCGCTCACCTTCTCAGGGCTCTCTGACACGGTGCAGAGCCCTTTCAGAACCATCAAGCGCATCTCTGGTCTTGAGTGCCTCAGGTAGCTCTGGAGGTGCACTGGGTTACCAAAGTCCTCCAAAAAAATGTGATTCCGGCCCAGCATCTGCAAGAAAGAGCAGTGAGAGCCTGGCAGGGCCTGCAGGGCTCCCTGCAGCCTCTTCTTCTCCCACCTTTGGGCAGGGATGGGGCAGCGCCAGCTGGCACCAAAGAGGCACCAGGCGCGGGGAGCTACGGGGGCTTGCCGGCCCCAGGGACCATGTGTCCGTACGTCCTGCGGGAGCTGGCAGTTTGGGGGTAGATGGGCACAGGGCTGTGCCTGTGTGCCTGAAGGGGCACACGTAGCCCTGCTGGGAGCAAGGTTTCATCTGGGAACTCACAGCCAAGCGACGGATGCAGGTGTCTTCGGTGTCTGCGGTGTACCAGTTGCGCAGCGGCAAGTCTTTCATCATGATGTTTAAAACCCTCTCCAAGGTCTGCGGCATGGCCAGGATCACCTCCCACATGGCCAGGTCAGTGCTGCAAGCCCAGAAGACTCTGTCAGTGAGGCTGCCTCAGCCGCAGGGCCACAAACTGGGCCAGCCCCAGAGGACCCAGGCTGTCCTGCAGCCCCTGTGACTTGGGGAGCACTGAGGGCCCAGCCTGGGCAGGCAGGAGGGGGCTGAGCTGGTGTTCCCTGGGGGCAGGGGGACTCTGGGCTGCCTTGGACAGCTGGGCTGCTGCAGCCCTGGCTGGCCCAGTAGGGCTGGAACACATTGGTGGGAAGGAGGGCTGTGCTCCTTGGGGACGTCCTGCTCTTTGCCATTGGTGTGGCAAGCAGAGAGTCTCCAGGTGCATCTCCCGACGCGGAACAAGCCCTCAAGGATGTTAAGGCCAGGACCTGTCACGTGGCGGAGAGAACTGCAGCAGGTTCTCGACTTCTTCCCTGGACATCATGTTGGTCATCTGGAGAAGCAGGGAGTCCAGGCACTGCCGCGCCGATGCCGTGTGGATGCTGCCCAGGTTTCTCCTGATGCGCTCCATGATTGTTGGCACCTTGGGGGACAAAGTGGGAATGGTGTTGCCAGCAGACCGCAGCCATTGCCACAGCTGCCACTCAAACTTTGGCCCCTTCCATTGCTCTCTGCTGGCTTCAGGTGGCTTCTGGAGCCCAAGAGACCCCGATGTGCGAGGGAGGCAGGGAGGGAGGCAGGGACGGAGAGAGGAACAACGCCTGGAAGAGCTCAAGGGCAGGGCCATGGCCACAGGCCACTTACATCTGTCAGCCAGTAGTCAGGGACCTCCAAGGCTGCGTCCAGCACGCTGCAGGCCCCCTGCTTGTCATGGATGCTGGAGTCTTGTAAAGCTTCAAGGGCTGTGAGGACGATGTCCAGCCTCTCAGCAGGGAAGAGATGTCCTCCAAACCACTGTGGGAAGAAGGAGGAGCGAAGACATGCCTCACTGAGTGTCCCAAGGGTGCTGCTTAGCTGAGCAGCAAGGGCAGCTCTGGAGAGAGGGCCCTCGGGGGAAGGGGTGAGGATGGGGCATATGGGGCCAGAGTGCTGGCCCTGCAGGTAACCAGGGCTTGCTGGTGGCCAGGAGGGCTGGAGCTGCTGCCGGGACACAGGGGAGCAGCCTTCGCATAGCCCCAGCCTGGGGACAAGAGGAACCCTCTCAGCAGGGCGAGTGAGGCCGTGCCAGCCCCACCGGTTCTGGACCCCTTTGCTCACACGAGATGCCTGCTGATGCTGCGGACAAGATCCCCAGCAAGGCCAGAGCTCATTACCTTGGCAATTTCACACGGAGTTGATGTTGTAGGAAACGGGTATGCTGTGTCCTCCAAATTCTTGTGTCTCTCTGCATAATTTTTCATGCCGTTTGTCTGTGAGCTTTCTAAACAGGGGGCAACACCAAAGAGTCAGTAGGGAAGAGCATCTTTGCCAACAAGCTTGCCAAATGGTGAAAAGCACTTTCACTAGGAATGGCTGAGGAGGGAGGCTCAGACCCACGGCGAGGAGAGTGGTGGGCAGGGATGTAAAGCACAAGGTGAGGAGTGCTGGGAGCAAGAGGGACCTCAGGGATGATGCAGAAGGAGGAGAAGCAATGGCGTTGGGTGCCGTGGGGGTAGCAGCGTGTCACAGACCCCCTTCTGCTCGGGGTCAGGATGTGCAGGAAGCCCCCTGACACCTGCCTTTAAGACGGCAGGGAGCAAACAGTCAGGGAGCATTCTGGAGGGCGTCACCATCCCTGGTGATGCACGGCTGGCTCTGCTGTTCACTCCTCGGGGAAGATGCCGTTTGGGAAGTGCTCATCGATTGATGGCTTAGACTGGGGGACACCACAAAACAGCGTGGTAGGTGATCTGGGGAGGGTTGGGAAGGACAGCAGCAGAGAACTGCTCCTGGACGGCAGGTGAGCGTCTAGCTTCTGCGGAAAACGATAGCCAGAATGCTGCGGGAAGCTGCTGTGAGGAGCAGAGGAGGCCAGGGAACCTGGCAGAATTCCGTGAGCAGCCTCCACCAAGCACAAAAACAATCCTTCACAATACTCAGGGAGAACAGGCAGACAAACCAGCAGATGTCTGTGTGCAGATGGACATTGCCTACCACACCTTCTTACCTCTTCCTTCTCTGACGACTGTGTACATGCGATGAAGACTTTCCAAAGCTGAGTGTCTCATGGAATCATCGCCACTGCTGAAAAGCAAGAGGTGGCCCAGCAGCTTGCCCAGGATGGGGATGCGCAGGTTGAAATCTGTGGGCTCATCGTTGCCATAGTTTTCAAAGTTCCCTAAGATCTGTTTGAGGAAGGGAGGAGAGACAAAGGGCTTAGTGGAGGCAGAGCCAGCCCCTGAGAGAGCACGGCCTGGGGAGGGAAGAGCAGGGGCAAAGGAGGGACGAAGACCCTCAATTCACAGTGCTGAGGCACTCACGTGCGTTGAGGGTTGCCTCGCAGGCACCCTTGCATGGCAGGATGCTCTGGGATGCAGGAAAGGGTGGAAAATTCCTTGTGCCTTACCTTGATCACCAAATACCAGTGGATGAAAGTAATCAGCCTCTCAATCACATTCACAGCGCTCTCACGCACAGCTGAGTTTTTGGAGACAGCAAAGTCCAGCATCACCTGCGAGGAGAGAAGTTGCTGGGGGTTGACAGCGGTCTGCAAATGTGACCTGAGAGGATTCTTTGGAAATTCTTTGGAAATGCCAAACCTTCAACATATTCTGCATCTCTATGTTGAAACTGGCGATGGGACAGTTGAGTACGAAGCCCTCCAGCATGGTGTCCATGGCTTTCATAGTCTGCAGGGAGGACAGAAGAGCATCGAATTATTTCTGTGGCCCTCCTCACCCCCAGGAGCTGGCTCTGAGCCCCTCGGGAGTTCAGGGGTGGCTTTGGGGCTAAAAAGCCACTGCGTGCAGACCTCCTGCAGCACAAGATCAGGTCGGGGAAGGGGCGAGGCTGGGAAAGCAAATCTGGGCCCCGGCCCTGCACTGGTCTCTGGTTGTGTCAGCACGGGGAAGCAAGGCAGCAGCTCAGCAGGACTGGGGGTGCCGGTACCTCACCCAGCACATACCTCGGCGTAGAGCACTCCTGTCTCTGGCACATCCGACTCCGGAGGCAGAAAGAAGACGCTCTTGAAGCACACACGCAGGAGTCTCTTCTTTTTGCCATGCAGTGCTGTCGGCACGGTGTTGCTGAAGGAGAGAGAGAGAGGAGCCTGTTGGACGCAGTGCCTCGAGGCTTATGAAGGAGGACACGGACCTCCCTTGGCCAGGCATCCCTGGGAGGGACGGGCAGCCTCCCTGCCAGCTTCAGGGCCACCAGGACATTGCCACCAGGGGCTGGGCACGCACCTGAGGAGGGCGACAGTCTCCATGGCCTTCTGCCGGAATGCTGTGCGCAAGCTGTCCATGGGCTCCTTTTCCAGCAGCGCCTGCAGAGCACAAGCAGGATGAGACCTTGGAGCCGCCGGCACCCAGCAGCAGCAGAGCCAGCGCTGCCCCAGCCCTCGCCTCCCAGGGGGCTGGTGCCGGGGGGCCTTGCCCCTTCCCCAACCCGCTGCGCATCCTCTCACCATGATGTTCTCCACCAGCTTATGTTTGCTGCAGAAGCCATGCAAGTTCAGCGGCACACCCCTCTCTGTGACACATGTGCACAGATCGCAGATTTTGCTGAGGAACAGCATCTTCTGCTCCTCGTCGTCCTGGCAGCCACAAAGACACCAACAGAGCATTAGGGGGACACCCACGGCCAGCAGGACCAAAGCCTTGAGGGGTCTGGGGCTGTGTGGGACCCCTGGAGGGCAGCGCCAGGAGCACAGCTGTGATGCAAGCGGCTGCCATTACCTTTTCTGTGCCTCTGACATACGCCCTGATGAATTCCACGGCCTTGTCTCTGCACAGTTTCCATGCCTTACCTGGAAAGGAGGAAAGCAAAGAGTGCTGCAGCGAGGGGCTGAATGCAGGGGTGAGGAGAGGAAGGGCCCCAGCCCCAGAAGGCCGTGGGGAGGCCGCGGGGATGCCCAGAGGCTGCAGCAGCTCCGCTGGGAAGAGAGGCTGAGGGAGCTGGGCTTGTGGAGCCTGGAGAAGGCTGCGGGGGGACCTCGCTGCGGCCTCCCCGTGCCCAAAGGGGCCTCCAGGAAAGCTGGGGGGGGATCTTCATCATGGACTGCAGCGACAGGACAAGGAGTGACGGCCTTAACCTCAAAGAGGGCAGGTTTCTTTCGGACAGGCAGGGATTTCTCTCCTTCACGCCCAGGGCAGTGAGGCCTTGGCGCAGGCTGCGGTGCCCCCTCCCTGGCACTGCCCACGGCCAGGCTGGGTGGGCTTTGGGCAGCCTGGGCTGGGGGGAAGCATCGTGATCGCCGAGGTCCCCCCCAGCCCAAAGCGTCCTGGCATTCTGTGGTGCTGCGGAGGAAGCTCGGCCCCGTCAGCCCAAGCGCCGCTTTACCCAGGGAAGGAGTCCTGGAGTCAGGCAGGGGTCTCTGTGTCCCCAACCCTCCCCACCCCATCCCTAAGACTCACTGCGATCCAGCAGCTGCGACTCCCCTTCAGAAGCAGCCTCTGGAGAGGGAGAAACAAGGATAAACCGGCGTCTCCTCTGGGCGGGCGGTTGCGGCATTGTGGGACGTGGGCTATGCTCGGGGACTCCTCGAAGGCCCTGTGCTCCTGCCCTGTCCGTCACTGCCGTGCACCGACACTGAGGGTCCGAGCCACGGCTGCGCTCTTATAAGGCGGAGCCCTGGGGTGTCACCAAGTGACGTCACAATGGGTGCCACTGTGACACGCGCCTGGGCTGGGTGGGCACCCATTGTGACGTCACTTGGTGACACCCCAGGGTGCTGCCTGACGCGAGCGCAGCCGTCCTGCTTCCCAGGACGTGGCTGAACACCGCTCGTTGATGGGAAGTAGAGAATAATTTTTTTTCCCTCTCTCCGTGCTCCCGCGCGGACTGATTGTTTCTTTTGTTTCGTTTTTTTTTTTTTTCCTCCCCATTCCCTTTCCATTTAATTAAACCTTTCTCATCTCAAACCTCGAGTTCTCTGTGTTGTATTTTCTCCCCCTTCCTCTTTGAGGAGAGGGGGAGTGAGAGAGCGGTTGTGGTGGAGCTCGGCTGCCCACCTGAGTAAAACCACCACACTTTGTCCCAGCAGCTGCGGTGCCTTGTGAGGGGCTGGGGCTGGGGTGGCCGTGCCCAGAGCCCTGCAGCAGCCTGTGGAGGGCATTGCCCTGGGGCCAGCCCAGCCTGGGCTGCTGGGCTGGGCTGGGCTGGAGAGAGGGCAGGGTGGTGGGGAGAGGTGGGCAGGGGCCGGGCTGGGCTGGGCAGTGCCCGGCAGAGCACTTTGTTGACTTTGATGACTTTCACCTATTTCTTTGAGGACTGTAGACACCCGTCTCTGTTCACCACCTTGCTCTCATCCCAGCATTTCCATCATTTCACCAGTGTCTCATCAACCCTCCCCAGCTGCTCCTTCTCACACAAAGCCATGCTCTGATCACAGACGCTCTTTGGGTGACCTCTGGCAACGCAGCACAACACTCTGAGGGACAGTTCTTCCTCCTCGTGGCCAGCACCAACATTCCAAAGTGCACTTTGTGGCAGTTTTTTCTCTCCTACTCTTTTCTACTACAAAAGAAAGCTCCATCAGGGTGGAACCCCCTCCTAAAGTAGGCATCCCAATCCATCAGGCTCCTTGCGGCCTGTCAGCCAACCAGACAGAAGTCACCGCACCAGCATCTTCCAAGCCATGGGCCTGCTGCTGTCCAGTCATGGACTCAAGCAGAAGGGACAGGACAACCCATATGTGGGCCTTCTTTCTGCATGGGTCCTCCTGGGTATGTAGGCAGAGGGGATCCCACAGTCAGCATGCCAGCCAGGTGCCTTTTGCTGGCCTACCAGGGCCACTGGCAGATGTCAGCCGAAAAGTACCGATCCCAGCTCTAAGTCAAGGGTGACCTGCCACCTACAGACTGAAGTGACCTCTCAGTCCCTTTCTGTGACATGATCCTGCTGCTTCCCTATCAACTGCAGAGACAGAAGTGACCCCACAGTGACCACCACAGTCACACTCCCCTGCTGGTGCAGGAGATCCTGAGGCAGAGCTGAGCTCATCAGAGCATTCTCCTCCGTCTCCCCCTTGTGACCTACTAGCTGATCAGATCCATGGCCCTTCACATTCATCTTTGAATGCCATGTGACTGCCCAGTAAGCTCACGATCCCTTCCCTGCCCAAGAGGGCAAAGCACCTAAAGGTTAGGAAAAGGGTTAAAAGTGAGAAGGTTAATGTACGGGAATAGGGGCTTTCAGTGTTAGGTGTTCGTGTATGGGATTAAGGTTTCCCTTTCTAGGTTAGAGATTAATCAAATGTGTAGTGGGAGGGTAGGGTATTCTTCTTAGGATGTGTTCTGCTTAGGGTATGTGAAAGGTCTTTGGTTGAGGGTTTTGTTTAGGTCTGCAAGGGCTAAATAGAACATTTTAATGATTGCGTTAAGGGCAGGGATCAGGGTGAGCAAGACAGTAAAGGTAGGGGAAAGGGGCTATGGGCTGACTTTTTGCTTCGAGGGATATTGCGGTCAAATATTAGAGCAGAGTATTCCTGTCAGTGTGTGGAGAAGCCTTTAGTTTTATGGAATTCAGGTTACTGGCTAAAATACGGTAATGGCCTCACGTGACTGCTTTAAGTCAGCTTTAAAGTGAGATGAAAACTACCTGATCATTCTTACATCTTCAAAACCATTAGCTTCTGCTGTCCAAGCTCCTCTTCCCTCCCCAAAATCTCACATCTCTCCTGTCTAGGCTTATCCTGAATTCACTGTATCAGTCATCTTCTTAGAGGCAGCTTTCTGATGACTTTCATGAACACAGAGTATCTGTCTTACCTCTGCTGGCTACTCTGTTCCTGAGAAAGAAGCAGCTTCTAAGCCAGCATGGAGAAGGACACAAAGGGTCTGTAGGAGCACCTTGCACAATGTGCCCAGCAGTTCTGCACCACCACAAAAGTGCACATCCTGCCTACAAGTTTTGGTTCCAGAATGGCTCCTATGGATCCAGGGTAACTTCCCAGGCCCTTATGTATGCTTCAGTTTCCCCCAGGCATCTTGAAGGCAGTAGCTGCCTCTGTGTAGAAAACTGAAAGCAGCCCTGAAGGATGACTTTAGGCAAAAGCTGACACTTCTGACATAACCCCTATCCAAGACCTCTTCCTTTATGGGGCCTACCCAGTACTTAGGAAGAGTGGAACTCACAACCTGTATGCATAGCAGGTGCCTTCTTCTGGTCTATCACTGACACTGGCAGATGTGAGCCTAAAGGCACGTATCCCAGTCAAGAGTCAAGGGATGACCTGTTGGCTACTTCAGAAAGAGCTCAACTCACAATCCACTTCACAAATATTCCCTTAGGAATGGATTAGGAATTTCTGAAGCACCACCGACTTTGTGATACAACACCTACAAAACACATACTTTCTTTCAAAATCATTAGTTTCTGCTGCCCAAACTCCTCTTCCCGCCCCCAGATCTCACATCTCTCCTGGCCAGCCTTCTCCTAACCTCCCCATATCGGTCATCTGTTTGGGAGCAGGATTCTCATGACATTCATGATCTCAGGGTATCTGTCTCACCTCTGCTGGCTACTCTGTTACTGAGAAAGAAGCAGCTCCTAAGCCAGCATGGAGCACCCTGCACAAAGTGCCCAGCACCACCATAGAAGTGTGCTGCCTACAAATTTTGGTCCCCAAATGGCTGCTTTGGATCCAGGGTAACTTTTTCCCAGGCCCTTATACATGGTTCATTTTCCCCCAGGCATCTTGGCAGTGGCTCCCTCTGTACAGAAAACTGAAAACAGCCCTGAAGGATGACTTCAGGCAAATGCTGACACCTCTGACATGACAACCCCGATCCAAGACCTCTTCCTCTTTGGGGCCTACCAGGTACTTAGGAAGAGTGAATTTGCATGAACTACATGCAAAGCAGGTAACCTGCACTTGCCTTTCAGGTACATTCAGAGAGATGAGCTTAATGGCACTGCTCCCAGCCAGGAGTCAAGCGATGACCTGTCAGCTACTTCAGAAAGAAGTCACCTCACACGCCATTAAACAGCCATTTGCTTCCAACTAGATTAGAAATTTCTGAGGCACGACTGACCCCTTATTAACATACCTACAAAACATTCTCTTTTTGGCCCTGGACCTGCCCAGGCAGTGATCTGGTTGTGACTCTTCCAGCCCAAGGCACTGCTGCTCAACTCCCAGCCTCTCTGATGCATGGGAGCCAGTTCTGTACCAGTCCGGTCAGGTGCTAGGCCAGGAGGGACCTTGCAGGCAATCTTCAAGGCCCGTGCCTGTTGGAGGTCTCTCAGCTCCTTGTGCACAGCGAAGATAACGCTCAAATCCAGAAGCCATGTGCCTGAAGCTGGCCTAGAACACACTCAGGGAAGGGCCCTCCCAGCCCCAGCCCCAGCCCCAGCTGGCGGTGCTGCTCTGCGGAGTGAGGGGGCTGTGGTGCCCAGGGCACAGGGACACTCTGCAGGGCCATGCTGGGCAGGCTGGGAGGCAGACCCAGCTCATGGGGTCACTGCCATTGCCCCAGGGCCGCAAGGAATCACGCGCCAGACTCCTTTGCTGGGGCTGTGTTGTGGTTTAACGTGGCCAGCAGGTAAGCACCACACAGCTTTTTGCTCACCCTCCCTCCTCCCTCTCTGGAATGGGGGAAAGAAATGAGAAAGTGAATCCTGTGGGTTGAGATAGAGACAGTTTATTAAGGAAGGAAAGGGGAGGGGAGGGGAGGGGAGGGGAGATATCATAACTTGTGGAAACAGACAGCTTTCCATCCGCTAGCCTTCTGTGACTCTGTACTGCAATTCCGTTCAACTGGTTACTCCTTTATTATCCAAACTCTCCTGCAACTCCTGATACTGCTAACTTGTCACAGATAGCACAATCACACGAAGGTTGAAACGTCTGCCTGCAGACATGAAAGGCTGACAGAATGGAGCATCTGACAGAATGGCTGACAGAATGGAGAATTGATGAACAGCATGACATGGAAGACAGACAGTTAGTGATGTGCTATACAACACAATTCTGAAAACAAGCACAACAGCCCCAAGATCAAAAAGATCAACATTGTGATCAGCAACTGTTAAAGCAACTGTTAAACTGATCTATTGCTTATAACAATTTACTTTTAAAATGCTCTGGTCCAATTTGTCATCTCAACCTTTGTGCTCCATGCTAGGCACCAAAAAGACTTGCAGTGGTTTGACCCAGGAGGCAGCTCAGCACTACAGATCTATTTATCCAATGCAATGAAGGAGAGAACTGGGAGAAAAAAAAAAGAAAAAAGAAAAAAAAAAGACACAAAAGGAGTAAGTTGTTATTGTTATTGTTACAGACACCAACAGAGTAAGGGCATGATACTTTTGTGTGCACATCAATGTGGGGGGGAGGATTGGGAGGGACCGTGGGTGGGGCAAAGGGTCACGGGGATCTGGGGCAGTCATGTGTATAAGAAGCTATGCTACGCAGCAATAAATTGGCACTTGAGCTAGACACGGTGTGTCTGTCTCTGGTGTCCCTGCTTGGGGAGCAGACGTCCAGGCAGCCAAGTGATGTTGTCTCTCGGGCTGGGGTAGCACGGAGAGAGACAACAATCAAAAGACAGAAAAGGTGGCGGTGATTAATTGAAAAGTGTTGGACCTAAGCATGACGTATATGGTATGGAATTAGGGGTGGATATTGTCCTAGTTTTGGCTGCGATAGAGTTCATTTTTCTTCCTAGTAGCTGGTATGTTGCTGCCTTTCGTATTTACAGAATCACAGAACAGTTTGGGTAGGAAAGGACCTTAAAGATCACATAATTCCAACTCTCCTGCCATGGGCAGAGACATCTTCCGCTAGACCAGGTTGCTGAAAGCCCCATCCAACCTGGCCCTGCTTCCAGAGATGAGGCAGCCACAGCTTCTCTGGGCAGCCTGTTCCCGTGCCTAATCATTCTCTGAGTAAACAACTTTCTAATATCTAATCCGGATCTACCCTCTTGCAGTTTAAAACCATTACCCCTAGTTACTGCTGGCTCATATTCAGCTGACTATCTACCAATATCCCCAGGAGCCTTTCTGCTGGGCGGCTTTCCACGCACTCTTCCCCCAGCTTGTGGCATTACATGGGGTTGTTGTGCCCAAGTGCAGGACCCGGCACTTTGCCTTGTTGAACTTCATCCAGTTGGCCTCAGCCCATGGGTGCAGCCTATCCATTTCCCTCTGCAGAGCCTTCCTACCCTCAAGGAGATCAACACTCTCTCTGAACTAGGTGTCATCTGCAAACTCACTGAGGGTGCACTTGATCCCCTTGTCCAGATCACTGATGGAGATATTGAAAAGAAGTGGCCCCAGTACTGGGCCCAGTGGGACACCACTAGTGACTGGCCTCCAGCTGCATTTAGCTCCATTCACCACAGCAATTTGGACCTGGCCACCCAGACAGTTTTCGACCCATTGATGCATCCATCCATCCAGGCCTTGAGCCGCCAGTTCCTCTGGGAGAATGCTGTGGGAAATGGTTTCAAAAGCCTTACTGAGGTCTAGGTAGACCACGTCCACAGCCTTCCCCTTGTCCACTGAAAGCATAACCTTATCTTCAAAGGGGATCAGATTTGCCAAGCAGGACCTGGCGTTGATAAACTCATGATGACTGGGCCTGCTCACCTGCTTGTCCTGGAAGCGTTGCGTGATGGTACTCAAGACAATCTGCTCCATGAGCTTCCCCAGCACCAAGATCAGACTGACAGGCCTGTAGTTCCCCGGATCCTCCTTCCGGCCCTTCTTGTAGACAGATGTCACGTTTGCTAGTCACCGGGTGACTGGGACCTCCCCTGATAGCCAGGACTGCTGGTCAGTGATGGAAAGCAGCTTGGGGAGCACTTCAGCCAGCTCCCTCAGTAACAACGGGTGGATGCCATCTAGCCCCCTAGACTTGTGCACATCTGAGTGCAGTAGCAGTTTTCTCAACATTTCCTCATGAGAGCTTCATTCTGCTGAAGGTCCTTATCTACCAGCTCAGAGGGCTGAGTACTAGGGGAACAACTGGTCTTGCTGCTAAACACTGAGGTAAAGAATGCATTAAGTACCTCAGCCTTTTCCACATCTCTTCTAATTCTGTTTTCCCACATCCAATAAAGGATGAAGATTCTCTTTTCCCTCCCCTCCCCTCCCCTCCCCTCCCTTCCCCTCTGCTCTCCTTTCATTATAAAAACCTTTCTTATTGTCTCTGACAGCAATAGATAGATTGATCTCCGCTAGGGTCTGGCCCTTCCAATTTTGTCCTTGCCCACCCTAACAACATTTAGGACACAGCTTCAGACAAAATGACAGCATACATGAGAAGCACAGAAAAGGTGGAATCTGGCAGCCTTCCATCCACCAGCCTTCTGTGAGTCTGTGCTGCAATTCTGTTCAACTGGTTACTCCTCTACTGTCCACAATATCTACTAACACCTCATTGATGCTATCTTGTGAGAGACAGCACAATCAGGGGGAGCCGTCTTCCTGCAGAAATTAACAGATGAAAGAATGGAGCATTCAAGGTCCAGGGGAACCTTGAGAAACTGCAGGATTTTGCCTACAGAAACCTCTTGACATTTACAAGAAGAAAAGCCTCATCCTGCACCAGAGGAAGAGGAACCCCACACATCAGGGCAGACTGGGACCCTGCTGAGTGAGCAGTGCCCAGGAGGAGGAGGGCCTGGGCACCACGAGGGATGCCATACGAGCTCACCAGGAGCTCACCAGGAACCAGGCCAACTTCCTACAGAGCTGCCTTATGAGGAGCATGGCCACCAAGAAAATGTAAGTTACCATGCTCGGCTCCGATCTGATGAGACACCACACAGCCAGCAGGGAAAGAGGTGCAGGTCTGTGAATCTCTTGGACAGCCTGGTGTGGAGAGGAGCAAGCACACTGGAAAGGCTGAAAGTCCCAACAGGCCTGAGGTCTGTGTGTCAATGGCTAGGGCTCTTGTCTCCGACAGCGAGGCCTATGAGGAGGCAGCTTCTTGTTAAAGCACCAGGGTCTCATTGCCTCCTCACCAGCCATGAACCAGGCAGGAGTCGTACCCTTCTCCTGCACTGGGCCATGGACATCCCCATCTCCTACTGCCCAGGAAGAGCCCTGAGCTCCTGTGTGAAGGGAAAGGATCTCCCTTCCCAGGAGCCTGGGGTCAAAGCCTGTTTTTCAATACATCAGTGTCACCTTCACATTTGTCTACCTGTCCTCACTGCCTCCAGTGTTCTGCTCTAATGAGCTCCAAGGGAGGCTGTGTCAGTGCCAGCAGAGTCCCCCCTCAGGGGGACACTGCAGGAAACTTGCATCTGCCTTGGATTTCTTGAGAGATTTCTTCAACGCACTCTCAGTGCCTGAGGTTCATGGGCTCATCGCCAAAGCCCCCAGAGGGCTGATTCCAATGCCTCTGCTGCTGATCTGGGCTGGGCTCCTGGGACAGGGAGAGCTCCTGGCAAGAGGGCCCTGGTGCAGAGAGACACCTCTGCCCAGGAGCAGCTCCTCTGCACAGCGCAGAAGGGCTGGGGGCTCTGACCCCCATGGGGAGAGGAGAGGAGAGAGGGGTTTGTTATAAATGGCTCAGGATTCAAATTAGGATTAAATAAAAAAATAGGATTTATTAAAAGAATATAAAGGAATAGAGGTAAGCAAACAGCGCTGGGTGCGCCGGGAGTCTCCACTCCACCAGGACGCACACCAGTTACATCAAGCAGCTGATTTTTATGCACCTAGACTAATACATATTCATTACTACTTCTAAAAAAGTAGATTATTATAATTAGCTTCTGGGGTCCAGTTCCTCCTACTGGAGCATGCGCATCAGTCTCCTCTGGGGGTCTCTAGGGGTCTTTCATGCTGAAGGCTCGTAGTCTTCCTCTCACCCTTTGTACTTACTCGGCACTATTCCAAGTTTATGGAACACTCTCTGTACACTCTCCGCAGGTCTTGTCTCCCAACCGTCCTTCAGCTTCTTTTTTCTTCCTCTTAATCTCTTGGCCCCCCTGGCCAGATACCAAGGATCTCATAACAGTCACCAGCAGTCACCAGTTATTATCAGTTGTTCTGAAACTCCCAAACAGGTTGACGACTCACGAGCAATTAAAACATTCTTTCCCAGCTATTTACAGTCATCTACATAACATCTATAGCAGTGTTAAATCAATCTCGAAGAAGACAGAAAAAAACTGTAACTGTTAGAACTAGAAGTCAGGAATAACAAAAGCAAACAGGTTCATAAATTTAAGGAGTGTTTTCTGAAGACTTGATAAATTGACTGGAATGAGGGGGAGACTGGGACACACTGCATCTGTGGTTCAAGAATTAAACTGCCAGTGCAGGGCCCAGAGGCAGACAGGATTCAAACAGAGGCAGACAGGATTCAAACAGAATTATTCTTTATGGACACGAATTTATGGACACGAATTGGAATTGTTAAAACATTCCTCACAGGTTGGAGGCAGTTGGGAGTGGGAGGGTGCTGAGAGCTGCCTGCAGGAGAAACCTGCACAGCCCTTGACAAGGTAAGTCTCTGGCTGCAGGGCCATGCAGCTGCAGCTCCTGGAAGGGTCTTGTTTCTGGGAGGGCGGTGGGCAATGCAGTAGGCTGTGAGAGTCCTGCTGGATTGCACTGCGAGGTGAGGAAGTCTGGCAGAAGCCCCTTGGAGTGGCCTAAGCCAGGTGCCCCTGACACCCTAGAAGCCTCGAACACCCTGCTGGTGATGCAGGGCTCTCTGTCAGCTGCCCCATAGCTCCTGCTGCATGGAGGTGCCCCTTGGCAGGGCCCTGGTGGTGGCAGGGTGCTGCAGGGCAGCGCTGAGCACAGCCGCATGGGATGGGGTCTGTGAGCACAGGCGGGGGAAAGAAGAGTTTGGCCAAGATCAGCAGGAACAGAGTGGCCAAGAATCCTCTAGGTACAGCATGTTGTGTGCCTGGGATACTGGAATACCCCAGCGTGTGGATATTCACCTGTCTGCGGGGTGTTTTCCTGGGCTTCAGGCTGCTCTCCAGCAGGATGCAGCTCTCTCGTGGCATCCTTGTGGCATGCAGGCGTCCCAAGGAGAAGACACCTCCTTGCTAAGGCCATGTCCGTGCTGCTGGATGTCTGTCTGTGGGCAGCTGGAGTGAGGCCTCGGCAGCCCTGGCTAGGGGGGAAGAGCTGAGATCCTGCTCAGGCCCCCAGGGCCAAGGTAAGGATTCTGTCCAGCCTCACTCGGACTGGGGCTTCTCTGCTCTCAGCTGTCTCCGTTTTTTTCTCAGCGTAACACGAGTATGATCGGTGTCCTAAGCGTTACAGGGGGAATTATAAGAAAATACAGCAAATAAAATCTCTCTTGCTCTACAGTGTGGTCGGATGAGTTGTTTGCAAAAAGACTGCATGGCTCATTGATCTGACAAGTGGACTGCACTTGAGTTTCCCCCACGGTCCTGCTTCCCTCCTGCTGCACAGCAGGAAGGACTCCTCTGGAGCCCACAGCAGCCCCTGCTCCCAGTGTCACACGCAGCCAGCACCACCCAGAGCTCAAGCAAGAGAGCTGCAGAAAGCTGCGGGCTTTCCAGGAGATGAAATAGGTTTTCCTCATTGAAGTCTGTTCTATTTTTTTTTCTCCTCTTCAAAGATACCTGTGTCCAAAGTCAGCAAATGCCCAACAGCAGCTCTGTGAGCGAGTTCCTCCTGCTGGCATTCGCAGACACGCGCGAGCTGCGGCTCCTGCACTTCGTGCTCTTCCTGGCCATCTCCCTGGCTGCCCTCCTGGGCAACGGCCTCATCCTCACCGCCGTAGCCTGCGACCACCGCCTCCACACCCCCATGTACTTCTTCCTCCTCAACCTCGCCCTTCTCGACCTGGGCTGCATCTCCACCACTCTGCCCAAAGGCATGGCCAATGCCCTCTGGGACACCAGGGCCATCTCTTACCACGGGTGTGCTGCACAGGTCTTCTTTTTTGTCTTCTTGGTTGGAGCAGAGTATTCCCTCCTCACCGTCATGGCCTACGACCGCTACGTTGCCATCTGCAAGCCCCTGCACTACGGGAGCCTCCTGGGCAGCAGAGCTTGTGCCCAGATGGCAGCAGCTGCCTGGGGCAGTGGCTTTCTCAGTGCTGTCCTGCACACAGCCAATACATTTTCCCTGTCCCTCTGCCTTGGAAACGCAGTGGCCCAGTTCTTCTGTGAGATCCCCCAGATCCTCAAGCTCTCCTGCTCAGATGCCTACCTCAGGGAAGTTGCTGTACTCTTATTTACTCTTTCTTTAATCTTTGCTTGTTTTGTTTTCATTATGTTGTCCTATATACGGATTTTCAGGGCTGTGCTGAGGATTCCCTCTGAGAAGGACCAGCACAAAGCCTTTTCCACGTGCCTCCCTCATCTGGTTGTGGTCTCTCTGACTGTCAGCACTGGCATGTTTGCCTACCTGAAGCCCCCCTCCATCTCCTCTCCATCCCTGGACCTGTTGGTGGCCGCTCTATTCTCGGTGGTGGCTCCAGCAGTGAACCCCTTCATCTACAGCATGAGGAACAAGGACCTCAAGAATGCCTTGTGGAAACTGATGACTTGATTTGCTTCGGAAACAATAATTTCACAGTCTGTTTCTGCAGATTACTCAGAATATCACTTACACAGAACAACCTATATTCCCTTTTTTGTTGTTTTTGTGTGTGTGAGTGTGTATTTTTAGTACTGGTATTACTTAGTTTTGTGTTTTGTTTTGTTTTTTTTTTCTTTTTTTTTTTTTCAGGTTAGGTTGCCCAATAAAATGTCATTTTTGTCCCACTCCCAATTCTGTACGTGTGTTTAGTGTATGTACTGAGTCTCTGTCCATGTGGAATTACGGTCTCTGTGAACTTTTAACGAAATAAAACAGCCTACACTGCCTTCTTTGTCTGATGTCCTTCCTCTGAGACCTGGTCTGGCTCTGCTGGGGCAGTGCCCATTTGCAGAGGAAAAGAGTCCCATTCCAGCAGCACAGCCAGGGAGCACCAGCGCTTGGGGCATGCCAAGCTGCTCTCTTGCCTCTGCCGCCCTCTCCTGCTGGTGGGGCCAGGCCCGGCTGCTCCTGGAGCTTGGTGCCAGTGCTGTTGTGGGGCTGTGCTGGGACTGCTGGCAGGTTAATGTTTCTTGCAGAGGGAATTAGCATCTGCCAGCAGAGTCCAGGGTATTGGCCGGAGCAGCATGAGCCCATAAAACAGGTGGAGCCCGCAGAGCATGAGCCTGTGCAAGGTGAATTTAGCAGAGCTCAAGTGCTCAAGCTGCTGCCAACAGGCAGAGGAGAGCTCTGCAGCCCCAGGACACGCAGTAGCCCCAGCAAAGGAGGCTGGTGACTGATTCCTTGCAGCCTTGGGCAATGACAGTGACCCCATGAGCTGGGTCTGCCTCCCAGCCTGCCCAGCATGGCCCTGCAGAGTGTCCCCGTGCCCTGGGCACCACAGCCCCCTTGCTCTGCAGAGCAGCACCGCCAGCTCGGGCTGGGGCAGGGGCTGGGAGGGCGCTTCCCAGAGTGTCTTCTAGGCCAGCTTCAGGCACACAACATCTGCATGTCAGAGTGATCTTTGCTGTGTGCAAGGAGCTGAGAGACCAACAACAGTCATGGGGCTGGAACATTGCCTGCAAGGTCCCACCTGCCCTAGCACCTCCCAGAACTGGCACGGAACTGGTTCACATGCATCAGAGGGTCTGGGAGCCCAGCAGCAGTGCCATGGGCTTGAAGGATCACAATCAGATCACTTCTACCTGGGCAGGTCCTAGGCCAAAAAGGGGGTGTTTTGTAGGTATGATATTATGAGGCGGTGGTGCCTCAGAAATTCTAAGTCCAGCAGGAAGTGAATGGCTGTTAAATGGCCTTTGAGGTGGCTTCTTGGAGAAATAGCTGGCAGCTCATCCCTTGACTCCCGGCTGGGATCTATGCCATTAGGCTCATATCTGCAAAAGTACCTGAAAGGCAAGCAGAAGGCACTTGCTGTGCCTGTAGTTTGTGAGATCCGCTCTTTCCGAGTACCTGGTAGGCCCCATAAAGGAAGAGGTCTTGGATAGGGCTTGTCATGTCAGAGGTGTCAGCTTTTGCCTGAAGTCATCCTTCAGGACTGCTTTCAGTTTTCAACACAGAGGGGGCCACTGCCTCCAAGATGCCTGGGGTAAACTGAACCATGCACGAGGGCCTGGAAAAAGTCACCCTGGCTGCATAGGAGCCATTCTATATCCAAAAGCTGGAGGCAGGAAACAAATTTTTAGCGTGGTACGGAGCTGCAGGGCACATTGTGCAGGGTGTTCCTGCAGCCTTTATGTTCTTTTCCATCCTGGCTTCGGTGCTGCGTCTGTCTTAAGAAAGGAGTAGCCAACAGAGGTAAGACAGACACTGTGAGATCATGAAAGCCATCAGAAAACTACCCCTAAGAAGATGACTGATATGGGGAGGTCAGAAGAAGCCTGGCCAGGAGAAATGTGAGATTTGGGAGAGAGTAGAGGCCAGCAGGAATCAATGATTTCTGGGAGGCTAGAAGGTTCAGGCAATGTTGATTCTGCTGTAGCACTGACTTAAAAGAGTCATGTAAAGACCTTGTCCTATTTTAACCAGCAACATTAATCCTTAAACCTAAATGCTACTGTACACACTGTCAGGAATCCACTACTCTAATGCCTGACCTCAACGCATCCCTTGAAGCCAAAATTCATCACATAGCCCCTTCCCCTTGTTTTTACTCTCTTAATCACTCTGATCCCTGACCTTAACACTAGCATTAAAATGCTCTTTTTAACCCTAGGAAACTGCCTGAGAGACCTAAACAAAACCCTAAACCACAAAGCTTGTCCATACCCTAAACACAGACCTGATACCCACATAAGAATACCAAAACATTCCCATTCAAACTTTGCTTAATCTTTAACCCAGTAAGGTGGGCCCTAGTCCCTAGTCATATACATGAACACCTAACACCCAAAACCCCTGTTCCTGTGCATTAACCTCCTCACCTTCAGCCCCTCTACTAAGCCTTAACTTTAGGCCCGTCATCCCTTGGGACAGGGCAGGAACCATGAGGTTGCTCTGCAGTCATGGCACTCAAAGCTGAATGTGAGGGGCCATGGATCTCATCAGATTGTGGGCCACAAGGAGGAGACAGGGGAGAATGCTCTGATGAGCTCAGCTCTGCCTCAGGAAGTCCTGCACCAGCAGGAGCAATGTGACTGTGGCAGTGACGGTAAGGTCACTTCTGTCCCTGCAGAAGATAGGGCAGCAGCAGGAACATGTCACAGAAAGGGACTGAGAGGTCACTTCTGTCTGTAGGTGGCAGGTCACCCTTGACTTAGAGCTGGGATCGGTACTTTTCGGCTGACATCTGCCAGTGGCCCTGGTAGGCCAGCAAAAGGCACCTGGCTGGCATGCTGACTGTGGGATCCCCTCTGCCTACATACCCAGGAGGACCCATGCAGAAAGAAGGCCCACATATGGGTTGTCCTGTCCCTTCTGCTTGAGTCCATGACTGGACAGCAGCAGGCCCATGGCTTGGAAGATGCTGGTGCGGTGACTTCTGTCTGGTTGGCTGACAGGCCGCAAGGAGCCTGATGGATTGGGATGCCTACTTTAGGAGGGGGTTCCACCCTGATGGAGCTTTCTTTTGTAGTAGAAAAGAGTAGGAGAGAAAAAACTGCCACAAAGTGCACTTTGGAATGTTGGTGCTGGCCACGAGGAGGAAGAACTGTCCCTCAGAGTGTTGTGCTGCGTTGCCAGAGGTCACCCAAAGAGCGTCTGTGATCAGAGCATGGCTTTGTGTGAGAAGGAGCAGCTGGGGAGGGTTGATGAGACACTGGTGAAATGATGGAAATGCTGGGATGAGAGCAAGGTGGTGAACAGAGACGGGTGTCTACAGTCCTCAAAGAAATAGGTGAAAGTCATCAAAGTCAACAAAGTGCTCTGCCGGGCACTGCCCAGCCCAGCCCGGCCCCTGCCCACCTCTCCCCACCACCCTGCCCTCTCTCCAGCCCAGCCCAGCCCAGCAGCCCAGGCTGGGCTGGCCCCAGGGCAATGCCCTCCACAGGCTGCTGCAGGGCTCTGGGCACGGCCACCCCAGCCCCAGCCCCTCACAAGGCACCGCAGCTGCTGGGACAAAGTGTGGTGGTTTTACTCAGGTGGGCAGCCGAGCTCCACCACAACCGCTCTCTCACTGCCCCTCTCCTCAAAGAGGAAGGGGGAGAAAATACAACACAGAGAACTCGAGGTTTGAGATGAGAAAGGTTTAATTAAATGGAAAGGGAATGGGGAGGAAAAAAAAAAAAAAAAACGAAACAAAAGAAACAATCAGTCCGCGCGGGAGCACGGAGAGAGGGAAAAAAAAATTATTCTCTACTTCCCATCAACGAGCGGTGTTCAGCCACGTCCTGGGAAGCAGGGCCTGAGGGTCCGAGCCACGGCTGCGCTCGCGTCAGGCAGCACCCTGGGGTGTCACCAAGTGACGTCACAATGGGTGCCCACCCAGCCCAGGCGCGTGTCACAGTGGCACCCATTGTGACGTCACTTGGTGACACCCCAGGGCTCCGCCTTATAAGAGCGCAGCCGTGGCTCGGACCCTCAGTGTCGGTGCACGGCAGTGACGGACAGGGCAGGAGCACAGGGCCTTCGAGGAGTCCCCGAGCATAGCCCACGTCCCACAATGCCGCAACCGCCCGCCCGGAGGAGATGCCGGTTTCTCCTTGTGAGCTCTCCCACTCCAAAGGCTGCTTCTGAAGGGGATGAGGAGGGAGGCATGCCCCCCAGGCAGCCCAGGCTGGCCTGGCAGGAGACCTGGTCTTCTAGGGGCAGCAACCGGCCAGCAGAGGACAGCTTGCTGGCAGAGGACAGCACCCCAGTCGAGGCCTTTTTCCTGGAAGAGGACAGCAGCCTGGCAGAGGCCATTTTGCTGGCAGAGGCCATTGCTCAGGCAGCGGGCAGCAGCCAGGTAGAGGAGAGCCAGGACGACGTACAGTGGCTGGATCCCAGTGAGTCAGGGTCTTCGGGATGGGGTGGGGAGGGTTGGGGACACAGAGACCCCTGCCTGACTCCAGGACTCCTTCCCTGGGTAAAGCGGCGCTTGGGCTGACGGGGCCGAGCTTCCTCCGCAGCACCACAGAATGCCAGGACGCTTTGGGCTGGGGGGGACCTCGGCGATCACGATGCTTCCCCCCAGCCCAGGCTGCCCAAAGCCCACCCAGCCTGGCCGTGGGCAGTGCCAGGGAGGGGGCACCGCAGCCTGCGCCAAGGCCTCACTGCCCTGGGCGTGAAGGAGAGAAATCCCTGCCTGTCCGAAAGAAACCTGCCCTCTTTGAGGTTAAGGCCGTCACCCCTTGTCCTGTCGCTGCAGTCCATGATGAAGATCCCCCCCCAGCTTTCCTGGAGGCCCCTTTGGGCACGGGGAGGCCGCAGCGAGGTCCCCCCGCAGCCTTCTCCAGGCTCCACAAGCCCAGCTCCCTCAGCCTCTCTTCCCAGCGGAGCTGCTGCAGCCTCTGGGCATCCCCGCGGCCTCCCCACGGCCTTCTGGGGCTGGGGCCCTTCCTCTCCTCACCCCTGCATTCAGCCCCTCTCTGCAGCACTCTTTGCTTTCCTCCTTTCCAGGTAAGGCATGGAAACTGTGCAGAGACAAGGCCGTGGAATTCATCAGGGCGTATGTCAGAGGCACAGAAAAGGTAATGGCAGCCGCTTGCATCACAGCTGTGCTCCTGGCGCTGCCCTCCAGGGGTCCCACACAGCCCCAGACCCCTCAAGGCTTTGGTCCTGCTGGCCGTGGGTGTCCCCCTAATGCTCTGTTGGTGTCTTTGTGGCTGCCAGGACGACGAGGAGCAGAAGATGCTGTTCCTCAGCAAAATCTGCGATCTGTGCAGATGTGTCACAGAGAGGGGTGTGCCAATGAACTTGCATGACTTCTGCAGCAAACATAAGCTGGTGGAGAACATCATGGTGAGAGGATGCGCAGCGGGTTGGGGAAGGGGCAAGGCCCCCCGGCACCAGCCCCCTGGGAGGCGAGGGCTGGGGCAGCGCTGGCTCTGCTGCTGCTGGGTGCCGGCGGCTCCAAGGTCTCATCCTGCTTGTGCTCTGCAGGCGCTGCTGGAAAAGGAGCCCATGGACAGCTTGCGCACAGCATTCCGGCAGAAGGCCATGGAGACTGTCGCCCTCCTCAGGTGCGTGCCCAGCCCCTGGTGGCAATGTCCTGGTGGCCCTGAAGCTGGCAGGGAGGCTGCCCGTCCCTCCCAGGGATGCCTGGCCAAGGTCCGTGTCCTCCTTCATAAGCCTCGAGGCACTGCGTCCAACAGGCTCCTCTCTCTCTCTCCTTCAGCAACACCATACCGACAGCACTGCGTGGCAAAAAGAAGAGACTCCTGCTTGTGTGCTGCAAGAGCATCTTCTTTCTGCCTCCCGTGTCAGATGTGCCAGAGACAGGAGTGCTCTACACCGAGGTATGTGCTGGGTGAGGTACCGGCACCCCCAGTCCTGCTGAGCTGCTGCCTTGCTTCCCCGTGCTGACACAACCAGAGACCAGTGCAGGGCCGGGGCCCAGATTTGCTTTCCCAGCCTCACCCCTTCCCCTTCCCCGACCTGATCTTGTGCTGCAGGAGGTCTGCACACAGCAGCTTTTTAGCCCCAAAGCCACCCCTGAACTCCCGAGGGGCTCAGAGCCAGCTCCTGGGGGTGAGGAGGGCCACAGAAATAATTCGATGCTCTTCTGTCCTCCCTGCAGACTATGAAAGCCATGGACACCATGCTGGCGGCCTTCGTACGCAACTTCCCCATCGCCAGTTTCAGCACAGAGTTGGAGAATATGTTGAAGGTTTGGCATTTGCAAAGAATTTCCAAAGAATCCTCTCAGGTCTCATTTGCAGACCACTGTCAACCCAGCAACTTCTCTCCTCGCAGGCGCTGCTGCACTTTGCCCACTCCAAAAACCCAGCTGTGCGTGAGAGAGCTGTGAGGATGATTGAGAGGCTGGGTGATTTCATCCTCTTGTATTTTGAGGCCGAGGTAAGGCACAAGGAACCCTCCACCCTTTCCTGCATCCCAGAGCATCCTGCCACTCAGGGGTGCCTGTGAGGCAAGCCTCGATGCACGTGAGTGCCTCAGAACCGTGAATCGAGGGTCTTCGTCCCTTCTTCGCCCCTGCTCTTCCCTTCCCAGGCTGTGCTCTCTCAGGGGCCGGCTCTGCCTCCACTAAGCCCTTTGTCTCTCCTCCCTTCCTCACCCAGATCACAGATGACTATGAAAACTATAGCGATGATGAGCCCACAGAGCCCTACATCCCCATCCTGGGACAGCTGCTGGGCATCCTCTTCATTTTCACCAGTGACAAAGATTCCATCAGATTCACAGCTTTAGAAACTCTTTCTCACATATACAAAATCATCAGAAAAGGAAGAGGTAAGAAGGTGTGGTGGGCAGCGTCCGTCTGCACACAAACATCTACTGATTTGTCTACTTGTTTTCCCCGAGTTTAGTGGGGACTGTTAGTGTTAGGTTAGAGGTTGGACTCGATGATCTTGAGGTCTCTTCCAACCTAGAAATTCTGTGATTCTGTGAGTATTGTGAAGGATTGTTTTTGTGCTTGGTGGAGGCTGCTCACGGAATTCTGCCAGGTTCCCTGGCCTCCTCTGCTCCTCACAGCAGCTTCCCGCAGCATTCTGGCTATCGTTTTCCGCAGAAGCTAGACGCTCACCTGCCGTCCAGGAGCAGTTCTCTGCTGCTGTCCTTCCCAACCCTCCCCAGATCACCTACCACGCTGTTTTGTGGTGTCCCCCAGTCTAAGCCATCAATCGATGAGCACTTCCCAAACCGCATCTTCCCCGAGGAGTGAACAGCAGAGCCAGCCGTGCATCACCAGGGATGGTGACGCCCTCCAGAATGCTCCCTGACTGTTTGCTCCCTGCCGTCTTAAAGGCAGGTGTCAGGGGGCTTCCTGCACATCCTGACCCCGAGCAGAAGGGGGTCTGTGACACGCTGCTACCCCCACGGCACCCAACGCCATTGCTTCTCCTCCTTCTGCATCATCCCTGAGGTCCCTCTTGCTCCCAGCACTCCTCACCTTGTGCTTTACATCCCTGCCCACCACTCTCCTTGCCGTGGGTCTGAGCCTCCCTCCTCAGCCATTCCTAGTGAAAGTGCTTTTCACCATTTGGCAAGCTTGTTGGCAAAGATGCTCTTCCCTACTGACTCTTCGCTGTTTCCCCCTGTTTAGAATGCATATTGAGAGCGGACATGGTAAATTATGCAGTGAGACACAAGAAATTGGAGTATGCAAAACTTCCATTTTCTATAACATCAACTCCGTGTGAAATTGCCAAGGTAATGAGCTCTGGCCTTGCTGGGGATCTTGTCCGCAGCATCAGCAGGCATCTCGTGTGAGCAAAGGGGTCCAGAACCGGTGGGGCTGGCACGGCCTCACTCGCCCTGCTGAGAGGGTTCCTCTTGTCCCCAGGCTGGGGCTATGCGAAGGCTGCTCCCCTGTGTCCCGGCAGCAGCTCCAGCCCTCCTGGCCACCAGCAAGCCCTGGTTACCTGCAGGGCCAGCACTCTGGCCCCATATGCCCCATCCTCACCCCTTCCCCCGAGGGCCCTCTCTCCAGAGCCGCTCTTGCTGCTCAGCTAAGCAGCACCCTTGGGACACTCAGTGAGGCATGTCTTCGCTCCTCCTTCTTCCCACAGCGGTTTGGAGGACATCTCTTCCCTGATGAGAGGCTGGACATCATCCTCACAGCCCTGGAAGCTTTACAAGACTCCAGCATCCATGACAAGCAGGGGGCCTGCAGCGTGCTGGACACAGCCTTGGAGGACCCTGACTACTGGCTGACAGATGTAAGTGGCCTGTGGCCATGGCCCTGCCCTTGAGCTCTTCCAGGCATGGTTCCTCTCTCCTTCCCTGCCTCCCTCCCTGCCTCCCTCGCACATCGGGGTCTCTTGGGCTCCAGAAGCCACCTGAAGCCAGCAGAGAGCAATGGAAGGGGTCAAAGTTTGAGTGGCAGCTGTGGCAATGGCTGCGGTCTGCTGGCAACACCATTCCCACTTTGTCCCCCAAGGTGCCAACAATCATGGAGCGCATCAGGAGAAACCTGGGCAGCATCCACACGGCATCGGCGCGGCAGTGCCTGGACTCCCTGCTTCTCAAGCTGACCAACATGATGTCCAGGGAAGAAGTTGAGAACCTGCTGCAGTTCTCTCCACCACGTGACAGGTCCTGGCCTTAACATCCTTGAGGGCTTGTTCCGCGTCGGGAGATGCACCTGGAGACTCTCTGCTTGCCACACCAATGGCAAAGAGCAGGACATCCCCAAGGAGCACAGCCCTCCTTCCCACCAATGTGTTCCAGCCCTACTGGGCCAGCCAGGGCTGCAGCAGCCCAGCTGTCCAAGGCAGCCCAGAGTCCCCCTGCCCCCAGGGAACACCAGCTCAGCCCCCTCCTGCCTGCCCAGGCTGGGCCCTCAGTGCTCCCCAAGTCACAGGGGCTGCAGGACAGCCTGGGTCCTCTGGGGCTGGCCCAGTTTGTGGCCCTGCGGCTGAGGCAGCCTCACTGACAGAGTATTCTGGGCTTGCAGCACTGACCTGGCCATGTGGGAGGTGATCCTGGCCATGCCGAGGACCTTGGAGAATGTTTTAAACATCGTGTTGCAAGGCATCCCGCTGTGCCAGTGGTGCAAGGAAGTCACCGAAGACACGTGCATCCGTCGCTTGGCTGTGAGTTCCCAGATGAAACCTTGCTCCCAGCAGGGCTACGTGTGCCCCTTCAGGCACACAGGCACAGCCCTGTGCCCATCTACCCCCAAACTGCCAGCTCCCGCAGGACGTACGGACACATGGTCCCTGGGGCCGGCAAGCCCCCGTAGCTCCCCGCGCCTGGTGCCTCTTTGGTGCCAGCTGGCGCTGCCCCATCCCTGCCCAAAGGTGGGAGAAGAGGCTGCAGGGAGCCCTGCAGGCCCTGCCAGGCTCTCACTGCTCTTTCTTGCAGATGCTGGCCCAGAATTACACTTATGAGTTTGGTAACCCAGTGCACCTCCTGAGCTACCTGTGGCACCCAAGACCAGAGATGCGCTTTTTGGTTCTGAAAGGGCTCTGCACCGTGTCAGAGAGCCCTAAGAAGGTGAGCGGGCCATCGTCAAGCAAAGCCATGTTGGCAGCCTGGGGCTTTGCTCTTCTGCCCTCCCGTCCCTCCCCGCTGCCAGGAAGCAAGGCAGGAGGCTGGTGCTCAGGAACCAGAGCCCTTTGCCCAGGGTGGTCTCTCACTGCCTCACGGAAGGGAAATGGTGTCTTTCCTACAGGCAAGGGAAATTCAGGTCGTGCTGTCAGACATTGTGGAGGCTCTGCAGGACACCAACACAGACGTGGTGCTGAAGGCCCTGCTTGTGCTGAGAAACGTGATGGCTCATGTGGAGAGGTGGAAGTACGGTGGCCCGCCTCCGCAGCTGGCTGAGAAGCTCCTGCCATTCTTTGACCACGTAAGTGTGCTGCGGGAGCCCGAGCCCTCAGCTGGGCCCCCTGTAACGAGGGCTGCCCTTCAGCCCGGCCCTGTGGGCAGCACTCAGGCAGGGCCTTCCCAGTCTCCTCGTCAGCCCAGGCGCTGGGGAGCTCTGCTTGGGCATGGCTGGTGCGGCTGGTGGCGAAAGTGGGGTGGCTGGCGGGCAGCCTGCGATGGCAACCGATTGCGTTGCCCTTCACGGGCACCAGGCCTTGCAGCTGCCCCTGAGCAGCTCCTCTGGGAAGGATCCAGCGCTGAAGCATCTCACAGTGCTGGGAGCTCCCTTCACATCAGCCACGCTAATGCTGAAATTCCTCCTGTCCTCCTCCCTGCCAGGCGTCCAGCCAGGTGCAGGAGCACTCCATCTGCCTCTTCCAAGCCGTGGTGGAGGCTGTGCTGCGGCAAAGGAAGAAGGAAATGAAGAGGACGGTGCACAGGAGCCTTCTCCCACTCTACTTTCACATGAGAGACCAGAGTGAGAGCATAGCAAAGGTACAGATCTCAGAGCTGAGCAGTTATGTGGGCAAGGGTGTGCTGATGCCACAGGGTTGCTCTGGGGGATCACAGAATTTCTAGGTTGGAAGAGACCTCAAGTTCATCGAGTCCAGCCTCTGATCTCTTGCTGTGGTCTCTGGGATCTCTCTTATTGTGAGCTGCCTCCGATGGTGGCTGTCCCGTGGCCTTGCCTTGGCCACTGAACCCAGTGCACGCTGCCCCCCACCACAGCCTCCCATAACGCGCTGGGAAAGGCTCGCAGCCCTGCCAAGAGGAGGGGACAGAGGGTCTCCTTCCCAAGGCTGTGGTGCCATCTCCCAACCTCTGCTGCTCCGCAGGCCTCTGGGGAAGCTCTCGCCGTGGCTGCAAAGTTTCTGCGACGCAAGGAGCTCAAGCGCTTCGTCCAGACAAAACAGACATGGAGGATTGGAGAGTGCTTGGTAAGGATCCATCTTGGTTTGCTCCAGCTGGGCAAACGCGCCCGGCCAGAGCCCGCTGCCTGCAGCCGCATCCTCGCTCCCTTCCTGCCAGCACAGAGCCCCAGGGGGCTCTTCTGCAGGCCCCTCTGACCTCCCTGCCCCCAGGATGCTGGAGGAGACCCTGGAGAGGGTGTGCAAGCCCCGTGACCCTGCGTTCTCTCTCTCTCCAGCTGCAGCAGGACAGAGGCAGAGTAGAAGAATACCTGCAGCAGAGCCAGCCCTACCTGAAGGCTACTCAGACCAACTTGCGACTTGAGGCCGTCAGATTCATTGGTGAGCCCAGCCCCTGGGTCCCTCTTGGGGCAGCCTTTGGCAGCCCCAGGCACTGCCCTGGCAGTGAGGCACAGCCCTGTTGCCCCCAGAGCCCCCCGACTGGGCCCTTGCTCCAGGGTGCAGGAGGGGGCACAGCCTGGCTGGCCAGGCCAGGGGCTGCGCTGCTGGGAGCGTGCTGGGGAGCGGGGCTCTGATGGGGTCTCTGTGTCTAGGTCTTGCTGCGCGCTACTGCGAGGACCAGAGCGAGGAGAAGCTGGATGAAATCCTCAGAGGTGAGTGAGGGCAGTGGGGGGTGTGCTAGGGCTGGGGGGACAGCGGCAGAGGCCCCCGTGCCTTGCCCTGCTCCAGGGAAATGCTTCGGGGCGGAGGAGCAATGCAGCCATAGGAACGAGGGAGAGGAGACGGGGTAGCCTGTGGTGTCAGGGAATGGCCTCCCAGCCTGGAGCTGGGCAGTGCCGCTGAAAGGGTTGAGTGTCCCTGAGGAAGAGTCAGGGGAAAGGGCAGTAAGGCTGACAGAAGGTGGGAGCCTGTTGTAGAGCACGCAACCAGGACGAAGAGGGAGATGAGACAGCCTACAAGCAGCTAGGAGCAGGGTCACGATCGCTAGCCCTTGCTCTCATGGGGAAGCACAATAGCAAGAGGAAAGAGTCCAGGAGATTCCTGGAGTGTGTGAATCCTCCCAAGGGATGGAGGCAGGTGGTGAGGGAACCAGCTTGTGAAGGTGCCCCACTTGACCTGTGGTGCGCAGGTGGGGAAGGACTGGTGGCTGCATTTGGGACATTGCTGAGCAGCAGCTTTCAATGGATTCCTTTGTCCCTCCTGCTCCTCCTGGCCTGGGGAAGAGTCGAGTGGGGCTGGCATGCTCTGCAGGGGATGCCTGGGGATCTCTGCAAGGAGTGGGTTTTCATCTCTGCTCTTCTTTCTTTTGCAGTCCTCCAGCCTTCAGAGAACGACCCGGAACCCATGGTCTGTTCCCTGGCATTTCAAACCATCCTGATCCTGATGTCAAGGCATAAGGCAATGTCAGGACGGAGATTTCCACTGCCGTGTTGCCGCTAGCCCCGCAGCAGTCCTCAAAAGAGCAATATATATTTTAATAGAACTAGGTTGTTGTCTCGTTATTCCAGCAGCTCCTTCACAGTGACTCGGTGCCATGACGCTGAGCTAACTTGGAGGCCACCAAGGACCCTGAGAAGTTCCCTCTGTTCCCCTGAGAAGGCAACTTCCTTGTGAGGGGAACAGAGGGCCCTATTTGTTAGCCTGACCCTACCCGTAGGGAAGTCTGCTGCCTCCCTGGGGCTAGGGTCATGGACGTTGCCAGAAAGCTTCCCAACCTGGTTTTCCCCTCTGATTACTATCGTCTTTTGATAGTCCAGGCCGGCAGTGATACTACTGAAGATAGAAGCCTGAAGACTATCAAGCGGGACTTTAGGGGACTGGGACGGGTAGTGGATGGAGTGGGAGTTCAGGTGGTGTTTTTGTCCACCCCTACAGTGGCAGGGAGGGGTACAGAGAGGACTCACGACTCACTGGGATCCAGCAACTGCAACTCCTTCTTGCTGTCCTCTGTCAAACCTCTGTTCTCTACCACTAAGCTGTCCTCTGCTGGTCTCCTGTCCTCTGCCAGGCTGCTGTCCTCTACCGGGCTGCTGCCCTTTGACAGCAAGCTGTCCTCTGCTGGGCTTCTGTCCTCTGCCGGCAAAATGTCCTCTACCGGGGTGCTGTCCTCTGCCAGCAAGCTGTCCTCTGCTGGCCGGTTGCTGCCCTCAGAAGACCAGGTCTCCTGCCAGGCCAGCCTGGGCTGCCTGGGGGGCATGCCTCCCTCCTCATCAGATTCAGAAGGAGCCTCTGGAGTGGGAGAGTTCTCAAATAGAAAACGGAGGCTCCTTCGGGCAGGCGTGGGCTATGCTCGGGGACTCCTCGAAGGCCCAGTGCTCCTGCCCTGTCCGTCACTGCCGTGCACCGACGCTGAGGGTCCGAGCCACAGCTGCAGTCATATAAGGCGGACCCCTGGGGTGTCACCAAGGGAGGTCACCAAGGGTCCCATGTGACACGTGCCTGGGCTGGATGGGCCCCACCGGGCGCTGTAAGTTCGTGGGCGACACCAAGCTGGGCAAGGGGATCTGGACAGGCTGGATCAACGGGCCGCATCCAGCTGCGTGGCATTCAAGGCCAAATGCTGGGTTCCACACTTGGAATCATACAATATCCTGAGTTGGAAGGGGGCAGACCTGAAGGGATGAAAGACACGGTCTCCCGATGCCTCTTGAGCAGAAGGCCTTTATTGCCATTTTTCTCTGCTACATATACTTTCCCCGTAACCACATGCGCTGTCCACGCGCCCGAATCAGTCATACAATTCATTAGAGACCCTCAGCCACGCGCCTCAAGCCAGCCAGCAATTGACCACTGCGCAAAGCTCATCTTTAATGCTGTAGCCAAGTTAATTTATCTCCACCTTGTTCAAGTTTTTGTTACTAATGCCTAGTAAAAAAAGGGGCTTTAGGGCTTTGGGGCGACTACTTAAAGGATCAGGGGCACAGGTTGTGTTTGCCTCTGTCCTTCCGATAGGGGGGATCGATGCTGACTGTTGCAGGAAGCACGGCCGAAAGCACGACAGACACCAGTAGAGTCAGATCATGCTCCATTTTATTGCCCGAATAGCCTAACTTTTATAGAGAACTTAACAGGGGTGGACAGTGTTTCACACAAGGTTATTGGTCAAAAGCACTCAGACAAACAACTGCAAGAAAACAACCCCACTTGCAAGAAAACAACCTCCTTGTGATTAGCAGTCACATAGACCTTGTCCTTGAAGCCAGCTACTGGTAACAATATTTTTCTGAGTTCCTCAATTGGGCGATGTGGGAACACTGTCATGGGAACTTCTCATAGTTGCCCTGGTAGCTTGGTTTGCTCAGCTACAGCAAGCCATGGGATTTTTGCTGTTTCAAGAAATCCCTCAACAGCTGACAAGCAGACTCATCACATTAACACGTAGCTTCGGGACTGGTGCAACTGGTAGAACTTTGGGCTTGCTGATCATGGGAGGGTCTATGTGACACTGGCCTGCTACCACCAGATGAGATGCGCCTCCCTGTAGTGGTTTTACCTGGCAAGGTTTTGGTAGCACGGGGCCATAGGAGTGGCTTTTGTGAGAAGGATCTGGAAGCTGCCCCATGTTTGCTAAGGGCCCCTCTGCTGACCAGAGCTGAGCCAATAAGTCACAGAATCACAGAATTTCTAGGTTGGAAGAGACCTCAAGATCATCGAGTCCAACCTCTGACCTAACGCCAACAGTCCCCACTAAACCATATCCCTAAGCTCTACATCTAAACGTCTTTTAAAGACTTCCAGGGATGGTGACTCCACCACTTCCCTGGGCAGCCTGTTCCAGTGCCTAACAACCCTTTCGGTAAAGAAGTTCTTCCTAAGATCCAACCTAAAACTCCCCTGGCGCAACTTTAGCCCATTCCTCCTCATCCTGTCATCAGGCACGTGGGAGAACAGGCCAACCCCCACCTCGCTACAGCCTCCTTTAAGGTATCTGTAAAGAGTGATAAGGTCGCCCCTGAGCCTCCTCTTCTCCAGGCTGAACAAGCCCAGCTCCCTCAGCCGCTCCTCATAGGACTTGCTCTCCAGGCCCCTCACCAGCTTCGTCGCCCTTCTCTGGACCTGCTCAAGCACCTCCATGTCCTTCTTGTAGCGAGGGACCCAAAACTGAACACAGTACTCGAGGTGCGGCCTCACCAGAGCCGAGTACAGCCCCCCGTAGCCACCCATAGCCCCCCGTAGCCCCCCATAGCACCCTAGAGCCCCCTATAGCCCCCCTAGCCCCATATAGCCCCCTGTAGCCCCCCGCAGCCCCCTATAGCCCCCCACAGCCCCCCGCCGCCCCCCCCCACCCCCCCCAATTCTCCCCCCACCCCCCCTTATCCCGCTCCTCACGTTCCGGTCCACGATGTCCCGGCCCTGGCTGGCCAAGCTGCTGCCGTAGGCGGCGGCCAGGCTGGACACGGGCTCGGCCAGGAAGGCGGCGGCGGGGGGGGGCAGGCGGGATGCGGAGGACGCCGGGGGGGCCGCCGGGGGGGCCCCGTAGGCCCGGGCCGGGCCGTGGGGGGGGGGGGCGGCCCCGCCGCTGGTGTCGTCGAAGAGCGGCCGCGGCTCCGCCATCCGCGGAGGGGCCGGGCCCGGGCCGCGGCGCTTGGGGGCTGCGGGGAGAGGAGAGGGGGGGTCAGGGGGGGCCGGGGGGAGTCGGGGGAGGGGGGGGGCGCCGGGGAGTCCGCACCGAGCCCCGCCGCCGCTCCCGGGGGCTCCATGGCGCTTCCGCTTCCGGTCACGTGAGGAGCGCGGGAGGAAGCTGTTGGCGGAGCGGCGGGGCGGGGCCGGAAGTGGCGGTTGCCATGGGGACGGGCGCGCGGGGCCGTGACGTCAGCAAGGGTGTGATGTCAGCAAGGCCACCGTGCCACCAAGGTGATGACGTCACCAAGGCCACCACGTCACCAAAGCCATGATGGCAACCAAAGCCATGACGTCACCAAGGCCACCATGTCCCCAGGGCCACCACGTCCCCATAGCCCCCATGGCCCCATAGCCCCCACGGCCCCATATCCACCATGTCCCCAGCGCCATCTTATCCCCAAGGCCACCACGTCCCCAAGGCCGCACGGTGGCCGTGGTGGCCCTAGGGCTGTCCCTGAGGTGTCGTGGCCATTTCCTGGCCACGGCGGCCATCTTGTCCCCAAGGCCACCACGTCCCCAGGGCTACCACTTCCCCAAGACCACCATGTCCCCAGATCCACCACATCCCTGTTGCCACCACATCTCCGTGGCCACCACATCCCCAAGGCCACACGGTGGCCGTGGTGGCCCTAGGGCTGTCCCTGAGGTGTTGTGGCCATTTCCTGGCCACAGCGGCCATCTTGTCCCCAAGGCCACCATGTCCCCATGGCCACCACATCCCCATGGCCACCATGTCTCCGTGGCCACCATGTCCCCAGGATGACCATGTCCCCATATCCACCATGTCCCCATGGCCACCACGTCCCCAAGGCCACACGGTGGCCCAGGGGGGGCTGCTGCTGCTGGGCACCCTGGGGCTCTGGGTGCTGGAGGGGGGGGCGCGGACCCTCGGGACCCCCCCCGGGACCCTCAACGCCTCCGGGACCCCGCGGTGGGACCTGGCCTCCGCCTTCTTCTTCTCCACCACCCTGCTCACCACTGTGGGTAAGGAGCCCCCCCGCCCCCAAATCGGGACCCCCCCTCCGAATTGGGACCCTCCTAAAGAACCCCATGGGCACCAGGACCCCCCCAAGGGCATTGAGACCCCCGGGACCCCCATGAACCCCAGGACCCCCATGAGCACCAATTCCCCCAGGACGCCTCTGAGCACCAGGCCCCCCCGGGACCCCCCCAAGAACACCGGGACCCCCATGAACACCAGGACCCCCGTGGGCACCAGGACCCTCCATGGCCCCCCATAGGCACCGAGCCCCCTGAGAACCTCAGGACCCCCATGGGTTTTGGGACCCCCTTTAGCACTGGGACCCCCAGGCCCCCCCCCAGCCCCACCAGGACCCCCCCAGCCCACAGAGCCCCCCAGTTCGCCCAGGACCCCCATCACCACCAAGCCCCCAACCTCCCCCCACCACCCCCAGGGGTCCCCCCTCCCCTTTCACTTACCGGGGGGGGTCCCCCCCCTAAATTTCCCCCCCCCCCCCAGGCTACGGCCCCGTGGCCCCCCTGTCCCCGGGGGGCAAAGCCTTCTGCTTGGCCTACGCGGCGCTGGGCGTCCCCTTCACGGTGTTGACGTTGGCGGTGGTGGCCCGGTGGCTTTCGGTGCCGGTCACCCGGTGGCCCCGGCGCTACCTGAGGACGCGGTGGGGTTGGAGCCCCCGGGGGGCCGCCGGGCTCCATTTGGGGCTGCTGGCGGGGGCGGTGGCGGGGGGCTTCGTGCTGCTGCCTGCCGCCGCCCTGTGGGCCCTGGGGGGCTCCGGGAGCTTCTTGGACGCCGTCTTCTTCTGCGGCATGGCCGTCACCACCGTGGGGCTGGGGGACGCGGCGGGGGCACCGGAGGGGCAGCCCCCGCGCCACCTCTACCGGGTGGCCTTGGCCGGTGAGCGGGGGCGGGGGGTTAGGGGGGGGTGTTGGGGTGGGGGGCGTTGGGGTTTGGGGATCTGGGGTTGGGGTTATGTGGGGGTTGGGGCTATGTGGTTGGGGTCTTCTTGGTGGGGGGGGTCTTCATTGGGGTGGGGTCTTTATGGTGGTGGGGTCTTCATGGTTGGGGTCTTCATGGTTGGTGTCTCCATGGTTGGGGTTTAGGTGGTTGGGGTCCTCATGGTTGGGGTCTTCATGGTGGTTGGATCTTCGTGGTTGGGGGTCTTCATGGTTGGGTTCTCCATGGTGGTTGGGGTCTTCATGGTTGGGGTCTTTATGGTTGGGGTCTTCATGGTTGGGGTCTTCATGGTTGGGGTCTCCATGGTTGGGGTTTAGATGGTTGGGGTCTTCATGGTTGGGGTCTTTATGGTTGGGGTCTTCATGGTTGGGGTCTTCATGGTTGGGGTCTCCATGGTTGGGGTTTAGATGGTTGGGGTCTTCATGGTTGGGATCTTCGTGGTTGGGGTCTTCGTGGTTGGGGTCTCCATTGGGGTGGTGTCTTTATGGTGGTTGGGTCTCCATGGTTGGGGTCTCCATGGTGGTTGGGTCTCCACTGGGGCGCGGTCTCCATTGGGGTGGGGCCTTCATGGTTGGGGTCTTCGTGGTTGGGGTCTTCGTGGTTGGGGGACTTCATGGTTGGGGTCTCTATGGTGGTTGGGTTCTCCATGGTTGGGGTCTCCGTGGTTGGGGTCTCCATTGGGGTGGGGTCTTTCTGGTGGTGTCTTTATGGTGGTTGGGGTCTTCATGGTTGGGGTCTCCATGGTGGTTGGGTCTCCATTGGGGTGGGGTCTTCATGGTGGCGGGGTCTTCATGGATGGGGTCACCATGGCGGATTGGGTCTTCATTGGGGGGGGGTCTCCATGGGGATCTCTCCATGGGGTGGGGGTCTCCACGGGGGGGTGGGGGTCTCTGACCGCTGTGTCCCCCCCCCCCAGCCTACCTGCTGCTGGGGGTGACGGCGGCGCTGCTGCTGCTGGCGGCCTTCCAGCAGCTGCTGGAGCTGCACGGGGTCAGCGCCGCGCTGCGCCCCCCCCCGGACCCCCCCGAGGAGGACGGGGGGCTGCTGGACGAGGGGGGGCAATAAACGGGGGGCTCGAAGCGCGACGGGCTCGCTGTGGTCACTGGGGGGGGTTGGGGGTCCCAGATGCATGGGGGGGGGGGTCCCAGACACATGGGGGGGGTCCCAGACACATGGGGGGGGTCCCAGGTCCAATAGGGGGGTTCCCGGTCCCATTGGGGGGTCACAGACCCATGGGGGGGGGGTCACAGCACCATTGGGGTGGGGATCCTGATCCCATTGGGGGGGGTCCCCAAACCCATGGAGGGGTCCCAGACACATGGGGGGCTCCCAGTCCCATTGGGGGGGGCAGACACATTGAGGGGGGGAGCAGATACATGGGGGGGGTCCCAGTCCCACTGGGGGGGGTCCCAAACCCATAGAGGGGTCCCAGTCCCAAGTAGAGGGGTCCAGACTCATGAGGGGGGGGTCCCATTTGGGGTCCCAGTCCCTGTGACACCACAGCCCCCCCCCCACCCGACCCTATTAGGATGAAAGAACTCCCCCCCCCCCAGCTCATTTTATAGAAAACCTTTATTCTGTAAAAATTGGGGGGGAAGTGAGGGGGGGCTCACATGGACGGGGGGGGAGGGAGCGGGGGGCCGGGCACCCCCATGGGCACCCCCAGGAGCCCCCCCCCCACCTCACCCCACAGCGGGCGGGGGGGGGATGCCGGACGGTGCCCCCCAGTGTCTCTCCATCCCCCCCCCCCCCCAGCTCCGATATATACAGACAATAAATACAGGGCCCCCCCCCCCGGGATGGGGAGGGGGGGGCTCAGGCCGGGGGGCGCGCGGGGACGCAGCGGGGGGGTCCCTGCGCCGGGACAGAGCCGGGGGGGCAGAGGCAGCGGAAGGAGCCGGGGGTGTTGAGGCAGCGCCCCCCCCGGCACAGGGCGGCCTCCGAGCACTCGTCGAGGTCTGCGGGGAAAAGGGGGGGGTCAGGGGGGGTCGGGGAGGGGGATTAAGGGGGGTTGGGGGGGATTTGGGGTGGGATTGGGGTGGGATTGGGGGGTTTTGGGGGGATTGGGGGAGATTGGGGGGGGAATGGGGTGGGATTTGGGGTGGGATTGGGGGGGGTTGGGGGGGATTGGGGTGGGATTGGGATTGGGGGGGATTGGGGTGGGATTGAGGGGGATTGGGATGGGATTGGGATGGGATTGGGGTGGGATTGGGGTGGGGTGGAATTGGGATTGTGTGGGTTTTGGGGTGGGATTGAGGGGGATGGGGATGGGATTGGGGTGGGATTTGGGGGGGATTGGGATTGTGGGGGATTGGGATGGGATTGGGGTGGGATTGGGATTGGGGGGGATTGGGGTGGGATTGAGGGGGATTGGGATGGGATTGGGATGGGATTGGGGTGGGATTGGGGTGGGGTGGAATTGGGATTGTGTGGGTTTTGGGGTGGGATTGAGGGGGATGGGGATGGGATTGGGGTGGGATTTGGGGGGGATTGGGATTGTGGGGGATTGGGATGGGATTGGGGTGGGATTGGGATTGGGGGGGATTTGGGGGGGGATTGGGGTAGGATTGGGGAGGATTTGGGGGGGATTTGAGGGGGGATTGGGGTGGGATTGGGGTTGGATTGGGATTGGGTAGGATTTGGGGTGGGATTGGGGTTGGGATTGGATTTGGGGTTAGACTGGGGTGGGGAGGGGTTGCGGATGGGATTGAGGTGAGATTTGGGATGGGATTGGGGTGGGATTAGGATGGGTTTGTGTTGGGATGGGAAGGGATTTGGGGTGGGACTGAGATTGGTTGGGATTTGGGGCGGGATTGGGATTTAGTTGGGATTTGGGGTGGGATTGGGATTGGATTTGGGGTCGGACTGGGGTGGGAAGGGGTTGCAGATGGGATTGGGGGGGGTGGGGATGGGATTGGGGTGGGATTGGGATTGGGGGTATGGAATGGGCATGGGATCGGGATTTGGGGTAGGATTGGGGTAGGATTGGGGTAGGATTTGGGGTTGGATTAGGGTGGGATTGGGGGTTGGATTAAAGTGGGATTGGGGATGGGATGGGGTGGGATTTGGGCTGGGACTGGGGTTTGGGATGGGATGGGATTGGGATGGGAACAGGCTGGGATTATGCCGGGATCAGGCCGGAATCAGGCCGGAATCAGGCCGGGATTAGGCCAGGATTAGGCTGGGATCAGGCCGGGATCAGGCCGGGATTAGGCCTGGATTATGCCAGATTAGGCCGGGACTAGGCCGGGATTATGAAGGAATTAGGACGGGATCAGGCCGGGATTATTCCGGGATCAGGCCGGGATTAGGCCGGATTAGGCCGGGATTATGCCGGGACTAGGCCGGATTATGCCGGGACTAGGCCGGATTAGGCCGGATTAGGCCGGGATTATGCCGGGATTATGCCGGGATCAGGCCGGGATTATCACAGAATCACAGAATCACAGAATTTCTAGGTTGGAAGAGACCTCAAGATCATCGAGTCCAACCTCTAACCTAACTCTAACAGTCCCCACTAAACCATATCCCTAAGCTCTACATCTAAACGTCTTTTGAAGACTTCCAGGGATGGTGACTCCACCACCTCCCTGGGCAGCCTGTTCCAATGCCTCACAACCCTTTCAGTAAAGAAATTCTTCCTAACATCCAACCTAAAACTCCCCTGGCATAACTTTAGCCCATTCCCCCTCGTTCTGTCACCAGGCACATGGGAGAACAGGCCAACCCCCACCTCTCTACAGCCTCCTTTAATGTACTTATACAGAGCAATAAGGTCACCCCTGAGCCTCCTCTTCTCTAGGCTGAACAAGCCCAGCTCCTTCAGCCGCTCCTCATAGGACTTGCTCTCCAGGCCCCTCACCAGCTTCGTCGCCCTTCTTTGGACCCGCTCAAGCACCTCGATGTCCTTCTTGTAGCGAGGGGCCCAAAACTGAACACAGTACTCGAGGTGCGGCCTCACCAGAGCCGAGTACAGGGGGACGATCACCTCCCTAGCCCTGCTGGTCACACTGGTTCTGATACAAGCCAGGATGCCATTGGCCTTCTTGGCCTCCTGAGCACACTGCTGGCTCATATTCAGCCGACTGTCCACCATCACTCCCAGGTCCTTCTCTGCCTGGCAGCTCTCCAACCATTCCTCTCCCAGCCTGTAGCTCTGCTTGAGGTTATTGCGCCCCAGGTGCAGGACCCGGCACTTGGCCTTGTTGAACTTCATACAGTTGACCTCAGCCCATCGGTGCAGCCTATCCAGATCCTCCTGCAGAGCCTTCCTACCCTCGAGCAGATCGACACACGCACCTAGCTTGGTGTCATCTGCAAACTTACTGAGGGTGCACTCAATGCCGTCATCCAGATCATTGATGAAGATGTTAAAGAGGACCGGCCCCAGCACCGAGCCCTGGGGGACGCCACTAGTGACTGGCCTCCAACTGGACTTGGCTCCATTCACCAAAACTCTTTGGGCCCGGCTATCCAGCCAGTTTCTCACCCAACGAAGCGTGCGCCAGTCCAAGCCAAGAGCAGCCAGTTTCTTGAGGAGAATGCTGTGGGAGACGGTGTCAAAAGCCTTGCTGAAGTCAAGGTAGACCACATCCACAGCCTTTCCCTCATCCACCCAGCGCGTCACTTTGTCGTAGAAGGAGATCAGGTTCGTCAAGCAGGACCTGCCTTCCATAAACCCATGCTGGCTGGGCCTGATCGCCTGCTTGCCCTGCAAGTGCCGCATGATGACTCCCAAGAGGATCTGCTCCATGAGCTTCCCTGGTACTGAGGTCAAACTGACCGGCCTGTAGTTCCCCGGGTCTGCCCTCCGGCCCTTCTTGTAGATGGGCGTCACATTTGCTAGTCGCCAGTCAGCTGGGACCTCCCCCGATAGCCAGGACTGCTGATAAATGATGGATAGGGGCTTGGCCAGCTCCTCTGCCAGTTCTCTCAGTACCCTTGGGTGGATCCCATCCGGCCCCATCGATTTGTGGACATCCAAGTGCCGTAGCAGGTCACCAACCAGTTCTTCGTGGATGGTGAGGGCCACATCCTGCTCCCCGTCCCCTTCCACCAGTTCTGGGTACTGGGTATCCAGAGAGCAACCGGTATTGCCGCTAAAGACTGAGGCAAAGAAGGCATTAAGCACCTCCGCCTTTTCCTCATCTCTTGTAACTAAGTTTCCCCCCGCATCCAGTAAAGGATGGAGATTCTCCCTAGTCCTCCTTTTTGTGTTGATGTATTTATAAAAGCGTTTTTTGTTATCTTTAACAGCAGTAGCCAGATTGAGCTCCAGATGAGCTTTGGCCTTCCTAATCTTGTCCCTGCACAGCCTCGCTACATCCTTATAGTCCTCCTTAGTGGCCTGCCCAATTTTCCAAAGAGTATAAACCCTCTTTTTCCTCCTAAGCTCAAGCCACAATTCTCTGTTGAGCCAGGCTGGTCTTCTTCCCCGCTGGCTCATCTTTGGGCACATGGGGACAGACCGCTCCTGCGCCATTAGGATTTGCCTCTTAAAGAGCACCCAGCCTTCCTGGACCCCTCTGCCCTTCAGAACCGCCTCCCATGGGACTCCACCAACTAGTGTCCTGAGCAGCCCAAAGTCAGCCCTCCGAAAGTCCAATACAGTGGTTTTACTGGTTCCCTTCCTGGCCTCGCCAAGAATAGTGAACTCCACCATTTCGTGGTCACTCTGCCCAAGACTGTTCCCGACAATCACATCCTCCACCAGACCTTCTCTGTTTGTGAAGAGAAGGTCTAGCAGGGCACCACCCCTGGTAGGTTCACTAATCAGCTGCGTCAGGAAGCTATCTTCCACTTTCTCCAGAAACCTCCTAGACTGCTTCCTCTGGGCTGTGTTGTGCTTCCAGGATATGTCAGGGAAGTTGAAGTCCCCCACGAGTACAAGCGCCGACGAATTCGCAACTTCTGTCAGCTGCCTGTAGAACTCCTCATCCGTCTCCTCATCCTGGTTCGGCGGTCTATAGCAGACCCCGACCAGGACACTAGCCTTGTTGTCCCTGCCGATCCTAACCCAAAGGGACTCGATCTTGTCATTCCTAGCCTCGAGTTCTACAACATCGAAAGACTCTCTAATATAGAGAGCCACACCGCCACCCCTTCTGTGCTGCCTGTCCCTTCTGAAGAGCCTATAGCCAGGCATCGCAGCACTCCAGTCATGAGACTGGTCCCACCACGTCTCCGTGATGGCAACCAAGTCGTAGCCTGCCCGCTGCACGATGGCTTCCAGCTCCTCCTGTTTGTTACCCATGCTGCGTGCATTGGTGTAGATGCACTTCAGCTGGGCCTTTACCTTATCCTCCGGCCTTGCCATTGCTCCCCCTGGCACAGCCCTAACAGTCCTTGCTTCAACCCCATCCCCCTTCTTACCTAGTTTAAAGCCCTATCAATGAGCCCCGCCAGCTCCTGGCCCAGGATCCTTTTTCCCCTAGAGGATAGGGACCCGTCTACGGCCATCAGACCAGGTGCTGAGTAAACTGCCCCATGGTCGAAAAACCCAAGATTTCTGCGTAGGCACCAGCCCCGGAGCCACGTGTTTAACAGGTGGGCTTTCCTTGTCCTCTCCGTACCCCTCCCTGTCAACGTAGGGATGGACGAAAATACTACCTGCACTCCTGCTCCGTCCACTAACCGTGCCAGCCCCCTAAAGTCTCTTTTGATAGCCTTCAGGCTTCTGTCATCAATGTCATCACTACCTGCCTGGACTATCACAAGAGGATAATAGTCTGAGGGGCGTACCAGGTTGGGGAGCTTCCTGGCAACGTCCCTGACCCTGGCCCCAGGGAGGCAGCAGACTTGACCCAGGGAGGCAGCAGACTTATGCCGGGACTAGGCCGGATTAGGCCGGATTAGGCCGGGACTAGGCCAGATTAGGCCGCATTATGCCGGGATTATGCCGGGACTAGGCCGGATTAGGCCGGATTAGGCCGGGATTATGCCGGAATCAGGCCGGGATTATGCCGGGACTAGGCCGGGACTAGGCCGGATTAGGCCGGATTAGGCCGGATTAGGCCGGGATTAGGCCGTGTCTCACCCACGCAGGCCACGCGTGCCGCGTCCAGCCGGTAGCCGGGGTCGCAGGCGCAGGTGAAGCCCTGGGGCACCCGCACGCAGTGCCCATGCTCGCAGCCGCTCAGCACCCCGCACAGCTCCGGCGGCAGCGCCTCGTCCCGGGGGTCTGCGGGGGGGGGTCCCCGTCAGCCCCCTCCCCATAAAAAAAACAAAATCCCCCCCCAAAACCCCTCAATCCCGCCCCCCCCCAAACTCACCATCCTCGCTGGCTCGCCCCGGCCGCTCGGCCACACCATGGGGCTGGAAGAGCCACGGGGGGGGGTCCTGGGGGGCGCTGGGGGGGCTGCGGGGCCGGGAGGAGCGGGGGGGGCCCCGGCGGGACCCCTCGAAATCCTCCAAGTCCTCGTAGCGGGGGGGGGCGGCGTAAAGGGCGTCCCCGCGGGGGTCGTAGCCCCCCCCCAGCCCATAGGGGTCGTAGTCGGCGCGCAGCCCCGGGGGGGGCAGGCGGGGGCCCGGACCCCCAAAGGGGAGGGGGCCGTAGGGCAGCCCGTAGTGGGGGGGGTATTCGGGGCCGTATTCGTAGGGGGGGCCCAGCCCCGGGCCGGGGGGGCGCAGGACGTTGCAGAGGAACTCGAAGTCATCTGGGGGGGGGGGGGGGGGGAGAAAAAAAAATGGGGGGGGGGGCAGGTTGTGGGGTGGGGTCCTAAAAATTGGGGATGCTAAGGGGGGGGGTGTAAAGAGGTGGGGGGGGCACTGTTATATGGGGGGTGCCCAAGGGGTCTCCATTAGGGGGGGGGCGTTGTGGGGTGGTGGGAGGGTTTCCCATTATTGGGGGGGGCAAATAGGTCCCTGTTATGGGGGGGGTCCAAGGGGTCCCAATCATGGGGGGGGTGTCTAAGGGGGACCCACTCTGGGGGGTGCCCATGGGGTCCCCATTATGGGGGTCTGGGGGGGGTCCCTATTGCTGGGGTAGGAGGGGGGCAGGGTGGGGGTCCCCCTGTGTGGGGTCTTGGGGACATGGGGACATGGGGACATGGGTATAGGGGATGGGGGGGTCGTGGGCATGGGAGGGGGCATGGGGACGTGGGCATGGGGGGGGGGACAGGGACATGGGGGGACATGGGGACACAGGGATGTGAGGCTATAGGGCCTTAGGGACATGGGGACATGGGGACAAGGGGACAAGGGGCCGTAGGGGACAGGGGTGCATGGCAACATGAGGCTATGGGGCCACGTGGCTGTGGGGTCATAGGGACGTGGGGACATGGGGACACGGGGACATGGGGACGTAGGGGACACGGGGACATGGGGATGTGGGGACACGGGGCCATCGGGGACACGGCGGTGGCACCTGAGTGTCGCGCGGGGCACAGGGCGCAGTCCATGCCCCAGGCCTCGCCGTAGAGGCAGCAGCACTCGGTGTAGGTCGCCTGCCGGTCCAGCCGCGGGCGCCCGCACACCAGGTCGGGGCCGACCTCCTGCCAGCACACGGCCGGGTCCTCCTCTGGGGACGGGGGGACACGGGGACACGGTGACGGGGGGCGTGGGGAGGCGGGGAGGCGGCGGGGGATATGGGGACATGGGGATGTGGGGCGTGGGGCATGGGGATATGGGACACAGGGACATGGGGACATGGTAATGTGGGGACAGGGGACATGGGGACATGGGGACAGGGGGACGTGGAGACATGGGGAGGTGGCGTGGGACGTGGGGAGGCAACGGGGGACATGGGGACACAGGGACATGGGGACATGGAGACACGGGGACATGGGGACGTGGGACATGGGGACATGGGGATGTGAGATGCGGGGACATGGGGACATGGGGAGGTGACGTGGGATGTGGGGAGACAACAGGGGACACTGGGATAAAGGGACGTGGGACATGGGGACGTGGGGTATGGGGACACGGGGACACAGGGATACAGGGACATGGGGACATGGGACATGGGGATATGGTGACGGGGGGTGTGGGGACACGGAGAGGCAGCGTGAGACGTGGGGAGGCAACGGGGGACGTGGGTATATGGGACACAGGGACATGTGGACACAGTGACATGGGGACATGGGGACACGGGGACGTGGGGATATGGGGACACGGGGACACGGGGACATGGGGACACGGGGACATGGGGACATGGGGACACGGGGACATGGGGACACAGTGAGGTGGGGACATGGGGAGGTGATGTGGGATGTGGGGAGACAATGGGGGACACTGGGATGAAGGGATGTGGGACATGGGGACATGGGGACACGGGGATATGGTGACGTGGGACAGGGGGATGTGGGACAAGGGGAGGCGACGTGGGACATGGGGACACGGGGACACGGGGATTTGGGGACATGGGGGATACAGCGCCATGGGGGTATGGGGACACAGGACGTGGGGACACGGTGACGTGGGACATCAGGATGTGGGACATGGGGACACGGGGGGGGCATCAGGGGACAGTGCCGGGACACGGGGATGGGGGGCCACGGGGACATAGGGCAGGGATATGGGGACACGTGGGGACAGGGCGACACGGGGGGGGTGACGGTGACACGGGGGGGGTGACAGGGGGTGGCCTCACCCATGGCGCGGGTGTCGTTGGTGACGCAGCGGCGCTGGGAGCCGTCCAGCACCAGGGGGGGGGCGCAGGAGCAGAAGTAGGAGCCCACCGTGTTGACGCAGCGGCCCCCGATGCACGGCTCCGCGTCCTCGTCCTGGCACTCGTCGTTATCTGGGGGGGGGGCGGTGGTGGTCGGCAAGGGGGTGGGGGGCATGGGGGGGGGGGCTGGAAGGGGGCTCGGGGGGCTGGAAGGGTGCTCGGGGGGCTGAGGGCAGGGTGCTTGGGGTGCGAGTAGGGTGCTCGGGGTGCAGACAGGGTGCAGGCAGGGTGCTGAGGGTGCAGGGAGGGTGCACTCAGGGCACAAGTTGGGTGCTCAGGGTGCAGGTATTGTGCAGGGAGGGTGCACTCAGAGCACAATTAGGGTGCTCAGGGTGCAGGTAGGGCACGCTCAGGGTGCTCAGGGTGCTGGCTGGGTGCTGGAAGGGTGTGGGCAGGGTGCTCTCAGGGTGTGAGCTGGGTGCAGGCAGGGTGCTCAGGGTGCAGTCAGGGTGCAAGTAGGGTGCTCAGGGTGCAGGTAGAGCGCACTCAGGGCACAAGTTGGGTGCTCAGGGTGCAAAGAGGGTGCTCAGGGTGCAGGTAGGGTGCTGGCAGGGCACAAGTTGGGTGCTCAGGGTGCAGCCAGGGTGCTCAGGGTGCAGCCAGGGTGCTCTTAGGGTGCTTTCTGGGTACAGGTTGTGTGCTCAGGGTGCAGGTAGGGAGCTCAGCGTGCTGGCTGGGTGCTCAGGGTGCTCTCAGGGTGCAAGTAGGGTGCAGGCAGGGTGCAAGTAGGGCGCACTCAGGGCACAATTAGGGTGCTCAGGGTGCAGGTAGGGCGCACTCAGGGTGCAGTCAGGGCACAAGTCGGGTGCTCAGGGTGCAAAGAGGGTGCTCAGGGTGCACTCAGGGCACAATTAGGGTGCTCGGGGTGCTCAGGGTGCAGGCAGGGTGCACCCAGGGCACAATTAGGGTGCTGAGGTCAGGGTGCTGGGGGTGCTGGGGGTGCTGGGGGTGCTGGCAGGGTGCTCAGGGTGCTGAGGGCAGGGTGCTCAAGGTGCGAGTAGGGTGCTCGGGGTGCACAGGGTGCTCTTAGGGTGCAGTCAGGGTGCAAGTAGGGTGCTCTCAGGGTGCAGGCAGGGTGCTCAGGGTGCTCAGGATGCAAGTAGGGTGCTCAGGGTGCAGGCAGGGTGCACCCAGGGCACAAGTAGGGTGCTGGGGGTGCTGAGGTCAGGGTGCTGGGGGTGCTGGGGGGGTGCTGGGGGGGTGCTGGGGGTGCTGGGGGTGCTGGGTGCTCACCCACGCACTGCAGGTGCTCCTGCTCGTAGTAGTAGCCGCTGGGGCAGTAGCAGCTGAAGCCGGGGGCGGCGTTGATGCAGACCCCCCCCCGGCACAGCTGCGGCGCGAACACCCGGCACTCGTCCACATCTGGGGGGTAAGGGGGTAAGGGGGGGGGCGACGTCAGGGGGAGGGTCCTCGGAATTGGGGGGGGCACCCCCGAAACGGGGGAGCCCCTATATAGGAGGGGAACCCCAAAATAGGGGGGGTATTGCCCCAAAATAGGCGGGATGCACCCAAAAGGGGAGGGGCGTAACCCCACAAAATAGGGGGGGCATCCCCAAATTGAGGGGGCACCCTGAAAAATGGGGACATCCCCAAAATGGGAGGGGTGAGTCCCCCAAATGGGGGCCATTCCCAAATTAGGGGGGGTGAGTCCCCAAAACGGGGGGCATCCCATAAATGGGGGAGCCCCAAAACAGGGGTGGCATCCCCAAAATGGGGGGGCATCCCCAACATTGGGGAACCGCTAAATACAGGGGGGAGCCCCTGAGTAGGGGGGGGAGTCCCTAAACGGAGGGAACCCCCAAATGGGGGGGCCCCATCGCTGTGCCCCCCCCGCGGCCGCACTGACCTGCTGCTGAGCCCTGGGGCCCCGTGGTCTGGCCGGTCCCGTGGGGGCAGAGGGCTCGGTGCTCGGCTTGGGGGGGGGGACAGAGGTGTCACCCCCCCTGCACCTTGGCACCATCCTGACCCCATCCCCAGCCCATCCCTGTCCCCATCCACACCTCGATCCCAATCCCATCCCATCCCAGTCCTAATCCCTGGCAATACCCACCCCAATCCCAATCCCTTTACAATCCCATCCCCATCCCCATCCCAAATCCCATCACCACCCCAAACCCATCCCAATCCCTTCCCACCCCAGTCCCAGTCCCATCCTCATCCCATCGCCATCCCATCCCCATTCCATCCCAGTCCCAATCCCAATCTATCTCAATCCCATCACCAACCCCATCCCAATTCCATCTCCACCCCCCCAATCCTATCCCAATCCCATCCCAATCCTAATCCTATCTCCATCCCAATCCCATCCCATCCCAGTCCCAATTGCAACTCCAATCCCATCGCCATCCCATCCCATCCCAAATCGCATCCCATCCCACTCCACTCCAATCCCAATCCCATCCCATCCCATCCCAGTCCTATCCCCATCCCTTCCCATCCCAGTCCCAATCCCCATCCCCATCCCCATCCCCATCCCCATCCCCATCCCCATCCCCATCCCCATCCCCATCCCCGTCCCCATCCCCAATCCCAATCCCAATCCCCATCCCCAATCCCACTCCCACCCCAATCCCTTCCCACCCCACGCCATCCCCAATCCCCTCCCCCCCCCATAGCGTCCCCATGTCCCCACCGGTTCCAGGCGTGGGGCACGGCCTCGGGGGGGGGCAGCGGACCCCCCAGGCGCCCCCCACGCTGCAGCAGCACTGCTGCCGGCTGACGTTGGGCGCCAGCACCCCGCAGGCGGGGCTGAAGCACGCCGCCAAGCCCGGGGGGGCTTCCACGGCTCCGGGGGGGGCCGGAGGAGTGGGGTCGCTGGGGGGGGTCCCCCGCACGTCCCCGTCACCGGATCGAACTCGTGCCCCCCGTCGGGGCAGAGGCAGAGGAAGGAGCCGTCCACGTTCTCGCAGCGCGCCACCCCGCACACCCCCGGCAGCGTCGCGCACTCGTCCACATCTGGGGGGGAAACACGAAGGGGGGGGGCTCAGTGTCACTCTGGGTGTCCCCCCCCTGCTGTCCCCGCTGTCCCCGTACCCTGGCAGTGGTGGCCGTGCCAGGCGGCCTCGTAGCCCTGGTGGCAGGCGCACTGGAAGGAGCCGGGGAGGTTGTGGCAGGCGGCGTGGGGGCCGCAGCGGGACCCCCCCTCGGCGCACTCGTCCTCGTCTGCAAGCGGGGAGGTGACGTTTTTTTGGGGGGAGGGGGCGGTGGGGACATTGGGGGGGGGAGCGTGGAGCCGTCCCCCAAAAGCTCAGCCCCATGGGGGGGTCCCCACTGTCCCCCGATGGTCCCTGCTCTCCGTCTCCATCCTGACCCCATGGAGAAGCCCCCCTGCACCTCGACCCCATTGGCTTGTCCCCAGTGGCCCCATTGGCTTGTCCCCAATGTCCCCCATCGTTTTGTCCCCATTATCTCCCGTGGTGTTGTCCCTGATGTCCCCTGCTGCCCATCCCCATCCTGACCCCATAGAGAAGTCCCCCTGCACCTCGACCCCATTGGCTTGTCCCCAGCATCCCCGTTGTTTTTTCCATGTCCCCCATAGCTTTGTCCCTATTGTGCCCCATTGGCTTGTCCCTGATGTCCCCCATGCCATGGCCCCTGCTGTCCGTCCCCCTCCTAACCCCATGGAGAAATCCCCCTGCCCCTAAACCCCATAGTGGTGTCCCCGCTGTCCCCTAGGGCAGGGTCCCCTCAGCCTCTCCGTACCCCCATCCCCATCCCCGTGCCCCAGTCCCTGTCCCCATGGCCCCATCCCCGTCCCCATGGCCCCATCCCCATCCCAATCCCACCCCAATCCCATCCCCTCCCATCCCCATCCCAATCCCAGTCCCTAAACCCATCCACTATTGGTCTCTATCTCCATCCCCAACCCCAACCCCAACCCCAACCCCAACCCCAACCCCAACCCCAATCCCAATCCCAATCCCAATCGCAATCCCAACCCCAACCCCAACCCCAACCCCAATCCCAATCCCAATCCCAATCCCAATCCCAATCCCAATCCCAATCCCAATCCCAACCCCAACCCCAACCCCAACCCCAATCCCAATCCCAATCCCAATCCCAATCCCAATCCCCGCTCACCCTCACACCCCCCGCCGTCCCGGGGCCGGTAGCCGTGCTGGCAGGCGGGCATGCAGCGGTAGGATCCGGGCAAGTTCTCGCAGCGCTCAGCCCCACACAACTCGGCCCCGTGCTCCTGGCACTCGTCCACATCTGCGGGGACAGGGCCACCCTCGCCGCCAGCCCCAGGGTGGGGGGCACCCAAAATCCCCCCCCCCCAACCCCCCAGCCCCTCACCGTGGCACTGGGCCCGCTCGGCGTCGGTGCGGAAGCCGGCGGGGCAGTGGCACTCGAAGGCGCCGTCGGTGTTGGCGCAGCGGCCGCCCCGGCACACGTCCCCGCGCTGGCACTCGTCCACGTCTGGGGGGGGACACGGGGTGAGGACGGGGGGGACATGGGCACGGGGTGGACGTGGGTACAGGGGGGGGACACGGGGGCAGGGGGGATACGGGGAAAGAGGGGGACACAAGGGGCTGGTGGCACCCCGTGGTACCCGGATGCGTGGGTGGGTGGTGGAGGGGTGGGGTGGGATGGGATGGGACTGGGGTGGGATTGGGATTGGGATGGAAATGGGGATGGGGTGGAAAAGGGATGGGATGGGATTGGGGTGGGATTGGGGTGGAAAAAGGGTAGGATGGGGATGGGATTGGGGTGGGATGGGGATGGGATTGGGATGGGGATGGGGACTGGGGTGGGAATGGGGATGGGATGGAGACAGAGATGGGATGGGGGTTGGGATTGGGGTGGGATGGGATGGGGACAGGGAGAGACATTGGGATGGGATAGGATGGGGATGGGATTGGGATGGGGATAGGATTGGGATTGGATGGGGACATGGATAGGCACGGGGATGGGACTGAGTAGATTAACTGGGACTAAAAAACCGCAACTGGAATAGAAACCACAATGAGAATGGGGACTGCAATGGGACCGGGATGGGTATGGGGACGGGGACAGGGACAGGGACAGGGACCGGGACCATGCCGGGCTCTGACCAACGCATGCGGTGCCCTCGGGGGTGCTGGCATAGCCCTGGGCGCAGAGGCAGCTGTAGGAGCCCTCGGTGTTGAGGCACTCGCTGTGGGGGAAGCAGAAGTCGCCCTCCAGGCACTCGTTGACATCTGTGGGCAGATGGGGGCCGTGGGGGGGCCGTCGGGTGTGGGGGGGACATGGCACCATCCCCACGCCGCCCCCACCACTCACCCGCGCATGGCGCGCCGCCGGCACCCACCCGGTATCCGCGCCGGCACTGGCAGTGGAAGGAGCCCTCGGTGTTACTGCAGCGGCCGTGGGGACCGCAGGGCGAGCCCGTGGCGCACTCGTCCACGTCTAGGGGGTGGCACAATTAAGGGTTGGCCCCCCCCTCGGGGGGACAGGGGGGACGTGGGGGGACGCGGGTACCTGCGCAGCGCCCATGGCGCAGCTCGAAGCCGTCGCGGCACGGCCGGCACTGGAAGGAGCCCGGCGTGTTGGCGCACTCCTGGCCGGGGCAGGCCAGGTGGTTCTCGCACTCGTCGATGTCTGCGCGGCACGGAGAGGGGGCGGCGGTGGTGGCACCGCGGGGAGGGCGTGGGTGGTGGCACCACGGACGGGGACACCACGGATGGGGACACCACAGATGGGGACACCACGTATTGGGAGGTTATGGATGGGTTCACCATGGATGGGGACTCCATGGATGGGGGCACCACGCATGGGGACACCACGCATGGGGACACCACGTATTGGGAGGTTATGGATGGGTTCACCATGGATGTTTAACCCCGTGGCTGGCAACACTATGGCATGGTGACCCCATGGCTGCTGACCCCATAGATGTTGAGTTCTTGGATGGTGGCGTTATGGCACGGTGACCCCATGGATGGTGACCCCATGAACGATGACCCCATGGGTGTTGAACACGCAGATGGTGTCCCCATACCCTTGGTGTCCCCATACCCTTGGTGTCCCCACACCCCGGTGTCCCCACACCCAGTGTCCCCACAGCCCGGTGTCCCCACACCCCGGTGTCCCCGCTCACCCTGGCACTGTCCCGTGGGCGTGCTGGCCTGGTAGCCGGCCGGGCAGACGCAGCGGTAGCCACCGGGCAAGTTCTCGCAGCGGCTCTGGGCACAGGGCGAGGGGCTCTGGGCGCATTCATCCACATCTACGGGGACACGGCCACCTCAGCCCCATCCCCGTTGTCCCCATTGTCCCCCTCTGTCCCCCCCCCGTCCCTGCTGACCTTGGCAGTCGGTGCCGCCGGGGCCGGGCCGGTAGCCGGGGCCGCAGACGCAGCGGAAGCTCCCCACCGTGTTCTCGCAGCGGCCGGGGGCGCAGGGCCGGGGGCTGCGCCGGCACTCGTCCACGTCTGGGCAGGCGGGGGGACGGACGGCAATGGGGACAGACGGACGGACAGGAGCGGGGACGGATGGAGAGGTGGGTGGGAGGGAAGGGGGAGAGGGGAGTGGGGAGGTGGGTGCGCGGGGAAATGGGGGCAGGGGGAAATGGGGGCACGGGGAGGTGGGGGCATGGAGAGATGGGTGGGTGCGTGGGGAAACGGGTGCATGGGGAAATGGGGGCAGGGGGAAATTGGGGCTTGGAGAGGTGGGTGCACGGGGAGGTGGGTGCACAAGGAAGTGGATAGATGGGGAAATGGGTGCACGGAGAAATGGGTGGGTACATGAGGAGGTGGGTGCATGGGGAAATAGGTGGGTGCATGGGGAGGTGGGCGCATGGGGAAATGGGTGCAGAAGGAAATGGGTGCGTGAGGAAATGGGTGCATGAGGAAATGGGTGGCTGCACGGGGAAATAGGTGCACGGGGAAACGGGTGAGTGCATGGGGAGGTGGGTGCATGGGGAAACAGGTGCACAGGGAGGTGGGTGCACAGGGAAATGGGCGCACGGGGAAATGAGTGCAGGGGGAGGTGGGTGCACGGGGACATGGGTGCCCAGGGAGGGGCCGGGCGCCGCTCACCGATGCAGTGGGTGCCCTGGGTGCTGAGCCAGAAGCCGGGGTGGCACAGGCAGGTGTAGCCGCCCTGGCGCGGGACGCAGCGCCCGGGGCCGCAGATCCGCGGGTTCCGCTCGCACACGCTGCCGGCGGCTGCAAGCGGGCACACGTGAGTAACACATGTGTGTGCAAACGGGCAGGCGTGCAGCTGTGCACACCTGTGCAAACATGCACGCATGCACACTGTGCACGTGTGCGCAATCAAGCATGCATGCAACTGTGGACATGTGTGCAAATAGGCATACAGGACACATGCACACGTGTAGGCGTGTGTAAGTAGGCATTGTGCACACGTGTGTAAGCAGGCATGCATGTAGCCGTGCACACGTGTGCAAATAGTCATGCATGCAAACCGTGCACACGTGCACAATATATTTAGCTGTGCATGCATGAGATGCACACGTGCTACTGCAGCTGCATGCAGCTGGGCAAGCCTGCAATGGTGTGCACACGTGTAACACGCACGTGTGTAACTGTGCACGCCTATAACTGTGCACAAACGAGACTGAATAAATGCAAATTGCACACGTAACTGCTTGCACATGTAACTGAGCACACGTGCACATGCAACTGCACACATGCAGCCATGCAAGCATGCAACCATGCACAAGTGCACAGCCACATGCACACACGTGTGACCTTGCACGCCTGTGCTGAGATGTGTATGTGCAACGGCGCAGAGCGTAACCACACGTGCAAAAAATAAAATAAAATGCACGCACACAGCTGCACACAGTGCAACCCTGCGCACATCTGCAACCATGCATGCGTGCAACGGTGCACACACGTGTGCAGCCGTGCACAAGTGCCCCAGCCCTACCTGGTGCCGGACCCTCCGGGCCGGGTGGCGTGGGGAGGGGTCCCAGCAGCCCCAGGGTGGGTCGAGGCACGATGACAACCTCGGGGGCTGGTGGTGGCACCTCGGGGATGCGCGGTGGCACCTCGGGGACGCGTTGTGGCACCTCGGGGACGTCTGGTGGCACCTCGGGGACACGTTGTGGCGCCTCAGGGACCCGCTGTGGAACCTGGGGGACATGTGGCACCTCAGGGACATGCGGTGGTGCCTCAGGGACACGTGGTGGCGCATCAGGGACATGTGGTGACACCTCGGGGACACGTGGTGGTACCTCGGGGATGCGTTGTGGCACCTCGGGGACACGTGGTGACACATCGGGGACCCGTGGTGGCACCTCGGGGACACGCGGTGGCACGTGTGGGACGCGTGGTGGCACCTCGGGGACGCGTTGTGGCACCTTGGGGACCCGCGGTGGCACCTCGGGGACAGGCGGTGACCTGCTGGGGGGCGGCCGACCGGGGCGCCAGCGAGCTGTGGGGCAGAGCAATGGGGTGAGGGGGGGTCCTGGCAGCCGGGAGGGGTGGGGGGGGACAAAGCGGGGGGGACAAGGGGCTCACGGGCGGCGGTCCCAGCTGGGGAGGGGACACGGGGACGCCCCAGGGGGACACGGGGCAGGTCCTGGCCCAGGTAGCGGGTGTTGTAGTGCAGGTCGGAGGCCGAGTAGTGGTAGCCGGGGCCGGCGGGGCAGATCTCCTTGAACCCCTCTGCAATTGAAGGGGGGGGAGGGGGTGTCAAAATGGACCCCCCCCCCAAAAAAATTACCCCCCTCCCCCAAAAAAAAACCCCCTCCAAAGGGTGAGCCCGTGGCTTTGGGTGCAAATCCCATGAAACGGAGGCTCCCCAAAGGGTTTTTGTTTTTTTTTGGGGGGGTCCGCCCTAAAGGGTTTTTTTTGGGGGGATCCCAAGGGGTTGGGGGGGTCCCGGGGGGGCTCACCGGAGCCGAAGGGGGGGCAGCGCTGGCACGCCGGCCCCCAGGCCTTGCCCACGCGGCTGCAGCAGCAGATCTGGCGGGTGATGTTGCGCAGGGTGGGCAGCGCGCAGCGCCCCTCCCGCAGCACCCGGTAACATGGCTCCCGCGCCTCCGAGATCACCTGGTGGGCTGGGGGGGGGGGGCGGGGGGGTGGTACCGGTCACCCTAATCCCAATCCCAATCCCAGTCCTAGTCCTGGTCCTAACCCCAATCCCAACCCCAATTCCAATCCCAACCCCAAAACCCCAATCCCAATCCCAATCCCAATCCCAATCCCAGTCCTAGTCCTGGTCCTAACCCCAATCCCATTTCATCCTGTTCCCATCCCAATCCCACCTCATCCTACTCCATCCCCATCCCACCCCAATCCTTTCCCCTTCCTCTTCCCTTCCCTATCCCCTCCCAATCCCAATCCCAATCCCAATCCCAATCCCTATTCCATTTCAGACCACCCCCATCCCCATCCCATCCCCATCCCCTCCCAATCCCAACTCCAACTCCAATCCCAACCCCTACTCCCTCCTCACCCCATCCCCATCCACATCCCAACCACAATCCCAATCCCAACCCTAATCCCAATTCCAACCCCAATCCCAATCCCTACCACAATTCCAGGCCTTGCCCCGACATCAACCCCAACCCCAATTCCAATTCCAATCCCAATCCCAGCCCCAGCCCCAGCCCCTGCCCCAACCCCAATCCCAATCCCAATCCCAATCCCAATCCCAACCCCAATCCCAATCCCAATCCCAATCCCAATCCCAATCCCAACCCCAACCTCACCCCCAATCCCAACCCCAACCCCAGCCCCAACCCCAATCCCAATCCCAATCCCAACCCCACCCATAATCCCAACCCCAACCTCATCCCCAATCCCACCCCCAACCCCAACCCCACCCCCAACCCCAACCCCAATCTCAACCCCAACCCCAACCTCACCCCCAATCCCAATCCCAATCCCACCCCCAATCCCATCCCGATCCCAACCCCAATCCCAATCCCAACCCCAACCCCAATCCCAGCCCCAACCCCAACCCCAACCCCAATCCCAATCCCAATCCCAATCCCAATCCCAATCCCAACCCCAACCCCACCCATAATCCCAACCCCAACCCCACCCCCAACCCCACCCCCAATCCCATCCCGATCCCGATCCCACAGATGCAGCTGCTCCGGGACGAGTCCAGGATGAAGCCCTCGTGGCAGAGGCAGGCGAAGCTGCCCCGGGTGTTGGTGCAGAGCCCGTTCTTGCAGAACCCCCCCTCCTGGCACTCATCCACATCTGGGGGGGGGACGCACACACACAGGGTGGGGGTCAGCACCCCAAAACCCCCCCCATCCCCTTTTAACCCCCCCAAAAATAAATCTCCCCAAACTCACCCACGCAGGAGCCGTTGGCGCGGCGGAAACCTTTGGGGCAGGGGTGCTGCCCCACGGCGGGGGGGTTCGCTGCAAATGGGGGGGGGGGAGGGGGGGACAAAGTGAGCCCCCCCCACACACCGCAGAACCCCCCCCAACCCCATAACCCCAAAAAAAACCCCGCTGCCTTACGGGGGTCGGCGTCGCAGGGCTGGCACTCGTGCACCCCCCAGGCCACGCCGGCCCCCCGGCAGCAGACGTCCTGGGTGCGCAGACCGGGCAGGGGCGAGCTGCACTGCACGGGGCGGGGGGGTCGGGGGGCGCCGGGACCCCCCCCGTGTCCCCATGTCCCCCCCCACGTCCCCATGTCCCCACCTGGATCCCCAGGTCCCCCTCCGTGTCCCCACCACGTCCCCAGCCCCACATCCTCGGCCACCTCCCCGTGCTCACGGTGCCATCCCCATGTCCCCACCCCAATGTCCCCATCCCCATGTCCCCATCCCCATCCCAATGTCCCCATCCCCATGTCCCCATCCCCACCCCAATGTCCCCATCCCCATCCCAATGTCCCCACCCCAATGTCCCCATCCCCATGTCCCCATCCCCACCCCAATGTCCCCATCCCATCCCAATGTCCCCACCCCAATGTCCCCACCCCAATGTCCCCATCCCCATGTCCCCATCCCCACCCCAATGTCCCCATCCCCATCCCAATGTCCCCACCCCAATGTCCCCATCCCCATGTCCCCATCCCCACCCCAATGTCCCCATCCCATCCCAATGTCCCCACCCCAATGTCCCCACCCCAATGTCCCCATCCCCACCCCAATGTCCCCATCCCCATGTCCCCATCCCAATGTCCCCATCCCTGTCCCCATGTCCCCATCCCCGCCCCCAAGTCCCCATCCCCATCCCCATGTCCCCCATCTCCCCAGGCACAACTTGTGGCCATTTCCTCAAGTCCTATCATTAGTTATCTGAGAAAAGAGGCTGACCCCCTCCTCATCACAACCTCCCTTCAGGAAGTTGTAGAGTACAATGAGGTCTCCCCTGAGCCTCCACTTCCGCAGACCAACCACCCCCAGCTCCCTCAGCCGCTCCTCACAGGACTTGTGCCCCAGGCCCTTCCCCAGCTTTGTAGCCCTGCTCTGGGCACACTCCAGGGCCTCGATGTCCTTCTGGTACTGAGGGGCCCAAAGCTGAGCACAGCACCTGAGGGGCGGCCTCACCATGTAATACACAATAAATGTTTGTTCATTGTCTTTTGTATTATAAAAACAAGGAGTTCCGTTTGAGGAGCAGGAGTTGCAAAAGCTCCCTGCTGAAGTAAGGAGCTGTATAATACTTGGCTAGACACTATGAAAATTCTTTTGCTTAATGTAACAAAAAAGAGAACCCCCTCCCCTTCTCTCCTTCTGCATCTCAGTTGCCTCTTTGGTTCAAAGACCCTGCTGCAAAGCTCATGTAACCATCTCCTGATAAGTTGTTAAACTAGTGTATCAACATCCTGCCTTCCTGTCTCACGCTGGGCCAACATGACCAACTAAAAAATGAAGTTGAACCACAACGCCGAGGAAGACTACGGCCTTCATCTTCACGACCACCAGAGGGACAGAGACGACCCCCTAGCAACAGTGCACACAGTCGCAGAATATACCAGGATGTGCTGCGTAATCCCGGAATTACCAAGATATAAAAAGGGATGCTGGCGGGGGTGAGGTGCGTGCCGTTGGTGGAGCCGAGACTCCGTTGCCGCCCAGCGCTGTTTTGCTTGCTGTTGCTTACTCAATAACTTCCTTTCTATTATTAATGCAATGCTCTCTGAAAATTAATTAAGGGGGCAACTTATAACACTGGGGAGCTCTGCTTGGGCATGGCTGGTGCGGCTGGTGGCGAAAGTGGGGTGGCTGGCGGGCAGCCTGCGATGGCAACCGATTGCGTTGCCCTTCACGGGCACCAGGCCTTGCAGCTGCCCCTGAGCAGCTCCTCTGGGAAGGATCCAGCGCTGAAGCATCTCACAGTGCTGGGAGCTCCCTTCACATCGGCCACGCTAATGCTGAAATTCCTCCTGTCCTCCTCCCTGCCAGGCGTCCAGCCAGGTGCGGGAGCACTCCATCTGCCTCTTCCAAGCCGTGGTGGAGGCTGTGCTGCGGCAAAGGACGAAGAAAATGAAGAGGACGGTTCACAGGAGCCTTCTCCCACTCTACGTTCATATGAGAGACCAGAGTGAGAGCGTAGCAAAGGTACAGATCTCAGAGCTGAGCAGTTATGTGGGCAAGGGTGTGCTGATGCCACAGGGTTGCTCTGGGGGATCTCTGGCCGGCAGCATGAGCTGCCTCCGATGGTGGCTGTCCCGTGGCCTTGCCTTGGCCACTGAACCCAGTGCACGCTACCCCCCACCACAGCCTCCCATAACGCGCTGGGAAAGGCTCGCAGCCCTGCCAAGAGGAGGGGACAGAGGGTCTCCTTCCCAAGGCTGTGCTGCTACCTCCCAACCTCTGCTGCTCCGCAGGCCTCTGGGGAAGCTCTCGCCGTGGCTGCAGAGTTTCTGCGACGCAAGGAGCTGAAGCGCTTGGCCCAGACAGAACAGACGTGGAGGATCGGGGAGTGCTTGGTAAGGACCCAACTTGGTTTGCCCCTGCTGGGCAAATGCGCCCGGCCAGAGCCCCCTGCCTGCAGCCGCATCCTCGCTCCCTTCCTGCCAGCACAGAGCCCCAGGGGGCTCTTCTGCAGGCCCCTCTGCCCTCCCTGCCCCCAGGATGCTGGAGGAGACCCTGGAGAGGGTGTGCAAGCCCCGTGACCCTGCGTTCTCTCTCTCTCCAGCTGCAGCAGGACAGAGGCAGAGTAGAAGAATACCTGCAGCAGAGCCAGCCCTACCTGCAGGCCACTCAGACCAACTTGCGACTTGAGGCCGTCAGATTCATTGGTGAGCCCAGCCCCTGGGTCCCTCTTGGGGCAGCCTTTGGCAGCCCCAGGCACTGCCCTGTTGCCCCCAGAGCCCCCCGACTGGGCCCTTGCTCCAGGGTGCAGGAGGGGGCACAGCCTGGCTGGCCAGGCCAGGGGCTGCGCTGCTGGGAGCGTGCTGGGGAGCGGGGCTCTGATGGGATCTCTGTGTCTAGGTCTTGCTGCGCGCTACTGCAAGGACCAGAGCGAGGAGAAGCTGAATGAAATCCTCAGCGGTGAGTGAGGGCAGTGGGGGGTGTGCTAGGGCTGGGGGGACAGCGGCAGAGGCCCCCGTGCCTTGCCCTGCTCCAGGGAAATGCTTCGGGGCGGAGGAGCAATGCAGCCATAGGAACGAGGGAGAGGAGACGGGGTAGCCTGTGGTGTCAGGGAATGGCCTCCCAGCCTGGAGCTGGGCAGTGCCGCTGAAAGGGTTGAGTGTCCCTGAGGAAGAGTCAGGGGAAAGGGCAGTAAGGCTGACAGAAGGTGGGAGCCTGTTGTAGAGCACGCAACCAGGACGAAGAGGGAGATGAGACAGCCTACAAGCAGCTAGGAGCAGGGTCACGATTGCTAGCCCTTGCTCTCATGGGGAAGCACAATAGCGAGAGGAAAGAGTCCAGGAGATTCCTGGAGTGTGTGAATCCTCCCAAGGGATGGAGGCAGGTGGTGAGGGAACCAGCTTGTGAAGGTGCCCCACTTGACCTGTGGTGCGCAGGTGGGGAAGGACTGGTGGCTGCATTTGGGACCTTGCTGAGCAGCAGCTTTCAACGGATTCCTTTGTCCCTCCTGCTCCTCCTGGCCTGGGGAAGAGTCGAGTGGGGCTGGCATGCTCTGCAGGGGATGCCTGGGGATCTCTGCAAGGAGTGGGTTTTCATCTCTGCTCTTCTTTCTTTTGCAGTCCTCCAGCCTTCAGAGAAAGACCCGGAACCCATGGTCCATTCCCTGGCAGTTCAAACCACCCTGATCCTGATGTCAAGGCATAAGGCAATGTCAGGACGGAGATTTCCACTGCCGTGTTGCCGCTAGCCCCGCAGTAGTCCTCAAAAGAGCAATATATATTTTAATAGAACTAGGTTGTTGTCTCGTTATTCCAGCAGCTCCTTCACAGTGACTCGGTGCCATGACGCTGAGCTAACTTGGAGGCCACCAAGGACCCTGAGAAGTTCCCTCTGTTCCCCTGAGAAGGCAACTTCCTTGTGAGGGGAACAGAGGGCCCTATTTGTTAGCCTGACCCTACCCGTAGGGAAGTCTGCTGCCTCCCTGGGGCTAGGGTCATGGACGTTGCCAGAAAGCTTCCCAACCTGGTTTTCCCCTCTGATTACTATCGTCTTTTGATAGTCCAGGCCGGCAGTGATAATACTGAAGATAGAAGCCTGAAGACTATCAAGCGGGACTTTAGGGGACTGGGACGGGTAGTGGATGGAGTGGGAGTTCAGGTGGTGTTTTTGTCCACCCCTACAGTGGCAGGGAGGGGTACAGAGAGGACTCACGACTCACTGGGATCCAGCAACTGCAACTCCTTCTTGCTGTCCTCTGTCAAACCTCTGTTCTCTACCACTAAGCTGTCCTCTGCTGGTCTCCTGTCCTCTGCCAGGCTGCTGTCCTCTACCGGGCTGCTGCCCTTTGACAGCAAGCTGTCCTCTGCTGGGCTTCTGTCCTCTGCCGGCAAAATGTCCTCTACCGGGGTGCTGTCCTCTGCCGGCAAGCTGTCCTCTGCTGGCCGGTTGCTGCCCTCAGAAGACCAGGTCTCCTGCCAGGCCAGCCTGGGCTGCCTGGGGGGCATGCCTCCCTCCTCATCAGATTCAGAAGGAGCCTCTGGAGTGGGAGAGTTCTCAAATAGAAAACGGAGGCTCCTTCGGGCAGGCGTGGGCTATGCTCGGGGACTCCTCGAAGGCCCAGTGCTCCTGCCCTGTCCGTCACTGCCGTGCACCGACGCTGAGGGTCCGAGCCACAGCTGCAGTCATATAAGGCGGACCCCTGGGGTGTCACCAAGGGAGGTCACCAAGGGTCCCATGTGACACGTGCCTGGGCTGGATGGGCCCCACCGGGCGCTGTAAGTTCGTGGGCGACACCAAGCTGGGCAAGGGGATCTGGACAGGCTGGATCAACGGGCCGCATCCAGCTGCGTGGCATTCAAGGCCAAATGCTGGGTTCCACACTTGGAATCATACAATATCCTGAGTTGGAAGGGGGCAGACCTGAAGGGATGAAAGACACGGTCTCCCGATGCCTCTTGAGCAGAAGGCCTTTATTGCCATTTTTCTCTGCTACATATACTTTCCCCGTAACCACATGCGCTGTCCACGCGCCCGAATCAGTCATACAATTCATTAGAGACCCTCAGCCACGCGCCTCAAGCCAGCCAGCAATTGACCACTGCGCAAAGCTCATCTTTAATGCTGTAGCCAAGTTAATTTATCTCCACCTTGTTCAAGTTTTTGTTACTAATGCCTAGTAAAAAAAGGGGCTTTAGGGCTTCGGGGCGACTACTTAAAGGATCAGGGGCACAGGTTGTGTTTGCCTCTGTCCTTCCGATAGGGGGGATCGATGCTGACAAGCAGACTCATCACATTAACACGTAGCTTCGGGACTGGCGCAACTGGTAGAACTTTGGGCTTGCTGATCATGGGAGGGTCTATGTGACACTGGCCTGCTACCACCAGATGAGATGCGCCTCCCTGTAGTGGTTTTACCTGGCAAGGTTTTGGTAGCACGGGGCCATAGGAGTGGCTTTTGTGAGAAGGATCTGGAAGCTGCCCCATGTTTGCTAAGGGCCCCTCTGCTGACCAGAGCTGAGCCAATAAGTCACAGAATCACAGAATCACAGAATTTCTAGGTTGGAAGAGACCTCAAGATCATCGAGTCCAACCTCTGACCTAACGCCAACAGTCCCCACTAAACCATATCCCTAAGCTCTACATCTAAACGTCTTTTAAAGACTTCCAGGGATGGTGACTCCACCACTTCCCTGGGCAGCCTGTTCCAGTGTCTAACAACCCTTTCGGTAAAGAAGTTCTTCCTAAGATCCAACCTAAAACTCCCCTGGCGCAACTTTAGCCCATTCCCCCTCGTCCTGTCACCTTGCACGTGGGAGAACAGGCCAACCCCCACCTCACTACAGCCTCCTTTAAGGTACCTGTAAAGAGCAATAAGGTCGCCCCTGAGCCTCCTCTTCTCCAGGCTGAACAAGCCCAGCTCCCTCAGCCGCTCCTCGTAGGACTTGTTCTCCAGGCCCCTCACCAGCTTTGTCACCCTTCTCTGGACTCTCTCTAGCACCTCAATGTCCTTCTTGTAGCGACGGGCCCAAATTGAACACAGTACTTGAGGTGCGGCCTCACCAGAGCCGAGTACAGGGGGACGATCACCTCCCTAGCCCTGCTGGTCCCACGATTTGCGCCTCTGTGAAAGCATATTTAAGAGAGGGAAAAAAAACGCTGCGCCACACAGCAGCTGGGAGAGTGAGAGGAGTGAGGAACGGCCTTGCAGGCGCCAAGGTCAGTGAAGAAGGAGGGGGAGAGGTGCTCCAGGCGCCGGAGCACAAGTCCCCTGCGGCCTGTGGTGAGGACCATGGTGAAGCAGGATGTCCCCCTGCAGCCCATGGAGTACCACGGTGGAGCAGGGTTCCACGCTGCAGCGCGTGGAGGAGACCACGGTGGAGCAGGTGGCCCTGCACCGATGGAGGCTGCGGCCTGTGGAAGACCCCTGCCGGAGCAGATTCTGGGTCGGACCTGTAGCCCGTGGAGAGGAGCCCACGCAGGAGCAGGGGGTCTGGCAGGAGCTGCTGCCCATGGGGGACCCAGGTTGGAGCAGTTTGCTCCTGAGGGATGGACCCCGTGCTACGGACCCATATCTGGAGCAGTTCTGGAAGAGCTGCTGCCTGTGGGAAGCCCACGCCGGATCAGTTCATCAAGGACTGCATCCCGTGGGAGGGATCCCACAGCACAGGGGACGAGAGTGACCGAGAAGGAGCGGCAGAGAAGAAGCACTATAGACTGACCATAACCCCCGTTCCTTCGTTCCCCTGCACTGCTCGGGGGGAGGAGGTGGAAGAGGGTAGACGGGGGAGAAGGTGCTTTTGGCTTCTCTCCTTTGTTTCTCACTTCTCTAGCTTGTTAGTAATAAGCAATAAATCTTACCATCTCCCTATGCTGAGTCTGTTTTGTCCGTCACGATAATTACTGTGCCATCTCCTCGTCCTTATCTCAACCCTTGAGCCCTTTTCATCGTATTTTCTCCCCGTTCCTCTTTGAGGAGGGGTGAAGCTCGGCTGCCCACCCAAGTAAAACCACCACACTCTCTCAGAGAGGGGTAAGGATTTTTGCTCAGGACTTGGCAGGGCTGATCACAGAATCACAGAATCACAGAATTTCTAGGTTGGAAGAGACCTCAAGATCATCGAGTCCAACCTCTGACCTAACACTAACAGTCCCCACTAAACCATATCCCTAAGCTCTACATCTAAACGTCTTTTGAAGACTTCCAGGGATGGTGACTCCACCACCTCCCTGGGCAGCCCGTTCCAGTGCCTAACAACCCTTTCAGTAAAGAAATTCTTCCTAACATCTAACCTAAAACTCCCCTGGCGTAACTTTAGCCCATTCCCCCTCGTCCTGTCACCAGGCACATGGGAGAACAGGCCAACCCCCACCTCTCTACAGCCTCCTTTAATGTACTTATACAGAGCAATAAGGTCACCCCTGAGCCTCCTCTTCTCTAGGCTGAACAAGCCCAGCTCCTTCAGCCGCTCCTCATAGGACTTGCTCTCCAGGCCCCTCACCAGCTTCGTCGCCCTTCTTTGGACCCGCTCAAGCACCTCGATGTCCTTCTTGTAGCGAGGGGCCCAAAACTGAACACAGTACTCGAGGTACTGTGATAGATAGGGCTTTAAACTAGAGTCGAAGGAGGAAGGGGATAAAACCAGACACACCGCTGATAAGCTGAGGGATGGTGCGCTAGAATCAGAGGGACGGTGTGCTAGTGAGGTCCTGCGGTCAGCTCCACAAGGCGCAGTGTGTAGGGAGGCGCATTTGACGTGCTTCTACACAAACGCAGGCACTATGAGGAATCAAATGGATGAGCCAGAAGTCTTGGCCCTGTCCCACAGCTACGACATCATCGGCATAAGTGAAACCTGGTGGGATGAGTCCTGTGGCTGGTGTGTGGTGGAATTTTCTCCCAACAGAGGCAAACAGCACCTCTGTAGCCCTGCCATGTCACACGACCTCGCTTCCAGTGGCCACACACTTTATTTTTCTGACACGTATTCAACTTGCTGTCGACCAAAACCCCCAGATCCCTTTCTGCAAGGCTGCTCTCCAGCCTCTTCTGCTGGCCCTAAGTGGAACCCTGGGGAACCCCACTAGGGACTGGTCAACAGCCTGATGCAACCCCATTTCTGTAACCCCTTGAGCCCAACCCATCAGCCAACTTTTCACCCTAAACCGCATGTATTTATCTAGCTGTACAATGGACATTTTGTCCAGAAGGATACTGAGAGAAACAGTACTGAAAACTTGATGGAAATCCAAAACCTGGCATCCCTTGCTCAACTAGATGGGTGATGTTGTCATAAAAGGAAATTAAGTTTGTTAAACAGGACTTTCCCCTCATGAACCTGGGTGGGCTGTGATCAACGACTGCGTTGTCTTTCCGGTGTTCTTCAGTAATGCCCAGAAGAGTTTCTCCGTATTTTTACTAGGCTCTGAAGAGAGACTGGCGGGTCTGTAATTATTGGGCTCTTCTTTCTTGCCCTTCTGGAAACCTGTCACAATGATTGCCAGCCTACAGTCAACTTGGACCTCTCTGGGCTCCCAAGACCATTGAAAAATAATTGAGAGAGGTCTCACAAGGAGATTAGTCGGCCCTCCGAGAACCCTGGAATGAATCCCCTCAGGCCCCGTAGACTCATATGCATCCAGTGTGGGTTTGGCTAGGAGGTTTTTGTTACCGCACTCATGGCCCCCCAACTCTGGGCCCCTTGGGTCCCAGAGCCCATCATTGCTCTTGAAGACAGAGGCAAAAGAGACATTAAATGGCTCTGCTTCGCCTATGTCTGTGTTTGTGAGGTGACCATCCTCAGCAAGTAACGGACCAATGTTTCCTCTAGCCCTCCTTTAGCAGTTCACATCTTCAATACACATATTAATGTATATATCTGCGTTGTCGCCCACACTACTAGCCAGCTTCACCCCTGAGCTTTGCCTGCACCAATTTTCTCCCTACAGAGGCAAACAGCACCTCCGTAGCCCTGCCATGTCACACGACCTCGCTTCCAGTGGCCACACGCTTTCTTTTTGCACTTAAGCTCTAGAAGAAGATCCCTGCTCAGCCAAGCTGGCCTCCTGCCCCGCCTGCTTGACTTCCAACATTTTGGAATCGCCTGCTCCTGTGCTCTTAGGAGGTCGTGCTTAAAAAGATGGACCCCGATACCTTCCAAAACAGCTTCTCAGGGGATCTTCCGAACTAGTTCCCTGAGCAGCCTGAACTCTGCCCTCCCCGTGTCCAGAGTTCACAGAATTGGAGGGGTTGGAAGGGACCTCAAGAGATCATCGGGTCCAACCCCCCTGCCAAAAGCAGGCGTACTGGCAGTTTTCCTCCAATCGCCAAAGATTTTTAAATGTGAAGTGTCAATAGAGAGCTATTTGTGTTTGTATGTTCTTTCTTTGAAGTCTCTGATGTCTGGGGGTTTCAGAACAACTGCTAACAACTAGTAACTGTTATGACTTCTGAATAGGACACTATGCAAGCCCCTGATATCTGGCCAGACGGCCAGGAGATTAAGGAGAAGAAAGAAGCTGAAGGATGGCTAGAAGACAAAACTTGCAGGGAACGCTGTGTAAGCTTTTGACATGCTGCCAAGGAGTACAAAGGGGAAGGACAAGAAAAAAAAAACTGAGAGGAAGACTACGAGCCTTCAGCATGAAAGACCCCCAGAGACCCCCAGGGGGACCACCAGAGACTGATGCGCATGCTCCAGTAGGAGGGTTTGGATCCTGGAAGCTAATTATAATAACCCATTTTTTTAGAAGTAGTAATGAATATGTATCAGCCTAGGAGCATAAAAATCAGCTGCTTGATGTAACTGGTGTGCGTCCTGGTGGAGCAGAGACTCCCGGCGCACCCAGCGCTGTTTGCTTACCTCTATTCCTTTAATAAATTGTAAACTTTGATTATAATCCTATTTTGAAGACTGAGCCATTTATAACACAAGCAACAGGTCTAGGATGGCACCTTTCCTTGTTGTCTCCCTCAGTAGCTGTACCAAGGAGTTGTCATCAAGGTGTGTGAGGAATCTCCTGGACCTGCTTGTATCAGCTGTGTGGTCTTCCCAGTTAACGTCTGGCAAGTTGAAGTCCCCCATCAGGACAAGGGCAGTTGAGCTAAGAGAGGTCTCTCTTAGTTCCTTAGCGAATAATTCATTGGTATCGCAAACACCCACTGCAACATCCAAGTGATTGGTTTCTCCCTTAATCCTTACCCAGAAGCTCTCGGCCACGTCCTTGTGCCAGCCCCTTGCCTCGCCTGCCCTGCCTATCCTTCCTGAAGAGCCCATACCCGTCCATCACAGCACACCAAGTCTCGCTTGTTCTGGGATGGAGCTGAAGCTTCCAGCTCCTCCTGCTTGTCCCTCATGCTGGGTGCATCGGTGCAGAAACATTCCAAATGTGCTCCAGTGTACCCAGCGTGGCATGGAGCAGGCCGAAGGATCTCGCTAGCGCACACTCCCTCCCATTTTGGTGTGCCACTTAGAAGATTCTGTCAGGACAGAACAATAATGGATGATGCTCAGAGGGCCTTACGGGGCAAGTGAGCTTTCCAGAAACACCTTTTACCCTGATCTCCTGGGAGGCAGCAGACTTCTCCATGGGTTGGGTCAGGCCGGCATATGCGGCCCTCTGTTCTGCTCAGAAGGGAGTCACTTATGACAGTAACCCTTCTCTTCTTCTTGATGGAGGTGGTCGTGATACTGGGGAAGGCTGACTTGCCCTAGAAAACCCCTCCAACCTGGATGGACCTTCATGCACATCATCGTTTGTGTGTCCATTACTTCCAGAGTCTGTTGTTTCAGGGCACCTGAAAGGAAGGTGAGGTAGGCAAGGAGGGGTCCGCCTGCTGCCCCGAGCAGATCTAAACTTCCATTCCTTCGTCACTGAGATGCACTCCTTCTGCCTGATGGCCAGAGGGTAGGGGATCCTCCATTTCCTCTGCTGTGTCTGCCTGACGCATCTGTCCCAGGGCTGGCACAGTACAGTTCAACCTTCTCCGACTCCCTGGTGCTCCTCAGCCTGCCCACCTCCTCCCGAAGCTCTGCCAGGAGGCTGAGCAGTTCTTCTACCTGGGCGCACCTACCACAGGTGGACTCACAGGATGGGATGTCAGGAAGAATTTCTTCATGCAAAGGGTGGAACCGGCTGCCCAGGGCACTGCTGGAGTCCCAGGCCTGGAGCTATTAAAGAAATAGCTCCTTTAATAGCTCCTTGCACTTCTTGGTGCAGGTGTTAACGGAGCCAACTAGGAAAGGTGCCCTCCTAGACCTGTTGCTAGAAAACAGAGAGGGTCTGGTGGGAGATGTGGTGATTGGTGGCCGCCTCGGTCATAGCGACCATGAAGTGGTTGAGTTCAAAATTTACGGTGACAGAAGGAAAAGTGCCACCAAAACCTCATCCCTAGATATGGGGAAGGCGGACTTCAGGCTGCTCGGGGAACTAGTCAGCAAGGTCCCCTGGGAAGCTGCTCTTGAAGGCCTTGATGTCCACCAGTGCTGGTCACTCTTTAAGCGATGCCTCCTAGAAGCACAAGATCAGGCAATTCCTAAATATCGCAAGTCAGGCAGGCGTGGCAGGAGGCCGGCGTGGCTGACCAGGAACATTCTAATGGAGATTAGGCGGAAACAGAGAGTGTTTCGCTACTGGAAGGAGGGCCAGGTGACATGGAAAGAATACAGGGATGCTGTTCGTGTCTGTAGGAAGAAAATTCGTGTGGCTAAAGCACACCTAGAGTTGAAGCTGGCTGTGTCTGTGAGAGAAAATAAAAAGGGTTTTTTTAGATATGTGAATGGAAAAAGGAGAACTAAAGAATACATAGGGCCGCTCCTTGATAGGGAAGGTCTTCTCACAGACGATGACATAGGCAAAGCAGAGACGCTTAACGCCTTCTTTGCCTCTGTCTTCAATGCCGATGATGGGCTTCGGGACCCAGGGTGCCCCGAGCTGGAGGACCGGGACGGTGGGGATGACAAACTCCCAACCGACCCTGAACGTGTGCGGGATCTGCTACTCCACCTGGATCCCTACAAGTCCATGGGTCCGGATGGGATTCATCCCCGGGTGCTGAAGGAGCTGGCGGACGTCATCGCGGAACCTCTCTCAATTATTTTTCAACGATCCTAGGAGTCTGGAGAGGTCCCGGTAGACTGGAAGCTGGCAAATGTTGTGCCGATTTTCAAGAAGGGTCAGAAAGAAAACCCTAGCAATTACAGGCCTGTCAGTCTCACATCAGTGCCTGGTAAAATCATGGAGAAGATGGTTCTTGAACGTATTGAGGCGCACCTGGGGGACAATGCAGTCATTGGTCCCAGCCAGCATGGGTTTGTGAAGGGTAGGTCCTGCCTAACTAACCTGATTTCCTTTTATGATAAGATCACCCGTATGGTGGACCAAGGGAAACCAGCTGATGTGATTTTTTTGGACTTCAGCAAGGCTTTTGACACGGTTTCCCATAGGATCCTACTGGACAAAATGTCCACCATACAGCTAAATAAAAACATCATACGATGGGTGAGCAATTGGCTAACGGGCAGGGCCCAAAGGGTTATGGTGAATGGCGCTGCGTCAGGCTGGCGGGCGGTCACCAGTGGGGTCCCTCAAGGCTCCATTTTAGGGCCGGTACTTTTCAATATTTTTATAAACGATCTGGATGTAGGAATAGAAGGCATTTTGAGCAAGTTTGCTGATGACACCAAACTTGGAGGAGTTGTGGACTCTGTTGAGGGTGGAAAGGCCTTGCAGAGGGATCTGGATAGGTTGGAGAGCTGGGCGATCACCAACCGCATGAAGTTCAATAAGAGCAAGTGCCGGGTCCTGCACCTGGGACGGGGAAACCCTGGCTGCACGTACAGACTGGGCGACGAGACGCTGGAGAGCAGCCTAGAAGAGAGGGATCTGGGGGTCGTGGTAGACAACAAGTTGAATATGAGCCGGCAGTGTGCCCTGGCAGCCAGGAGGGCCAACCGTGTCCTGGGGTGCATCAAGCACGGCATCGCTAGTAGGTCAAGGGAGGTGATTGTCCCGCTCTACTCTGCGCTGGTGCGGCCTCCCCTCGAGTACTGTGTGCAGTTCTGGGCACCACACTATAAAAAGGACATGAAACTGTTGGAGAGTGTCCAGAGGAGGGCTACGAAGATGGTGAAAGGCCTGGAGGGGAAGACGTACGAGGAACGGCTGAGGGCACTGGGCCTGTTCAGCCTGGAGAAGAGGAGGCTGAGGGGAGACCTCATCGCAGTCTACAACTTCCTCGTAAGGGGGTGTCGAGAGGCAGGAGACCTTTTCTCCATTAACACCAGCGACAGGACCCGTGGGAACGGAGTTAAGCTGAGGCAGGGGAAGTTTAGGCTGGACATCAGGAAGGGGTTCTTCACAGAGAGAGTGGTTGCACACTGGAACAGGCTCCCCAGGGAAGTGGTCACTGCACCGAGCCTGACTGAATTTAAGAAGAGATTGGACTGTGCACTTAGTCACATGGTCTGAACTTTTGGGTAGACCTGTGCGGTGTCAAGAGTTGGACTTGATGATCCTTAAGGGTCCCTTCCAACTCAGGATATTCTATGATTCTATGATTCTATGAAATGCGTGGACTTGGCGCTAAGGGCCGTGGTTTTGTGGTGGGCCTGGTGGTGTTAGCTGACGCTTGGACTTGAGCTGAAGGCCCTTTTCCAAGCGCAAGGGTTCTGTGACTCTTTCACTGGTTGAGTAGGCGCCATGCAGTCACCGGGCCCAGGGAAAAGACGTCCTTGGTGGCCTCCAAGTTAGCTCAGCGTCATGGCACCGAGTCACTGTGAAGGAGTTGCTGGAATAACGAGACAACAACCTAGTTCTATTAAAATATATATTGCTCTTTTGAGGACTGCTGCGGGGCTAGCAGCAACACAGCAGTGGAAATCTCCGTCCTGACATTGCCTTATGCCTTGACATCAGGATCAGGGTGGTTTGAACTGCCAGGGAACGGACCATGGGTTCCGGGTCTTTCTTTGAAGGCTGGAGGACTGCAAAAGAAAGAAGAGCAGAGATGAAAACCCACTCCTTGCAGAGATCCCCAGGCATCCCCTGCAGAGCATGCCAGCCCCTCTCGACTCTTCCCCAGGCCAGGAGGAGCAGGAGGGACAAAGGAATCCGTTGAAAGCTGCTGCTCAGCAATGTCCCAAATGCAGCCACCAGTCCTTCCCCACCTGCGCACCACAGGTCAAGTGGGGCACCTTCACAAGCTGGTTCCCTCACCACCTGCCTCCATCCCTTGGGAGGATTCACACACTCCAGGAATCTCCTGGACTCTTTCCTCTCGCTATTGTGCTTCCCCATGAGAGCAAGGGCTAGCAATCGTGACCCTGCTCCTAGCTGCTTGTAGGCTGTCTCATCTCCCTCTTCGTCCTGGTTGCGTGCTCTACAACAGGCTCCCACCTTCTGTCAGCCTTACTGCCCTTTCCCCTGACTCTTCCTCAGGGACACTCAACCCTTTCAGCGGCACTGCCCAGCTCCAGGCTGGGAGGCCATTCCCTGACACCACAGGCTACCCCGTCTCCTCTCCCTCGTTCCTATGGCTGCATTGCTCCTCCGCCCCGAAGCATTTCCCTGGAGCAGGGCAAGGCACGGGGGCCTCTGCCGCTGTCCCCCCAGCCCTAGCACACCCCCCACTGCCCTCACTCACTGCTGAGGATTTCATTCAGCTTCTTCTTGCTATGGTCCTCGCAGTAGCGCGCAGCAAGACCTAGACACAGAGATCCCATCAGAGCCCCGCTCCCCAGCACGCTCCCAGCAGCGCAGCCCCTGGCCTGGCCAGCCAGGCTGTGCCCCCTCCTGCACCCTGGAGCAAGGGCCCAGTCGGGGGGCTCTGGGGGCAACAGGGCAGTGCCTGGGGCTGCCAAAGGCTGCCCCAAGAGGGACCCAGGGGCTGGGCTCACCAATGAATCTGACGGCCTCAAGTCGCAAAAGGGTCTGAGTGGCCTGCAGGTAGGACTGGCTCTGCTGCAGGTATTCTTCTACTCTGCCTCTGTCCTGCTGCAGCTGGAGAGAGAGAGAACGCAGGGTCACGGGGCTTGCACACCCTCTCCAGGGTCTCCTCCAGCATCCTGGGGGCAGGGAGGGCAGAGGGGCCTGCAGAAGAGCCCCCTGGGGCTCTGTGCTGGCAGGAAGGGAGCGAGGATGCGGCTGCAGGCAGCGGGCTCTGGCCGGGCGCGTTTGCCCAGCTGGAGCAAACCAAGATGGATCCTTACCAAGCACTCTCCAATCCTACACGTCTGTTCTGTCTGGGCCAAGCGCTTGAGCTCCTTGCGTCGCAGAAACTTTGCAGCCACGGCGAGAGCTTCCCCAGAGGCCTGCGGAGCAGCAGAGGTTGGGAGGTAGCAGCACAGCCTTGGGAAGGAGACCCTCTGTCCCCTCCTCTTGGCAGGGCTGCGAGCCTTTCCCAGCGCGTTATGGGAGGCTGTGGTGGGGGGCAGCGTGCACTGGGTTCAGTGGCCAAGGCAAGGCCACGGGACAGCCACCATCGGAGGCAGCTCATGCTGCCGGCCAGAGATCCCCCAGAGCAACCCTGTGGCATCAGCACACCCTTGCCCACATAACTGCTCAGCTCTGAGATCTGTACCTTTGCTACGCTCTCACTCTGGTCTCTCATGTGAACGTAGAGTGGGAGAAGGCTCCTGTGCACCGTCCTCTTCATTTTCTTCGTCCTTTGCCGCAGCACAGCCTCCACCACGGCTTGGAAGAGGCAGATGGAGTGCTCCTGCACCTGGCTGGACGCCTGGCAGGGAGGAGGACAGGAGGAATTTCAGCATTAGCGTGGCCGATGTGAAGGGAGCTCCCAGCACTGTGAGATGCTTCAGCGCTGGATCCTTCCCAGAGGAGCTGCTCAGGGGCAGCTGCAAGGCCTGGTGCCCGTGAAGGGCAACGCAATCGGTTGCCATCGCAGGCTGCCCGCCAGCCACCCCACTTTCGCCACCAGCCGCACCAGCCATGCCCAAGCAGAGCTCCCCAGCGCCTGGGCTGACGAGAAGACTGGGAAGGCCCTGCCTGAGTGCTGCCCACAGGGCCGGGCTGAAGGGCAGCCCTCGTTACAGGGGGCCCAGCTGAGGGCTCGGGCTCCCGCAGCACACTTACGTGGTCAAAGAGTGGCAGGAGCTTCTCAGCCAGCTGCAGAGCCGGGCCACTGGCCTCCCTCCTCTCCACATGAGTCATCACGTTTCTCAGCACAGGCAGGGCCTTCAGCACCACGTCTGTGTTGGTGTCCTGCAGGGCCTCCACAATGTCTGGCAGCAAGACCTGAATTTCCCTTGCCTGTAGGAAAGACACCATTTCCCTTCCGTGAGGCAGTGAGAGACCACCCTGGGCAAAGGGCTCTGGTTCCTGAGCACCAGCCTCCTGCCTTGCTTCCTGGCAGCGGGGAGGGACGGGAGGGCAGAAGAGCAAAGCCCCAGGCTGCCAACATGGCTTTGCTTGACGATGGCCCGCTCACCTTCTCAGGGCTCTCTGACACGGTGCAGAGCCCTTTCAGAACCATCAAGCGCATCTCTGGTCTTGGGTGCCTCAGGTAGCTCTGGAGGTGCACTGGGTTACCAAAGTCCTCCAAAAAAATGTGATTGTGGCCCAGCATCTGCAAGAAAGAGCAGTGAGAGCCTGGCAGGGCCTGCAGGGCTCCCTGCAGCCTCTTCTTCTCCCACCTTTGGGCAGGGATGGGGCAGCGCCAGCTGGCACCAAAGAGGCACCAGGCGCGGGGAGCTACGGGGGCTTGCCGGCCCCAGGGACCATGTGTCCGTACGTCCTGCGGGAGCTGGCAGTTTGGGGGTAGATGGGCACAGGGCTGTGCCTGTGTGCCTGAAGGGGCACACGTAGCCCTGCTGGGAGCAAGGTTTCATCTGGGAACTGACAGCCAAGCGACGGATGCACGTGTCTTCGGTGTCTGCGGTGTACCAGTTGCGCAGCGGCAAGTCTTTCATCATGATGTTTAAAACCCTCTCCAAGGTCTGCGGCATGGCCAGGATCACCTCCCACATGGCCAGGTCAGTGCTGCAAGCCCAGAATACTCTGTCAGTGAGGCTGCCTCAGCCGCAGGGCCACAAACTGGGCCAGCCCCAGAGGACCCAGGCTGTCCTGCAGCCCCTGTGACATGGGGAGCACTGAGGGCCCAGCCTGGGCAGGCAGGAGGGGGCTGAGCTGGTGTTCCCTGGGGGCAGGGGGACTCTGGGCTGCCTTGGACAGCTGGGCTGCTGCAGCCCTGGCTGGCCCAGTAGGGCTGGAACACATTGGTGGGAAGGAGGGCTGTGCTCCTTGGGGATGTCCTGCTCTTTGCCATTGGTGTGGCAAGCAGAGAGTCTCCAGGTGCATCTCCCGATGCGGAACAAGCCCTCAAGGATGTTAAGGCCAGGACCTGTCACGTGGCGGAGAGAACTGCAGCAGGTTCTCGACTTCTTCCCTGGACATCATGTTGGTCAGCCTGAGAAGCAGGGAGTCCAGGCACTGCCGCGCCGATGCCATGTGGATGCTGCCCAGGTTTCTCCTGATGCACTCCATGATTGTTGGCACCTTGGGGGACAAAGTGGGAATGGTGTTGCCAGCAGACCGCAGCCATTGCCACAGCTGCCACTCAAACTTTGGCCCCTTCCATTGCTCTCTGCTGGCTTCAGGTGGCTTCTGGAGCCCAAGAGACCCCAATGTGCGAGGGAGGCAGGGAGGGAGGCAGGGAAGGAGAGAGGAACCACGCCTGGAAGAGCTCAAGGGCAGGGCCATGGCCACAGGCCACTTACATCTGTCAGCCAGTAGAAAGGGACCTCCAAGGCTGCGTCCAGCACGCTGCAGGCCCCCTGCTTGTCATGGATGCTGGAGTCTTGTAAAGCTTCAAGGGCTGTGAGGACGATGTCCAGCCTCTCAGCAGGGAAGAGATGTCCTCCAAACCACTGTGGGAAGAAGGAGGAGCGAAGACATGCCTCACTGAGTGTCCCAAGGGTGCTGCTTAGCTGAGCAGCAAGGGCAGCTCTGGAGAGAGGGCCCTCGGGGGAAGGGGTGAGGATGGGGCATATGGGGCCAGAGTGCTGGCCCTGCAGGTAACCAGGGCTTGCTGGTGGCCAGGAGGGCTGGAGCTGCTGCCGGGACACAGGGGAGCAGCCTTTGCATAGCCCCAGCCTGGGGACAAGAGGAACCCTCTCAGCAGGGTGAGTGAGGCCGTGCCAGCCCCACCGGTTCTGGACCCCTTTGCTCACACGAGATGCCTGCTGATGCTGCGGACAAGATCCCCAGCAAGGCCAGAGCTCATTACCTTGGCAATTTCACACGGAGTTGATGGTATAGAAAATGGAGGTTTTGAATCCTTCGATATCACGCGGAGCAGCCCATAATTTTTCATGTCCTTTGTCTGTGAGCTTTCTAAACAGGGGGAAACACCAAAGAGTCAGTAGGGAAGCGCATCTTTGCCAACAAGCTTGCCAAATGGTGAAAAGCACTTTCACTAGGAATGGCTGAGGAGGGAGGCTCAGACCCACGGCGAGGAGAGTGGTGGGCAGGGATGTAAAGCACAAGGTGAGGAGTGCTGGGAGCAAGAGGGACCTCAGGGATGATGCAGAAGGAGGAGAAGCAATGGCGTTGGGTGCCGTGGGGGTAGCAGCGTGTCACAGACCCCCTTCTGCTCGGGGTCAGGATGTGCAGGAAGCCCCCTGACACCTGCCTTTAAGACGGCAGGGAGCAAACAGTCAGGGAGCATTCTGGAGGGCGTCACCATCCCTGGTGATGCACGGCTGGCTCTGCTGTTCACTCCTCGGGGAAGATGCGGTTTGGGAAGTGCTCATCGATCGATGGCTTAGACTGGGGGACACCACAAATCAGCGTGGTAGGTGATCTGGGGAGGGTTGGGAAGGACAGCAGCAGAGAACTGCTCCTGGACGGCAGGTGAGCGTCTAGCTTCTGCGGAAAACGATAGCCAGAATGCTGCGGGAAGCTGCTGTGAGGAGCAGAGGAGGCCAGGGAACCTGGCAGAATTCCGTGGGCAGCCTCCACCAAGCACAAAAGCAATCCTTCACAATACTCAGGAGAACAAGCAGACATACCAGGAGATGTCTGTGTGCGGACAGACGCTGCCCACCACACCTTCTTACCTCTTGTTTCCTTTAAGATTTTGAGGAAGCGAAAAAGAGTATCCAAAGCTGCGTGTCTCATGGATTCATCGCCACTGAAGAAAATGAAGAGGTGGCCCAGCAGCTGTCCCAGGATGGGGATGTAGAGCTCTCTGGAATCATCGTAGCTGTGCTTGTATTTTTCATAGTCATCTGAGTTCTGGGTGAGGAAGGGAGGAGAGACAAAGGGCTTAGTGGAGGCAGAGCCAGCCCCTGAGATAGCAGGGCCTGGGGAGGGAAGAGCAGGGGCGAAGGAGGGACGAAGACCCTCGATTCACGGTTCTGAGGCACTCACATGCATCCAGGTTTGCCTCACAGGCACCCCTGAGTGGCAGGATGCTCTGGGATGCAGGAAAGGGTGGAGGGTTCCTTGTGCCTTACCTCGCTCAAAAAATAACTGATGATGAAATCACCCAGCCTCTCAATCCTCCTCACAGCTCTCTCACACACAGCTGGGTCTTTGGAGAGGGCAAAGTCCAGCAGCGCCTGCGAGAAGAGAAGTTGCTGGGTTGACAGTGGTCTGCAAATGTGACCTGAGAGGATTCTTTGGAAATTCTTTGCAAATGCCAAACCTCCAAGATATTCTCCAACTCTATGCTGACACTGGTGTTGGGACAGTTGAGTACGAAGCCCTCCAGCATGGTGTCCATGGCTTTCATAGTCTGCAGGGAGGACAGAAGAGCATCGAATTATTTCTGTGGCCCTCCTCACCCCCAGGAGCTGGCTCTGAGCCCCTCGGGAGTTCAGGGGTGGCTTTGGGGCTAAAAAGCTGCTGTGTGCAGACCTCCTGCAGCACAAGATCAGGTCGGGGAAGGGGAAGGGGTGAGGCTGGGAAAGCAAATCTGGGCCCCGGCCCTGCACTGGTCTCTGGTTGTGTCAGCACGGGGAAGCAAGGCAGCAGCTCAGCAGGACTGGGGGTGCCGGTACCTCACCCAGCACATACCTTGGTGTAGAGCGCTCCTTCTGTCTCTGGCATGTCCGACTTGGGAGGCAGAAAGAAGACGCTCTTGCAGCACATGTTTAGGAGACTCTCCTTTTCACCACGCAGTGCTGTTGGTACGGTGTTGCTGAAGGAGAGAGAGAGAGGAGCCTGTTGGACGCAGTGCCTCGAGGCTTATGAAGGAGGACACGGACCTCCCTTGGCCAGGCATCCCTGGGAGGGACGGGCAGCCTCCCTGCCAGCTTCAGGGCCACCAGGACATTGCCACCAGGGGCTGGGCACGCACCTGAGGAGGGCGACAGTCTCCATGGCCTTCTGCCGGAATGCTGTGCGCAAGCTGTCCACGGGCTCCTTTTCCAGCAGCGCCTGCAGAGCACAAGCAGGATGAGACCTTGGAGCCGCCGGCACCCAGCAGCAGCAGAGCCAGCGCTGCCCCAGCCCTCGCCTCCCAGGGGGCTGGTGCCGGGGGGCCTTGCCCCTTCCCCAACCCGCTGCGCATCCTCTCACCATGATGTTCTCCACCAGCTTATGTTTGCTGCAGAAGCCATGCAAGTTCATCGGCACACCCCTCTCTGTGACACATCTGCACAGATCGCAGATTTTGCTGAGGAACAGCATCTTCTGCTCCTCGTCGTCCTGGCAGCCACAAAGACACCAACAGAGCATTAGGGGGACACCCACGGCCAGCAGGACCAAAGCCTTGAGGGGTCTGGGGCTGTGTGGGACCCCTGGAGGGCAGCGCCAGGAGCACAGCTGTGATGCAAGCGGCTGCCATTACCTTTTCTGTGCCTCTGACATACGCCCTGATGAATTTCACGGCCTTGTCTCTGCACAGTTTCCATGCCTTACCTGGAAAGGAGGAAAGCAAAGAGTGCTGCAGAGAGGGGCTGAATGCAGGGGTGAGGAGAGGAAGGGCCCCAGCCCCAGAAGGCCGTGGGGAGGCCGCGGGGATGCCCAGAGGCTGCAGCAGCTCCGCTGGGAAGAGAGGCTGAGGGAGCTGGGCTTGTGGAGCCTGGAGAAGGCTGCGGGGGGACCTCGCTGCGGCCTCCCCGTGCCCAAAGGGGCCTCCAGGAAAGCTGGGGGGGGATCTTCATCATGGACTGCAGCGACAGGACAAGGGGTGACGGCCTTAACCTCAAAGAGGGCAGGTTTCTTTCGGACAGGCAGGGATTTCTCCCTGGCACAGCCTCCCCATGGGTGCCTCTCGCTGCCCGGCCCCACCGCAGGTGGATGGGATGGGATGGGATGGGATGGGATGGGATGGGATGGGATGGGATGGGATGGGATGGGATGGGATGGGATGGGATGGGATGGGATGGGATGGGATGGGATGGGATGGGGCCCCCCAGCTCTCTCCCACACTGGGCCCCCACCTTGTCTCACAGGGACCCTCACTTACCAGCATCCTCCAGCAACTGGGCCGTATTGGTGGGCTCTGACAGGGCCGTGTCCTCTGGCAGGCTGCGTTCCACATCCAGCAGGTCGTCCAGGCTCCCCTCGCTGTCCTCAGACAGGATGCTGTCCTCATCTGCGATGTAGCCTTCTTCCAGCAAGCTGTCCTCTGCTGGCTGGTCGCTGCCCTCAGAAGACCAGGTCTCCTGCCAGACCAGGCTGGGCTGCCTGGGGGGCATGCCTCCCTCCTCATCCCCTTCAGAAGCCTCCTCTGGAGTGGGAGAGCTCGTAAGGAGGAACTGGTGGCTCCTCCGCGTGGGTGTCAGCGGCATTGTGGGACTTGGACTGCGCTCAGGGTCTCCTTGAGGCTCCTGTGCTCCTTCCATATCCATCGCTGCCGTGCACCAACACTGAGGGTCCGAGCCACGGCTGCGCTCTTATAAAGCGGAGCCCTGGGGTGTCACCAAGTGACGTCACAATGGGTGCCACTGTGACACGCGCCTGGGCTGGGTGGGCCCCGCATGAGGGCAGGAAGGCTGTGCAGAGGGCCGCATCCAGCTGCGTGGCATTCGAGGCCAAATGCTGTGCGCCACGCTTAGAATCACAAAATATCCCCAGCTGGGAGGGACCCATAAGGATCATGGAGTCCAAAGTTTAAGTTGGGGGCTGGCCTGCCGGAGGGCAGGGAAGGGGAGAGGGACCTGGGGGTCCTGGTGGACCACGAGCCATCCCCTTGGGGCCAAGAAGGCCAACAGCATCCTGGGGTACCTTCTTTAAGGTACTTACGTTATATATGGAGTGGTAATTCGTGGAGAGATGCTGGTTGATATTAATAAAGAAGGGAGAGATGTGGGAGTGTGGCCATGGGGGTCGGCAAGCCCCGTGGTTGATGAGAACACACCCAGCACTGTTTACTTGCCTTTTCTACCTTTTATAGCTTTTATGCCTTTTCTACCTTTTAGAAATATTTGTTTTATAAATATTACAAAATTCAGATTGAGTTGAGACCTCATTTATAACAAATTGGTGACCCCGACGTGATCTTCTTGGACTTTGGATCTGTGACCGGCAAAGGGAGGCGCCCCACACAGTGGCCCTTGCCGATAGCGGTGCTAGAGTCCAACAAGATTTCGAACATAAGAAGCAAGTAAAGAACCAAGAACTCTTATTTTGTGACCCGTAATTCTAGATATGGGAGTCCAACAATTGTTAAAAACTGGTTTATAAATCTTGCAGGGAATATTGTGAAAGCATTCTCTTGTGGTTCAGTTGGCCTTGGCCAAATCTGAAAACAAGACACGGATTAATGATATTCAAAAGAAAATGAGGGATTGTGATATATGGAGTGGTAATTCGTGTGGAGAAAATGGTTGATATTAATAAAGAAGGGAGAGATTTGGGAGTGTGGCCATGGGGCTTGGAAAGCCCTGTGGTTGAGATAAAATTAGACTCTTAACGAGGAGGCCATCAGGAATGTAAAAGAGTTTAGAGGGAACCAAGAAGGGTGATTCAGGAGACTCCATGCAGGCTCGGGTTTCTTGTTCTCCAGCCAGTAAAAAAACGCTGCGCCACACAGCAGCTGGGAGAGTGAGAGGAGTGAGGAACGGCCTTGCAGGCGCCAAGGTCAGTGAAGAAGGAGGGGGAGAGGTGCTCCAGGCGCCGGAGCAGAAGTCCCCTGCGGCCTGTGGTGAGGACCATGGTGAAGCAGGTTGTCTCCCTGCAGCCTCATGGAGTACCACGGTGGAGCAGGGTTCCACGCTGCAGCGCGTGGAGGAGACCACGGTGGAGCAGGTGGCCCTGCACCGATGGAGGCTGCGGCCTGTGGAAGACCCCTGCCGGAGCAGATTCTGGGTCGGACCTGTAGCCCGTGGAGAGGAGCCCACGCAGGAGCAGGGGGTCTGGCAGGAGCTGCTGCCCATGGGGGACCCAGGTTGGAGCAGTCTGCTCCTGAGGGATGGACCCCGTGCTACGGACCCATATCTGGAGCAGTGCTGGAAGAGCTGCTGCCTGTGGGAAGCCCACGCCGGATCAGTTCATCAAGGACTGCATCCCGTGGGAGGGATCCCACAGCACAGGGGGCGAGAGTGACCGAGAAGGAGCGGCAGAGAAGAAGCACTATAGACTGACCATAACCCCCGTTCCTTCGTTCCCCTGCACTGCTCGGGGGGAGGAGGTGGAAGAGGGTAGACGGGGGAGAAGGTGCTTTTGGCTTCTCTCCTTTGTTTCTCACTTCTCTAGCTTGTTAGTAATAAGCAATAAATCTTACCATCTCCCTATGCTGAGTCTGTTTTGTCCGTCACGATAATTACTGTGCCATCTCCTCGTCCTTATCTCAACCCTTGAGCCCTTTTCATCGTATTTTCTCCCCGTTCCTCTTTGAGGAGGGGTGAAGCTCGGCTGCCCACCCAAGTAAAACCACCACACTCTCTCAGAGAGGGGTAAGGATTTTTGCTCAGGACTTGGCAGGGCTGATAGATAGGGCTTTAAACTAGAGTCGAAGGAGGAAGGGGATAAAACCAGACACACCGCTGATAAGCTGAGGGATGGTGCGCTAGAATCAGAGGGACGGTGTGCTAGTGAGGTCCTGCGGTCAGCTCCACAAGGCGCAGTGTGTAGGGAGGCGCATTTGAAGTGCTTCTACACAAACGCAGGCACTATGAGGAATCAAATGGATGAGCCAGAAGTCTTGGCCCTGTCCCACAGCTACGACATCATCGGCATAAGTGAAACCTGGTGGGATGAGTCCTGTGGCTGGTGTGTGGTGGAATTTTCTCCCAACAGAGGCAAACAGCACCTCTGTAGCCCTGCCATGTCACACGACCTCGCTTCCAGTGGCCACACACTTTATTTTTCTGACACGTATTCAACTTGCTGTCGACCAAAACCCCCAGATCCCTTTCTGCAAGGCTGCTCTCCAGCCTCTTCTGCTGGCCCTAAGTGGAACCCTGGGGAACCCCACTAGGGACTGGTCAACAGCCTGATGCAACCCCATTTCTGTAACCCCTTGAGCCCAACCCATCAGCCAACTTTTCACCCTAAACCGCATGTATTTATCTAGCCGTACAATGGACATTTTGTCCAGAAGGATACTGAGAGAAACAGTACTGAAAACTTGATGGAAATCCAAAACCTGGCATCCCTTGCTCAACTAGACGGGTGATGTTGTCATAAAAGGAAATTAAGTTTGTTAAACAGGACTTTCCCCTCATGAACCTGGGTGGGCTGTGATCAACGACTGCGTTGTCTTTCCGGTGTTCTTCAGTAATGCCCAGAAGAGTTTCTCCGTATTTTTACTAGGCTCTGAAGAGAGACTGGCGGGTCTGTAATTATTGGGCTCTTCTTTCTTGCCCTTCTGGAAACCTGTCACAATGATTGCCAGCCTACAGTCAACTTGGACCTCTCTGGCCTCCCAAGACCATTGAAAAATAATTGAGAGAGGTCTCACAAGGACATTAGTCGGCCCTCTGAGAACCCTGGAATGAATCCCCTCAGGCCCCGTAGACTCATATGCATCCAGTGTGGGTTTGGCTAGGAGGTTTTTGTTACCGCACTCATGGCCCCCCAACTCTGGGCCCCTTGGGTCCCAGAGCCCATCATTGCTCTTGAAGACAGAGGCAAAAGAGACATTAAATGGCTCTGCTTCGCCTATGTCTGTGTTTGTGAGGTGACCATCCTCAGCAAGTAACGGACCAATGTTTCCTCTAGCCCTCCTTTAGCAGTTCACATCTTCAATACACATATTAATGTATATATCTGCGTTGTCGCCCACACTACTAGCCAGCTTCACCCCTGAGCTTTGCCTGCACCAATTTTCTCCTGACAGAGGCAAACAGCACCTCCGTAGCCCTGCCATGTCACACGACCTCGCTTCCAGTGGCCACACGCTTTCTTTTTCCACTTAAGCTCTAGAAGAAGATCCCTGCTCAGCCAAGCTGGCCTCCTGCCCCGCCTGCTTGACTTCCAACATTTTGGAATCGCCTGCTCCTGTGCTCTTAGGAGGTCGTGCTTAAAAAGATGGACCCCGATACCTTCCAAAACAGCTTCTCAGGGGATCTTCCGAACTAGTTCCCTGAGCAGCCTGAACTCTGCCCTCCCCGTGTCCAAAGTTCACAGAATTGGAGGGGTTGGAAGGGACCTCAAGAGATCATTGGGTCCAACCCCCCTGCCAAAAGCAGGCGTACTGGCAGTTTTCCTCCAATCGCCAAAGATTTTTAAATGTGAAGTGTCAATAGAGAGCTATTTGTGTTTGTATGTTCTTTCTTTGAAGTCTCTGATGTCTGGGGGTTTCAGAACAACTGCTAACAACTAGTAACTGTTATGACTTCTGAATGGGACACTATGCAAGCCCCTGATATCTGGCCAGGCGGCCAGGAGATTAAGGAGAAGAAAGAAGCTGAAGGATGGCTAGAAGACAAAACTTGCAGGGAACGCTGTGTAAGCTTTTGACATGCTGCCAAGGAGTACAAAGGGGAAGGACAAGAAAAAAAAACTGAGAGGAAGACTACGAGCCTTCAGCATGAAAGACCCCCAGAGACCCCCAGGGGGACCACCAGAGACTGATGCGCATGCTCCAGTAGGAGGGTTTGGATCCCGGAAGCTAATTATAATAACCCATTTTTTTTAGAAGTAGTAATGAATATGTATCAGCCTAGGAGCATAAAAATCAGCTGCTTGATGTAACTGGTGTGCGTCCTGGTGGAGCAGAGACTCCCGGCGCACCCAGCGCTGTTTGCTTACCTCTATTCCTTTAATAAATTGTAAACTTTGATTATAATCCTATTTTGAAGACTGAGCCATTTATAACACAAGCAACAGGTCTAGGATGGCACCTTTCCTTGTTGTCTCCCTCAGTAGCTGTACCAAGGAGTTGTCATCAAGGTGTGTGAGGAATCTCCTGGACCTGCTTGTATCAGCTGTGTGGTCTTCCCAGTTAACGTCTGGCAAGTTGAAGTCCCCCATCAGGACAAGGGCAGTTGAGCTAAGAGAGGTCTCTCTTAGTTCCTTAGCGAATAATTCATTGGTATCGCAAACACCCACTGCAACATCCAAGTGATTGGTTTCTCCCTTAATCCTTACCCAGAAGCTCTCGGCCACGTCCTTGTGCCAGCCCCTTGCCTCGCCTGCCCTGCCTATCCTTCCTGAAGAGCCCATAACCGTCCATCACAGCACACCAAGTCTCGCTTGTTCTGGGATGGAGCTGAAGCTTCCAGCTCCTCCTGCTTGTCCCTCATGCTGGGTGCATCGGTGCAGAAACATTCCAAATGTGCTCCAGTGTACCCAGCGTGGCATGGAGCAGGCCGAAGGATCTCGCTAGCGCACACTCCCTCCCATTTTGGTGTGCCACTTAGAAGATTCTGTCAGGACAGAACAATAATGGATGATGCTCAGAGGGCCTTACGGGGCAAGTGAGCTTTCCAGAAACACCTTTTACCCTGATCTCCTGGGAGGCAGCAGACTTCTCCATGGGTTGGGTCAGGCCGGCATATGCGGCCCTCTGTTCTGCTCAGAAGGGAGTCACTTATGACAGTAACCCTTCTCTTCTTCTTGATGGAGGTGGTCGTGATACTGGGGAAGGCTGACTTGCCCTAGAAAACCCCTCCAACCTGGATGGACCTTCATGCACATCATCGTTTGTGTGTCCATTACTTCCAGAGTCTGTTGTTTCAGGGCACCTGAAAGGAAGGTGAGGTAGGCAAGGAGGGGTCCGCCTGCTGCCCCGAGCAGATCTAAACTTCCATTCCTTCGTCACTGAGATGCACTCCTTCTGCCTGATGGCCAGAGGGTAGGGGATCCTCCATTTCCTCTGCTGTGTCTGCCTGACGCATCTGTCCCAGGGCTGGCACAGTACAGTTCAACCTTCTCCGACTCCCTGGTGCTCCTCAGCCTGCCCACCTCCTCCCGAAGCTCTGCCAGGAGGCTGAGCAGTTCTTCTACCTGGGCGCACCTACCACAGGTGGACTCACAGGATGGGATGTCAGGAAGAATTTCTTCATGCAAAGGGTGGAACCGGCTGCCCAGGGCACTGCTGGAGTCCCAGGCCTGGAGCTATTAAAGAAATAGCTCCTTTAATAGCTCCTTGCACTTCTTGGTGCAGGTGTTAACGGAGCCAACTAGGAAAGGTGCCCTCCTAGACCTGTTGCTAGAAAACAGAGAGGGTCTGGTGGGAGATGTGGTGATTGGTGGCCGCCTCGGTCATAGCGACCATGAAGTGGTTGAGTTCAAAATTTACGGTGACAGAAGGAAAAGTGCCACCAAAACCTCATCCCTAGATATGGGGAAGGCGGACTTCAGGCTGCTCGGGGAACTAGTCAGCAAGGTCCCCTGGGAAGCTGCTCTTGAAGGCCTTGATGTCCACCAGTGCTGGTCACTCTTTAAGCGATGCCTCCTAGAAGCACAAGATCAGGCAATTCCTAAATATCGCAAGTCAGGCAGGCGTGGCAGGAGGCCGGCGTGGCTGACCAGGAACATTCTAATGGAGATTAGGCGGAAACAGAGAGTGTTTCGCTACTGGAAGGAGGGCCAGGTGACATGGAAAGAATACAGGGATGCTGTTCGTGTCTGTAGGAAGAAAATTCGTGTGGCTAAAGCACACCTAGAGTTGAAGCTGGCTGTGTCTGTGAGAGAAAATAAAAAGGGTTTTTTTAGATATGTGAATGGAAAAAGGAGAACTAAAGAATACATAGGGCCGCTCCTTGATAGGGAAGGTCTTCTCACAGACGATGACATAGGCAAAGCAGAGACGCTTAACGCCTTCTTTGCCTCTGTCTTCAATGCCGATGATGGGCTTCGGGACCCAGGGTGCCCCGAGCTGGAGGACCGGGACGGTGGGGATGACAAACTCCCAACCGACCCTGAACGTGTGCGGGATCTGCTACTCCACCTGGATCCCTACAAGTCCATGGGTCCGGATGGGATTCATCCCCGGGTGCTGAAGGAGCTGGCGGACGTCATCGCGGAACCTCTCTCAATTATTTTTCAACGATCCTAGGAGTCTGGAGAGGTCCCGGTAGACTGGAAGCTGGCAAATGTTGTGCCGATTTTCAAGAAGGGTCAGAAAGAAAACCCTAGCAATTACAGGCCTGTCAGTCTCACATCAGGGCCGCTCCTTGACAGGGAAGGTCTTCTCACAGACGATGACATAGGCAAAGCAGAGACGCTTAACGCCTTCTTTGCCTCTGTCTTCAATGCCGATGATGGGCTTCGGGACCCAGGGTGCACCGAGCTGGAGGACCGGGACGGTGGGGATGACAAACTCCCAACCGACCCTGAACGTGTGCGGGATCTGCTACTCCACCTGGATCCCTACAAGTCCATGGGTCCGGATGGGATTCATCCCCGGGTGCTGAAGGAGCTGGCGGACGTCATCGCGGAACCTCTCTCAATTATTTTTCAACGATCCTGGGAGTCTGGAGAGGTCCCGGTAGACTGGAAGCTGGCAAATGTTGTGCCGATTTTCAAGAAGGGTCAGAAAGAAGACCCTAGCAATTACAGGCCTCTCAGTCTCACGTCAGTGCCTGGTAAAATCATGGAGAAGATGGTTCTCGAACGTATTGAGGCGCACCTGGGGGACAAAGCAGTCATTGGTCCCAGCCAGCATGGGTTTGTGAAGGGTAGGTCCTGCCTAACTAACCTGATTTCCTTTTATGATAAGATCACCCGTATGGTGGACCAAGGGAAACCAGCTGATGTGATTTTTTTGGACTTCAGCAAGGCTTTTGACACGGTTTCCCATAGGATCCTACTGGACAAAATGTCCAGCATACAGCTAAATAAAAACATCATACGATGGGTGAGCAATTGGCTAACGGGCAGGGCCCAAAGGGTTATGGTGAATGGGGCTGCGTCAGGCTGGCGGGCGGTCACTAGTGGGGTCCCTCAAGGCTCCATTTTAGGGCCGGTACTTTTCAATATTTTTATAAACGATCTGGATGTAGGAATAGAAGGCATTTTGAGCAAGTTTGCTGATGACACCAAACTTGGAGGAGTTGTGGACTCGAATGAGGGTGGAAAGGCCTTGCAGAGGGATCTGGATAGGTTGGAGAGCTGGGCGATCGCCAACCACATGAAGTTCAATAAGAGCAAGTGCCGGGTCCTGCACCTGGGACGGGGAAACCCTGGCTGCACGTACAGACTGGGCGATGAGACGCTGGAGAGCGGCCTAGAAGAGAGGGATCTGGGGGTCGTGGTAGACAACAAGTTGAATATGAGCCGGCAGTGTGCCCTGGCAGCCAGGAGGGCCAACCGTGTCCTGGGGTGCATCAAGCATGGCATCGCTAGTAGGTCAAGGGAGGTGATTGTCCCGCTCTACTCTGCGCTGGTGCGGCCTCACCTTGAGTACTGTGTGCAGTTCTGGGCACCACAGTATAAAAAGGACATGAAACTGTTGGAGAGTGTCCAGAGGAGGGCTACGAAGATGGTGAAAGGCCTGGAGGGGAAGACGTATGAGGAACGGCTGAGGGCACTGGGCCTGTTCAGCCTGGAGAAGAGGAGGCTGAGGGGAGACCTCATCGCAGTCTACAACTTCCTCGTAAGGGGGTGTCGAGAGGCAGGAGACCTTTTCTCCATTAACATCAGCGGCAGGACCCGCGGGAATGGAGTTAAGCTGAGGCAGGGGAAGTTTAGGCTGGACATCAGGAAGGGGTTCTTCACAGAGAGAGTAGTTGCACACTGGAACAGGCTCCCCAGGGAAGTGGTCACTGCACCGAGCCTGACTGAATTTAAGAAGAGATTGGACTGTGCACTTAGTCACATGGTCTGAACTTGGGTAGACCTGTGCGGTGTCAAGAGTTGGACTTGATGATCCTTAAGGGTCCCTTCCAACTCAGGATATTCTATGATTCTATGAAGTTGAATATGAGCCGGCAGTGTGCCCTGGCAGCCAGGAGGGCCAACCGTGTCCTGGGGTGCATCAAGCACGGCATCGCTAGTAGGTCAAGGGAGGTGATTGTCCCGCTCTACTCTGCGCTGGTGCGGCCTCCCCTCGAGTACTGTGTGCAGTTCTGGGCACCACACTATAAAAAGGACATGAAACTGTTGGAGAGTGTCCAGAGGAGGGCTACGAAGATGGTGAAAGGCCTGGAGGGGAAGACGTACGAGGAACGGCTGAGGGCACTGGGCCTGTTCAGCCTGGAGAAGAGGAGGCTAAGGGGAGACCTCATCGCAGTCTACAACTTCCTCGTAAGGGGGTGTCGAGAGGCAGGAGACCTTTTCTCCATTAACACCAGCGACAGGACCCGTGGGAATGGAGTTAAGCTGAGGCAGGGGAAGTTTAGGCTGGTGTCGTGGTTTAACCTGGCCGGCAGCTAAACACCACGCAGCCGTTCGCTCACCCTCCCCCCTCCCTCTCTGGGACGGGGGAGAGAAATGGAAAGTGAAGCCCGTGAGTTGAGATAAAGACAGTTTAATAAGACAGGGAAAATAATAATAACAAAAATAATAATAACAATAATAATAATAATGATACAATAGTGATAATATGAAAGTAATAATAGTATGTACAAACAAGTGATGCACAATGCAATTGCTCACCACCCGCTGACCGATGCCCAGCCTAACCCCGAGCAGTCCGGCCCCCTCCCCCCGGCTAGCCACCCCTATATATTGTTTAGCATGACGTCAGATGGTATGGAATACCCCTTTGGCTAGTTTGGGTCACCTGTCCTGGGTCTGTCCCCTCCCAGCTCTTACTGCACCCCCAGCCTGCCCGTTGGCAGGACAGAGCAAAAGGCTGAGATGTCCTTGGCTTAGTATAAGCACTGCTCTGCAACAATTAAAGCATTGGGGTGTTATCAGCACTCTTCTCATCCTAAGCCAAAACACAGCATTCCACCAGCTACTAGGAAGAAAATTAATTCTGTTCTAACTGAAACCAGGACATCTATCCACCCCTTATTCCATACCATTTATGTCATGCTCAGGTTACACTCTTTTCCATACATTCTAATTAGTCACCTATAGTAATCATGGTAGTGATAACATACAGTATAATATACTATTTAACATGGTACAATTCAGTTCATGGGCTATTCTCACCCAGTATTAAATCTCCTTGAGGTACACACCGGACCTCTCCGTTCTTTTGCATCACCCACCAAGTGTATCCAGGTCCCTGAGCGAAAACAATTCCACGAATAGGTTTGCCTTTTCCTGAGGCAGGAGTAGCCCAGACTGTTTTACCCAGCATATTTTTTACATGCACTACAGGAACTTTATCCCCATCTACAGTACGTAACAGGTTTGATTGGGCAGGTCCAGCTCGGTTGGTAGATCCCCTGGTATTGACTAACCAGGTGGCCTTTGCCAAATGCGTATCCCAGTTTTTGAACGTCCCAGCGCCCATTGCTTTCAATGTAGTCTTTAACAGGCCATTGTATCGTTCAACTTTTCCGGAGGCTGGTGCATGATAGGGGATGTGATACACCCATTCAATACCATGTTCTTTGGCCCAAGTGTCTATAAGGTTGTTTCGGAAGTGAGTCCCATTGTCTGACTCTATTCTTTCTGGGGTGCCATGTCGCCATAGGACTTGCTTTTCAAGGCCCAGGATGGTATTCCGGGCGGTGGCATGAGGCACCGGGTATGTTTCCAGCCATCCGGTGGTTGCTTCCACCATTGTAAGTACGTGGCGCTTGCCATTACGAGTTTGAGGGAGTGTGATGTAATCAATCTGCCAGGCCTCTCCATATTTATATTTCAGCCACCGTCCTCCATACCAAAGAGGCTTTGACCGTTTGGCTTGCTTGATTGCAGCACATGTTTCACAGTCATGAATAACCTGTGCTATAGCGTCCATGGTCAAGTCCACTCCTCGATCACGAGCCCATCTGTATGTTGCATCTCTACCTTGATGGCCTGAGGTGTCATGGGCCCATCGGGCTATAAATAATTCACCTTTATGCTGCCAATCCAGGTCCACCTGAGCTACTTCAATCTTAGCAGCCTGATCCACCTGCTGGTTGTTTTGATGTTCTTCAGTAGCCCGATTCTTGGGCACATGAGCATCTACGTGGCGTACTTTCACAGCCAGGTTCTCTACCCGAGCAGCAATATCTTGCCACAATGCAGCAGCCCAGATGGGTTTGCCCCTACGCTGCCAGTTGTTTTGCTTCCATTGCTGTAACCATCCCCACAGGGCATTTGCTACCATCCATGAATCGGTGTAGAGATAGAGAACTGGCCATTTTTCTCGTTCAGCAATGTCTAAAGCCAGCTGAATGGCTTTCACTTCTGCAAACTGACTCGATTCACCTTCTCCCTCAGCAGCTTCTGCAACTCGTCGCGTAGGACTCCATACAGCAGCCTTCCATCTCCGATGCTTCCCCACAATACGACAGGACCCATCAGTGAACAGGGCATATTTCTTTTCATTCTCTGGTAACTGGTTGTACAGCGGGGCTTCTTCAGCACGACCCACCTCCTCCTCTGATGATATCCCAAAGTATTTGCCTTCTGGCCAGTCCATGATCACTTCCAATATTCCTGGGCGACTGGGGTTTCCTATTCGAGCCCGCTGAGTAATCAGTGCAACCCACTTGCTCCATGTAGCATCAGTTGCATGATGCGTAGAGGGGACCCTTCCCTTGAACATCCAGCCTATTACTGGCAATTGGGGTGCTAGGAGGAGCTGCGCTTCAGTACCGACCACCTCCGAAGCAGATCGAACTCCTTCATATGCTGCCAATATCTCCTTTTCAGTTGGAGTATAGCGGGCCTCAGATCCTCTGTATCCCCGACTCCAAAACCCCAGGGGCCGACCTCGAGTTTCCCCAGGTTCTTTCTGCCAGAGGCTCCAGGTGGGGCCATTCTCCCCGGCTGCAGTGTAGAGCACATTCTTTACATCTGGTCCTGTTCGAACTGGCCCAAGGGCTACTGCATGGACTATTTCCTGCTTGATTTGTTCAAAGGCTTGTCGCTGTTCAGGGCCCCATTCAAACTCATTCTTCTTACGGGTTACTTGGTAGAGCGGGTTTAAAATTAGACTGTAATTTGGGATGTGCATTCTCCAAAACCCCACAACACCTAGGAAAGTCTGTGTTTCTTTTTTGTTAGTTGGTGGAGACATAGCTGTTATTTTGTTGATCACATCCATTGGGATTTGACGACGTCCATCTTGCCATTTTATTCCTAAAAACTGGATCTCTCGTGCAGGTCCTTTGACTTTATTTTGTTTTATGGCAAAACCGGCTTTCAGAAGGATTTGGACTATTTTCTTCCCTTTCTCGAAAACTTCCTCTGCTGTGTCTCCCCACACAATAATGTCATCGATGTACTGCAGGTGTTCAGGAGCTTCCCCCTGCTCTAGCGCAGATTGGATCAGTCCATGGCAAATGGTAGGGCTGTGTTTCCACCCCTGGGGCAGCCGATTCCAAGTATATTGGACTCCCCTCCAAGTGAAGGCAAATTGTGGCCTGCACTCTGCTGCTAGAGGAATGGAGAAAAATGCATTAGCGATATCAATTGTGGCGTACCACTTGGCTGCCTTTGACTCAAGTTCATACTGAAGTTCCAGCATGTCCGGCACTGCAGCACTCAGTGGTGGCGTGACTTCGTTCAGGCCACGATAGTCCACTGTTAGTCTCCACTCGCCATTAGACTTTCGCACTGGCCATATGGGACTATTGAAAGGTGAATGGGTCTTGCTGATCACTCCTTGGCTCTCCAATTGACGAATTAGCTTATGGATGGGAATCAGGGAGTCTCGGTTAGTGCGATATTGCCGCCGGTGCACAGTTGTGGTAGCGATTGGCACTTGCTGTTCTTCGACCCTCAGCAACCCCACAACAGAGGGGTCCTCTGAGAGACCAGGCAAGGTAGATAATTGTTTAATGCCCTCTGTCTCTAAGGCAGCTATACCAAAAGCCCACCGGAACCCTTTTGGGTCCTTGCAATATCCTCTTCTAAGATAGTCTATGCCAAGGATACATGGAGCATCCGGACCAGTCACAATGCGGTGCTTTTCCCACTCATTCCCAGTCAGACTCACTTCAGCCTCCAATACAGTCAACTGCTGAGATCCCCCTGTCACTCCACAAATATAGATGGGCTCTGGTCCTTTATAGCTCGATGGCATTATAGTACATTGTGCACCAGTGTCTACTAAAGCCTTATACTTCTGTGCGCGTGATGTGCCAGGCCATCGAATCCACACAGTCCAATAAACTCGATTGTCCCTTTCCTCCCCCTGGCTGGAGGCAGGGCCCCCCTAATCCTGGTCAGAATCTTCTTCGTTTCTGTGTTTGAAGGACTGTCTGCTGGAAGTTGGAGCAGCAAACTTTTCAGAGAATCCCTTTTTCCTGATTGTTTTCTTTTGCAACTCACGTACCCGTGCCTCTAGGGTCGCGGTAGATTTTCCATCCCATTTTCTCATGTCCTCTCCATGGTCTCGTAAGTAAAACCACAGGGTGGCACGGGGTGAGTACCCACCATATCGTCTTCCTTGTGTGGGTGAACGCCTACCCCTGATAGCTGAGACACTGCTCTGTACAGGTACAGAGGAGAATAATCTCTCTTCAAGTTGGTGAAACTTTTCAGAAAGTGTTTTCTCCCAGGTGTTCTCTTTCGGTCGTTGGACACTGGTTGGTTCAGGTGGGGAGGACGATAGATTCTCTTCAAGTTGGTGAACCTTTTCAGAAAGTTTCTCCACAGCTGAGACGCAGGCCTGTAAGGAAGAGGATAGACTTTCTTCGTACTGCCGGAGTTGTTTAGCCGCTTCATCCACTGTGGGTTCCTCATCCTCTTTCCAGGCCATTATTGCCAATGAGCTGGCACATGATGATGGTGCACTCCGTACAAACTTCCGCCACATGGGTCGTGTACACTTGACTTCATCTGGGTCTTTGGATGTTTGTCTGAGGTCTGGATCCTCATAAACCACTTCCCGTACGGCTAATTCCCTCAGGTACTGGATTCCCTTCTCCATAGTGGTCCACTTGCCTGGTAGACATAAAAGTTCTTCCTTGAAGGGATACCTTTCCCTCACAGCTGAGAGGAGACGCCTCCAGAGGCTGGTGGATTGTGCTCCATCTGCAATTGCTTTGTCAATGCCGGCGTCTCGAGCAAGGGATCCCAACCGTCTGGCTTCCCTGCCGTCTAATTCCACACAATTGGCTCCAGAGTCCCAGCACCGGAGCAGCCAGGTGACAAGCTGCTCACCTATACAGCGACCAAAATCTTTTCGCACATCTCGTAGCTCGCGCTCGTTTAGGCTTCGGGTAGTTACTGTTGCTTTTTCGGCATCCTCATCTTCCTCCTCCTGAATCCTTGATGGCCCAGCATCGTCATCATCTTCATCATCTTTATACCTAGTTTTGGCAGAAGCCTTACCTGGATTGGCAGAAGACTCTCTGCGTTCTAAACGACCTGAATTTCTATACCATATTTTCACCTTCTCTACAGGGGCAGCTTGCACTGCTACTGCTCGTTTCTCTGACTTTGTTACAGGGTCTGCCACAGGGGTTGGAATGCCCTCTGCAGGGGCAGCTTGCACTGCTACTGCTCGTTTCTCTGAACCCGTTACAGGGGTTGGAATACCCTCTGCAGGGTCAACTTGCACTGCTACAGGTTGTTTCTCTGACACGGCCACAGGAGCTGGAGCGGCTGCAGGAGCTGGAGCTGGAGCAGTTGCAGGAGCTGGGACTGGAGTAGCGGCAGGAGCTGGAGCTGGAGCAGTTGCAGGAGCTGGGACTGGAGTAGCGGCAGGAGCTGGAGCTGGAGCGGCTGCAGGAGCTGGAGCTGGAGCGGCTGCAGGAGCTGGGATTGGAGTAGCGGCAGGAGCTGGAGCTGGAGCGGCTGCAGGAGCTGTAATTGGAGCGGCTGCAGGAACCGGAGCTGGAGCAGCTTCAGGAGCTGTAACTGGAGCGGCTGCAGGAGCTGGAGCTGGAGCGGCTGCAGGAGCTGGGATTGGAGTAGCGGCAGGAGCTGGAGCTGGAGCAGCTTCAGGAGCTGTAACTGGAGCGGCTGCAGGAGCTGGGATTGGAGTAGCGGCAGGAGCTGGAGCTGGAGCAGCTTCAGGAGCTGGGATTGGAGTAGCGGCAGGAGCTGGAGCTGGAGTGGCTGCAGGAGCTGGAACTGGAGCGGCTGCAGGAACTGGAGCTGGAGTGGCTGCAGGAGCTGGAACTGGAGCGGCTGCAGGAGCTGGAACTGGAGCGGCTGCAGGAACCGGAGCTGGAGCGGCTGCCGAGTCCACCATAGGGGTCACAGTGGCCGTTGGATCTGTCACAGGGCTTGGAGTGGCCGCAGGGTCTGTCACTAAGTTGATAGCAGTATCAATGGCAGCTCGATAGGCATGAGCCAGGCCCCAGCACGTTACAATGATTTGTGTTACTTTGGAACTGCCAGCATCATGACACCTTTTTTTCAAGCATTCTGCCAGTTTTTGAGGATTTTGCATTGCTCAGGGGTGAATTTCCAACACACTGGGGGTGCCAACTGCTCTAGATGCCTGCCCATATCCACCCATACTCCCTGCCACCCACAACTATCCTGCCTCCGGGCAGATCTCCGGATGAGTTTCCCAAGTAGTTGTTTAACTTTAAGCAGAACCTGAAGTGCATTCATGAGGCAGAACAACAAGACTATGGTATTCCGAGTATCCCAATAATATTCAATATCTTGGAGAGCTATTGTGACAAGCTCAGGGGATAAGAGGGTGGTGAAGGAGGAAGGCAGAGTGTTCCAGGAGGATACAGGGGTGGTGAAGGAGAAAGGGAGAGTAATCAAGTAAGAAAAATTATCTTCCCCTTTTCCCTCCACAGATTGACTCTCTAATGGAGAAAAACAATAGGTATAATTGCTAATAGTTCCCAAGATACTGTTTCCAAAATACAGAGTCCACGATGTTACTGAGTATGAATACCAAGTTAGAGTCATGACCAGATATCTTATCGTCTCATAAGCCATTGCTATAATACTCAGTACCATAATGATCTGAAACCAGGGCCCAGAGAGGATAAACAACACTACAGAGAGAAAATACGGAAAATAATGTACTATAATACTCAATTTGGAAAACAGGCGCAGCAGAGTTGAGATTAAAGCAATCAGCATCATGACAAGTGACTATTAAGCAGGTCTGATCCTTACACCAATTTTAGTTTAACACACTCTGATCAGATCTGCCGTTATCTCAACCTTTCGGGCCCCACGTTGGGCGCCAAAAAAGGCTGTCGTGGTTTAACCCGGCCGGCAGCTAAACACCATGCAGCCGTTCGCTCACCCTCCCCCCTCCCTCTCTGGGACGGGGGAGAGAAATGGAGAGTGAAGCCCGTGAGTTGAGATAAAGACAGTTTAATAAGACAGGAAAATAATAATAACAAAATAATAATAACAATAATAATAATAATGATACAATAGTGATAATATGAAAGTAATAGTATGTACAAACAAGTGATGCACAATGCAATTGCTCACCACTTGCTGACCGATGCCCAGCCTAACCCCGAGCAGTCCGGCCCCCTCCCCCCGGCTAGCCACCCCTATATATTGTTTAGCATGACGTCAGATGGTATGGAATACCCCTTTGGCTAGTTTGGGTCACCTGTCCTGGGTCTGTCCCCTCCCAGCTCTTACTGCACCCCCAGCCTGCCCGTTGGCAGGACAGAGCAAAAGGCTGAGATGTCCTTGGCTTAGTATAAGCACTGCTCTGCAACAATTAAAGCATCGGGGTGTTATCAGCACTCTTCTCATCCTAAGCCAAAACACAGCATTCCACCAGCTACTAGGAAGAAAATTAATTCTGTGCTAACTGAAACCAGGACAGAAGGAACGGGGGTTATGGTCAGTCTATAGTGCTTCTTCTCTGCCGCTCCTTCTCGGTCACTCTCGCCCCCTGTGCTGTGGGATCCCTCCCACGGGATGCAGTCCTTGCTGAACTGATCCGGCGTGGGCTTCCCACAGGCAGCAGCTCTTCCAGCACTGCTCCAGATATGGGTCCGTAGCACGGGGTCCATCCCTCAGGAGCAGACTGCTCCAACCTGGGTCCCCCATGGGCAGCAGCTCCTGCCAGACCCCCTGCTCCTGCGTGGGCTCCTCTCCACGGGCTACAGGTCCGACCCAGAATCTGCTCCGGCAGGGGTCTTCCACAGGCCGCAGCCTCCATCGGTGCAGGGCCACCTGCTCCACCGTGGTCTCCTCCACGCGCTGCAGCGTGGAACCCTGCTCCACCGTGGTACTCCATGAGGCTGCAGGGAGACAACCTGCTTCACCAGGGTCCTCACCACAGGCCGCAGGGGACTTCTGCTCCGGCGCGTGGAGCACCTCTCCCCCTCCTTCTTCACTGACCTTGGCGCCTGCAAGGCCGTTCCTCACTCCTCTCACTCTCCCAGCTGCTGTGTGGCGCAGCGTTTTTTTTCCCTCTCTTAAATATGCTTTCACAGAGGCGCAAATCGTGGGACCAGCAGGGCTAGGGAGGTGATCGTCCCCCTGTACTCGGCTCTGGTGAGGCCGCACCTCGAGTACTGTGTTCAGTTTTGGGTCCCTCGCTACAAGAAGGACATGGAGGTGCTTGAGCAGGTCCAGAGAAGGGCGACGAAGCTGGTGAGGGGCCTGGAGAACAAGTCCTACGAGGAGCGGCTGAGGGAGCTGGGCTTGTTCAGCCTGCAGAAGAGGAGGCTCAGGGGCGACCTTATCGCTCTCTACAGATACCTTAAAGGAGGCTGTAGTGAGGTGGGGGTTGGCCTGTTCTCCCACGTGCCTGGTGACAGGACGAGGGGGAATGGGCTAAAGTTGCGCCAGGGGAGTTTTAGGTTGGATCTTAGGAAGAACTTCTTTACCGAAAGGGTTGTTAGGCACTCGAACAGGCTGCCCAGGGAAGTGGTGGAGTCACCATCCCTGGAAGTCTTTAAAAGACGTTTAGATGTAGAGCTTAGGGATATGGTTTAGTGGGGACTGTTGGCGTTAGGTCAGAGGTTGGACTCGATGATCTTGAGGTCTCTTCCAACCTAGAAATTCTGTGATTCTGTGATTCTGTGACTTATTGGCTCAGCTCTGGTCAGCAGAGGGGCCCTTAGCAAACATGGGGCAGCTTCCAGATCCTTCTCACAAAAGCCACTCCTATGGCCCCGTGCTACCAAAACCTTGCCAGGTAAAACCACTACAGGGAGGCGCATCTCATCTGGTGGTAGCAGGCCAGTGTCACATAGACCCTCCCATGATCAGCAAGCCCAAAGTTCTACCAGTTGCACCAGTCCCGAAGCTACGTGTTAATGTGGAGTCTGCTTGTCAGCATCGATCCCCCCTATCGGAAGGACAGAGGCAAACACAACCTGTGCCCCGATCCTTTAAGTAGTCGCCCCAAAGCCCTAAAGCCCCTTTTTTTACTAGGCATTAGTAACAAAAACTTGAACAAGGTGGAGATAAATTAACTTGGCTACAGCATTAAAGATGAGCTTTGCGCAGTGGTCAATTGCTGGCTGGCTTGAGGCGCGTGGCTGAGGGTCTCTAATGAATTGTATGACTGATTCGGGCGCGTGGACAGCGCAAGTGGTTACGGGGAAAGTATATGTAGCAGAGAAAAATGGCAATAAAGGCCTTCTGCTCAAGAGGCATCGGGAGACCGTGTCTTTCATCCCTTCAGGTCTGCCCCCTTCCAACTCAGGATATTGTATGATTCCAAGTGTGGAACCCAGCATTTGGCCTTGAATGCCACGCAGCTGGATGCGGCCCGTTGATCCAGCCTGTCCAGATCCCCTTGCCCAGCTTGGTGTCGCCCACGAACTTACAGCGCCCGGTGGGGCCCATCCAGCCCAGGCACGTGTCACATGGGACCCTTGGTGACCTCCCTTGGTGACACCCCAGGGGTCCGCCTTATATGACTGCAGCTGTGACTCGGACCCTCAGCGTCGGTGCACGGCAGTGACGGACAGGGCAGGAGCACTGGGCCTTCGAGGAGTCCCCGAGCATAGCCCACGCCTGCCCGAAGGAGCCTCCGTTTTCTATTTGAGAACTCTCCCACTCCAGAGGCTCCTTCTGAATCTGATGAGGAGGGAGGCATGCCCCCCAGGCAGCCCAGGCTGGCCTGGCAGGAGACCTGGTCTTCTGAGGGCAGCAACCGGCCAGCAGAGGACAGCTTGCTGGCAGAGGACAGCACCCCGGTAGAGGACATTTTGCCGGCAGAGGACAGAAGCCCAGCAGAGGACAGCTTGCTGTCAAAGGGCAGCAGCCCGGTAGAGGACAGCAGCCTGGCAGAGGACAGGAGACCAGCAGAGGACAGCTTAGTGGTAGAGAACAGAGGTTTGACAGAGGACAGCAAGAAGGAGTTGCAGTTGCTGGATCCCAGTGAGTCGTGAGTCCTCTCTGTACCCCTCCCTGCCACTGTAGGGGTGGACAAAAACACCACCTGAACTCCCACTCCATCCACTACCCGTCCCAGTCCCCTAAAGTCCCGCTTGATAGTCTTCAGGCTTCTATCTTCAGTATTATCACTGCCGGCCTGGACTATCAAAAGACGATAGTAATCAGAGGGGAAAACCAGGTTGGGAAGCTTTCTGGCAACGTCCATGACCCTAGCCCCAGGGAGGCAGCAGACTTCCCTACGGGTAGGGTCAGGCTAACAAATAGGGCCCTCTGTTCCCCTCACAAGGAAGTTGCCTTCTCAGGGGAACACAGGGAACTTCTCAGGGTCCTTGGTGGCCTCCAAGTTAGCTCAGCGTCATGGCACCGAGTCACTGTGAAGGAGCTGCTGGAATAACGAGACAACAACCTAGTTCTATTAAAATATATATTGCTCTTTTGAGGACTGCTGCGGGGCTAGCGGCAACACGGCAGTGGAAATCTCCGTCCTGACATTGCCTTATGCCTTGACGTCAGGATCAGGATGGTTTGAAATGCCAGGGAACGGACCATGGGTTCCGGGTCTTTATATGAAGGCCGGAGGACTGCAAAAGAAAGAAGAGCAGAGATGAAAACCCACTCCTTGCAGAGATCCCCAGGCATCCCCTGCAGAGCATGCCAGCCCCACTCGACTCTTCCCCAGGCCAGGAGGAGCAGGAGGGACAAAGGAATCCGTTGAAAGCTGCTGCTCAGCAAGGTCCCAAATGCAGCCACCAGTCCTTCCCCACCTGCGCACCACAGGTCAAGTGGGGCACCTTCACAAGCTCGTTCCCTCACCACCTGCCTCCATCCCTTGGGAGGATTCACACACTCCAGGAATCTCCTGGACTCTTTCCTCTCGCTATTGTGCTTCCCCATGAGAGCAAGGGCTAGCAATCGTGACCCTGCTCCTAGCTGCTTGTAGGCTGTCTCATCTCCCTCTTCGTCCTGGTTGCGTGCTCTACAACAGGCTCCCACCTTCTGTCAGCCTTACTGCCCTTTCCCCTGACTCTTCCTCAGGGACACTCAACCCTTTCAGCGGCACTGCCCAGCTCCAGGCTGGGAGGCCATTCCCTGACACCACAGGCTACCCCGTCTCCTCTCCCTCGTTCCTATGGCTGCATTGCTCCTCCGCCCCGAAGCATTTCCCTGGAGCAGGGCAAGGCACGGGGGCCTCTGCCGCTGTCCCCCCAGCCCTAGCACACCCCCCACTGCCCTCACTCACCTCTGAGGATTTCCTCCAGCTTCTCCTCGCTCTGGTCCTTGCAGTAGCGCGCAGCAAGACCTAGACACAGAGATCCCATCAGAGCCCCGCTCCCCAGCACGCTCCCAGCAGCACAGCCCCTGGCCTAGCCAGGCAGGCTGTGCCCCCTCCTGCACCCTGGAGCAAGGGCCCAGTCGGGGGGCTCTGGGGGCAACAGGGCTGTGCCTCACTGCCGGGGCAGTGCCTGGGGCTGCCAAAGGCTGCCCCAAGAGGGACCCAGGGGCTGGGCTCACCAATGAATCTGACGGCCTCAAGTCGCAAAAGGGTCTGAGTGGCCTTCAGGTAGGGCTGGCTCTGCTGCAGGTATTCTTCTACTCTGCCTCTGTCCTGCTGCAGCTGGAGAGAGAGAGAACGCAGGGTCACGGGGCTTGCACACCCTCTCCAGGGTCTCCTCCAGCATCCTGGGGGCAGGGAGGTCAGAGGGGCCTGCAGAAGAGCCCCCTGGGGCTCTGTGCTGGCAGGAAGGGAGCGAGGATGCGGCTGCAGGCAGCGGGCTCTGGCCGGGCGCGTTTGCCCAGCTGGAGCAAACCAAGATGGGTCCTTACCAAGCACTCTCCAATCCTCCATGTCTGTTTTGTCTGGACGAAGCGCTTGAGCTCCTTGCGTCGCAGAAAATTTGCAGCCACGGCGAGAGCTTCCCCAGAGGCCTGCGGAGCAGCAGAGGTTGGGAGATGGGACCACAGCCTTGGGAAGGAGACCCTCTGTCCCCTCCTCTTGGCAGGGCTGCGAGCCTTTCCCAGCGCGTTATGGGAGGCTGTGGTGGGGGGCAGCGTGCACTGGGTTCAGTGGCCAAGGCAAGGCCACGGGACTGCCACCATCGGAGGCAGCTCATGCTGCCGGCCAGAGATCCCCCAGAGCAACCCTGTGGCATCAGCACACCCTTGCCCACATAACTGCTCAGCTCTGAGATCTGTACCTTTGCTACGCTCTCACTCTGGTCTCTCATGTGAAAGTAGAGTGGGAGAAGGCTCCTGTGAACTGTCCCCTTCATTTCCTTCTTCCTTTGCCGCAGCACAGCCTCCACCACGGCTTGGAAGAGGCAGATGGAGTGCACCCGCACATGGCTGGACGCCTGGCAGGGAGGAGGACAGGAGGAATTTCAGCATTAGCGTGGCCGATGTGAAGGGAGCTCCCAGCACTGTGAGATGCTTCAGCGCTGGATCCTTCCCAGAGGAGCTGCTCAGGGGCAGCTGCAAGGCCTGGTGCCCGTGAAGGGCAACGCAATCGGTTGCCATCGCAGGCTGCCCGCCAGCCACCCCACTTTCGCCACCAGCCGCACCAGCCATGCCCAAGCAGAGCTCCCCAGCGCCTGGGCTGACGAGGAGACTGGGAAGGCCCTGCCTGAGTGCTGCCCACAGGGCCGGGCTGAAGGGCAGCCCTCGTTACAGGGGGCCCAGCTGAGGGCTCAGGCTCCCGCAGCACACTTACGTGGTCAAAGAGTGGCAGGAGCTTCTCAGCCAGCTGCAGAGCCGGGCCACTGGCCTCCCTCCTCTCCACATGAGCCATCACGTTTCTCAGCACAGGCAGGGCCTTCAGCACCACATATGTGTTGGTGTCCTGCAGGGCCTCCACAATGTCTGGCAGCAAGACCTGAATTTTCCTTGCCTGTAGGAAAGACACCATTTCCCTTCCGTGAGGCAGTGAGAGACCACCCTGGGCAAAGGGCTCTGGTTCCTGAGCACCAGCCTCCTGCCTTGCTTCCTGGCAGCGGGGAGGGACGGGAGGGCAGAAGAGCAAAGCCCCAGGCTGCCAACATGGCTTTGCTTGACGATGGCCCGCTCACCTTCTCAGGGCTCTCTGACACGGTGCAGAGCCCTTTCAGAACCAAAAAGCGCATCATTGGTCTTGGGTGCCTCAGGTAGCTCTGGAGGTGCACTGGGTTACCAAAGTCCTCCTCAGAAATGTGATTCTGGGCCAGCATCTGCAAGAAAGGGCAGTGAGGGCCTGGCAGGGCCTGCAGGGCTCCCTGCAGCCTCTTCTTCTCCCACCTTTGGGCAGGGATGGGGCAGCGCCAGCTGGCACCAAAGAGGCACCAGGCGCGGGGAGCTACGGGGGCTTGCCGGCCCCAGGGACCATGTGTCCGTACGTCCTGCGGGAGCTGGCAGTTTGGGGGTAGATGGGCACAGGTCTGTGCCTGTGTGCCTGAAGGGGCACACGTAGCCCTGCTGGGAGCAAGGTTTCATCTGGGAACTCACAGCCAAGCGACGGATGCAGGTGTCTTTGGTGACTGCGGTGCACCAGTTGCGCAGCGGCAAGTCTTCCATCATGATGCTTAAAACCCTCTTCAAGGTCTGCAGCATGGCCAGGATCACCTCCCACATGGCCAGGTCAGTGCTGCAAGCCCAGAAGACTCTGTCAGTGAGGCTGCCTCAGCCGCAGGGCCACAAACTGGGCCAGCCCCAGAGGACCCAGGCTGTCCTGCAGCCCCTGTGACTTGGGGAGCACTGAGGGCCCAGCCTGGGCAGGCAGGAGGGGGCTGAGCTGGTGTTCCCTGGGGGCAGGGGGACTCTGGGCTGCCTTGGACAGCTGGGCTGCTGCAGCCCTGGCTGGCCCAGTAGGGCTGGAACACATTGGTGGGAAGGAGGGCTGTGCTCCTTGGGGATGTCCTGCCCTTTGCCATTGGTGTGGCAAGCAGAGAGTCTCCAGGTGCATCTCCCGACGCGGAACAAGCCCTCAAGGATGCTAAGGCCAGGACCTGTCACGTGGCGGAGAGAACTGCAGCAAGTTCTTGGCTTCGTCCCTGGGCATCATGTTGGTCATCTGGAGAAGCAGGGAGTCCAGGCACTGCCGCGCCGATGCCGTGTGGATGCTGCCCAGGTTTCTCCTGATGCACTCCAGGATCGTTGGCACCTTGGGGGACAAAGTGGGAATGGTGTTGCCAGCAGACCGCAGCCATTGCCACAGCTGCCACTCAAACTTTGGCCCCTTCCATTGCTCTCTGCTGGCTTCAGGTGGCTTCTGGAGCCCAAGAGACCCCAATGTGCGAGGGAGGCAGGGAGGGAGGCAGGGAAGGAGAGAGGAACCACGCCTGGAAGAGCTCAAGGGCAGGGCCATGGCCACAGGCCACTTACATCTGTCAGCCAGTAGAAAGGGTCCTCCAAGGCTGCGTCCAGCACGCTGCAGGCCCCCTGCTTGTCATGGATGCTGGAGTCTTGTAAAGCTTCAAGGGCTGTGAGGATGATGTCCAGCCTCTCATCAGGGAAGAGGTATCCTCCAAACCCCTGTGGGAAGAAGGAGAAGCAAAGACATGCCTCACTGAGTGTCCCAAGGGTGCTGCTTAGCTGAGCAGCAAGGGCAGCTCTGGAGAGAGGGCCCTCGGGGGAAGGGGTGAGGATGGGGCATATGGGGCCAGAGTGCTGGCCCTGCAGGTAACCAGGGCTTGCTGGTGGCCAGGAGGGCTGGAGCTGCTGCCGGGACACAGGGGAGCAGCCTTCGCATAGCCCCAGCCTGGGGACAAGAGGAACCCTCTCAGCAGGGCGAGTGAGGCCGTGCCAGCCCCACCGGTTCTGGACCCCTTTGCTCACACGAGATGCCTGCTGATGCTGCGGACAAGATCCCCAGCAAGGCCAGAGCTCATTACCTTGGCAATTTCACACGGAGTTGATGGTATAGAAAATGGAAGTTTTGCATACTCCAATTTCTTGTGTCTCACTGCATAATTTACCATGTCCGCTCTCAATATGCATTCTAAACAGGGGGAAACAGCGAAGAGTCAGTAGGGAAGAGCATCTTTGCCAACAAGCTTGCCAAATGGTGAAAAGCACTTTCACTAGGAATGGCTGAGGAGGGAGGCTCGGACCCACGGCGAGGAGAGTGGTGGGCAGGGATGTAAAGCACAAGGTGAGGAGTGCTGGGAGCAAGAGGGACCTCAGGGATGATGCAGAAGGAAGAGAAGCAATGGCGTTGGGTGCCGTGGGGGTAGCAGCGTGTCACAGACCCCCTTCTGCTCGGGGTCAGGATGTGCAGGAAGCCCCCTGACACCTGCCTTTAAGACGGCAGGGAGCAAACAGTCAGGGAGCATTCTGGAGGGCGTCACCATCCCTGGTGATGCACGGCTGGCTCTGCTGTTCACTCTTCGGGGAAGATGCCGTTTGGGAAGTGCTCATCGATTGATGGCTTAGACTGGGGGACACCACAAAACAGCGTGGTAGGTGATCTGGGGAGGGTTGGGAAGGACAGCAGCAGAGAACTGCTCCTGGACGGCAGGTGAGCGTCTAGCTTCTGCGGAAAACGATAGCCAGAATGCTGCGGGAAGCTGCTGTGAGGAGCAGAGGAGGCCAGGGAACCTGGCAGAATTCCGTGAGCAGCCTCCACCAAGCACAAAAACAATCCTTCACAATACTCACAGAATCACAGAATTTCTAGGTTGGAAGAGACCTCAAGATCATCGAGTCCAACCTCTAACCTAACACTAACAGTCCCCACTAAACTCGGGGAAAACAAGTAGACAAATCAGTAGATGTTTGTGTGCAGACGGACGCTGCCCACCACACCTTCTTACCTCTTCCTTTTCTGATGATTTTGTATATGTGAGAAAGAGTTTCTAAAGCTGTGAATCTGATGGAATCTTTGTCACTGGTGAAAATGAAGAGGATGCCCAGCAGCTGTCCCAGGATGGGGATGTAGGGCTCTGTGGGTTCATCATCGCTATAGTTTTCATAGTCATCTGTGATCTGGGTGAGGAAGGGAGGAGAGACAAAGGGCTTAGTGGAGGCAGAGCCGGTCCCTGAGAGAGCACGGCCTGGGAAGGGAAGAGCAGGGGCGAAGGAGGGACGAAGACCCTCGATTCACGGTTCTGAGGCACTCATGTGCATCGAGGCTTGCCTCACAGGCACCCCTGAGTGGCAGGATGCTCTGGGATGCAGGAAAGGGTGGAGGGTTCCTTGTGCCTTACCTCGGCCTCAAAATACAAGAGGATGAAAGCACTCAGCCTCTCAATCATCCTCACAGCTCTCTCACGCACAGCTGGGTTTTTGGAGTGTGCAAAGTGCAGAAGCGCCTGCGAGGAGAGAAGTTGCTGGGTTGACAGTGGTCTGCAAATGAGACCTGAGAGGATTCTTTGGAAATTCTTTGCAAATGCCAAACCTTCAACATATTCTCCAACTCTGTGCTGAAACTGGTGTTGGGACAGTTGCGTACGAAGGCCTCCAGCATGGTGTCCATGGCTTTCATAGTCTGCAGGGAGGACAGAAGAGCATCGAATTATTTCTGTGGCCCTCCTCACCCCCAGGAGCTGGCTCTGAGCCCCTCTGGAGTTCAGGGGTGGCTTTGGGGCTAAAAAGCTGCTGTGTGCAGACCTCCTGCAGCACAAGATCAGGTCGGGGAAGGGGAAGGGGTGAGGCTGGGAAAGCAAATCTGGGCCCCGGCCCTGCACTGGTCTCTGGTTGTGTCAGCACGGGGAAGCAAGGCAGCAGCTCAGCAGGACTGGGGGTGCCGGTACCTCACCCAGCACATACCTCGGTGTAGAGCACTCCTGTCTCTGGCACATCTGACACGGGAGGCAGAAAGAAGATGCTCTTGCAGCACACAAGCAGGAGTCTCTTCTTTTTGCCACGCAGTGCTGTCGGTATGGTGTTGCTGAAGGAGAGAGAGAGAGGAGCCTGTTGGACGCAGTGCCTCGAGGCTTATGAAGGAGGACACGGACCTTGGCCAGGCATCCCTGGGAGGGACGGGCAGCCTCCCTGCCAGCTTCAGGGCCACCAGGACATTGCCACCAGGGGCTGGGCACGCACCTGAGGAGGGCGACAGTCTCCATGGCCTTCTGCCGGAATGCTGTGCGCAAGCTGTCCATGGGCTCCTTTTCCAGCAGCGCCTGCAGAGCACAAGCAGGATGAGACCTTGGAGCCGCCGGCACCCAGCAGCAGCAGAGCCAGCGCTGCCACAGCCCTCGCCTCCCAGGGGGCTGGTGCCGGGGGGCCTTGCCCCTTCCCCAACCCGCTGCGCATCCTCTCACCATGATGTTCTCCACCAGCTTATGTTTGCTGCAGAAGTCATGCAAGTTCATTGGCACACCCCTCTCTGTGACACATGTGCACAGATCGCAGATTTTGCTGAGGAACAGCATCTTCTGCTCCTCGTCGTCCTGGCAGCCACAAAGACACCAACAGAGCATTAGGGGGACACCCATGGCCAGCAGGACCAAAGCCTTGAGGGGTCTGGGGCTGTGTGGGACCCCTGGAGGGCAGCGCCAGGAGCACAGCTGTGATGCAAGCGGCTGCCATTACCTTTTCTGTGCCTCTGACATACGCCCTGATGAATTCCACGGCCTTGTCTCTGCACAGTTTCCATGCCTTACCTGGAAAGGAGGAAAGCAAAGAGTGCTGCAGCGAGGGGCTGAATGCAGGGGTGAGGAGAGGAAGGGCCCCAGCCCCAGAAGGCCGTGGGGAGGCCGCGGGGATGCCCAGAGGCTGCAGCAGCTCCGCTGGGAAGAGAGGCTGAGGGAGCTGGGCTTGTGGAGCCTGGAGAAGGCTGCGGGGGGACCTCGCTGCGGCCTCCCCGTGCCCAAAGGGGCCTCCAGGAAAGCTGGGGGGGGATCTTCATCATGGACTGCAGCGACAGGACAAGGGGTGACGGCCTTAACCTCAAAGAGGGCAGGTTTCTTTCGGACAGGCAGGGATTTCTCTCCTTCACGCCCAGGGCAGTGAGGCCTTGGCGCAGGCTGCGGTGCCCCCTCCCTGGCACTGCCCACGGCCAGGCTGGGTGGGCTTTGGGCAGCCTGGGCTGGGGGGAAGCATCGTGATCGCCGAGGTCCCCCCCAGCCCAAAGCGTCCTGGCATTCTGTGGTGCTGCGGAGGAAGCTCGGCCCCGTCAGCCCAAGCGCCGCTTTACCCAGGGAAGGAGTCCTGGAGTCAGGCAGGGGTCTCTGTGTCCCCAACCCTCCCCACCCCATCCCGAAGACCCTGACTCACTGGGATCCAGCCACTGTACGGCGTCCTGGCTCTCCTCTACCTGGCTGCTGCCCGCTGCCTGAGCAATGGCCTCTGCCAGCAAAATGGCCTCTGCCAGGCTGCTGTCCTCTTCCGGGAAAAAGGCCTCGACTGGGGTTCTTTCCACTGCCAGCAAGCTGTCCTCTGCTGGCCGGTTGCTGCCCCTAGAAGACCAGGTCTCCTGCCAGGCCAGCCTGGGCTGCCTGGGGGGCATGCCTCCCTCCTCATCCCCTTCAGAAGCAGCCTTTGGAGTGGGAGAGCTCACAAGGAGAAACCGGCATCTCCTCCGGGCGGGCGGTTGCGGCATTGTGGGACGTGGGCTATGCTCGGGGACTCCTCGAAGGCCCTGTGCTCCTGCCCTGTCCGTCACTGCCGTGCACCGACACTGAGGGTCCGAGCCACGGCTGCGCTCTTATAAGGCGGAGCCCTGGGGTGTCACCAAGTGACGTCACAATGGGTGCCACTGTGACACGCGCCTGGGCTGGGTGGGCACCCATTGTGACGTCACTTGGTGACACCCCAGGGTGCTGCCTGACGCGAGCGCAGCCGTGGCTCGGACCCTCAGGCCCTGCTTCCCAGGACGTGGCTGAACACCGCTCGTTGATGGGAAGTAGAGAATAATTTTTTTTCCCTCTCTCCGTGCTCCCGCGCGGACTGATTGTTTCTTTTGTTTCTTTTTTTTTTTTCCTCCCCATTCCCTTTCCATTTAATTAAACCTTTCTCATCTCAAACCTCGAGTTCTCTGTGTTGTATTTTCTCCCCCTTCCTCTTTGAGGAGAGGGGCAGTGAGAGAGCGGTTGTGGTGGAGCTCGGCTGCCCACCTGAGTGAAACCACCACACTTTGTCCCAGCAGCTGCGGTGCCTTGTGAGGGGCTGGGGCTGGGGTGGCCGTGCCCAGAGCCCTGCAGCAGCCTGTGGAGGGCATTGCCCTGGGGCCAGCCCAGCCTGGGCTGCTGGGCTGGGCTGGGCTGGAGAGAGGGCAGGGTGGTGGGGAGAGGTGGGCAGGGGCCGGGCTGGGCTGGGCAGTGCCCGGCAGAGCACTTTGTTGACTTTGATGACTTTCACCTATTTCTTTGAGGACTGTAGACACCCGTCTCTGTTCACCACCTTGCTCTCATGCCAGCATTTCCATCATTTCACCAGTGTCTCATCAACCCTCCCCAGCTGCTCCTTCTCACACAAAGCCATGCTCTGATCACAGACGCTCTTTGGGTGACCTCTGGCAACGCAGCACAACACTCTGAGGGACAGTTCTTCCTCCTCGTGGCCAGCACCAACATTCCAAAGTGCACTTTGTGGCAGTTTTTTCTCTCCTACTCTTTTCTACTACAAAAGAAAGCTCCATCAGGGTGGAACCCCCTCCTAAAGTAGGCATCCCAATCCATCAGGCTCCTTGCGGCCTGTCAGCCAACCAGACAGAAGTCACCGCACCAGCATCTTCCAAGCCATGGGCCTGCTGCTGTCCAGTCATGGACTCAAGCAGAAGGGACAGGACAACCCATATGTGGGCCTTCTTTCTGCATGGGTCCTCCTGGGTATGTAGGCAGAGGGGATCCCACAGTCAGCATGCCAGCCAGGTGCCTTTTGCTGGCCTACCAGGGCCACTGGCAGATGTCAGCCGAAAAGTACCGATCCCAGCTCTAAGTCAAGGGTGACCTGCCACCTACAGACAGAAGTGACCTCTCAGTCCCTTTCTGTGACATGTTCCTGCTGCTGCCCTATCTTCTGCAGGGACAGAAGTGACCTTACAGTCACTGCCACAGTCACATTGCTCCTGCTGGTGCAGGACTTCCTGAGGCAGAGCTGAGCTCATCAGAGCATTCTCCCCTGTCTCCTCCTTGTGGCCCACAATCTGATGAGATCCATGGCCCCTCACATTCAGCTTTGAGTGCCATGACTGCAGAGCAACCTCATGGTTCCTGCCCTGTCCCAAGGGATGACGGGCCTAAAGTTAAGGCTTAGTAGAGGGGCTGAAGGTGAGGAGGTTAATGCACAGGAACAGGGGTTTTGGGTGTTAGGTGTTCATGTATATGACTAGGGACTAGGGCCCACCTTACTGGGTTAAAGATTAAGCAAAGTTTGAATGGGAATGTTTTGGTATTCTTATGTGGGTATCAGGTCTGTGTTTAGGGTATGGACAAGCTTTGTGGTTTAGGGTTTTGTTTAGGTCTCTCAGGCAGTTTCCTAGGGTTAAAAAGAGCATTTTAATGCTAGTGTTAAGGTCAGGGATCAGAGTGATTAAGAGAGTAAAAACAAGGGGAAGGGGCTATGTGATGAATTTTGGCTTCAAGGGATGCGTTGAGGTCAGGCATTAGAGTAGTGGATTCCTGACAGTGTGTACAGTAGCATTTAGGTTTAAGGATTAATGTTGCTGGTTAAAATAGGACAAGGTCTTTACATGACTCTTTTAAGTCAGTGCTACAGCAGAATCAACATTGCCTGAACCTTCTAGCCTCCCAGAAATCATTGATTCCTGCTGGCCTCTACTCTCTCCCAAATCTCACATTTCTCCTGGCCAGGCTTCTTCTGACCTCCCCATATCAGTCATCTTCTTAGGGGTAGTTTTCTGATGGCTTTCATGATCTCACAGTGTCTGTCTTACCTCTGTTGGCTACTCCTTTCTTAAGACAGACGCAGCACCGAAGCCAGGATGGAAAAGAACATAAAGGCTGCAGGAACACCCTGCACAATGTGCCCTGCAGCTCCGTACCACGCTAAAAATTTGTTTCCTGCCTCCAGCTTTTGGATATAGAATGGCTCCTATGCAGCCAGGGTGACTTTTTCCAGGCCCTCGTGCATGGTTCAGTTTACCCCAGGCATCTTGGAGGCAGTGGCCCCCTCTGTGTTGAAAACTGAAAGCAGTCCTGAAGGATGACTTCAGGCAAAAGCTGACACCTCTGACATGACAAGCCCTATCCAAGACCTCTTCCTTTATGGGGCCTACCAGGTACTCGGAAAGAGCGGATCTCACAAACTACAGGCACAGCAAGTGCCTTCTGCTTGCCTTTCAGGTACTTTTGCAGATATGAGCCTAATGGCATAGATCCCAGCCGGGAGTCAAGGGATGAGCTGCCAGCTATTTCTCCAAGAAGCCACCTCAAAGGCCATTTAACAGCCATTCACTTCCTGCTGGACTTAGAATTTCTGAGGCACCACCGCCTCATAATATCATACCTACAAAACACCCCCTTTTTGGCCTAGGACCTGCCCAGGTAGAAGTGATCTGATTGTGATCCTTCAAGCCCATGGCACTGCTGCTGGGCTCCCAGACCCTCTGATGCATGTGAACCAGTTCCGTGCCAGTTCTGGGAGGTGCTAGGGCAGGTGGGACCTTGCAGGCAATGTTCCAGCCCCATGACTGTTGTTGGTCTCTCAGCTCCTTGCACACAGCAAAGATCACTCTGACATGCAGATGTTGTGTGCCTGAAGCTGGCCTAGAAGACACTCTGGGAAGCGCCCTCCCAGCCCCTGCCCCAGCCCGAGCTGGCGGTGCTGCTCTGCAGAGCAAGGGGGCTGTGGTGCCCAGGGCACGGGGACACTCTGCAGGGCCATGCTGGGCAGGCTGGGAGGCAGACCCAGCTCATGGGGTCACTGTCATTGCCCAAGGCTGCAAGGAATCAGTCACCAGCCTCCTTTGCTGGGGCTACTGCGTGTCCTGGGGCTGCAGAGCTCTCCTCTGCCTGTTGGCAGCAGCTTGAGCACTTGAGCTCTGCTAAATTCACCTTGCACAGGCTCATGCTCTGCGGGCTCCACCTGTTTTATGAGCTCATGCTGCTCCGGCCAATACCCTGGACTCTGCTGGCAGATGCTAATTCCCTCTGCAAGAAACATTAACCTGCCAGCAGTCCCAGCACAGCCCCACAACAGCACTGGCACCAAGCTCCAGGAGCAGCCGGGCCTGGCCCCACCAGCAGGAGAGGGCGGCAGAGGCAAGAGAGCAGCTTGGCATGCCCCAAGCGCTGGTGCTCCCTGGCTGTGCTGCTGGAATGGGACTCTTTTCCTCTGCAAATGGGCACTGCCCCAGCAGAGCCAGACCAGGTCTCAGAGGAAGGACATCAGACAAAGAAGGCAGTGTAGGCTGTTTTATTTCGTTAAAAGTTCACAGAGACCATAATTCCACATGGACAGAGACTCAGTACATACACTAAACACACGTACAGAATTGGGAGTGGGACAAAAATGACATTTTATTGGGCAACCTAACCTGAAAAACAAAACAAAACAAAACAAAACAAAACAAAACAAAACAAAACAAAACACAAAACTAAGTAATACCAGTACTAAAAATACACACTCACACACACAGAAACAACAAAAAAGGGAATATAGGTTGTTCTGTGTAAGTGATATTCTGAGTAATCTGCAGAAACAGACTGTGAAATTATTGTTTCCGAAGCAAATCAAGTCATCAGTTTCCACAAGGCATTCTTGAGGTCCTTGTTCCTCATGCTGTAGATGAAGGGGTTCACTGCTGGAGCCACCACCGAGAATAGAGCGGCCACCAACAGGTCCAGGGATGGAGAGGAGATGGAGGGGGGCTTCAGGTAGGCAAACATGCCAGTGCTGACAGTCAGAGAGACCACAACCAGATGAGGGAGGCACGTGGAAAAGGCTTTGTGCTGGTCCTTCTCAGAGGGAATCCTCAGCACAGCCCTGAAAATCCGTATATAGGACAACATAATGAAAACAAAACAAGCAAAGATTAAAGAAAGAGTAAATAAGAGTACAGCAACTTCCCTGAGGTAGGCATCGGAGCAGGAGAGCTTGAGGATCTGGGGGATCTCACAGAAGAACTGGGCCACTGCGTTTCCAAGGCAGAGGGACAGGGAAAATGTATTGGCTGTGTGCAGGACAGCACTGAGAAAGCCACTGCCCCAGGCAGCTGCTGCCATCTGGGCACAAGCTCTGCTGCCCAGGAGGCTCCCGTAGTGCAGGGGCTTGCAGATGGCAACGTAGCGGTCGTAGGCCATGACGGTGAGGAGGGAATACTCTGCTCCAACCAAGAAGACAAAAAAGAAGACCTGTGCAGCACACCCGTGGTAAGAGATGGCCCTGGTGTCCCAGAGGGCATTGGCCATGCCTTTGGGCAGAGTGGTGGAGATGCAGCCCAGGTCGAGAAGGGCGAGGTTGAGGAGGAAGAAGTACATGGGGGTGTGGAGGCGGTGGTCGCAGGCTACGGCGGTGAGGATGAGGCCGTTGCCCAGGAGGGCAGCCAGGGAGATGGCCAGGAAGAGCACGAAGTGCAGGAGCCGCAGCTCGCGCATGTCTGCGAATGCCAGCAGGAGGAACTCGCTCACAGAGCTGCTGTTGGGCATTTGCTGACTTTGGACACAGGTATCTTTGAAGAGGAGAAAAAAAAAATAGAACAGACTTCAATGAGGAAAACCTATTTCATCTCCTGGAAAGCCCGCAGCTTTCTGCAGCTCTCTTGCTTGAGCTCTGGGTGGTGCTGGCTGCGTGTGACACTGGGAGCAGGGGCTGCTGTGGGCTCCAGAGGAGTCCTTCCTGCTGTGCAGCAGGAGGGAAGCAGGACCATGGGGGAAACTCAAGTGCAGTCCACTTGTCAGATCAATGAGCCATGCAGTCTTTTTGCAAACAACTCATCCGACCACACTGTAGAGCAAGAGAGATTTTATTTGCTGTATTTTCTTATAATTCCCCCTGTAATGCTTAGGACACCGATCATACTCGTGTTACGCTGAGAAAAAAACGGAGACAGCTGAGAGCAGAGAAGCCCCAGTCCGAGTGAGGCTGGACAGAATCCTTACCTTGGCCCTGGGGGCCTGAGCAGGATCTCAGCTCTTCCCCCCTAGCCAGGGCTGCCGAGGCCTCACTCCAGCTGCCCACAGACAGACATCCAGCAGCACGGACATGGCCTTAGCAAGGAGGTGTCTTCTCCTTGGGACGCCTGGATGCCACAAGGATGCCACGAGAGAGCTGCATCCTGCTGGAGAGCAGCCTGAAGCCCAGGAAAACACCCCACAGACAGGTGAATATCCACACGCTGGGGTATTCCAGTATCCCAGGCACACAACATGCTGTACCTAGAGGATTCTTGGCCACTCTGTTCCTGCTGATCTTGGCCAAACTCTTCTTTCCCCCGCCTGTGCTCACAGACCCCATCCCATGCGGCTGTGCTCAGCGCTGCCCTGCAGCACCCTGCCACCACCAGGGCCCTGCCAAGGGGCACCTCCATGCAGCAGGAGCTATGGGGCAGCTGACAGAGAGCCCTGCATCACCAGCAGGGTGTTCGAGGCTTCTAGGGTGTCAGGGGCACCTGGCTTAGGCCACTCCAAGGGGCTTCTGCCAGACTTCCTCACCTCGCAGTGCAATCCAGCAGGACTCTCACAGCCTACTGCATTGCCCACCGCCCTCCCAGAAACAAGACCCAGCACGAGACCCTTCCAGGAGCTGCAGCTGCATGGCCCTGCAGCCAGAGACTTACCTTGTCAAGGGCTGTGCAGGTTTCTCCTGCAGGCAGCTCTCAGCACCCTCCCACTCCCAACTGCCTCCAACCCCTCTCTCCTCTCCTCTCCTCTCCCCATGGGGGTCAGAGCCCCCAGCCCTTCTGCGCTGTGCAGAGGAGCTGCTCCTGGGCAGAGCTGTCTCTCTGCACCAGGGCCCTCTTGCCAGGAGCTCTCCCTGTCCCAGGAGCCCAGCCCAGATCAGCAGCAGAGGCATTGGAATCAGCCCTCTGGGGGCTTTGGCGATGAGCCCATGAACCTCAGGCACTGAGAGTGAGTTGAAGAAATCTCTCAAGAAATCCAAGGCAGATGCAAGTTTCCTGCAGTGTCCCCCTGAGGGGGGACTCTGCTGGCACTGACACAGCCTCCCTTGGAGCTCATTAGAGCAGAACACTGGAGGCAGTGAGGACAGGTAGACAAATGTGAAGGTGACACTGATGTATTGAAAAACAGGCTTTGACCCCAGGCTCCTGGGAAGGGAGATCCTTTCCCTTCACACAGGAGCTCAGGGCTCTTCCTGGGCAGTAGGAGATGGGGATGTCCATGGCCCAGTGCAGGAGAAGGGTACGACTCCTGCCTGGTTCATGGCTGGTGAGGAGGCAATGAGACCCTGGTGCTTTAACAAGAAGCTGCCTCCTCATAGGCCTCGCTGTCGGAGACAAGAGCCCTAGCCATTGACACACAGACCTCAGGCCTGTTGGGACTTTCAGCCTTTCCAGTGTGCTTGCTCCTCTCCACACCAGGCTGTCCAAGAGATTCACAGACCTGCACCTCTTTCCCTGCTGGCTGTGTGGTGTCTCATCAGATCGGAGCCGAGCATGGTAACTTACATTTTCTTGGTGGCCATGCTCCTCATAAGGCAGCTCTGTAGGAAGTTGGCCTGGTTCCTGGTGAGCTCCTGGTGAGCTCGTATGGCATCCCTCGTGGTGCCCAGGCCCTCCTCCTCCTGGGCACTGCTCACTCAGCAGGGTCCCAGTCTGCCCTGATGTGTGGGGTTCCTCTTCCTCTGGTGCAGGATGAGGCTTTTCTTCTTGTAAATGTCAAGAGGTTTCTGTAGGCAAAATCCTGCAGTTTCTCAAGGTTCCCCTGGGCAGATGCTCCATTCTTTCATCTGTTAATTTCTGCAGGAAGATGGCTCACCCTGATTGTGCTGTCTCTCACAAGATAGCATCAATGAGGTGTTAGTAGATATTGTGGACTGTAGAGGAGTAACCAGTTGAACAGAATTGCAGCACAGACTCACAGAAGGCTGGTGGATGGAAGGCTGCCAGATTCCACCTTTTCTGTGCTTCTCATGTATGCTGTCATTTTGTCTGAAGCTGTGTCCTAAATGTTGTTAGGGTGGGCAAGGACAAAATTGGAAGGGCCAGACCCTAGTGGAGATCAATCTATCTATTGCTGTCAGAGACAATAAGAAAGGTTTTTATAATGAAAGGAGAGCAGAGGGGAAGGGAGGGGAGGGGAGGGGAGGGGAGGGGAGGGGAGGGGAGGGGAGGGGAGAGGGGAGGGGAGGGGAGGGGAGGGGAGGGAAAAGAGAATCTTCATCCTTTATTGGATGTGGGAAAACAGAATTAGAAGAGATGTGGAAAAGGCTGAGGTACTTAATGCATTCTTTACCTCAGTGTTTAGCAGCAAGACCAGTTGTTCCCCTAGTACTCAGCCCTCTGAGCTGGTAGATAAGGACCTTCAGCAGAATGAAGCTCTCATGAGGAAATGTTGAGAAAACTGCTACTGCACTCAGATGTGCACAAGTCTAGGGGGCTAGATGGCATCCACCCGTTGTTACTGAGGGAGCTGGCTGAAGTGCTCTCCAAGCTGCTTTCCATCACTGACCAGCAGTCCTGGCTATCAGGGGAGGTCCCAGTCACCCGGTGACTAGCAAACGTGACGTCTGTCTACAAGAAGGGCCGGAAGGAGGATCCGGGGAACTACAGGCCTGTCAGTCTGATCTTGGTGCTGGGGAAGCTCATGGAGCAGATTGTCTTGAGTACCATCACGCAACGCTTCCAGGACAAGCAGGTGAGCAGGCCCAGTCATCATGAGTTTATCAACGCCAGGTCCTGCTTGGCAAATCTGATCCCCTTTGAAGATAAGGTTATGCTTTCAGTGGACAAGGGGAAGGCTGTGGACGTGGTCTACCTAGACCTCAGTAAGGCTTTTGAAACCATTTCCCACAGCATTCTCCCAGAGGAACTGGCGGCTCAAGGCCTGGATGGATGTATGCATCAATGGGTCGAAAACTGTCTGGGTGGCCAGGTCCAAATTGCTGTGGTGAATGGAGCTAAATGCAGCTGGAGGCCAGTCACTAGTGGTGTCCCACTGGGCCCAGTACTGGGGCCACTTCTTTTCAATATCTCCATCAGTGATCTGGACAAGGGGATCAAGTGCACCCTCAGTGAGTTTGCAGATGACACCTAGTTCAGAGAGAGTGTTGATCTCCTTGAGGGTAGGAAGGCTCTGCAGGGGGAAATGGATAGGCTGCACCCATGGGCTGAGGCCAACTGGATGAAGTTCAACAAGGCAAAGTGCCGGGTCCTGCACTTGGGCACAACAACCCCATGTAATGCCACAAGCTGGGGGAAGAGTGCGTGGAAAGCCGCCCAGCAGAAGGGGTCCTGGGGATATTGGTAGATAGTCAGCTGAATATGAGCCAGCAGTAACTAGGGGTAATGGTTTTAAACTGCAAGAGGGTAGATCCGGATTAGATATTAGAAAGTTGTTTACTTAGAGAATGATTAGGCACGGGAACAGGCTGCCCAGAGAAGCTGTGGCTGCCTCATCTCTGGAAGCAGGGCCAGGTTGGATGGGGCTTTCAGCAACCTGGTCTAGTGGAAGATGTCTCTGCCCATGGCAGGAGAGTTGGAATTATGTGATCTTTAAGGTCCTTTCCTACCCAAACTGTTCTGTGATTCTGTAAATACGAAAGGCAGCAACATACCAGCTACTAGGAAGAAAAATGAACTCTATCGCAGCCAAAACTAGGACAATATCCACCCCTAATTCCATACCATATACGTCATGCTTAGGTCCAACACTTTTCAATTAATCACCGCCACCTTTCCTGTCTTTTGATTGTTGTCTCTCTCCGTGCTACCCCAGCCCGAGAGACAACATCACTTGGCTGCCTGGACGTCTGCTCCCCAAGCAGGGACACCAGAGACAGACACACCGTGTCTAGCTCAAGTGCCAATTTATTGCTGCGTAGCATAGCTTCTTATACACATGACTGCCCCAGATCCCCGTGACCCTTTGCCCCACCCACGGTCCCTCCCAATCCTCCCCCCCACATTGATGTGCACACAAAAATATCATGCCCTTACTCTGTTGGTGTCTGTAACAATAACAATAACAACCTACTCCTTTTGTGTCTTTTTTTTTTTTTTCTTTTTTTTTTTTTTTCTCCCAGTTCTCTCCTTCATTGCATTGGATAAATAGATCTGTAGTGCTGAGCTGCCTCCTGGGTCAAACCACTGCAAGTCTTTTTGGTGCCTAGCATGGAGCACAAAGGTTGAGATGACAAATCGGACCAGAGCATTTTAAAAGTAAATTGTTATAAGCAATAGATCAGTTTAACAGTTGCTTTAACAGTTGCTGATCACAATGTTGATCTTTTTGATCTTGGGGCTGTTGTGCTTGTTTTCAGAATTGTGTTGTATAGCACATCACTAACTGTCTGTCTTCCATGTCATGCTGTTCATCAATTCTGGGGGCTGGTTTAAGGTTACTGTTTTGATGTATGGGATAACACTGACTTATGACAGGATAAAATTATTGCCACCTCTGTACCTCGGGAACCATCTCTTCATCTCTTAGAAACTATTAATAGTTACATTATTTTACACTTTTTGCCTTTTCTCCTGTGCAGGGTGGGGCAGGAGGTGGGGGGATGGAACTGGTGTGGACAGTGGGGGACGTTTCTCCCCACTTCTTCACTCTCCCTTTCTTCTTCTCCTCCGGGCTAATTACAATAGCTCTTGAAAGCTTTGAATATCCGTGGGATGGCCGAACCAGCATGTTTCTGTTGTCCCATCTCCTAAATGTGATTCAGGTTTTGTATAATTTTAAACAACTACTTAAGCATGCCATCCAGAGATCTTTCCAGAGGCAGGAGAGTTAGGAGTGGCAGGGACTGTGTGAGGATATGGGCAGGAACCTAGAGCAGTGGGCACCTCCAGTGCTTTGGAGCTTCACCTCTGAGAATGTGCAGAATCCTAGAAAAAACTGTGAAATGCTTGAAAACTGCGTGTGATCACCCTGGCATTTCCAAAGAGACACAAATTACTGGAATGTGCTGGGGCTTGACCTGTGCTTAACAAGCCACAGGCAACACGTCTCCGACCCCTGGGACTTTTCCTGCAGGCACACGCCAGTCCCTGTGGCAGGCCCATCAGCCACTCCAACTTCTCCTGGACAGATGCTCCATTCTGTCAGTTGTTAATTTCTGTAGGCAGATGACTCACCCTGATTGTGCTGTCTCTCACAAGATAACAGCAACAGGAGTTGCAGGACGCTTTAGAGAATACGGCAGTAAGCAGTTGAACGGAATTACAGCATAGACTCAGGTAAGGGCAGGGGATGTAAAGCTGCCACGTTCCACCTTTTCTGTGCTTTTTTTCCATCCATTTTTTCGTTTGGTGTGGAGCTCAGTCCTCCATGTCTTGAAGCTGTGCAGGGACAAAATCAGAATGGCCAAATCCTAACTGGAGCTCTATCTGACTATTACTAACAAAAAGAGTAATTATATATATATATATATATATATATATATATATATACATATATATACACATAACAAGAGCATTAAGGAGCATCTCCATTCTGAATTGGATGTGAGGGGAATGATAGTGACATAGAACCATAGAAGACATGAGGAAAAGGCTGAGGTACTTAATTCCTTCAGTTAATGCCTCAGTTTTTAGCAGCAAGACCAGTTGTTCCCCTGGTACTCAGCCTCCAGAGCTGGTAGATAGGTACAGGGAGCAGAATGAAACACTCATAATCCAGGAGGAAATAGTTAGAGAACTGCTACTCCACTTAGATATACACACATCTATGGGGCAGAATTGGATCCACCTGTCACTACTGAGGGAGCTGGCAGAATCACTTGCCAACCTGCAACCATCATTGATCAGCAGTCGTGGCTATCAGGGGAGGCTGCGGTCAACTGGCGACTAGCAAATGTGACGTCTGTCTACAGGAAGGGCTGGAAGGAGGAGTCGGGGACCTACGGATCTGTTATTCTGTCCACGATGCTGGGAAAGCTCATGGATCAGATTATCCGGAGTACCATCACACAACACATTTCCCCCTGTACTCGGCTCTGGTGAGGCCACACCTCGAGTACTGTGTTCAGTTTTGGGTCCCTCGCTACAAGAGGACATGGAGGTGCTTGAGCGGGTCCAAAGAAGGGCGACGAAGCTGGTGAGGGGCCTGGAGAACAAGTCCTACGAGGAGCGGCTGAGGGAGCTGGGCTTGTTCAGCCTGGAGAAGAGGAGGCTCAGGGGCGACCTTATCGCTCTCTACAGATACCTTAAAGGAGGCTGTAGTGAGGTGGGGGTTGGCCTGTTCTCCCATGTGCCTGGTGACAGGACGAGGGGGAATGGGCTAAAGTTGCGCCAGGGGAGTTTTAGTTTGGATCTTAGGAAGAACTTCTGTACCGAAAGGGTTGTTAGACACTGGAACAGGCTGCCCAGGGAAGTGGTGGAGTCACCATCCCTGGAAGTCTTTAAAAGACGTTTAGATGTAGAGCTTAGGGATATGGTTTAGTGGGGACTGTTGGCGTTAGGTCAGAGGTTGGACTCGATGATCTTGAGGTCTCTTCCAACCTAGAAATTCTGTGATTCTGTGATTCTGTAACACTGAAAGAACAGTCGGGTGATCAGGCCATTTCAGTAGGTGGTTATCAAAGAGAGGTCCTGCTTGACAAATCTGATCTCCTTCTAAGACAAGGCAATGTGCTCAGTGGATGAAGGAATGGCTGTGGATGTGGTCTACCTAACCCTCCGTAAGGCTTTCGACACCTTTTCTCACAGAATTCTCCCGGAGAAACTGGCTGCTCAAGGCTTGGGTGCATGTATGCTTGCCGTTGTGTCCCGCATGTTCGTGGGAAACCCGGTGCTAAATCATTTGTAGACGACCTGATTCTGGGTCAGGGTTCCGTACGTAGCAGAGCAGCTCCCTCGCTGCGATCTATTGAGAGTCAGCCCTTGACACGAGTTTTTGTCACTTTTCGCCCTTGCCACCACCGGGCGGAGGAGGGAAAGGCAAGGGGATGCAGTTGTCACGCGCAGACCTGCGCCTGCCTGCCGTTCACTCGTTCCCCCCTCGGGGGAGAACACTCTCGCTTTTCTCCCTCTTTTCCCTCTTACCCTCTTCCCATCACACGGCCCCACTTCCCCGCTCCACGCGGCATGGATTGGGTCTCTCTCCCGTCTCCTTCCCCGTTTTTTTTCCTCCCCCCCCCCCTTGCCGGGTCTGGGTTGACCTGGCGACTCCGGCTCTCTGTTGGAGAGGGTCCAGAGGAGGGCGACGAAGATGGTGAAGGGCCTAGAGGGGAAGACATATGAGGAGCGGCTGAGGGCGCTGGGCCTGTTCAGCCTGGAGAAGAGGAGGCTGAGGGGGGACCTCATCGCAGTCTACAACTTCCTTGCGAGGGGGAGTGGAGAGGCAGATGACCTATTCTCCGTAATCACCAGTGATAGGACCCGTGGGAAAGGTGTTAAGCTGAGGCAGGGGAAGTTTGGGCTGCACATCAGGAAGAGGTTCTTCACCAAGAGGGTGGTCGCACACTGGAGCAGGCTTCCCAGTGAAGTAGTCACTGCACCAAGCCTGTCTGAATTGAAGAAGCGATTGGACTGTGCACTTAGTCACATGGTCTAAACTTTTGGGTAGACCTGTGCGGTGCCAGCAGTTGGACTTGAACGTTATGGGTCCCTTCCAACTCGGGAGATTCTACGATTCTACGATTATTTCTTCATTATCTCTAATTCAGGAACGTGTGCAATAGTGCAAAGCCACCTACAAATTCCTTTCCCACACAAGACCCACAAGGATCATTGAGTCAAACACCAGGCTCCACACAGAACCACCCATTATCGGAGGATGTTAGAGCGTTGTGCAAACGCTTGACTTGACTTGACTTCCAGCAGGCTTGGAGCCATGCCCAATGCCCTGGGCAGCTTGTCCCAGTGCCCGACCACCCTTTCAGTGAAAAACCTTTTCCTAACACCCAGCCTCTGCCTCCCCTGTCCCAGCTCCGTGCCGTTCTCTCGGGTCCTGTCACTGTCCCCAGAGAGCAGAGCTCAGCACCTGCCTGTGGTGCAGTTGCCTGAAGTAACTAGGAAAATAAAACTAACATTCACATCTTAAAGAAAATGCACAGCATTGAAAAGGCTTTCAGGGTAGGGCGTAGCTGCATTACCTGAGCATTCCCTAGGCTTCCAACCTTAGATGCTATTGCGCTGGGGGAACCTGGTGTGCTAGCTCTAAGGAACAGCATGGAGCATAGAGTGGAGTGGAGACACCACGGCTAGGCTCTGTGACCAGGTGCGGACTCGATTGTTCCTGTGCACGCTGAGACTGATAAGCTGCACTTTTTGCTACCCTGAGCCAACGACCTGTCATGTTTTGACAAATGCTGTATTCTAATGTACTTTTGCTGGGCAGCTAAACCCCACAACCGCTCTCTCACTCCCCCTCCTTTAGATGAGGAGGGGGAGAAGTAAAGCAAAGAACAACTCACGGGTTGAGATAAGGATAATTTAATTAAAGGGAAATAACTATAATAATTAAATCAAGACTACTATGAACTAAAAATTTAACTAAGGGGAAATAAAAGGGAAAGGGGAAAAGGGAGGGGAAAAGGGAAAATAAAAAGAAGGGAGGAAAACAAACCAACAAAATAAATGAAAGCTATATGGAAGTGCAGAGGAAAGAAATTACTCTCTACTTCCCACAAATGAGCGATGATTGACCGCGTCCTTGAAGCAAGGCCTCAACGCACGCAGCCAGTGTTCCAGAGGAGGACCGACGTCTTCTCAACGAGAGCCCACCCCTCCCCTCTTCTTCCTGTTTCCACCTTTTATTGCTGAGTGTGACATCACATGGTATGGAATATCCCTTTGATCGGTTTAGGTCAGCTGCCCTAGTGATGTTTCTCTCCTCACCTTTTGCCCACCCCCTAGGAGGGTTAGAGAAAGGCCCAATGCTGTGCCACTGCTGCTCAGCAGTAGACACAACACTGGTGTGATAACACTGCTGTTCCAGCTACAAGTCCAGAGTACGGCACTGTATGGGCTGCTGCCGGGAAAGTTAACATTCCAGCCAGACCCAGTACAATTATAATATCATTAAAATGCCAAAACACACCTCCATCCCAAAAGCTCCCTGCTTCCAAGGTGCGACCACCCCTCTCTGAGCATGTGCTCTGAGTTTCTCAGAGCCTACTACTTTAAACAGAGACAAGAAACCTTTTCACCAATCCTAACTAAAATATGCTTGACTAGAGTCACTCAAGCTCCACCTCATAAATTGGCCTAAGAGAGAGGGTGTGTCAGGGAAGATACCATTGTTAGGGAAGGTACCATCATTAGGGAAGATACCACCATCAGGGGAGATGCCATCCCAAGGGAATACACCATCCTGAGGACCTCCTGACTCCTGGGATCAGTCGACGGGCTGAGCCTCTCTTCTCGCCCATTGGGACGCCTTTGGGTGAGATTTGAACACTAGGTTATATCGTGTGTCTCTGCGGAAACTTAGGAATCTCTATAGAGTCTTTGTGCCTTGTAACGCGTTCATTTCCAGGCTGCGCACCTGTGCCACCTCTGTATTTCATACATGCGTTATTGGTGAATCTGTGATTGTGATAGTTCAGGACCCTGAATCTGACCGGACCCGTAACGGTTAATCGGCTACACCCCTAAATGCCACACTGCCCCTCTGCTCCCCTCGTGAGGGAGCTGCAGGCCGCCAGGAGACCTCCCCTCACTCTCCTCCAGGCTGAATTCTGACACGTATTCAACTTGCTGTCGACCAAAACCCCCAGATCCCTTTCTGCAAGGCTGCTCTCCAGCCTCTTCTGCTGGCCCTAAGTGGAACCCTGGGGAACCCCACTAGGGACTGGTCAACAGCCTGATGCAACCCCATTTCTGTAACCCCTTGAGCCCAACCCATCAGCCAACTTTTCACCCTAAACCGCATGTATTTATCTAGCTGTACAATGGACATTTTGTCCAGAAGGATACTGAGAGAAACAGTACTGAAAACTTGATGGAAATCCAAAACCTGGCATCCCTTGCTCAACTAGACGGGTGATGTTGTCATAAAAGGAAATTAAGTTTGTTAAACAGGACTTTCCCCTCATGAACCTGGGTGGGCTGTGATCAACAACTGCGTTGTCTTTCCGGTGTTCTTCAGTAATGCCCAGAAGAGTTTCTCCGTATTTTTACTAGGCTCTGAAGAGAGACTGGCGGGTCTGTAATTATTGGGCTCTTCTTTCTTGCCCTTCTGGAAACCTGTCACAATGATTGCCAGCCTACAGTCAACTTGGACCTCTCTGGCCTCCCAAGACCATTGAAAAATAATTGAGAGAGGTCTCACAAGGACATTAGTCGGCCCTCTGAGAGCCCTGGAATGAATCCCCTCAGGCCCCGTAGACTCATATGCATCCAGTGTGGGTTTGGCTAGGAGGTTTTTGTTACCGCACTCATGGCCCCCCAACTCTGGGCCCCTTGGGTCCCAGAGCCCATCATTGCTCTTGAAGACAGAGGCAAAAGAGACATTAAATGGCTCTGCTTCGCCTATGTCTGTGTTTGTGAGGTGACCATCCTCAGCAAGTAATGGACCAATGTTTCCTCTAGCCCTCCTTTAGCAGTTCACATCTTCAATACACATATTAATGTATATATCTGCGTTGTTGCCCACACTACTAGCCAGCTTCACCCCTGAGCTTTGCCTGCACCACTTTTCTCCTGACAGAGGCAAACAGCACCTCTGTAGCCCTGCCATGTCACACGACCTCGCTTCCAGTGGCCACACGCTTTCTTTTTCCACTTAAGCTCTAGAAGAAGATCCCTGCTCAGCCAAGCTGGCCTCCTGCCCCGCCTGCTTGACTTCCAACATTTTGGAATCGCCTGCTCCTGTGCTCTTAGGAGGTCGTGCTTAAAAAGATGGACCCCGATACCTTCCAAAACAGCTTCTCAGGGGATCTTCCGAACTAGTTCCCTGAGCAGCCTGAACTCTGCCCTCCCCGTGTCCAGAGTTCACAGAATTGGAGGGGTTGGAAGGGACCTCAAGAGATCATCGGGTCCAACCCCCCTGCCAAAAGCAGGCGTACTGGCAGTTTTCCTCCAATCGCCAAAGATTTTTAAATGTGAAGTGTCAATAGAGAGCTATTTGTGTTTGTATGTTCTTTCTTTGAAGTCTCTGATGTCTGGGGGTTTCAGAACAACTGCTAACAACTAGTAACTGTTATGACTTCTGAATGGGACACTATGCAAGCCCCTGATATCTGGCCAGGCGGCCAGGAGATTAAGGAGAAGAAAGAAGCTGAAGGATGGCTAGAAGACAAAACTTGCAGGGAACGCTGTGTAAGCTTTTGACATGCTGCCAAGGAGTACAAAGGGGAAGGACAAGAAAAAAAACTGAGAGGAAGACTACGAGCCTTCAGCATGAAAGACCCCCAGAGACCCCCAGGGGGACCACCAGAGACTGATGCGCATGCTCCAGTAGGAGGGTTTGGATCCCGGAAGCTAATTATAATAACCCATTTTTTTTAGAAGTAGTAATGAATATGTATCAGCCTAGGAGCATAAAAATCAGCTGCTTGATGTAACTGGTGTGCGTCCTGGTGGAGCAGAGACTCCCGGCGCACCCAGCGCTGTTTGCTTACCTCTATTCCTTTAATAAATTGTAAACTTTGATTATAATCCTATTTTGAAGACTGAGCCATTTATAACACAAGCAACAGGTCTAGGATGGCACCTTTCCTTGTTGTCTCCCTCAGTAGCTGTACCAAGGAGTTGTCATCAAGGTGTGTGAGGAATCTCCTGGACCTGCTTGTATCAGCTGTGTGGTCTTCCCAGTTAACGTCTGGCAAGTTGAAGTCCCCCATCAGGACAAGGGCAGTTGAGCTAAGAGAGGTCTCTCTTAGTTGCTTAGCGAATAATTCATTGGTATCGCAAACACCCACTGCAACATCCAAGTGATTGCTTTCTCCCTTAATCCTTACCCAGAAGCTCTCGGCCACGTCCTTGTGCCAGCCCCTTGCCTCGCCTGCCCTGCCTATCCTTCCTGAAGAGCCCATACCCGTCCATCACAGCACACCAAGTCTCGCTTGTTCTGGGATGGAGCTGAAGCTTCCAGCTCCTCCTGCTTGTCCCTCATGCTGGGTGCATCGGTGCAGAAACATTCCAAATGTGCTCCAGTGTACCCAGCGTGGCATGGAGCAGGCCGAAGGATCTCGCTAGCGCACACTCCCTCCCATTTTGGTGTGCCACTTAGAAGATTCTGTCAGGACAGAACAATAATGGATGATGCTCAGAGGGCCTTACGGGGCAAGTGAGCTTTCCAGAAACACCTTTTACCCTGATCTCCTGGGAGGCAGCAGACTTCTCCATGGGTTGGGTCAGGCCGGCATATGCGGCCCTCTGTTCTGCTCAGAAGGGAGTCACTTATGACAGTAACCCTTCTCTTCTTCTTGATGGAGGTGGTCGTGATACTGGGGAAGGCTGACTTGCCCTAGAAAACCCCTCCAACCTGGATGGACCTTCATGCACATCATCGTTTGTGTGTCCATTACTTCCAGAGTCTGTTGTTTCAGGGCACCTGAAAGGAAGGTGAGGTAGGCAAGGAGGGGTTCGCCTGCTGCCCCGAGCAGGTCTAAACTTCCATCCCTTCGTCACTGAGATGCACTCCTTCTGCCTGATGGCCAGAGGGTAGGGGATCCTCCATTTCCTCTGCTGTGTCTGCCTGACGCATCTGTCCCAGGGCTGGCACAGTACAGTTCAACCTTCTCCGACTCCCTGGTGCTCCTCAGCCTGCCCACCTCCTCCCGAAGCTCTGCCAGGAGGCTGAGCAGTTCTTCTACCTGGGCGCACCTACCACAGGTGGACTCACAGGATGGGATGTCAGGAAGAATTTCTTCATGCAAAGGGTGGAACCGGCTGCCCAGGGCACTGCTGGAGTCCCAGGCCTGGAGCTATTAAAGAAATAGCTCCTTTAATAGCTCCTTGCACTTCTTGGTGCAGGTGTTAACGGAGCCAACTAGGAAAGGTGCCCTCCTAGACCTGTTGCTAGAAAACAGAGAGGGTCTGGTGGGAGATGTGGTGATTGGTGGCCGCCTCGGTCATAGCGACCATGAAGTGGTTGAGTTCAAAATTTACGGTGACAGAAGGAAAAGTGCCACCAAAACCTCATCCCTAGATATGGGGAAGGCGGACTTCAGGCTGCTCGGGGAACTAGTCAGCAAGGTCCCCTGGGAAGCTGCTCTTGAAGGCCTTGATGTCCACCACTGCTGGTCACTCTTTAAGCGATGCCTCCTAGAAGCACAAGATCAGGCAATTCCTAAATATCACAAGTCAGGCAGGCGGGGCAGGAGGCCGTCGTGGCTGACCAGGAACATTCTAATGGAGATTAGGCGGAAACAGAGAGTGTTTCGCTACTGGAAGGAGGGCCAGGTGACATGGAAAGAATACAGGGATGCTGTTCGTGTCTGTAGGAAGAAAATTCGTGTGGCTAAAGCACACCTAGAGTTGAAGCTGGCTGTGTCTGTGAGAGAAAATAAAAAGGGTTTTTTTAGATATGTGAATGGAAAAAGGAGAACTAAAGAATACATAGGGCCGCTCCTTGATAGGGAAGGTCTTCTCACAGACGATGACATAGGCAAAGCAGAGACGCTTAACGCCTTCTTTGCCTCTGTCTTCAATGCCGATGATGGGCTTCGGGACCCAGGGTGCCCCGAGCTGGAGGACCGGGACGGTGGGGATGACAAACTCCCAACCGACCCTGAACGTGTGCGGGATCTGCTACTCCACCTGGATCCCTACAAGTCCATGGGTCCGGATGGGATTCATCCCCGGGTGCTGAAGGAGCTGGCGGACGTCATCGCGGAACCTCTCTCAATTATTTTTCAACGATCCTGGGAGTCTGGAGAGGTCCCGGTAGACTGGAAGCTGGCAAATGTTGTGCCGATTTTCAAGAAGGGTCAGAAAGAAGACCCTAACAATTACAGGCCTGTCAGTCTCACATCAGTGCCTGGTAAAATCATGGAGAAGATGGTTCTCGAACGTATTGAGGCGCACCTGGGGGACAATGCAGTCATTGGTCCCAGCCAGCATGGGTTTGTGAAGGGTAGGTCCTGCCTAACTAACCTGATTTCCTTTTATGATAAGATCACCCGTATGGTGGACCAAGGGAAACCAGCTGATGTGATTTTTTTGGACTTCAGCAAGGCTTTTGACACGGTTTCCCATAGGATCCTACTGGACAAAATGTCCACCATACAGCTAAATAAAAACATCATACGATGGGTGAGCAATTGGCTAACGGGCAGGGCCCAAAGGGTTATGGTGAATGGTGCTGCGTCAGGCTGGCGGGCGGTCACCAGTGGGGTCCCTCAAGGCTCCATTTTAGGGCCGGTACTTTTCAATATTTTTATAAACGATCTGGATGTAGGAATAGAAGGCATTTTGAGCAAGTTTGCTGATGACACCAAACTTGGAGGAGTTGTGGACTCTGTTGAGGGTGGAAAGGCCTTGCAGAGGGATCTGGATAGGTTGGAGAGCTGGGCGATCACCAACCGCATGAAGTTCAATAAGAGCAAGTGCCGGGTCCTGCACCTGGGACGGGGAAACCCTGGCTGCACGTACAGACTGGGCGACGAGACGCTGGAGAGCAGCCTAGAAGAGAGGGATCTGGGGGTCGTGGTAGACAACAAGTTGAATATGAGCCGGCAGTGTGCCCTGGCAGCCAGGAGGGCCAACCGTGTCCTGGGGTGCATCAAGCACGGCATCGCTAGTAGGTCGAGGGAGGTGATTGTCCCGCTCTACTCTGCGCTGGTGCGGCCTCCCCTCGAGTACTGTGTGCAGTTCTGGGCACCACAGTATAAAAAGGACATGAAACTGTTGGAGAGTGTCCAGAGGAGGGCTACGAAGATGGTGAAAGGCCTGGAGGGGAAGACGTACGAGGAACGGCTGAGGGCACTGGGCCTGTTCAGCCTGGAGAAGAGGAGGCTGAGGGGAGACCTCATCGCAGTCTACAACTTCCTCGTAAGGGGGTGTCGAGAGGCAGGAGACCTTTTCTCCATTAACACCAGCGACAGGACCCGTGGGAACGGAGTTAAGCTGAGGCAGGGGAAGTTTAGGCTGGACATCAGGAAGGGGTTCTTCACAGAGAGAGTGGTTGCACACTGGAACAGGCTCCCCAGGGAAGTGGTCACTGCACCGAGCCTGACTGAATTTAAGAAGAGATTGGACTGTGCACTTAGTCACATGGTCTGAACTTTTGGGTAGACCTGTGCGGTGTCAAGAGTTGGACTTGATGATCCTTAAGGGTCCCTTCCAACTCAGGATATTCTATGATTCTATGATTCTATGAAATGCGTGGACTTGGCGCTAAGGGCCGTGGTTTTGTGGTGGGCCTGGTGGTGTTAGCTGACGCTTGGACTTGAGCTGAAGGCCCTTTTCCAAGCGCAAGGGTTCTGTGACTCTTTCACTGGTTGAGTAGGCGCCATGCAGTCACCGGGCCCAGGGAAAAGACGTCCTTGGTGGCCTCCAAGTTAGCTCAGCGTCATGGCACCGAGTCACTGTGAAGGAGCTGCTGGAATAACGAGACAACAACCTAGTTCTATTAAAATATATATTGCTCTTTTGAGGACTGCTGCGGGGCTAGCAGCAACACAGCAGTGGAAATCTCCGTCCTGACATTGCCTTATGCCTTGACATCAGGATCAGGGTGGTTTGAACTGCCAGGGAACGGACCATGGGTTCCGGGTCTTTATATGAAGGCTGGAGGACTGCAAAAGAAAGAAGAGCAGAGATGAAAACCCACTCCTTGCAGAGATCCCCAGGCATCCCCTGCAGAGCATGCCAGCCCCACTCGACTCTTCCCCAGGCCAGGAGGAGCAGGAGGGACAAAGGAATCCGTTGAAAGCTGCTGCTCAGCAATGTCCCAAATGCAGCCACCAGTCCTTCCCCACCTGCGCACCACAGGTCAAGTGGGGCACCTTCACAAGCTGGTTCCCTCACCACCTGCCTCCATCCCTTGGGAGGATTCACACACTCCAGGAATCTCCTGGACTCTTTCCTCTCGCTATTGTGCTTCCCCATGAGAGCAAGGGCTAGCAATCGTGACCCTGCTCCTAGCTGCTTGTAGGCTGTCTCATCTCCCTCTTCGTCCTGGTTGCGTGCTCTACAACAGGCTCCCACCTTCTGTCAGCCTTACTGCCCTTTCCCCTGACTCTTCCTCAGGGACACTCAACCCTTTCAGCGGCACTGCCCAGCTCCAGGCTGGGAGGCCATTCCCTGACACCACAGGCTACCCCGTCTCCTCTCCCTCGTTCCTATGGCTGCATTGCTCCTCCGCCCCGAAGCATTTCCCTGGAGCAGGGCAAGGCACGGGGGCCTCTGCCGCTGTCCCCCCAGCCCTAGCACACCCCCCACTGCCCTCACTCACCGCTGAGGATTTCATTCAGCTTCTCCTCGCTCTGGTCCTCGCAGTAGCGCGCAGCAAGACCTAGACACAGAGACCCCATCAGAGCCCCGCTCCCCAGCACGCTCCCAGCAGCGCAGCCCCTGGCCTGGCCAGCCAGGCTGTGCCCCCTCCTGCACCCTGGAGCAAGGGCCCAGTCGGGGGGCTCTGGGGGCAACAGGGCTGTGCCTCACTGCCAGGGAAGTGCCTGGGGCTGCCAAAGGCTGCCCCAAGAGGGACCCAGGGGCTGGGCTCACCAATGAATCTGACGGCCTCAAGTCGCAAGTCGGTCTGAGTGTCCTGCAGGTAGGGCTGGCTCTGCTGCAGGTATTCTTCTACTCTGCCTCTGTCCTGCTGCAGCTGGAGAGAGAGAGAACGCAGGGTCACGGGGCTTGCACACCCTCTCCAGGGTCTCCTCCATCATCCTGGGGGCAGGGAGGGCAGAGGGGCCTGCAGAAGAGCCCCCTGGGGCTCTGTGCTGGCAGGAAGGGAGCGAGGATGCGGCTGCAGGCAGCGGGCTCTGGCCGGGCGCGTTTGCCCAGCTGGGGCAAACCAAGTTGGGTCCTTACCAAGCACTCCCCGATCCTCCACGCCTGTTCTGTCTGGGCCAAGCGCTTCAGCTCCTTGCATCGCAGAAACTCTGCAGCCACGGCGAGAGCTTCCCCAGAGGCCTGCGGAGCAGCAGAGGTTGGGAGGTAGCAGCACAGCCTTGGGAAGGAGACCCTCTGTCCCCTCCTCTTGGCAGGGCTGCGAGCCTTTCCCAGCGCGTTATGGGAGGCTGTGGTGGGGGGCAGCGTGCACTGGGTTCAGTGGCCAAGGCAAGGCCACGGGACAGCCACCATCGGAGGCAGCTCACAATGAGAGAGATCCCAGAGATCACAGCAAGAGATCAGAGGCTGGACTCGATGAACTTGAGGTCTCTTCCAACCTAGAAATTCTGTGATCCCCCAGAGCAACCCTGTGGCATCAGCACACCCTTGCCCACATAACTGCTCAGCTCTGAGATCTGTACCTTTGCTACGCTCTCACTCTGGTCTCTCATGTGAAAGTAGAGTGGGAGAAGGCTCCTGTGACCTGTCCTCTTCATTTTCTTCGTCCTTTGCCGCAGCACAGCCTCCACCACGGTTTGGAAGAGGCAGATGGAGTGCTCCCGCACCTGGCTGGACGCCTGGCAGGGAGGAGGACAGGAGGAATTTCAGCATTAGCGTGGCCGATGTGAAGGGAGCTCCCAGCACTGTGAGATGCTTCAGCGCTGGATCCTTCCCAGAGGAGCTGCTCAGGGGCAGCTGCAAGGCCTGGTGCCCGTGAAGGGCAACGCAATCGGTTGCCATCGCAGGCTGCCCGCCAGCCACCCCACTTTCGCCACCAGCCGCACCAGCCATGCCCAAGCAGAGCTCCCCAGTGTTATAAGTTGCCCCCTTAATTAATTTTCAGAGAGCATTGCATTAATAATAGAAAGGAAGTTATTGAGTAAGCAACAGCAAGCAAAACAGCGCTGGGCGGCAACGGAGTCTCGGCTCCACCAACGGCACGCACCTCACCCCCCCCAGGGTCCCTTTTTATATCTTGGTAATTCCGGGATTATGCAGCACATCCTGGTATATTCTGCGACTGTGTGCACTGTTGCTAGGGGGTCGTCTCTGTCCCTCTGCTGGTCGTGAAGATGAAGGCCGTAGTCTTCCTCGGCGTTGTGGTTCAACTTCTTTTTTTAGTTGGTCATGTTGGCCCAGCGTGAGACAGGAAGGCAAGATGTTGATACACTAGTTTAACAACTTATCAGGAGATGGTTACATGAGCTTTGCAGCAGGGTCTTTGAACGAAAGAGGCAACTGAGATGCAGAAGGAGAGAAGGGGGGGGGGGTTCTCTTTTTTGTTACATTAAGCAAAAGAATTTTCATAGTGTCTAGCCAAGTATTATCCAGCTCCTTACTTCAGCAGGGAGCCTTCGCAACTCCCGCTCCTCAAACGGAACTCCTTGTTTTTATAATACAAAAGACAATGAACAAACATTTATTGTGTATTACATGGTGAGGCCGCCCCTCAGGTGCTGTGCTCAGCTTTGGGCCCCTCAGTACCAGAAGGACATCGAGGCCCTGGAGTGTGCCCAGAGCAGGGCTACAAAGCTGGGGAAGGGCCTGGGGCACAAGTCCTGTGAGGAGCGGCTGAGGGAGCTGGGGGTGGTTGGTCTGCGGAAGTGGAGGCTCAGGGGAGACCTCATTGTACTCTACAACTTCCTGAAGGGAGGTTGTGATGAGGAGGGGGTCAGCCTCTTTTCTCAGATAACTAATGATAGGACTTGAGGAAATGGCCACAAGTTGTGCCTGGGGAGATGGGGGACATGGGGATGGGGATGGGGACTTGGGGGCGGGGATGGGGACATGGGGACAGGGATGGGGACATTGGGATGGGGACATGGGGATGGGGACATTGGGGTGGGGATGGGGACATTGGGGTGGGGACATTGGGGTGGGGACATTGGGATGGGATGGGGACATTGGGGTGGGGATGGGGACATGGGGATGGGGACATTGGGGTGGGGACATGGGGATGGGGACATTGGGGTGGGGATGGGGACATTGGGGTGGGGACATTGGGGTGGGGACATTGGGATGGGATGGGGACATTGGGGTGGGGATGGGGACATGGGGATGGGGACATTGGGGTGGGGACATTGGGATGGGGATGGGGACATTGGGGTGGGGATGGGGACATGGGGATGGGGACATTGGGGTGGGGACATTGGGGTGGGGACATTGGGATGGGATGGGGACATTGGGGTGGGGATGGGGACATGGGGATGGGGACATTGGGGTGGGGACATTGGGATGGGGATGGGGACATTGGGGTGGGGATGGGGACATGGGGATGGGGACATTGGGATGGGGATGGGGACATGGGGATGGGGACATTGGGGTGGGGACATGGGGATGGCACCGTGAGCACGGGGAGGTGGCCGAGGATGTGGGGCTGGGGACGTGGTGGGGACACGGAGGGGGACCTGGGGATCCAGGTGGGGACATGGGGACGTGGGGGGGGACATGGGGACACGGGGGGGGTCCCGGCGCCCCCCGACCCCCCCGCCCCGTGCAGTGCAGCTCGCCCCTGCCCGGTCTGCGCACCCAGGACGTCTGCTGCCGGGGGGCCGGCGTGGCCTGGGGGGTGCACGAGTGCCAGCCCTGCGACGCCGACCCCCGTAAGGCAGCGGGGTTTTTTTTGGGGTTATGGGGTTGGGGGGGGTTCTGCGGTGTGTGTGGGGGGCTCACTTTGTCCCCCCCTCCCCCCCCCCCATTTGCAGCGAACCCCCCCGCCGTGGGGCAGCACCCCTGCCCCAAAGGTTTCCGCCGCGCCAACGGCTCCTGCGTGGGTGAGTTTGGGGAGATTTATTTTTGGGGGGGTTAAAAGGGGATGGGGGGGGTTTTGGGGTGCTGACCCCCACCCTGTGTGTGTGCGTCCCCCCCCCAGATGTGGATGAGTGCCAGGAGGGGGGGTTCTGCAAGAACGGGCTCTGCACCAACACCCGGGGCAGCTTCGCCTGCCTCTGCCACGAGGGCTTCATCCTGGACTCGTCCCGGAGCAGCTGCATCTGTGGGATCGGGATGGGATTGGGGGTGGGGTTGGGGGTGGGGTTGGGGTTGGGATTATGGGTAGGGTTGGGGTTGGGATTGGGATTGGGATTGGGATTGGGATTGGGATTGGGATTGGGGTTGGGGTTGGGGTTGGGGCTGGGATTGGGGTTGGGGTTGGGATTGGGATTGGGGTTGGGATCGGGATGGGATTGGGGGTGGGATTGGGATTGGGATTGGGGGTGAGGTTGGGGTTGGGGTTGAGATTGGGGTTGGGGTTGGGGGTGGGATTGGGGATGAGGTTGGGGTTGGGATTATGGGTGGGGTTGGGATTGGGATTGGGATTGGGGTTGGGGCTGGGGTTGGGGTTGGGATTGGGATTGGGATTGGGATTGGGATTGGGATTGGGATTGGGGTTGGGGCAGGGGCTGGGGCTGGGGCTGGGATTGGGATTGGAATTGGAATTGGGGTTGGGGTTGAGGTCGGGGCAAGGCCTGGAATTGTGGTAGGGATTGGGATTGGGGTTGGAATTGGGATTAGGGTTGGGATTGGGATTGTGGTTGGGATGTGGATGGGGATGGGGTGAGGAGGGAGTAGGGGTTGGGATTGGAGTTGGAGTTGGGATTGGGAGGGGATGGGGATGGGATGGGGATGGGGGTGGTCTGAAATGGAATAGGGATTGGGATTGGGATTGGGATTGGGATTGGGATTGGGAGGGGATAGGGAAGGGAAGAGGAAGGGGAAAGGATTGGGGTGGGATGGGGATGGAGTAGGATGAGGTGGGATTGGGATGGGAACAGGATGAAATGGGATTGGGGTTAGGACCAGGACTAGGACTGGGATTGGGATTGGGATTGGGATTGGGATTGGGGTTTTGGGGTTGGGATTGGAATTGGGGTTGGGATTGGGATTGGGGTTAGGACCAGGACTAGGACTGGGATTGGGATTGGAATTGGGGTTGGGATTGGAACTGGGGTTGGGATTGGGATTGGGGTTAGGACCAGGACTAGGACTGGGATTGGGATTGGGATTGGGATTAGGGTGACCGGTACCACCCCCCCGCCCCCCCCCCCCCAGCCCACCAGGTGATCTCGGAGGCGCAGGGGCCGTGTTACCGGGTGCTGCGGGAGGGGCGCTGCGCGCTGCCCACCCTGCGCAACATCACCCGCCAGATCTGCTGCTGCAGCCGCGTGGGCAAGGCCTGGGGGCCGGCGTGCCAGCGCTGCCCCCCCTTCGGCTCCGGTGAGCCCCCCTGGGACCCCCCCAACCCCTTGGGATCCCCCCAAAAAAAACCCTTTAGGGCGGACCCCCCCAAAAAAAAACAAAAACCCTTTGGGGAGCCTCCGTTTCATGGGATTTGCACCCAAAGCCACGGGCTCACCCTTTGGAGGGGGTTTTTTTTTGGGGGAGGGGGGTAATTTTTTTTGGGGGGGGGTCCATTTTGACACCCCCTCCCCCCCCTTCAATTGCAGAGGGGTTCAAGGAGATCTGCCCCGCCGGCCCCGGCTACCACTACTCGGCCTCCGACCTGCACTACAACACCCGCTACCTGGGCCAGGACCTGCCCCGTGTCCCCCTGGGGCGTCCCCGTGTCCCCTCCCCAGCTGGGACCGCCGCCCGTGAGCCCCTTGTCCCCCCCGCTTTGTCCCCCCCCACCCCTCCCGGCTGCCAGGACCCCCCCTCACCCCATTGCTCTGCCCCACAGCTCGCTGGCGCCCCGGTCGGCCGCCCCCCAGCAGGTCACCGCCTGTCCCCGAGGTGCCACCGCGGGTCCCCAAGGTGCCACAACGCGTCCCCGAGGTGCCACCACGCGTCCCACACGTGCCACCGCGTGTCCCCGAGGTGCCACCACGGGACCCCGAGGTACCACCACGTGTCCCCGAGGTGCCACCACGCGTCCCACACGTGCCACCACGTGTCCCCGAGGTGCCACAACGCATCCCCGAGGTACCACCACGTGTCCCCGAGGTGTCACCACGCGTCCCACACGTGCCACCACGGGTCCCCAAGGTGCCACAACGCGTCCCCGAGGTGCCACCACGCGTCCCACACGTGCCACCACGTGTCCCCGAGGTGCCACAACGCATCCCCGAGGTACCACCACGTGTCCCCGAGGTGTCACCACATGTCCCTGATGTGCCACCACGTGTCCCTGAGGCACCACCGCATGTCCCTGAGGTGCCACATGTCCCCAAGGTTCCACAGCGGGTCCCTGAGGCGCCACAACGTGTCCCCGAGGTGCCACCAGACGTCCCCGAGGTGCCACAACGCGTCCCCGAGGTGCCACCGCGCATCCCCGAGGTGCCACCACCAGCCCCCGAGGTTGTCATCGTGCCTCGACCCACCCTGGGGCTGCTGGGACCCCTCCCCACGCCACCCGGCCCGGAGGGTCCGGCACCAGGTAGGGCTGGGGCACTTGTGCACGGCTGCACACGTGTGTGCACCGTTGCACGCATGCATGGTTGCAGATGTGCGCAGGGTTGCACTGTGTGCAGCTGTGTGCGTGCATTTTATTTTATTTTTTGCACGTGTGGTTACGCTCTGCGCCGTTGCACATACACATCTCAGCATAGGCGTGCAAGGTCACACGTGTGTGCATGTGGCTGTGCACTTGTGCATGGTTGCATGCTTGCATGGCTGCATGTGTGCAGTTGCATGTGCACATGTGCTCAGTTACATGTGCAAGCAGTTACGTGTGCAATTTGCATTTATTCAGTCTCGTTTGTGCACAGTTATAGGCGTGCACAGTTACACACGTGCGTGTTACACGTGTGCACACCATTGCAGGCTTGCCCAGCTGCATGCAGCTGCAGTAGCACGTGTGCATCTCATGCATGCACAGCTAAATATATTGTGCACGTGTGCACGGTTTGCATGCATGACTATTTGCACACGTGTGCACGGCTACATGCATGCCTGCTTACACACGTGTGCACAATGCCTACTTACACACGCCTACACGTGTGCATGTGTCCTGTATGCCTATTTGCACACATGTCCACAGTTGCATGCATGCTTGATTGCACACACGTGCACAGTGTGCATGCGTGCATGTTTGCACAGGTGTGCACAGCTGCACGCCTGCCCGTTTGCACACACATGTGTTACTCACGTGTGCCCGCTTGCAGCCGCCGGCAGCGTGTGCGAGCGGAACCCGCGGATCTGCGGCCCCGGGCGCTGCGTCCCGCGCCAGGGCGGCTACACCTGCCTGTGCCACCCCGGCTTCTGGCTCAGCACCCAGGGCACCCACTGCATCGGTGAGCGGCGCCCGGCCCCTCCCTGGGCACCCATGTCCCCGTGCACCCACCTCCCCCTGCACTCATTTCCCCGTGCGCCCATTTCCCTGTGCACCCACCTCCCTGTGCACCTGTTTCCCCATGCACCCACCTCCCCATGCACTCACCCGTTTCCCCGTGCACCTATTTCCCCGTGCAGCCACCCATTTCCTCATGCACCCATTTCCTCACGCACCCATTTCCTTCTGCACCCATTTCCCCATGCGCCCACCTCCCCATGTACCCACCCATTTCTCCGTGCACCCATTTCCCCATCTATCCACTTCCTTGTGCACCCACCTCCCCGTGCACCCACCTCTCCAAGCCCCAATTTCCCCCTGCCCCCATTTCCCCATGCACCCGTTTCCCCACGCACCCACCCATCTCTCCATGCCCCCACCTCCCCGTGCCCCCATTTCCCCCTGCCCCCATTTCCCCGCGCACCCACCTCCCCACTCCCCTCTCCCCCTTCCCTCCCACCCACCTCTCCATCCGTCCCCGCTCCTGTCCGTCCGTCTGTCCCCATTGCCGTCCGTCCCCCCGCCTGCCCAGACGTGGACGAGTGCCGGCGCAGCCCCCGGCCCTGCGCCCCCGGCCGCTGCGAGAACACGGTGGGGAGCTTCCGCTGCGTCTGCGGCCCCGGCTACTGGCCCGGCCCCGGCGGCACCGACTGCCAAGGTCAGCAGGGACGGGGGGGGGACAGAGGGGGACAATGGGGACAACGGGGATGGGGCTGAGGTGGCCGTGTCCCCGTAGATGTGGATGAATGCGCCCAGAGCCCCTCGCCCTGCGCCCAGAGCCGCTGCGAGAACTTGCCCGGTGGCTACCGCTGCGTCTGCCCGGCCGGCTACCAGGCCAGCACGCCCACGGGACAGTGCCAGGGTGAGCGGGGACACGGGGGTGTGGGGACACCGGGCTGTGGGGACACTGGGTGTGGGGACACCGGGGTGTGGGGACACCAAGGGTATGGGGACACCAAGGGTATGGGGACACCATCTGCGTGTTCAACACCCATGGGGTCATCGTTCATGGGGTCACCATCCATTGGGTCAGCAGCCATGGGGTCACCATGCCATAGTGTTGCCAGCCACGGGGTTAAACATCCATGGTGAACCCATCCATAACCTCCCAATACGTGGTGTCCCCATCTGTGGTGTCCCCATCCGTGGTGTCCCCGTCCGTGGTGCCACCACCCACGCCCTCCCCACGGTGCCACCACCGCCGCCCCCTCTCCGTGCCACGCAGACATCGACGAGTGCGAGAACCACCTGGCCTGCCCCGGCCAGGAGTGCGCCAACACGCCGGGCTCCTTCCAGTGCCGGCCGTGCCGCGACGGCTTCGAGCTGCACCATGGGCGCTGCGCAGGTACCCGCGTCCCCCCACGTCCCCCCTGTCCCCCCGAGGGGGGGGCCAACCCTTAATTGTGCCACCCCCTAGACGTGGACGAGTGCGCCACGGGCTCGCCCTGCGGTCCCCACGGCCGCTGCAGTAACACCGAGGGCTCCTTCCACTGCCAGTGCCGGCGCGGATACCGGGTGGGTGCCGGCGGCGCGCCATGCGCGGGTGAGTGGTGGGGGCGGCGTGGGGATGGTGCCGTGTCCCCCCCACACCCGACGGCCCCCCCACGGCCCCCATCTGCCCACAGATGTCAACGAGTGCCTGGAGGGCGACTTCTGCTTCCCCCACGGCGAGTGCCTCAACACCGAGGGCTCCTACAGCTGCCTCTGCGCCCAGGGCTATGCCAGCACCCCCGAGGGCACCGCATGCGTTGGTCAGAGCCCGGCATGGTCCCGGTCCCTGTCCCTGTCCCTGTCCCTGTCCCCGTCCCCATACCCATCCCGGTCCCATTGCAGTCCCCATTCTCATTGTGGTTTCTATTCCAGTTGCGGTTTTTTAGTCCCAGTTAATCTACTCAGTCCCATCCCCGTGCCTATCCATGTCCCCATCCAATCCCAATCCTATCCCCATCCCAATCCCATCCCCATCCTATCCCATCCCAATGTCTCTCCCTGTCCCCATCCCATCCCACCCCAATCCCAACCCCCATCCCATCTCTGTCTCCATCCCATCCCCATTCCCACCCCAGTCCCCATCCCCATCCCAATCCCATCCCCATCCCACCCCAATCCCATCCCCATCCTACCCTTTTTCCACCCCAATCCCAATCCCACCCCAATCCCATCCCATCCCTTTTCCACCCCATCCCCATTTCCATCCCAATCCCAATCCCACCTCAGTCCCATCCCATCCCACCCCACCCCTCCACCGCCCACCCACGCATCCGGGTACCACGGGGTGCCACCAGCCCCTTGTGTCCCCCTCTTTCCCCGTATCCCCCCTGCCCCCGTGTCCCCCCCCTGTACCCACGTCCACCCCGTGCCCATGTCCCCCCCGTCCTCACCCCGTGTCCCCCCCCAGACGTGGACGAGTGCCAGCGCGGGGACGTGTGCCGGGGCGGCCGCTGCGCCAACACCGACGGCGCCTTCGAGTGCCACTGCCCCGCCGGCTTCCGCACCGACGCCGAGCGGGCCCAGTGCCACGGTGAGGGGCTGGGGGGTTGGGGGGGGGGGGATTTTGGGTGCCCCCCACCCTGGGGCTGGCGGCGAGGGTGGCCCTGTCCCCGCAGATGTGGACGAGTGCCAGGAGCACGGGGCCGAGTTGTGTGGGGCTGAGCGCTGCGAGAACTTGCCCGGATCCTACCGCTGCGTGCCCGCCTGCCAGCACGGCTACCGGCCCCGGGACGGCGGGGGGTGTGAGGGTGAGCGGGGATTGGGATTGGGATTGGGATTGGGATTGGGGTTGGGGTTGGGGTTGGGGTTGGGGTTGGGATTGGGATTGGGATTGGGATTGGGATTGGGATTGGGATTGGGGTTGGGGTTGGGGTTGGGGTTGGGATTGGGATTGGGATTGGGATTGGGGTTGGGGTTGGGGTTGGGGTTGGGGTTGGGGTTGGGGATGGAGATAGAGACCAATAGTGGATGGGTTTAGGGACTGGGATTGGGATGGGGATGGGAGGGGATGGGATTGGGGTGGGATTGGGATGGGGATGGGAGGGGATTGGGGTGGGGATGGGAGGGGATTGGGATGGGATTGGGATGGGATTGGGATGGGATGGGGATGGGGATGGGAGGAGATTGGGGTGGGGATGGGATGGGGATGGGGATTGGGATTGGGGTTGGGGTTGGGATTGGGGTGGGGATGGAGATAGAGACCGATAGTGGATGGGTTTAGGGACTGGGACTAGGATGGGGATGGGAGGGGGTGGGATTGGGGTGGGATTGGGGTGGGGATGGGATGGGGATGGGAGGGGATGGGATTGGGGTGGGATTGGGATGGGGATGGGATGGGGATGGGAGGGGATGGGATTGGGGTGGGATTGGGATGGGGATGGGATGGGGATGGGATGGGGATGGGATTGGGATTGGGGTGGGGATGGAAATGGAGACTAATAATGGATGAAAATAGGGACTGGGACTGGGACTGGGACTGGGACTGGGACTGGGACTGGGATGGGGATGGGGATGGGAGGGGATGGGAGGGGATTGGGGTGGGGATGGGAGGGGATGGGATTGGGGTGAGATTGGGATGGGGATGGGAGGGGGATGGGAGGGGATTGGGGTGGGGATGGGATGGGTTGGGATGGGATGGGATGGGATGGGGATGGGATTGGGGTGGGGATGGAAATGGAGACTAATAATGGATGAAAATAGGGACTGGGACTGGGACTGGGACTGGGACTGGGACTGAGACTGGGACTGGGACTGGGACTGGGACTGCGACTGCGACTGGGACTGAGACTGGGACTGAGACTGGGACTGGGACTGGGACTGGGACTGGGACTGGGATGGGGATGGAATGGGTTTGGAATGGGGATGGGGGTGGGATTGGAACAGGATTGGGATGGGGATGGAGATGGAGACCAATAATGGATGAAAATAGGGGGTGGGATTGGGATGGGATTAGGGTGAGATTGGGATGGGGTTGGGGATGGGATGGGAATGGAGACAGGTCCAGGGACCAGAACGGGACGAGGATGGGGACTGGGACAGGGATGGGAACCCGCACACAGGGCTGTGATGCGCACGGGGCTCATCCTGCCCGGGGCCGTGGTCCCCATCATCCCCCACCCCACCTTGTCCCCCCCCCATGCTTGGGGTCCCCCCGGTGTCCCCACAGATGTGGACGAGTGCCAGGAGCATGGGGCCGAGTTGTGTGGGGCCGAGCGCTGCGAGAACCTGCCCGGATCCTACCGCTGCGTGCCCCCCTGCCAGCCCGGCTACCGGCCCCGGGACGGCGGGGGGTGTGAGGGTACGGGGCCATAGGGACGGGGACAGGGCCATGGGGATGGGGATGGGGCCATGGGGACGGGGATGAAGCCATGGGGATGGGGACGGGGCCATGGGGATGGGGATGGGGCCATGGGGACGGGGATGAGGCCATGGGGATGGGGATGGGGCCATGGGGATGGGGATGGGGCCATGGGAACGGGGATGGGGCCATGGGGATGGGGATGGGGCCATGGGGATGGGGACAGGGCCATGGGGACGGGGATGGGGCCATGGGGACGGGGATGGGGCCATGGGGACAGGGACTGGGGCACGGGGATGGGGATGGGGGTACGGAGAGGCTGAGGGGACCCTGAGGGGCCATGGCATGGGGGACATCAGGGACAAGCCAATGGGGCACAATAGGGACAAAGCTATGGGGGACATGGAAAAAACAACGGGGATGCTGGGGACAAGCCAATGGGGTCGAGGTGCAGGGGGACTTCTCTATGGGGTCAGGATGGGGATGGGCAGCAGGGGACATCAGGGACAACACCACGGGAGATAATGGGGACAAAACGATGGGGGACATTGGGGACAAGCCAATGGGGCCACTGGGGACAAGCCAATGGGGTCGAGGTGCAGGGGGGCTTCTCCATGGGGTCAGGATGGAGACGGAGAGCAGGGACCATCGGGGGACAGTGGGGACCCCCCCATGGGGCTGAGCTTTTGGGGGACGGCTCCACGCTCCCCCCCCCAATGTCCCCACCGCCCCCTCCCCCCAAAAAAACGTCACCTCCCCGCTTGCAGACGAGGACGAGTGCGCCGAGGGGGGGTCCCGCTGCGGCCCCCACGCCGCCTGCCACAACCTCCCCGGCTCCTTCCAGTGCGCCTGCCACCAGGGCTACGAGGCCGCCCGGCACGGCCACCACTGCCAGGGTACGGGGACAGCGGGGACAGCAGGGGGGGGACACCCAGAGTGACACTGAGCCCCCCCCCTTCGTGTTTCCCCCCCAGACGTGGACGAGTGCGCGACGCTGCCGGGGGTGTGCGGGGCGGCGCGCTGCGAGAACGTGGACGGCTCCTTCCTCTGCCTCTGCCCCGACGGGGGGCACGAGTTCGATCCGGTGACGGGGACGTGCGGGGGACCCCCCCCAGCGACCCCACTCCTCCGGCCCCCCCCGGAGCCGTGGAAGCCCCCCCGGGCTTGGCGGCGTGCTTCAGCCCCGCCTGCGGGGTGCTGGCGCCCAACGTCAGCCGGCAGCAGTGCTGCTGCAGCGTGGGGGGCGCCTGGGGGGTCCGCTGCCCCCCCCCGAGGCCGTGCCCCACGCCTGGAACCGGTGGGGACATGGGGACGCTATGGGGGGGGGAGGGGATTGGGGATGGCGTGGGGTGGGAAGGGATTGGGGTGGGAGTGGGATTGGGGATGGGGATTGGGATTGGGGATGGGGACGGGGATGGGGATGGGGATGGGGATGGGGATGGGGATGGGGATGGGGATGGGGATGGGGATGGGGATGGGGATGGGGATTGGGACTGGGATGGGAAGGGATGGGGATAGGACTGGGATGGGATGGGATGGGATTGGGATTGGAGTGGAGTGGGATGGGATGCGATTTGGGATGGGATGGGATGGCGATGGGATTGGAGTTGCAATTGGGACTGGGATGGGATGGGATTGGGATGGAGATAGGATTAGGATTGGGATGGGATTGGGATAGGATTGGGGGGGTGGAGATGGAATTGGGATGGGGTTGGTGATGGGATTGAGATAGATTGGGATTGGGACTGGGATGGAATGGGGATGGGATGGGGATGGGATGAGGATGGGACTGGGATTGGGGTGGGAAGGGATTGGGATGGGTTTGGGGTGGTGATGGGATTTGGGATGGGGATGGGGATGGGATTGTAAAGGGATTGGGATTGGGGTGGGTATTGCCAGGGATTAGGACTGGGATGGGATGGGATTGGGATCGGGGTGTGGATGGGGACAGGGATGGGCTGGGGATGGGGTCAGGATGGTGCCAAGGTGCAGGGGGGGTGACACCTCTGTCCCCCCCCCCAAGCCGAGCACCGAGCCCTCTGCCCCCACGGGACCGGCCAGACCACGGGGCCCCAGGGCTCAGCAGCAGGTCAGTGCGGCCGCGGGGGGGGCACAGCAATGGGGCCCCCCCCATTTGGGGGCTCCCTCCGTTTAGGGACTCCCCCCCCTACTCAGGGGCTCCCCCCTGTATTTAGCGGTTCCCCAATGTTGGGGATGCCCCCCCATTTTGGGGATGCCACCCCTGTTTTGGGGCTCCCCCATTTATGGGATGCCCCCCATTTTGGGGACTCACCCCCCCTAATTTGGGAATGGCCCCCATTTGGGGGACTCACCCCTCCCATTTTGGGGATGTCCCCATTTTTCAGGGTGCCCCCTCAATTTGGGGATGCCCCCCCTATTTTGTGGGGTTACGCCCCTCCCCTTTTGGGTGCATCCCGCCTATTTTGGGGCAATACCCCCCCTATTTTGGGGTTCCCCTCCTATATAGGGGCTCCCCCGTTTCAGGGGTGCCCCCCCCAATTCCGAGGACCCTCCCCCTGACGTCGCCCCCCCCCTTACCCCCTTACCCCCCAGATGTGGACGAGTGCCGGGTGTTCGCGCCGCAGCTGTGCCGGGGGGGGGTCTGCATCAACGCCGCCCCCGGCTTCAGCTGCTACTGCCCCAGCGGCTACTACTACGAGCAGGAGCACCTGCAGTGCGTGGGTGAGCACCCAGCACCCCCAGCACCCCCCCAGCACCCCCCCAGCACCCCCAGCACCCTGACCCCAGCACCCCCAGCACCCTACTTGTGCCCTGGGTGCACCCTGCCTGCACCCTGAGCACCCTACTTGCATCCTGAGCACCCTGAGCACCCTGCCTGCACCCTGAGAGCACCCTACTTGCACCCTGACTGCACCCTAAGAGCACCCTGTGCACCCCGAGCACCCTACTCGCACCTTGAGCACCCTGCCCTCAGCACCCTGAGCACCCTGCCAGCACCCCCAGCACCCCCAGCACCCCCAGCACCCTGACCTCAGCACCCTAATTGTGCCCTGGGTGCACCCTGCCTGCACCCTGAGCACCCTGAGCACCCTAATTGTGCCCTGAGTGCACCCTGAGCACCCTCTTTGCACCCTGAGCACCCGACTTGTGCCCTGACTGCACCCTGAGTGCGCCCTACCTGCACCCTGAGCACCCTAATTGTGCCCTGAGTGCGCCCTACTTGCACCCTGCCTGCACCCTACTTGCACCCTGAGAGCACCCTGAGCACCCAGCCAGCACGCTGAGCTCCCTACCTGCACCCTGAGCACACAACCTGTACCCAGAAAGCACCCTAAGAGCACCCTGGCTGCACCCTGAGCACCCTCTTTGCACCCTGAGCACCCAACTTGTGCCCTGCCAGCACCCTACCTGCACCCTGAGCACCCTGCCTGCACCCAGCCAGCACCCTGAGCACCCAACTTGCATCCTGAGCACCCTGAGCGTGCCCTGTCTGCACCCTGAGCACCCAACTTATGCCCTGAGTGCGCTCTACCTGCACCCTGAGCACCCTACTTGCACCCCGCCAGCACCCTGAGCACCCTGCCTGCACCCAGCTCACACCCTGAGAGCACCCTGCCCACACCCTTCCAGCACCCTGCCAGCACCCTGAGCACCCTACTTGCACCCTGCCTGCACCCTGAGCACCCTGCCAGCACCCAGCCAGCACCCTGAGCACCCAACTTATGCCCTGAGTGCACCCTACTTGCACCCTGAGCACCCAACTTGTGCCCTGCCAGCACCCTGCCTGCACCCTGAGCACCCTAATTGTGCTCTGAGTGCACCCTGGCTGCACCCTGAGCACCCTCTTTGCACCCTGAGCACCCAACTTGTGCCCTGAGTGCGCTCTACCTGCACCCTGAGCACCCTACTTGCACCCTGACTGCACCCTGAGCACCCTGCCTGCACCCAGCTCACACCCTGAGCACCCTGCCCACACCCTTCCAGCACCCAGCCAGCACCCTGAGCACCCTGAGCGTGCCCTACCTGCACCCTGAGCACCCTAATTGTGCTCTGAGTGCACCCTCCCTGCACAATACCTGCACCCTGAGCACCCAACTTGTGCCCTGAGTGCACCCTCCCTGCACCCTCAGCACCCTGCCTGCACCCTGTCTGCACCCCGAGCACCCTACTCGCACCCCAAGCACCCTGCCCTCAGCCCCCCGAGCACCCTTCCAGCCCCCCGAGCCCCCTTCCAGCCCCCCCCCCCGTGCCCCCCACCCCCTTGCCGACCACCACCGCCCCCCCCCCAGATAACGACGAGTGCCAGGACGAGGACGCGGAGCCGTGCATCGGGGGCCGCTGCGTCAACACGGTGGGCTCCTACTTCTGCTCCTGCGCCCCCCCCCTGGTGCTGGACGGCTCCCAGCGCCGCTGCGTCACCAACGACACCCGCGCCATGGGTGAGGCCACCCCCTGTCACCCCCCCCGTGTCACCGTCACCCCCCCCGTGTCGCCCTGTCCCCACGTGTCCCCATATCCCTGCCCTATGTCCCCGTGGCCCCCCATCCCCGTGTCCCGGCACTGTCCCCTGATGCCCCCCCCGTGTCCCCATGTCCCACATCCTGATGTCCCACGTCACCGTGTCCCCACGTCCTGTGTCCCCATATCCCCATGGCGCTGTATCCCCCATGTCCCCAAATCCCCGTGTCCCTGTGTCCCCATGTCCCACGTCGCCTCCCCTTGTCCCACATCCCCCTGACCCACGTCACCATATCCCCGTGTCCCCATGTCCCCATGTCCCACATCCCTTCATCCCAGTGTCCCCCATTGTCTCCCCACATCCCACATCACCTCCCCATGTCCCCACCTCACTGTGTCCCCATGTCCCCGTGTCCCCATGTCCCCACGTCCCTATGACCCCACAGCCACGTGGCCCCATAGCCTCATGTTGCCATGCACCCGTGTCCCCTACGGCCCCTTGTCCCCTTGTCCCCATGTCCCCATGTCCCTAAGGCCCTATAGCCTCACATCCCTGTGTCCCCATGTCCCCCCATGTCCCTGTCCCCCCCCCCATGCCCACGTCCCCATGCCCCCTCCCATGCCCACGACCCCCCCATCCCCTATACCCATGTCCCCATGTCCCCATGTCCCCAAGACCCCACACAGGGGGACCCCCACCCTGCCCCCCTCCTACCCCAGCAATAGGGACCCCCCCCCAGACCCCCATAATGGGGACCCCATGGGCACCCCCCAGAGTGGGTCCCCCTTAGACACCCCCCCCATGATTGGGACCCCTTGGACCCCCCCCATAACAGGGACCCCTTTGCCCCCCCCAATAATGGGAACCCCTCCCACCACCCCACAACGCCCCCCCCCTAATGGAGACCCCTTGGGCACCCCCCATATAACAGTGCCCCCCCCACCTCTTTACACCCCCCCCTTAGCATCCCCAATTTTTAGGACCCCACCCCACAACCTGCCCCCCCCCATTTTTTTTTCTCCCCCCCCCCCCCAGATGACTTCGAGTTCCTCTGCAACGTCCTGCGCCCCCCCGGCCCGGGGCTGGGCCCCCCCTACGAATACGGCCCCGAATACCCCCCCCACTACGGGCTGCCCTACGGCCCCCTCCCCTTTGGGGGTCCGGGCCCCCGCCTGCCCCCCCCGGGGCTGCGCGCCGACTACGACCCCTATGGGCTGGGGGGGGGCTACGACCCCCGCGGGGACGCCCTTTACGCCGCCCCCCCCCGCTACGAGGACTTGGAGGATTTCGAGGGGTCCCGCCGGGGCCCCCCCCGCTCCTCCCGGCCCCGCAGCCCCCCCAGCGCCCCCCAGGACCCCCCCCCGTGGCTCTTCCAGCCCCACGGTGTGGCCGAGCGGCCGGGGTGAGCCAGCGAGGACGGTGAGTTTGGGGGGGGGGGGGATTGAGGGGTTTTGGGGGGGGATTTTGTTTTTTTTATGGGGAGGGGGCTGACGGGGACCCCCCCCCGCAGACCCCCGGGACGAGGCGCTGCCGCCGGAGCTGTGCGGGGTGCTGAGCGGCTGCGAGCATGGGCACTGCGTGCGGGTGCCCCAGGGCTTCACCTGCGCCTGCGACCCCGGCTACCGGCTGGACGCGGCACGCGTGGCCTGCGTGGGTGAGACACGGCCTAATCCCGGCCTAATCCGGCCTAATCCGGCCTAATCCGGCCTAGTCCCGGCCTAGTCCCGGCATAATCCCGGCCTGATTCCGGTATAATCCCGGCCTAATCCGGCCTAATCCGGCCTAGTCCCGGCATAATCCCGGCATAATACGGCCTAATCCGGCCTAGTCCCGGCCTAATCCGGCCTAATCCGGCCTAGTCCCGGCATAATCCCGGCCTGATCCCGGCATAATCCCGGCATAATCCCGGCCTAATCCGGCCTAATCCGGCCTAGTCCCGGCATAATCCCGGCCTGATCCGGCCTAATCCCAGCCTAATCCGGCCTAATCCGGCCTAATCCCGGCCTAATCCGGCCTAGTCCCGGCATAATCCCGGCCTAATCCGGCCTAATCCCGGCCTGATCCCGGAATAATCCCGGCCTGATCCCGTCCTAATTCCTTCATAATCCCGGCCTAGTCCCGGCCTAATCTGGCATAATCCAGGCCTAATCCCGGCCTGATCCCGGCCTGATCCCAGCCTAATCCTGGCCTAATCCCGGCCTGATTCCGGCCTGATTCCGGCCTGATCCCGGCATAATCCCAGCCTGTTCCCATCCCAAACCCCAGTCCCAGCCCAAATCCCACCCCATCCCATCCCCAATCCCACTTTAATCCAACCCCCAATCCCACCCTAATCCAACCCCAAATCCTACCCCAATCCTACCCCAATCCTACCCCAAATCCCGATCCCATGCCCATTCCATACCCCCAATCCCAATCCCACCCCAATCCCATCCCCACCCCCCCCAATCCCATCTGCAACCCCTTCCCACCCCAGTCCGACCCCAAATCCAATCCCAATCCCACCCCAAATCCCAACTAAATCCCAATCCCGCCCCAAATCCCAACCAATCTCAGTCCCACCCCAAATCCCTTCCCATCCCAACACAAACCCATCCTAATCCCACCCCAATGCCATCCCAAATCTCACCCCAATCCCATCCGCAACCCCTCCCCACCCCAGTCTAACCCCAAATCCAATCCCAACCCCAATCCCACCCCAAATCCTACCCAATCCCAATCCAACCCCAATCCCACCCCAATCCCCCCTCAAATCCCCCCCAAATCCTCCCCAATCCTACCCCAATCCCCCCCCAAATCCCCCCCAATCCCAATCCCACCCCAATCCCATCCCAATCCCCCACAATCCCAATCCCCCCCAAATCCCACCCCAATCCCATCCCCATCCCCCTCAATCCCACCCCAAAACCCACACAATCCCAATTCCACCCCACCCCAATCCCACCCCAATCCCATCCCAATCCCATCCCAATCCCCCTCAATCCCACCCCAATCCCCCCCAATCCCAATCCCACCCCAATCCCCCCCAACCCCCCCCAATCCCACCCCAAATCCCACCCCATTCCCCCCCCAATCTCCCCCAATCCCCCCAAAACCCCCCAATCCCACCCCAATCCCACCCCAAATCCCCCCCAACCCCCCTTAATCCCCCTCCCCGACCCCCCCTGACCCCCCCCCTTTTCCCCGCAGACCTCGACGAGTGCTCGGAGGCCGCCCTGTGCCGGGGGGGGCGCTGCCTCAACACCCCCGGCTCCTTCCGCTGCCTCTGCCCCCCCGGCTCTGTCCCGGCGCAGGGACCCCCCCGCTGCGTCCCCGCGCGCCCCCCGGCCTGAGCCCCCCCCTCCCCATCCCGGGGGGGGGGGCCCTGTATTTATTGTCTGTATATATCGGAGCTGGGGGGGGGGGGGATGGAGAGACACTGGGGGGCACCGTCCGGCATCCCCCCCCCGCCCGCTGTGGGGTGAGGTGGGGGGGGGGCTCCTGGGGGTGCCCATGGGGGTGCCCGGCCCCCCGCTCCCTCCCCCCCCGTCCATGTGAGCCCCCCCTCACTTCCCCCCCAATTTTTACAGAATAAAGGTTTTCTATAAAATGAGCTGGGGGGGGGGGAGTTCTTTCATCCTAATAGGGTCGGGTGGGGGGGGGGCTGTGGTGTCACAGGGACTGGGACCCCAAATGGGACCCCCCCCTCATGAGTCTGGACCCCTCTACTTGGGACTGGGACCCCTCTATGGGTTTGGGACCCCCCCCAGTGGGACTGGGACCCCCCCCATGTATCTGCTCCCCCCCTCAATGTGTCTGCCCCCCCCAATGGGACTGGGAGCCCCCCATGTGTCTGGGACCCCTCCATGGGTTTGGGGACCCCCCCCAATGGGATCAGGATCCCCACCCCAATGGTGCTGTGACCCCCCCCCCCATGGGTCTGTGACCCCCCAATGGGACCGGGAACCCCCCTATTGGACCTGGGACCCCCCCCATGTGTCTGGGACCCCCCCCATGTGTCTGGGACCCCCCCCCCCATGCATCTGGGACCCCCAACCCCCCCCAGTGACCACAGCGAGCCCGTCGCGCTTCGAGCCCCCCGTTTATTGCCCCCCCTCGTCCAGCAGCCCCCCGTCCTCCTCGGGGGGGTCCGGGGGGGGGCGCAGCGCGGCGCTGACCCCGTGCAGCTCCAGCAGCTGCTGGAAGGCCGCCAGCAGCAGCAGCGCCGCCGTCACCCCCAGCAGCAGGTAGGCTGGGGGGGGGGGACACAGCGGTCAGAGACCCCCACCCCCCCGTGGAGACCCCCACCCCATGGAGAGATCCCCATGGAGACCCCCCCCCAATGAAGACCCAATCCGCCATGGTGACCCCATCCATGAAGACCCCGCCACCATGAAGACCCCACCCCAATGGAGACCCAACCACCATGGAGACCCCAACCATGAAGACCCCAACCACCATAAAGACACCACCAGAAAGACCCCACCCCAATGGAGACCCCAACCACGGAGACCCCAACCATGGAGAACCCAACCACCATAGAGACCCCAACCATGAAGTCCCCCAACCACGAAGACCCCAACCACGAAGACCCCAACCATGAAGACCCCACCCCAATGGAGACCGCGCCCCAGTGGAGACCCAACCACCATGGAGACCCCAACCATGGAGACCCAACCACCATAAAGACACCACCCCAATGGAGACCCCAACCACGAAGACCCCAACCACGAAGATCCCAACCATGAAGACCCCAACCATCTAAACCCCAACCATGGAGACCCCAACCATGAAGACCCCAACCATGAAGACCCCAACCATGAAGACCCCAACCACCATGGAGAACCCAACCATGAAGACCCCCAACCACGAAGATCCAACCACCATGAAGACCCCAACCATGAGGACCCCAACCACCTAAACCCCAACCATGGAGACACCAACCATGAAGACCCCAACCATGAAGACCCCACCACCATAAAGACCCCACCCCAATGAAGACCCCCCCCACCAAGAAGACCCCAACCACATAGCCCCAACCCCCACATAACCCCAACCCCAGATCCCCAAACCCCAACGCCCCCCACCCCAACACCCCCCCCTAACCCCCCGCCCCCGCTCACCGGCCAAGGCCACCCGGTAGAGGTGGCGCGGGGGCTGCCCCTCCGGTGCCCCCGCCGCGTCCCCCAGCCCCACGGTGGTGACGGCCATGCCGCAGAAGAAGACGGCGTCCAAGAAGCTCCCGGAGCCCCCCAGGGCCCACAGGGCGGCGGCAGGCAGCAGCACGAAGCCCCCCGCCACCGCCCCCGCCAGCAGCCCCAAATGGAGCCCGGCGGCCCCCCGGGGGCTCCAACCCCACCGCGTCCTCAGGTAGCGCCGGGGCCACCGGGTGACCGGCACCGAAAGCCACCGGGCCACCACCGCCAACGTCAACACCGTGAAGGGGACGCCCAGCGCCGCGTAGGCCAAGCAGAAGGCTTTGCCCCCCGGGGACAGGGGGGCCACGGGGCCGTAGCCTGGGGGGGGGGGGAAAATTTAGGGGGGGGACCCCCCCCGGTAAGTGAAAGGGGAGGGGGGACCCCTGGGGGTGGTGGGGGGAGGTTGGGGGCTTGGTGGTGATGGGGGTCCTGGGCGAACTGGGGGGCTCTGTGGGCTGGGGGGGTCCTGGTGGGGCTGGGGGGGGGCCTGGGGGTCCCAGTGCTAAAGGGGGTCCCAAAACCCATGGGGGTCCTGAGGTTCTCAGGGGGCTCGGTGCCTATGGGGGGCCATGGAGGGTCCTGGTGCCCACGGGGGTCCTGGTGTTCATGGGGGTCCCGGTGTTCTTGGGGGGGTCCCGGGGGGGCCTGGTGCTCAGAGGCGTCCTGGGGGAATTGGTGCTCATGGGGGTCCTGGGGTTCATGGGGGTCCCGGGGGTCTCAATGCCCTTGGGGGGGTCCTGGTGCCCATGGGGTTCTTTAGGAGGGTCCCAATTCGGAGGGGGGGTCCCGATTTGGGGGCGGGGGGGCTCCTTACCCACAGTGGTGAGCAGGGTGGTGGAGAAGAAGAAGGCGGAGGCCAGGTCCCACCGCGGGGTCCTGGAGGCGTTGAGGGTCCCGGGGGGGGTCCCGAGGGTCCGCGCCCCCCCCTCCAGCACCCAGAGCCCCAGGGTGCCCAGCAGCAGCAGCCCCCCCTGGGCCACCGTGTGGCCTTGGGGACGTGGTGGCCATGGGGACATGGTGGATATGGGGACATGGTCATCCTGGGGACATGGTGGCCACGGAGACATGGTGGCCATGGGGATGTGGTGGCCATGGGGACATGGTGGCCTTGGGGACAAGATGGCCGCCGTGGCCAGGAAATGGCCACGACACCTCAGGGACAGCCATAGGGCCACCACGGCCACCGTGTGGCCTTGGGGATGTGGTGGCCACGGAGATGTGGTGGCAACAGGGATGTGGTGGATCTGGGGACATGGTGGTCTTGGGGAAGTGGTAGCCCTGGGGACGTGGTGGCCTTGGGGACAAGATGGCCGCCGTGGCCAGGAAATGGCCACGACACCTCAGGGACAGCCCTAGGGCCACCATGGCCACCGTGCGGCCTTGGGGACGTGGTGGCCTTGGGGATAAGATGGCGCTGGGGACATGGTGGATATGGGGCCGTGGGGGCTATGGGGCCATGGGGGCTATGGGGACGTGGTGGCCCTGGGGACATGGTGGCCTTGGTGACGTCATGGCTTTGGTTGCCATCATGGCTTTGGTGACGTGGTGGCCTTGGTGACGTCATCACCTTGGTGGCACGGTGGCCTTGCTGACATCACACCCTTGCTGACGTCACGGCCCCGCGCGCCCGTCCCCATGGCAACCGCCACTTCCGGCCCCGCCCCGCCGCTCCGCCAACAGCTTCCTCCCGCGCTCCTCACGTGACCGGAAGCGGAAGCGCCATGGAGCCCCCGGGAGCGGCGGCGGGGCTCGGTGCGGACTCCCCGGCGCCCCCCCCCTCCCCCGACCCCCCCCCGACCCCCCCTGACCCCCCCTCTCCTCTCCCCGCAGCCCCCAAGCGCCGCGGCCCGGGCCCGGCCCCTCCGCGGATGGCGGAGCCGCGGCCGCTCTTCGACGACACCAGCGGCGGGGCCGCCCCCCCCCCCCACGGCCCGGCCCGGGCCTACGGGGCCCCCCCGGCGGCCCCCCCGGCGTCCTCCGCATCCCGCCTGCCCCCCCCCGCCGCCGCCTTCCTGGCCGAGCCCGTGTCCAGCCTGGCCGCCGCCTACGGCAGCAGCTTGGCCAGCCAGGGCCGGGACATCGTGGACCGGAACGTGAGGAGCGGGATAAGGGGGGGTGGGGGGAGAATTGGGGGGGGTGGGGGGGGGCGGCGGGGGGCTGTGGGGGGCTATAGGGGGCTGCGGGGGGCTACAGGGGGCTATATGGGGCTAGGGGGGCTATAGGGGGCTCTAGGGTGCTATGGGGGGCTATTGGGGGCTACGGGGGGCTATGGGTGGCTACGGGGGGCTGTACTCGGCTCTGGTGAGGCCGCACCTCGAGTACTGTGTTCAGTTTTGGGTCCCTCGCTACAAGAAGGACATGGAGGTGCTTGAGCAGGTCCAGAGAAGGGCGACGAAGCTGGTGAGGGGCCTGGAGAACAAGTCCTACGAGGAGCGGCTGAGGGAGCTGGGCTTGTTCAGCCTGGAGAAGAGGAGGCTCAGGGGCGACCTTATCGCTCTCTACAGATACCTTAAAGGAGGCTGTAGTGAGGTGGGGGTTGGCCTGTTCTCCCACGTGCCTGATGACAGGATGAGGAGGAATGGGCTAAAGTTGCGCCAGGGGAGTTTTAGGTTGGATCTTAGGAAGAACTTCTTTACCGAAAGGGTTGTTAGGCACTGGAACAGGCTGCCCAGGGAAGTGGTGGAGTCACCATCCCTGGAAGTCTTTAAAAGACGTTTAGATGTAGAGCTTAGGGATATGGTTTAGTGGGGACTGTTGGCGTTAGGTCAGAGGTTGGACTCAATGATCTTGAGGTCTCTTCCAACCTAGAAATTCTGTGATTCTGTGATTCTGTGACTTATTGGCTCAGCTCTGGTCAGCAGAGGGGCCCTTAGCAAACATGGGGCAGCTTCCAGATCCTTCTCACAAAAGCCACTCCTATGGCCCCGTGCTACCAAAACCTTGCCAGGTAAAACCACTACAGGGAGGCGCATCTCATCTGGTGGTAGCAGGCCAGTGTCACATAGACCCTCCCATGATCAGCAAGCCCAAAGTTCTACCAGTTGCACCAGTCCCGAAGCTACGTGTTAATGTGATGAGTCTGCTTGTCAGCTGTTGAGGGATTTCTTGAAACAGCAAAAATCCCATGGCTTGCTGTAGCTGAGCAAACCAAGCTACCAGGGCAACTATGAGAAGTTCCCATGACAGTGTTCCCACATCGCCCAATTGAGGAACTCAGAAAAATATTGTTACCAGTAGCTGGCTTCAAGGACAAGGTCTATGTGACTGCTAATCACAAGGAGGTTGTTTTCTTGCAAGTGGGGTTGTTTTCTTGCAGTTGTTTGTCTGAGTGCTTTTGACCAATAACCTTGTGTGAAACACTGTCCACCCCTGTTAAGTTCTCTATAAAAGTTAGGCTATTCGGGCAATAAAATGGAGCATGATCTGACTCTACTGGTGTCTGTCGTGCTTTCGGCCGTGCTTCCTGCAACAGTCAGCATCGATCCCCCCTATCGGAAGGACAGAGGCAAACACAACCTGTGCCCCTGATCCTTTAAGTAGTCGCCCCAAAGCCCTAAAGCCCCTTTTTTTACTAGGCATTAGTAACAAAAACTTGAACAAGGTGGAGATAAATTAACTTGGCTACAGCATTAAAGATGAGCTTTGCGCAGTGGTCAATTGCTGGCTGGCTTGAGGCGCGTGGCTGAGGGTCTCTAATGAATTGTATGACTGATTCGGGCGCGTGGACAGCGCATGTGGTTACGGGGAAAGTATATGTAGCAGAGAAAAATGGCAATAAAGGCCTTCTGCTCAAGAGGCATCGGGAGACCGTGTCTTTCATCCCTTCAGGTCTGCCCCCTTCCAACTCAGGATATTGTATGATTCCAAGTGTGGAACCCAGCATTTGGCCTTGAATGCCACGCAGCTGGATGCGGCCCGTTGATCCAGCCTGTCCAGATCCCCTTGCCCAGCTTGGTGTCGCCCACGAACTTACAGCGCCCGGTGGGGCCCATCCAGCCCAGGCACGTGTCACATGGGACCCTTGGTGACCTCCCTTGGTGACACCCCAGGGGTCCGCCTTATATGACTGCAGCTGTGGCTCGGACCCTCAGCGTCGGTGCACGGCAGTGACGGACAGGGCAGGAGCACTGGGCCTTCGAGGAGTCCCCGAGCATAGCCCACGCCTGCCCGAAGGAGCCTCCGTTTTCTATTTGAGAACTCTCCCACTCCAGAGGCTCCTTCTGAATCTGATGAGGAGGGAGGCATGCCCCCCAGGCAGCCCAGGCTGGCCTGGCAGGAGACCTGGTCTTCTGAGGGCAGCAACCGGCCAGCAGAGGACAGCTTGCTGGCAGAGGACAGCACCCCGGTAGAGGACATTTTGCCGGCAGAGGACAGAAGCCCAGCAGAGGACAGCTTGCTGTCAAAGGGCAGCAGCCCGGTAGAGGACAGCAGCCTGGCAGAGGACAGGAGACCAGCAGAGGACAGCTTAGTGGTAGAGAACAGAGGTTTGACAGAGGACAGCAAGAAGGAGTTGCAGTTGCTGGATCCCAGTGAGTCGTGAGTCCTTTCTGTACCCCTCCCTGCCACTGTAGGGGTGGACAAAAACACCACCTGAACTCCCACTCCATCCACTACCCGTCCCAGTCCCCTAAAGTCCCGCTCGATAGTCTTCAGGCTTCTATCTTCAGTATTATCACTGCCGGCCTGGACTATCAAAAGACGATAGTAATCAGAGGGGAAAACCAGGTTGGGAAGCTTTCTGGCAACGTCCATGACCCTAGCCCCAGGGAGGCAGCAGACTTCCCTACGGGTAGGGTCAGGCTAACAAATAGGGCCCTCTGTTCCCCTCACAAGGAAGTTGCCTTCTCAGGGGAACACAGGGAACTTCTCAGGGTCCTTGGTGGCCTCCAAGTTAGCTCAGCGTCATGGCACCGAGTCACTGTGAAGGAGCTGCTGGAATAACGAGACAACAACCTAGTTCTATTAAATATATATTGCTCTTTTGAGGACTGCTGCGGGGCTAGCGGCAACACGGCAGTGGAAATCTCCGTCCTGACGTTGCCTTATGCCTTGATGTCAGGATCAGGGTGGTTTGAACTGCCAGGGAACGGACCATGGGTTCCGGGTCTTTCTTTGAAGGCTGGAGGACTGCAAAAGAAAGAAGAGCAGAGATGAAAACCCACTCCTTGCAGAGATCCCCAGGCATCCCCTGCAGAGCATGCCAGCCCCTCTCGACTCTTCCCCAGGCCAGGAGGAGCAGGAGGGACAAAGGAATCCGTTGAAAGCTGCTGCTCAGCAATGTCCCAAATGCAGCCACCAGTCCTTCCCCACCTGCGCACCACAGGTCAAGTGGGGCACCTTCACAAGCTGGTTCCCTCACCACCTGCCTCCATCCCTTGGGAGGATTCACACACTCCAGGAATCTCCTGGACTCTTTCCTCTCGCTATTGTGCTTCCCCATGAGAGCAAGGGCTAGCAATCGTGACCCTGCTCCTAGCTGCTTGTAGGCTGTCTCATCTCCCTCTTCGTCCTGGTTGCGTGCTCTACAACAGGCTCCCACCTTCTGTCAGCCTTACTGCCCTTTCCCCTGACTCTTCCTCAGGGACACTCAACCCTTTCAGCGGCACTGCCCAGCTCCAGGCTGGGAGGCCATTCCCTGACACCACAGGCTACCCCGTCTCCTCTCCCTCGTTCCTATGGCTGCATTGCTCCTCCGCCCCGAAGCATTTCCCTGGAGCAGGGCAAGGCACGGGGGCCTCTGCCGCTGTCCCCCCAGCCCTAGCACACCCCCCACTGCCCTCACTCACCTCTGAGGATTTCCTCCAGCTTCTCCTCGCTCTGGTCGTTGCAGTAGCGCGCAGCAAGACCTAGACACAGAGACCCCATCAGAGCCCCGCTCCCCAGCACGCTCCCAGCAGCGCAGCCCCTGGCCTGGCCAGCCAGGCTGTGCCCCCTCCTGCACCCTGGAGCAAGGGCCCAGTCGGGGGGCTCTGGGGGCAACAGGGCAGTGCCTGGGGCTGCCAAAGGCTGCCCCAAGAGGGACCCAGGGGCTGGGCTCACCAATGAATCTGACGGCCTCAAGTCGCAAGTTGGTCTGAGTGGCCTTCAGGTAGGGCTGGCTCTGCTGCAGGTATTCTTCTACTCTGCCTCTGTCCTGCTGCAGCTGGAGAGAGAGAGAACGCAGGGTCACAGGGCTTGCACACCCTCTCCAGGGTCTCCTCCATCATCCTGGGGGCAGGGAGGGCAGAGGGGCCTGCAGAAGAGCCCCCTGGGGCTCTGTGCTGGCAGGAAGGGAGCGAGGATGCGGCTGCAGGCAGCGGGCTCTGGCCGGGCGCGTTTGCCCAGCAGGGGCAAACCAAGTTGGGTCCTTACCAAGCACTCCCCGATCCTCCACATCTGTTCTGTCTGGGCCAAGCGCTTCAGCTCCTTGCGTCGCAGAAACTCTGCAGCCACGGCGAGAGCTTCCCCAGAGGCCTGCGGAGCAGCAGAGGTTGGGAGGTAGCAGCACAGCCTTGGGAAGGAGACCCTCTGTCCCCTCCTCTTGGCAGGGCTGCGAGCCTTTCCCAGCGCGTTATGGGAGGCTGTGGTGGGGGGCAGCGTGCACTGGGTTCAGTGGCCAAGGCAAGGCCACGGGACAGCCACCATCGGAGGCAGCTCATGCTGCCGGCCAGAGATCCCCCAGAGCAACCCTGTGGCATCAGCACACCCTTGCCCACATAACTGCTCAGCTCTGAGATCTGTACCTTTGCTACGCTCTCACTCTGGTCTCTCATGTGAAAGTAGAGTGGGAGAAGGCTCCTGTGCACTGTTCTCTCCATGTTCTTCGTCCTTTGCCGCAGCACAGCCTCCACCACGGCTTGGAAGAGGCAGATGGAGTGCTCCCGCACCTGGCTGGACGCCTGGCAGGGAGGAGGACAGGAGGAATTTCAGCATTAGCGTGGCCGATGTGAAGGGAGCTCCCAGCACTGTGAGATGCTTCAGTGCTGGATCCTTCCCAGAGGAGCTGCTCAGGGGCAGCTGCAAGGCCTGGTGCCCGTGAAGGGCAACGCAATCGGTTGCCATCGCAGGCTGCCCGCCAGCCACCCCACTTTCGCCACCAGCCGCACCAGCCATGCCCAAGCAGAGCTCCCCAGCGCCTGGGCTGACGAGGAGACTGGGAAGGCCCTGCCTGAGTGCTGCCCACAGGGCCGGGCTGAAGGGCAGCCCTCGTTACAGGGGGCCCAGCTGAGGGCTCGGGCTCCCGCAGCACACTTACGTGGTCAAAGAATGGCAGGAGCTTCTCAGCCAGCTTCAGAGCCAGGCCACTGGCCTTCCACCTCTCCACATGAGGCATCACGTTTCTCAGCACAGGCAGGGCCTTCAGCACCACATATGTGTTGGTGTCCTGCAGGGCCTCCACAATGTATGGCAGCAAGACCTGAATTTCCCTTGCCTGTAGGAAAGACACCATTTCCCTTCCGTGAGGCAGTGAGAGACCACCCTGGGCAAAGGGCTCTGGTTCCTGAGCACCAGCCTCCTGCCTTGCTTCCTGGCAGCGGGGAGGGACGGGAGGGCAGAAGAGCAAAGCCCCAGGCTGCCAACATGGCTTTGCTTGACGATGGCCCGCTCACCTTCACAGGGCTCTCTGACACGGTGCAGAGCCCTTTCAGAACCAAAAAGAGCATCATTGGGCTTGGGTGCCTCAGGTAGCTCAGGAGGTGCACCGGGTTACCAAACTCATAGCTGTCATTCTGGGCCAGCATCTGCAAGAAAGAGCAGTGAGAGCCTGGCAGGGCCTGCAGGGCTCCCTGCAGCCTCTTCTTCTCCCACCTTTGGGCAGGGATGGGGCAGCGCCAGCTGGCACCAAAGAGGCACCAGGCGCGGGGAGCTACGGGGGCTTGCCGGCCCCAGGGACCATGTGTCCGTACGTCCTGCGGGAGCTGGCAGTTTGGGGGTAGATGGGCACAGGGCTGTGCCTGTGTGCCTGAAGGGGCACACGTAGCCCTGCTGGGAGCAAGGTTTCATCTGGGAACTCACAGCCAAGCGACGGATGCAGGTGTCTTCAGTGACTTCGGTGCACCAGTAGCGCAGCGGCAAGACTCGCATCATGAGTCTTAAAACATTCTCCAAGGTCTTCGGCATGGCCAGGATCACCTCCCACATGGCCAGGTCAGTGCTGCAAGCCCAGAATACTCCGTCAGTGAGGCTGCCTCAGCCGCAGGGCCACCATCTGGGCCAGCCCCAGAGGACCCAGGCTGTCCTGCAGCCCCTGTGACTTGGGGAGCACTGAGGGCCCAGCCTGGGCAGGCAGGAGGGGGCTGAGCTGGTGTTCCCTGGGGGCAGGGGGACTCTGGGCTGCCTTGGACAGCTGGGCTGCTGCAGCCCTGGCTGGCCCAGTAGGGCTGGAACACATTGGTGGGAAGGAGGGCTGTGCTCCTTGGGGATGTCCTGCTCTTTGCCATTGGTGTGGCAAGCAGAGAGTCTCCAGGTGCATCTCCCGACGCGGAACAAGCCCTCAAGGATGTTAAGGCCAGGACCTGTAATGTGGCGGAGAGAACTGCAGCAGGTTCTCGACTTCTTCCCTGGACATCATGTTGGTCATCTGGAGAAGCAGGGAGTCCAGGCACTGCCGCGCCGATGCCGTGTGGATGCTGCCCAGGTTTCTCCTGATGCACTCCAGGATCGTTGGCACCTTGTGGGACAAAGTGGGAATGGTGTTGCCAGCAGACCGCAGCCATTGCCACAGCTGCCACTCAAACTTTGGCGCCTTCCATTGCTCTCTGCTGGCTTCAGGTGGCTTCTGGAGCCCAAGAGACCCCGATGTGCGAGGGAGGCAGGGAGGGAGGCAGGGACGGAGAGAGGAACAACGCCTGGAAGAGCTCAAGGGCAGGGCCATGGCCACAGGCCACTTACATCTGTCAGCCAGTAGTCAGGGACCTCCAAGGCTGCGTCCAGCACGCTGCAGGCCCCCTGCTTGTCATGGATGCTGGAGTCTTGTAAAGCTTCAAGGGCTGTGAGGGTGATGTCCAGCCTCTCAGCAGGGAAGAGGTATCCTCCAAACCACTGTGGGAAGAAGGAGGAGCGAAGACATGCCTCACTGAGTGTCCCAAGGGTGCTGCTTAGCTGAGCAGCAAGGGCAGCTCTGGAGAGAGGGCCCTCGGGGGAAGGGGTGAGGATGGGGCATATGGGGCCAGAGTGCTGGCCCTGCAGGTAACCAGGGCTTGCTGGTGGCCAGGAGGGCTGGAGCTGCTGCCGGGACACAGGGGAGCAGCCTTCGCATAGCCCCAGCCTGGGGACAAGAGGAACCCTCTCAGCAGGGCGAGTGAGGCCGTGCCAGCCCCACCGGTTCTGGACCCCTTTGCTCACACGAGATGCCTGCTGATGCTGCGGACAAGATCCCCAGCAAGGCCAGAGCTCATTACCTTGGCAATTTCACACGGAGTTGATGTTGTAGGAAACGGGTATGCTGTGTCCTCCAAATTCTTGTGTCTCTCTGCATAATTTTTCATGCCGTTTGTCTGTGAGCTTTCTAAACAGGGGGCAACACCAAAGAGTCAGTAGGGAAGAGCATCTTTGCCAACAAGCTTGCCAAATGGTGAAAAGCACTTTCACTAGGAATGGCTGAGGAGGGAGGCTCAGACCCACGGCGAGGAGAGTGGTGGGCAGGGATGTAAAGCACAAGGTGAGGAGTGCTGGGAGCAAGAGGGACCTCAGGGATGATGCAGAAGGAGGAGAAGCAATGGCGTTGGGTGCCGTGGGGGTAGCAGCGTGTCACAGACCCCCTTCTGCTCGGGGTCAGGATGTGCAGGAAGCCCCCTGACACCTGCCTTTAAGACGGCAGGGAGCAAACAGTCAGGGAGCATTCTGGAGGGCGTCACCATCCCTGGTGATGCACGGCTGGCTCTGCTGTTCACTCCTCGGGGAAGATGCCGTTTGGGAAGTGCTCATCGATCGATGGCTTAGACTGGGGGACACCACAAAACAGCGTGGTAGGTGATCTGGGGAGGGTTGGGAAGGACAGCAGCAGAGAACTGCTCCTGGACGGCAGGTGAGCGTCTAGCTTCTGCGGAAAACGATAGCCAGAATGCTGCGGGAAGCTGCTGTGAGGAGCAGAGGAGGCCAGGGAACCTGGCAGAATTCCGTGGGCAGCCTCCACCAAGCACAAAAACAATCCTTCACAATACTCAGGGAGAACAGGCAGACAAACCAGCAGATGTCTGTGTGCAGATGGACATTGCCTACCACACCTTCTTACCTCTTCCTTTTCTGATGATTTTGTATATGTGAGAAAGAGTTTCTAAAGCTGTGAATCTGATGGAATCTTTGTCACCGGTGAAAATGAAGAGGATGCCCAGCAGCTTGCCCAGGATGGGGATGCGCAGGTTGAAATCTGTGGGCTCATCGTTGCCATAGTTTTCAAAGTTCCCTAAGATCTGTTTGAGGAAGGGAGGAGAGACAAAGGGCTTAGTGGAGGCAGAGCCAGCCCCTGAGAGAGCACGGCCTGGGGAGGGAAGAGCAGGGGCAAAGGAGGGACGAAGACCCTCAATTCACAGTGCTGAGGCACTCACGTGCGTTGAGGGTTGCCTCGCAGGCACCCTTGCATGGCAGGATGCTCTGGGATGCAGGAAAGGGTGGAAAATTCCTTGTGCCTTACCTTGATCACCAAATACCAGTGGATGAAAGTAATCAGCCTCTCAATCACATTCACAGCGCTCTCACGCACAGCTGAGTTTTTGGAGACAGCAAAGTCCAGCATCACCTGCGAGGAGAGAAGTTGCTGGGGGTTGACAGCGGTCTGCAAATGTGACCTGAGAGGATTCTTTGGAAATTCTTTGGAAATGCCAAACCTTCAACATATTCTGCATCTCTATGTTGAAACTGGCAATGGGACAGTTGAGTACGAAGCCCTCCAGCATGGTGTCCATGGCTTTCATAGTCTGCAGGGAGGACAGAAGAGCATCGAATTATTTCTGTGGCCCTCCTCACCCCCAGGAGCTGGCTCTGAGCCCCTCGGGAGTTCAGGGGTGGCTTTGGGGCTAAAAAGCCACTGCGTGCAGACCTCCTGCAGCACAAGATCAGGTCGGGGAAGGGGCGAGGCTGGGAAAGCAAATCTGGGCCCCGGCCCTGCACTGGTCTCTGGTTGTGTCAGCACGGGGAAGCAAGGCAGCAGCTCAGCAGGACTGGGGGTGCCGGTACCTCACCCAGCACATACCTCGGCGTAGAGCACTCCTGTCTCTGGCACATCTGACTCGGGAGGCAGAAAGAAGATGCTCTTGAAGCACACACGCAGGAGTCTCTTCTTTTT